>NC_136069.1:81794562-82994562 GCF_964261635.1 Lissotriton helveticus | reverse complement strand
AGCGTCATCTTCAGGGGTTTTCCAGAAACTCATGGATGTTTTATTTGGGAAAATGAAAGGGGTGGAAGCTTTTCAAGACGACATCCTCTTGCACTCTAAAACTGAGCATGAGCACATAAAATTGATTGGAGCTGTTCTGGATGTGTTGGAAAGAAAAGGCATGACAGTCTCAAAGGACAAATGCAAATTCATGACAAATGAGATTGAGTACTTAGGGCATGTTTTAACTGCTGAAGGTATCTTGCCAAAAGATGATTTAGTTTGTGCGATTAGGGAGGCCCCCGAACCTAGGAACAAGGAAGCACTCAAATCGTTCCTTGGTCTCAGTGAATATTATGCAAAGTTTATACAGAAATATGCAGATAAGGTGGAACCACTCAGGAGACTGCTAAAGAAAAATGTAGCATATGAGTGGAAGGATGAACAAGTTAAAGCATTCAAGTCTGTCAAGGAGGAAATAGCCAGAGCACCGGCATTGAAACCCTACGACCCACAACTAAACAACGTAGTGACTGTAGATGCAAGCAATGAGGGAATAGGAGCTGTGTTCTGCCAAAGGAATGGAAGTGAAGAGAATACAATTGCATTCATTTCCAGGATGTTAAATGACACAGAGGTTCATTACAGCACAATAGAACGAGAGACTCTAGCTTGTGTATGGGCGGTGCACAAACTTAAGGACTATCTGTGGGGCAAAAGTTTCACACTTGTGACCGATCACAAACCGCTAGTATATATGATGGATGGCAAAGGTCGAGGCAACGGCAATGCAAGCTCAAGGCTGATTAGACTCATGTCAAAACTTCAAGAATATAATTTCAAGATTGAACACATAAAAGGAGGAAAGAACAGTAGGGCGGATTGCTTATCAAGATTGCCGGTAAGGGAAAATATTGATGAGGAACAAGACGACACCGAGTGTGTGGTTGCGCACATTGATGCCACATTTATGTGCGAAGGATCAATAACAGACAAGGAATGGGAGGGGAGTATGGAGAAAGATACTGTCCTGACCATGGTGAAGGAGTATGTACAAACCAAATGGCCACATGTAAGGAATCTACCAAAAGAATTAAAGAATTATCAGCAAGTGAGCAATGAACTAACTCTAGAGAATGGCTTCTTAAAGAGGGGTGAGGTCTTTGTGCCGCCATTTGAGCTTAGGCAGAAGATTATTAAGATGGCTCACAGAGGGCATCCTGGCACCACGGCCACAAGGAACGTTCTAAGAATGCACTATTGGTGGCCAGGAGTGGACAGCGATGTTAGGAATCTCGTAGATGAATGCGAGCAATGCTTAAGGTCAGACAAACATTAGACAATTGGAAAAAATGAGTTGCAGATGGTGGAAATCCCTGATGGCCCCTGGGCCAAGGTAGCAATAGATTTTGCAGGACCCTTCAACATCTTGCCAGATGGGTGCAAGTATTTAATAGTTTTGACAGACTACTACACTAAATGGGTGAGTTACAAGTTTGTGAATGTGGTTAGTGGTTACTACTGAAGTGGTCATCAAATTTCTAGAAAAAATCTTTGAGAGAGAAGGACAGCCTAAAGTTATGGTGTCGGACAATGGTTCTCAACTAGTATCACGAGTGATGGTGGAGTATTTAGAAAAACGAGGAATAAAGCAGGAGAAAACACCTTTGTACAGTCCTAAGAGCAATGGTCAAGTAGAGAGAATAAACAGATTCTTCAAAGAAGGAATACAAATGGCAATTGCAAACGATATGGATGTAAAAGAATTTATTAAGGTGAAAATCAATGTGTATAACAATACACCAAAGGAAGCAACCTGGTATACACCATTTTTTCTGATGAGGGGAAGAGCATGCAACAATGTCATAACACCGAAAATAGGTGGTTGGAAAGAAGCAACTGTTGAAACAAGGCAAGTGTGCGAAAAAGAATTCAAAGTGAGGGAGAACATTCTATGCAAACAAATGAAAAATAAATCGTATTCTGATAAGGTAAACAGAGCTAAAAACAAAGCAATTGCACCTGGTGATTGGGTGTTAATTAAAAAACCTGGTTTGGTGAGCAAGGGGGAATCCAAGCTCAGCAAACCTATGAAAGTTAGTAGAGCATCAGGTGGAGCTGTATTCGTTGAAGGAGAAGGGTGGCGCAATAAAGACGATGTAATAAAACTTAAACATGGTCAAGAACAAATAATAATGAGGAATGTGGAAGAAGGAGAAGTAAGTCTGAATGATAGCGTCCTAGAATGGGATGACATGTCTAGTAGCCCAGAACTGATGCATTCCAGTTTCAGCCAAGGATTATCTTTGGCTTTGGGAGACGATTCTACTGGTTACTCTGCTGGCTGCAAGAACACCGTTTTAGATCAGGAAGATTCTATGGCAGAAAACGTTGTAGAGGGAAATAAATCCACTGTAACAGGCATGAGTGAGGTTGATGTCAACATGACTGGGGGGCAGTCTTCAAGAACGGGCAGAGTTATCAACTTGCCTGCCAGGTTCAAAGACTATGTTATGGAATGAAACTCAGGTTGTGTTCTCATGGAGGAAGGGAGATGTTATATATGTTATGCTGGTTATGGGGACATGAAGTTATGTTTTAGTATGTTTTCTATTTCTGTCACACAACGTCACACACACCACGTCACCATGGAATGTTCGTATGTATATAGGTGACGTCACCATTAGCTGGTTGACAGATGACAGCTGACTTCCATTTGTACTGGTTCTTATCCCGCTCCTGCGGGCCCTTGTTGTCTGAATAAAGAACTAATGATCAACACTTACTTTTCTGTCGTGTTGTACGCTACAATGAGATCTGCTAGTCTGGTTTAAACAATAATTATATATGCACGTTTGTGAGTCGTGTTGTAAGTTGATCTGCACGTGTGTGAGTTGTAATGTAATGTGGTTTTGTATGCTTCAATATTCGTTTCCCGTGGTCCCCCGGGCTCTACCCGCAAATACCAGCGTTAACGTGAGGATGTAACCCCCATGAGGACCTCTGTTGGCCGTCAGTGGCATTGCAGTCTTTCGTCTCCATTTATCTCGAGTAGTGGACTTTGAAAACAAGCACTGGTAAATGCAGCTTACTCATAATGCATTGCAAGCACTGATCCGCCATTGGGCATTCATTTTATGTTTATCCTGTAAATGATCTCTATTTAATGACCATATTAAGTGTGAAAAATCAATATTACACGTTGTTCACTTGCTAGTTCAATGCTGCCTACAATCACTCAATCAATCAATCAATAGAATTTGTATAGCGCGCTACTCACCCGTTAGGGTCTCAAGGTGCTGAGGGGGGGAGAGGGGGATGCTCCTGCTCGAACAGCCAGGTCTTGAGTTGTTTCCTGAAGGAGAGATGATCCAGGGTCCGCCGTAGGTGAGTGCGGAGGGAGTTCCATGTCTTGGCTGCCAGGTAGAAGGATCTTCCTCCGACGGTGGATTTGCGGATTCGTGGGACGTGGGCGAGGGCGAGGCTGGCGGAGCGGAGCTGGCGGGTGGGTGTGTAGAATGTGAGTCGGCTGTTGAGGTACTTCGGGCCCGTGTCGTGGAGAACCTTGTCTGCGTGGGTGAGGAGTCTGAACGTGATCCTCTTGTTGACGGGGAGCCAGTGCAGGCACCTCAGGTGGGCCGAGATGTGGCTGCGGCGAGGGACGTCCAGGATGAGTCGTGCCTCACAGACAAAACATGTGTGGTGTAATTAGTCCACCGTTTGATGTGAACCTGAAGGATCTGGTAAACCTGGCAGAACAATCTGTTGACATCCTGTCACTTTTGGTAGGTACAAAATTGAACTAACGTTTCTGAATAGAAGGCATCCATGGTCCTCTTTTACATATTATTTTAATTTAATCGCTGGCTGCATTTTGTTTCACTTCATTGTTTCGTCACTTCATCTCCCATTCTGCATTTTCGGTTTTCAGCACCTTTTGCACATTTATTTACTTTTATAGGGGCATATTTACAAGGGCTCTATCTCCGCTTTTTTGACTTACGAAGCCAAACAAGCATTTACAATACAACGGTTTCGCCCTTGCAAAAGTTAGAGCTATTGGCATTGTAAATGAACATTATTTTGTTTATGTGTTGGTTTTGAAAAGAAATAAATAAATGGCATTGTCATTTGCAATGTCAATAGCTCAAACTCGCGTAAATAACAAAGAGGCAAAATAAAAATACATATGTTTCCTAGTAATTGACGTATAGCATGCGATAATATAACATTATGAGACATAACAAAGAGTCCAGTTCTATTAAAAAGCATCAGAAAGCACTATAACAAATGACACACCATCATAGCACATAACATCACAGCATCATACAAAATAGTATAGCCTAGCATAACAGGGTGACATTATAACAGCACAACTGAACACATGTTATAAGACGGCAAAAACAAAATCATTGCATTCTAAACCAAAGCATAACAAGGATTAACAAGCAATGACTAGGAAGGGGAGGAGTGGTGGACACGAGGGAGGATGAGTGAAGTAGCAGTGAGAGACAGCATGGGTGCGTACTATGCGTTCCGGTCTTGCCGCTAAAACTGATGTGTCAATTACAAAGCACCCCTAGAGCTCTCTTGAACCAAATAAACTTCTCAATTCCAGGATCCCTTCAACCGGCAAGCGTGTCAGCACTATAACAATCCGAACACTACTTCCTGTAGTGTATCCCACCCGAACAAGCTCCTGGAACATTAGGCTGTGCCACTTTCAAATCATCCAAGGACCCTGTACCCACCACAGAACATTACGATGTGCTTACCCGCCCTCCATCCATGATCCATACACCCTGCGGGCTGTGACATGACATCCCTGCACCCCATCGAGACATCCTGCAGGCAGGCACCCTCCCTGGACCGCATGGGCTGTGATGACACCTCCTTGCACCCCCCACCCCCATGCTGGCTGTACACTGACCCCCTGCGAAGGACATGCACAGTGCAGTTAGGCACAAGGACCAGGACACCATGATGTCTTATCTTACCATGCACGGTGGCTGCCTGCGTCTTCTTACCGCCTGCACCCCGTCCACTCACCGGGCCTAAACTACAGCATCCCTATACACCCTGCCTACCCCCTGCAGGCTGTTACTCTGCCCTCAACAGCCGCTGCCCCTCACTTGAATCTCTTACTCGCAGAAAGTGTCTCTGGTCCGGGAAGGGCTGCACGGATGGCTGAAAATCCTGCTCGCCCTCCTCCTGAGGGTCCCGGGAAGCGGCCTCATCCTCGTCCGTGGGCTCCTCCCCCAGCGCTGCGGCAGGACATCTTTTGTCCAGCAGCTTTTTGGCAGCCTCGTCCTGGCCCAGCTTTACAGTCATTTTGAGAAAGAGAGAGCATCAGCGTGAGCTGGGGGCGGGTGACTGGGGTCAGGGCTGACAAGGGTTAGGAGTTGAGATTCCCTTCAGCATCCAACCCAGACAAGTTTGACGAGGGCTCTTCCCAATATGGTGGCTGTTGTTTGTGACAATCCCCGCCGCTGTCTCGGGCGGGCTGAGTGTAGAGACTGGGGTGCGGGTGCAGAACTGGTTGTCCACGGGCGTATCTGAACCCCATCTGGAGAATTACATCTCACAAAAAACGGGACATCGCTAATGGGAAAGGCGCAGGGACGAGAAGCCTGGTGGCTACCATGGTGTGTTTAATGTCTAACTGCAGTTATGGCTCTAGGACGCACCCCCAATGTTCCTTCTCCCCTCAAGCCCCTGACCCTATCAGAAGGGAATGCCTGCCACCCCCGAACCGTACTCACAAGGGCCCTGCCCTGCTCCTATTCAGGCAGGGACGCTGTATGGCCCATATTCCCCTCTGTGCACTCCTTCTCCGGGGCTCCCTATTCGAGCGTTCGCGGGCCCTCAAGTGCCTCAGCCATGGACCCTCTCTTTCCATTTCTGATTGCCCCTTGAGTGTTCCCCGCAAAGCCTTCCACTACGGGCGACTCCTCGGCGCAACTCCGACTACGCCATCAACCTGCACGGTCCAAAAAGTGCCAAAGCATGGCACCCCAAAGATGGGCTTGGGAGGAGCAGGAGCCACTGAAAGAGTCTGGCTAAGCAATTCGGCATTTGCCCTGCTCGCCAGGCAGCCGCGGTACCCGCGCTTTACATATAACATTTTAACAGTAAAGCGTGGGTGCCGTGATTATACTAAAACGAAAGAAATAGATGTTTTTTCCTATTTCTTTCATTTTAGAATAATCGCATTGGAGGGCTGTAAACAGCACAGAGACCGGTGTTTTAGAAAAAAAAATGTTAAACTCTTGTTATTGACAAAACCACAAAAGAAATACAAACAAAAAACGAAAATAAACATCAGGTGATGCAGTACATTTTCCCTCACATGGGTCCTTATGCACAAAAACAGAATCACATTTTCAATGTTTCACTCTTGGATCATAGGGATTCCTGCGCCTCCAGTTCCGGAGGAGGCATCGGTGGTTCACAAATTTCTCCTCGGTGATCATTCCACGCCCCCACCCCCCCGAACTTCCCCCATTTCTCCGGGCAACCCCTGGCTACATATACTGATTTCTCCCTAAACATACACCAGTCCTGGTCTTCAGCCCACTTAGAGACTCGGGCAGCTGACTTGCACCCCAAAGCTGAGCAATATTTTGTTTAGCCACCATATACGCCAGCGTCACCCATTGCTTCCGATATACATTCAAATCTGTAGGTTCCCATACATTCAACAGACACCTTCGAGCCTCTGGTCGTATCTCCCCACCTAACACCTCTTTTAGTTCATCATGTATCTTCGTCCAAAATGTCTGTATCGCCACACAGTGACAAAGAATATGTATAAAGGTGCCAGGTTCTCCACACTCTCTTCTACACACTCCACTCCCCCCTTGCCCCATTCACACCAGCTGAGGCCCAGTTATATATCACCTATGCAGTATCTTCGGTTGCACCAGCCGGAGCCTCATCTGAATCGCCACTACATTCGGGGAGGAAACTGCCTCCACCTAATCCTCGTCTTCGAATTCCAGACCATCTGCGCACCATTGTGTTCGGATTCGCACCAACAGGCTCTCCATATTATTTACCAGCTTCCTATATATCAGAGAAATAGTTTTCTCGGGAATGTGCCCATCTAGCACACGGCCTTCAAGAGGCGACGCCTCCGGGAGCACCGTGCTCCTAGGTATGTGAGTGAGGAGAGCGTGTCTCACCTGCCGATATCGGAAGTGTTCGTTATAATGCAAACTATACTGCTCTTACAGAGACCGGTGTTAAACATAATCAAACCTTTGTTCCTGGAAACACAAACCTGGGTGCAGTGTGACGAAAACATTGTTATTTGTGTAGAAACCACAATCTACAGCCAGGCACCCATAACCCACATCATGTGACATTGTACAGCCACAATATACAGTAAAGCACATGACTTCACATCAATATACCCTATCAGACACCCGGAAACACGTCTGCATAAATACAGAGCCCACGATGTATATGTCAGACACCCGGCCTCAGAATGCATACATGACACCTGGAAAACACATCCTGTTCCCGTTTTGGCAAGCCCAGTGGTACGTCACAGATAACAAACCTCGTCTGTCAGACACCCACAATGATAACATTATGTCAGGCAAACACACCCACGCTTATCAAATGTAAACCACTAACGCAGCGTGCTACCAGGCACCCAACTGTAACATTGAGGCAGACCCCTGTAGACACGACAGTGTGGCAGACAGCTGCAGCTACAACAGTGTGGCAGACACCGCATTCACAATATTCTGGCTGACAGCTGCAGCCACAACAGTGTGGCAGACACCGCTATCACAAAATTCAGGCAGACACCTGTAGCCACAACAGTGTGGCAGCCACCCGCAGCCACAACAGTGTGGCAGACACCGCAATTACAACATTCAGGCAGGCACCTGTAGCCACAACAGTGTGGCAGACATCCGCTGCCACAACAGTGTGGCAGACACCGCCATCACAACATTGCGTCAGAAACCAGCAAACACAACTTTTGTCAGACACGCGCAAACACACAGTTATGTCAAACACCCACAATTATAAAATTCTGGCTGACACCCGTAATCACAGTATTCGACTCCCTCAATCTGTCAGACACCTAAACCCAGAACATGCAGGCAGACACAACCACAGAGCCCTGTCACACGGTGCTATTGAGGAAGGGGTCCCATAGTCAGGGCTATGAAATACAGAGCCTTTTATGTCTAGAAAGCCTACAACCTCCTGCAAAGCGCTGCTGTCAGCTGGGGGCACATGGAGCTCACGTCATAGTTTATGTTACATTACAAACTTGTTTTAAAGTTGCAAACGTTCAATGTCGAACCCCCTTATGGGGAATGTGGGGGCACAAGACACATTTTTAAGTGCTATTACTGACTCAGCAACAGTGAGTAGTGAATAGCTGAATAGCACGTGAAAGGGAAAGTGTGAGAACCACGTGCAAGAGGAAAGGCGTGAACGCATGTCTAATGTATCCTAATATAAATATCCCCTCCTATCCCAGCACTCAGGGCGATCAGCTATTCATTATTTTAATGAACTCGATGACAAAAAAACACTTACAAAACTGCGCGTTTCGACCAGAGTATGTATTTGTATATCTGTTAGTCAGCAAGCCTGAGTTGTGTTGCTTACATTGTCTCTTTAATTGCTCGTGTATTAGAATGTAGGAATTTTAGGTCATGTATGATTCTAGCTGAAGCTGTCAGTTATTGAGCTGCCTGAGGACTGGATACATTGTTTCCCTGGCGCCCACCTGTTGTTATATTATATATCTCATTCTGTACAAATAAAGTATTTTAACTATATTTATCGTGTGACTACTACACTACAAATTGGCGACGAGGGAAACTGGCACTATTTTAGAAGACTTGTGCTCTCTGTGATTTACAGTAGTGCTTTGGACGCACAACATTGACTGTCTGATTCCTTGGAAGGAACCTTCTTGAGTGGATCTGTTATAATTTCTCTTGAAGGATAAAGACTTTTGGCGGCATTCCTAGTATTTATCGGGGTGAGTTTTACCTTGTGAGATTGCAAGGTGACCGTTTGACTGTGCGCCTCCGGCTGCATTATTCGAGCAGCGGCGTCATTCTTGTTTCCTGAGCGCGAAGCGGGTGATGCAGTGATTATCCTTGTGCGTCACCAGGCATGCGCAGAAGTATACGCTCTAGGAGAAGCGGAGTGACATCAACACGTGGGGTCACGCTACGTGGCCTTGCGTGACGGCCATTTTGAGTGCATCATTCACCGATCTTCACAGAGAGATCGGTTATACAGAAACTTAGTGAAGATTTTAATGCAGAAACAGTTTAATATCGTTATTTACAAGTATTGACATTAAACAACAACAGGTGAGGAAGTCGGGAGAAAGATATTATTATTTTTTTAGGAACTCCTCTTATTTTACACTATTTATGTTAGATTGTGCATGGAATTAGGAGATTGTACAGTAAGCACTGCAGGCATTAATAAAGACATGGCACAATAACATTTCTCAATAAGCTCTCCTGAGCCATTCTGGGTAAAGGGTGCACAACCAACTATTAAATGGATTGAGTGGAAAGAATATTTTATAAATTACCTAGAGGCGGTGGATGAGACGAAAAAGAAGAAGTCTGAGCAGAAAAAGCAAATTTTGCTACACTCTTTAGAACCCATTGGTTTAAAAACTTATTCAAGGATGAGTAAATCCACAAATCCAGATTTGGATGATTTTGACAATGCAATTAAAGACATGGACAAATATTTTGCGCCGAAGGTATGCATTGGTGTTATAAGGCATAAATTCTTTCAAAGGAAACAGACAAAGGAGGAAACTGTAGATGAGTGGATTGATGATTTTAAAAAACTTGCAATTGACTGTAAGTTTGGTGGGTTGCATGACGATTTAATACGTGATCAATTGGTCATGCATAATAATAATTCTGCTCTACAAGATCGTCTCTGGGTTAATGGAGATGCACCATTAGATGATGTGGAAGCCATTCTGAGAAAGTCAGAGAAGTCTGGTGGGTGTGCTACGGTGGTCAAAGAGACTGATAAGGATGTAACTAAAACGTCTGGAGCTATTTGCAAAATTCAAGGTCCTGTGAGGAGTTATCGTCAACAGCAGCAAGGAAGATGGATAAATCAACCGATGAAGTTTCAGAATAGAAATGTGGAAGAAAGAAGATGTTATAGATGTGATAGCAAGGAACATTTAGCTTTCAGTAAATTGTGTCCTGCGCTGAAGAAGAAATGTGGCATATGTGGATTCATAGATCATTTTAGTAAAATGTGCCGTAGGCGTAGTAATGTAAAGTACATTTACGATGAGGAAATTGATGATGTGGAAGAGGATATCATGGATGATGAGTGTGTAAAGAATGTCAGAGGGAATTATGTTATTAATATTTCAGAAAATTCCTTGGAAGGCAAGCCTATTTGTGAAATATCCTTGGGTGGTGTAATGGTGAGTGTGTATGCGGATTCTGGATGCCCTTTCACAATTGTGAATGAGGAGGTTTGGAAGCAAAAATGTGTTAATAAAATCGAGGAACACTTGAATACATCAGATATCTGCCCTGTTAGTTATACGGGAGAAAAAATTGACATGCTGGGTTTCAGGTGGCTTACCTTTTTATTCAAAGGAAGGTCCACTAGAGGGAAGTTATATGTAGCAAAGGTGGGACCAACTGTTTTGGGATGGTTTGATCAGAAGAATTTAAACATTATATTGGATCCCAATAGTAAAAAAAAAGTCCTGATTATGGATGAAGCTAGTAAACTGGGGGAGTTGCTATCTGTAAGCTATCCGAAAGTCTTTGGTAAAGAATTGGGTGCACTACGGGGGTTTGAGCACAACATTATTTTAAAGGCAGATGCTCAACCCAAAGTACACAAAGTAAGACCAATTCCCATATTAATCAGAGAGGAAGTTAAGAAAGAGATTCAAGGGCTGTTATCTAAGGGGGTAATTGAAGAAGTCGAGACATCTGAATGGATATCTCCGATAGTTGCTGCCCGGAAACCCACTGGAAAAATTTGTTTATGTATTGATTTGCGCCACCTTAACAATAACATCGTAATTGATAAGTTTCCCCTGGCAAGAATTACCTAAATGGTGTCTTCATTGAGAGGTGCAACGTGGTTTTCTACGATTGACCTCTCTGCCGCATATCATCAGGTGGAGTTAGATCCGGAGTCTAGGAAACTGACGGCGTTTATAATACCCTTTGGCTGTTACCAGTTCAGGCGTATGCCTTTTGGGTTGGCATCAGCCGCAGCTGTATTTCAGCTCTTGATGCATAAGCTTTTTGGGGAAATGGATATGGTTTCTTTTTTTCAAGATTACATTTTAGGTGCAGCGGTTGACAAATTGAATCATGACTTAACAGGTGTTAGAAACTTTACAATCAGCTGGTTTGACAGTAGAATTATCTAAGTGTAAATTTGGGCAGAGAAGTGTGTCATATTTGGGCTACATTATTAGTGAAGAAGGTGTCAAACCTAAACCTGCGTTAGTAGAAAATATTGTAAAATTTCCTGCACCAACCACAAAAGAAGAAGTGAGAGCGTTCCTTGGCATGGCTGAATATTGTGCGAAATTTTGCTGCAAAAGTTTTTAATATCCGTGCTCTTCTTAGGAAAACACAAAGGGGCATATTACCAAGGGTGGCGATAGGCTATTATCGACGGTTTAGCGGCCGTTTTCGGATAATCCTATCGCTCTATTAACAAGCTGTCGCTAAACTGATGTTAGCGACAGCTTTTAGGCGATAGCGAGCAGTTTGGGGCCCACTTTGCATGTCAGCGATATTTATCACTAATAATAATAATAATAAATAATAATACAGCATTTTATAGAGCGCGAACAGCTACCTCACTAGGAGGTGTCCCGGCGCTAAAAGAAACACATTGACCTAGAGAAGGAAGTGAGAGAGTTAGCGCGGTTGGGTGAAGAGCCAAGTCTTTAATAGCTTCTTGAAGCAAGGTTCGGAGGGGGCTTGTTGGATTGCTGGTGGTAGAGCGTTCCATATTGAGGTCACATTAGCCGAAAAAGTTCGACAACCTAGTCGAGCCCTTCTAGTTCGTGGGACAGCCAGTTGAACACGGCAATTGGAGCGCAACGCGCGGGCTTGGGAGTATCTTAGGAGCCGGCTTTTCAAGTACTCTGGGCAGGAGCCATGAAGAGATCTGAAGGCCAGCGTAAGTGCCTTAAATTTGATTCTGCTGGCAACTGGAAGCCAGTGCAGTGATCGTAAATGCGGAGAGACTGACTGCCTAAAAGTGATTCGCAGCAGCAGTCTCGCAGCCGCATTTTGGACTCCCTGAAGTCTTTGTGTCAGGTATTTTGGTTGGCCTAGGTAGAGTCCATTGGCGTAATCCAGTCTGGATGTGACAGTGGCATGGATTACAGTTTTTCGACAACTCTCCGGGAGGAGTCTCAGGATCTTGCGGAGGTTCCTCAGTTTATTCAAACAGCAGCCAGCAACCTGTTGGATGTGCGAGGTAAAGGACAAGCTATCGTCCCACCTCACTCCCAGATTTTTTGCCGTACTGGTGGGTGAAGGGGGTTGGCCCATCTCAGTAGGCCACCACAGTTCTGAGGGAGGAGTGGGGCCTTTGCCAAAGAAGATTACTTCAGTCTTGTTGGCATTTAATTTTAATTTGTACGTGTTCATCCAACAGGCTATATCTTGGAGACAGCCTTTGAAATTAGTGAAGGACTCCTGCGACACCTCCGCATACGGGAATACCAACTGAGTGTCATCGGCATACGAAATTGCCTTGACACCCCAGTTGGCAATCAACGTGAAGAGAGGGGCAAGGTAGACGTTGAACAAAAGGGGGCTGAGTGCCGACCCTTGCGGGACTCCACAGGTGATGACTTTAGGCGCTGAGGAGGCCGTCCCTAGTGCCACCTTCTGTGTTCTCTGGGACAGATAGGAATGTATCCATCCCAGTGCTTTGTCACGGATACCTATCTCGGCCAGCCGTCTCAGTAGTCTGGCGTGGTCCACCGTGTCAAAGGCGGCCGACAGATCCAGGAGTACCAGCATAGCTGAGTTACCTGCATCCATCGACCACCTTACTGACTCGGCTACCTCAATAAGCGCTGTCTCCGTACTAAAGCCGGGACGAAAGCCTGATTGAGTCTCATGAAGTATCTTGTTTACTTCTATAAATTGACATGCAAAGTGGGCGTACCCAACCTGTTAGCGACTGAAAGCAGTCGCTAACGTCGCTATCGCCTATTAGCAAGGCAGGCGTAGCAATGGAAATATTCCAACTATCGCCAAAGATCAATGCCTGCTCAGACCAGTTCTTAGCCATGTTATCCAATGAGAGGTGGATAACATGGCTAAGAGCATTTCGTTGCTAATGCGTGAATATCGCTGTATTCTCAGCGATATTCACGCATTTTGCCGCTATCGCTGGATATTTTAGCACAATGGAGAAAAACGTTGCTTATAGCATGTTTTCTCCGCTAACATATCCAGCGATAGGCAGTGATAAAAAAATTGTTGCTAAGCCTATTTAGCGATAATTATCGCTAGTTGTTGGTAATATGCCCATTAGAACCTTGAAACCTGAAATGAGTGATGGTTTAATACCCGATATTCCATGGGATACTGTTGCAGCTGACATTATTGGACCTATAGGGGAGCTAAAGGAATTTGGATTAGTGGCTCTTGATCTTTTTTTCGAATTGGCCTTTTGTCAAAATTGTGGCCAGGATTGATACTCAAACTGTTCTCAAATTTTTAGATAACATTTTCATTATGGAGGGTTTACCAGTGTGTATTCTAACAGATAATGGTGTCCAATTTATGTCTAAATTGGCAAAGGAATATTTTGACAGATGGGGTGTTAAACATAAAACCACTGCGTTATATAATCCTAGTGGAAATGGCACAGTGGACAGATTCAAAAGGGTAATTAAAGGCATCATACAGGCATCAGTGAACAAAAAGTTAGACTGGAAAATACAAGTACAAAAGGCTGTCTGGTCATATAGGATTACATCTCAAACTAGCACTGGATTGTCCCGGTTTATAATGATGAGAGGTAGGTCACCCAAATGTAAATTCAACCCGGGATGGCTTTTGGATGGTTAGGTAACATGTTTGTCTGCTGTGGAGGTTAAAAAGGAGTTGGAGTCTATTCATGCAAAAAGCAAGGAGTTCTGCGACAGGCACCATAACACCCAAAAATATGCTGCCATTAATTCTGAACAGGAGGAAGTTGTGGATTCTCTAAAGGAAAATGATTTTGGTTGGATTGAGGATCATTTTGAAAATAGCCAATTACAATCTCCACTGGCTACTGAATTTTGTTGTGATCCTGTGTCTGGACAGACTGATGCTGTTCAATCGGATTCTGATTTTTCTTCTGGTAATGAAAGGGGAGGGGTTGGTGGTACCCAGGCATGTACTGAGATTACTGACAAGGATGTTATTCACGATAGAGTTATTGACATCTTACCTGATAAAAGAACAAGAGTTTTGCCAGGCTGGTTAAAAGGATTTGTTATGTAATTCTTTTATTTTTTTTATTTTTTATATTTTTTTTATATATATATATAGTTATGTTTAATTCTCCTTTCCATGTTGTGCCGGGGCGGGATGTGTTGTGTTGCTTACATTGTCTCTTTAATTGCTTGTGTATTAGAATGTAGGAATGTTAGGTCATGTATGATTCTAGCTGAAGCTGTCAGTTATTGAGCTGCCTGAGGACTGGATACATTGTTTCCCTGGCGCCCACCTGTTGTTATATTATATATCTCATTCTGTACAAATAAAGTATTTTAACTATATTTATCGTGTGACTACTACACTACAAATTGGCGACGAGGGAAACTGGCACTATTTTAGAAGACTTGTGCTCTCTGTGATTTACAGTAGTGCTTTGGACGCACAACATTGACTGTCTGATTCCTTGGAAGGAACCTTCTTGAGTGGATCTGTTATAATTTCTCTTGAAGGATAAAGACTTTTGGCGGCATTCCTAGTATTTATCGGGGTGAGTTTTACCTTGTGAGATTGCAAGGTGACCGTTTGACTGTGCGCCTCCGGCTGCATTATTCGAGCAGCGGCGTCATTCTTGTTTCCTGAGCGCGAAGCGGGTGATGCAGTGATTATCCTTGTGCGTCACCAGGCATGCGCAGAAGTATACGCTCTAGGAGAAGCGGAGTGACATCAACACGTGGGGTCACGCTACGTGGCCTTGCGTGACGGCCATTTTGAGTGCATCATTCACCGATCTTCACAGAGAGATCGGTTATACAGAAACTTAGTGAAGATTTTAATGCAGAAACAGTTTAATATCGTTATTTACAAGTATTGACATTAAACAACAACAGGTGAGGAAGTCGGGAGAAAGATATTATTATTTTTTTAGGAACTCCTCTTATTTTACACTATTTATGTTAGATTGTGCATGGAATTAGGAGATTGTACAGTAAGCACTGCAGGCATTAATAAAGACATGGCACAATAACATTTCTCAATAAGCTCTCCTGAGCCATTCTGGGTAAAGGGTGCACAACCAACTATTAAATGGATTGAGTGGAAAGAATATTTTATAAATTACCTAGAGGCGGTGGATGAGACGAAAAAGAAGAAGTCTGAGCAGAAAAAGCAAATTTTGCTACACTCTTTAGAACCCATTGGTTTAAAAACTTATTCAAGGATGAGTAAATCCACAAATCCAGATTTGGATGATTTTGACAATGCAATTAAAGACATGGACAAATATTTTGCGCCGTCAGTTATTGAGCTGCCTGAGGACTGGATACATCGGGCCTTATTTATGAAGGCCTTGCGCCACCGGTGCGTCACTTTTAACATGGGAAAAAGTGACGCACCGGTGGCGCAAGGCTTTCATAAATGAGACCCATCGTTTCCCTGGCGCTCACCTGTTGTTATATTATATATCTTATTCTGTACAAATAAAGTACTTTAACTATATTTATCGTGTGACTACTACACTGCAGCCTGACTGTCTCTCTCTCTCACTCTCTCTCTCTCTCTTTATCTATATCTATATATATATCTATATATATATATATATATATATGGAGAGAGCGCGAGAGGTAGAGATATGTGTACAGATTTGTTCATCTATCTAGACAGCAGTCAGCCTTTGTTTTTCCCTATGGCCTCCATTTCACTATAGAATAATCACATTATATGGCGCCAAAAATCATTCGCATTGTGTATAAACGAACAGATGCCTGGGGGCAGTCAGAGGGGCTAACGTTGTGGGGGTGGGTGGGCACTCCTTCACGCCCGGCGCAGGCTTCCCCCTCACACACACGCTGAGACCCCACGGTCCGCGGCTGGAGTGACACTGCCAAGATAGTGTTTGGACCGATTTTTTCTATTTTTTAGTTATTTATTGAAGTGCTGTAGAGCCTCGAGTACCGCATTGTCGACGTCTAGGCGCTTTCTATAGAAAGTGCATAATTTCAAACAGCCCTTCATGCAGGTAATAGAAATAAATAAAACAGAGGGGCATATAACCTAGAAGTGCGTTAGACGTGCGTTAGAAAAGGCACACCGCAGATTCCCATCGCCGGCTATCGCCGGATTTGTTCGCCGTGATAGCGCGCAATTTTCAATGTTCATCACGTAGACGAAATGAAATCCGGCGATAGTCGGCGATATGGCACATTAGCGCATGAAAACAAATGTTGTTTTCATGCGCTAATGTGTGCATTGATAATATGGGGGGGTGGATTCAGCTTTATGATCCACACCCCCATGTTATCAATGCCCTAACACCTGGTCAGAGCAGGCGTTGGGAGACCAGCGATAAACGAGTTTATCGCAGGTCTGCCTCTCCCAACGCCTACCTTGGTAATAGGGTGTTCCCACCTCCAACCACATTTACATGTGGTTGGACGTGGGAACGCCCACTTCGCATGTCATTAGCGATGTTGGTCGCCGACATGCAAGTGGGCTTGAGGCAGGCGTTGAAATGCCCTTGTGGATAGGGCTCTAGAAGTATCGCCGGTTTTTCGGCACAATTCGCTGAAAAAGCCGCAATACTTCCCCTTGCTAATACGCCCCAAAGGGTTTCGAAGGAGCAACATCAGGGCAATTCATGATTGTTGGAGAAATTGAAATTCTCCTTAAATTCTTGTCGGTTAGAAAGTTTTAATTTCATTTGGAAAAGAAAGTCAATAGACATATCATATCCAGTGAGCCAGAATAAACCAGGTAGCATTTCATTCTGAATTTAGATGTGGTGGGCGATCCCTATATGATAAATGCTTCCCTGCATATCAGCAGGGATGCGCCACTAATTGTGTGTCGCACCTCCGCCACCCATGATGCGGCGCATTTACAATGCGGCGCACCATGGGGCAAAAACGGCACAGATGCATCACGCATCTGTGCCGTAAAGGTGACGCATTGCTGGAGTTGCCTCGCAAGCGTGATGCAGCTCCAGCAATGCTCGGGATGCCCTATTCTTCCAATGCTGTGTCAAGCCTTACGCCTGCTTCAAGCAGGCGCAGGGTTTTGACGCAGCATTGGCCTAAAAGTGACTGAGTGAAATCTTGTAGATTTCACTCAGTCACTTTTAGGAAGCGTTCCCGCCCCCCAACCCCACCCCGTCCTGTGACTTAATCACACGGAGTAATTCTTTTTTAACTTCCCTACAGTGAGCATTATACCAGGGATGTACTACCACTGGTTTCGCCCTAGATCTTCCTTCAGGACAAAATGCATCAGAGAGATTCTGGATAAGCCCCTTGTGTATCTTCAAGGGATCATCGCCGAACCCTTAGTGGATGTCATTGTCCAGGACCCTGCCCATGTCGCTGAAACATGGCAGGGCCCTTCGATACACATCCGCAAGTTTGTCTAGTATCTGCGGCCACCTGACTCTCCATCTGTTATTGGTAAGTAGAAGCGGCGGACCAACCAAATTTTAATCCAGGGCTAGATTTAACATACCCATGCTCTCTGGTTTTAACATCAGGACCAGGGGGTTGTGGTCACTATCTTTCCTGTCATATATCCTGAAATCCAAGACCATTCCCCAGGTTCTAGGTTCTACCAGGATGTAGTCCAAAATAGAGTTATGACCTTCTCTATTGAATGTCATACGCCCAGGTCTATCTGATTTCGTCCGCCCATTGCAGGCTCTAAGGGAGGACCCGAGAATATATGAATTGATTTGTAGCACCAGGGGAGTCCAAGCTCTAACTACCGGAACTTGCCCGAGCTGGTCCTCATCGTCTAGCCCATCATGGGTGGCATCTGCTAGCGGCTCAAACTGGCAATTAAAATCGCCACCCACAATTAGAATAATTGATGGGTCGAGAGTTAATGTAAATTGCCTAAGTTGATCGATAGTATCAGACTCCTTCCCGCTCGCAGTTGGTCGTGAGTAGATGTTTATAATAGCAATTTGTCTATTGTCTGGAAATGTGAGAAAGACGCACTGGACGTCTAATGACCCAGTAGGAATCTGAGCTGCCTGGGCCCCCAAGTGTGTACCAACCCAAATGCTAAGACCTCCATATGGTCTACCCCTCCCCTTCGTGGTTGCCGGTACACTAAAGGTAGAATACCCTCTCCTTTGTGTGTCATTCGGTCCCTATTCCCTCGCACTCAGTGGTCCTTCCCTCCTCTACTGTGGAAACTGTGCCTCTAGTGACCACCTGAGTTACTGGGTTGGGAGCTCCCCTGACTGTATTCAGTCCCTGGTTACCTTGCCCAGTCCATCCCTCAGCACACCCCGAATTGTTCCCAGCCATCCCACCCTCCTGGGGGCTAGGTACCTTGCTGGTCCACGCACAGGCGTCTGGGCGACTGAGGGCAATAGATAAGCCCTCCGCGTCCCCAGTGGAGGGTTGAAATGGACCAGGGATCTGCTGTCAGTCAATCTGGTCCAGGACGCTATATCTCTTACTTAGTACCAACAGATCAAGCCTGGGGATACTATTGTTGGTATTAGTTCCCAACCAGGCAGCTTGAGTATCCCGGATACTGGTACCCCAGGTCTCACGGATGACCCAAGGCGGTTTTTCCTCTGGCCCTCATTGGAGTTGGGTAAAAGTAGGTCAGGGGGAATGATTGGATTTGTGTGCCTGGATATGATGGGGTCCAGTTAGCGATGTACTCCACCACCCTATGATCTCTGAAATTGACAACTACACAATCCCCCTTAATGTACTTCTCCCGTATCCCTACCCATTCAACACGTCTCGCGAAAAGAATTTCCCATGAGACGTGCTGTGGAAGAGGCCTATTGTGATTGAGTCAGTGTATGCATTTATTTTTAGGATCACCATAGTCCTCCCTTTTCCCCTGGACTAAAGAAGGCACCCCCGCAAGAACTATTACATACGGGGCAGAATCAGGGGGGAGATCCAAGCATTTCTCATTTGTAGCTGGCCGATCACAACTTGGGTTCCTATTTGATGGAACTTGGGGGTTTAGTGCCCCTCTCCCCCTCTCAGACTCAAAAGTTCTACTGCTGTTAGAATTAGTTACTGCAACGTCCCTAGGCTGGATCGACTGCCCCAATGCCAAGGTCGTTAATGGCGTAGGGCCATCTAAATTGGTTACTAGCAAGGCAGGAGGATTACAAGGGACGTTAGCACTCCTCAAGGGAAGTGTGCAAATAGTATTAGCATCTGTATTTTGAACTACACCCCCCCTCCCCTGCTGCCGAAAGATGCAGTCGTTCCACACACAACAGTCTGTTCTCAATAACATTAAGTCTCTCGTGCAGGGGTCTGCAAGTCTCTAGAAAGATGTTTTCCATTTTGACCCAGAACTCATCTCCATATTCATTTGATGGTGTGGCATTATTAGTTGAAGGAGTCATGGGCAACTGTTCGAGCCACTGGTCCAGAGCTGGGCTTTCTGTTACCGTAGGCATTTGGCCCTCTCCACCCGTGTTGGGTTTCCGAATTTTGGCTTTTCTTTTATTTGGTGCAGGACCCCCTGGCTTCCTTTTGCCATCTACTACCACTGTTTCCGCATCCCTCCTAGATCTGGTTGCAGGCCTAGTTTGTTGGTTCCTAGAAGGCGGGCCCGTGGTAGATGGAACCACAGGCTGGACAACAGGGGAAACAATATCCAACCTGGTTGGAGAATACGGGGGTCTTGCTTCTACTTGGACCACGTGTAGACCCTCAGTACCTGCTCCCCTTGCAGATATACATTGGGAGTCTTGCCGGTGTGGCGTTGATACCTGCGCCAAGCGACCAAGTGATGATCATTTGTCGAAGTTAGAGTCCAGTGATAGCCTTTTTTCCGTGATGTCGATTTGATGGGTCAACATGGATGATGACCTGATTAAAAATTGATCCAGTGTCCCAATAAACGACCCCCCTGGACTCAGCTTCTTCCCCTTTCCCGCTTTTATGGTCGCCATTACTAAAGTTCACAGCAATGACTTGTTGCAGGAAATAATATACATTTTGCAATATCGGCTCCCGTCTACAGGCAAGATCACAGTGATTTATGACTGACCTGATCCGATGTCGTAGACTGCTGATGAAAGAGGGAGGCCCCCGTCCCGTCCACGCTCGGCCTCGAACGGGCTCAAACGGGCCCACCCTTGGACCGGGCTTCAACCGGCGCACGTCCGCGTAGCGGAGGTGAGTACTTCCTTAAGTAGTCCTGGTACAGGTGTAAGGGGCGGGCGATCACTTGGCGGCCCTCGCGGTTCTCTGGGCAATGTAGTCCTCTGGTCCTCCGGTCACAACAGGAATGCTAGCGCAGCGGGAGACGCAAGCAGTTTAAATAGTCCCGGTACAGGTACAGGTGTGAGGGGTTGGCGATCACTTGCCGGCCCCGTGGCTTTCTGGGCAATGTAGTCCTCTGGTCCTCCGGTCACAACAGGAATACTAGCGCAGCGTCACCCGCGAAGCGGGAGACGCAAGAAGTTTAAGTAGCCCCGGTACAGGTACAGGTGTGAGGGGCGGGTTATCACATGGTGGCCCCCGCGGCTCTCTGGGCCATGTAGTCCTCTGGTCCTCCGGTCACAACAGGAATGCTAGCGCAGCGTCTCCCGCGAAAGTGGGAGCCACAAGAAGTTTAAATAGTCCCGATACAGGTACAGGTGTGAGGGGCGGGCGATCACTTGGCGTCCCCCGCGGCTCTCTGGGCAATGTAGTCCTCTGGTCCTCCGGTCACAACAGGAATGCTAGCGCAGCGTCTCCCGCGAAGCGGGAGACACAAGAAGTTTAAATAGTCCCGGGACAGGTACAGGTGTGAGGGGCGGGCGATCACTTGGCGGCCCCCGCAACTCTCTGGGCAATGTAGTCCTCTGGTCCTCCGGTCACAACAGGAATACTAGTCTTTCGGAAGCCCATAACGGGGTCGCCATAGTTAGAGTATTAGCCCAGCCCAATTTCTGTTGAGCTATGTGCCAGATTTGTACTGAGTGTTTGGTGGGCCCAGTAAGTGGATATCTGCCAGGCCTAGAGTACAGCGCCGCCTCATAGTTCCCCCCGGGTAGGAGCCACCGGTCCATTCCATAACCCGGATCATTACCATCGCAGTACGTGCCTTGATTAATGGCCGCAAGGTGGGCAGCCCAATAGTATTTACAAATATCTGGGAGCGCTATGCCTCCATCAAACCAGCCTAACGTCAACTTCTGGAGGGAGATGCGAGGCGCCCCGATCCACAGTAGCTCTCTGAGCGTGGATTCGAGAGATGCAAAATACGACTGCGGTACCAGGTCAGGGGTAGTTCTGCAGGGCGTATAAAAATCTCGGCAGTTCCATCATTTTAAAGAGTAATGCCCTGCCCAACAGTGACAACGGGAGCTTCCGCCAGGAGGCCGAGTCCCTCTTGAACCGGTGCATAGGTGGCAGGAGATTTTTCTCATACCGGGCTGCTGCGTCCTTGAAGACAAAAATCCCAAGGTATCTGAACCCGTCGGAAGTGATCTTGATAGGGTAATTAGCGGGGACTGTCGGAGGGTCGACGTGGAGGACATACATCACGGACTTACCCCAGTTTATACTGTATCCAGAATTCTTCCCGAAGCTAGTAAAAATATCCATGGCTACAATAAGTGACTTGTGAGGGTGCGTGAGGTATAGGAGGAGGATGTCGTCCGCATAGAGCGATATCCTGTCCTCCCAACCATCTGCCCATCGGAGCCCCTTTACAGAAAGGTCCTGTCTGATCCAAGCAGCTAGTGGCTCCAAAGACAGGGCAAAAAGCAGGGGCGAGAGGGGGCATCCTTGTCGCGTTCCTCTTTTCAGACAAAAGACCTCGGAAACTTTATTATTGACAGTGACCTGGGCCAGGTGCTCAGAATAGAGGAGACGCACCCATCCTATGAATTCGGGACCAAAGCCCATTTTCCGAAGTAACGCCATCATATATGGCCATTCCAGAGTATCAAACGCCATGGCGGCACCCAGTGATACCACCACTGCATCCTCCCGAATGGTGTGGCAGCGCCCCAACACACCGTGTACTCGACAGAGATTGAGTGCAGTATTGCGATGTGGCATAAAGCCTGACTGGTCCGGATGCACCAGCATCTGGAGGACTGGCTTGAGCCGATTGGTGAGAACCTTAGCCAGGATCTTAGCTTCCACGTTTAACAAAGAGATAGGCCTATAGGAGGCACATGAGTCCCTGGGCTTGCCATCCTTCGGGATTGCCACAATGGTGGCTATACGTTGGTCTCTTGGCAACACTCCTCGTTCCTTACTTTCCTCAAACATCCGTTTAAGATTTGGGCTGAGGCCGTCCGACTTGAGCTTGTAAAGTTCAATGGGAAGCCCGTTGGGTCCCATGGCTTTCCCCAAACGAAGGTTGCAGATAGCTCGACCCAGCTCCTCCAATGATAGCGGAGCCTCCAAGGTTTCCCGTTCGTCCTCTGTGAGGGCAGGCATACGAATATCTGCCAGTAAATCTGCAGAGTCTTCCTCAGGCCAGTCTGACCCTCTGCTATAAACCTTACGGTAGTTCCGCTCAAATTCCTTTACGAACTCACGGGGTTCGGTTATGACCGCTCCCGTCTCAGTTGTAAGTTCCGCCACCACCTTTTGCGCCTGTTGCTTTTTATCAAGCTATGCTATGAGCTTGCCCGCCTTGTCTCCTTGGTCGTAAATCCTGCCCTCTCTATCTCTAAGAACGATTTTGGTGGCATCCGTGGCCAGCACCTTATACTCCGCCCTCTTGAGTTGCATCTGGTGGGTTATCTCTGCATCCCCTTCGGCAAGCACGGTCGCCTCCAGGTCCCGTAAATCTCCCTCCATTTTGACCATCTGTGCCTCCCGCTCCTTATGACGGCCCGCAATCACCGAGAGGGCATCCAATCTAAGTACTGTTTTGAACACCTCCCACAACACCACCGAAGAGTCCACTGTGCCATCATTATCCTCAAAGTATCTGTCAATCGCCAGTGTAAGAGCTTTACGGGTATCCGCATTATGGAGGTACCAGGCATAGATCGGCGCTATACTACCCTCCCGTTTGTCTCCGATAGTGAGATGGACCAGCAGAGGGGAGTGGTCCGAGATACACCGCGCTAAGTGGGTGGCTTCCTGAATGGTGGTGCCGTGTTGTAAAGGTGTGAATATGTAGTCCAAGAGGGAGAATGAATGATGAGGGCCGGAAAAGAAGGTGAATTGACTGTCGTTGGGGTGTTTGAAGCCAGTGTAAGAGCTTTACGGGTATCCGCATTATGGAGGTACCAGGCATTGATCGGCGCTATACTACCCTCCCGTTTGTCTCCGATAGTGAGATGGACCAGCAGAGGGGAGTGGTCCGATATACACCGCGCTAAGTGGGTGGCTTCCTGAATGGTGGTGCCGTGTTGTAAAGGTGTGAATATGTAGTCCAAGAGGGAGAATGAATGATGAGGGCCGGAAAAGAAGGTGAATTGACTGTCGTTGGGGTGTTTGAAGCCCCAGAGGTCGGTTTAACCACATCTGACCGGGAGGTATGTCCCTTGGAGGATGTCTGTCATAGTTCCCGGAGAGCACAGCGTTAAAGTCGCCCCCCACAAAGAGCTGTCCGTCTGGGAGGGAGAGGAGTAATTGCCCTAGATCTTGAAAAGATTGGGTTTGAAGCCCGGGCGGGATGTAGCTAGTAACCAGGTTCCCCCTATGGCCCTCCCATGTGCCCGAGATGGCAGCATATCGACCAAGTGTGTCTGAGTCTTTGTGGTCAACGACCAAGGGAAGGTTCCGTCGTACCATAATACCAACCCCGCGGGACCCTGAAGTAAAACCAGCATGGATCACAAGGGAGTACCCTAACCTGTTAAGCGCATGGCACGTGTTGCCCAGTAGATGGGTCTCTTGTAAGAGCACTACGTCCGGTGTGTGTCGCACTATAGTTCTCTTAAGTTTATCCCCCAACACGTTAACGTTCCAACTCAGAATCCTGAGGCTTTTATCCCACCCCATTGCGACGCACTTTGCGAACTGGTGCAAAAGCCCTGAAGTCCCTGGTACATTGCAGCAAAATAAGCACCACAGTAAGCTGTGACCACACCAAACAGTTCCCAACCCCCCCCAACCCCAACTCCCCCCAGCAACTGCTCGTCCCCCCAGACCCCTCTCCCTGCTTCCCTGCTCCGTAGGTTTCAAACTACCCACATCCCCAATTAGCAGAGCGCCTTTTGCCCCAACCTGGAATGGAGGAAGGAAACTAAGACTAACCCCCCCGTCACCCACCTAGGGATTCCTTCTCTCTGAGAAGCGTGCACCGGCCCCAACTCCAGCCGCCCCCGTTCCCACCCCAATACACTTCACATTACACTGTAAGACTACACTCCATCCGAAAACAAGTTTCTGTCCCTCAGCGGTAGAGCCGTAACCTTCGCAGCCACTGTTTTAACCCGCCCGGGCTTGTATGGGTCACCTGAGCAAGCGAGTGAGGAGGGGATCTACTGGCATAAGCGTAAGATTTGATCATGTCCAGTCCCTTGTAGGGCCAGCCATCTTTACCCCCCCACCCCATTATTCTAGCTGCCTAGAAAAGGCCCAGAAGGCCCGCCCTCCAGCACCAGTACCCGCAATACGTTACATAGGTGGATGATCAAGCCAGCAGTCCCATCGCCTTCAGTGTTCTGCCCCCTCTCGGAGGGTCCCCCACCGGGGACTCGTGGATCTTGATCTCCAGGAACTGTGACTTTGCGTGTCCACATCTGATCTCCCGGCAGTCGAGGCTGGCGACGCCGCCTGAGTGTCCCTCCAGTTCTCACCGATACTCCGGTACCCATCTTTTTTCGATTCACGATCAAGCCATTCTTGCACGTCCGATGGCGAGGTTAAAAAGAGGGATTTGCCCCCGGCATTAACTTTGAGCTTAGCAGGAAAGAACATCATGTACTTGACTCCTCGCTCCCTCAATGCTGCTTTGACGCCTATGAAAGAGCGTCGCTCCCTTTGCACCTGGAGCGTGAAGTCCGGGAAGAACCGGATTGTGGCATTTTCATAGAGCAAGTCTCACGCCTGCCTGGCCGTTTGTAAGATGGCGTACCTGTCCCTGTAGTTTAGGATTTTAGGAATTATTGTCCTGGGCGGAGCCCCGGGTTTGGGCTTCGGGATAGGCGCACGGTGGGCCCGTTCGACGGTGAAGATCTTTGACAGCCTTTTGGGTTTAAGGTGATTTAGAATCAAGTCTTCTAGGAAGAGTTCAACGCTGGGCCCCGCCAGCTCCTCCGGAACACCCACCACGCGAATGTTGCTTCTGCGGGCCCTCCCTTCCTGGTCATCACGGCGCACAGCCATCTGTCGGTGCTGGTGCACCAGTTTGTTAATCCGCTGTTCCAGGGCTTTTGTGGACGTTTGGAGCACTTGGATGTCGGCTTTGTTAGCTTTGGTTTTTTCTGACATTTTCCCGAGGTCCGTGCGTAGGAGGTTGACCTCAATAGAGACTCTATCGATCTTAGTCTCTAGAGTCGCGCCCAGCGTTTGTATGGCCGCCATGATGGACGCCAGTGATGGTTCTGTGTGTCCGGTTGTGTCCCCCGTTGCACCTCCTATCGGCGGTATCTCTCTCTGCACCGTATACTTATCAAGTTTATTGGACTGCGTGGCGGCAGTCTGTTTGGGCCTCATAGTTGCTGCGCAGTGTACCCCTCTGGCAGCGTTGGAACTGCAGAGGCTGCTCCTGTGTGCCAGTGCCCTGCCTGGATCAGACACCCGCACTCCGTTCCTGCAAGAATGCCACCCAGCCAGCCTATTATGCCCTGTCTCACCAAGCAGGCCCCGGCGGAAAATTGGAGTCCTAATATAGCCTCTGCCTCCTACTGGGTTAGGCTCCCTGCCTCCACCAGCCGCCACTTCCAAACAGGGGAGGAGGAGGTCTCGCTACAGCCCGCTTGTGGCCTCCTCAATGTTGCTTGCATGCCTGTCCACAGTTGGTCTTGGAGGTGCCCTCTCCCTAATAGCTACGCAGTCTCTCAGGGGTTCCGCGGTGGCTCCCGATGCTGTCCATCACTGTCCACTCCCCTCCACGCTGCGGCCCTCATTGGTGTCTCTTGGGAGCACTCGTGTTGGGAGGAGCCCCCCTCGTGAGCGAGCTCGACATCTCCCGCTGTGCTCCACCCGCCTGAGATGGCCGCCACTGAGTTCCCAGTCCACCGCCGGCCAAACCCCCAACTGGACTTGCTGCAGATCACGCGCCCCACAGGGCCTCCAGGTGGTCCACAAAGCTCGCGGTAGGAAACGGTGTGGGTCTATGGCCCCTCCGGACTATCACCTCACATCCGAGGCCTCGCAATCAAGCCGCCAGCCCAGCTCTTAGTAGGCCCCAAAACCGGGGCCTCCAGTAGCACCCAGGCTGTCCAGCCGCGCGGCCACGCCTCCCTCCCGCGGCCGGGCCCAGATCTCAGTCGCGTAGTGCTGCTCCGGGTGCAGGTATCAGGACCGGAGTGCGAGCTAGCGGCTCCGCTTCCTCTCACCCACTCATTTATGCAGGCGAAGTGCAGCCAAAACGGATTTCGCCAGATGTTATCGTGGCGAGGGGTTTAGGCTCCGAGGAGTTTCCGAGCTGAGCGGCCATCTTAGTTGGTGCCTGGCCACGCCCCCTAATGGGTGTAATTTATGATATTTATGTTTCCCTCGTCTTCATTGCTTGATTTTGCTCGCGGCGGTAAAGTGTCACTCATAATTACACTAAAATTATATAAATGTCACATATAGCAATCTGAAACCTTGGCAGCTATGCCTGGCACATAGAGAAGTGGCCAGAGCAGAGTGCCTTAGAGGCCAGTGCAAAGCAAGTGTCTTGAGGCCTGTGTGAAGCAAGGCTAGGCACTTGTTAAAATTGGCAGGCTGCTGGTCTGATGTTGCTAGTACTGGCCCCTAAAGAAAGCTAAGCAGGGTCGGGCCTGGTTAGTACTTGGATGGTAGACCACCTGGAAATACAAGATGCTGTAGACATTTAGCCACTCGCTGACACCAGGGGGTGTTCGTCCGTCCAACAATCACACAGAACCTTCCTCTCTAATGACACTGCTTTTTTTTGGGGGGGGGGGGGGAATTTATTCTACTCTTTAATTTTTTAACACAACACAACATGCAGGGCCCATAACTTTCTATTTGGAAATTGAAAATTCGGCTGCACTTTACACTGGGTCCAAAAAGAAGAAAACCTTTGCCCTATGACAGGACAGGGGACCCCGCCCCACCCTCCCCAGCAGATGGTTTTCTTCTGCCAGCAGCCTCGAGATGCTGCAAGCAGCTGCTGGGCTGCTCCGGGAGCAGCCCCGGTTCCTGGTCCCCCTCTTTTGGCCTTCCCTAGCAGCCCGGGAGCAGTGGGAGGGGTGAGGCAGAGAGGCAGGCAACGAGTGCCGTTCAGTACAACCGAGAGGGGAGCGGGGCGCACACGCATGCACACTCACTTGCACCCATGCATTCACATGCAGACACTCGCACACCCACCCCCTGTCACGAGACTTGCTCACAAATACACATACACTCATACGTACAAACACGCGCGTACCAAACAGTCAATAAAAAAGCGACACTTACCTGCTGCTGCAGGGCTCGGGGCGCTGCCAGGAGGGTTGGGACTGCTACCTTGGTCAGCCAATGAGTTGAGGCAGCAGTCCCTCACTCGTCACAGAGCAGGATGGGGTACAGAGTCAGTGACAGACACTCGGCCGTTGGCACTTCAGGGCTTAAAAACGAAGCGCCCAGCTACGAGGCTATCCCTGACGCTCTCCCTCGTCACGAGGGGGCCTCCAGGACATTTGCTGAGCTGAGGAGGTCAGGCCCACTGGAGCTGTGACGTCCTCAGCCCAGCAAACTTCAGCTTAGGCAGCCGCGAGCCTGTGCATTTAGCGCATGTCCAGCTCCTGGCTGCCTGGCTGAACATAAAGAGTGTTTGTCTAGCTGTCCTTTCTTCAGCCTGACATACAATAATTTTGTCCAAAAGGGGTGGGGCGTGGCCTCACTGCCCATAAGGAGGGGCAGCTGCTGAAGTCAAGCTGCTTGCAAGGAGGACCCTTCACCCTGGCAGCACTCGGTCCCTCCTCTGAGTCTCTCATCTCTATGCACACTGTGGGGGGGGGCCTGGACATTTGACTATCAGGGCTCTGTCCCTGATAAAAAAGAAAAAGAAACTTGCAGCCAGAGCTGCACAGAAAAAAATGTGCCACCCCAATGTTTCTGCGGGTGAGCCAGAGTTGAAGAGCGGTAGCCTGGCAGCCGCTGCCACATAGAGCGGTGGCCTGATAGAGTGCTTGGAGGCCAGTGCAAAGCAAGGCTAGTAAGCACTTACTTTGCTTGCTATTCAGCTGGCACCTAAAGGGAGGCCAGAGCCTGTTTATAATTGGAAAAGAAGCAAGTGCAAGGCTACTGGAAGAGAGGGATGTGCTGGGCTATCTGTAGCAAGCTTGCAAAGGGATGGCAGTTGTTGGAGGGAAGTGTGCAAGTACTGTGCAGCGCAGCACGTTCCAGAGTGGAGGGGTTTGTCAGCACAAGAGGCCTGGACCGGCAGCCTCCCTTGCCTACGGCCATACCACCCATCCAATCTCGGGCCTGGTTACTACTTGGATGGGAGACGGCCTGGGAATACCAAGTGCTATAGGCATTTTGCCACTCGCTGACACCAGGTTCGGCCCTGGTCCAAAGTCAGTATCGACTTTCGCAGCTTACCGATGGCTGCAGCACCCTGGTGCTAATGGACTCCTACTCCAAATTACCAATCGTGGAGGTATTTGCCTCCACAGCATTCACACACATACAAATGGTTCTTGACAGGACTTTCGCATTCATGTGCTGCCCTGAAGAAATCAGGTCCAACAATGGACCCCCCTTCCAGTGGCAAGAATTTTAGGAATACTAGGAGGGGAAAGCCATTTGACACTGAAAAATCACCACACAGTGGCTGCAAGCGTATGGCGAGGTGGAGCGGTTCATGAGAGCGCTCAACCGGGCTCTAAGCATCGCGGTGGAACAGGTAGAAGACGAGGAAAAAGCCCTACATCAATTCCTGGAAGCCTATAGGCCAGAGGTCTTCAAACTTTTTTCGTCTGAGCCCCCCGGCTACATTTTTTTAGATGACGGGCCCCGCCACCTCCCGACAGAAATATCTGGAATCTGGTACACTATATAATTGACTGCCACCGCATCTCACGGGCCATATCTGGCAAATAATGTTAAACACAATAAGAGTGTTTAGTAAACTGCAGGTTTATGAGTGGGTGTGGTTAAATGACAGAGGCTTATTACACAGTTTAAATCAAAATTTTCCAAGATGAAATGTGTGCACATTTTTTTTACTATGAAACTTTGTTTTACACATATAACACATGATTTGACATAGATTGATAATTAACACCACTAACATTAACGTGATGGGTGTGCCTGTTTTTTGCCACAGAGACGGTCAATCTGTGGATGGATTTTTGCTACTGCCATCCTCAGGTTGTGCTCCACATCTAGTATTGACCGGTACTTAGGGGCATATTATCAAGACAGGCGATAAAACGGTCGCTGCTTTAGCGGCAGAAAACTGCTATTAAAACAGCGATATTGGGCTTGATAATATGCTCTATGGAATTCCAATTGAAGCCCATGTTAGATGTCCTTCAAATTTACAAAATACTGCAACTACATCAAAGAACCCAAGCTTGTTGCATCCACCTGTTACTACTTGCCAGCCCCAACCCCACCAGTGACCTTTTGACACCGTTCAGCCTCTACTCGGGCGTGCCAGTTTTCACTTCACTCAAGCTTAGTAAATCCTGTACTTTTTCGCTGTCTGCTATCTCTACAGCCTGCTTGGAGTGTTTTCCTTCATTACATACTTACATCTTTTCCTATACATGCCAGATTCTATTTTACTTCAACTGGTATCCTTCAGTCATTTACAGAAACCTGGCATCTTTCATGGCTGTGTTTGTATTATGAACAAGCATTTTGTGAGCAGCAGCGTTTAATTTAACCGGGCTGCCACCCTTTATTCGTTTCAAAATTCAACGTGGGATACCCATACTGGCATCTTGAGGTGTGCAAGATTTTATCTCACTCAGGCTTGGTGAGTTTGCCATTTTAGTTTTTCTTCCTTTCCTGCGTTGCATTTATGTGAGGCTTTCATACTACGACAGAGCACCTTAAGTGCTGAGCGGGTGTGCAGCCTGCGATGATGCCCCGTCCTGGCAGTCCAGACTGGTGATGATTTATGTGAGGCCTGCTGGACTGCAGTGCAGGCCTGAGCCAGCAGGCAGTGCTGTCCTAGCGGTACGTGGCGTTACCTCGCGGGTCACAGAGTTAGTGGCACCTAAAGGGCTGTGCGGGTGTGCAGCCTGCAATGATGCCGTGTGCACTGATATGATCACTACCATAGCAAAATCAAGACCCAGAATCAAGTGTGTGACCTGGTGGCCTGCGGAGCGGGGCTGTAGTATGTGTAGGGTCCCATTTTCGCGGGCACAGGGCTTAGAGCTTGCACTGGCAGGTGGTGAGTCCTCTTAGAAACACTCCGGTCACAGAAGGTGAGCAGTGAGGCCTGGGTGCGCGGGGGCTGGCAGTCACCGCTGGGCGGCGGGAGGAGGTGGGGTGAAGCAGCCTGTGTGCGCAGGGGTGTGTAAGTAATGATGGCGTTTGCAATTATATGGACTCTGCCATTCATAAATCTGGACTCTGTTTCAGATAAGGGATCTGGTGGACCGCAGTGTATACCGGAACGTGGTTGGAGACACACAGGTGGCAGCAGGTGAGCAGTGAGACCTGGGTCCGCAGTGTCTGCACTCTCTCTCCCTTTCTTCTTTTCACTATCTCTCTCTCTCCCTCTCTTTCTCTCTATCTCTCTCCCTGTCTTTCCCTCTTTCTCTCTCTCTCCCTCTTTCTCTCTTCCTCTCTCTCTCTCTTTCTCTCTCTCCCTCTCTTTCCCTCTTTCTCTCGCTCTCTCAATCTCTCTCTTACCCTCTCTCTCTCCTTCTTTCTCTCTCTCTCTTCCTCTCTTTCCCTCTTTCTCTCTCTCTCTCTATCTCTCTCTTTCGCTCACTCTCTCTGTTCTTTGATGAGCGCAGGACACACATTCTTATCTAGAATTTTGTCTTGCAGGCTGTGACCTACAAATTGTCCTGAGAAGACCCACCATGACTCTTTATACTTTATAATAGTTGTTTTGACTTTTTTTTTAATGAAATGTTTTGTCTCGTGATTCAAATATGAATGAGGGATTCTACTTTTTCTGAACACACATGCATGCGGATTGTTGTAATTATGCGACGTCAGGCGAATTGTTTTGTGCATGAATTTGTGGAGTTGATGTAACATATCTTTGTCCATGGGGCGGGTGGAGGTGCCTGGGGGAGGAGGGGGGGTCCATGGGGGTGGTGGCGGTGGGTGTTGTGGCCCTCTTGGGGCTCCAGGCTACATGTTCAGTATCTCCATGGCATCTGTTGTTCTTCATGTGTGGCTCTGGGCTGGGCTCCCTTTTCTGGTGCAGGTTGTCGTGCGACTTTACACCAGGTCAGAGCAGGTGTTAAATCCCTGCTGCTAACGCGCCTTATCACCTGTTTTGGGATCTTATCACCGAACTGGCTGGTCGTTGGGAATGTTGCGGAGTAGTGTTGTCGCGGCTTTTTGCACCGGAACGCTACACTGCATCTCTTAAACGATAGTTGCCTGGGTTATCTGTGGCAATGTTTTTTGAGGTGGCTATCGCAGGTAAACTGGTGATTTCAGCTGTTGGTAACAGCTTGTGAATGGGGTGATGAAATTATCGCCACTTTGGCTGCGATAAAGTGCTGATAACTCTGCGATAAATCCTTGAGAATATGCCCCAAAGAATCGAACATTTTTCCAAGATACATTTTATTTAATGCTTCCCAGTGTTACTTCTTATCCTCCTCTTTTTACTCACAAAAGGTGGGAGGGCAACGCCCATTTTGCCCATTAATGCAGCCTGCCCCCTTTCCTGGCACCCTGTGCATGGATGGGGGAGGGGATCTTAGCAGCTGGCTCCCTGGGCTGGAGGTTCGGCCTCCCCTAGAGTGGGCGGGGCTCCAGAGGAGACGTCACAGCTCTCTAATGAGGCAAAGTTCGAGGATAGCCTGGGCGCAGGGATGACAATGTAAACCCGAGCGTGGCCCTCTGTAGGCAGTCAGTAGAATTGCAGGCTTTACTCTGAAGGAAATCTCCAGTGAGGCCATGGTATACAAGAGGTGGCAAATCAGGCATACCCATAATGCATCTGTGTTAGCATAGAACTGTCGCAGCCGCAAAAGACCATTATCGATAATTATTGGACATTAATTATAATACTGTCTTATAACATAGGAGCTGATTCTTTTGATTATACTGAAGGACTATAGGGTGATGCTGTCCTAATTGTGTGATGTACAACAATATATGATATCCGTGTAATATGCAAACTCAGACTATCCTCATTACCTGCCTATATAGTCCAGCTTCAGGTGCACTTTGTGTGGTCCTGATAATGGAAATTAGGCCAAATTTTTGAAAGGTCTCTATACCAATGAGATCCGAAGATATGGTGCAAAGAAAATGTCATTGTCACGTATGCCAGTGTGAGTTCATGAAGTTTGGTCTATTGCAACAAAGGTAAATATTATGTCTGTATCTCCTTAAACTACCCGTGATCCAGAACTCTGTTCTTCTCTACTGCCACTAAATGTGCTTTCATAACCCATGGTCCCCGGCGGCGATGTAACCCCTCTAAGGACCTCTGTTGGCCGTCAGTGGCATTGCAGTCTTTCGTCTCCATTGATCTCGAGTATGGACTTTGAAAACAAGCACTGTTAAAGCCAGTTTGGTACATAAGTTTTTAAGTGTGTTCTGTTCTTGTGTGGCATGGCTAGGTCTGTGTGGGTGTCTATCTATGGCGTTGTCCATCGCCTGGTTCATGTCTCCCGCTGTGATAAGTAGTTCACCCACTGGGATCTTGCTGAGCTCGCTTTCTACCTCCTCCCAGAACTTTTTGTCTGCTGCGTTCGGCCCGTAGATGTTTGCTATGTGTATGGTTTCCTCGCCTCCTTTGATGCATGTGAGTAGTCTCCTCCCTTTTGTGTCTGCTACGTTGTCGTGAACCCTGAACTTTGCTTTCTTGCTGATAATGGTGATCACCCCTCCTTTTTTATTGACGGCTGGCGAGCATACGACCTCACTTATCCAGTTTGCCTTGAGCCTGTTGGCGTCCTCTATGGATACTCTGGTTTCTTGGAGAACGTATACATCTGCTTTGAGTCTGTTTAGGTAATCTAATGTCTTCCGTCGCTTGACGGGGTGGTTTAGGCCTTTGACGTTTAGTGAAACTATCTTGATGTCTGCGGCTATCTGTGCTAGGGCCTGAGTGTCTGGTGTGGTCATGGTACCTTCGTTATCTCGCTGCTAACTGCGCTGGTTCCTATGTTGTACCTCTGTATCTGGTGTCTCACAGCCTCCCGCCACCAGTCTTTGCCCCCCCCCCCCCCGGGGTGTGGATAGGAATGGGGAAGTGTCTATGTATAGAAGGAGGAAGGAAAAGAAGAAGAAATAGCTCCACCAAGGTGTGATTGTCCGCGCTTCATGGCCTACCCCCCGGCCCTCACCCCCCCCTCTCCCCTCTGCCCCCCTCCCCCAGTGCAAATTTGGACTTGGGGAGAGATACAGAGGCATGATCATGTCTCTGTACAAAAACCCCCGGGCTCGAGTGGTGGTCAATGCGGCCACATCAGAAACATTCACCCTAGGCAGAGGGACAAGACAAGGGTGCCCTCTATCACCGGGGCTATTCCTGCTGGCACTAGAGCCACTCCTCCACATGATCAGGTCGAACCCGCGGATCACAGGTGTGCAAGTGGAGGGTCAAGCCTTCAAGCTAGCAGCATACGCGGATGACATCCTGATCACCACAAGCAACCCACAAGAGTCAATAGAAGCACTCGTACAAACAATTTAGGAGTACGCACAAGTCTCAGGTTACAAACTTAACAGGGAGAAATCCGAATGCAAACCGATGAACTACCATACCACCAGAACAGTCCTAGGAACGTCCGAACTGGCGTGGCAAACAAAACCCCTAAGATATCTCGGCCTCCTCTTCGGGAGGGACCTTAGATCAACCTTAGACCACAACGAGGAAGCAATGTTGAAAAAGATTAAGACCAAGCTAGAAACATGGGGCCCCAAATTTATTAGCTGGTGGGGAAGAATTGAGACAATCAAGATGATGGTCACCCCTATGCTAAACTACTTGCTGTCCATGCTGCCACTTACTCTAACAACGGATTTCCACAAACACATAGACAAAGCTATCAATACGTTCCTATGGGGGGGGGGAGCCAAGAATCAGCCTAGCAAAACTCAGACTTAAAAAAGAACAGGGAGGACTGAACCTCACAAACTACAAGGCATTCCAAACGGCATGCCAGGCCAAACAGGGATTACACTGGGTTGCCCCCACACCAGAGTACATGCCGGTATGGTTGGACCTGGAAAGGGGCATTCTAGGTGGAGCAGAGCCGATCATGGCGCTTACGGCAAACAAACACCCGGAAGTCAAGAATGCGATACTCCGGAACACAAAAACAGCGCTACTGAGAGTAGATAAGGAACTGGAAGTAAGCATCAGAGGTACCAAATGGGAGTCAATATGGCACAACCCCAAAATCACATACAAAGGGAAGGCACTAGATAGCAAAGAGTGGTATAGCAGAGGAATTACGATGCGGCACAACTAGAAGTAGGAAACAATCCACTCACCTACAAGGCACTGCAGCAGATGACCAGACTACCAAACAAGGAATTCTATGAATTCCTAAGAATCAAAGCAGCCATCACCAGGGTAAACCTCTCCAAACACAAACCCACCATCATACAGTATGCACAGAATCTCAACAAGACAGGCCACCAAACAGCGCAGATCTACAAACTAATCACACCACGCACCACAGCTCTAAACAACAAAACAATAGCCTTCTGGGAGGAGATTATACAAAGACCGCTAAACGAAGAGGAGAGGGCTAGAGTATGGATATCGGCGTCCAAAAACAAAGTTACACCGCAGTTGGCACAAACAAAATACTGGATACTACACAGACTACACTGGACACCAGCGAAACTAGAAACAGTGGGGGCAATCGGAAGTAGCACCTGCTGGAACTGCCATAAACGAGGGGAGACCTAGCCCACATGGTATACGAATGTCCCAAAGTTAGAACATTCTGGAACAAAGTATACAACTTCATAGACACAATCACAGGAAGCCAGACACAATGAGGCTTAGCGGGTATTGCCACTGCCTTCCTAGCACCACAGCTTCAGTCCAAAGAGGAACGTGAACTAATCGACGTTCTGCTGACGGCAGAGGTGAAAACTATCCTGGGGAACTGGAAGGACACTAGCAAAGCCACCTTCAAACGCTGGTTCAACTGGGTGACATTCCTTCGGGGGGCAGACAACATTACCGCCAAACACAAGGCGGCAAACCATACAGCCAAAGAGGACATGTGGGAAGCCCTCGACGCTCACCTGATGCAGTAAACCGTACCCCCCCCCTCTCTCTCTTCTCTCTTCTTCTCTCTCTCTTTGGCTCCACTGTGCCAAAGCACACATTGTAAGAGCTGCCCAAAGTAAGACAACTGTTTTGTTTTTGTATATGTAAAATTTATTTTCAATAAAATATTTTGAATAAAGAAAAAAAAGAAAACAAGCACTGATTAATCCAGCTTACACATAACATTGAGGTTTAAACAGCACACTGAGGGCCTCTCAGAGGCACATACGAGGTGCGCCAAAACTAAAAAGAGTTTCTATACCTGCCCACTAGTAAGCAAAGTAACTTCTCTATTAAAGCTTCAATTGTACATTTGGGTGGTGGCATGTTTTTTGAATTCCCCCTTTTTATTGTTGTGACATCTATATCTATACTACTATTATAAAGGAAGAACTTTGAACCTTTGAGGCAGGTAAACTCGGGAACCACAGCGCCAATCCACACACCCGATACATCGTTGTAATCGTCAGGGTGTGCAGATGGACATAGGCTATATAAAGTTACAAAATATACGTTATTTAAAAAATTTAGTGAAAAAAAAAAGTAGTCCTGTGGAAGAAGCGCCGGCCACGACCTGCGTGCTGACGTCAGGAGCGCGGGGAGGAGCGGCGTCCAGGAGTGCGAGGAGGAACGGCAGACATGGCGCGGGGAGGAGCGGCGGACAAGCGGGGAGGAGCGGTGAGGAGCGGCGGACAGGCGGTGAGGAGCGGCGGACAGGCGGGGAGGAGCGGTGACGAGCGGCGAGGAGCGGCGGAGCGGTGAACTGAGGAGCGCGGGGGAGGAGCGGCAGCTGAGGTAAGGCTCCGGGGGACCCAAGGACAATGTCGGGGCAGGTGGGGGCCGGGGGGGCGGGGGCCCTGAACACTCATGGCGGGGGGGCGGGCGGGGGCCCTGAACACTCATTTCGGGACAGGCTGCTATGTCGGGCCGGGCGGGGGTCGGGGAAGCCTGATTGCTCCCGGACAAGGTCGGGGCGGGCTGATAGTATGAAATAAATAAAATACAAAAATCTATAAATAGTACTTTTCATAGCCCAAAACTGTTGTCTTTGCTAGAGTCTGTTTCGAAGCGCTGCACAGTCAAATGAAACTTTGGCGTGTAGCAGTCACAAATGACTAATCCTACATTTACATTACATTACATTTACATGTACATTACATTACATAGGCAGACTTTTACAGGAGCAGAAGACCATTGCTAAAGCAGAAATTTGGTCAAAAGTTTGGATTTGTGGCAGTTGCATGTGAGAACTAGAACATCAAAGCAGCCGCTTTTGTGGCGCCTGCTGTCTGTATGAAGGTGATAAAAAAAAGAGAAGAGCGGAACTAAAAGCAGAACGAGGCAAACAAAGGGAGGGGCAGGGTTCCTTAACGGAGCAGGGAGGGGATGGGGTGCTCCTAGGGGCATATTTACAATAAGTGGTGCATCCCTACATATCAGCAGGGATGCGCCACTTTTTGTGCGCCATGCCTCCGCCACCATGGATGCGCCGCATTTACAATGTGGCGCACCATGGGGCAAAAACGGCACAGATGCGTCACGCATCTGTGCCGTAAAAGTGACGCATTGCTGGAGTTGCTGCAGCTCCAGCAATGCTCTAGGGGGCCCTATCTTGTTATTGCTTCATCAATCCTTACGCCTGCTTCAAGCAGGCGCAGGGTTTTGACGCAGCATGGGCCCCATAGTGACTGAGTGAAATCTTGTAGATTTCACTCAGCCACTTTTAGAAGGCGTTCCTGCGCTGGAACGCCGCCCCCTGCACAGGAACGCCTCCTTCTGCTGCAGGGCTTTACAACGTGACGCAGCTTCCAGATGCGTCACGTTGTAAATACCCCACACCATGGCGCATCTTTTCGCCGCTGCTGCGTCACAAAAGTGACACAACGGCGGCGTAAAAGAGGCGCAAGGGGCTTGTAAATCTGCCCCTTAGTGCTTAGTGAGGTGTGTCGACAGCAGCACTGTGTGTGGGGGAATGCAGAGTGTGCTCTGGTGGAGTGAATCCAAGAACAAGGGGCCTCATTTATGAAAAGTGACGCATCGCTGCGTGAAAACAGCGATGCGTCACTTTTCACTGTGTCCTCCTTGCGTGACCAATGATGCGTCATATTTACAGTATGACGCATCATGGCGCAAGGAGTTACAGATACGTCAGTATTTCTGACGTATCTGGATAGCGCAAAAGTGACGCATTGCTGGAGTGTGTCACAAAAGTGACGCAACTCCAGCAATGTGTCCTTTCACATGGGGCAAGCCCCATGTGAAAGGGCCTGCGTCAGTCTTACGCCTGTTGTGAGGCAGGCGTAAGTAAGTATGTACATTTTATTGCACAGTTAATTAAAACTCAAAATTTAAAATGCATAAAAAGGCAGGCGTAAGAAATTGACGCATTTGTGTCCTAGAAGTGGCGCAGTGAAATCTTATAGATTTCACTGCGTCACTACTATGACCCTGTCTTGCGTCAGAATGCCCCCCCCTGCATACATTATACCTGGCGTAGGTATAATGTAGCGCAGGGGTTTACAAAGTGACGGATCTACCTAGATGCGTCACTTTGTAAATATGGTGCAACAAAGCACATTTTTTACGCTGCTGGTGCGTCACAAAAAGTGATGCACCGGCGGCGTAAAAGTGACGCAGGGACTCATAAATGAGGCCCAAGGTTTGCATGTAAACAGCGCCTGTGATTAGCAACAAAAAAAAGTCCTTTTAGATCTATCTCACACTCTAAAAACAGCATGGGGGAGGCATATAAATGGTGCTTTCTAGACTCTTAACATAACACCATTGCACTCCACTGACAGACAAGAGCCACAACATACATCGCCATCATGTTTGAATGGAAAAAAGATAGGAGCAAACCTGGGGTCGGGTCTGTGGTGGTGACCGGGGCACCCGAGAGACTGAGCTAAGTGGAAGAAAACAAGCAGCCATTAAGAATTTATGGTCAGTGTCACAATGTGTGAACTTGGAAACACATAGATGTAAGAGGTGTTAAATGTAAAACGTGCCACTATTACAAGTCAAAAACTTGGGTTAGATAAGGCGTAACAGCCAAAGCTGCAGACTAAGGGGCATATTATCAAGGCGGTTTATCTCAGTTTTTTTGGCTTTAAAAGCCAAGAAAGCGGAGATAAAATTATCTCCCTATTACCTAGCTGTCCCTAACACCAGTTAGCTACAGCTAGTAGGAGATAGCGACCATCTTGGGCCCCACTTTGCATGTCAGTGATATTTATCACTAATGACATGCAAAGTGGGCGTGCCAAGATGTTAGCGACTAGAAACAGTCGCTAACATCGCTATCTCCTATTACCAACTTATGGAGATATTCGCGCTAAGCGCGAATATCTCCAAAAGCTAACACCTGCCCTGAGCAGTTCTTAGCCATGTTATCCAATGGGAGGTGGATAACATGGCTAAGAGCATTAGCTCGGTAATGCATGAATATCTCTGACTTTTCAGCAATATTCATGCATTGCGGCCGATTTTTATCGCATTTGCGATAAACCTTGGTAATACCAAGGTTTATTTGCGATAAAAATCGCCGCAGCTCAGCGGTACATTTTTGTCTCTAACCAAGCAATAGCGATAATTATCGCTATTGCTTGGTAATATGCCCCTGAGTCCTTGTGTAATATAACTGGTCTTCGTGTAAAGCGCTCCAATGCCTCCCGGTCGAGTTTGTGCTACATAAAATTGCAAGAAAACACAGAGCGGGGTATGAGTGATGGTGGGAGATCGGGAAAGAGAAGTTGGAATGGTTTTGGGTGACCCACTGAGCGGACAGAGCTGCAAGAAACACACGCGGGGTAGGAGTAAAGGTGGGAGATTGGGGAAGAGGGGTTGGAATGGTTTTGGGTGACCCACTGAGCGGACAGAGCTGGAGGCGGAAGAGTCACAGGGAGGTTTATGTGTGGGGTAGGAATGATGGTGGGAGATCTGGGAATAAAAGTGCAAGAAAAAATGGAGCAAGGAAATACGGAGCGTGGTAGGAGTGATGGTGGGAGATTGGGGAATAAAACTGCAAGAAAAAGTGGACAGAGCAGCAAAAAAAAAGACGGAGCAGAGCAAGAAAAGACGGACCAGGGTAAGAGTGATGGTGGGAGATCGGGAAAGAGGGATTGAAATGGTATTGGGTGGAAAGACGAGGAGAAAGGGCGAGAAGAGTGACAGGGACACGGGTGGGGGAAAGAAGAAAGAAAGGGAAGATATGAAAGAAGGCGAAAGAGAGAGCAAAGTGGCTACAACCGAGATGGAATAGGGGAGAAGAGTGAGGGTGGAAAGAGTGAGGGTGGTGAGGCTGAGGGAGAAGAGAGATGGCGCGGAGAGGCCACAGAGAAGAGGTTAGGAAAAAGACGTAGAGCAGAAGAGAGGTAAAATCGTTTTACTCTCAACTTGTACATACTGGGCGTTGAATACTCTCTGCTGTATGCTTTATTAAATGGTTGGAGAGTAATAGAGAGGGGAGAGTAGAGCAAAGGTGCGAAGGAGGGGAAAGCAAAAAAGGATAGATTTGATAAGGCATAACGGCCAGAGCTGCAGACTAAGGGGCATATTACCAACGTTAAGCGATATTTATCGCTAACGATGCTTAGCAACGAATTTTTTAACGCTAAGCATCGTCAGAAATTATCGCAGATAAACCTTGCTATTATCAAGGTTTATCGCAAATGCGATAAAAAACGGCCGCAATGCATGAATATCGCTGAAAAGTCAGCGATATTCATGCATTACCGAGCTAATGCTCTTAGCCATGTTATCCACCTCCCATTGGATAACATGGCTAAGAACTGCTCAGGGCAGGTGTTAGTTTTTGGAGATATTCGCACTTAGCGCGAATATCTCCAAAAGTTGGTAATAGGAGATAGCGATGTTAGCAACTGTTTCCAGTCGCTAACATCTTGGCACGCCCACTTTGCATGTCATTAGTGATAAATATCACTGACATGCAAAGTGGGGCCCAAGATGGTCGCAATCTCCTACTAGCTGTCGCTAACTGGTGTTAGAGACAGCTAGGTAATAGGGAGATAATTTTATCTCCGCTTTCTTGGCTTTTAAAGCCAAAAAAGCGGAGATAAACCCCTTGATAATATGCCCCTAAGTCGTTATATAATGTAAGTGGTCCTCGTGTAAAGTGCTGCAATGCCTCCCGGTCGAGTTCGTGCTACATAAAACTGCAAGAAAACACAGAGCGGGGTATGATTGATGGTGGGAGATCGGGGAAGAGGAGTTGGAATGGTTTTGGGTGATCCGCTGAGCGGACAGAGCTGCACGGAGCGGGGTAGGAGTAATGGTGGGAGATTGGGGAAGAGGGGTTGGAATGGTATTGGGTGACCCGCTGAGCAGACAGAGCTGGGGGCGGAAGAGTCACAGGGAGGTCCATGTGTGGGGTAGGAGTGATGGTGGGAGATCGGTGTGGGAGATTGGGGAATAAAAGTGCAAGAAAAAATACAGAGCATGGTAGGAGTGATGGTGGGAGATCGGGGAATATAACTTCAAGAAAAAGTGGACAGAGCTGCAAAAAAAAAAAGAAGGAGCAAAGCAAGAAACGATGGAGCGGGGTAGAAGTGATGGTGGGAGATCGGGACTAAAACTGCAAGAAAAAATGGAGCAAGAAAAACAAGAAAAAAACCGGAGCAATAAAAAAAGGAGCTTTTGGGGAATAAAACTGCAAGAAAAGCAGATAGCTGCAAAAAAAGAGGTAGCGGGGTAGGATGATGGTAAAGTGAGTTCATAAACAGAATGAGTAAACAAACCGAGACAGCTGTGATTTAGATGCATTCTAAACCAAGTTCTACAAACACGGGAATACAAATAGAAAACAAGACATGCATGCACAGTGAAATGGATCAAACAAACTCTCTGCATTGCTGTGGCGGGGTCGGGGGAGGCATTCCTTTGAAGTGTGATGCGGGGGGCAGGGAGCGGCAGTTTTGAAGTGTCTGAGGCACAGACATATGGGGCCTCATTTATGAAAAGTGACACATCGCTGCGTGAAAATAGCGATGCGTCACTTTTCACTGCGCTCTCCCTGCGACACTAACGATGCGTCATATTTACAGTATGACGCATCATGTCGCAAGGAGTTACAGATACGTCAGTATTTGTGACGTATCTGTAGGCGCAAAAGTGACGCATTGCTGGAGTGACGCAACTCCAGCAATGTGTACTTTCACTTGGGCAAGTCCCATGTTGTTAGTGCCTGCGTCAGTCTTAAGCCTCCTGTGAGGCAGGCATAAGATTTTGACGCATTTGAGTCCTAGAAGTGGTGCAGTGAAATCTCATAGATTTCACTGCGTCACTTCCATGACCCTTTCTTGCGTCGATACGCCCCCCTTGCATACATTATACCTGGTGCAGGTATACTGTGGCGCAGGGGTTTACAAAATGACGCATCTCCCCAGATGCGTCACTTTGTAAATATGGTGCAGCAAGGCACATTTTTTATACTCCGCTGATGCGTCACAAAAAGTGACGCGCCAGCGGCGTAAAAGTGATGCAAGGGCTCATAAATGAGCCCCATGATGGTTTGTGACATGGCTGGGAGATCGAGCGAGTGGGAGGGAACGAGCATATGAATGAGAAGTGAGGCAGAGGGCGCGCTGGCGAAGCTTCACGCTTGAATGGCTCACATGCATTGGGGAGAATCTGCAATCCAAAACCTCTTGGTAGGATTTGCTGGTAGCCCTCTATATGTCTTGACAGCTGTAATGCGCAAGCTCATTGGTAGGTCAAGACCAAAAAACGGAAGTGCCATTAGCGAGAAAGGATGTGTGCGATTGTACTATAGAGGAGCACCCCCTGGTGTCAGAGAGAAGTAAAGAGCCTACAGCACCTGGTATTCCCAGGCAGTCTCCCATCCAAGTACCAACCAGACCCGACCCTGCTTAGCTTCCGAGATTGGACGAGATCGGGCGCATTCAGGGTGGTATGGCCGTAGGCACGAGAGGCTGCCGGTCCAGGCCTCTTATGCAGACGCAGCCCGCATGGTGTCGTCACCAGGCTACTTTCAAGTACATTTGCACATTTCCCTTTAACACCAGCCCTCCCTTTCAAACTTCCTGCACAGAGCCAAGCACAGCCCTCTCTCGCACTTGCTTATTTGACACTTTGGCACCGACTGGGGCGGCCCTTCTTAAGGGGCCGGCACTAGCAGCAGCAAGCGCCTAGCCTTGCTTCTAAGGCACTCTGCTCGGGCCACCTCTCTACATGCCCCCGGGGGCTGCAGAGTCTCCCTCTCAGCAGCTGATGCTCACCCCAACTCTGGGGAGGCAACTTCTTCACCCTCAAGTACTGGCTGCTGCAAATCTGCTATTGTGTTTTTTTTTTAAATCAAGGACAGGGACCTCATATGCAAATAATGTCTATGCCCCACCCCTCTGTGCCTGCGTGTAGAAGAGCGAGTGAGGCGAGGGTCCGAAAAGTGCCTGGGTCCAGGGCCCTTAATGTCACCGGCCCGGCTCTCTGCCTCAGCGGCCCCCTGCTCCTGGCCTGCCTCGGACAGACTAGAGAGGGGGGGCCCAGAAGCGGGGCCAGTGCAGCCCGTCAGCAGCAGCAGCTTGCAGCAGCTCCCCAGCCTTAGCTGGGGCTCCTCGGTCCTGTCTTAGGGCAGTTTGCGAGGTTAAAGTTAAGGGCCATGCATATTGTAAATCCTATGCCGGTTTCATTGTAAATAAAATGTTTTTAAAAAAGTAGAGTAGGAGAGCAGAATATGTATATATATATATTCAATGGTTTTGTGTGAGTAAAATAAGGTTTTTTAAATGCTAATTCCTAACTATATATGGTCTATAACCCATGGTTTTTTCAGTGAATTTTCAAGGTTTTGTAAATGCTAATTCCTAACTATATATGGTCTACAACCTATGGTTTTTTCAGTGAATTTCAATGGTTTTTTAATAGCAAATATCATAAGCTGTCGAATGTCAAGTGCGTGGTAAGTGAAAACATTTTCGTGTTTATGCACACTGATCTGCTTTGAATAGTGCCCCCCCCCTCATTTCTATTAGGAGTACTCTCTCTTTGCAGATAGTGAAAGGTAGTTAACGCAGGCCTTTGCCCCCGTTGTAATACGTCGTGCCTGCTTCTCTCTCCATTTGATTGATTGTTATCCAAGCATTTACTGTGTTAGAATTGGTTCTCTTTGGTTCATTCTCTATTTACAAACAAACACAGAGTCGCAATACTCTGTTTAGTCTTTGCAGATAACGAAAAATCGTGTAAAAAAAAAGAAAAGGAATCGAGCAAAATCAGTAGGCCACTAATGGGATCTCTTTTTGACCTCGCTAAAATAGAAACATTAGGAACAACCCCTCATGACAAATACAAAACTAGTGAGATGAACTGAACTCCACACAATGATGGCTGCAAAACAGCTCGGCTCCGCCACCCACCCCGCCCAAAATAACGATAAAGAGCGGCTGCCATGATTGGTTGCGGAATGGCCACGACGGAGCTACGAAATGGTGGTGCTCTCATGCTAACCCCAGCTTCAGTCTGAAACATCCAGAAACACTGTAGACTACCAATTCGATCAGTTCCGGTAGCGCCCCAATGTAACCCGGTAGAGAAGAACTAGCCCTCCCCTCTTTGACTGATGGTTCTTGTTGCCTGTCCCTTCTGTTGTCATTTAACAGAACTATTTAGCCTGCTGAAAGGGGTTGTGTTCCGACCGCTGGTTGGTGGAGACATTTTGACTATATTCTGGACCTGCGTTGTCGCGTAATGCGTCATATGACGCGCCGCGTTAGCGCATCCGGAAGTCATCCGGGGCGCGACGCGCAGCGCGTAACGTAAGCATAACAAGTCATGTGACTTGTTAATAAAACTTTTCATTGGTTCATTTTACTTTTCTTATTCTAATGATGAAAGGCTTGGTCATATGACCTAAAAATTACGCTTTTTATTACTTCCGAACATTATTTTTTCTTAAATATATGTTATAATGTTCCAGGCTAATGTACTTTCCCGGAAAATTTACAACTGTCCTGCAAGTAAAATATATTCTTTTTTCGAGAAAAAGAGCGTTTCTTCGTCCCATGACGGAGCCGTTGAGCAAAAGAGGGTCGACCTGCTGTCTTAGTCGCCGATACGCCTGAATATGAGATTCTTATCGATCACTTTATGTTGCAGGAGTAGAAAACACAACAGCCCTTGACCATTTATCTTTACTGCGTTCCTGCGTATTATACCTTTTACCCTTCATGTAATTGGTCTGCTTTATTTCACTTGCCTTTTAATGATTCTAAAACAGTGACTATTATTAAAAACTTTACCAATGTATATACTACTACCATGTTTTCTTTTAAAAACCTTTATTGTGAACATTTCATTATACAAATACGAACCTATAACCACGTGGGCCGGTCACGGAGCAAACTGTAATCGTTTATGATGAGTAGACATTTACACTGTAGAGGAACGTAACGGGCGGGCCATTAGGTTGCAAGAACTAAGGTGTCTAACAGTTGCGGAATCGGTGGACGTACATTTTATAATTAAAATACGACAGGGCCAGTTACAATAAAATTATCTAGATATACATTTGCGGGTAAGTACCATGGGTGACGTTAATTCGAACTTTCAATAGTACAGTAATCAATAACACATCAGAACTTAATATCAATAGGGATGTCGAAATATTCAATCAATTCTCGTCCCCGCCCGCCATATGCTTCAAAACTGCATACGTATCTCGTGATTTCAAGGTTCTGCAACCAGTACACAACAAGGAGTTATGAGTCCCATTTATTCCGGCGCCATTTTGGGCGAGGACGGGCAGGTCCAGGATATAGTCAAAATGTCTCTACCAACCATCGACTATGATGATGTTCATATGCTGTATTTATTAGAGTAACACTCATCTGTCCACATGAAATTAATTTGCCACAATCTAAACATGTCATTTTAATCTTTCCAAAGTTCTAAATATTTGGGACCATTTCCCTTGCCTCTGATGCTGTCAGTGCCACTTCTTTGATGAATGTACTGGCAGGTCGGGGGTTCTCCTCCAAATCTCTCTTTTATGCAGCACTATAATTAATTGGTGCCACCTCTCCATATGACGATGCATGGTATAGTTACCATAACTATATTTTTTTCGGTTCCTCTGGAGAGTACATCGTGGCAGATGAAGCGTGTAACGTACCGGGAATTTACCTTTTTTTGCATGTACAGGAAAGGAAAAAAAAATCGAGCCTCCGAGTTCTAAAGTGTCCCAGGGCCATTTTAGTAGACCAGGCCCAAATCCAAAGAACAGACCGCCATTTTGAGAGTCCTATTGCAGCCGCCTGTCGCTGTAGCATCAAGAGCGGCCGAAACTCAGCTGAATGGCAACTGAAACGGTAAAGGGGCGCCCCACTACAGCAGACGAGCCTCCACCTAGGAAGGCCCGTTCACGCCGCCTCTCCCCCCCCCTTCGGGCACCCCACGCCGTTATTCGGAGCAGTATTGTAGGATGGCCACACCAGTGCGGCAACTTGCTAGACATCACCTCGGTGGTAACCGAATCTCAGCGCCTTGTGGTGTCTTCTCTTCAGAAAATATTCTTGCGCTACCTTTGCCCCATTCGCACATCGGTCCGCTACTGACGCGATCTCACAGGCTAATGGGGCGCCCCACGCCGAGTTTCAGCATTGTAGGATGACCACACCAGTACAGCAACTTGCTAGACATCACCTCGGTGCCATCCGGATCTTGGCATCTCAACGCCTAGTGGTATCTTCCATACAGAAAATATTGTTGCGCTGCCTTTGGCCCAATTCGCACATCGGTCCGCTACTGACACCATCTCACAGGCCAACAGGGCACCCCATGCCAACTTTTACCATTGTAGGATGGCCACACCAGTGCCACAACTTGCTAGACACCACCTCGGTGCCATCCGGATCTTGGCATCTCAGCGCCTTGTGGTGTCTTCTATTCAGAAAATATTGTTGCGCTGCCTTTGGCCCCATTCGCACATCGGTCCGCTACTGACGCCATCTCACAGGCCAACGGGGCACCCCACGCCGACTTTCAACATTGTAGGATGGCCACACCAGTGCGACAACTTGCTAGACACCACCTCGGTGCCATCCGGATCTTGGCGCGTTGTGCTGCCTTCGGCCTATTCGCACATCGGTCCGCTACTGACGCCGCCTCACGTGCCAACGTATTTTCTCCGCATTTTATACCCTATGCCGCATAACAGGTCATGTGACTTGTTTATAAAACTTTTCATTGGTTCATTTTACTTTTGGTTTCCTAATGATGGAAGGCTTGATCATATGACCTAAAAACAACACTTTTCATTGGATGAAAACTTTTTTTTTTCCCCAAACGATGAAAGCCCCACCTTGTTTCTGGATGTTTCAGACTGAAGCTGGCGTCACCATGAAAGCACCACCATCTCGTGGCTCCGTCGTAGTCATTCCGCGAGCAATCATGGCAGCCGCTCCCCACCAGAAGCCTGCAGGAGTCGGGGGCCCCCAAAACTTTTGATGAATCCTCAAGGCGGAGGGGACGCTTTCGAGAATGGGGTCCAAGACCTAGCAGACAAGCGTCCGATTTCCAAGGTGTCCCAGGGCCATTTCAGTGGACCAGGCCCAAAAAGGAAACAGCCTGCCGCCATTTTGAGAGTCCTGTGACAGCCGCCTATCGCTGCACCGCAAGAGTGGGCGCAACTCAGCTGAATTGCGGCTTTTGACACAGTGGACCAAAAGCGGACGGAATGGCAACTGAAACGGTAAAGGGGCGCCCCACTACAACAGACGAGACTCCACCTGGAGAGGCCCGTTCACGCCGCCTCCCCCGGGGTGCCCCACGCCGTTATTCGGAGCAGCATTGTAGGATACCAAAACCAGTGCGGCAACTTACTGGACATCACCTTGGTGCCATCGTTCTGCTGCCTTGGAACTATTCGCACAACAGTTTGCTACTGATGACCCACCCCCCGCGACGCCCCACGCCGGATGCCGAAATCAGTGAAATCTGGACGTTGTGCTGCGTTGGGACTATTCGCACAGCCGACCGCTACTTCGTTGTTTTTCCCTAAAAATGTTTATATGTTATTACTGTTTTTGTTTTCTTGTATATATTTATAAGTTATTAAAGTTTTATAATCTTACTACTTTGTTGGAGTGCTATATATTTTTAATGTGACACATAATTGTAAAAACTTTGATGTACAAAGAGTCATCCCTGGAATCTTCCGCTTCAGGCTCGGTCCCCTCCCCAATCACAATACAGGATGGTTTTCAGATAATAGGAACGCGTCTGCTGTGACGGATCTCATCGAGTGTGGGCCTTGATCTACTATAACTCCTTTGAAGAGGGGTGATTCTTTACAGCTGGGGCCATAAACTACATCTGCAGGGCTAGCTGATACCCTAGGACCGGCCTGGACAATCGGACACAGAGGAAAAGGAGTGTCAGAGGGTGCGGTAGTGAATAGGGCGAAAGGGAGGTGTCGGGCGGGCACAGGGTGTGATTCTCAGTGAAGAGCAGCGCAGATGGGGGGTGGTTTATTACCCATGCATAAGACAGAGAGCGGGGGTGACCACTGCCTGGGGAAGATGCTTGCGAGGGTGGGGAGCCATGCTAAGGATCGACAGCGTGCAGAGAGTGGGTCTGGTCAAGGCATCTAAAATGACTGCCGTGCACGACAAAAGTGTGGCATTTAAAAAAAGGCAAGATGGCGCAGACAATGTTTTTCAACACTTCCTGATTTCCTTCGAATCGAACGTTAACAGACGTTGGGGCATATTACCAAAGTTAAGCGATATTTATCCCTAACGATGCTTAGCAACGAATTTTTTACCGCTAAGCATCTTCAGAAATTATCGCAGATAAACCTTGCTATTATCAAGGTTTATCGCAAATACGATAAAAAACGACCGCAATGCATTAATATCGCTGAAAACTCAGCGATATTCATGCATTACCGAGCTAATGCTCTTAGCCATGTTATCCACCTCCCATTGGATAACATGGCTAAGAACTGCTCAGGGCAGGTGGTAGCTTTTGGAGATATTCGCGCTTATCGCAAATATTTCCAAAAGTTGGTAATAGGAGATAGCGATGTTAGCGACTGTTTCCAGTCGCTAACATCTTGGCATGCCCACTTTGCATGTCATTAGTGATAAATATCACTCACATGCAAAGTGGGGCCCAAGATGGTCGCTATCTCCTACTAGCCGTCGCTAACTGGTGTTAGCAACAGCTAGGTAATACAGAGATAATTTTATCTCCGCGAAGCGGAGCGCTGTTACAGATATATATCTTGTTTTTGAACGTTAATTTCTCAAAATCCACTGAAGCACATATATTGAGACCTAGCAAAGGCACATCGAGCTACCAGTCCCTACAATTTTGCCAAGTTTCGTGCAAATCAATTCAGCCGTTCGATTATTATTATTATTTATTTTTTTGCCCCGCGGGGCCCTTTTAAAACCTCCACATCAAACCTAAGAGGTCAAGGAGGATCTACTATGCCCCCTTATGGTCATTTGCCCCTTCGCTTTGGCCTCCTCTTGTCTCTCGATCCTACCGAGAGACAAGATGGCGGCCGCTACGGACTGTTTGGAATGTTCACAGACGCCGGAGAACCAATCAGCTTCGCTTCACAAAGCTCCGTACCGCGAACAGTCCACGAACCGGAGCGCTGCCCGGTCCGCTGTTACAGATATATATCTTTTTTTGAACGGTAATTTCTCAAAATCCACTGAAGCACATATATTGAGACTTAGCAAAGGCACATCGGGCTACCAGTCCCTACAATTTTGCCAAGTTTCGTGCAAATCCATTCAGCCGTTCGGGCTAAAAGTGAGGCCAACCGCCCTATGGAAAACTCAATGTTAAAAACACGTTTTGGGACCCCCCTTTTTTCTCGGCCCCCCCTTGACAAACCCCCCCCAAATTTTCAAGGGCTGCTCAGAAACAAAATGTTCCATTTTCCTGAACATTTCAGCCAATTCCGTCCACAAACGCCAAAGTTATTAGACATAGAATTTTCAAAAATCCCATAGAGAAAAAATCCTAACTATATATACCTACTGGCGACCGCCAGTAGGTAATATATCAAGCTCCAAGGGAATGTCCAACAGTTAGGCAGCACACAAACACGGAGTAGCTTTTACCCATCAGCTTTTAATCAGGTAAAAACAATCGCGCTGGTCCGTTAATTCAAGCAGCAAACTGCAACCCTGACGCGTTTCGAGAGTTTTCTCTTTTTCAAAGGGAGACTGCAGTTACAGGCACACTCACGGCCACACCTTCTTTTTCATTCCTCCTACCGTGGGTCCTTATTGGTCCGCTCTGTATGAGCATTGTCACGTAGAATTATGGGAGGTGTAGTCCGTTTTTATGCCTCTCATGGTGGTGCCTCGTATTAACTGGTACTAAAAAGCTCCTCAAGAGCCCCGGACAGCGTGTTGCTCTGAATCCTCATCCGTGCCCCACATTGAGAGCCCGTTGGCTTGGGAGCTTCGTGGCTCTCTGTTAATTGTCGAGGTGGTGCAAGCCCTGCGGCAGGACGGCCGCAAACATATCAAGCTCCAAGGGAATGTCCAACAGTTAGGCAGCACACAAACACGGAGTAGCTTTTCCCCCATCAGCTTTTAATCAGGTAAAAACAATCGCGCTGGTCCTTTAATTCAAGCAGCAAACTGCAACCCTGACGCGTTTCGAGAGTTTTCTCTTTTTCAAAGGGAGACTGCAGTTACAGGCACACTCACGGCCACACCTTTACATATATATATTCCAGACCCTGGTCCTCTTATCCAAACAACCACTGCGATCAAGTGCACACAGGAAAGCCATCCAAGGGGTTTTAAGGCAGCATTTGATATTTATTCAGCGCTATTACAGCAAATCGACAGACGCGTTTCAGCCTTTCCGCCTTCGTCAGTGTCAATTTGAAACTTTACTTCTTTCGTGTTTAAATAAAAAAGTGTGCATCTAGATTCAATCGACATAGAAAGTGTCATGTGCAGTAAATACAACTTAAAATGAAAACAAATGGACTTAAAACGTGGCAGCCATCTTGAAACATGTCTAGTATTAACAGCTCTTGTCAGTGTTGTTACCCATGATTATCTCAATAGATTGTCAAATTTAAATCATGTCAATTTCAAAACATTGAATTATTCGTCAATCATAATTAGTTTCAACCAAATTTCATTGAGACAAACATAATTATACCCTGTGTAAATTGATTCTTTACATCAACTCTGTATGCCTGGCTGTATGTAGCTGCTGTATTTACTATCATGCCCTCAATGGGCTGGATGCAGCAGCATTCATATTGTCTAGGATTAGAGACTGTACATGTAGCTTGTGTACTCACTTTTTCCTCGGAAACTGATATACTTTGTAAGGTCAGTTAATCTCTCTTTTTCAGCCTACATGGACCCACATTTCCTCTTCACTGTTGAGTCCCTGCGGGGCCTTTGTCGGCAATTTGATAATGTATTTCGACTCCAATGTGCGGAGTTTTTTTACATTATCCGCTCCTCTTTCTGATTTAATCATTTGATCCAAACAGAAGAAGGTTAGTAGACTACTATTGCTATTGTGTTTTTTCTCAAAATGACGAGCGACCGGATAGTTAGGATCTTTATTAGTGATCGCTCGTAAGTGTTCCAAAACTCTTTTTTTGGCGGGATGAATTGTGCTTCCCACATAATTAATAACACATGGACACATTAGGCAATAGATTGTGTAGTCTGAATTGCAGTTTAACAATTTTGTTATTGGCAGTCTGGTTGTAGTTCCTGTTATTGCATAGGTTTTGACCTTACCACTATATTTGCAAGCCTTGCATTTCATACAGGGGAAGAACCCCGTCACTGGATTCTTTTTCTTTTTTCTGGGGTCATAATGGCTGTTCACCAAATGGTCCCTTAACGAATTTCCTCTCCTGTATGTCACCAAGGGATATTCTGGAAGTGTCTTCCCAACTATGTTGTCTGATTTTATTACCTTCCAGTTTTTTCTTAATATTTGGTAGACTTCTGATGATTTTTCTGTGTAATCGCTTATTAATCTCACACTTTTGTCTTCTACCTTTGTTTTGTCCCTTAGTAGAGTTTCTCTATCAGTTTCCTTACATCTTTGTTCCGCATTTTCAAGGAAGCCTCCACAGTACCCTCTTTTTTAAAATCTTTCTTTAGCTTGAACTATAGCCTTGTTACATTCCCTTTGTGTTGAGCAATTCCGTTTCATTCTTAGGAATTCCCCTACTGGGATGTTTTTTACTACTCTCCTGGGATGACTGCTTTCGGCATGGAGGATAGTATTCCCTGCCGTGACCTTACGATGTAGTGTCGTCTCCAGTTTATTGTTCTCAATATAAACTTTGAGATCTAGATAAACAACCTCTTTGGCACTGATGCACCCAGTGAATTTAAGATTGAGATCGTTATCATTTAAGGCTTTTATGTAGTTTTCAGCCTCGCTCCTTGGACCACGCCACACGATGAATAAATCATCTATGTATCGCGTCCAAAGAGCGATTTTCTCCATCCGTTGTTCATTCAACCCCGCCCAGGCCACGTGCTTCTCCCACCAGCCCACAAATATATTCGCGTAACTGGGGTAGAAGCACGTGCCCATCGCGGTACCCTGTTTTTGTAAATACAGCTGCCCAGAGAAAGTAAAAATGTTGTTGTAGAGGCAGAACCTTGCCAATTCCATTAGCATTTGATTGTGTTTGCGGAATTTCAATGGTCTTTTATTCAGGAAGAAGTTCATGGCCATGAGGCCCTTCTCATGATCTATTGAGGTATAAAGGCTTGTTATGTCTAGAGTTATCAAAAGCATTTCATCATCCCAACATGTTCCATCAATGATCCGTAAGAATTCTTTGGTGTCTTTTAGATTTGAATTTAAATCTTTCACCATAGGAGATATAAAATGATCAATGTAAACTGATGTGTTTTCTAGTAGACTTCTTTGAGAAGAGACGATTGGTCTACCAGGAGGCCAAGTTTTGTTTTTGTGTACTTTTGGCAGCTGGTAAAATGTAGCCAATTCAGGGTGTTCACATTTTAGGAACTGCCAGTCATCATGATCCAAAGTTCCTTCGTCTCTCCATTTTGATATAAGTTCATTGAATTCTCCAATGCTCTCCAGATATTGCTGCTTGTTGATAGTAGTATAATGTTCATTATTCCTCAATTGTGAGAGGGCTTCATCTTCATACTGTAATTTATTGAGGACCACAACATTACCACCCTTATCTGAGGGCTTGATTATTATAGTGTCATCCTCCTTTAATTTTTTCACAGCTTCCCATTGCTTCTTAGTCATGTTTCCTCTTCTCTTATTGAATTTCTCAGTTTTTCAAGTCCTCTATAACCATTTCCTGGAATGTATCTATGGCATCGTAGGGTGTTCTGGGTATGATTTTGGAATTCTTTTTCAATATACTTTTACAACACTTTTGTTCGATTCCTGTTTCTTCCAGCATTTGTGTGGCATTGTTCTCATTGAGATCTTCTTCCTCATATATTGCATTAAGGGTTTGAATAGTTTTCAGGTCAGAGCCCACAAGTTGGTCAAACGTTCCCTGATCGCCCTTGGTATCTATCGTACCTTTTCCAGGATGTAAAATATGTATTTTCATTAATTTAACCTTTCTTATAAAAAGGTATAGGTCAATCCGCATTTGAGTATAGTCATACGCAGATGTTGGGCAAAATGTCAAGCCTAGTTTCAAAACAGTTATCTCTGTTTCTGTCAGTTTTCTACTCGACAGATTGATCACTGTTTGTTCACTATTTGTATTAATTATCTCCGTTGTCCCCGTTTGCTCCATGTGATTACCGGGGTAGATCGTCCTGTTATGGCTTTTTTTGCCCCTCCTTGTTTTTCTCCTCTTCCTTCTGGCGGATGTACTCGTTGGGCTGGTCGTTGTCTCAGACCTCTCATTAACGCGTATTCCTGAAAAAAAGGAAAAGAGGAAGAGGATGGTGCTGCACCCTGTGTTGGATCACTGTCTTCACCAACTCTAGTATTCTGTTCAACCTCTGATATCTCTGATTCTGAGGTACTTGGTGGTGTGCGTTTGTTGGCTTGACACTTGTATAGTTCTTTCCTTGGGGCGTCGTATTTCTTTGCGAATGTTAGAATGCGCCCACTGTTGATATCCCTTTCGTCTCTTAAGAATTTTGTCTGTTTCCTCAATTTTATTGTTTCATAGTCCAACAAGCGTTTTTTCATTTGCTCCCGTAGTTCATCACTTTTTTTCACATCTTTCTCATTATCAATTTTTTTTTCAATTTCCTTAATTTGATCCTGTAGATTAGCTCTATCTATCGATTCATATTTGATAAGAATTTTGAGCATCACACTAGTAACTTCTGTCGTGTATTCTGCCCATTCTTTTAGTAGAGCCGGATTAGGGTTCTCATATGAGGGTACAGTGTAAATACGAAGGCCACGTGGTACTCTGCCTACATCCACATACTTTTGTAGGCTAGTTGCTTCCCACCATTTTCCTACTTCTTTTTCATATGTTTTTCCAATGCTATATACAGACTTTTTAGTGTTGTCGGAGCATTTGTTTTGTTCTGTTCACTTTTTTGTACAGTCTCTCCCTTTTTAGAGAACAAATCTTCTGCTGCTGCTTCTCTCTCTGTATCGGAGAACATACTATCTCATGTAGTAGCGCTGTTTTATTTATGCACTTAAACCCCCGTATTTAGGCTTAACATAGCTCGTCGATTTAAAAGATATAAAGTGGATTTCCATTCACCACGTTCGCGCCGTTTTACTCCTCGGGTCCTACCCTCGGAGTCAGTCTAGCGAGAATCACCGGTTCGTTCTTCTTTATTCCTCTGTCTTTGCATGGACGCCTTGATATCCACGGAAGTTTCGATGGGGCAGACGGCAAATTAAATTCACAACGCGTTTTTCACCAGCCGTTGCTCCTCTGCTATGGGTGCTCCTCGGCGCGTGGTGAAACGCGCAATTATATTCCAGACCCTGGTCCTCTTATCCAAACAACCACTGTGATCGAGTGCACACAGGAAAGCCATCCAGGGGGTTTTAAGGCAGCATTTGATATTTATTCAGCGCTGTTACAGCAAATCGACAGACGCGTTTCAGCGTTTCCGCCTTCATCAGTGTCAATTTAAAACTTTACTTCTTTCGTGTTTAAATAAAAAAGTGTGCATCTAGATTCAATCGACATAGAAAGTGTCATGTGCAGTAAATACAACTTAAAATGAAAACAAACAATGGACTTAAAACATGGCAGCCATCTTGTAACATGTCTAGTATTAACAGCTCTGGTCAGTGTTGTTACCCATGATTATCTCAATAGATTGTCAAATTTAAATCATGTCAATTTCAAAACATTGAATTATTCGTCAATCATAATTCGTTTCAACCAAATTTCATTGAGACATACATAATTATACCTTGTGTAAATTGATTCTTTACATCAACTCGGTATGCCTGGCTGTATGTAGCTGCTGTATTTACTATCATGCCCTGAATGGGCTGGATGCAGCAGCATTCATATTGTCTAGGATTAGAGACTGTACATGTAGCTTGTGTACTCACTTTTTCCTCGGAAACTGATATACTTTGTAAGGTCAATTAATCTCTCTTTTTCAGCCTACATGGACCCACATTTCCTCTTCATTGTTAAGTCCCTGCGGGGCCATTGTCTGCAATTTGATAATGTATTTCGACTCCAATGTGCGGAGTTTTTTTACATTATCCCCTCCTCTTTCTGATTTAATCATTTGATCCAAACAGAAGAAGGTTAGTAGACTACTATTGCTATTGTGTTTTTTCTCAAAATGACGAGCGACCGGATAGTTAGGATCTTTATTAGTGATCGCTCGTAAGTGTTCCAAAACTCTTTTTTTGGCGGGATGAATTGTGCTTCCCACATAATTCATACCACATGGACACGTTAGGCAATAGATTGTGTAGTCTGAATTACAGTTTAACAATTTTGTTATTGGCAGTCTGGTTGTAGTTCCTGGTATTGCGTAGGTTTTGACCTTACCACTATATTTGCAAGCCTTGCATTTCATACATGGGAAGAACCCCGTTTCTGGATTCTTTTTCTTTTTTCTGGGGTCATAATGGCTGTTCACCAAATGGTCCCTTAACGAATTTCCTCTCCTGTATGTCACCAAGGGATGTTCTGGAAGTGTCTTCCCAACTATGTTGTCTGATTTTATTACCTTCCAGTTTTTTCTTAAAATTTGGAAGACTTCTGATGATTTTTCTGTGTAATCGCTTATTAATCTCACACTTTTGTCTTCTACCTTTGATTTGTCCCTTAGTAGAATTTCTCTATCAGTTTCCTTACATCTTTGTTCCGCATTTTCAAGGAAGCCTCCACAGTACCCTCTTTTTTTAAATCTTTCTTTAGCTTGAACTATAGCTTTGCTACATTCCCTTTGTGTTGAGCAATTCTGTTTCATTCTTAGGAATTCCCCTACTGGGATGTTTTTTACTACTCTCCTGGGATGACTGCTTTCGGCATGGAGGATAGTATTCCCTGCCGTGACCTTACGATGTAGTGTCGTCTCCAGTTTATTGTTCTCAATATAAACTTTGAGATCTAGATAAACAACCTCTTTGGCACTGATGCACCCATTGAATTTAAGATTGAGATCGTTATCATTTAAGGCTTTTCTGTAGTTTTCAGCCTCGCTCCTTGGACCGCTCCACACGATGAATAAATCATCTATGTATCGCGTCCAAAGAGCGATTTTCTCCATCCGTTGTTCATTCAACCCCACCGCTATATATACTAACAGCCCGTCCCGTTGTCGGGGTATGAATTGCTGCCGGCCAGTACTATATTGTTTTGTAGGATTTCGTTTTGATAGCATTTTTTATCTGTGACAGGCCTATGAAACGCTCCGATTCACAGTGCACCGCTGATGCACTTAAGGGTGCGCGTTCAGTAGTGTGTGAACTCGAGTTTCCCTACTTTAGTTTTCCTTGCAATATTATATAGCTCGAACTCGACAACATGGCATGAGCACAATTTACATTACAGAAGAACACATTCATTTGTGGTAGGCACGGGGAGACAAAGCGATTTGCCTGGAATCACAGGATGTTGAGCTGAGGCCGAGATTCGAACGTAGCTCCACAGCTCTAAAGTTCGCAATTCTAGAACTTGTGGCGGGAGGTGTGTCTAAAAGTGTATGTCGGTGCTGGCCATCAATGAGAGAGACCTGTGCATTTTTCAAATCGGTGGTGAAAAAATATGAGTTTGTTGCTGGAGATGTGGGCCGCCGTGCCACCAATGTACTTACCAGGGAGGGTAAATACCCATTATTCCGCAACTTTCTTTCCGCATACCATCACTCCGCATACTTTCATTACGAAAGTACCATGACTCCGCAATGCCATTATAAAGCATGGCATTACATTTTATATGCTTTTACCATGCATACATTTACAACGAAATTCGTTGTAAATGCATGAATGGTAAAAGCATGTTTTTTAAAAATGTTTGGATAAGGTAAGTATGGGTATAGGGGTATCTGTTTTGGGGTACTGAGGTATATGTTTTGGGGTGTTTGGGCATGTTAAGGTTTCAGATATAGGTTTGGGTTATGGGGTACAGGGGTAGTTTTAGGGTTTAGGGATAGGTATGGGTTTTGTGGTACAGGGGTCTTTTTAGGGTTCAGGGCTATGTTTGGGTTTTGGGGTATAGGGGTATTTTTAGGGTTCAGGGGTAGGTTTGGGTTTTGGGGTACAGGGGTATTTTAAGGGTTCTGGGCTAGGTTTGGGTTTTGGGGTACAGGGATATTTTTAGCGTTCAGGGCTAGGTTTGGGTTTTGAGGTACAGGGGTATTTTAGGGTTCAGGGGTAAGTTTGGGTTTTGGGGTATAGGGTGTATTTTAAGGGTCAGGATGGATTACTCTTTAAGGGTGCTGGGGTATTTTAAGGAGTAAGGGTGGGTTATGATTATTGGTTGCAGGGGTATTTAAAGGGACCAGGGTGGATTATTTTTTAAGGTGTAAAGGGAAATAAAAAAATAAAAAAATTAAATATATATTTCACATTATATATAGGTAATATTAACATACATATATATATATACATATAAATACAATTAAAATAAAATGTTTTATTTTAACAAAAAACCAATATATATATATATATATATATATATATATTACCTACTGGCGGTCGCCAGTAGGTATATATAGTTAGGATTTTTTCTCTATGGGTTTTTTGAAAATTCTATGTCTAATAACTTTGGCGTTTGTGGACGGAATTGGCTGAAATTTTCAGGAAAATGGCACATTTTGTTTCTGAGCAGCCCTTGAAAATTTGGGGGGGGTTCGTCCAGTGGGGGCCGAGAAAAAAGGGGGGTCCCAAAACGTGTTTTTAACATTGAGTTTTCCATAGGGCGGTTGGCCTCACTTTTAGCCCGAACGGCTGAATGGATTTGCACGAAACTTGGCAAAATTGTAGGGACTGGTAGCCCGATGTGCCTTTTGTAGGTCTCAATATATGTGCTCCAGTGGATTTTGAGAAATTAACGTTTAAAAAAAGATATATATCTGTAACAGCGGACCGGTTAGCGCTCTGGTTCGCGGACTTTTCGCGCAACGGAGCTTTGTGAAGCGAAGCTGATTGGTTCTCCGGCGTCTGTCAACATTCCAAACAGTCCGTAGCGGCCGCCATCTTGTCTCTCGGTAGGATCGAGAGACAAGAGGAGGTCAAAACAAAGGGGGAAATAACTATAAGGGGGCATAGTAGATCCTCGCTGACCCCCTAGGTTTGATGTGGAGGTTTTAAAAGGGCCCCGCGGGGCAAAAAAAAATAATAAAAATAATAATTGAACGGCTGAATGGATTTGCACGAAACTTGGCAAAATATTAGGGACTGGTAGCCCGATGTGCCTTTGCTAGGTCTCAATATATGTGCTCCAGTGGATTTTGAGAAATTAACGTTCAAAAAAAGATATATATCTGTAACAGCGCTCCGCTTCGCGTAACGGAGGTTTGCGAAGCTGATTGGTCATTCTGTCACTGGGCTATAGTTGGGCTACATCTGGCTGATATTTGGGCTACATTTGTTTTTTTGTGTGTCTGGCGGCCATCTTTGGGCTACATTGGGCTACATTGGGCTTCATTGGGCTACATTCGGCTAATTAGCAAATAGCTCATCGCAAACTAGGAATGGTAAAGAATCGCTATTTATTCCTTAAAGTTCGCTATTTAGGAAATGCAAATAACTTTGATGATACATATGGCGGTTCATCTCTAACAAGATAAGAAGCATAGGGATAGATTTATGATGACTGGCGCATCACCAGGGATGTGTTAGTCATTCTGTGCCGCTGTTCCGTCACCTATGGTGTGCTGCATTTACAATGCGGCGCATCATGGGGCAAAAACAGCACAGATGCGTGATGTATCTGTGCCGTAAAGGTGGCGCATTGCTGGAGTTGTATCGCAAGTGTGATGAAGGTCCAGCAAGGGTCGGGGGTGCCCCTGTCGCAGGGTTTCTGTTCTCACACAGAACTGTGGACAGAGGATTGGAACCTCGGCGAATTAGGGTGTCCCAAAACTCACGTTAGTAATCAAAAACTATTTAGCAAGCTAGGTACAGTGTCACATTGGATATAACAAACTCTCAATGTTTAGACAATCCAGAATATGAACTTATAGTACCTCAGGATACGTGGAACTCATGAACAGTCGGTCGTTATATATTTCTTAGAAACCAGAACATGGAGTTAAGAAGAACACATGTGTATTTGAAATGTTTATTTACTAATGCCGTCTTCTCAGGCGTAGTACCTTAGATAATAAAAGTACACATATTATCAGTAGCAAAATTACCAGCATAGTTACTAGTACATAAAAAGTGAATGGTGATAGTATGTTAACATGCTGTAAATGAATAAGAGTTAGCAACACTTATAAGCAGCCGCGGGCCGTGGAGGGAGTTACGGTGAGGCAGGGAGGTGGGGAGGGGGAGAAGCAGGGTGGAGAATACAAGTACACATATTATCAGTAGCAAAATTACCAGCATAGTTACTAGTACATAAAAAGCGAATGGTGACAGTATGTTAACATGCTGTAAATGAATAAGAGTTAGCAACACTTATAAGCAGCCGCGGGCCGTGGAGGGAGTTACGGTGGGGCAGGGAGGCGGGGAGGGGGAGGGGCAAGGTAGAGAGGGCTCCACCCTGCTTCTCCCCCTCCCCGCCTCCCTGCCTCACCGTAACTCCCTCCACGGCCCGCGGCTGCTTATATCTCACCCTCCCTAATACACATATTATATTATTTGCTAAGAAGGTCTCTTTGTGTTGGTTTAGGGCGTGCCCATACTTTAGTGTCTTAGATTTGAAGGAATCACATCAGCATACACCAGCTCTCTCTTCATGTGAACCGCATCAACTGTTGTGTATGTGTGTTCGGCAAAGCAATATAAAACCCGCCTCATGCCCAGAATTGGCAGAAGTTGCACTTATGTTATGAGTATGAAGTCGTGGAGATCAGACCTCATAACAATTCTGTATCGTGTTGTTCTTGAAACTTTAGCACTCGCTGTACAGATATAGTTTAACAAGTAAAGCAGATAGTAGACCAATAACATATTATTCTCATGTAAACCACGATGAACTACTAGGTGGAAAGCTAAAGCAACAACTAAATGTCGTGTGCAGAAGTTGCAAAAAAGGAAAAATGGCGTTTAAACCGGTAATGAGCCCATGCTAACTTAACACGGTGTAAAGATATCCAGGACCTAGATGACACCTCCTCATGATCCGGAAACGAACTGAATAAGATAATAGAAGTGCCATCTCATGAGAGCAGATTGCAAGTTTATATGTGGACGGTCCGCAAGGTAAAGCATTAAAAACTAGGAAAATTCAATGCTAAAGAAAAATAAAACAGCCAAGTACTTTATCGAGTCTTAAGCCAATAGGCAAGGTAAATAATAAAAACTTGACAAATAAGTCAATGAATTGTCAATGAAATGCTAGTACTCAGCATATGAAACATGAAAAAGGTCTATGACATAACTGTGTATGCAAAATAAGCTGCAACAGCCTCCAACAGGAAGTCACCGTCTTCATCCGAAAACAGTTCAGCCATCCAATTTAAAAGCGGAAAAGAACATACGTGCTCTCCCAGCACCGGATCCTCTATCACCATCAGAGGACAGCTCGGTGGGTTTTCAAGAAAGCTGTGTTCCAAGAAAGACTGTGCTGCCGCCAGTAAATTCCAGGGACCAAGTAGTCCATGCATCAATGCCACAGCCATAATCCTTTCGCCAGGACAAATCAACTCGTGAGTAATGATAGGAGTCATCAGCTGATTAAAGTCGACGTCAGGAGAAACCGGTCCGCAGAGACACAAATCAATGGCCCAATCGAAATCACAGGTCAGGCAGTGAAATACAGGCTGGACACAGGTGAAGTAGGAGAACCGAAAAGATAATCCATATGCCGTGCTTAATATCGCCAACGGCATTGTGCCATAATATTCTAGCATGCGATTGCGGAACAGTGTCAGCAGCTGCAGGGTCGGAGGTTGCATAGGAGGGACATCCATATTTAAAAATGTAAAAAAGCACAAGAGCGTCCGCTGGTAATGCAAGTAAAAATGCAATCCACGAACCAGAGTGGAGAAAATGGAATGAAAGGGAGCAGGGATGACTCCAAAGATTTTCTCAAATGAAGTCACGAGACCACTGGTAACAACTTTAAAAAAGTGTGCCAGGGATTTTGTGGAGGATGCGTTAAAGATAGTCGGAAACATGTTGCTGAAATTGAAAGGCAAACCTGTGTACGGGTGTTCGCTATGTGAAGTACGAAAGTTTCACGGGCCGAACTCAAGGCCACCTCTCTCTGAGACAAAAGAGCTCTTATTCTTGTCATGCCGTTGAAACGTGTCCCAAGGTTGGTATTTGTGGCCAGATTGAAAACTCCCTATGTTCATGTGTGGGAGGAAATAGAACATTTCTGCAGCAAATAACCCGTTCACTTACTGTTACGATAAAAGGAATACTTTTAATTAACTCAGAACAATCTTCATTATTGAGCATCAAATAACTACCATTTTCCAACAACTTGAACGTGGGGATGATAGCAGGAACTGGCGTGCCTTGCAACACGCAAGCCATATTTGGTCGGTGTTTGTTGCATGAATCGTGTAACTGTATGTGCCTACACATTAGTGAATGATCTGGCGTCCCAGTGCATTCCTCTCCATTCAGATAAACTTCTTGATCATCTTTGAAACATCTGTATGTGTATGGAAGCGACCAGACCTCATGAACAAAAGCACTACCTAAAGGTTCATAAAGACCTATTGGTATATATTTCATACAATTTGAAAACTTATATAAAGCAAAAGGCAGCGTTATTAAACCGTGGATAAGGCATGTTGCCAAAAAACCCGCAATCCTCTGCTGATGATGTCACTGAGCATGTCATGAATGATGTAATATGTGACATCATCAGTAGTGGATTATGGGTAATAGTATCTCTAGTTTACTCCCCTATAGCTGTCTTTCTTTTAACATAAGTGTGTGTTTCCTTCCCTTATACTTACTGTTTTTGGTTCGCTTCCAGTTCGCGTACCAGCGAGCGAACTAGGAAGCGAACTAAGAGAAATAGAGGTTGGCACAGTTCCAAATATTGTACCAATTTTTTAATAACGGGGAGGTAGTTCTGAAAAGAACTTTTATTTTTATTTTTCTGAACATTTTTTTACTGTAAGCTTCCCGATTCGCGAAGCGGGAACGAAGAAAAAAAAATATTTAAAAAAATAATTATTCATAAACATATAAAATATATTTTTGGATTTAAAGAAGAATAAATTTTACAGCTACAGATATTAGCTGTTAAAAAACCAATGAAATTCACTGAAAAAACCATAGGTTATAGACCATATATAGTTAGGAATTAGCATTTACAAAACCTTGAAAATTCACTGAAAAAACCATAGGTTATAGACCATATATAGTTAGGAATTAGCATTTACAAAACCTTATTTTACTCACACAAAACCATTGAAATTCCATATATAGTTAGTTGCACTAACTATATATCGCGCACCCGCAATCCACTGCTGATGATGTCACATATTACATCATTCATGACATGGTCAGTGACATCACTGATGACATCACTGATGACATCTCAAATGACATCACTGATGACATCACTGATGACATCTCATTTGACATCAATGACCACATCACTGATGATATCATTCATGTGACAATACAATGCATCTCCTCACATTTTAATATAACCTCTGTTTCACCCAGTGTTAAAAAGAGAGTATAATTTTTGAAACCATTGACACACCAATACTAGTTACTACATACGCACTCACTGATTGCTACGTCTACACACACCTTCACTCATTCACCCATACAATCATTCATACATACAATCACTCATCTTTACAACACTATCATATGCACTCATACACCTATACAGACACTCACAGTCTGCCACTCATCCATGGAGTTACTCACACACCTAGTCAGTCCTGTAAAGAATCAATGACACTTCCATTTTCTTGTCTATACAGTTAAACATAGAGCACCTTACATTTTCAAACATATACTAACACATACTTACCTTCTTATACAATCATTGATACAAGTACAGATTGATCTGCACAGAGTCACACACCTCCCAGCTAGCCACACACACACTCAGTCTCCCATACAAATACTTGGGCAATCAATCAATAACCCATATAGTTACTCATATAGCTACTGATCAACACATGCAGCAGTTTACAGAACAACAGACATAATGATGCACAAATTAAGACAGTTTAGTCACTAACCCATGCAGTCAGTGAGACACATTTAATCACTCACTCATACAGTCAGTCATGCACCTACTAAATCCTTCGTCCAGACACTTACACATCCACTCATTCTTCAATATGTAAGACATATTTAAACTTTATAGAAACAAAAAATCACTGGATGTTGTTATCAGTGATGTCATCAGTGATGTCATTTGAGATGTCATCAGTGATGTCATCAGTGATGTCACTGACCATGTCATGAATGATGTAATATGTGACATCATCAGCAGTGGATTGCGGGTGCGCGATATATAGTTAGTGCAACTAACTATATATGGAATTTCAATGGTTTTGTGTGAGTAAAATAAGGTTTTGTAAATGCTAATTCCTAACTATATATGGTCTATAACCTATGGTTTTTTCAGTGAATTTTCAAGGTTTTGTAAATGCTAATTCCTAACTATATATGGTCTATAACCTATGGTTTTTTCAGTGAATATATATATATATACATATATATATATATATATATATATATATATATATATATATATATATATATTACCTACTGGCGGTCTCCAGTAGGTATATATAGTTAGGATTTTTTCCCTATGGGATTTTTGAAAATTCTATGTCTAATAACTTTGGCGTTTGTGGACGGAATTGGCTGAAATGTTCAGGAAAATTGAACATTTTGTTTCTGAGCAGCCCCTGGAAATTTGGGGGGGGTTCGTCAAGGGGGGGCCGAGAAAAAAGGGGGGGTCCCAAAACGTGTTTTTCCCATGTTAATTTCCATAGGGCGGTTGGCCTCACTTTTAGGCGGAACGGCTGAATGGATTTGCACGAAACTTGGCAAAATTGTAGGGACTGTTAGCCCGATGTGCCTTTGCTAGGTCTCAATATATGTGCTCCAGTGGATTTTGAGAAATTAACGTTCAAAAAAAGATATATATCTGTAAGCGCGCTCCGGTTCGCGTACTTGACGCGTAACGGAACTTCGCGTAGCGAAGCTGATTGGCTCTCCGGTGTCTGTCAACATTCTAAACAGTCCGGAGCGGCCGCCATCTTGTCTCTCGGTAGGATCGAGAGACAAGAGGAGGCCAAAACAAAGGGGGAAATGACCATAAGGGGGCATAGTAGATCCTCCCTGACCCCCTAGGTTTGATGTGGAGGCTTTAAAAGGGCCCCGCAGGGCAAAAAAAAAAAAAATGTTTCTTTTTTTTGCGTGCGGAGCGCCCGGTCCGCGAACCGGGAAGCGTTCTGGGGAGTGTACTATAAGGAAAAAAGAATGATAGACTTTTCAAATACTGTATGTTAATTGATTGTTGGTTTTGTTAATTATTTTTTAATTTCTTTATTTTTTAAGCAATTATTTATTATTGTGATTGTGTTTCAAAATTTAATAACATTTCTAACATTTCACTGTCTGAAATGTCGTCATTTTCATTGAACATAGCTTGTAATCTCTGAGTGTGTAAAATGTCCTCATTTTGAAGGAGGTCATCTTCTGCTTGCACACATTGCAGTAGTTCTTGGTCCCAAGTTTCATCCATAAATTCTATATAATTTGGATCAATTAATTCTTGGCTGCTCTCTTGCAGGACAATTTGAAATGAAACTTTCTGTTCGCCTTCCATGTTGCCTGAAATTTGGATAAAAAAAATATATATTAGTAGAGATAGGGCACTGTTGGGATTAATTTTAGATAGGCAGGTTTTATCAGTGAATTTATCTTTGGGCAGTGTATAGTATCAGAGTGGAAGTAGGAATATAAAAAAGTGTATGTGATTTAACGTAAGTAAATTCATAATTATACAAGAGAAACCTAACTCCATCCATAACTATAACAGAGAAGTCTATCTAAATCTATAACTACTACAGAGGGATAGTATATAACTATCAGAAAAAGTTTACCATATTAATTGATAGTGCACAATATACTTCAGTTTTTAAAATAACAACTTACCTTTACAAAGAAGTTGAAGTGATTAGTGAAAATCCAATTGAAATGTACACCAGGAAGGAGTAGTCAAAATGGCTGTGTTTCCTTCTCTTCCTTTATATATATTCAGGTATATAACCAATCAAATGTCAGGTAAAAAAAGTAGAAAATGAAAGTAACATTTTCATTGGTTGTCAATTCCAACACTTCAGATGTGTTTTGTGAAGTAATTTACCTCACGGTATTTAGAGAGGTCTACAGGCTAAATGGCTAAATGGAATTTCAATCAAATTTGTGAAAATGATAGGGATTGCTATGTAGTATGAGCTAATCTATATTTGGTGAAAGTGTCTCCAGTCGTTTTTCTGTAAATTACTTTCCCACCTTTTTTGATGGAGCGCTTCCCGGGGAGCGCCCCGGTACGCGAACTGGCGAGCGCCCCGGTAGGCGAACCTGAAGCGTTACGGGAGTCCACCATTTTGTGTTTCGGTCGAATTAGGATACAAGATGGAGGGCAACTAATGTTCAGAATGGGTAAAAGGGGGCACGGTAGACTTATCTTGACCCCCTAGGTTTTCTGAGGGTGGCTGAGGAGGCCCATATGTGCGGAAAAAAAACATTTTTTTAAAAAATTTCGCGAGGTTAGCTTCCGGTCCGCGTACCGGGTAGCGCCCCGGGGAGCGTACTTTGTTGAAAATTAGTGAAAAAAGTTAGAGTAAAATAATAATTGTGAGTGATCAGATGTAGGGTAGCTCTGAGAAGAGCTTTTGGGTTTATGGTACATTTAGGTACTTATAAGTAAGTACCAATGCACAGTCTTAAATTCAGAATGAAAATTCTGTTGCCCTCATCTGAGAAGTGAACTCCATCTTCTCTGTAGATATCTTGCATGTAGTAACGCAAGTTATTGTTGTACACGGAGCCCATTCCATGGTCTCTCATGTAAGCTGAAACAGATTTGTTTACATGCTTCCTCGACTTCTCAATTTGTGGACAAAATTGGTTCGACCACCTCCATTTCTGTCTTTGGCATATATTTGAATATACCAAGGCAGTCTGAGGAAAAAGTGCCATTAATTGCTCAAAGGTGTCCTTTAAAAGCATTTCCAGACCTACCCCAGTCAAAGTGCCCAAGAAATTACCTCCACAGTGCACAATTAACAGGTCAGGTTTTGGCAAATGCATAAAGGTTTTCACCAATGGTATCAATTGGTGACATTTTAATCCTCTGTGGCCAAACCACTTAATTTCCACATCTTGTAAATTGAGGTTAGGTACATTTCTGTTATAAGCATACCTCTGAGTCCAGTAGATGTAACTATGTCCAACAATCCAGACAGAAAACATGGTGAGAGAAGGTTCTGCTGCAGTCAGATGAAGTGTGGCAATGAAATGGCAGTTGAAAAAATAAGAGTTTAAAATGAAAAAAACTGTGGAGTTTCTGTGTTAATGAAGCAGTAACAGTGATTGGTGGACTTTGATTGCTGAAAACAGAAAGTTAGGGTGCATGGATGAGTTCTTTGAAAGATGTATTTTGAGTGGTCAAGAAAAAATCATTAAATGAAAGATTGCACTGGATATGCAGGTGCACTGAGAGTTCAGAGTTCAATTGAAACATTGTTGTGTGAACTTGCAAACATCAGAGGTCTTCCAAGAGGTGGTTGCTATGCAAAAAAGGCAGAGAGGGCAGAGGGGGGAAGGGTTTTGATTTGAAAAAAGTGAGGGAAGAGTTTTGATTGGGTGACATGAGAGATATGTGTGAAGAATTACAGCATTTCTGTGCTTTTGATAGCTGCAGACTCTGGAGTGCATACCTTTTGCTCTGCTAAAGACAAAGTGGTGTGTTTCTGAGACTGTTTTGAAACTCATAAAGTATTTGCTAAGGTGAGAAAAGATTTATTTAATTTAGATAGAGAATAGTGTGCTTTAAGGAGAAAATTATGAAGAAAGTTGTGTTTTTAAAATGTTGCTTTGCCTCAAGTGTTTTACAAATAGATTTTGTTTCTTTGAGAAATTGTAATTGGAGGAAATGTGAAGTATTAGTACTGACAGGGTGTTTTTGTGCATAGGAGCTGTGCAGTGTTTTCAAATTATGACTTGAAAATCGTTTTTGAGGAAAAGGAATGCTTTTAACATTTATGAGAAGGACGTAATGGTGTCTGCTTCTTTATAAGGCATTGGAGTGTCTCTGATGTTATTCTTCCCATTTTAATGTAAGACCTTTCCCCGTGGTGCAAATTCCTTGTAAATAAATATGCTCCCACCTGTGCTTGGCAAATTTAGATTTTGAATGTTTGAGTTACATAGCCATGTTAAAAGTGACCCTAAAATGCTGCAAAGGCAATCAAAAAACACTTCCATGTGTCTTAAGGACATTTTAAGTCATTTCCCCATGTGCAGTGTTTTCAAATTATGACTTGAAAATCGTTTTTGAGGTAAAGGAATTCTTTTAACATTTATGAGAAGGACATAATGGTGTCTGCTTCTTTATAAGGCATTGGAGTGTCTCTGATGTTATTTTTCCCATTTTAATGTAAGACCTTTCCCCATGGTGCAAATTCCTTGTAAATATGCTCCCACCTGTGCTTGGCAAATTTACATTTTGATAGTTTGAGTTACATAGCCATGTTACAAGTGACCCAAAAATGCTGCAAAGGCAATCAAAAAACGCTTTCATGTGTCTTAAGGACATTTTAAGTCATTTCCCCATGTGCAGTGTTTTCAAATTATGATTTGAAAATCGTTTTTGAGGTAAAGGAATGCTTTTAACATTTATGAGAAGGACATAATGGTGTCTGCTTCTTTATAAGGCATTGGAGTATCTCTGATGTTATTTTTCCCATTTTAATGTAAGACCTTTCCCCGTGGTGCAAATTCCTTGTAAATATGCTCCCACCAGTGCTTGGCAAATTTACATTTTGATAGTTTGAGTTACATAGCCATGTTAAAAGTGACCCAAAAATGTTGCAAAGGCAATCAAAAAACGCTTTCATGTGTCTTAAGGACATTTTAAGTCATTTCCCCATGTGCAGTGTTTTCAAATTAAGACTTGAAAATCGTTTTTGAGGAAAAGGAATGCTTTTAACATTTATGACTAGGACATAATGGTGTATGCTTCTTTATAAGGCATTTGAGTGTCTCTGATGTTGTTTTTCCATTTTAATGTAAGACCTTTCCCCGTGGTGCAAATTCCTTGTAAATATGCTCCCACCTGTGCTTGGCAAATTTAGATTTTGATTGTTTAAGTTACATAGCCATGTTAAAAGTGACCCAAAAATGCTGCAAAGGCTTTAAAAAAACGCTTTCATGTGTCTTAAGGACATTTTAATTCATTTCCCCATGAATGTAGGTAGGCCTCACCTTAAACAAACCTCTGGATAGGCCACACCTTATCGTCATCCTGAATTAATCATTTAAAATGCTAGGGACAGATTTATGATAGGTGTATGCCTCTTTTGCGCCACTGTGCGTCACTTTTGTGACGCAGTGGCGGTGCAAAAGATTTGCTATGTGGCGACAAAATTACAAATTGATGCATCTAGGCAGATGTCTCATGCTGTAAAGAAAACGTGCCACATGAAACCGATGCAGCAGTGATGCAAAAGATGGACCATATTGCAAGACAGGCCTCACTTCATCTCCAACAAGATAAGAAGCTTAGGGATAGATTTATGATGACTGGTGCATCCCCAGGGATGTGCCAGTCATCCTGCGCCGCTGTTCCGCCACCCATGGGGCGCTGCATTTACAATGCGGCGCACCATGGGGCAAAAACAGCACAGATGCGTGACGCATCTGTGCCGTAAAGGTGGCGCATGGCTGGAGCTGCATCGCAAGTGCCATGGAGCTCCAGCAAGGCTCAGGGGTGCCCCATCTCCATTTAATCTGCAACCCTGAGTAGGCCTCACCTTAAACAAACCTCTGGATGGGCCACACCTTATCGTCATCCTGAATCAATCATTTAACATGTTAGGGACAGATTTATGATAGCCGTGTGCCTCTTTTGTGCCGCTGTGCGTCACTTTTGTGACGCAGCGGCGGTGCAAAAGATTTGCTATGTGGCGAAATATTTAAAAATTGATGCATCTAGGCAGATGTGTAATGCTGTAAAGTCCTGTGCCACATGAAACCTGCGTCAGTTTTCGTATAGGTGTTTTGTTGCAAGGTATGCATTAATTTGCAAGAAAGCCCTGTACAACTAACACAGTGAAATTTAGAAGATTTCACTGACTCAGCTTTATAGCATTGCTGAATCAAATCATTACGCCTGTTTGAAACAGGCATAAGGAGTGATGCACCATGCAATGTGTGGCTTGCTCCTGTGCATTGCAGTAGACATGTTGCGCTTACGACGTGATTCCTGCAATGTGCTGCTTTTGCGGCACAGATGCGTGACGCATCTGTGCTGTTTTCACTCAATGGTGCTCCACATTTAAAATGCTAGGGACAGATTTATGATAGGTGTATGCCCCTTTTTGCGCCACTGTGCGTCACTTTTGTGACGCAGTGGCGGTGCAAAAGATTTGCTATGTGGCGACAAAATTACAAATTGATGCATCTAGGCAGATGTGTCATGCTGTAAAAAAACCGTGCCACATGAAACCGATGCAGCAGTGATGCAAAAGATGCACCATGTTGCAAGACAGGCCTCACTTCATCTCCGACAAGATAAGAAGCTTAGGGATAGATTTATGATGACTGGTGCATCCCCAGGGATGTGCCAGTCATCCTGCGCCGCTGTTCCGCCACCCATGGTGCGCTGCATTTACAATGCGGCGCACCATGGGGCAAAAACAGCACAGATGCGTGACGCATCTGTGCCGTAAAGGTGGCGCATGGCTGGAGCTGCATCGCAAGTGCCATGGAGCTCCAGCAAGGCTCAGGGGTGCCCCATCTCCATTTAATCTGCAACCCTGAGTAGGCCTCACCTTAAACAAACCTCTGGATAGGCCACACCTTATCGTCATCCTGAATCAATCATTTAACATGTTAGGGACAGATTTATGATAGCCGTGTGCCTCTTTTGTGCCGCTGTGCGTCACTTTTGTGACGCAGCGGCGGTGCAAAAGATTTGCTATGTGGCGACATATTTAAAAATTGATGCATCTAGGCAGATGTGTCATGCTGTAAAGTCCTGTCCCACATGAAACCTGCGTCAGTTTTCATATAGGTGTTTTGTTGCAAGGTATGCATTAATTTGCAAGAAAGCCCTGTAAAACTAACACAGTGAAATTTAGAAGATTTCACTGACTCAGCTTTATAGCATTGCTGAATCAAATCATTACGCCTGTTTGAAACAGGCATAAGGAGTGATGCACCATGCAATGTGTGGCTTGCTCCTGTGCATTGCAGTAGACATGTTGCGCTTACGACGTGATTCCTGCAATGTGCTGCTTTTGCGGCACAGATTCGTGACGCATCTGTGCTGTTTTCACTCAATGGTGCTCCACATTGTAAATGCGGCACACCATGGGTGGCAGAGCAGCGGTGCACATTAACTGGTGCATCCCTGGGAATGCGTCAGTTAACATATATCTGCCACTTTACATTTAAGTATGAGCAGGGGACACAGAGTTGGTGAGGCTTATCCAAGGTTAAGAAGAGATGAGTCCTGTTCACTGAAAACTTGGACATAGGCCTTACCTCCTCAGCATCGCTGGTCATGGCTAAATAATAGCTGCAAAATGTTACTCTTGTTAAACAATTTTACTATTATAGTCTCTGAGATTTGTGCCTTACTCTGCAACATCTCATTGTTGTTCTCTTTCTTTAAAGATAACGACAACATCAACATGAGCGACAATCAGCAATCAGTTGATCTCGACCTCATAATTGAACTCGTAATTGAAACATCAGTGGAAGTAGATCCCCTGGATGATTTAAATCCTGAGGATGAAGAAGAACATGATGAGGATGCAGATTTGTCAGAATTGTATGACATAGGGTGGGAAGCTGACGTGCTTGAGCCTATGGAACTATAAACATTTATTTTTAAAAATTTATAATAAATGAAAAGTAAAAATGTAAACCGTTTCATTTAAAAATAAAGACACCTTCAAAAACAGGTTATGTGTAGTGTCTTCAATAAAATATTAAAATATGCTCATAAAATTAGATCAGATTCACATATAAAACAGCACAGGTAAAATGAATATGAATTCCATTTCTTTTCTGCTATTTCTGTATTCTAAATTTGCCAAGCACTAAAAATGTCAAGTAGTGTGTTAAGTTTTTGATGACTGTTATTGATTTACTGTTTGGTAATAGTGGTTAATAACATTTTTATTATATTTTACCACAGATTCAACTGCAGATCATTTCAAGATTTCAGCATGCCAACTAAAGAAAGACTTAGAAAGGCTGCAAAACGTCAAAGACAGCAGGTAAATGATATAATGCAGCAGTCCTCTAAGAAAAAAACTTGTCAAGTCACCAAGAAAGCACCGGGTAAGAGCACAAAAACATTTATAAGAAATATTTGTAGTAAAAAAAATATTACTACAGAAAATGTTTCAGTCCAGAAAAAGAGAAGCATTTTAAACGGAAAGGAAAGGCCAATCAAAAATGTTGCTGCTAGAGCAAGAGATAACTCTGTGCATGATAGTAGAAGGAAACAACAGTTTAGGGACATTCGTAAATGAATGTTCCGCAACAGGATAATTGGCAATTTGTTAAAAAATATTAAGAAAGGTCAACAGAAAGTGGTTTTTTATAAGAGAAAAAAAAAAGTTGAGAAAGTTATTGATCAGGCATTTGAAATTAAACGAAAGTTATTTATTTTGATAATCAATAGAATTAGGAAGCTAAACAAGGCAATTTATGATTTCAAAAGAAATAGTAGATGGAAGAGAATAGTTAATCGTAGTAATTTTTGTGAAGTTTTTTCCGGAGAATGGATGCATAGTTCAAGTTGTGAGGCATTTTTTAATGAGGAGAGTTATTTCCAGGATAATGATTTGGTGCATGCAGTTGACACCAGTGGTCGAGCTTATGAAGTGAAAGATGGTTGTCCAGTTGAAAAAGAAAAACTTGTGACAACAGAGACAGAAGAGGTGTTAGGTAATGAGGTTTTAGGAAGACGTCCTAAGGGTCCTGTGTACACCTGGAAGTGTAGTAGTATTTGCAGTGTGCGACAGGATTCCATCAATTTGCTTTGTGATTTTGTACGGACATTTAATAAGAAAAGTTTGAAGCAGAAAATGAAGTTGTTGCAAGAATTAGATCCTTGCAGAGTGAGAGAAGTGACAGGTTTGCATGGTCATTCACTGGCTTGTCTTTCCAGGAGAGTATGCCAGAGTGTTTTTCATCATTTCAGGATGCTAGCAGTGCATCATAATAAAGTGAGGAAATTAGTTAGAATGTTGTATTATGCTAAGAGTCCAGCAATTATGCTTAAACAATTATGTGCTGCTCTTTTGCATGGTTCAGAAGTAGATGTGAAGAATATTTGTGCAGAAATTGAGTTTGGTTACTTTGGAAGTAAAGAGGAAAATGTTGAAATTGACCAAGAAGAAGAGGGTAATGTGGAAGATAGAGTACAGGTTTCCAGTACAGATAATTTTCAGAGGGAAATTGCGACATTTCAGGTGAAATCAAGTGAGAGGCCTAATTTCACTTGTGTGTGTTGTCGACGCACTTATTATAAGAATCAGACTAAGTTAGTGGATTTATATGCAAAAAGTGAAAGGGAAAATAATAGTGAATGGAAGGATTTCACAACATACTTGATGGTAGAAAATTGTTTTGATTTGGGATCGGATCAACGTGTGTGTACTTATTGTTGTAGCAAATTAAATCAAAACCAGATGCCTGCTAGAGCAGTTCATAATAATCTGGAATTGGTTGAGATTCCTTCTGAATTGAAGGATTTAAATACTTATGAATCTATTTTGATTCAAAGTATCCATCCCTTTCAGGCTATTGTAAGAATGGAGCCAAAGACAGGGAAATTGCCTCCATCAGATTTACAGAGAGGATTAAAGGGAAGAGTTGTTTATTTGCCTCTAGATTTGAAGAAAAACATTAACACAATTGGAGTAGAAAAAGTGGAAGAGGAACCTCTGGTTATCTTAGTTAATGGGGTTCCGACAAAGAATAAGAAAATATGGCAAGATTTAGTGGATGTTAGGAAAGTCAAAAAGGCAACATTGTATTTGAAAAAAAATAATAAGTACTATAAGAATGTTTATGTTGCAGAAGAGGAAGTAAGTGAGGAAGAGGATAGCGATTTGTGTGCTGGTCAAATTGAGAAAGTAGAACCCTCTACTAGTGAAGAAATATATGAACATTATAGTGTTCATCCTTTGCATTCCAAGGAAGTCATGGGGAATGCTATTGAGTTGTTTCAAATGAAACAAGCCAAAGGGAGTCCCATTAGTGTTTGGGAGGAAAGTTTGGAAGCTCGGTGTTTCCCACAGCTTTTTCCAACAGGTCAGGGAGGAAGATATGATGAGCGACCTCATCAAATTCCTGCTTCTGAATACCGGACTTTGCGATTGTATGCAGGAGATGCTAGGTTTCGACAATGTATTCCCTATTTGTTTCATCTCCTGTTTGAAAGCGATCTGTCTGGACTGTCATATGCAGTGAACCACATCTTGAAAAGTGGTATACACATGCAAAACATCTCGGCAAGTGACTTTATGGATAAAGTCATTGTCCAAGACAGTATTTTGGATTCTCACCGGATTAATCTCATGGCGTGTCAGCGTGGTACTAATGAGTACTGGTACCGTCGTCATGGTGATTCAAAATGTATGCTGAGGAACTTAGGAACTCCCACATGGTTCCTCACTCTGAGCTGTGCTGAGTATGGCTGGGAAGACTTACTTGAATTTCTACGAGAGGCAAATGGAAACATCGAAAACATCGAATTCAAGACACCCGGAGAACTGTGCTCTTTGGATCCAGTCAATGTATGCCGGTACTTCAATCATAGATTTGAAGCTATGATGTCTTTCATCATGAATAAGAAGAATCCACCTCTTGGAGAGGTGTTGGATTTCTTCTGGAGAAAGGAGTACCAAGCAAGAGGTGCTCCTCACATACATATGCTGTTGTGGATCAAGGATGCACCTAAATTTGGAACAGATCCAGAAGACTCAGTGATGAGTTTCATACAACAGTATTCTACGTGTGCTGTTCCAAACGCAAAGGAGAAGAAAAGCCTAAGAGAAAAAGTTCTACGTTTCCAAAGCCATCGTTGTGGAAAGTACTGTCGTCGTAAATTCCGAAACAAGGACAAGTTCTACACCAAATGTCGTTTCGGCTTTCCACGACCGGTGATTTCTAAAGGAAGAGTAAACAGTTTGATGTCTTCGCTGCGACATAATGTGATGAAGAAATCACCTAAAAACACATACAATTTGAAGAGGAACGAAGAGTCCAAGTACATCAACGACTACAACCCGGTGATTTTGTCCATGTGGAATGCTAACATGGATATACAGTTTGTGGCTGATAACTGTATGGCTGTGGCTCGGTATGTGACATCTTACATCACCAAAAAAGAGAAGACAGAATTGAAGGATATGTGGGAGGACATTTCCCATGAACAGAGCCTCAGCAAGAAGTTGTACAGTTTCAGTCTGAAGATGTTTTCGCATCGAGAAATCGGAGCTTACGAATGTTCTGACCGGTTGTCTTCAGCAAGTCTCTATGCCAAATCCAGGAGTATCGTTTGGGCGAGTCTTGGTCTTGCTGCAACGCGTAATCGAGTTCTGAAACCTGTGCGGGAAATTGAGTATTTGGCGGAAAAGGAGCCAAACAGTACCGACATTTTGAAGAGCAACATGTTGGATACATATTATCCAAATCGAAGCAGTCACCTCGAGAATGTTTGTCTGTATGAGGTTCTTCAAAATTAAATATTCAAGAGGAACATCAAAGAAGATACTGAGAAAGGAGTGTATGCTGTAATTGGAAGTGAGGGATGTCTGGTCAAGCAAAGAAAATGCCACTTGGTAAACCATCGAAAATTGAGTGGCGAATCTCCTGAAAAAAAGGAGTTTTTCTATTTAGCACTTTTGCAACTTTTCAAGCCTTGGCGTGCAGAAGAGGAACTGCTTGGAGATTTCCTCTGTTACGAAGACTCTTTCACTGCCGCCAAGGAGACCATAGAATGTCCTGCTTTTCCCAAATATGTAGAAATGTTGAATGCGGAAATCGAGCAGGAAGCAACGATTGCAGCCGAGATTGCCAGAGACAGTTCTCAGGACAGTCAGAGTTCTGCTTCATTGAGTCAGGATCCACTAGGAGGACCTGTTATTGAAAATGAGGCTGCCACTGCTATGAATGAAGTGGAAAGAGCCATGGCACATGCTCAGGAGGATGCGGTTAACTTAGAAGAGTTGGAAAGACAACTCAACGTTGAGCAGAGGAAAATATATGACGAAGTTACCATGCAAATTGATCATGGATTAAGTCATGAGAAGAAAGAGTGCTCATGTACGTCATTGAAGCCTGTCCGACTCTACGTGAGTGGAGAAGCGGGAACTGGAAAAAGTTTCCTTATTAAAGCAATTTCATGTTATTTGCAGGAAAGGACTGAGTCATCGCTGTCTTGTGTTGTCACCGCTCCAACTGGACTGGCAGCACATAACATTAAAGGGATTACTTTACATCGTTTACTGATGCTGCCAGTGGAGCATGACAACAAATTACAATATCACAAGCTATCTGGAGATGCTTGTTGTGAAGTTTCAAGAATCTTGAGGAAAATGAAACTTCTTATCATTGACGAAGTAAGCATGGTTTCCAATGTCATGCTTGTCTTTGTGCATTTGAGAATGCAAGAAGTTCTCAAAACAGAGTATGATGTGTTATTTGGTGGCAAACACATCATTGTTTTCGGAGATCTTCTGCAGCTGACACCAGTGAAAGGGCAACCTGTGTTCAAAATGCTCACACATGAAGATACCAGGAAGTGCCTAGGGAGCATTGGCAACGTCAATATATGGTTAAACTTCAATTATGCTGAACTGCATGAAAATATGCGTCAGGCGAAGGATGAAGTTTACAAGAATATTCTACAAGATGTTAGAATTGGAAAAGTGACCGAGCATGGGAAAGAAGCTTTACATGCACGATTACTGTCAAATTTATATCCAGAACAAGATGTTGTGCCTGAGAATATTTTTCAGAAAATTACTGAGAAGAAATCTGGAATATGTTTGATGCCAACTCTTGCAGAATGTGCCATCTTCAACAACAAAATGTTGAATTTAGAAAAGCAAGAGATTGTGAAACTGGAAGCTATTGACAGAGTAGAGCATATGGGATCAACAATTATTTTGTCTGAGAATTTGAAAACAAAATTGGATTCATTAGAGAAGACTATATCTAAAACTGCAGGTTTTGAAAAGACTCTGAATGTGTGCTTGAACTGCCGTATAATTTTAAGAAGGAATTTACATGTTGAAAGAGGTCTGGTAAATGGATCAATGGGTAATGTTGTTGATTTGGTGAAATACAGAAATAGAGATGGAATTGAATTTTTAAAAATTAAATTTGATGGCATTGAGGAAGTACAGCTAATTGGTCGTTGTTCTGCTAGATTTTTGCTTGTAAAAGACTTATATGTTCGCCGTAAGCAGTTTCCTGTTTGTGATATTTTTGTGATATTTTGTGGGGTATTTCTAGAGCGCGACGTTTGCTCCGGAGGGAGCATCTTGGCGCTGGGGATCCCAGATGAACCATTCCAGGGGGAGTTAGATGGAAGCTTTGGCGGAAGCGTCAGAGAGATTAAAAATCCATGTCTTTAGCAGCTTTCTAAAGGGTTTTTCCTGGGTTTGTTGTCTGAGAGTTTTAGGCAATTTGTTCCAAGCTTTAGTTGCAAGGAAACTGAGGGTCTTCCCACCCTTCGTTTTCAGATTGTATTTGGACGGAAGGATGAGGTTGTCGTGGGATGAACGAAGATGACGGCTGGGCACGTAATGGGGAAAACGTTTGGTGAGGTATGTAGGACCCGTTCTGTTGAAGGCGCGAAAGGCTATAATCAGGATTTTGAAGAGAATCCTCTTGTGAAGGGGGAGCCAGCGAAGTGAGCGGAGTGCTGCAGAGATAGAGGATCTACGTGGTAGGCCCAGGACAAGACGGGCAGCAGTGTGAAGTACGCTCTGCAGTTTTAGGATGGTACTCTTTTTGGCGCCTGCGAGCAAACCGTTGCAGTAGTCCAGTCGCGAGATTATGAGTGCTACTGTCACTGTTTTTCTGGCTTCGATAGGGAGAAAGTCAAAGAATTTTCTCAGAGATCTGATTGTTCCGAAGCATTTGCCTGCGACGGTTATGGCATGCTGATCAAAGGAAAGATCGGAATCAAAGATTACGCCGAGATTCCTAGCAGACAACACTGTCTCGGGGGGGCAACAGAATTATCCGGCCACCAAAGTGCTGGACAGAAGGAGATATTTGTGCCGATCGGGAGGATCTCCGTTTTACTTGAATTGCATTTCAAGTGGTTATTTTCCATCCATCGAAATACTTCGGTCAGGCAGTGTTTCAGATTGAGTTCGGCTTTGGTGGAAAGTTTATCCAGTGGTACAATGAGTTGTGTGTCATCGGCATACGAGGTGACAGCTATACCGAATGACTCTATAAGATTGAGGAGAGGGATAAGGTAAATGTTAAAAAGGAGAGGGCTCAGGATGGATCCTTGCGGGACGCCTGAGGAGACGAGTTTGACTTTGGAATGGAATGGGCCCAGAGAAACGGTTTGCGAACGATCGGAGAGAAATGACTTAATCCAGGATAGGGCGGAGTCAGAGATGCCAATGTCTCTGAGTCTACTGATGAGGATGGTATGGGAGATGGTATCAAATGCCGCCGTTAAATCAAGAAGGATAAGGATGGAATTTTTTCTCTGATCTTGTAGGGTTTTTATGGTGTCAGATAGTTCGATGAGAGCGGTTTCTGTCGAATGCTTGGGGCGGAAACCGGATTGTTGGGGATGGAGGAGGTTGTTGTCATCTAAGTATCGTTTCAGCTCAGTATGGACCAGCAGTTCTGTAATTTTACCCAAGGCCGGGAGTAGTGAAATTGGGCGTAGGTTGGTTAGGTCCGTCGGGGGTTTATTTGCCTTCTTCATCAAGGGTTTGACGATTCCTTTTTTCCAACGGCTGGGTACTAAGCCAGAGCTAAGCGAGGAGTTGATTAAGTTGTTGATTATCGGGTTAACCTCGTCGATTAACTGGTGGAGTATCTTGGGGGGACAAGGATCAGATGGGGCACCGGATTTGCAGGCTAAGATGGCTTTTTTCGACTGTTCTTGAGTGACAGGGGAGAAGCAACTTAGTGTGCAACCTTGAGGGACCAATGGGGGGGGTACAGAAGGAGTGACGGGGGGGAAAGTTGATTTGGATCGAGGCGATTTTGTCCTCAAAATAGTCAGAAATTTGGTCACAAAATATCTGGGAGGGGGGGATTTCAGGCAAGAGTGCCTTTGGCTGCGTGAATGATTTGATTATTTCGAACAGCACCTTTTGTTTTTGGCCTGCGTTTTTTATGGCGTTGGCGTAGTAGTTTTTTTTAGCCAATTTTATTTCCAAGAGGTAGTTTTTCCTAGTGGCGATATAGGAAGTACGATTTGTAGCCTCGTATGTCTTTCGCCATTTTCTTTCTGCCTTTTTACATAGCAGATGTGCATTTGCAAGTTCTGGTGTAAACCAGGGGGCGTTGGTTTTGGTTTTGCCCCGGGAGGTGCGGGGGCGTGAGGGCAGGATTCTGGATTTAATTTCTTGAGTGATCCAGTTATGGAAACGATCGGCGTCAGTATCGACATCGCCGGAAAGGATGGGGACTTGAGTATGCATTGAAGGATTAAGGGTGATGTTATCCTGAACCTTTTTCCAATTGATGTGAATGTCGGGGCGAGAAGCAGCTTTGTCCCGATTGGGAAGATTTTCGCTCAGGATGTGGAATGGGATCAGGGAGTGATCAGACCAGATCTGAGGTGAGGGGGGTAGTGTGATCAAGGAGGGAGAGTTAGTGCAGACTCCGTCGAGGGTGTGACCTAGAGAGTGTGTGGGTGAGGTGACGAGTTGCTTAAAATCGAACATATCGAGGGTTTGTACGAAATTGATGGTTTGAACATCAGTTTTTGATTCTAGATGGAGGTTAAAATCACCAAGGAGGGTGAAAAATGGGTATCTGAGAGAGAGTAGTCCTAAGGAATCATACAGAGAGTCGAGGAACTCAGATGCGTTGCCGGGTGGGCGGTATATGAGTCCACCTGAGAACGAAGTGTGTTCGTTCAGTTTAATGGAGAAGCATAGTCCTTCCATCTTTTTTAGAGGCTCTAGACTAAAGGTGTGGCACGGGAGAGTGTTTTTAAGGATGATTGCAACACCGCCGCCTCGGCCCTTGGCTCTATCTTCCCTGAAGAGAGAATAGCCCGGGGGAAGGGCAACAGCAATATCCGGGTTACTATCTGCTGTCAGCCATGTCTCAGTTATCATGAGGCAATCGAGGTCGGACTCCAAGATGAGGTCGTGTATATCTTGGTTGTGTTTGCACAAGCAACGTGCATTAATCAGACCGCCTTTGAAGAAGGGTTGAGGGGCTTGTGAGGTATATGCCGATGGGACAGCTGAGTGGAGTCCAGTTGACCAGTGGCAGTGTATACAGCTGACTGGGCCTGAAAGTGCAGCTGGGTCGAGTATACATGGACACCGTTTAGTGACCTGTAGACGATGGAGGTCGCTAGGTTGGAAGGTTATGTAGGAGGGGATAAGGGCAGAGTTTCCTGCGCCTGTCGCGGTCTTGTCGCGGACGGGCGCAGACGGGCTTGCCTTAGGCGCGCCTTCGGCGCGCAAACGGCGCTCCCGCTGCGCTCGTCCGCTGCGCTTCCTCCATTGGCACATGTTTATAGTGTAGGGAGGCAGGGGGGCGTGGCCAGCGAGGGGGCGTGGCCTCGTTGCACGCCGTCAATGGCGGCGGCCAGAGGGCGTTTGCACGGAGTGAAAGGGGGCACTGCACGTAAGCTGCAGGCTCCAGGTGAATCAAGTAGGCACACAGGTAAATCAATACACTCAAATGGTTTAAAAAGATTAAAACAGCTTAAAACAGGAAAATGCGGCTCCCGGCTTTTCGCCTCAGGAGTAGGGATCTGTGAGACACCAGCGCTCGTATTCAGCGCTTATGAACTCGGCGGGGGGGCGTGGCCAGCGAGGGGGCGTGGCCTCGTTGCACGCCGTCAATGGCGGCGGCCAGAGGGCGTTTGCACGGAGTGAAAGGGGGCACTGCACGTAAGCTGCAGGCTCCAGGTGAATCAAGTAGGCACACAGGTGAATCAATACACTCAAATGGTTTAAAAAGATTAAAACAGCTTAAAACAGGAAAATGCGGCTCCCGGCTTTTCGCCTCAGGAGTAGGGATCTGTGTTTGCTTGGCATATGCGGTGACAATCCATAAATCGCAAGGTTTAAGTGTAGACAGTGCATTGGTGAATATTGGCAGTTCTGTGTTCAAGGAGGGTATGGCATATGTGGCATTGTCAAGAGTTAGAACTTTATCGGGATTGTACTTGATTGAGTGTGATGTCACAAACATTTGTGCGGATCTAGATTGTGTTAAGGAATACAATAGGTTGAGAAGAGAGTATGCGCCACATTTGCCTCAATATCCTTTGTTTGAGAAACGTGTGGTAGGCCGGAAACGAAGAAATGTGACCAATACTGGGGAGGTTGTAGCAAAAAGACGAAAAGTCGATGAACCTGCAATTATAAGCAGAAACAAAAAGGATTCTGTTGAAGATGTTGTTGGTTTTCAATTTGAAAACAGTTCTGGTGTCAACTGCTATGCTAATGTAGTGGTTAATGTTTTGTTTTCTCTAGAAAATGTAAAAGAAGAGATTGTGGTCAATTCTGATCAAAGATTATGCAGTTTGTTAAATTCTGTGTTAGAGAAATGTAGCACTGATAGAACAAAAATAGAAAGTGTGTCTGAAATTCGAAATCTGTTAGACAGATGTTCAGGCCAAACACAATTCTCTCAAAATATTCAGCAAGATTGTCAGGAGTTTTTAATGTATATGCTTGATGTATTGCATGCTGAAGGTGTAGATGTAGATCACCTGTTTGGGCTTTCTTATCAATGGCAGCATGACTGCGAGAACTGTAGGGTAGCAAGTACTACTAGTGTAGACTCAGAAAGATTTATATAATTAACTTTGCCAGACAGTAAATCAGTCTCCTTTAATAAGCTAGTAAAAGCAGCTGATCACAACATGGAATGTAGCCAATGTAAATCTGAAATGATGTCAACCTTATTTATACGAACATATGGCCAGTATGTCATTTTAATGTTCCAACGATGTAGGTCTGATGGAACAAAATTGACAACTTTAATTAAAAATTTTGTGGCTTCACAGTTGTCAATATCAGGAAGGACTTTTGTAACTGTAGCAATTATATATCATGACGGTCCTTCAATAACATCAGGACATTACACAGCTTATTTAAAGTCTAGAAATGGCTGGTCATTCTGCAACGATTCTGTTTTAATTTTCACAAAAAAATTGCCGTATGACCTTAAAAATTCTTACCTGGTGTTTTTAAAACCAAAATTTTAGGGAAAGAATCTCGGGATGTGCTCTGAGGAATTTCAAGAAGTTCTAATGGCTCCTACACGATTTGGCCTTGAGGATAAGTGTAGTACAGAGACATAACTTCTTACCATAACACTGGACATCATGGAAAAATAAGTGCACTTTGAATGAGTTCAGAAAAACTATTTCTTTTTATAACCTAATTCAAGCAGCCAATCAAAACATGGAGTAGAGGGAATGTAAGTGTTAACCTCTAATTCCTCGGGATCAACGTGATGTAAAAGAAAGGCCACCTCCTGATCTATCCAAACCTTGAATGCTATGACAGCCAAAGGTTAAGGAAGGATCAGACGAGGGCAATAAAGCCCGCGGGGAAGGGAGGGAACAGCGGGGAAGGAGATCTGAAACGACAAAACAAAAAACGAGAATTAAACCCTTCCTCTCTCTACGGTGATCACAACACAATATGCAGTATCTTAGCTTCCTAATCTGTTGCAACATCTACCTCTAAAGGAAATGAAAAGGCTGATAACTGTGGAAGATAATTCTCTTCACCCTCTTCCTGACCAGAGAAGACTGTAAGCCATGCTACTCCCACCTGCAACACAAAGCACAACCACAGTCTCACACCCACTTCTGATTGAGATCTGGAGGTAAACAACTCAATAGGATAGGTTGCGTACGTACCCCCTTTTGTAAATGTCTTTCTTTCAAAAGGAGCGTCTGGGGAAGCTAGCGTGGCCAGAGGTAAGTGTAGACCCAAAAACAACAATGAACCTGATCGAGTTACTTCACTCGTAGTAATGAAAGTAAAAGTCACAGTACCTCTAGTCTCATGATAGAACCAGCATTTAACGATGCACTGTCGGAGTCCACCTCTAGGAAACTCAAACCGGGGCAGCAAGACGCTGTAATCCCAAATGAAGTAAAAAGATACCACGCCTGGTACAAGGTGCTGCTGTGAAGAGATAACGTCCTCCGCACGAGCCAAGGGTCAGGCTCACCAACGGAGGGCAAAAGAAGAAATGTGCAGCAGTGAACAGCAAGGTCGGGAAACAAGGTTTTATCGTCCCCCGCATGAGCTACACAAAGCTCGTCCAACGAGAGGGCAATAACAGATGAGACACCTTGATTCACTAGGAAATCGTCCTCCGCATGAGTCTGCCTGACTCGCCAACGGAGGGCAATGTAGGGCTCTGTTAAACAGCAAGTGAGCCACCGAACCCGTCCTCCGCATGAGTCTGCCTGACTCTCCAACGGAGGAACGAGAATGCAAAGATGAAAAAAAAGCGCTAAGTCCAATAGCGCCTCAGAACAGAGAAAGTGGCTGGTAGCAAGAACAAAGAGAACGTAACCTAGCGTCTCTTCCGAAGGGTCTGTGGTGCAAGAATATCCGACACCAGGAACAGGAAATGAGTTCCATATGTAAACTTCCTTTGCACCGCAAAGGACTCTGGGACATGTAGTTTATTATGACAGGTCGCCATCCAATTCCGTTGTGGCGGCGCTCAACCAACACATGACAGTACATCCGCCTCCTCACGGAGAGTGCCGCACAGGCCCAGGACGCAACGGATACCTTCTATGGAACAAGGACACCAGGCGAGGAGCATGAACTCCCGACGCGGGTTCCCACGTATTGTCCTCCGGGCCATATCCCTTCCAGGAAACCAGATAACTGAGGCCCCGACCCTGCCACCGAGAATCCAGAATGGCATCCACCTCGTACTCACAGCCATCAGAAACCGCCAAAGGCGGAGGGAGACGACGCACAGAGGACCTAGCAGGCTTCAGTAAGGACACATGGAATACCGGATGCATCCGTAAGTGTCTGGGGAGTTTCAGCCGCATAGCCACAGGTTTGATGCATCTCTCGATAGGATAAGGGCCGATGAAGCGAGGGTTAAACACGCTGTGTCTATGGAATCTGATGTTTCGGGTAGACAACCACACCATGTCACCAACTTGATACAATGGACCGGCCCGACGATGTTTGTCCGCTGCGCGCTTGTACGCAGCCTTGGATGCAACTAGACTGCCCTGAACCCTCGACAAGGTGTCCTTGATATGCAATACCCTCTTCGCCGCCTCCGGTACCTTGTCTTCCTGAACTGGCTGGAGAAATGGAAGAAAACGAGGATGGTGACCATAAGTACAATAGAAAGGAGACACCTTAGTAGCACTGTGGGTAGCGTTGTTATATGCCACCTCTGCCAACCACAAATAATCCACCCAATTGTCCTTCCCCTGATCCACATAGCATCTCAAGAATTGTTTCACGGTCTGATTGAGACGCTCAGTTTGTCCATCCGTCTGTGGATGAAAGCTGGTGGAAAGCGCGGTCTTGATATGCAGAGAGGAACACCAGGTCTTCCAAAACTGCGCAGTGAATTGCGCGCCCCTGTCCGAAACAATGACAGCCGGCAACCCATGCAAACGGACTACATGTATCAACAAAAGATGGGCCAATTGGCCTGCCGTAGGGACTTGAGGGCAGGCAATGAAATGTCCCATCTTGGACAAATAATCGACCACCACCAAGATCGCCGTACACCCCTGATCTCTAGGGAGTCCCACCACAAAATCCATTGATATATGCTCCCACGGCACATGAGGCGTGGGCAAAGGCTGCAGCAGCCCAGCAGGACGTCGATGATCCGCCTTGACGGTCGCACAGACCACACACTTTGCCACCCACTCCGTAACGTCAGCTCGTAGAGAAGGCCACCAACACCTTCTATTGATGTACTCCACGGTCTTCTCCACCCCAAGATGACCCGCACTGGGAGAACAATGACACCATCTGTACACCTGTTTCCGAAGGGAAACCGTAGGCACCAAAAGCCGTCCCTTATTCACTGGAAAGCCATCCAACAGTTTCCATTCGACGTGGCTACGCAGCCAGGACCTCCAATAAAAGGTGTTAATCCCCTTCCGAATCCCTTCCAAAAAAGCATCAGGTTGTATGGCGCACACACTCTGAGCCGGATTTATGATGGCCTTTTCTTCCCCGATCTCAGGAGTACAGGAAGAGGATTGGCGAGTCAAAGCGTCGGCTTTCCTGTTAGCCACCCCAGGTCTGTACGTGATAGTAAAATGGAATTCAGAAAAGAAGAGCATCCACCTGAGCTGTCTGGGCGTAAGATGTCTCGCAGCTGTCATGTACTGTAAATTACGATGGTCAGTATAGACAGTAACCAAATGCTTTGCCCCCAGCAAGAAATGCCTCCATTCAGTGAATGCCACCTTTATGGCCAAAAGTTCCTTTTCAGCAATGCAATAATTGCATTCCGCTCCATTCAATTTCCGGGACATGTATGCCACTGGATGCAGCTGCCCGGTCTGGTCGTGTCTCTGCGACAACACTGCTCCCACCGCTACACTGGAGGCATCTGCTTCCACGATGAAGGGCTTATCAGGGTTCGGATGTGCAAGCACTGGAGCAGAAACGAACGCCTCCTTCAAGGTTACAAAAGCCTCATGAGCGACAGAGTCCCAAACAAATGGTTGATCCTTTCGCAGCAGCCGAGTGATAGGAACAACCACTCTGGAGAACTGATGAGTGAAGCGCCGGTAGAAATTGGCGAAGCCTATGAAACATTGCACATCCCGCACGTTTCTAGGAACAGGCCACTCCTTGACCGCCTTGATCTTCCTTTCGGCCATTTCCTGTCCATGGGGGCTGAGCATGACCCCTAAGAATTCCACTGTGGAGACGTGAAAGTCACACTTGCTCAGTTTGCAGTATAGACTGTGCTCTCGCAAAATGCTCAGTACCTTTCGGACATGATGTACATGGGCCTCTTCCGTGTCAGAGTAAATAAGGATGTCGTCGATATAGACTATGACGAACCTGTCCAGTATCTCTCTTAGCACATCATTTAAAAAGTACTGGAATGCAGCTGGGGCATTGCAGAGACCAAACGGCATGACTAAGTACTCAATTAGCTCATACCTGGTTTTGAATGCAGTCTTCCACTCATCCCCTTTTCTCATTCTCACCAAATGATAAGCACCCTTCAGATCTAACTTGGTGTAGATCGTGGCGGACTTCACCTGGTCTAACAAAACACTAATTAAGGGGAGGGGATACCGGTTCTTTGTTGTTACTGCGTTCAAGGCCCTGAAGTCTACACATGCCCTCAATTCTCCGTTGGCTTTCGGAATGAAGAAGAGGGGAGAGGCCGCTGGAGACATAGATGGACGAATGAAACCAAGCTTTAACAGTTTATCCAAATATTCTCTTAAATGCTTATTTTCGGGCTCAGCCACCGAACCCGTCCTCTGCATGAGTCTGCCTGACTCTCCAACGGAGGAACGAGAATGCAAAGATGAAAAAAAAGCGCTAAGTCCAATAGTGCCTCAGAACAGGGAAAGTGGCTGGTAGCAAGAACAAAGAGAACGTAACCTAGCGTCTCTTCCGAAGGGTCTGTGGTGCAAGAATATCCGACACCAGGAACAGGAAATGAGTTCCATATGTAAACTTCCTTTGCACCGCAAAGGACTCTGAGACATGTAGTTTATTATGACAGGTCGCCATCCAATTCCGTTGTGGCGGCGCTCAACCAACACATGACAGTAAGTCTGCAATGCTGTCTACTGTTTTATATTGCTTTGTGATTAAAAGTGATGTAGAGAATTAAATAATTGTAGTAGTCATACAGGTAGTGTAAGTCTGCTTCATAGTAAGCAGTATCCGTGTGTGGAAAAGTAAATTTTGCCATGTTCTGTGTCTCTACGTGTCATCCATCATATGTTATGTGTGCATGATTAAATATGCATATGTACTCCCCATGTCTGATTAATGACGCAATTACAGTTGTGTCCACCTCTAGTATGCCAGTTTCCAGTCCTCGTGAATACTACGAATATCAGGCCTATGTAAAGCTACGTTGCCACGTTTCTCAGTGTGCACGTTATTCCATTATAAAGTCCCCGTTTCTAGGCCTCAAAAGGGCCTGGACACCAGATTCAGCTCCTGTCTCCTGAAGCCTCGCTGAGGAGGGATACAGCCCCCACCTGTATCCTCGACCCTTCACTTACTTCCTGCCTCGCAGTGCCCGGTGCAGCCTGGCTCAGTCTCTGAGTCTGCCAAGAATATGTTATGATTCCAGCTATCAGTTTAGTCCTCCTTCTCTGCATTCCTAAGCTACTGAACTGCATCAATAGTTTCCGTCATTGTCTAGCCTATTCGGCCCCATGTTAAGAGAAATACTGTATTTAATGGTCATTTAATATTCTTCATCACGCACTACATGTAGAATAAATGCATGCTCTAGCCTTAGAGTCTGTTAGCTTTTCCCCTCATGACTTCTAGTTTATATCAACATGTTCCCTAAACATTAGATACCAGATAGGGTTTAGGTACATGTCGCTCCGACCCTCCAGACTTTAGTCTCTGCTCCTAGCACAGAGTTCATAGCCCCCAGCTTCTCCTAGTAACACGTCATTGCCAGTTTGCGCGCACCATTAGGTTAGAGGTCCCGGCTCCTCAGGTAGCCCCCTCCATGGTTTCCACCCCATTCATGACATATCCTGTTACGTTTGCATCACATGTCTATGTATACGCCCAGTTACACCCACTTTTACCCTTATCTTTCGCGACTGCTACGCGTCACACCTCTTGCTCCACCCACTGCTACGCCTACTGCAATGTAATGCTATGTGTTTGCGTTATGTATATATGCTCATGTATTGTTATTAAAAGTCAGCGCGCTCATCCCAGACCCAGCCCCAGCAGCTGCTGGGCCCTGTCACCCTATCATCCTATTCCTATGCAGGTTGTCCTGTTCCTGTCCTTATGCTGTATTAAACCTGCAAAACTCCTACTACCTCGAATCTTGACTCTTATTTATTGAGCTATCTGTTATGATATATGTCTAGTCAAAAATAGGGTATTATTTATTTATTTACCACATAATGGCGCCCGAATAGGGACTTGCCCTTTCCCCACGCGTCGGTGAAGCCACGCCGACCCCCTGACCCTCTGCAGTCGTGACGGAACTCTTCTGCGCAGTGGCAGATATTTCTGCTCAAGTATCCCTCAGGTCCACGGAGGAGACGGAGGAGGCGGTCCAGCATCCAGACGAGACGGTGGAGGAACGCGGCGAGTCCCGACCAGAGCCCAAGCCAAGAGTCCAAGGTCCGAGGTATCCGGAGGTCCACCCGTAACTGAAGTCCGAAGTCCGAAGTTCGTCGTCCGTTGTCGTAGCAGTCTAGTCCAGTCTGAGGCCTTCCGTTCTTGCTGCCCGGTGAGTACCGTTACTGGGGTGGTATCTAGACAGGGTCAATCTAATTGACTCTGGTCTGTGGGTTGGTGGTACACAGTCCCACAAACGAAGTGTCCACTTCGGTGGATGCGGGTCCTGACGTATCTCTTTATGAGACCGGTAAGTTTCGTACTGTTTCAGCAGTGCATCTAGTTTCTGTTCTAGTCAGTTTCTGTTCTCGAGAAAATTTATGTGTTCTGTTCTCAGTATTTCCAGGTAGTATTCTGTTCGAACTGTTATTTTTTAAATGTTTTTCATGTATTTTAATGTCGTGGTATGAATGGGGTATAAGTATCGTGTTCATTGTGTATTGTATTGTGTCCAGATTACAGTTCAGTCATGCCCATATTTTCCAAGTTACGTCAGTTAAAAACTAGAAAGGGTCTGCTGGAAGCAGCAGTTCCCGTCCCGCCGAGGGACAGTCCAGGTCACTTTATGTATCAGAAACATGGCATAAGTGCCATATTGTATCTAGATTTATGGGTAGAGTATACCAAACAGTTAGAAGAAAAGTATAGATGGCCCGTATCGGGTACATGGGATGCCGAATGCATCATGCGAGTAGAAGAAGCATTATGGAAAAAGAAAGCCAGACAGTCACAGAAAGATGCCATCGAGTTATGGCGTAAGGAAGCTCATAAAAGAACTGAAAAAGAAATCAGAAAGTCAGAATTAAGTAGAGAATCCCAAGAGCGAGCCCAAGAAAAAGAATTAATCGAGATAGGTGAACAAGTCAAAGCCGAACAGTCAGACAGACAGAGGCATGCCCTTATTAAGGGTATGTATCCTCTTCTTGCCGAGGGTTTGCCAAAAGCGACCCCAGAGGCATCCAGTAATTTCCCGCCACCACTAGTCCCGACCAAGCTACGTCACAAACCGACCGCAGCTGATATTTTTATTTCGTCCTATCTGGACGACACAGTCCCTGAATATGCAAATCCTGTTCGTGCTCCGCCAGTCCCTGTAAATCAGGCACATCCTGCTCCTCCAGACACCGGGGCACCCCATGCAGTACCTGCTACGGTACCCCCGGTCCAGCCAGCATTTCAATTTCCCGCTCCGCCACGAAGAATATCAGTCGATGATTCTAGTCTAGGGGCCGCAGGAGGAGGTCCTCCTCAAACCCCGCCGCCACGCAAGCGTTTATCAGCACTCGAATTACATGCTCAAGCATCACAGCGTACTCCTAAGAGTAATAAGTCTGTTGCAGAAATCAGGCAAGCCCTTGGCGAATGTGCCTATGACCCAGTCCCAGGCGAGAATAATATGGTTTTATATTCAGTACGCGTAAGGAGGGTGACCGAGTATCTAGTCACCCTACCCAATATGAAAGAAGATCTAGACAGAATATATCGTTTCATCCGTACAGGGGATGATCCAGAAAGTATTAGTGATGCCATGTCTCAAAGGAAAGCTGAGATCCAGCGTATGATATTAAAGTTTTTAATTAACTGTCTAATAAGAGAACAAGATTACCCGTCTAAAGACCCGGATGAAATGAAAACTCTAACAAAGTGGAGTGATAATATAGCCGAAGGAAAGCACAATACCATTGGTGCCATGGAAAGTATGTACAAGAAAATCCGTAGAGAGATAATAAAGATACACGAACAGCGTAAAGCAGCACAAGTAAGCGAGAAAGAAAGTCACTCTGATCCTGAAGAGGAAGACGACGAGAATACCGCCAGAATAGCGTATGTAGGAAAATCTAGATTTCCAGATCGCCATTTACGCCTAGAACACAAGAAAGTTTTCCATCATTCAGCACCAGAACAAGGTTCCCTAGAACAAGTATTCCAAGCTACCGATCACATTCTGAAATCACGAATCGGTTACAGTGAGTTAAGTACCATGCATGAACAAGAAATAGTTCGGTCAGCAGTCCGATGGATTACTGATTCTACCACTTTTCCAGACGAAATAGTGGCACAAATGTTTCTGAAAATGCCCCCAGCCGAGCAGCGACTGGTGGGTATGTATATGATTCAGCACCTCATTACTCTGTATGAGGGTCAGCACTCTGATCCAGGTCCGTTACATGATATCCTGAACGAGTTACTCCAGTATAGATGGAGAGGTCTAGGTACCGATTTAATTAGTGTCATTCTAGAACAGCGCCACAAATATAGAACGTTTCTGAACCCGCATTTTGTTCATGTCTCACCCCCAGAAAGTAAACCATTTTACATGGGGAGACAGAATCCGTTACGAGAAGTGCATCCAGTTAAGACAGAGGACGGGGAAATGCAACGAGTGTTTGTATACACCCCAATAACAAAGATGGAACTCCTCGAAATGAAGAAATTAATTCCCTGTCATGACAAAGATCCAGCAGGGTTCCATAGAGAATTAAAAGACATGCTCCGTATGGGAGAATACACTTACCCAGATATCATTAAAATGTTAAAGGTCCTGTTGCCCGCAGGGGTGTATGAAAAGCTAAAGGAAAAAGAATGGGAGGTGGGAGAGAAAAAGATCGATTGGGCAGTTCTAGAAGCTGAAGACAAGGCACGAGTACCAGGTACCGGTCTAGGAGAGAAATGTAAAGAATTACCAGAATTATTGATTCAAGTTCTACCCAGATTATTGACAACTAGAAAAGAAGACTGGGATGCAATCTCAGCCTGTAAACAGAAGCAAGATGAGGATATTAGTGATTTTTATTCTAGATTTGAAAAATGTTTTAGTATCAACAGTGGCCTCAAGACAAGTAGTGAGTCATACCCTCATCTTTTTGTTACTAAATTAGTCGAGAATTCAAGCCCACAAGTTAAAAATCGAGTTTTGAAAGTCGAAAGCACCTGGCAAGCTAATACTCCGTCCCAGATGCTCCAGATGCTCCAGTACCACCAGAATAGAATCAGGGAAGAGCAAGAACACGAGAGAAAACGTATGAAAGACACGAAAATGAAAGTACTAGTTGCACAATCTGTTCCTCAAGACAGTCAGAAGAGGGGTCCGAATCAAGCCAGTCATCCTGCAGCTCCCGTTAAAGGGAACTGCAATTATTGTAAACAGCCAGGTCATTTTATAAATGAGTGTGCAGTTCTGAAACACAACATAGCTACTGGTAAGACTAAAGAAAGACCACGTCCGCCTAGACAAGAGCAAGTTTCACAGACTCTTCAGCCACAAAATGCACAACAGACAGTTACAGTACCGCAGCCTATCGCTGCAACACAGCATGTTACATCGCAGATGTACCAGTATGCACAGTCTGAGTATCCAGAGTACCAGCCATATTCATGAAACAGCCTAGAGAGGGAGGTAGGCTTGCCTCTCATCGAGATACCTGTAGATCAAGAAGGTCCCTATGTTCACAGTCAAGTATTAGGGAAAGACAGAAAGTTTTTGATTGATACAGGGGCAAGTAGGACCACAATTAGTCACGCCGAAGTTCCAGGGGCTCCGCTCTCAGGCTCAAGAAATGTTTCCCTTGGATTTTCAGGAAAACCTATCGTAAATGAGATTTCAAAGCCAGTTACTCTAGAAGTAGGTCCATTGTCCCGTACTACTGATCTGTTACTTACTAAGTCATGTCCAGAAAACCTATTAGGCATTAAAACACTGAAAGAGTTAGGTGCAGTTATATGTTGTTCCCCAGAGGGAATACGTCTGTTCCTATGTGACTTCAAGGGTCACTATGTATTACGAGATTTTGATTCCAGACTGTCTAATGTTCCACAGCATTTATGGGCGCAAGGTCCAACTGATGTAGGTTATATGCAAATCACACCCTATCGTGTGACTCTCAAGCCAGGTGTAGTGTTACCACGAATCAGACAGTACAGATTGCCACCCGAGGCTGTAGCAGCCTTATCCAAAATTATTGACGAGCTCATGGCTCAAGGAGTGGTTGTAGAAACTGACTCCAACGTATGCAATTCTCCGATCATTCCAGTCATGAAACGTACTGATCCAAATGCACCCCCAGTATATCGATTAGTGATCGACCTACGAGAGCTTAATAAATGTATTATTCCGCAGTACCCAGTTGTCCCAGACATCTCTTCCCTATTGACAGCCATTGATTCCGAAGCCATGTTCTTTACAGTAATCGACCTCAAGAATGCATTTTTTAGTGTTCCAATTCATCCAGACAGCCAGTTCCTTTTCGGATTCTGTTTAAATGGAAGGAGCTATATGTTCACACGCGCTCCTCAAGGTTTCACAGAAAGTCCTAGTATTTACAGTCAAGCACTTAAGAGACAACTAGACAATATTCACATGCCAACTGACACTGCCCTGCTCCAGTATGTCGATGATCTATTGATCACAGCCCGTTCCGAACGTGACTGCGAGCGAGCATCCCTTACGGTTTTGTACTTCCTAGCCGAGATGGGGCACAAGGTGTCCCCTTCGAAGCTTCAATTCTGTGTCCAGCAAGTGGTCTACTTAGGACACTTACTGTCCAAGAGGGGTAGGCAGTTGACACCAGACCGTATCCAGTTAATAGCGAGTCTTCCTCAACCCAAGACCCAGAAGGAGGTACGAGCTTTTATTGGCCTTACTTCTTATTGTAGACAATGGATTCCTCAGTATGCATTTCTAGCCAAGCCACTGATACAGTTAACGACTCAGGAGGCAGCCGCATCGACTGTCCTCCCTTGGACATCTGAACATACACTTAGTTTCAATGAGTTAAAGAAAGCTTTATGCCAAGCTCCAGTTCTAGCGACACCGAACTACAGTAAGCCTTTTACACTTTTCGTTACTGAACGTGAAGGTACAGCATTATCTGTTCTCACACAAGATCAAGCAGGACAAAACAAGCCCTGTGCTTATTTTTCTAGCACATTAGATCCAGTCGCCCAGGCTCTGCCTGCGTGCCTTAAGTCAGTTGCAGCCACAGCCCTAGCTATCAGACAAAGTGATTCCATAGTTTTAGGACACTCCTTGACAGTACAAGTTCCACATTCCGTGGAAGTTCTTCTGAACCGAACACAAACTCAGCACTTGACAATTGCACGTTTAACAGGTTATGAATTGACACTGTTCCAGCCACACATAGAAATTAGACGCTGCAACATCCTGAATCCTGCTACACTGTTACCATCAGTTACTTCGAATCCTGACCCACATGACTGTGTGGAAGTAGTTAACATTACGACAAAGCCAAGACAAGATCTGACAGATATTCCGTTACCAGACCCCGACCTGACACTTTATGTGGATGGTTCATGTATGAGAACTAGTACAGGAGAACTAGTCGCCGCGTATGCAGTGACTACTGACACCGAAGTTATTGAAACACATCGTATTGATACTCTGTCCGCTCAAGCAGCAGAGCTAGTTGCTCTGACACAAGCCTGTATACACGCCAAGAACTTGAAAGTTAATGTTTACACAGATTCACGTTATGCATTTGGAGTCGTACACGACTTCGGAGTGCTCTGGCAGGAGAGAGGTTTCATGACTTCTCATGGAACCAAGATTCAGCATGGTCTCCTTATTCAAGCTCTGTTAGATGCCATACATTTACCGACATCTATCGCTATCATGAAGTGCAAAGCACATACGAAAGTCACTGACATTATTTCCCAAGGTAACGATCTAGCAGATCGCACAGCCAAGCTTACAGCACAGACTCCAGACATTCAAGTTAACATGACACATACTCCAGATCCGACTACATGCATGACAGTTAAGGACCCTACTCAAGATGTCATAGATATCCAGTTACATGCTACTCCCGAAGAAATCAAGAAATGGTCCGAACAAGGAGGGGTCCAGACAGATCAAGGATGGTTAACAAAGGGTAGAGCCACATGGTTTCTCCCCGACTCTATGGTTCAAGTCATTATTAATACCGCACATAGTTCAGCACATCTAGGAGAAAAAGCTATGTTAGACAGTATCCAGAACATTTGGTTCAACAAGCATTTACGAGCTGCAGCTAAGCAGAAAGTTCGTACCTGTATGATATGTTGTCAGTTTAATCCAGGTAAAAGTGTCCCGGTGGAACAAGGTGGCTTCCAGCCCCCTGACCACCCTTTTGAAGTCCTCCAGATGGATTATATTCAGATGGAGCGATGTCGAGGTTTCAAGTATGTCCTTGTAGTTGTATGCGCTTTGTCCAGGTGGACAGAAGCATATCCAGTTCCAGATTACACAGCCGCGACCACTGCCAAGCAGTTGGTTCGTGAATTCTTCCCTCGTTATGGACTCCCTAGAGTCGTATATTCTGATAACGGCCAGCCATTCTCCTCAGAGTTAATGAAGCACGTTTCCCTTTTGCTAGGGTACCAGTGGAAGTTCCATTGTGTACGCCATCCTGAAGCAGCCGGTCTCGTTGAGAGACATAATCAAACCCTGAAAATCCGCATCGCCAAAGTCTGTCAAGAAAAAGGTGTGGACTGGCTAGTAGCTCTGCCAGTTGCTCTATTTTATATGCGCATGGTTGCACATTCCAGATCAGGTCTGTCCCCGTATGAGGTCGTTTTCGGCCGCCCCCCTAACATGTGGGGTACTCCTAGACCCCGAAGTATTACCGATGTTTCAAGTAATATGCTGACAGATTACCTAGCTTCCTTGATGTCTGCCCTCAACTCATGTCGTTCACAGGTTGCTGCCGCATTTCCAGACAATACCGAGGTGGCACCGCATGAAATCGTCCCAGGATCCATGGTGATGGTCCGCAACTTTGACAGATCAAGTCCGCTGGAGCCTCGATGGAAAGAGCCCCGACAGGTCCTCCTCACCACCCGTACAGCCGTGAAGTTGGAGGGACGCAAGGGCTGGGTGCACCTTTCTCATGTTAAACTTTTTAAAGGACTAAAACCCGCCTTAAAGAACATTTCCCAGGATTCGAAGGATTGTCAAAATATTGTTTTCAAGGACTGTCCCGCAAAAGACATTGCTACAACCCCTCCCATGTTAGAGAAAACTCCGCAGCAGGAGTATAAACAGAAACTACGGTCTAGTAAAATAAGTCAGCCAGTTTGATTGTCTAAGTCCTCCCCTAGGTGAAACGGTTAGACTGTTTCTGACATGTATAAAATAGACCCCCATAGTGAGAGAGTTAGTCAAAACTCAATCCGATGTATCGTTTTTCTATGTTTCATATTGTTTTCCAGCCTTATGATTTCCTGCACCAGTTATGCATTTTTTCTATGTTTCCCAGTTTCACATGTAAATAAGTCTGCTAATGCTACAGTAGAGCACACGTTTAGTGATCTGCCCCCTCATGAACTGTCCTACCGCCTCGCTATGCGTAACAATACTTTTATCCGCATGTTGCATTATTCACACCAGACCAGCAATGCCACTAATTGTTGGGTGTGTGGTCGACTCCCCCCTTTCCAGACGTCAAAGGGAGTTCTGCCACTCTTTCCTTATCCTTTTTCACATAATGGTTCGTGTGGAGCATGGTCCACGTTAACGTCATCCTCAACAGATATGTCTTTTCTTAACAGCACATGTTTCCCAGACAAGCAAGGTCTCCCTCACCGAACAGGTTTAGATCTAGAAAATGAAGTGTATAATTTAGGTAATTATTCGTCGAATTTCATGGTCCTGAATGTTCAGTCTGATACTACTCCAGACTTACCTGCTATTTCAGTACTACCAGTCAAAGGCGAATTATGTGTCCGAAATAATGGTTCCGTACATGTAGGACATAGTGATTGTACTACTATTGTCAAGTATAGTGACAGTGGGAAATCTATTTTCAAAGCTTCACGTCATTCATATTTTATTTGTGGTCAAACCGCATATGTTCGTCTGCCCCTCGATTGGGAGGGAACCTGTTACATTGCCTTCTTACTGCCTCTTGTATTCCTAGTCCCAAGCCCCGTCCTAAATCCCGTTCCAGGATAATTCGAGACGAGCAAATGATACTGTATGAAATGATAGATGGTATCATGAATATTGATGTTTCCTGATGAAACGTAGTGACAAGGAGGGAATGTGGAAAAGTAAATTTTGCCATGTTCTGTGTCTCTACGTGTCATCCATCATATGTTATGTGTGCATGATTAAATATGCATATGTACTCCCCATGTCTGATTAATGACGCAATTACAGTTGTGTCCACCTCTAGTATGCCAGTTTCCAGTCCTCGTGAATACTACGAATATCAGGCCTATGTAAAGCTACGTTGCCACGTTTCTCAGTGTGCACGTTATTCCATTATAAAGTCCCCGTTTCTAGGCCTCAAAAGGGCCTGGACACCAGATTCAGCTCCTGTCTCCTGAAGCCTCGCTGAGGAGGGATACAGCCCCCACCTGTATCCTCGACCCTTCACTTACTTCCTGCCTCGCAGTGCCCGGTGCAGCCTGGCTCAGTCTCTGAGTCTGCCAAGAATATGTTATGATTCCAGCTATCAGTTTAGTCCTCCTTCTCTGCATTCCTAAGCTACTGAACTGCATCAATAGTTTCCGTCATTGTCTAGCCTATTCGGCCCCATGTTAAGAGAAATACTGTATTTAATGGTCATTTAATATTCTTCATCACGCACTACATGTAGAATAAATGCATGCTCTAGCCTTAGAGTCTGTTAGCTTTTCCCCTCATGACTTCTAGTTTATATCAACATGTTCCCTAAACATTAGATACCAGATAGGGTTTAGGTACATGTCGCTCCGACCCTCCAGACTTTAGTCTCTGCTCCTAGCACAGAGTTCATAGCCCCCAGCTTCTCCTAGTAACACGTCATTGCCAGTTTGCGCGCACCATTAGGTTAGAGGTCCCGGCTCCTCAGGTAGCCCCCTCCATGGTTTCCACCCCATTCATGACATATCCTGTTACGTTTGCATCACATGTCTATGTATACGCCCAGTTACACCCACTTTTACCCTTATCTTTCGCGACTGCTACGCGTCACACCTCTTGCTCCACCCACTGCTACGCCTACTGCAATGTAATGCTATGTGTTTGCGTTATGTATATATGCTCATGTATTGTTATTAAAAGTCAGCGCGCTCATCCCAGACCCAGCCCCAGCAGCTGCTGGGCCCTGTCACCCTATCATCCTATTCCTATGCAGGTTGTCCTGTTCCTGTCCTTATGCTGTATTAAACCTGCAAAACTCCTACTACCTCGAATCTTGACTCTTATTTATTGAGCTATCTGTTATGATATATGTCTAGTCAAAAATAGGGTATTATTTATTTATTTACCACACGTGTCATAGGAAATGTAGAACATGAGTGAGCAAGAAGGGTAACATATTAGTAATCCAGGATTGTGAAAATGATCTTCAACATTTTAATTCTGAAAGTTGCGGAAATACAACATGACGGGATTGGCTTACAAGGATTCCAAGAGTTATAAATGGCTCTGACATGATTTGGCCTTGTGGAAACGTGTGGTAGAGAGCGAGAAGTCATCTATTGTATGTAACATATTTTTCAAAACGATGGAGGTTTTCTTTCAGAAAGTGGCGGGCTGAAAGTAATAACAGCACAACAGAGTGTAAGCTGTTCATAGGACATCCTTCGACGTCATGGAAAGTAAGTTAACTTTAAGGAGTTCTGAATTCTGATTTGTTATGTTGTATGGGTTTTTTAAACACAATCATTTTGATTGTGTTTTTTTTTCCCCGCTGTTATATGATGAATACCTTCAAGTCACTGTTTTTAGTGAAATTTGATACATTCTGAGAACAGCAAAAATAAACAATTTAACATGTATAATTAATTCTGTACTGTTTGCATTTATGATGTACATGTAGAACTGTGTAGGAGGCATGGAGAAGGTGAGGCTTCTGTAAGTGTCAAAGTTGTTGCATACAGTGCTCATATTCTACGTAGTCTTTCATATGATAGACTACATTTCCACAATGAGATACCTAAGCAAAGGAAACACAGGTGATATGATTGTGGAATGAGCAAAAAAAATTGCACGTTTTTCAATTATATTACCTGTGTTTCCTAACATTACACATCACATTGTGTAGATGAGGTTTAGGCCTGTTCCTGGAGACAGAGGAGGTCTGACATTTGTTCAAGAGTGCAGTGGACATGACACACTTGGTTGGTAGGCCTGCACATGTATTATCTCCTCTGTATTCTTCAACAAACCTAAATTTCATCTGCAACTCTGAGTAGGACTTACCTGAAACAAATCTGTGGATTAGTTACACCTTATCGGCATCTTGAAACAATGATTTAAAATGTTAGGGTCAGATTTATGATGGCCGTGCGCCTCTTTTGCTCCGCTGTGGGTCACTTTTGTGTAAAAGATGCACCATGTTGCAAGATAGGTTTCAGTTCATCTCCAGCAAGATACCATCAGTTTGAAATGTATATAATTAGCACTGTGTAGGGGGCATGCAGAAGCTGAAGCTTTTGTAAGTGTCAAAATTGTTGTATACACTGCTCAACTTCTGTGTACTGTTTGATATGCTAGACTCCATCTGCACTATGAGATACCTAAGCAAAGGCAACACAGGTGATGTGATTGTGAAATGAGGAAAATAAACTCCACATTTTTCAATTACATCACCTGTGTTTCCTAAGTTTACGAATGACATTGTGCAGATGAAGTTTAGGTCTGTCCACGGACACAGAAGAGGTCTGGCCTTTGTTCAAGAGTGAAGTGGACATGACTTACTTCATTAGTAGGCCTTCACATGTATTATCTCCTCTGTATTCTTCAACAAGTGTAAATTTGATCTGCAACCCTGAGTAGGCCTCACCTTAAACAAACCTCTGGATAGGCCACACCTTATCGTCATCCTGAATCAATCATTTAACATGTTAGGGACAGATTTATGATAGGTGTATGCCTCTTTTGCGCCACTGTGCGTCACTTTTGTGACGCAGTGGCGGTTGAAAAGATTTGCTATGAGGCGACAAAATTACAAAATGATGCATCTAGGCAGATATGTCATGCTGTAAAAAAACAATGCCACATGAAACCGATGCAGCAGTGATGCAAAAGATGCACCATGTTGCAAGATAGGACTCACTTCATCTGCATCAAGATACTGTTAGTTTAAAATGTATATTTTTAGGACTGTGTAGGGGCATGGAGAAGCAGAGGCTTCTGTAAGTGTCAAAGTTGTTGAAAAACTGTTTGTCCTTCAATCTTTTCCCTTGTCTTTTCTAATTTATTAAAAACATGTTTTAATATTTTTCAAATGTTTGTTCTCTCTTTCACAGATTGAAAGTATAAAAATAACAAATGACTAACTTAACGACAATTATAAGGTAAATGTTTTGTACTCTTTTCGTTATATTTCTATCACATTTAACTTCTATTAGTTCCACTGCTTCATTTCTTTAACCATCACTTTCCTGCCTTTGCTACTTCCCTCATTCCTTTCTCTATTACTTAATTACTCTACTCCTTCCACTATTTTTCTTAGTCCCTCTCTTCTCATACTTCTTCACTCTTGGTCACTCACTCTGTCTCTATTACTGTCACTGTTTCTGACTGATCAAAATTTTTTTTTTAAAAAGAACAGTAAGTATAAGGGAAGGAAACAGACAGTTATGTTAAAAGAAAGACAGCTATAGGGAGTAAACTAGGGATACTGTTACCCGCAATCCTCTGCTGATGATGTCACTGACCATGTCATGAATGATGTAATATGTGACATCATCAGCAGTGGATTGCGGGTAACAGTATCTCTAGTTTACTCCCCTATAGCTGTCTTTCTTTTAACATAACTGTCTGTTTCCTTCCCTTATACTTACTGTTCTTTTTTTTGAAAAAAAATTTTGGGTTCGCTCCCGGTTCGCGTACCGGCGAGCGAACCGGGAAGCGAACCAAGAGAAATAGAGGTTGGCAGAGTTCCAAATATTCTACCAATTTTTTTTATAACGGGGAGGTAGTTCTGAAAAGAACTTTTTTTATTGTTTTTGTTGTTTTATATTTTTGTTATTATTTTTCTGAACATTTTTTTACTTTTTTTGAATTTTTCTGAACGGTTTTATATTTTTTGGGGGGTTTTTTTGGGGGGGGAAACGAAAACGATTCATTGTAAAGGGCTCAACAGGAGCAACAAAAAAAAAGAATTTATTGTCTGGGGCGTTTCGGACAAACATGATTGTCGATAGCTCTGTTGATTAACGTGATGCTACTTTCTCTGTAGCAAATGAACTGATTACAAAGTACGCAGACTTGTTTTACTTCCCCGAATCTCATTTGTATATGTGGGACTATCTCCCTCCCCTCTGGTCCCGTCACTTCTGGTACAACAGATCTTCTGGCCATAGAAGGGGGATTATCTTGTTCGTTACGTAACTGTGCAGCACTGTAGTTGTTAGGATGCCACCTACTCATATGGCGATGCATTGTGTAGTTTCCGTAACTGTATTTCTTCTCGGTCCCTCTGGACAGTCTATCTTGACATATAAGGCAAGTTACGTACCTTGCATTGACTTTTTTCTGGCCTTTGGGAAATTAAAAAAATTGCCAAATAAAGTTTTCTTTCAGGTGAGACCTCGTGGGCTCCTCAGGCAAAAACTGCCTCTCTTCCTGCTCTTCCTCCTCTTCTTCTTCTTCCTCTTCTTGCTGAATTATAACTTCAGCAGGTGGTCCTCTCTTCCTTGGATGTGGTGGAGGTGGTGGGGAAGCACCAGCTGAAGCTACTAATGAAGCCATTGCTCACTGGTAACAAAGGGTCTTTCTCTCACAAAGATGAAAGTCAGAGTGAGGAAAGAAGGAGGGGTTTTCATCATTTGGGAAAAACAATAGTTCTAAACCAATGAAAAGTGTTAATTTTAGATCACATGACCTAGTCTTACATCATTAGGAAACCAAAAGTGAAATGAACCAATGAAAAGTGTTATTACCAAGTCACATGACCTGCTGTGTTTACGTTTCGCGCCTCGCTTCGCGTACCGGTTCGCTTCCGGGTACGCTAACGTGGCACGTCATATGACGTATCACGCGACAACGCGAAATGTCATGCTGACGCGACGCGTCACGATGTTGTTTTCTAACGCGATAGTTGCGCAAACGGAACGTTTACCGGTTCGCGGACCGGGTCGCGGCTCCGAATTGAGCTAACGGGAAGCTAACCGGTTCGCGGACCGGGAGCGAAACAATAAAAATAATAAAAAAAAAATTGTATTAAAAACATGTAAAAAATATTTTTCGATTTAAAGAAGAATACATTGTAAAGGTTTTGATATTTGCTATTAAAAAACCATTGAAATTCACTGAAAAAACCATAGGTTATAGACCATATATAGTTAGGAATTAGCATTTACAAAACCTTGAAAATTCACTGAAAAAACCATAGGTTATAGACCATATATAGTTAGGGATTAGCATTTAAAAAACCTTATTTTACTCACACAAAACCATTGAAATTCCATATATAGTTAGTTGTACTAACTATATATCGCGCACCCGCAATCCACTGCTGATCATTTCACATATTACATCATTCATGACAAGGTCAGTGACATCACTGATGACATCACTGATGACATCTCAAATGACATCACTGATGACATCACTGATGACATCTCAAATGACATGACTGATGACATCACTGATGACATCTCAAATGACATCACTGATGACATCACTGATGACATCTCATTTGACATTACTGATGACATCACTGATGACATCATTCATGTAATAATACGATGAACTTCTTCAGACTCTAAAACAACCTTAGATACACTCAGTGTAAACAGACACTCACAGACTGTCACTCATCCATGGAGTTACTCACACACCTACTCAGTCATGTAAAGAATCAATTACACCTCCATTTCCTCAACTATACAGTTATACATACCTTACTTATTCAAACATATACTAACACATATTTACTCTCTTTTACCATCCCTGATACAAGTTCACAATGATCAATACAGCCACTCACACATTCACTGGCTCTTATGCACAGTTATTTATATATGTCAACTCTCACATGTACTGTGTTTTACATATGTACTTACTTTGACATGTAGCACTGAGATATCCATTCACTCACCTGAGGAAAATTGAATTTTGCCTTGTCATGTGTGCCTACGTGTTCCCCATCCTATGTTATATGTGCATGATCGATATGCATATGTCCCCCTATGACCGATTAAAGACGCAATTATAGTTGTGTCCAACGTTAGTATGCCAGTTTCCAGTTCTCGTGAAAGCAACGAGTATTAGGCCTATGTTGCCAACATTTTACATTATGCACGTTAATTCATCAAATTGTCCCCGTTTATAGGCCTCAAAGGGCCTGAACACCAGATTCAAGCTCCAGTCTCCTGAACCCACTCCGAGGAGCGATGCAGCCCCCACCTGCATCCCTGACCCTTCGCTTACTTCCTGCCACGCAGCGCGGTGCCCGGCCTGGCTCTGCCTGCCTGTCTGCCAAGAATATGTTATGCCTCTAGTTATCAGTTCAGCTCTCCGTCTTCACATTCCTAAGCTAACGAACCGCATAAACATTTTCAGCTATAGTCTAGTCTTCCTGTCTCCATGCAAGTGAATTACTGTATTAATACCCATAGAAGATTCATAGCACACGCAATACATGTAGAATATATGCATGCACCAGCCTTAGTGTCAAGTAGCCTTTGCCCTGATAACTTTTAGATTCTATCAACATGTACTCCAAACACCAGATACCAGATATGCTATAGGTACATGTCGTCCTGACATCGCAGACTTTAGTCTCCTCTTCCAGTGCAGAAGTCAGAGCCCCCGGTTCTCCCAGTTACACGTCATGGCCCGTTTGCGCGCACCACTAGGTTAAAGGTTCCAGCTGCCCAGGTAGCCCCCTCCATGTATCCACCCACTTTATGACACTTCTGTGACGTTCTCATCACATGTCTTTGTACACGCCTTCCTTTTACGCCCATGTGTTCTTATCTTACGTTTGTCACTTGTTACGCCTACTGTATTCAATGCAATTGTAACGTTTTACTATATATATCATGTACTGTTAATGAAACGTTGCAGCTGCCATTCCATGCCATTCTATTTCAGGCTGTTCCGATCCTGTCCCTTCCCTTGTGCCTGATTAAAGCCTGTTAGACTCAGATTCCACGGATCCTGCCTCTTATTTATTGAGCTATCTGTTTTCATTAATGTATTCAAAAATAGTACCGGTAATTCATTATTTATTTACCACCTAATGGCGCCCGAACAGGGACGAGCCCCTTCCCCACGCGCCGGCGATGTAACGCAGGCCCCCTGACCCTTCTACAGCCGTGACGGAACTCTACTGCGCACCGGCAGATATTTCTGCTTCAAGTCTCCCTCAGGCCCACGGAGGAGACGGAGACTGCGGTCCGGCATCCAGACGAGGTGGTGAGGAATGCGGTTCGTCCCGACCAGAGCCCAAGCCGAGAGAGCAAGGTCCGAGGTATCCGGAGGCCCACCTGTTTCCGAAGCACCGAAGTTCGAAGCGCATGCGTAGTAACCAGACGTCGTAGCAGTCCAGTCCAGTCCGAGGCCTTCAGTTTCTGCTTCCCGGTGAGTACCGTTGCGGGGGAAGTATCTAGACAGGTTCATTAGTTTGTCCCTGGTCCGATGGGTTTGGGTACACAGATCCAGTCCGAAGTATTCACCTAGGTGGATACGGTATGACGTGTCTCTTTACGAGACCGGTATGTTCTGTACTGTTTTAGCAGTGCATCCAGTAATTCTAGTAAGTCCGTTCTCGAGAAATTCAAGTGTTATGTTTTCAGTGTATCAGGTAATATTCTGTTCGAACTGTTATTAATGTATTTCTATGTCGTGGTATGAGTGATTTGTTTGCCATTTCTTTACTGTGATTATTGTGTATTGTGTTTAGTTCAAGTACGACTCGATTATGCCTCTGTTTTCAAAGTTACGTCAGATAAAAACCAGAAAAGGGTTACTCGAAGAAGCAGTTCCTGTCCCTCCTAGGGACAGTCCTGGACATTTTATGTATCACAAGCATGGCTTAGATGCCATATTATATCTAGATTTATGGGTGGATTATACAAAGAATGTTGAAGAGAAATATAGATGGCCTGTATCAGGTACATGGGATGCCGAGTGCATCATGCGAGTAGAAGAAGCATTATGGAAAAAGAAAGCCAGACAGTCCCAGAAAGATGCCATCGAGTTATGGCGTAAAGAATCTCATAGAAGAACCGAAAAAGAATTCAGAAAAGCAGAGTTAAGTAGGGAATCCTCAGAAAAAGCCCAAGAAAGGGAATTAATCGAAGAAGGTGAACGAGTTAGAGCAGAACAGTCCGATAGACAGAGAAATGCCCTTATTAAAGGTATGTATCCTCTTCTTGCCGAAGGCAACCCCGGAAGTACCCTGTAATTTACCGCCACCATTGGTCCCGACTAAGCTACGTCATAAACCGACTGCAGCTGAAATTTTTCTTTCGTCCTACTTGGACGATACAGTCCCAGCATATGCAAATCCTATTCCGCCTGCTCACCCGCAGCACCCTGTTAATAATGTAATTCCTGTTCCTCCAGTCACTGGTCCCGGGGACCACGTTAATGTGCCAGTACCCCCGGACCAGCCCACATTAAGTGTGCCCGTTTTGCCAGTCACTCTACCAGCACGTACAGTATTAACTGACAATTCCAGTTCAGGAGGAGCGGGGGGAGGTGCTCCTACCACCCCGCCTCAAGTAAAACGAATGACGCTGAGAGACGCAGCATTGCAGCGTACGCCAAAAGTAACTACATACGCAGACCTCAAGCGACACCTTACTGACTGTATATATGATTCAGTTCCAGGCGAAGATCACATGATGTTATATTCAGTACGTTTAAGACGAGTTGCCAACTTTTTGGCCTCCCTGCCTGACATGAAAGAACATCTAGACAGAATATATCATTTTATCCGTACAGGGGAGAATCCAGGAAGTATTCACGAAGCTATGGCACACAGGAAATCCGAGATTCAAAATATGATTTTACAGTTCTTGATTAACTGTTTAATAAGAGAACAAGATTATCCTGATAAAGACAAAGATGAGATGAAAGGCCTGACTAGGTGGAGTGACAATATAGCCGAGGGAAAACACAAGTCACAAGGTAGTATAGAAAGTATGTACAGGTAAATTCGTAAGGAAATTATAAGTATACACCAGAAGGAGGAAGCAAAAAGAGCAACCGAGAAAGAGAATGACTCTTCAAGTGAAGAGGTAGACAGCGAGAATCCCGCCAGAATAGCGTATGTAGGTAGAACTAGATTTTCCGACCGACATTCACGCCTAGATTACAAGAAAGCTTTTCCTCCTCCCGTACCAGAACAGTGTTCTCTTGAACAAGTATTCCAGGCCACCGATAAAATTCTGAGACTACGAATAGGTTATAGTGAACTTAGTACCATGCATGAACAAGAACTAGCCCGATCAGCAGTCCGATGGACTAGTGATTCTGCCACGTTTCCAGATGAAATAGTGGCCCAAACGTTTCTGAAACTGCCCCCAGCCGAGCAGCGTCTGGTGGGTATGTATATGATCCAGCACCTCATTACACTGTATGAGGATCAGCATTCTGATCCAGGTCCTTTACATGATGTACTAAACGAGTTACTCCTAAAGAGATGGAAAGGTCTAGGTACCGATTTAATTAGTGTCATATTAGAACAGCGCCAGAAATACAGAACGTTCCTGAATCCACATTTTGTTCCTGTCCCACCCCCAGAAAGAAAATTATTCTACATAGACAGACAGAATCCGTTGCGAGAAGTACATCCAGTTAAGGGAGAGGGGGGTGATCTAGAACGAGTATTTGTTTACACCCCTATCACGAAAATAGAACTTCTAGAAATGAAAAAGTTAATACCCTGTCACGATAAAGATCCAGCAGGGTTCCACCGTGAATTAAAAGATATGCTCCGTATGGGAGAATACACGTATCCTGATATCATTAAAATGTTAAAAGTCCTGTTGCCTGCGGGCATATATGAAAAACTCAAAGAAAAAGAATGGGAGGTGGGAGAGAAAAAGATAGATTGGACCGCATTAGAGACTGAAGATAATACACGAGTTCCAGGTACCGGTCTTGGGGATAAAGCTAAGGCATTGCCCGAATTGTTAATACAAGTCTTGCCAAGATTACTAGCCACGAAAAAGGAAGACTGGGATGCCATCTCAGCCTGCAAACAGAAACAGGACGAAGACACTAGATTTGAGAAATGTTTCATTATTAATAGTGGTCTGAAAACAAGTAGTGAATCGTATCCACATCTTTTTGTTACCAAACTAGTTGAAAATTCTTTACCACAAGTTAAAATCGAGTACTGAAAGTCGAAAGTACCTGGCAAGCTAATACTCCGTCACAGATGCTCCAGATGCTACAGTACCACCAGAACAGAATCAGGGAGGAGCAGGAACACGAAAGGAGACGTATGAAAGACACGAAAATGAAAGTACTGGTTGCACAGTCTGTTCCACAAGACAGTCAGAAGAGGGGTACGAACCAAGCTAATCATTCTACAGCTCCCGTTAAAGGGACATGCAATTACTGTAAACAGCCAGGTCATTATATAAACGAATGTGCGGTTCTGAAACACAACATAGCTACTGGTAAAACGAAAGAGAGACCGCGTCCTCCTAGACAAGAACATGTTCCGCAGAATGCCCAGACACCGCAGAACGCACAACAGACAGTTACAGTACCGCAGCCTATAGCTGCCACACAACACGTTACACAGCAGATGTACCAGTATGCCCAGTCAGAATATCCAGACTACCAGCAGTATTCATGAAACAGCCTAGAGAGGGAGGTTGGCTTGCCTCTCATCGAGATTCCTGTAGATCAAGAGGGTCCCTATGTACACAGTCAAGTATTAGGGAAAGACAGAAAGTTTCTGAATGATACAGGGGCAAGTAGGACTACCATCAGTTATGACGAGGTTTCAGGGGCTCCACTCTCAGGCTCTAGAAATGTTTCCCTTGGATTTTCAGGAAAGCCTATTGTTAATGAAATATCGAAACCAGTTTCCCTAGAAGTTGGTCCATTGTCCCGAACTACAGACTTGTTACTTACGAAATCATGTCCAGAGAATTTATTAGGTATTAAGACATTGAAAGAATTAGGAGCAGTTATATGCTGTTCCCCAGAAGGAGTACGATTGTTCTTACGAGATTTTAAAGGTCATTATGTATTACTTGATTTTGATCCAAGATTATTGAATGTACCACAGCATTTATGGGCGAAAGGTCCAACTGATGTAGGTTGTATGCACATTACACCCCATCGTGTCACTCTGAAGCAAGGTGTTGTATTACCACGAATCCGACAGTACAAATTGCCACCTGAGGCTGTAGCAGCCATATCAAAAATTATTGACGAGCTCTTTGCTCAAGGAGTGGTTGTAGAAACTGACTCCAATGTATGTAATTCTCCTATCATCCCGATTCTAAAACGTACTGATCCCAATGCACCTCCAGTTTATCGATTAGTGATTGACCTTCGAGAACTTAATAAATGTATCATACCCCAGTATCCAGTGGTCCCAGATATTTCTTCCCTATTGACTGCCATTGATTCCGAAGCTACGTTCTTTACTGTTATTGATCTCAAGAACGCATTCTTTAGTGTCCCCATTCATCCAGACAGCCAGTTCCTTTTCGGATTCTGTTTAAATGGAAGAAGCTATAAATTCACACGAGCTCCTCAAGGTTTCACAGAAAGTCCTAGCATTTACAGTCAAGCACTTAAAAGACAACTAGACAATATTCACATGCCAACTGACACTGCTCTGCTCCAGTATGTCGATGATCTATTGATCACAGCCCGTTCTGAACGTGACTGCGAACGTGCGTCACTTACAGTCTTGTATTTTCTGGCCGAGATGGGGCACAAGGTGTCCCCTTCGAAACTACAATTCTGTGTCCAGCAAGTGGTCTACCTTGGACACTTACTGTCCAAGTGGGGTAGGCAGTTGACACCTGACCGTATCCAGTTAATAGCACATCTTCCACAGCCCAAGACTCAAAAGGAGGTACGAGCTTTTATCGGCCTCACTTCTTATTGCAGACAATGGATTCCTCAGTACGCATATCTAGCCAAGCCACTGATACAGTTAACGACACAGGAGGCAGCCACATCGACTGTCCTCCCTTGGACCCAGGAACATACACTTGTTTTCAATGAGTTAAAGAAAGCTTTATGCCAAGCACCGGTTCTAGCGACACCAAACTACAGTAAGCCTTTTACACTTTTTGTTACTGAACGTGATGGTACTGCATTATCTGTTCTCACACAAGATCAAGCAGGACAATACAAGCCCTGTGCTTATTTCTCTAGCACATTAGATCCGGTGGCCCAGGCTCTGCCTGCGTGCCTCAAGTCAGTTGCAGCCACAGCTCTAGCTATCAGACAGAGTGAGTGTTAGGACACTCCCTGACAGTACCAGTTCCACACTCCGTGGAAGTTCTTTTAAACCGAACACAGACTCAGCACTTGACTATTGCACGTTTAACAGGATATGAACTGACATTGTTTCAGCCACACATAGAAATCAGACGCTGCAACATTTTAAATCCCGCTACGCTGTTACCCTCAGTTACTTCTAATCCTGCCACACATGACTGTGTGGAAGTTGTTAACACCATGACAAAGCCAAGACAAGACTTGACAGACATTGCATTACCTGATCCCGACCTGACACTTTATGTGGATGGTTCATGTATGAGGACAAGTACAGGAGAACTAGTAGCCGCGTATGCAGTGACTACTGAAACTGAAGTTATAGAAACACATCGTATTGACACCCTGTCCGCTCAAGCAGCAGAGCTCGTCGCTCTGACCCAAGCCTGCATACGAGCGAAGAACCTGAAAGTAACTATATACACAGATTCACGTTATGCATTCGGAGTCGTACACGACTTTGGAGTACTCTGGCAAGAGAGAGGTTTCATGACTTCTCATGGAACCAAGATTCAGCATGGCTCCCTCATTCAAGCTCTGTTAGATGCAATACATTTACCGACAGCTATCGCTATCATGAAGTGCAAGGCACATACGAAAGTCACTGACATTATTTCCCAGGGTAACGATCTAGCAGATCGAACAGCCAAGCTTACAGCTCAGACTCCAGACATTCCAGTTAACACGACACAGACAGACGTTCCGGTTCAGACTACTTGTATGACAGTTAAGGACCCTACACAAGACATACTAGATATACAGACACATGCTACCCCAGACGAAATCAAGAAATGGTCTGAACAAGGAGGGGTCCAGACAGATCAAGGATGGTTGATGAAGGGAAAAGCCACATGGTTTCTCCCCGACTCTATGGTTCAAGTCATTATTAACACCGCACATAGTCCAGCACACTTAGGAGAAAAAGCCATGTTAGACAGTATTCAGAACCTCTGGTTTAACAAGCATTTACGAGCAGCAGCCAAGCAGAAAGTGCGTACCTGAATGATCTGTTGTCAGTTCAATCCAGGTAAAGGTGTTCCGGTGGAACAAGGTGGATTCCATCCTCCTGACCACCCTTTTGAAGTCCTCCAGATGGATTATATTCAGATGGATCGATGTCGAGGTTTCAAGTATGTCCTCGTAGTCGTATGCGCTTTGTCCAGATGGACAGAAGCATATCCAGTCCCAGATTACACTGCCGCGACCACTGCCAGGCAGTTGGTTCGTGAGTATTTCCCCCGCTATGGTTTACCTAGGGTCGTGTATTCAGATAACGGCCAGCCATTCTCATCCGAACTTATGAAACAAGTATCCCTTCTGTTAGGGTACCAGTGGAAGTTCCACTGTGTACGACATCCCGAAGCAGCTGGTCTCGTAGAGAGACATAATCAGACCCTGAAAATCCGTATTGCCAAGGTATGCGCAGAGAAAGGCGTAGATTGGATGGTAGCACTGCCAGTCGCCCTTTTTTACATGAGAATGGTCGCTCACTCCCGTTCAGGTCTCTCACCTTTCGAGGTAGTTTTCGGTTGTCCCCCAAACATGTGGGGTACACCTAGACCACGTAAAATAACTGATGTTGACTGTAATATGCTGACAGATTACCTGGCTTCCTTGATGTCTGCACTACTCTCTTGTCGTTCACAGGTCGCCGCTGCTTTTCCAGACAACACCCAAGTGAAACCGCACGAGGTCATACCAGGTGACCTCGTATTGATTAGGAACTTTGATCGTTCAAGTCCGCTGGAGCCCCGATGGAAAGAACCAAAACTCGTTCTGCTAACAACAAGGACGGCAATCAAGGTCGAAGGTCGTAAGGGGTGGTTGCACTCCAGTCACGTGAAGCGATTCCATGGACTCCGTCCAAAACCTGTTCTCAAGGACTGCCCAGATACTGACTCTAAACTTCCCCTGTTAGAGAAAACTCCGCAGCAGGAGTATAAAGAAAAATTACGGTCTAGTAAGTCAGCCAGTTTAATTGTCTAAGTCCCTCTCGGGTGAAACGGTTAGACAGGTTCCTGACATGTATGAGATAGACCCGCATAGTGAGAGAGTTAGTCAAAACTCTAAGAAAATACGTTATCAGAAGAATCTTCGAAGTCGATGCATTGTTACTCTATTGTTTATGTTATTTCTGAGTCTTATGGTTACCTGCATAAGTTATGCCTTACATCTATGTTTTCCTACTGTTTCACATGTACATTTGTCTTCTAATGATACAGTAGAGCACACATTTAGTGAACTGCCTCCTCACGAGTTATCCTATCGTCTTGCCATGCGCAATAATACTTTTATCCGAATGTTACACTATTCACACCAGACCAGCAATGCCACTAATTGTTGGGTGTGTGGTCGACTCCCCCCTTTCCAGACACCGAAGGGAGTTCTGCCACTCTTTCCCTATCCGTTTTCACACAATGGTTCGTGTGGAGCATGGTCCACGTTAACGGCATCCTCAAATGATATGTCCCTTCTGAATAGAACATGTTTTCCAGATAAGGAAGGTCTTTCCCATAGAACAGGGTTAGATCTAGAAAATGAAGTATATGATCTAGGTAATTATTCCTCGAATTTCATGGTTTTGAATGTTCAGTCCGAGACTACTCCAGATTTGCCTCCTATTTCAGTTCTACCAGTGAAAGGTGAATTATGTGTCAGAAAGAATGGTTCAGTACATCTAGGACACAGTGATTGTACTACTGTGGTCGAGTATAGTGACAGTGGGAAATCTACTTTCAAAGCCTCACGTCATTCTTATTTTGTATGTGGTCAGACCGCATATGTACGTCTGCCCCTAGATTGGGATGGAACATGTTACATTGCCTTCCTACTGCCACCAGTTTTCCTAGCCCCATCCGATTATCACAGAAACACACATCTAGTACATAGTAGACATAGAAGGGAGGTCGAGGCCCCAATTGTCGATCAAACTGAAACTACTCTAGAACAGTATCAAGACTTCAATAAAGGTTTCTTTTTCTTCAGAGGTCCTGTCCAGAATAGTAAGTTAATACGTAGGTTAACCAGAACCCTTGAAGCAGTAGTGAATGGGACTACTTCCGCTCTAGGTAACTTAACTGAAGAACAATCTGCTATGAGATTTGTTGTGCTTCAAAATCGTCTCGTCCTTGACGTCATACTGGCCGATAGGGGAGGAGCTTGTAGAGTCATCGGATCTAGTTGCTGCATTTTCATTCCTAATAACGCACCGTCTGTTTATTCAGCTATAACCAGACTTCATAAAATTGCCCATCAGTTACACCAGAATCCAGGCACATGGACATGGTCCGGTTGGCTCTGGAGTATAATATCTGCCTGGGGATGGAAAGTATTGTCATTCCTGGGTATAGCGGTAATGATCATATTCAGTTGCTGCCTATGTTTACAATGTGGCCCTGCGATTTGCGGCTTGTGTGCTACCTCTTGTATTCCTAGTCCTAAGTCCCGTTCCAAGAAAATTCGAGACGAGCAAATGATGCTATATGAACAGATAGATGGTATCATGAATATTGATGTTTCCTGATGGAAACGTAGGGCACAAGGAGGGAATGAGGAAAATTGAATTTTGCCTTGTCATGTGTGCCTACGTGTTCCCCATCCTATGTTATATGTGCATGATCGATATGCATATGTCCCCCTATGACCGATTAAAGACGCAATTATAGTTGTGTCCAACGTTAGTATGCCAGTTTCCAGTTCTCGTGAAAGCAACGAGTATTAGGCCTATGTTGCCAACGTTTTACATTATGCACGTTAATTCATCAAATTGTCCCCGTTTATAGGCCTCAAAGGGCCTGAACACCAGATTCAAGCTCCAGCCTCCTGAACCCACTCCGAGGAGCGATGCAGCCCCCACCTGCATCCCTGACCCTTCGCTTACTTCCTGCCACGCAGCGCGGTGCCCGGCCTGGCTCTGCCTGCCTGTCTGCCAAGAATATGTTATGCCTCTAGTTATCAGTTCAGCTCTCCGTCTTCACATTCCTAAGCTAACGAACATCATAAACATTTTCAGCTATAGTCTAGTCTTCCTGTCTCCATGCAAGTGAATTACTGTATTAATATCCATAGAAGATTCATAGCACACGCAATACATGTAGAATATATGCATGCACCAGCCTTAGTGTCAAGTAGCCTTTGCCCTGATAACTTTTAGATTCTATCAACATGTACTCCAAACACCAGATACCAGATATGCTATAGGTACATGTCGTCCTGACATCGCAGACTTTAGTCTCCTCTTCCAGTGCAGAAGTCAGAGCCCCCGGTTCTCCCAGTTACACGTCATGGCCCGTTTGCGCGCACCACTAGGTTAAAGGTTCCAACTGCCCAGGTAGCCCCCTCCATGTATCCACCCACTTTATGACACTTCTGTGACGTTCTCATCACATGTCTTTGTACACGCCTTCCTTTTACGCCCATGTGTTCTTATCTTACGTTTGTCACTTGTTACGCCTACTGTATTCAATGCAATTGTAACGTTTCACTATATATATCATGTACTGTTAATGAAACGTTGCAGCTGCCATTCCATGCCATTCTATTTCAGGCTGTTCCGATCCTGTCCCTTCCCTTGTGCCTGATTAAAGCCTGTTAGACTCAGATTCCACGGATCCTGCCTCTTATTTATTGAGCTATCTGTTTTCATTAATGTATTCAAAAATAGTACCGGTAATTAATTATTTATTTACCACACACCAATGCACTCAGTCAACCGCCCATACAGCTGTTTCCACATGCACTTTTGAACCCATATATCTAGTGAATCAACTGCTTACACATCTATGCACAGAGTCATACACCTCCCAGCCACCCACACACACACTCAGTCTCCCATACAAATACTTGGGCAACCAATCAATAACCCATATACTTACTCATATAGCTACTGATCAACACATGCAGCAGTTTACAGAACAACAGACATAATGATGCACAAATTAAGACAGTTTACTCACTAACCCATGCACTCAGTGACACACATTTAATCACTCACTCATACAGTCAGTCACGCACCTACTAAATCCTTCATCCAGACACTTATACATCCACTCATTCTTCAATATGTAAGACATTTGAGATGTCATCAGTGATGTCATCAGTGATGTCATTTGAGATGTCATCAGTGATGTCATCAGTGATGTCACTGACCATGTCATGAATGATGTAATATGTGACATGATCAGCAGTGGATTGCGGGTGCGCGATATATAGTTAGTACAACTAACTATATATGGAATTTCAATGGTTTTGTGTGAGTAAAATAAGGTTTTTTAAATGCTAATTCCTAACTATATATGGTCTATAACCTATGGTTTTTTCAGTGAATTTTCAAGGTTTTGTAAATGCTAATTCCTAACTATATATGGTCTATAACCTATGGTTTTTTCAGTGAATATATATATATATATATAGATATATATATCCAAAGTTACCTCCTGCACGAAAAAAAAAGCAGAGGCCACAGTAGAGGAAACCATAGAAGCTCTTTATTTTGCAAGATATGGCGAATGCATTTCGGCGTGTTTATGCCTTCCTCAGCGTCCAAGCAGTCAAGATTCTGTCCCTTGAGCTAATGAGCGTCCTGCCACCTGTTTAAGAAATCCAAAACAAGCTCTGCCCCAACAAGGTCAGCACACCTGTTGGTAGTCCTCCTCCGGTCTCGCAAGGACTGCGGGACCCAGAATGCACTTTGAGTATCCCAGGTAAGATGCGAATGGGGGAAAATTTTGATGCAGGACACAGCGCAATGGTAGAACGATTTTCCTGTTTTGTAAACAAAATAAATTCAGCCTCCTTGGGTCCCTAACTGCTCCAAACTTGGTGCTCAGGAATCCTTTCAACGGGGGCAGAGAGAAAATACTCGCCGCCCTGCATGAGGTGGAATACCTCACAACCGACTGCTTTTCCTCCCAAAACCCAGGCGGGCACAGGTCATCCGATGCATCGGTGAACAGAAGCTGCCGAAGCAGAAATGCCAGTAAAGTCCGGGCCGCTTAGTGGAGCAGGGGCCTCTCTGTAACACGTCTCTGGCCGACGTGATAAATGTCCAAAGTTACCTCCTTCACGAAAAAGAAAGCAGAGGCCACAGTAGGGGAAGCAATAGAAGCTCTTTATTCTGCAAGATATGGCGAATGCATTTCGGCGTGTTTATGCCTTCCTCAGCGCCCAAGCAGTCAAGATTCTGTCCCTTGCGCTAATGAGCATCCTGCCACCGGTTTAAGAAATCCAAAACAAGCTCCGCTCCCAACAATGTCAGCACACCTGTTGTTAGTCCTCCTCCGGTCTTGCAAGAACTGCGGGACCCAGAATGCACTTTGAGGATCCAAGGTAAGATGCGAATGGGGTAAAATTTTGCCCAGTGGTAGCGCTTGATGCAGGACACAGTGCAATGGTAGAACAATTTTCCTGCTTTGTAAACAAAATAAATGCAGCCTCCGCAGGGTTCCCAACTGCTCCAACCTTGGTGCTCAGGAATCCTTTCAACGGGGGCAGAGAGAAAATACTCGCCACCCTGCATGAGCTGGAATACCTCACAACCGACTGCTTTTCCCCCCAACACCCAGCCGGGCCCAGGCCATCCGATGCATCGGTGAACAGAAGCTGCCGAAGCAGAAATGCCAGTAAAGTCCGGGCCGCTTAGTGGAGCAGGGGCCTCTGTATCACGTCTCTGGCCGACGTGATAAATGTCCAAAGTTACCTCCTTCACAAAAAAGAAAGCAGAGGACACAGTAGGGGAAACCATTGAAGCTCTTTATTCTGTAAGATATGGCGAATGCATTTCGGCGTGTTTATGCCTTCCTCAGCGCCCAAGCAGTCAAGATTCTGTCCCTTGCGCTAATGAGCGTCCTGCCACCTGTTTAAGAAATCCAAAACAAGCTCCGCCCCCAACAATGTCAGCACACCTGTTGTTAGTCCTCCTCCGGTCTTGCAAGGACTGCAGGACCCAGAATGCACCTTGAGGATCCCAGGTAAGATGCAAATGGGGAGAATTTTGCCCAGTGGTAGCGCTTGATGCAGGACACAGCGCAATGGTAGAACGATTTTCCTGCTTTGTAAACAAAATAAATGCAGCCTCCTCGGGTCCCCAACTGCTCCAACCTTGGTGCTCAGGAATCCTTTCAACGGGGGCAGAGAGAAAATACTCGCCGCCCTGCATGAGGTGGAATACCTCACAACCGACTGCTTTTCCTCCCAACACCCAGGCGGGACCAGGCCATCCGATGCATCGGTGAACAGAAGCTGCCGAAGCAGAAATGCCAGTAAAGTCCGGGCCGCTTAGTGGAGCAGGGGCCTCTGTAACACGTCTCTGGCCGACGTCATAAATGTCCAAAGTTACCTCCTTCACGAAAAAGATAGCAGAGGCCACAGTAGGGGAAGCAATAGAAGCTCTTTATTCTGCAAGATATGGCGAATGCATTTCGGCGTGTTTATGCCATCCTCAGCGCCCAAGCAGTCAAGATTCTGTCCCTTGCGCTAATGAGCGTCCTGCCACCTGTTTAAGAAATCCAAAACAAGCTCCGCTCCCAACAATGTCAGCACACCTGTTGTTAGTCCTCCTCCGGTCTTGCAAGGACTACAGGACCCAGAATGCACCTTGAGGATCCCAGGTAAGATGCAAATGGGGGAGAATTTTCCCCAGTGGTAGCGCTTGATGCAGGACACAGCGCAATGCCGCTGGCCGCGCGACGCGAAGGGGAGCTAAGCGAGACAGCATCTTAGTCCCACATTCCGCGCGAGTAAAACGGTGCAAGTCATATCCTGGCCGCCCCCTTTCATGCGCGTCCAATGGGCGCGGGTCACCTGGTGGGAGGGGCGGCCCCAAGGGGTTTAAAATTAGCGCGGCAGTGAGGCTCGGCCTTTCCTGCCGTCGCGTTCCTGTGGCTGCTCTGCGCTGTTCCCTCCCTGACCCAGACCCAGCGGCAGAGCGGCAGGCATTTTTTGAACTGTTAACGGTCTGTTTTATGTTGCAGGCAGAGTCACAGGGCGATCTGGAAGCAGATGGACAGTAGGGGTACCTCTGCGGCAGAAGGATACAGTCAATACCTCTGCCTGGCACAGTAGGGGTGCCTGAGCCAAGAACCTGGAGCCGAGGGGGTTCCAGGAAACAGCGTCGGCGCCCCGTTAGTCCTTCGGGCGGTCGGGGGGCCTGAACCGACCGGGGGTGTGCCTAATCGCTCCGCCCTGACAGGGGGGGCGGGAGTGAGCGAAAGGAAGTGATAATGGACTGCACCGTCAGAGCATCGACTCGCCGTGCAAGAATGGCTCATTAGGCATGCGGGTCAGCGAGGGGCTGCTGCATTGGATCGCCCGTAAGATGACCCACCTTATTGCTACTTGTTGTGCATAATAAACCTGCACCACTGCTTTCCCACAAATCTGTCTCATGAGTTTCCTTGGTATGTAAGTGTTATGGTGCGCAAAGTGGAGTGAGCGCTGGGAGTGTGGGCACTATGGTAGAACGATTTTCCTGCTTTGTAAACAAAATAAATTCAGCCTCCTTGGGTCCCTAACTGCTCCAACCTTGGTGCTCAGGAATCCTTTCAACGGGGGCAGAGAGAAAATACTCGCCACCCTGCATGAGCTGGAATACCTCACAACCGACTGCTTTTCCCCCCAACACCCAGGCGGGCCCAGGCCATCCGATGCATCGGTGAACAGAAGCTGCCGAAGCAGAAATGCCAGTAAAGTCCGGGCCGCTTAGTGGAGCAGGGGCCTCTCTGTAACACGTCTCTGGCCGACGTGATAAATGTCCAAAGTTACCTCCTTCACGAAAAAGAAAGCAGAGGACACAGTAGGGGAAACCATAGAAGCTCTTTATTCTGCAAGATATGGCGAATGCATTTCGGCGTGTTTATGCCTTCCTCAGCGCCCAAGCAGTCAAGATTCTGTCCCTTGCGCTAATGAACGTACTGTCACCTGTTTAAGAAATCTAAAACAAGCTCCGCCCCCAACAATGCCAGCACACCTGTTGTTAGTCCTCCTCCGGTCTTGCAAGGACTGCGGGACCCAGAATGCACTTTGAGGATCCAAGGTAAGATGCGAATGGGGGGAAATTTTGCCCAGTGGTTGCGCTTGATGCAGGACACAGTGCAATGGTACAACGATTTTCTTGCTTTGTAAACAAAATAAATGCAGCCTCCTCGGTTCCCCAACTGCTCCAACCTTGGTGCTCAGGAATCCTTTCAACGGGGGCAGAGAGAAAATACTCGCCGCCCTGCATGAGGTGGAATACCTCACAACCGACTGCTTTTCTTCCCAACACCCAGGCGGGCCCAGGCCATCCGATGCATCGGTGAACAGAAGCTTCCGAAGCAGAAATGCCAGTAAATGGCATTATGGGGTGGCAGCAGCAAGTTGCTCAATCCTTGGGGCCTGCAGGAGCCTCCCATGTACCTCCTCCTTTCTGGCCCACACTAAGGGGCAGATTTACAATTACTGGTGCATCCCTGCATCAGCAGGGATGTGCCAGTAATTGTGCGCCGCAGCTCCGCCACCCATGATGCGCCGCATTTTCAATGTGGCGCACCATGGGGCAAAAACGGCACAGATGTGAGATGCATCTGTGCCGTAAAGGTGACCCCATGCTGGAGTTGCGTTGTAAGCGCGACACAGCTCCAGAAAGGCTCGGGGTGCCCTATTCTTCCAATGCTGTGTCAAGCCTTACGCCTGCTTCAAGCAGGCGCAGGGTTGTGACGCAGCATTGGCCTAAAAGTGAGTGAGTGAAATCTTGTAGATTTCACTCAGCCATTTTTAGGAGGCGTTCCTGCGCCGGAACGCCCCCCCCTGCGGAGGAACGCCTATTTGTGGCGCAAGGCTTTACAATGTGACGCATCTCCCAGATGCGTCCCGTTGTAAGTAGCCCGCACCATGCCGCAGGATTTGCGCCGCTACTTTGTCACAAAAGTGACACAACGGCGGTGTATTGAGGCGCAAGGGGCTTGGAAATCTGCCCCTTTGTCCTTTCGGCTATTACTCCAATGTGGTTTTGGCTCATACATCAAAGCCGCTATTTGTTTAAATCACTTTGGATTGGACGGTTTGTTTTAATTTCTGTTGCCCAGAATAACTTGCAGAAACCATACACAGTTTTATATATTTCTGTCATGGCAATCCTCCTGTGTCGCACTAGAGGGAGGGGCCCTCACATGGGGAGAAAGTCAAGTCTGGACTTCCAGAAGTGTGGCTTGGCCCGCCACTGCTATTTTCAGCAGTAAGTTCACTGGTGCTCATTTGTCAGGGTGGCTGTTTCTGGTGCACGGCACCGTCCCTCAATTGTTTCTAAGTTGCACTGTCTGGCTTTCAGAGAGGATCAATACAACAGGCACGGAGTGAGTCAAGATCATTAGTGACTTGCCTTTGGATTTACGGTTTGTTTTGATTTCTGGTGCCCAGAATATATAGGTCACTTATTGACATGTTTACGGCCAGATAGGTTTGTGTTTTAGCAGGAGGGCCTGCAATTGAGTTGGCTGGGTTTTACTTGTAGGGTCCAGATGTGGGCAGGTAATAACAACAACAGTCTGAAATGAACTGCAGGGGCTCACACGCAGTGGAAGGGCCCTTGGCTGGTGCACTAGTAATCGTGCAACCAAAGACAGTATTTATTTAGTGGTTAATCAGGTCTAAGGTGGGGAGATCTTAGGCTGTATTTTCATACCGGGAAGTACGTAGTGAGATAGTAATAGTGTCCTAAGTTACATGAATGATATATACATTTGGATAGGGTGCTTGTTAGAAGCTGCCTTGGGTCCAACAAATGCCCAAACGGGGCGATTTGTCAAGAGACAATCATGAATAGTTACTCTGCACGGTGTACTAGAAGGGATGTTGTCTAAGCATGTCTCAATCTAGCCTTATACGCATTAGGGAGACTATTAGGGACATGCATAAAAAAGGTAGACCTTGTGTTAAAGGGATGGGATGCTAGGGAAATAGCTTGGTCGGCTTGCACTGGCAGGTGATTTCCGCAGGGGCTGGCTAAGCCTGCGGCTAGGCAGTGGGCTTGTACAACTAAGGTGATTACATTAAGGGAAAGCATGCACCAAGAGATGGATTCTCAAGACCATCCAAGATAAACAATAACACCTGCGCTAGAGCCAGGGAGCTAGGCAGTGGTTGTAGCTGCCAGTTAAATTGTGGGTTTTGGTGCAATAACCTGAGGGGAACGTGGGGTCAACGTAATTTGGCTTCAATGATTGAAGAAGGTTTGTTTTGGCGTTCCGACTGCCCAAAAAGGGACAAGAGTTTTGCGTTCATGTGATCCCCCCTTTTAAGTCGCAAGGACACATGGACACCCATTTCTATGTCACATATCCCATTGCAGGATAGTCACCCAAGGTGGGAAATGACGTTTGATATGCCACGCAGGGACAGGGATAGCCTGTAGGGGAGATAAAGGTTAGAAACATAGACGGGGTGTGCTGGGCCCAAAACCCCTCACAAAATCAGCAGGGGGTATCAGGCTGTAAGGTGTCTTTGAGGGACGGGCAAGGGCATTATAGAGCTGAAGTGTGTGACACAGCATTTGCAGTGACACAGATGGGTCCCAGCGAATCCACCAAAAAGGACTATAGCGAAACATGTGACACACAATCTTGTAGTTTGACACCATTACTGGTGTAAGTATCAAGGGTCACAGGTGGATAACAGGTTCTGGGCATCTGTAGGTTGACACTTCACGAAATGGTGCAGTGTCTAATGACGGACACCATACACTTATTCCCTCAAACCTGTTGTGACACCATTGCTATGTGCACCAGGGATTCTTTGAAAATAACTATGAAATTGCCTGGTCAATGTGGCAAAGTATGAACCAGAGAAGAAGACCACAATGACCACACAGTGCAAATTAGCAACCAGTAGGGGACAGGTAAACTTCAATGGTCCGAAATCACCCCTGACTCCTGTGGCAGGGAGCTTGGCAGGGGAGGCAATGGAGCCTGCGCGCAGGAAGATCTGTGTTATGCGTAAATTCACTGGGCAGAGGAGACTTGGCTATATTAGACTTGGGTGCTACACGCCAAATTCACAGGGTGTTTTGAGAACGAGGGGGTACATCCGCCCAGTATAAGCATGGACCGGTTCTTGCTGGATAGGGGAGAGGCCCTAGAAATAGGAGGATGTATGTAGGAATGCCGGCTTTGGTGGGGGGCCCTGGCTGCGACGGTCGCCACACCCAGGGCTGTGGCGGAGTTACAGGGTGATCCAGAGGCGGAAAGGTACTCAGGGGTACCCTCTTCAGGAGCAGAAAGGGTGCTGAGGCCTAATATCCCCAGGAAGTCTGTGCGGTGGACCCTGGGGTGTGACGCCGCCCCGTCTGTCCTGCGGGCGGTTGGAAACCTGTACAACCGGAGGTCGCTGGAATGCTCCGCCCCTCGTAGGGGGGGTGAGCAAGAGGGTGGACCGATGGTTCACCGGAAGTGGGAGTGGCTATCCCCTCACTACAACTGCTAAGCACCGATTGGCTAAGGCCACGATGCAAGTTTGGCCCATCAGGTGGTAGGCCGCGAGGGGCGGCTTGCCTTTGGATCGCCTGTAAAATAACCCACCATGTTGGCATATTTGTATGCTAATAAACCTGCAGCAATTTTCTCCACCAAAAAGTTGTCTTGTCTGCTTATTTATGCTACATGTATGTGGCTGCGGGAGGGCTGGTGAGTGGGGCAATATTGGCACTATTATACAGACGCAGCCCGCATGGTGTCATCACCAGGCTACTTTCGAATACATCTGCACATTTCTTTTTCACACCTGCCCTCCCTTTCAAACTTCCTGCACAGAGCCGAGCACAGCCCTCTCTCGCACTTGTGTATTTGACACTTTGGCACAGGCTGGGGCCTCCCTTCTTAAGAGGCCGGTATTAGCAGCAGCAAGCGCCTAGGCTCGCTTCTGAGGCACTCTGCTCGGTACACTTCTCTACCTGCCACCGTGGGCTGCAGGTACTCCCGCTCAGCAGCTGATGCAGTTCACCCCAACTCTGGGGAGGCAACTTCTTCACCCTCAAGCACTGACTGCTGCAAATATCCTGTTGTGTTTTTTTTTTAATCAAGGACAGGGCCCTCATATGCAAATAATGTCTATGGCCCGCCCCTCTGTGCCTACGTGTAGAAGAGAGAGTGAGCCGTGAGTCCGAGTAGTGCTTGGGTCCAGGGCCCTTCATGTCACCGGCCTGGCTCTCTGTCGCAGCGGCCCCCTGCTCCCGGGCTGCCTCGGACAGCCGAGAGGGGGGGGGGGTGCGGAACCGGGGACGGCGCAGCCCATCAGCAGCAGCAGCAGCAGCAGCTCCCCAGCCTTAGCTGTGGGTCCTCTGTCCTGTCTTAGGGCAAAGGTTTTCTTCATTTTCTTTCAATTTTCGAGTTTAAAGTTAAGGGCCATGCATATTGCAAACACCATGCCGGTTTCTTTGTAAATACATTTTTTTTTTTTAAAAGAGTAGGAGTGCAAAATATATATATATAAATATATATATTTTGTGTAAAAGTACTATTAGCGAGGAAGATTAGGCGTGATTGTGCAAGGGCCGAGCAAGGTGTCAGCGAGTGGCGAAATGCCTACAGCACCTGGTATTCCCAGGCGGTCTCCCATCCAAGTACTAACCAGGCCCGACCCTGCTTAGCTTCCGAGATCGGGCACATTCTCGGTGGTATGGCGGTAGGCACGAGAGGCTGCCGGTTCAGGCCTCTTGTGCTGACAACCCCTTGCACTCTGGGACGTGCTACACTGCACCGCACTTGCACACTTCACTTTAACAACTGCCCTCCCTTTGAACGCTGCAAGCTTGCTACAGATAGCCAAGCACAGCCCTCTCTCTCTTCCAGCAGCCTTGCACTTGCTTCTTTTACGATCACACACAGGCTCCGACCTCCCTTTAGGTGCCAGCCGGAGGGCTGGCAAAGCAGCAGCCTGGGCTTTGCACCAAGTGCCCTCAGCTTGTGTAGTATGCGCTCTAGTCTATTAGCGTAAACGCGGTGACGCGTTGCGCTATAGACAGGAGCGCGAGACTCGCGCATGCGCAGCAGAGAGTTGGGTGAAGGCGCGAAAGGGAAAAACGGCAGTTGGCGACCGGAGCGATTGCTGTGTAGACGCTCGGCGCCCTTATGCTCTGATTACTTGTGATGGATGAAAATAAATGATTTATACACCTACAGAGTCTCAGTGTCCAGTGTGGGAGCTACCAACATTACATTGGCGACGAGGCTGGGACCACGAACACCAGGAAGACAGTGGTCAGGAGTAGGGACTCCACAACAGCCCCACACCAACCTGCAGAAGAAAAAAAAAAAACAGCAACAAGGTCGAGCAAAGGGCGTGGCAGTAGTGGAACAGTACGAAAATAACTACAATACAGCTCCAATAACCAGGTCAGTGCCGGGCTAGGGAAGGAGTGCACAGCCAGCACCCTGGCAACCAAAGGCATCACCCCCGAGACAGAGGAAGGGGCACAGACCGATAACCCCACGCAGACTATAAGGGACAGCACCCCAGGTAGTCCCAGAGGGCAAGGTAACACGGCAGGGAGTGCAGGAGCATCCGGTGTACCTATTCAACACGGTGCCCAGGTGGTAGACCCCAGAGGCGAAGTCAGGATGGCGAATCAAGCGTCGGCTCTGATGGCCCCCGTCCCATTCCTGCCTAGACCGGGAGAACCACAGCTAAAGTGGGAAGATTGGAAGGAATACTTTCAAAACTATATCGAAGCACTTGAAGACGAAAACGAAGGGGCATTCACCCCGGAAAGGAAGAAGAGACTGTTACTCCACAATCTGGGCCCGGAGGGAGTGAGAGTGTTCAAGAACCTGGTGCCCAGGAGAGGGGAGCGACTGAAACAGATGTCTTTAAGAATGCACTGGATGATTTGGACAGCCATTACCGCCCAGCAGTTTGTGTATCCATAGACAGGTACAATTTCCAACAGAGGAAGCAGGAGGTTGGTGAATCGATTGATGATTATGTGGCGGCGCTCCGACGCCTGGCCATCACGTGCCAGTACGGGGGTCTTCAGGAGGAGTATATCAAAGACCAAATTGTCATGCACACCACGTGCAGGTCTGTCCAGGACAAACTGTGGGCGCAGAGTGAGACATCGCTTAAAGAAGTTGTTGCTATGGTCAAAAAGGCGGAGATGTCAAAACGCGGTGCAGAAGCAGCCAAACGTGAGAGTGCACCGAGACAGTTGGTCAACAAGATAGACGAGGCACCCCAGCCCAGCAAACCCAGAGGGGTGTTTGGAGATCAGAGGAAGGATTCGAGATGGACAGGGAAGCAGACAGTCCGCCCTGGTCCAGACAACAAGTTTGCGTGTTATAGATGTGGCAGCACGGCTCATTTGGCGCAGGATAAACGCTGTCCCGCGTTCCGCGCCAGATGCTCGTTTTGTGGCCTGGTCGGCCATTTTGGAAAAGTATGCCGCAAGAAGGGGAAGAAATCCACGGTCAAGTGCGTCGATGCGGCCACAGCGGACGTCAGCGGGGAGGACGACCTGGAAGACGACGATTTGGTGTTATGCATCGAGGACCAAGTGTTAGAGGTAACGGGAAAGCGAAGAGATAAGCCTCGCACGGACATGCTGATAGGGGGAGTGAAGGTACATGTGGCCGTCGATTCAGGATCTCCTTGGACCATCGTGCAAAGATCCATATGGGAAGAAGACTTTGTGCCCGTGGTGGGGCCAGACCTATGGCCGCCGGACATCAGACCCATCTCGTACACTGAGAACGCCATTCCTCTAGTGGGGTGCCGAGACTTCATATTCGAATTCAGAGGGAGGTCAGCCACGTGCACCCTGTATATAGCAGAGAGAGGTCCTTCAGTGCTGGGGTGGAGAGACGCAGGAGATCTGGGAATCATACTCAACCCGGGAGGCAAAGAGCAGATTCTTTTGACAGACGAGTGGCCCCTCACGAGAGATGAAGATTGGAAGTCAGCATACCCCAAAGTTTTTGATGGCTCAGTTGGGAAACTGGACAAGTTCGTCCACAGAATGGTCCTCAAGGAGGGCGCAGTACCAGTGGTGCATAAAGTCAGGAACATACCCATGTCTACCAGTGGAGCGGTACAACAGGAACTCCTGAGGCTGGAGGAGCAAGGCGTCATAGAGCCGGTGGACAGTGCGGAGTGGCTATCCCCCTTGGTAGTGGTCAAGAAGCCAAATGGACAGGTTCGTCTCTGCGTTGACCTCCGCGAGCTCAACAAAAATCTCATCGTGGAGAAGTTTCCCCTACCAAGAATCGAGGAGATGCTCGCCAAGACAAAAGGTGTGACTCACTTCTCCACCATAGATCTCACGTCTGCATACTATCAGATTGAGCTGCATCCATCGAGCAGGAAGTACACCGCCTTCATTACACCTTTTGGGTGCTACCAGTTCCGGAGAATGCCCTTCGGCCTGGCATCCGCAGCGGCTGTCTTTCAGAAGCTGATGCATCGGCTGTTCAAGGACATTCCGGGGGTACAGTACTTTCAGGATGACATCCTGGTGATGGGCTCTTCCAAAGGAGATCACGACAGGAAACTGCAAAGAGTTCTGGAAGTGCTGCAAAACAAGGGGCTAACGGCGGAATGGAGCAAATGCAAGATAGGGACCCACTCGGTGACATACTTGGGTCATGAGATCAGCACGAAGGGAATTTCACCCAAGGAACGAAACGTGAAAGCCATAAAGGATGCAAAGGCTCCCAGCTCCAAGGAGGAAGTGCGGTCGTTCCTTGGAATGGCCGAGTATTATAGTAAGTTTGTGAGACACTTTGCCACCAGGACATACAGAATGAGGCAACTCATCAGAGACAAGACCAAGTTTGAGTGGGATTCAGAAGCGCAATTGGAATTTGACACGATCAAAGACTGCATCAGCCAAGCTGTTCCATTGCAAGGGTTTGTACCCTCGGGCAAGACTGTGGTGACAACAGATGCCAGTGATAAGGGCTTAGGGGCTGTTCTGGCACAAGTGAGGGATGATGGAGCTACTGAAACGATCAGCTTTGCTTCCCGTGCGTTGTCTCCGACGGAGCAAAGGTACAGCGTCATTGAGAAAGAGATGCTGGCAGTCACCTGGGCTTTGGGCAGGTTCCGGCAGTTCGTATGGGGCACAAGATTCAAGCTTCAAACTGATCATAAACCCTTGATCAAAGTCCTGACTTCCTCGGGTCATGAAACGGCGACCCCGAGAATAGCAAAAATGACTCTGAAGCTGCTCGATTACACCTATGATGTCGAATACCTGCCAGGAACGCAGAACAGGGTCGCGGATTATCTCAGCAGAGCTGCGGCGATGGAAGTGGCGCCGGAGGATGCCCTGGATAAGGAGGAGATGGTGGCAAGCATGGAGGACTATGAGAGGTCAATCAGCATCCAGGAATGGGCGGCTGCCTATGATCAGGACGTGGAAAAGGTTGAGATAAGGAGTTATTTGACGTCGGGCTGGCCTGACAAAAGGAGGCTCACCGATGGAGTACGGAGGTTCTATGAAATAAGAGAAGAACTGTCCCTGAGTGACTCGGGAGTGTTCATCTACAGAGGTGAGAGGGTCGTGCCTCCAGTTTCACTAATTCCAAGATTACTGACTCTACTTCACGAGGGCCACCTAGGTATTGTAAAGACCAAAGCACGTGTCAAGCAAATGTATTGGTGGCCAGGCATGGATGTACACATTGAAAGGCAAGTAAGGGAGTGCGGCCAATGCCAAGGCGCTGACAAAGTGCTGAGACCACTCCGACCAGCCTTGGGGAAGTTTGACACGCCGAAGGGCCCCTGGGAGAACGTGGCCATCGACATACTAGGGCCTGTCCTGGACAGCCAAGGAGTGAACAAGTATTTGTGTGTGGTCATAGACAAATATTCCAAATGGCCTGAGGTGGATATTCAAGAATCCATGGATACGGACACGATTCTGAAATTCCTGACGACGTTGTTCTTAAGAGAAGGCATTCCCAAAACTATCCTCAGTGACAATGGCCCGCAGTTTGTCTCGGACAAATGGATTAAGTTCATGAGGAGGAATGGGATTGAGTCTAAACACACGGCAGTGTATCATCCTGCATGCAATGGTCAAGTGGAGCGGTTCAACCGCGTGCTAATGGGCTCCATACAGGCGGCCATCACGCAGGGTAAGGACTGGGAGACTGAAGTGATGAGTATGCTGTGGGCCTACAGGATCACCCCCACGGCTGTGGGGTACAGTCCATTCCAAGTGCTGAGAGGACGGCATCCGTTCACCCGGGACAATGTAGTATGGAGGGAGAAGACCATCACTAGCAAATGGTCCCCTGCAGTGGTTCAGCACAACTTAGAAAAGGCCCAGAAGATCTATGCCGCAAACTATGACAAACGTCGAAATGCGAAAGGGACAAAGCTGGAGGAAGGAGAATGGGTCAGGGTTAAACTCCCTACCCTACAAAAGAAAGGTGACAGCAAATATAGTCAGCCGTTACAGGTCAAGGAGGTGCGAGGCAGAGCAGCCCTCCTCAGCGACGGCAGGGTGTGGTCCCAAGACCGCATGGCCAGAGTAAACAAGATAGTTGTATGGCCCAAGCTGGAGGTGATAGAGACACAGGTGGACTCCCATGAAAACAGGCCTCAACCTGAGCAAGGTGATGAAGTTCTTCCCAACGGAATAGGAGAGGACTGTGAGGTGGGAAATCCCCGCACTGGGTCCTCAGCCGGAGATGATGCACCGACCGGCGTAACACAGAGTGGAGATCAGAGAGATGGAGCGAGATCAGGCGGAGAAAGAGAGGTGGAAGAGAACATGCCGGTAAGACACACCCGTAGTGGCAGGGCAGTCACGATGCCCTCTCGATATAGAGACTTTGAAATGGGTGGACATTAACCATAGATGTGTTAGACATGGGCGCCTGCCAGAGAACATTGGGAACCATGGACATATCGTAGAGTTGGAATAAAGTTAATTTGTTATTGTTAAAAAGGGGAGATATGTAGTATGCGCTCTAGTCTATTAGCGTAAACGCGGTGACGCGTTGCGCTATAGACAGGAGCGCGAGACTCGCGCATGCGCAGCAGAGAGTTGGGTGAAGGCGCGAAAGGGAAAAACGGCAGTTGGCGACCGGAGCGATTGCTGTGTAGACGCTCGGCGCCCTTATGCTCTGATTACTTGTGATGGATGAAAATAAATGATTTATACACCTACAGAGTCTCAGTGTCCAGTGTGGGAGCTACCAACATTACAGCTTGCTTTGCACTGGCCTCTAAGGCACTCTATCAGGCCTCTTCAGCTCTGGCTCACGCGCAGTTACATTGGGGTGACAAGTTTTTTTCTGTGCAGCTCTGGCTGCCAGTTTCCTAATGATTTAAGTTAGTGTTTAGTTTACCCCTGAATATCTCGATGCCATACGACAGGGTTGGCCCAATTTTGGCTCTCAAAACTTCCAGTAAAAATGATAATGTTGGACCAGACAGGTTTTCTGAAAGCTTGGCGAGGGTCACCTGTAAGGTCATGGCTTTTACTGAAATCTCATTACGCTGTTTGGCGAAATTACCCCTAGAGTCAAAATGGACCCCTAAGTATTTATATGTGCTTCCTATTGCCAGGCTTGTATTGTTGTATGACTACCCACCACTGACCTTGCGTTTCCTCCCAAAGATTAGCACTTGGGTTTTCTTTAAATTAACCTCTAATTGGTTCATAGTGGTGTAGCTGTGTAGTTTATCTAAAAGCCTTTGCAACCGAACCCGTGTAAGGCTAAAAAGAGCCAGGTCGTCGGCGTATAGAAGATTACTTTTTGCCGAACCTCCTACCTTCGGGAGGTGACTGTTTATTTCATCCAGTGTGACCGACAAATCAGCTATGAACAGGTTAAAGAGAAGTGGGGCCAGCACACATTCCTGTTTGACACCTCTGGTTGTCATGATTTTCCGGGAGAGATGCGTGCCAGACCCCAACTTCACCTGTACCCATGTGCGTGAATACAGTTGGATGATCGCCTCCAGGAGTTTTTCAGGGATCCCCCATTTTTTCAGCTTTACCCATAGGGCTGCCCTAGGCACTTGATCGAAAGCAGCTTTAAAGTCAACAAAACAGCAAAACACTGCCCTAGATGTTGAGAGTGCTTTGTCGACGATTATGGACAATGTCAGTAAGTTGGTCAAAGTCCCGGATTTGGCAGAAAAAACTGTTTGATTCATTGGGATCAAGTTGTGATACTCTGCCCATGACCTCAGCTCCTTCAGAAGAATTCCTGCATAATGCTTGGCCTCGATGTCTAGGAGGGCAATCAGTCTGTAATTGCTTGGAGAGGCGCGGGAACCTGATTTGTAAATTGGGTGGATTATTGCGCCGCGCCAAGAGTCCGGAACTGTGGAGGTTCTTAGTGCAAAGTTAAAGAGATTGGTTAAGTGCCCCGACCAGAGAACTACATTTGATTTAAGCAGACTCTGTGGTAAGCCGTTTGGGCCCAGAGCTCCATCTGATCTTGCTTTTGACACAGCTTTGGTGACCATTTGTTGGGTGATCTGGATTTCTTCACTGCAGGAGTCAAAACAACCTGTAGGCATGCTCCAGCTATTACTTGTGATAGTTTCCGTCACTTTGGGGGCGCAGATTCCTGTAGGCGCTATACTCTCTGGTGAACTAAAGTGGTCAGTCAGGAAGGCAACCCAGTCGGATTCTTGAATGTTTGCCAACCCGGAGCTTGATGGGCACGAGTTAGAGCAGTTGATTAAGGCCCAGAATTTTCTTGCGTTACGATTCTTACTCTCCCATAATAGTTTTCACCAAAATTGATTTTCGTGTGTTCGTTTGTCTTTTTGTGCGGCCAGTCTGAATGATTTTTGACCTGTTTGGTACACATTCAGGAGCTCGTTATTCCCCGGGGATTTTGTAAGAGACCGCAAGGCATTATTTCTGGATTTCTTCAGCACCCTTGAGTGGTTTGAGAGTGTGAACTGACGGATGGAAGTAGCCTTGTGGGCATGCTGTTTGGCTGGAAAGAGGGTTACCAGTTGTGAACAGAGCATCGTCCATGCAGAAGCCGGGGAGGCCACCTGGTCTGATCCACCTGTTATGAGAGCCAAACTTGCCTTCATGATGTTGGGACTTATGTCTTCACTCCATCTTAAGCGCTTCAGATTTTCAGTATAGATTCCTGTGCATGTTGTTAGGCAGATTTATGATACTCTGGCTTTATGTTGAGGGTGATGACCTGGGGACGGTGGTCACTTTCAGATCGTGGTTGGATGCTGAAACTATTCAGGTGTTGGAGCAGGACTGAATTGCAGATGGTGTAGTCCAGGTAAGATTTTTCATGGCCATTTGTCCATCGATCTTCCATTCATTACCAGATATCCGGCACTGTAAAATTGCAGCACACAGAGTTCTCCTAGGCCACAGTGGGCTTGATTTGGGGGTTTAGATTGTGCCACTGCCTCAGTTAATATGAATGGGAAAAGCCCTTCATTTTCGGCAGGTTTACCCTGAAAGAGGTTGGTGTTAAAGTCCGCTGAGACAATGCAGTCCGAATCGGGTTGGTCCGCGGCCAGGTCACTCATGATTTTTGTTAGACGTGCCAGATGGCCCTTTTTTGTACTCGTAGTTGGGTTGATGTAAACATTAAGAAGTAAAAGTTAGCATTTTTTGCACCATGAATTGATTTTGACACCAAGTAGCCAGTCTTCGTCAAGGTTTAGTGGCACGATCGGACCTTTTAAGTTATTTGAGACATAAATCGACAAGCCCCCTTTAGGGTGTCCGTAGCGACAGTCTCTGATTGCAGGTTTCCATAATTCGATAAAGCCAGTGACAGGGCAACTTTGAGTAGCCCACGTTTCTTGCAGGGCTATTACAGCGTGCTCACATATGAAGGAGTGCGTCTCCGAGTTGGTTATTTTCTGCTGGAGACCACTGATGTTCCATGAGCACAATGCAAAAGTAAGATCTGCCTGGGGGATTTGAAACGATTACCGGTGGAGATGCTTGAGATCTTGCTTGTGCCAATACTTTGCAGTTTTGGTCCACAAGGTGAACTTCATGTGGTCAGTCTGTTTTTGTTTTACTAGACAAGACAGCTGGAAGCCATTCCCAGCCTTGGGTTTTATCAGGGTTGGGGTCACCAGTTGGAGGAAATGTTTTTAATTCTGTTGTTCCTAACGCATTTTTTAAAATCGAGTACGGCCTGGTTTTGAGTCCAGATCTAAGGCTTTCAACTTTTGTCGTGGTAGTTGGCTGGTTTAGTAACACTGTGGGGTAACCTGGGATGGAGTAAGGGTAGATTCTGATGCCCCAGTCCCAGAAGGTAGCCCTTTGATCCAAAAATACTCCTGCCCAAGAGGCCAACCTGAATGACACCAGGGTTACCTCGGATGGTTGTGTGCCTCTTGGTGAAAGGAATTAGATGGACTCTATGTCGTCCGATGTCAATGCCTCGAACCCCGAGGTGCCATTCACTAATTTTATTATTTTCGACCTATTGAGGGTGTCATGCTGACCTTTTGATTTATATTCGGGGGCTAGGAGAATGTTAGTATGTTGTAAATCACGTTTAGTCCCCTTGCTACGTGAGCTTGGGTTAGGCTGGGAGGTTTTTTGTCGATTGGGGAACCTGCGTCTGGTCCCCATTGGGATTGAGGCAGATGTCGAGAGCCCTGCCTCAGTGTTTTTGAGAGGTTAGTTCCAATGTTAAATTTTCCCACCCGGGGTGGGATTATTGCAAGGCCTGATCGGAGTTGTGCTATTGTGACTGTAGTCCTCGGTGTGATTGGTTCGTTGGGTTTAGGCCTTAGTTTTTCTATAACAGGCTGTGGCTCTAGTGCCACAGTTTCAGTTTTCAGCGGATGTGATGTTTGAGTCCTGACTACAACCAGAGGTCTGTTGACAAGCACTTGGGGGTGAGTCCCCCTTTGGTTGGCTGTGACTGGGGTTTATTGAGGTTGGTGGTAGTTGTGGAGCACTTGAGGATTTTTTGTTAGATGCCATTGAGAAGAGAGGAAATAGTTTCCGAGGAACGGCTGTTGGATTTGCTCTTAATTTATTTCTTTGTTTGTGCTGACGTTTGCGCTCTCTCTTACTACAAGGTGGCAAGGGGACAGGCAGTATTTCGGGATTGAAAGGTCAAGGAGCAGCTGGGCAGACAGACAGCCCTGCCACATTGGGGCCGATGGAGTGTGTTTGCCCACTTGTGAACCAAGCATTAGGGGCCGATGCTTCGATCGACGCTGATGCTATTGGAAGCCGTTGGGCTTGGTCGGGCTTTGTTTGGTTGTTGGTCTGACTTGATCGGGGTTCTTGTTCCCCACTCGACCCCGATTGCAGGAGTTTTCGGGAGGTTAACTAGTTCTGAAATCAACTTTTTTGGGTTTTTGGGGTTGCCGGCGGGAAGTGTCAGATGGACTGCCTCCCTTCAGCAGCTTAATCTCATTTATTACAGTGGATAAAAAGGCTGGAAGCGAAGAGAGTGAGTCAATGATAGGTGAACAACAACAAACAGACTGTACTAGTTTTGAAGATGATGGTGCTCCTATGATTAAGTTGTTCAATTTATCCAATTTATTGTCAATCCCTGCTGTGAACAATGCTAAAGTGTTCAGTAGATCGACCTGCGTGTCTAATTTATCAGAATGGTAATTTAAAGCGGTGACTGTCAGTTGAAAGGTTTGGAGTAGTTGAGGCCAGACACTCGATATTGTGGGGGCTTCTTGATGTAACTTCGATTTTGAGGTCTGGTTGGGAGAGTTTTGAGGATTTTTGAAAAAGAAGGACAGGTCTGATAAAAATTGATCATTTGAGTCAGATTCTTTTGGTGGTTTTAGTGAAGTTTTTATTGCTGCTGGTGGTGGTGAGAATTGGCATTGTTGGAGACTGGTCAAGTCCAAGCTTTCCTTTGAGGAGCTTCGGATATGTAATGAGGGAGGGCTGAGTATGTCATTATTGGGAGCGTGGTCATTTTACGCGTGAATTTGTGGGAAGATTAGTTGAGGGTGAGGGACAGGGGTAACCTCCTTTAGCGCAGCAGAGTTTTGAGATGACAATGTTGATGGGATCTCTGATTGCGATGGTTGCCATGCGATGGGACTTAGATTATGAATAGGGCTCACTGTAGGCGGTTGAGTGGAGCAGTCCTCTTGCTTATGAGTAGCATAAGGAGGAAGAAGCTGACTCAGTGAGGGTAGATAACTTGGTGGGGGATCTTGAGTGGTCCTCACGCAGCCCTCCCGGGCAGATGTCTGTTCGTTAGATGCGGACCCAAAGATGTAAACTTCCGGGGGTGAAGCAGGCTTTTTGGTTGTTGTTAACAGCGTTTGCAGCAGATACGTGCTTGTCTTTGCTGGTTGATCCGAGACACAGGGCCTGATTACCTCCAAGGGCTGGGAGAGAGAGGAGGACTTTGCCATGTCCGGAGCTTTTTTAAAGTAGTCCAAGAGGGTCAAGGGTTTTAGACCGTTCGGCGCTGGTGCACAAGGGAGGGACGCGCTGCTGCTACAGGTGTGTTGCCTTCCATTTGGGGTTGGTTTTAGAGCCTTCAGTGTATCCTGAAGGGCCGGAGGGCTCAAGTGGTTAGCCGGGAGACGCTCTTCAACAGTTACCGAATGTTTTGATTTCTTCCGTTTTAATGCGGTGGTAGTTTTTCTTATTTTCCCAGATCACATCGTTTCTATTGATGGACGTGGTTATTCAGAGCCAGCTGGTATAGGGGCCAATATAGTGGGACCTTCTTCCAGACCTGCACTGATGTGTTTTTGCTAGGTTCTGGCAAAATCGTAAGGGTCGTGAGGAACCCTAGTGTCTCCCTGGCGAGTTTTATGATCTGGCTTTGTCTTTGGCTTATCTTCTCGTGGCCGCAAGGTCGAGTATCCACTGCTGCTGCTATTATTGGTGCTATTACTGGTGCTTTGCATGAGGGCACCCCCCTGCTCACTTGTTCCCTACCCTAGCCCCCCCCGCTCGTATCCACCTGTCCGCCGAACCGACCACACCGGAGGTCAAGGATCCGTGCTTTGGCTCGAAGACACATCCCCCCAGATGCGACACCTCAACCAGCCAGGTGGGGTCACACATTAGGGGGGTGGGGGGGTGAGTTCATGAACCCTCACGGCCTGGTCTCCAACCCAGGCGGTGGGGCCAGCAGGATGTCAACGGGCCTAGGGAGTTGGGGAGGGGGCGGGGGGAGCAGAACCAAAGCTGATAGGCTTAACCAAAGTGCCCTGAGCGGTCAACCGGCAGGGGAGGCAGGTGTTAGCAGGTGGGGGGGGGTGGATCACGCAGAGCTGAGAGGGGCTGGTGCCCGTTACACCTAGCCAAGTCACGGTAAAAACCGGAAGCTGGTGGGTGCCCTCTGTAGTTGACCTGAGGAGAGTACTCGGGGGCAGGTTGGGTCAAGCGGGCAGTGCAGGGCGAAGCACCGTGCGACTGGGGGGAGCGGGGTGTTAAACTTAGCCTTAAGAGCGGCACCGCTCACACCCCCTCGCGTGTCGACTTACTTGGTCTTGCTTCACCACACCGCACCGCACTGCACTGCCATCACCTCGTCCCTCTTCCCTGGGTCTGCGGAGGCCCCAGTCCCGGTAGCGTAAGAACGGCTCCGGCAACTCCTTGACCTCCGCTTGCTCTGCTTACACGACCCGGCTCCTCCCACCAGTGACCAGCTATGCCTCACCTCACTACGTCAGCACGCCCTACACGCTCTGCGTTCTCCTCCATCAGTCAGTCAGTGGTACGCGGCCCTTTCAGGGAAAGAGCCCTAATATGCAAATCACATCCATGTCCAAGGCCCGCCCCTGTGTGCATAGAGGAGAGAGACTGAGATGAGGGACTAGGGGGCATATTATCAAGAATGGCTGTTACATTATCGCCGCTTTTATCGGCAGGAAATTGCCGATAAAGCGGCGATAATGGGCTTGATAATTAAGCATGGGCGAATTTGCGGATTTTTTTATTTTTGTGTGTTCACGGGGCTCTTGGCGTGTTCGCTCACCTTAGTGCTCACCTCAGCAAATTTCACTTTGCTGAGTGACTTGAATCTGCACTTAGATGATCCGCTTGATGTCGCAGCTAATAGCCTCCGTTCAAATCTCCAGGCTATTGACCTCTCTAAAAGGGTTTTTACCCGATACATAACAAGGGACACCTCTTAGATCATGTCTACAGTAATCTAGACAGTTTATCGGTTGAAGTACCGATACCACTACCCTGGACCGATCACTTTTTAATACCTCTTACATGGTCCATAACTACTCCCCCTATCTCACAAACTTATGATAAACATTGGGGCAGGAAATGGAGCTCTCTTCCGCTTCTTAAATGGGAACAGGCTCTCTCTGAACATCCACCCCGGAAGACGAGTAATTCCAATATGGCAGCTCTCAATTTTGATAATTGGATTTCTAGTACCCTCGACCAAGTTCTTCCGCAGGGCTCCTTGCAAGTAATAAAAAGATCTAAAGTTGCTCCCTGGTATTTTCCCGCCCTTAGAATTTTGAAACAAGCCTGCCGCAAATCAGAGAGAGCCTGGATGAAAGATCGTTCCCAACTGAAGGAATCAGAGTATAGAGCTGCAATAAAGCACTATAAAAATGAAATAAAACTTGCACAAGCTGAGTTCTACGGAACTAAAATCAATTTGGCAGCAAACTCCCCTAGGGAAATTTTTAAAATTGCAAAATCTTTAATCTCCCCTCCTTCTGAGCTCCTGGCATCGGATGGTGCACAGGCCCGCTGTGACAACTTAGCCACTTTCTTCTTTCAGAAGATCCAGGCCATTTATTCCCTACTCTCTACAGGTAGTGATGATATGGGTTTCACCCTCACAACAGATTCTGATCTGCCCATGTTCTGCTCACTGGTTACCTTTCCACTTCTTGATTCCAGTACATTAGATAAAATGGTCCCCAAAGTCATCTCGGGATCTCCTAATGGCCCGGCACCGCCGCAGACTGTAGTTAAGGTGATTGATACCATCCGCCCGTTCATCCTGGATGCCCTCAATGCCTCCATCACCTCTAACTCCGTTCCAGCCCCATGGAAGTGCGCGATGGTCAGGGCTCTGCTGAAAAAGCTGAACTTGGATCAGAGCAACCTGACCAATTTTCGCCCCATCTCGCTGCTTCCGTGGATGAGCAAACTGCTGGAGAGACATGTCAACAAGATCTTAGTGGATTATTTAGAGTCCAATAATCTACTACGTGTCTCCCAGACGGGGTTCCGCCCTCAGCATGGCACTGAAACTGCCCTTCTGGCAGTGACGGAGGCAGTGAGAGCTATACTGGATCAGGGAGGAAAAGCAGCCATTATACTTCTCGATCTCAGCGCCGCGTTCGACACAGTTAACCATGCCACATTATTACATCGTTTGAAGGGCATGGGTGTGTCGGGCGCGGCCCTGGCTTGGCTGACTTCCTTGCTGGATGAGCGATTCTTCCAGGTGTTTGAGGGCGAGGTGGTATCATCCAAACATCCGCTGAGCTGTGGGGTTCCTCAGGGCTCCTCCCTAAGCCCCACCCTTTTCAACGTTTATATGCAACCTCTAGAGAAGATAGTTCACCTTTTCGGTGTGCGGATTGTCACCTACGCAGACGATACCCAATTGGTGGTCTCTTTGGACCAATCGAAGGGGTCGTCTAACACCTTGGGCCCTTGTCTAGAGGCTGTTGCTAAGTGGATGCAAACCTCCCACCTCAAACTCAACGGGGAGAAGACTGAGATCATGTTATTGGGCAACCCCTCCTTGACCACCTTGGCCTCCATCTGGCCCTCATGTCTCGGCGCTCCCCCCTCCCCCTAAACCTCAGATAAAGAGCCTGGGAATCTGGCTTGACAAAGCGCTGGATTTTTCAGTCCAAGCCACCAAAACTGCCTCCACATGCCTCCAAATGCTCCGCAAAGTGCTCCCTCTGCTTCCATTCCAGGCGAGAAGGGTCATGGTGCAGGCCCTGATACTTTCTCGCCTGGACTATGGAAATGCCCTATATCTAGGAGCCCCGGCGGTAGTGACCAACAGGCTTCAAGTGACGCAAAACTGCGCCGCCCGATTATTATTCAACATCCCTCGCTGGCAATCAGCGAGGAATGCTTTAAAAGAACTCCACTGGCTCCCTGTGGCCGCCAGAACGCAGTTTAAGGCCATGTGCATTTTGCACAAATCTTTCCATCGAACAGGCCCTGCCGTTCTGTACCCCTTAGTGTTGCCTTATACGCCATCCAGAGCTCTTGGCTCTGGTACACTGCATCTGGCAACCACGACTAAAATCAACAAAGCCCGATGGGGCGGCGGCTCTTTTACTCACACGGCTGCGAGGCTCTGGAACTCTCTTCCTTTAACCCTGAGAGAAAATAACAACCGAATGTCATTCAGGAAAGCTCTGAAAACGTATTTGTTTGCAAAAGCGTGTTGAAGTACCCGGTAGCCCGACACAGTAATCATCAGCATTCACACACATCTCCGATGTGCTTGTTCCATGGGTGTTGCGTGGGAACACCCACAGCAACACCCATGGAATCCCCCTTCCACGCACTGTGCTGCGTGTGAAGGGGCCATATTTACAAGGAGAGGAAAAGTCACGCAGGGTGGCAAGCGCGACGCTGCTCCAGCAATGCTCTGGGGGGCCCTATTTTAACAATGCCGCGTCAATCCTTACGTCTGCTTCAAGCAGGCGCAGGGTTTTGATGCAGCATGGGCTCAAAAGTGACTGAGTGAAATCTTGTAGATTTCACTCAGCCACTTTTAGGAGGCATTCCTGCGCCAGAACGCATCCCCCCCCCTGTGCAGGAACGCCTCCTTCTGGCGCAGGGCTTTACAACGTGACGCATCTCCCAGATGTGTCACGTTGTAAATACCCCGCAGCATGGCGCATCTTTTGCGCCACCGCTGCGTTACAAAAGTGACGCAACTGTGGCGTAAAAGAGGCGCAAGGGGCTTGTACATCTGCCCTTTAATTTCCCCGTGCCTGAATGTGCAAAGGAAATACAGTGCTTGTAAAGCGCTACAATACCTTTGAGTCGAGTTTGCGCTGTATAAATATGCAACAAAAAAAGTTATAATCAACAGTGCAATGCCACTGACGGCCAACAGAGGTCCTCAGAGGGGTTACACCGTCACGTTAGTGCTGTGGCTCTGCCTGCACCAATGAGAATAAGACTTTGTTGAACTATTATTCCTTCTGTTAGTACCAGAAGCGACTGCGAGTGGCGTCCGGGGGATCATGGGAAATGTAAGCACACGTAGTGGCGCTTGAGAGGAGCAGTGTTCAGGGTCACAGAAAACGTAAAACCATTCAGTCGAAACTTTTGAATTTGCTGGACCTTGCACAACCAAGTTAGATCACAATTCAGTTATGTATACATCAACCTTTTTTTCTACTATGCTATCAGATTTCTAAGACTGTGAGATCTTCCAAAAATTGGGTTTTGAGTCTGTCATCAGCGCCACACGAAATGCAACTGCATCGAGAATGGAAAAGATAGTGGGGCATATTACCAAGAAGTGCGCTAGTAAACGCACAACGCACATCCCCATATCACCGGCTATCGCCGGATTTCATCGCCGTTTTAGCGTGCAATTATCAATGCGCATCACGTAGGCGAATTGAAATCCGGCGATAGTCGGCGATATGGCACATTAGCGCATGAAAACAAACGTTGTTTTCATGCGCTAATGTGTGCCTTGATAATATGGGGGGGCTGGATTCAGCTTTATGATCCACCCCCCCATGTAATCAATGCCCTAACACCTGGTCAGAGCAGGCGTTGGGAGGTCTCCCTCTCCCAACGCCTGCCTTGGTAATAGGGTGTTCCCACCTCCAACCACATTTTACATGTGGTTGGACGTGGGAACGCTCACTTTGCATGTCATTTTCGATGCGCCAGGCTTTAAAATGCCCTTGTTATTAGGGCTCTAGCAGTATCGCCGCTTTCTCAGCACAATTCGCCGAAAAAGCAGCGATACTTGCCCTTGGTAATATGTCCCAGTATTCATTAAGATATGTCAGTATAACCAAAAGAACCACCTCCTACGTTACAAAATAGTTTCAAAATCAACGTTCAATAATTATCGATAACGGTCTTTCACTGATGCGACAGTTCTATGTTTACACCGATGCATTATGGGTATGCCAGATTTGCCATCTCTTCTATACCATGGCCTCATTGGAGATTTCCTGCAGACTAAAGACTGCAATTCTACTGACTGCCGACAGAGGGCCACACTCGGGTTTACATTGCCATTACTGCTCCCAGGCTAACTTCGAACTTTGCCTTATTAGACAGCTGTGACGTCTCCTCTGGAGCCCCGCCCACTCCAGGGGAGGCTGAACCTCCAGCCCAGGGAGCCAGCTGCTAAGATCCCCTCCCCCCATCCAGGCACATAGTGCCAGGAAAGGGGGCCGGCAGCATTAATGGTCAAAAATGGGGGTTGCCCTTCCACCTTTTTGTGAGTAAATTGAAGAGGATAAGAAATAACACTGGGCAGCAGAAAATAAAATGTACCTTTGAAAATGTTTGATTCTTTGGGGCATATTCTCAAGGATTTATTGCCGAGTTATAGGCAGTTTATCAGAGCCAAAGTGTATATTGGCAAATTACATTTCCCGACAATGCCAAATGTGACTTGCCAGTTTCTACACACAAGTGGCACCAGTTGTGTTTTCTGTTCTGTTGTGGACGTGTTACGGTTTTTACCAAATCGTTCTCTATGTTGATGTGCTCTGCATGTAATGTGTGTGTGCTGCATTTTCGGGGAGTCGCCCCCGCAGCTCTGATTTTGCTGCCCCTTCTCCCTTTCATGCGGTGTGCCTTTGACTTTTGTGCTTATACAGTGCTGAGATGTTGCATACTTGGGTACATTGGTCTCTTGGTAGGTGTTGGCGGTCTGGGGCATGGTTTGTCAGCAGATATGCTCTACTTAATTGTACATGTGTGCCATTGTGCCCATCTCCCCCTGTCTCCCCAGTCCTTACTCGCCCTGGTGCTGTTGTGTCCAGTCATGTTGAGCAGAGTCCGGTTCCCCAGCTCCTGCTACCGTCTCCCTACTGATGACTGTGGACACGATTTCCTCGTCCAGCTCCTCCTGTGCAGATGGACTCCCACCTCCAGTCTGCATTGCTGCGTTCCGGTTGTTGGCGAGTTTCTGCTTGGTTTTGCTCTTCACATCATTCCAGCGCCTCTTGACCTCTTCCATTGACCACTTCAGCACTCCGACTGCATTCACCTTGTCCACGATGGACTGCCATATTCCAGTTTTGTTGCCAATGACTGACACAGTGGAGGTGGTGAACAGTAGTTGATGGTGTTCTACCACCTCTGTTATCAGGATCCTGTTTTTCTGAGGACTGAACCGCTTCTTCCTACTCTTCTTGTCCTTGCCCTTCCCTGACCCCGACGTCCCAGGCTGGTCCTCCGGGGGGCTTGTGGGGTTCTAGTTGTCTTTTGTACTTGCTCTGGCTTCCTCCATTGTGCTTCGCTGTTGTTTGGCTTTTGTTTGGATATTTATTCCCTACTTTTATAGTAATTTTTCCCACCTGACGTGTGTGAATCGCAGGCCTGGGGAAGATTATCGCAATTTCTTTTTATCGCGGTTGGGCCCATCGCAACTTTTTTCGTGTTGGGGTTTACTTTTTTATCAAAGTCCCGGTGACCATATCACATACTTTTGATGTGTTATCGTGAGACTATCGCATGGTACCGCCGTGTTGAGAATACAACGTTAACACAGTGTTATTTTCCTGCAATAGACTGAAATGTGAAGAGTTGCGTTAAGCTAATTATGCGATAATTAACACATGTTCTTGAGAATATCCCCCTTTGTGTTTCTGAGGGGCGAGAGGGGTTAGGGCTGAACGAATGGCCTGTGAGGACAGACAAGGGCATCCTCGCCCTGCAAGCATGAGCTTGACATGTGACAACAAAAGTGGTGATAGTGATGAGTGTTCATTTTGAATTGCATAATTATTTTTGGGCGTTCTTCTCAATGGCCAAGGATGTGCCTGGAGCAGTGCCAGTAAAGACAAAAATTTGCAGTGCAATAGGTCTTGCATTATGGAAAGTTTGACCTATTGGTATTGCAAATAATAATGCAACGCCAATTGCTTAAACTGTCAGTAATGCAAGACCTAATGCAGGGTTAGATTAGATTAGAAATCGGCCCGGGCACGCAAAAACAAATGTAGCCCATATTTGCATAATGCCTTTCTGCAAAACATTGCTTTAGTGAAGTTTTATAAACACCTAAAAACAAGTAGTGCAGACCATGGCGCCCGGGATACAATTCCTCTGAGTCCCCAGAAGGGGACCGTGGGCATTCAGATATATTTGACCCGTCTGCCGAGTTGACCCCAGACCAAAAAGTTGTATGTCACCAGCGAAATCCACAATCCTTTGGAGAAGGATGTCAGGGCGAGACTCAGGAGGAGAGTGTCCAAGACTATCACTGAAAGGGAAGGTAGCGGCCACCCCTGACATAGACGATGAACTATGCACCTTTTTTAGTAAATATATGAGAGACCCTAAGAAGGGCATTGATCGATCTTGGAGGGCCTGACAGGACAAACTCATGGATGTAATTGGACCTATCACCCAAATCATTTAAATACCAGAGCTTTCTTAGCAATTTGGGGTTCTTATGCCCACAGAGATAGTGGCCGGCTGGGCACTGAGTGCTATCTGCCTGCTCTGTAATGCAAACTGCGCACTGACGGTGGAAAGAAGGAGATCTCATTAAGATTGACCCTAAGCTGGGGAAACTGGATAAGTCTGGGTCGGGGGCCATAGCACAAGGTAACCTATATGGGGACCCTTTCATCAAGGAGCTGAATACTTTTGTAACAACCTTCTCTGCCCTCGACAAGGTGCAAGCCTCTATAAAAAAGATTTTTTACTGGAAGGTTTTTGCAGGGGCCAGAAAGAGACAGAAGCCGCTCCTCCGGCTGACCATACTACTGAGGTTCCTCTAGCGGTCAGTTCAAGAAGAACAATGGTTGGATTGAAGGCCGTCAGGGGACCTTATACCCTAGCCAGGGCACCGAAAGACGAGAGAGCAACCGAGCCAGCAGAGCAGCCAAAGACATCCCAGGAGGAAACTCTGGTAAGCATTATGCCTTCATCCCCTCAATATCTATGGGGGAGACCTCTGCAGTATGCACAGAATTGGGGGAAGATTACAGAGGACCCTTGGGTCCAACAAACAGTGAGGGGATTCCACATAGAATTTTATGAATCCCCTGTTCAGGAGCTACGTCCGAGACCACTGGTTCTTTCAACGGAGAGAATGCAACTAATAGACTCTGAGGTAGCAGAAGTTCTGCAAAAAGGTGCCATTTACAGGTCAGTACTTCACCCAAACCAGTTTCTGATCAACTTATTCCTCATGGAGAAAAAAGAAAAGGGCTTCAGGCCCCTCACCATCACAAACTTGAAAGAGTTTAATGAGTGGCTGGTATATCACCACTTAAAAGTGGAGGGTATCCATTGGCTCAGGGATATTCTCCTTACAGGGGACTGGAGGGTCAGGATGTATATTAAGGATGCCTACCTTTCAGTTCCCGTTTACCCACCACACCGGAGATTCTGCCAATTCACATGGAGGGGACACATTTATGAGTTTTGGGCTCGCCCATTCAGCCCCTCATCGGACCCTTGGTGCTACACCTAGTTAATACGGCCTTTGGCAGCAACCCTCTGCACAAAAGGAGTACAAATGATTATTTACATGGGCAACAACATGCTCATTGCCCAGTTTCCAATGCAACTCCGACGCAATCTGAACATAACTATTGCGGCACTTCAGGATCCAGGCTTCGTCATCAACAAGCGGAAGTCCGAACTGATACCCGCATAACAGATGACCTTCTTGGGGTTTCGCTTTAAATTGACTTTGGCTTCTCTGATCATACCATCCTCAAAGGTATCTATAATCCAGAAGGAACTCAGAAAAGTCCTGAGATGGGACAGGACCTCCCTGCCACAATGGGCCCAGATTGTAGGACTTCTCTTGTCATCCATAGAAGCCAATCAATATCACCGGCCCCCTGCAATACTGAGCTCTACAGAGACTAAAGACGGTACACCTATGAAGAGAATTAACTTATTTGGAACTAATATCCCTGACACAAGAAGCCAGAGCAGAACTCCAGTGGTGAATCAGCCACTGGGTGCTTAGAACAGGGGAGCAACCTTTGGGATGACACCAGACATAGGGCCCGATTCACAGAACTAACTTAAGACAAAATCCTACACTTACTACCATTTTGGTATTCACAGAAGGCACTTATTCATTTTGGTATTCACAAAAGTTAGGAGTCCTAACTTTAGGACTCCTAAATGCCTTCTATGAATACCGAAAGTCTTAAAAATAGGATTTTTCTCAGTTTAGGAGTAGTAAAGTTAGGACTCCTAACTTTAGGACTCCTAAATGTCTTCTGTGAATACCTAAAGTCTTAAAATTAGGATTTTTGTCAGTTAAGTAGTAGTAAAGTTAGGACTCCTAACTTTAGGACTCCTAAATGTCTTCTGTGAATACCGAAAGTCATAAAATTAGAATTTTCCTAAGTTTTAGGAGTGGAAAAGGTGTGGCGCAGTGGCCAGGGCGACGGACGCTGGGGATCACGGTTCGATCCCCGGCACCGGCGGCAGGGGTCTGCCCAGCACCATGTGACTCTGGGCGATAGCTTGCTTAATCTTCCTGACGGCCCCCAGCGCCGGGAAACCTACGGGTAACTGTGTGCTTTACAAATACAGGATTACATTATTTTAAGTTCGGAGTCCTAACTTTACTACTACTAAATTGAGAAAAATCCTAATTTTAAGACTTTCGGTATTCACAGAAGGCATTTAGGAGTCCTAAAGTTAGGAGTCCTAACTTTACTACTACTAAACTGAGAAAAATCCCAATTTTAAGACTTTCAGTATTCACAGAAGGCATTTAGGAGTCCTAAAGTTAGGACTACTAACTTCTGTGAATACTGAAATGAGTAAGTGCCTTCTGTGAATACCAAAATGGTAGTAAGTTTAGGATTTTGTCTTAAGTTAGTTCTGTGAATCGGGCCCTTGGTTCCAAGCTTTTGCTGCTAAAATGCTAAAGGATCTGCCGCCTAAGCGTGCCTTTTGAATTTTTGGCACTGTCAGCTTTGCAGTACCCGCAGACGTAATATTCCAAATAGGTCTGTAGGGGGTGAGTAGGGGCCGAAGATATCTAGGCCCTTTCTTGTTCAGAATCCTATGGCAAAAGCACAAAGCTTTAAAAGTTACTCTGTCCTGCACCGGTAACCAGCGTAGTTCCCTTTGGGCCACTTCCACAGGGGCTCGTCCTGGGATATCCAATTATATCTGGGCTGCAGCATTTTGGACTTTCTGCAGCATTTTCATATTGCTTTTGGTGACCTCTAAGTAGAGAATGTTGCAGTAATCTAATCAAGATCTAATCAACGCCTGAATAGTGGTCTTTTTTGCTCCCAAGGTAGATGGTCTAAGATTTTCCGTATCATCCTTAAAAGAGCAAAACAGATTCCGGACAGACTGATATATGTTCCATGAACAAAAGGGTGTTATTACACCATACTCCCAAGTTTTTAATCTTTTCAATCTTCCGGCCATCGGATATGAGACCAGATGAAAGGCTGTTTACTAACTACCATGATGTCAGTCTTGCCTGCATTTAATGGCACGCAACTGAGATTTATCCAGTTAGCCAAGTCAATTAAGCAAACTTTAAATTTAGGCACAGCCCCAACGTCCTTATGTTATGACGTGATGATCAGTTGTGTGTCCTCAGCATAAGACACCAGTCTCATCCCATGTTTCACGACTATGTCTGCTAATGGACGCATATAAACGTTAAATAACGGTGGACTCAGGGCAGAGCTCTGTGGCACCCCTTGCAACAGGGGACAGATTTCCGATTTAAAGGACCGTTACAGGACGTGAAAGGATCTGTCTTGTAGGAAATTCTTAATCCATTCCCATTTGCGGCCTCTGATCCAAGCATCCCCCAACCGTTCCAAAAGAGGGCCTTGGGATACCGTATCAAAAACTGCACTCAAATCCAGCAGGATCAATGCTGCTGTCCTACCTTCATCCGCTGCTATTTTTAATGCTTTGGAGACTAGAAGTAGATCCGATTCTTTGCTGTATAAGGCCCTGAAACCAAACTGAGGGGCATATTATCAAGGGGGTTTATCTCCGCTTTTTTGGCTTTAAAAGCCAAGAAAGCGGAGATAAAATTATCTCTCTATTACCTAGCTGTCGCTAACACCAGTTAGCGACAGCCAGTAGGAGATAGCGACCATCTTGGGCCCCACTTTGCATGTCAGTGATATTTATCACTAATGACATGCAAAGTGGGCGTGCCAAGATGTTAGCGACTGGAAACAGTCGCTAACATCGCTATCTCCTATTACCAACTTTTGGAGATATTCACGCTAAGCGCGAATATCTCCAAAAGCTAACACCTGCCCTGAGCAGTTCTTAGCCATGTTATCCAATGGGAGGTGGATAACATGGCTAAGAGCATTAGCTCGGTAATGCATGAATATCGCTGACTTTTCAGCGATATTCATGCATTGCAGCCGTTTTTTATCACATTTGCGATAACCCTTGGTAATACCAAGGTTTATCTGCGATAAAAATCGCCGCAGCTCAGCGGTAAATTTTTGTCTCTAAGCAATAACGATAATTATCGCTATTGCTTGGTAATATGCCCCTGAGTTTTGTAAAGTACCTGGTTTTCTTCCATAAACTTGGTTAGTTGTAGTTAAGACATTTCTTATCTATTTTAGCAAAAAAGGTATCAATGATACTGGTCTCAAATTATCTGGGAGCTCAGGGTCCAAGGACAGTTTCTCCAATAGAGGAACCAGTTTTGCATGTTTACAATTAGTAGGGACTTGGCCCGAACTGAAAGATAAATTCAGCAGGCTTGTAAGCACCAGTGCAATAGCTTCCTTCCCTCGTAGCAGAATATTTGGATGGATAATATCCATGGGAGAGCCCGATTTTACTACTGACATAAGCTGTAGTATATCTCTTTCGGCTAGTGGTTGGAAAGTTAACATTCCCTCATGAGATGTTTCACTCTTTGGGGAATTAAAAGTAAAATTCCTACTAGTTGTTCGAAAGGTGGTGTAGATCTTCTCTATTTTTTCCAAAACTAAATTAGCTATGTTATTACAATACTCCACTGATGCCGACATCACTGCTGTAACTCGCTCCAAGGAGGTAAGTTATTTGACAATACAAAAGATGTCTTTGGGGGGCGTTATTAACTGATTCAATTTTATAAGTATAAAACTCCTGACATGTTTTCCTGATCTGTTTATGGTAGTGTTTTAGCGCTGCAAAATATTTCAACTTCTGTCAGATAATTTCTCCTACAGCAATGTTCAAGACGTTTACATTCCTTTTTAAGCATTGCTAACTCCTCTGTAAACCATTCCGCTGAAGGATTAAAGCGGAAACTATTACATAGTTTCAGGGGCGTTAAGGAGTCAACTGCCTCCTTAATCCAAGAAGAGATTTATTGCGAGCTATCTGGGTGGAGGACACCAGTTCCTGAGTGCTAGAAGACAGTTTGACCGTGAAAGAGTCAGGGGTTAGTAGGGACCATTTCTGGTCAATTTTGACTCCAAAGGCTGTATCAATTGGCAAGAGACTTTCCTAGGATTCTTGATCTTAAATGAAAGAATCGAATGGTCAGGCCATACCGCAGGCACATGTGGCAAACCTTCCACCTGAGCACTATTAGAGAAGATATTACCCAGTGTATTGATGTGTACAGGCCTCAGCAAGACCTGCGAGTGCGAAGGGTTCGCCCTTCTGTACACGAAGTCCTCAGACTACACAAAGAAATTGGCAGGGAAACTGAAAATACAAAAACATAGTTTAATAAACCTTTAAAGGTGGTACTACAGCCCACACAACACTCTACAGCATTGTACAAGGTAGCACAAAGAAGACAAGTACATAGTCCCCTTTTATACACAAAAGAAGGGGCTCATGAGTAGGAGGGTTCAACTCAGGACATGATTTACGACCATATAAGGACATTTCTGAACATGATCGATACATAGGCGGAGTTAACGGTTCTTGGAGCCCACGGAAATGCACATTCCTATCTGAGCTGATCAAACACAGATGTGGCTTTCACTGAGCATGCGCTAGATGCACAAAGGACTATTTATAGCCTGTTGCTGGGCAAACTCCAAGGGTGACTAGTACAGAGGTAGGAATCGCCCCATGACGGGCACATGGTAATACGTAGCAAACAAAATGGAGGACAGAAAACAAGATGGAGTCTGGCCATAATAGAGATTTTAGCGGTAAAAACGCCACAAGTTAATCACGATTTCATTTCTTTAGCTAATGCTTAACACTTATCGCTGTTTTATTTACAACAGACAACCCTTTCAGCATTAGCTGAAGACATTCGTTTTTCTAGGGTCATCTAAATACTCATCGTTGATATCGATGCTCATCATGTCTGCTACCTCTTTGGTTATACTTTTCTGACGGACAGCCTGTGGTAAATAAATAAATTACCGGTACTATTTTTCTATGCATTAAAGGAAAAAGGATAGCTCAATAAATGAGAGGCAGAGTCCGTGGTATCTAAGTCATACGGGCTTTAATTAAGTGGCTCGAGCCAATGGACATCGGGTTCCATCACCTACTAAGGTTCAGGAAGGGACAATCTCAATATTTCGTTAACATCATACAATATATATAGTAAAACAGTACAGTTGCATTGAATACAGTAGGCGTAACAAGTGAAAAAGGAAAGATAAGAACATATGGGCGTGAAAGAAGGCGTGCACAGGGCGTGCACGGAGGTGTGTGATGTAGACGTCACAGAAGTGTCATAAGTGGGTGGACACATGGAGGGGGCTTCATGGGCAGCTGGAACCTTTAACCTACTGGTGCGCGCAAAACGAGTCATGACGTGTAACTGAGGAGAGCTGGGGGGCGCTGACTTCTAGCACTAGTAGAGGAGACTGAAGTCTGGGATGTCAGAACGACCTGTACCTATAGCATATCTGATATCTTGTGTTTAGAGTACATGTTGCTTGATTCTAAAAGTCATCAGGGCAAAGGCTGCTTGTCACTAAAGCTAGTGTATGCATATATTTCTTCATGTGTTGCGTGAGCTATGGATCTTCTATGGATACTAATTCAGTAAATTACTTGCATGGAGACAGAAAGACTAGACTGTAGATGGATATGTTTATCCTGTTCGTTAGCTAGGAATGTGAAGCCGGGGAGCTGAACAGATAACTGTAGGCATAATATATTCTTGGCAGGCAGGCCAGGCCGAGCCGGGCACCGCACTGCTTGGCAGGAAGTAAGGGAAGGGTCAGGGATGCGGGCGGGGCTGCATCTCTCGGAGTGGTTCAGGAGGCTAGAGGCCTGGATCTCGTGTCCGGGCCCTGTGGAGCCCTAGAAACGGGTGCAACTCGATGATTTAACGTGCACCATGTAATGACGTTGGCAACATAGGCCTAAAAAGCCTAATTCACGTTGCTTTCAGAAGGACTGGATAACTGACATACTAACGTTGGACGCAACTGTAAATGCGTCTTTATATTCGGTCATGGAGGGAACATGCATAGCGATCATGCACATATATTACATGTTGGGGAATACGTAGGGACACATAACAGGGCAAAATTCAATTTTCCTCATTCCCTCCTTGTTCCCTACGTTCCCTTCAGGAAACATCAATATTCATGAGACCATCTATCTGTTCATACAGCATCATTTGCTCGTCTTTCTTCATTTGGGAATGGGATTTTGGACGTGGAATACAAGATGTAGCGCACAAGCCGCAAATCGCTGGGCCACATTGTAAACAGAGACAACAACTGAATATGATCATTACTATCACTCCCAGGAATGACAGTACTTTCCATCCCCATGCAGATATTACACTCCAGAGCCAGCCGGACCAAGTCCAGGTGCCTGGATTCTGGTGTAGCTGATGAGCTATTTTATGAAGTCTAGTTATTGCTGAATACACAGACGGTGTGTTATTAGGAATGAAAACGCAACAACTAGATCCGATGACTCTACAAGCTCCGCCCCTATCGGCCAGTATGACGTCAAGAACAAGGCGGTTCTGAAGAACAACAAATCTCATAGCAGACTGCTCTTCTGTTAAGTTACCTAGGGCGGAAGTAGTCTCATTCACTACTGCTTCAAGGGTTCTGGTTAACCTGCGTATTAATTTACTATTCTGGACAGGACCTATGAAGAAAAAGAAACCTTTATTGAAATCCGTATATTGTTCCAATGCAGTTTCAGTCTGATCGACAATTGGGGACTCGATCTCCCTTCTATGTCTGACGTGTACTAGATGTGTATTTCGGTGATAATCGGGTGGGGCTAGGAAAACAGGTGGCAATAGGAATGCAATGTAACATGTTCCATCCCAATCTAGGGGCAAACGTACATAAGCGGTCTGACCACATATAAAATAGGAATGACGTGAAGCTTTGAAAGTAGACTTCCCTTTGTCACTGTACTCGACCACAGTAGTACAATCACTGTGTCCTAGGTGTACTGAACCATTCTTTCTAACACATAACTCGCCTTTTACTGGTAGAACTGTTATAGAAGGCAAGTCTGAATCAATCTCGGACTGAACATTCAAAACCATGAGGTTAGAGGAAAAATTACCTAGATCATATACTTCATTTTCTAGATCTAACCCTGTCCTATGGGAAAGACCGTCCTTGTCTGGAAAACAGGTTTCATTCATAACTGTATTCAGAAGGGACTTATCGTCTAAAGATGACGTTAATGTAAACCATGCTCCACACGAACCATTGTGTGAAAACGGATAGGGAAAGAGTGGCAGAGCTCCCTTCACTGTCTGGTAAGGGGGGAGTCGACCACATACCCAGCAATTAGTGGCATTGCTGGTCTGGTGCGAATAGTGTAACATACGAATAAAAGTATTGTTGCGCATTGCAAGTCAATAGGATAACTCGTGAGGGGGTAGTTCACTAAATGTGTGCTCTACTGTATCATTAGAGGAAAAGTGTACATGTGAATCGAGAGGAGGAAAGAACACGTGTAACATACAACTTATACATGTGATCGTAAGACTCAGAAAAAACATAAACAATAATGTAACAATGCATCTACTTCGGAGACTTTTACAATATTTCATTTTCTTGAAGTTTCGTCTATCTCTCTCACTATGTGGGTCTATCTCATACATGTCAGAAACCTGTCTAACCGCTTCACCCGAGGGGGACTTAAACAATTAAACGCTGTCTGACTTACTAGACCTTAATTTAAGTTTATACTCCTGCTGCGGAGTTTTCTCTAACAGGGGAAGTTTAGAGTCAGTATCGGGGCAGTCTTTGAAAAAAGTCTTTGGACGCAGTCCATGGAAACGTTTGATGTGACTGGAATGGAGCCAGCCTTTTCTTCCTTCTAGCTTTACGGCGGTCCTTGTGGTCATCAGAACGAGTTTTGGCTCCTTCCAGCGGGGCTCCAGAGGACTTGAGCGATCAAAATTCCGAACCAGAACGAGATCTCCTGGAACGACCTCGTGCGGTTTCACCTGGGTGTTGTCCGGAAAGGCAGCCGCGACCTGTGAACGACAAGAGAGTAGTGCAGACATCAAGGAAGCTAGGTAATCTGTCAGCATGTTACTGTCAACATCGGTGATTTTACGAGGCATAGGTGTACCCCACATGTTCGGGGGACGACCGAAAACGACTTCGTATGGTGACAAACCAGATCTGGAGTGAGCGACCATTCGCATATAGAAGAGGGCAACCGGCAGGGCTACCATCCAATCTACACCTTTTTCGGCACAGACCTTCGCTAGTCGTGTTTTCAGAGTTTGATTGTGTCGCTCGACGAGGCCAGCTGCCTCGGGGTGTCGTACGCAGTGGAATTTCCACTGGTACCCTAACAGAAGTGATACCTGTTTCATGAGTTCGGACGAGAATGGCTGTCCGTTATCTGAATACACGACACGGGGCAAGCCGTATCGAGGGAAAAACTCACGTACCAACTGCTTGGCAGTGGTCACGGCAGTATAATCTGGGACTGGATATGCTTCTGTCCATCTGGACAAAGCGCAGACAACTACGAGGACATACTTGAATCCTCGACATCGATCCATCTGGATATAATCCATCTGGAGGACTTCAAAAGGATGGTCAGGAGGATGGAATCCACCTTGTTCCACGGGGACACCTTTACCTGGATTGAACTGACAACAGATCATGCAGGTACGCACTTTCTGCTTCGCTGCTGCTCGTAAATGCTTGTTAAACCAGAGGTTCTGGATGCTGTCTAACATGGCTTTTTCTCCTAAGTGTGCTGGACTGTGTGCTGTATTAATGATGACTTGAACCATAGAGTCGGGGAGAAACCATGTGGCTTTTCCCTTCGTCAACCATCCCTGATCTGTCTGGACCCCTCCTTGTTCAGACCATTTCTTGATTTCGTCTGGAGTAGCATGTGTCTGTATGTCTAGTACATCTTGTGTAGGATCTTTGACTGTCATACAAGTCGTCAGGACTGGAACGTCTGTCTTTGTCGTGTCAGCTGGAATGTCTGGAGTCTGACTGTAAGCTTGGCTGTTCGATCTGCCAGGTCGTTACCCCTGGAAATGGTGTCAGTGACTTTCGTATGTGCTTTGCACTTCATAATGGCTATAGCTGTAGGTAAATGTATTGCTTCTAACAGGGCTTGAATGAGGGGGCCATGCTGAATCTTGGCTCCATGAGAGGTCATGAAACCTCTTTCTTGCCAGAGGACTCCAAAGTCGTGAACGACTCCAAATGCATAACGTGAATCTGTATATATGTTTACTTTCAGGTTCTTGGCTCGTATGCAGGCTTGAGTCAGAGCGATGAGCTCTGCTGCTTGGGCAGACAGGGTGTCAATCCGATGTGTTTCTATAACTTCAGTTTCAGTAGTTACTGCATATGCGGCTACTAACTCTCCTGTACTTGTTCTCATACATGAACCATCCACATAAAGTGTCAGGTCTGGGTCAGGTAATGCAATGTCCGTCAAGTCTTGTCTTGGCTTCGTCATGGTGTTAATAACTTCCACACAGTCATGTGCGGCAGGATTTGAGGAAATCGAGGGTAACAGTGTAGCAGGATTTAATATATTACAACGTCTGATCTCTATGTGTGGCTGAAACAGTGTCAGTTCATATCCTGTCAATCGAGATATAGTCAAGTGCTGAGTCTGTGTTTGGTTTAAAAGAACTTCCACGGAGTGTGGAACTTGTACTGTCAGGGGGTGTCCTAACACTATGGAATCACTTTGTCTGATAGCTAAAGCTGTGACTGCAACTGATTTGAGGCACGCAGGCAAAGCCTGGGCTACTGGATCTAATGTGCTAGAAAAATAAGCACAAGGCTTGTGTTGTCCTGCTTGATCTTGTGTGAGAACTGATAATGCTGTACCATCGCGTTCAGTAACAAAAAGTGTAAAAGGTTTGCTGTAGTTTGGCATCGCTAAAACAGGTGCTTGACATAAAACTTTCTTTAATTCATTGAAAACAAGTGTATGTTCCTGGGTCCAAGGGAGGACAGTCGATGTCGCTGCCTCCTGTGTTGTCAACTGTATCAGTGGCTTGGCTAGATATGCGTACTGAGGGATCCATTGTCTACAGTAAGAAGTGAGGCCGATAAAAGCTCGTACCTCCTTCTGTGTCTTGGGCTGTGGAAGATGTGCAATCAACTGGATACGGTCAGGTGTCAACTGTCTACCCCTCTTGGACAGCAAGTGTCCAAGGTATACCACTTGCTGGACACAGAATTGCAGTTTCGAAGGGGACACCTTGTGCCCCATTTCAGCCAGAAAATACAAGACTGTCAGTGATGCACGTTCGCAGTCACGTTCTGTACGGGCTGTGATCAATAGGTCATCCACGTACTGGAGCAGGGCAGTGTCAGTTGGCATGTGAATACTGTCTAGTTGTCGTTTCAGTGCTTGACTATAAATACTAGGACTTTCTGTGGACCCTTGAGGTGCACGTGTAAATTTATAACTTCTTCCATTTAAACAGAATCCGAAAAGGAACTGGCTGTCCGGGTGGATGGGGACACTAAAGAAGGCGTTCTTGAGATCAATAACAGTAAAGAACGCTGCTTCGGAATCAATGGCAGTCAATAGGGAAGAGATATCTGGAACCACTGGGTACTGGGGTATGATACATTTATTAAGTTCTCGAAGGTCAATCACTAGTCGATAAACTGGAGGTGCATTTGGGTCAGTACGTTTAAGAATCGGAATGATCGGAGAATTACATACATTGGAGTCAGTTTCTACAACCACTCCTTGAGCAATGAGCTCGTCAATAATTTTCGATAAGGCTGCTACAGCCTCAGGTGGCAACTTGTATTGTCGGATTCGTGGTAGTACAACTCCTTGTTTCAAAGTGACACGGTATGGTGTAATGTGCATATAACCTACATCAGTTGGACCTTGCGCCCATAAATGCTGTGGTACATTCATTAATCTTGGATCAAAATCTCTTAACACATAATGTCCTTTAAAATCACGTAAAAACAATCTCACTCCTTCCGGAGAACAACAAATTACTGCTCCTAGTTCTTTCAATGTTTTAATACCTAGTAAGTTTTCTGGAAATGATTTCGTAAGTAACAAGTCTGTAGTTCGGGACAATGGACCAACTTCTAGGGAAACTGGTTTCGATATTTCATTAACAATAGGCTTTCCTGAAAATCCCAGGGAAACATTTCTTGAGCCTGAGAGAGGAGCCCCTGGAACCTCGTCATGACTGATGGTAGTCATACTTGCCCCTGTGTCAATCAGAAATTTTCTGTCTTTCCCTAATACCTGGCTGTGTACATAGGGACCTTCTTGATCTACAGGAACCTCGATGAGAGGCAAGCCAACCTCCCTCTCTAGGCTGTTTCATGAATACTGCTGATAATCTGGATAATCTGACTGTGCGTACTGATACATCTGCTGTGTAACGTGTTGTGTGGCAGCTATAGGCTGCGGTACTGTAACTGTCTGTTGTGCGTTCTGCGGTGGTTGCGTGTTTTGTGGAACATGTTCCTGTCTAGGAGGACGCTGTCTCTCTTTCGTCTTACCAGTAGCTATGTTGTGTTTCAGAACGGCACATTCGTTTATATAGTGACCTGGCTGTTTACAGTAATTGCATGTCCCTTTAACGGGAGCTGCAGAATGACTGGTCTGAGTCGTACCCCTCTTCTGACTATCTACCGGAACAGACTGTGCAACTAGTACTTTAATTTTCGTGTCTTTCATACGTCTCTTTTCGTGTTCCTGCTCTTCTCTGATTCGGTTCTGGTGGTACTGTAACATTTGTAACATTTGGGACGGGGTATTAGCTTGCCAAGTACTCTCGACTTTCAGTACTCGGTTTTTAACTTGTGTTAAAGAATTCTCTACTAATTTGGTAACAAAAAGATGTGGATACGACTCACTACTTGTTTTCAAGCCGCTATTAATAATGAAACATTTCTCAAATCTGGAATAAAAATCACTAGTGTCTTCGTCTTGTTTCTGTTTACAGGCTGAGATGGCATCCCAGTCTTCCTTTTTCGTGGCTAGTAATCTTGGCAAGACTTGTATTAACAACTCGGGCAATGCTTTGGCTTTATCCCCGAGACCGGTACCAGGAACTCGTGTTTTATCTTCGTTCTCTAATTCGGCCCAGTCAATCTTTTTCTCTCCCACCTCCCATTCTTTTTCTTTAAGTTTTTCATATATGCCCGCAGGCAACAGGACCTTTAACATTTTAATGATATCAGGATACGTGTATTCTCCCATACGGAGCATGTCTTTTAATTCACGGTGGAACCCTGCTGGATCTTTATCGTGACAGGGCACTAACTTTTTCATTTCCAGTAGTTCTATTTTCGTTAAAGGGGTGTAAATAAATACTCGTTCGAGTGCACCTCCCATTCCCTTAACAGGATGCACTTCTCGCAAAGGATTCTGTCTATCTATGTAAAATGTCTTCCTTACTGGGGGTGGAACAGGAACGAAATGTGGAGTCAGGAACGTTCTGTATTTATGGCGTTGTTCTAAAATGACATTAATCAAATCGGTACCTAGGCCTTTCCATCTGTTTAGGAGTAACTCGTCCAATACGTTATATAGGGGACCTGGATCAGAATGCTGATTTTCGTACAGTGTAATGAGGTGCTGGATCATGTACATACCCACCAGTCGCTGTTCGTCTGGGGAAAGATTCAGAAACGTTTGGGCCACTACTTCATCTTCGAATGTGCTAGAATTACTAGTCCATTGAACTGCTGATCGGGCTAGTTCCTGTTCATGCATGGTACTAAGCTCACTGTAACCTATTCGTTGTCTCAGGACTCTATCGGTAGCTTGGAATAAATGCTCAAGAGAACACTGTTCTGGTACGGGAGGAAGAAAAGTTTTCTTACATTCTAGGCGTGTGGATCTGTCAAAAGGTCTCGCCCTACCTACGTACGCCATTCTATCTAGATTGTCTGTGTCTGCATCTTCGTCATTCTCTTTCTCGGGATCTCTCGTTGCTTTCTCCCTTTCGTGTATGCCTAGAATTTCTTTACGAATCTTTCTATACATGGTTTCTATACAATTTTGTTTACTGTGTTTTCCGTCTGCTATGTTGTCACTCCATCTTGTCAGGACTTTCATCTCGTCTTTATCTTTACCAGGCTGGTCTTGTTCTCTTATTAAACAATTTATCAAAAACTGCAAGATCATATTTTGAGTCTCGACTTTCCTTTGGGCCATGGCCTCATGAATACTTTCTGGTCTTTCCCCTGTCCTGATGAAATGATATATGTTGTCTAAATGTTCCCCCATTCCAGGTAAGAGAGTCAAATAGCTTGCAACTCGTCGCAGACGTACGGAATATAATATCATGTGATCTTCGCCTGGTACTGGATCATATCTACAATCAGTAAGGTACTGTTTGAGGGCTGCGTATGTAGCCACTTTCGGCGTACGTTGTAATGCTACGTCTCTTAGCGTCATTCGTTTTGCTTGAGGCGGGGTGATAGGGATACCTCCACCTGCTCCTCCGGAACTAGAATCGTCAACTAATACTGGATGTGCCGTCGCTGGTAATGTGACTGGTAAAGTAGGCATACGTAATGTGGGCTGGTCCTGGGTTACTGGCGGATTAAAAGGATTCCCGGGACCAGTGGCTGGAGGAACAGTAATTGCGTTATCAACAGGGTTTTGAGGTTGAGCAGGCGGGGGAGGACGCGGATTTGTATATTCTGGGACAGTATCGTCTAAATAGGAAGAAAGGAAAATTTCAGCTGCGGTCGGTTTATGACGTAGCTTAGTCGGGATCAATGGTAGCGGTAAATTACAGGGTACTTCCGGGGTCGCTTTAGGCAGGCCCTCGGCGAGAAGGGGATACATGCCTTTAATAAGGGCATTTCTTTGTCTGTCTAACTGTTCTGCTCTAACTCGTTCACCTTCTTCTAGTAGTTCCCTTTCTTGGGCTTTTTCTGATGATTCTCTACTTAGTTCTGCTTTTCTGATTTCTTTTTCTGTTCTTTTATGCGATTCTTTACGCCACAATTCTATGGCATCTTTCTGAGATTGTCTGGCTTTCTTTTTCCATAATGCTTCCTCTACTCTCATGATGCACTCGGCATCCCAAGTTCCTGAAACAGGCCATCTATATTTCTCTTCCAGATTTTTGGTGTAGTCTACCCATAAGTCTAAGTACAATATGGCATCTAAGCCATGTTTATGATACATGAAATGTCCGGGACTGTCCCTAGGTGGGACAGGAACTGATTCTTCGAGTATCCCTTTTCTGGTTCCTATCTGACGTAACTTTGAAAACAGAGGCATATTTGAACGTACTCGAACTTGAACACAATACACAATGAACACAGTAATGAATAGCAAACAAATCATTCATACCACGACATCAAAAACACATTAGAAACAGTTCGAACAGATACTACCTAGTACATTGAAAACATAATACTGGAAATCTCGAGAGACTATACTAGAAAAACAGAATTACTGGATGCACTGCTAAAACAGTACAGAAACATACCGGTCTCATAAAGAGACACGTCATACCGTATCCACCTAGGTGAACACGTCGGACCGGATCTGTGTACCCAAACCCGTCTGGACCGGGCACAAATTAATGAACCCGTCTAGATGCGTTCCCAGCAACGGTACTCACCGGGAAGCAAAACTGAAGGCCTCGGAAACTGGACTGGACTGGACTGCTACGACGTCTGGTTACTGCTACGCACTACGCATGCGCTTCGGGCTTCGGAAACAGGTGGGCCTCCGGATACCTCGGACCTTCCTCTCTCGGCTTGGGCTCTGGTCGGGACTCCCCGCATTCCTCACCGCCTCGTCTGGATGCTGGACCGCAGTCTCCGTCTCCTCCGTGGGCCTGAGGGAGTTTAGCAGGAAAACCTGCAGGTGCGCAGAAGGGGTCCGTCACGGCTGTAGAAGGGGTCAGGGGGCCTGCGTTACATCGCCGGCGCGTGGGGAAAGGGGACGTTCCTATTCGGGCGCCATTATGTGGTAAATAAATAAATTACCGGTACTATTTTTCTATGCATTAAAGGAAAAAGGATAGCTCAACAAATGAGAGGCAGAGTCCGTGGTATCTGAGTCATACGGGCTTTAATTAAGTGGCTCGAGCCAATGGACATCGGGTTCCATCACCTACTAAGGTTCAGGAAGGGACAATCTCAATATTTCGTTAACATCATACAATATATATAGTAAAACAGTACAGTTGCATTGAATACAGTAGGCGTAACAAGTGAAAAAGGAAAGATAAGAACATATGGGCGTGAAAGAAGGCGTGCACAGGGCGTGCACGGAGGTGTGTGATGTAGACGTCACAGAAGTGTCATAAGTGGGTGGACACATGGAGGGGGCTTCATGGGCAGCTGGAACCTTTAACCTACTGGTGCGCGCAAAACGAGTCATGACGTGTAACTGAGGAGAGCTGGGGGGCGCTGACTTCTAGCACTAGTAGAGGAGACTGAAGTCTGGGATGTCAGAACGACCTGTACCTATAGCATATCTGATATCTTGTGTTTAGAGTACATGTTGCTTGATTCTAAAAGTCATCAGGGCAAAGGCTGCTTGTCACTAAAGCTAGTGTATGCATATATTTCTTCATGTGTTGTGTGAGCTATGGATCTTCTATGGATACTAATTCAGTAAATTACTTGCATGGAGACAGAAAGACTAGACTGTAGATGGATATGTTTATCCTGTTCGTTAGCTAGGAATGTGAAGCCGGGAAGCTGAACAGATAACTGTAGGCATAATATATTCTTGGCAGGCAGGCCAGACCGAGCCGGGCACCGCACTGCTTGGCAGGAAGTAAGGGAAGGGTCAGGGATACGGGCGGGGCTGCATCTCTCGAAGTGGTTCAGGAGGCTAGAGGCCTGGATCGCGTGTCCGGGCCCTGTGGAGCCCTAGAAACGGGTGCAACTCGATGATTTAACGTGCACCATGTAATGACGTTGGCAACATAGGCCTAAAAAGCCTAATTCACGTTGCTTTCAGAAGGACTGGATAACTGACATACTAACGTTGGACGCAACTGTAAATGCGTCTTTATATTCGGTCATGGAGGGAACATGCATAGCGATCATGCACATATATTACATGTTGGGGAATACGTAGGGACACATAACAGGGCAAAATTCAATTTTCCTCAAGCCTCGACTCGTTTATTAGGGATACAAAAAGAAATGCAAAGGGAAAATATCATTGGACTACATTGAATACATACACAACATGTAAAAATAATTGCAATAAATATACATAAACCCGTAAGTATTTTCCAACCCCATGTGGAGATTAGAGTCCAGAACCAGGATGAGAAGGTCCAAGTTCCGTTCTCAACATGTATATCAGCTGCGATCTTATGTAGTTCATTTATTGCTTTGTACACAGAAGGAGTATGATCAGGGATGAACACACAACAACTACTTCCAATAATTCTACAAGCACCACCTCTATCTGCTAACATAACGTCCAGAACCATACGGTTCTGCAACACAACATTTCTAGTAATTTGCAGCTCTTCATTAAGGTTGCCAAGGGCTGCAGCAGTTTGATTCGTCACGGCTTCTACTACTCTCGTTAACCGCCGTATCTTTCTACTATTGAGAGCAGCTCCAACAAAGAAAAACAATCCCAAATTAAAATCTATATACTGTTGCAGACTAGTATCTGTCTGGTCCACTTCATCAATGGACAAAGTTCGCTTGTATCTATTTACAGTCACATTATTCAGTAGTTTCAAATCTTTATGACATGAAGCAGGTGCCAAAAATACAGGTGGTAACAGAAATGCTACATAACACACCCCAGACCATCCAGCTGGTAGACGATAATAACTCCTATTACCACATACAAAGTAAGTATTATGAGAGGCAAGGAATGTGCTATTATTCAAACCATCAATATTCAGTATAACAATACAATCACTAACTCCTACAGGAATATAGCCTACACTTTGTACACATAAGTCTGCTTGTGCTTGTGCCACTGAAATCACAAATTTCTCATTGCCAACAATGTCTCTAGTGTTCGTAAAGATATAGGGCGTTGATTCATTGTCTGGTCGATATTCTTCCCATTCATATATAGTTCCATTGGCTTGTGGATAGCCTTCCTTATCCTGGTGGCATTCTTTATTCAGTCTAAAAAGCAATCTACCCACTGTAGGTTTTCTCGTAGCAAAAAGCAAAGTGTACCAGGCTCGACAAGAGCCATTATGAGAAAAAGGGAGAGGTATAAACGGTGTTCCCCCCTTCTTCTGATGTGCCGGCATCATCCCACATATCCAACAGTTTGTGGCATTAGCAGCTACGTGGGTATGATGCAGCATCTGGATGAAAGTGTTATTCAAATATGACTGTCGATGCTTCAGCTCTTGATATGGAAGTGTATAAAAGAAATGCTCTTCTGGGATAGGAGTGGAAACAACATAGAACTCACGGGCAGGAATTTCATCCTCGACAAACCACGTGATTGTAGCAACAACTGCTACAGCAGTAATGAACCCTACAGCACAGAAAATCTTCTTCTTATCCATTCAAACAAATGCACACAGTATCTTCCTGAAACTAAAGTGTTGTCAGAACTTTTACCCCTAGGTAGCCGTTGTTTTCTTCACCAGCGGGCCAAGACGGGTGTCGCTACACTAATGCAGGGCTGATCCCCCCCTTCCAACATCGGCCCTCCGTTTCACTGACCTAGGGACCGTTCTGACAACTTCACACAACCACAGGATCTTTCCTTGGTCGCAAATTATATCTTCTCGTTCGAGAAACTGTCGGGTCCGGGAAGAACTCCTCAATATCGTCAGATTCCACAGCACAGCCTTTCTCTGCAGTCAGGAGTTCTCGATGGTCCGTCAACACAGCAGGCTCCACGAGTCCGGGTTGCACCTTTCGGCAGTGAATGGAATGTATCCAGTTCTTGCGACTGGTGACTCGGACAGCTGTTCTCGTGGCAAGAAGAACCTGCTCGGGACCACACCACCTTGGCTCCAGACTGCTCGACCTCTCAAATGACTTTACGAGGACAAAATCCCCGGGCCAGAGATTATGGCCTTCACCTGTGGACCGATCAGGGAGCGCTTCTTGAACCTGTTGATGAATAGAAACCAAACTGACAGTTAATTGTGCCAAATAGTCATTCATTAAAACACAAGGTACATCATACACTGAGCTTGGTTTAGGCACTCCCCATATATTCATGGGGCGCCCGAAAACTATCTCATATGGGGTAAGGCCCGTCCGAGAGTGCGGTACTGATCTGATAGACAATAATGCCAAAGGCAAAGCATCTGGCCAAGTCAAAGCAGTGGAAGCCTGTATCCCATTGTACTTTTCCACCAATCCTGCTGACTGCGGGTGGAACACTGCATGGAACTTTTGTTTAATTCCTAATCCTTTCAGAACATACTTGACAACGTCCGCTATAAAATGAGGCCCGTTATCACTCCACAACAATCTACAAACACCATATCGAGGAAAGAATTCCTTCAATAACACCTTTGCCGTAGTAAGTGCAGTATTGTCCTTCGTAGGGTATGCTTCAATCCATTTACTGAATGCACAAACCACATCTAGGACATATTTCAGATTATTACAGCGTTCCAGCTGAGTATAATCCATCTGCAATACTTCAAAAGGTGCAGTAGGTGTTGCAAATCCTCCTGTTGGAGTTCGTGTCCCTTTTCCTGGATTGTACCTCAAACAAATAATACAGGTCTGTACCACTCTCTTAGCCGTGCTAGCAATCTCTGGATGCTCCCAAACTTGTGTAAGCAATTTCACAATTGCTGAAGCTCCAACATGTGCTAGCCCATGTGCCATCTGAACCATAGGTTGTACAAAGGCTGTGGGTAACTTCCACTTATCCATCTGTTTACTCCTCCAACATCCTTCATCATCCAACTCTCCATCCTTGGACCAGTCACAAAGACACAGTCATGTGTCTCATGCGCCTCAGGGTGAGTCGCCGGAAATGGCAACAACGTGGCTGGGTTTAGTGTTGCACATCTCTTCAGTGTAATATGAGGAGCCAACAGCGTCAGCTCATATTCCGTTAGACGAGCACTGGTTAGGTGCTGCGTCTTTGTCTGATTCAAAAGGGCATCAACAGCATGGGGGACCAAAACCAATAGCTTATGAGATAACACAATCCCCTCACTCTGGCGTATTGACACAGCTGTTGCTGCAACTGAGCGAAAACATCCAGGCAGCGCTCGCGCAACAGGGTCGAGCACTGCCAAGAAGTATGCGCATGGTCGTTGTTTATCACCGTGCATCTGTACTAACACTGATAATGCGCATCCGTCTCTCTCATGCACGTACAATGTGAAAAGTTTCCTGTAATCAGGGGTACCTAACACTGGTGCTGAACAAAGGGCCTGTCGTAGTTGCTGGAAAGCATTCTCACACTCATTTGTCTAGGGAAGAGGGACTGGAGTATCCTTTGTTAAAAGCGCTAACAAGGGTTTAACTGTGTGTGAAAAGCCCAGGATCCACTGTCTGCAAAAGGAAGTGAGACCCAAAAATGCTCGAACATCTTTCTGTGTAGAGGGTAGTGGAGTGTATAAAATTGCTTGAATACGATCTGGCGTGAGTGCACGTCCCTCCTTAGACAAAAGGTGTCCTAAGTAGGTCACCTTTGGTCTACAATATTGCAATTTCTTTTTCGATACTTTGTGATTCTTTGATGCCAAGAAGGCAAGTAGAGACAATGTACTCGTCTCACACTGCTCAGGAGTGTCGGCCGCCAACAAGATGTCATCGAAATATTGTATCAGCGTAACACCTTCAGGTAGAGTAAAAGAATCCAATTGTCGTTTTAGCGCTTGCTATAAATGCTAGGACTCTCAGTATAGCCTTGAGGAACTCTACAAAATCTATACGATCGATTATTCAAAGTGAAGCCAAAAAGATATCGGCTATCAGGATGAATAGGGATTGAAAAGAAAGCGTTCTTCAAGTCTATAACAGAGAACGTAGTTGCAGTTAGTGGAACCAGGGTAAGAAGTGTCGTAATATCAGAAACCGCCGGGTATTGAGGGATCACAATTTTGTTAACCTCCCGAAGGTCAATGATAAAACGATAGATCCGAGTATCAGTGTCTTTTTTCAAAATCGGTAAGATAGGGCTGTTACACACATTGTATGGAACTTCTTCCACTACCTCCACTTTAATGAGATCCTGCACAATCCGGATAAGTGCCTCCTCCCCCTCCTGTGAAATGCGATATTGAGGGAGGCGTGGCAACACGGCTCCCTCCTTTACACTGATGTGCACTGGGGGAATGACCATCTGTCCTACATCGGTATCTGAAGTAGCCCATAAAGTAGGAGGTAGGGAGGCCAGCGCAGTATCCTCCTTAACCGTACACACTCTCTCCATTGTTGGATAATTATCGTTCAAAATAACATGCACTCCTTCAGGGGAGCAACTTATTGTCGCTCTAAAATGCTTGAGCATATCTAGACCCACAATGTTATCAGGCGTGTTTGGGGAAAGTAAAAATGGACATGGTGCAACAAACTTATCTACATGAAGTGCGAGAGGTTGTGATAATGGGCTAAGAGAAGGCGTTCCATCGAACCCTATGGATGTAATTGTTAAGCCAGACAGGGGAGCCCTTGGAACCAATTGTTGAGACAAAGCGCTACGAGTAGCTCCTGTATCAACCAGAAACCGATCAGTAGAACCCAAAACATGTGCTGTAACATAAGGACCCCTCTGATCTACTGGCACTTCAACTGATTCCTCACCCCATCCTATGCAATCCTATGCATACTGCGAATCATGATATTCAGAGCGTTCAGGATCAGATATTTGGCATTGATTCCGTCGATCAAAATCATTAGACCCATCTCGTGGTCGTACATTAGATTCAAACTAGCATGATCATTCGTATTGTAAATGTAAATGTACAGGAATTTATATAGCGCAAATCACCAAGCGGTTTCTAAGCGCTTGCTTAGGGAACCCGTCCTGGTATTCCCCTGTGAGATAACCCCGGCAGGGTATCCGCAAGGTGAAAGCCAGGCATCCCGCCGCGAGGGGCCGTTGTGGAGATTAAGCAAGCTATTGCCCAGAGTCGCAGAGTGTGAACCCATGAATCGAGTAGGCATTGGAGTGAGAATTGTCGAGTCCATGGACATTTTAGGACTCAAGACCCCACCGAGCCGGGAATTGAACCCTGGTCCCAGGCTGACCTTTGCTTCCAGGTCTGCCTCCTTTAACCAGTGAGCCACACTATCTCCACTATTGCCCCGGGGACCTAAAAAAAAAACCTCAATTTCTTGTTGGGCCCTGACCTCGCCCTTGCCGCTGCGCACATACCAACGGGCAATCTCTAGCCCAATGGCCAAAACTGTTTACAATACGCACATTGGTCCTTAGCCACGTCCGAACGCACAAAGGAAGACCCATAGGATCCTCGACCGCCCCTATCAGAACCCCTAAGGGGTGGACCATATACTTGCGCTAGCATAACCTTCGTTTTCAATTCTTTAGTTTTCGTCTCTTCATTACCTTTCGCTTCTAATTCCTGACGCTCGTAATACTGAGCCATCGTCAGGAGGGATGCCGGAGTGGAAGTCGTCCAAGAGCTTTCACTCGCTTTTAAACGAGCTGCCACTCCTGGCAATAAATTTGAAACATATTTGTCAACAAAAAGGTGTCGGCCCGTGTCGTCCGTAAGCGACTGGCCACTAAAATCATGAAAAGTTTCCTGGAATCGCGTAAAGAAATCTGAGACCGATTCATCTACTTTCTGTTTACACGATGCTAACATAGTCCAATCAATCTTTTTAGGGGGAATAATTGTTTTCAATTTAGTCAAAATAGCAGCCGGAAGGTCTAAAATAGCTTGAGGCGGTTTCTGTGCAGGTTTCCTTTCTCTATCCTCATCTTCAATATCCGACCATTTAACCTTAAAAGTGACAAGATCATCTACCCTCTGTACTGACCTCCACATATCAGGGGGTAATATAAGGCCAAAGAATAAATCAATATCAGCTAGCGTCATGGTACAAGAGTTCAGAGCCCCCTCAACTTCCTCATAAAAGGCAGCAGGATTCTTACGGGGATCAGGTAAAGCAGCTTTTAATGCCATAACATCCGCTCTATTCCAAGGAGTATAAACCCAATTATAAATAAAATACCCTTGAGCATCAGGGGAAGATTTGTCTGAACTGGTACCCGCTCCTTTAGGAGGAACATATAAAGGTGCTGCCTCTCGCATTGGTTTAACATGCACTATCTCGCTCTTATCTGGATGAAGAGTAGACGCCTGTTTCCCGCCAGAATTCGAGTTCGCTTGCTCCTCCTCCGCCATCTTTCTCCGCGCTTCCTCCCGTAATCGGAACGTATCCTCCAGCAACGCAAACAATCGTCGGACAGCAGCTGGCACCTGAGAAGGAAGGAGAAGACCTTTACGCAATTCTTTAGAATCATGTATCACATCATCAGGTTCAAGAACATCGGAATATTTCCGAAAAAAGGAAATCACGTCGCTAGAAAGAGTCTCAGTGAAATATAATTTCTCACTATCCTGCCATTCTTCAAGAAACTGCATTACTTCAGAAAGAGAAACAGTAGCCTTAAGAATTCGATAAACGATCTTTCGAAGGTCAGCCATACGATCGGTTGATAACATGGACCGCATATCCACCTTGGCATGGGGCAATCCAGAATCCTCACCTCCCCTCGGGGCGGACAGTCCAGCGTACCGAGGTGGAGAGCGATCTAATAACGAAAAATCATCATCAGGTTTATTAAGGACAGGATAGAGAGGCTGCTGAATAGCATACTGGCCAGATATTTGTAATCTACGATCCTTTTCCTGTTTCTCTTCTAATTCCTTGGTTTCACGTCTTTTCAATTCTTGTGCTTTATCACGATCGCTCTTTTGTTGCTCTTTCTCAATCAACGCTTTCTCACGTTTCTCGCGCTCACGCACTTCTTTCACCCACATGCGAACACACTCAAACATATCTTGTCTCACACGATGTTTACACATACACTGTTCCACATACTCAATTTTCCGCAAGTCAAACGATCCATACAATGGCCAACGCAACTCAGGATCCTTTTGGTATATTTTCTCCACAATGTGCTGTACATTATAGGAGAAAGACCAACTTTCACATACATATCCCCATTCGGTGTCCCCTCTGGGGGAGCAGGCTGTGATTCCTCAAGTCTTAACCGGTCACTTCCAAAACAGCAGCACCACTTACGGAGTGTGCTAAAAACAGGCATGTCGATAATAATTTAAACAAAGAAGGCACAAAAATGTTGTCGCTCAAATTCAAAATTCAGGAGAAATCTCTCCACATTGCCTGCCTATATGTGTTGCAACGCATATATCTCATATTCATATTCAAAAGACTAGTCCCACATAATCAAATAGTCACAGCAAGCGTATCCTAAAACTGCCTTGCCAACCCAGACTTCAAAAGCTCGCAGCAAGTACCGTATAACGGCTCTTACCAATCAAGAGCGTCCAGATTCCAACTGCCAAGTTCCAAATTCGCCCAAACGGCCACTGCGCGGCAATCCGACAGAAGAGATCTCAGTCGAAGACCGGCGCCACCCAGATGGTCAGATCGGAAGGGAAGGAAGAAAACACCGGGATGCCAGGACTAAAACGCCGCTGGCAGTGATCATGTCCCCGGCAAAGTTCCAATCTTTCGTCACGACCAATCCTTCGAGCATCCGAGTCGTCGATGAGCCCCACGTGTCGGGCGCCAATTGATGTGTACAGGCCTCAGCAAGGCCTGCAAGTGCGAAGGGTTTGCCCTTCTGTACACGAAGTCCTCAGACTACACAAAGAAATTGGCACGGAAACTGAAAATACAAAAACATAGTTTAATAAACCTTTAAAGGTGGTACTACAGCCCACACAACACTCTACAGCATTGTACAAGGTAGCACAAAGAACACGAGTACATAGTCCCCTTTTATACACAAAAGAAGGGGCTCATGAGTAGGAGGGTTCAACTCAGGACATGATTTACGACCATATAAGGACATTTCTGAACATGATCGATACATAGGCGGAGTTAACGGTTCTTGGAGCCCACGGAAATGCACATTCCTATCTGAGCTGATCAAACACAGATGTGGCTTTCACTGAGCATGCGCTAGATGCACAAAGGACTATTTATAGCCTGTTGCTGGGCAAACTCCAAGGGTGACTAGTACAGAGGTAGGACTCGCCTCATGACGGGCACATGGTAATACGTAGCAAACAAAATGGAGGACAGAAAACAAGGTGGAGTCTGGCCATAATAGAGATTTTAGCGGTAAAAACGCCACAAGTAAATCTCAATTTCATGTCTTTAGCTAATGCCTAACACTTATCGCTGTTTTATTTACAACAGTATGACCCCTAATGTGTGCATGTACTAACTGCTCTAGACCTAAGGCCTGTAAACCAGCTGTAAGCTCACAAATTCCTTGACTACCCTTGTTATCAAAATGTAAATTCAGGTCCCTAAAACTACAAAGGTTGAATAACAGATAGCATAAGGAGGCAATATTTCCACCAAATCATTAATAAACGCTTTCACGGGCTCAGGCGCCTGTAGATTTGGAGTCCAGCTACTGTCCAATCGCTGTTTAGTGACATGGTAAAAAATGCCACTTCACACCGCAAAATCTGCATTTTAGTGATTTTCACCTGGTAGTCTTTTTTTAAAAATCAATGCTAGGCCCCGCCCTTCTGCTCAGGTTTAGCTATTATCAAAATGGCATATCCCTCCGATAATGCCTCCAAAATGTCCAGTGCTGACTGTCCATGCAGCCAGGTTTCAACTCAAAACAGCCGTACTGGCTTCTGATCCGCTAATAGCTCACAGATTTCCTGACTATGTTTGCTTAGAGACCTTCAGTTTAAAAGCAGGCAAATAAAGAATCATTTACGGGCTCTAGGACCCTTGTGATCTTCCCTCCCTTTGCTGCAGTATTAAAAGAGAAAAGCATCTCCCTCAGCCATTAGCTCCAGTACCTACTTCTATGGAATGAAGGCATTGCTTATGCACTGCCGCTCTGAATGTTAAAATCTCAGAGGAGGAGTAACAAACTGCTCCCCTAGAGTAACGGGCAGGGTTCCTGGTCCCTGGCGCCATCCAGGCGGGCTTACCTTTGGCACGGCCATGTAGCTGCCATGATTTGTAGTCCACCTCTAGGGGCATGGCTTAACTGTGGCTAACAGTGTAAAGAAATATAGGTGTTAAAACCATAGTTGTGAATAAAGAATCGTATAATATTATAAAGAACTGGATAACGTTAGTTACCTCTCTGTGGTAGAGAATGATCAGAAAATTGAATGGGACAAGCGTTCAAGGGTAACTTCCTCCAGTGAAGAAGAACAGGAAGAGACGTCATACAGTTACACCGGATTGGAGTATGATTGGACTATGGTTAATATGGAGACTCATCCCTATGGTTCATGGGATATATAGTCTGTGTTGTTTTTTTATTTAATATGTTCTTTAAAGGCTGCTGATTTAATAAAGTGAAGAAAGTAAGGCATAATCCTCGCCTCCTTCTCTTTAATAGAAGTGAAACGTTCCTTCTCGTTAGCTAGGACATTTTTAATTATGCACCTCAGGAAGCGTCTCCGTAAAACCCTGAATAGGACCCGTTTATTTATAGAGCCTTCTCAGCAGGCAATTCTAGTTTCCAGGCAGTAAATTCTAAATTCTGGTTGCGCTTCCCTTCTTTCCTTTGCTACCAGCGAAAAACAGAGCCTGAATCTGGAATTCACTGCTTCCATATCTGCACATAATTCTAATACACGACCGGAGTCTCCGATTATGCTTCTCTTTCTTTACGCCTTATTTCCAGCAGCCAATCAAGTAAAATTGTATTAAAACACACCCATACCCATGACCACATACAGTCACATGACTAACCATAGAGCCCCAGCCCCTATATAACCTTCTCACAGCCAAATAGCTTCCACTTCCTTTGCTGCTTCTCAGCCAGTTAAGTACACTACTTTATTATTGACTACAGTAATTGCGTATTGCGCGCAAAATCATTGATGTCCATTATTATTATTTGTGCTCTCACGTTGCCTCTTTATATTGTTATTTGTGAATTCACATTGCTTCCAGATATTGCGTTCTCGCCGTACACAGGGGTTCTTTACCATGCTTAAAACACGTAAATTGTTTCATGTTTTTGTGTTCATGAGCCGTACAGACTCTAGGGTGCGTTTAGCCTCCCTGCAGGGTGAATGGCCATCCCCGCTTTCTTCTGTGGAGAGGGAGAAGGGGAGCAAGGATACGCAACCATTTGTTGCAGTCCTCTTTGCCGAGCCGGCACTTGTGGGCTCTAGCTTTTGAGTGCTGGAGATGCGTGTTTTGGTCTCTGCTCAGCCTTTCGATAAAGCTCCCTGTTTACGCCGTGGTGGGTTGCTTTTCTCCCCCAGTGTTGGTTGGAAAATAAGGCATAGTCTCTACCTGGAGTGATTTGCAGGTCCTCCCTCCACACTTTAATTTAATTTTTAGTTCCACTGCTTGTGGAAAAGCCTGACCTGCCTTCGGGTTCTATTTATTTCCCCCTGATTGCTCCTATTAGCAGCGTGGGCTTTACCCTCCACTGCCCTTCGTCCTAATTTTACCTCCTGAGGTGACTGAATTTCAGCTGGACAACTAGTCAAGATGGTACAATATTATGATGATGACATGGAGGACTATTACTATGATGATCCTTGTAGCTTTTGGATCAGGACCTGGTGGACGCGCTTGAAGCTGGAGTGCAGCAGTCAGTGAAGTCTTGAGAGGGCCATTGAGCCCTTGAAGCAGCACCTCTCCGGATATACTGCACACCAAGGTTGGATTCCAGCCTCCCCCTCCCCCATTGAAGAGTAGGGGTGGACAGTCGGCTTCCCAAGCCAAGTCGAGCACTAAAACCCCTAAAGGCCCCCATGCAAAGGATCACGACTATAGCGCTTTACCTGGCCCCTCGACAATGGATATGGTGCACTATGACACAACCTCTACTTCCTTGCAGAGCTCAAATAAAGGAGACCACCTAGCTCCTCGCAAGTGCAAATGAAAGACATGCCACACTAGCGTGGTATAGTTAAGTAGCTATGGGGTGACCCAGTATCCCTAAGAACCTTGGCAGTAAGGCAAATTATAAACAATTGGTTCATTCGGGTGCACTATGTATTTCTTCACTTGCATTTACATTTCACACAATATATGCAATCATTAAGAAATGAGTAGATCAAAAAGAACACAATATCAAAAGAGGGGGAATCCAAAACAGCTGTAGTATTTGCAAGATACTTTATAAATTATATTCATTTATACGTACTTTCATTTTAACAGTGTAGATGGCTGTCAACTTTATACAGTGGTGTGCAATGTGAAAATTGTGACAATTGGTGCTCAGTGTAATTGCGTGCAAGTGCAATATACAATATATACAGATGCCAATATCCTTTGACAGGGAGGGAAATGGGAAAGGGGAGCATGACCATTATTATACAATTGCTAAGAGTGTTCTGTAAACCACAATAGTCAGTTTCATGTACAGAATCCTTAGAAAGATGGTCCACTGTTATGTTTTGTCGACATTTCAACCCTAATGTAGCGCTCTTGGGGCGTCTGCGCGGGTCTTCATCAGGACTGAGTGTGGGGGGTAGGGATGGCTGTGGCAGCCTAATGGTTAAAAAGTGACTGTCAGGTTTGGATTCACAATCATTAGATCATTTTAAAATGCCACAGTGGGTGCATAATGCTGGCAACTCACCTCCAATTAGACCCAGCCGGACTTTCCTTTGGAGTATGTTGTGTGCCGTATGGATGATTAATAAATAAACGATTCCTTTGGTGTAGAATTCTGTTAAGGAGGATTTTAGCCTAATTAGATAATCCTTAATTGCATCATTTCGAATGTCACAATAGGTGCATGAATACTGGCAACTCACCTCCAAGTAGACCCAGCCGGGCTATCCTGTGGAGTATGTTGTTTGCCGTATGATGATTAATAGAAGATTCCTTAAATGCAGAGTTCTGTTGGGGAAGACATTACCTAATTAGATACTCCTCAATGTTCATGTAAGGTTACAGTGTTAAGCAGCGATCCTGTCACTTACACACATATTCATATGTCCAACTTATGTCTTCTTCTAAAGATTTAGCCTGTATTATATTATCTCGCACTAATGATTTTTGAACATGCACTTTATGTTTCGTTGATAATGCCACACCCATCCCTACCCCCCACACTCAGTCCTGATGAAGACCCGCGCAGACGCCCCCAAATGGGGTGTTCCAGCCACATCTGGAGTGTACCTAAAGTATATGGTTAATGCAGGGCACATAGAAGTTGCAAAACATCATTTTTTTAATGATTGTTTTTGTGTAGGAAAAGACACCTTCCTGCCCATAAAAAATCAATGGTGTTTTGCTGTTTCCCTGTGTGCTGCACAACGCAGCACACATGGAAACAGCAAGGAGAAATTAAACATTTCTCCTTGTTGCACCAGATAAGACCAGGTTTTTCCTGGTCTTAACCCGTTGGCTGCGTCGAACGTTCAGCTCCAGTGCTGAACGTTCGAAAAACGGGTGGGGCACCGTCGGCCAACGGACGTGTGCAGCACTACCAAGGTAGTGCACGCGACGACCGTTGGCCGACGGCAGCAGCCAACGGGTTAATTTTGGCGCGCCCCATATTTACGCCACCTTTGAAAATATAGGGCAGCGTCAAAATCAATGGGTGTTTTGGTGAAATTTCCACCTCAACAGCCATTGCCCACCTCTTTTATGCTAAGTTTAGCGTGAAAGGGTGCCATATTTATAAGGCAGCGTTAAGCCACATTCAGTGGCTTAACGCTGCCTTGTAAATAACGTGAAGTCCCTATCATCACTTCAACGCCGTGAAAAGTGACGTTGTGGTTGCAATAGGGGCCTGTAAATATGCCCCGTGGTGTGTTGCGAGTTAACAATGATGGAACCCTTTTGACTCCTGGTGGACTCCGTAGAGATGTGACTTAAGTTTTAGAGCGGAATGCAATGAAGGCTGATTTAGAATGTTGAGTTTGCAGATACATACAGACGAGTAAATACATGGAATACTAAGCTCTGTGTGTGGCGTAGTCATTGGTGGGTACCCAGGGTGTTGAGGACACTACAACCATCTGATAAGACTCTGAAGCCACAGCAGTCAGGCTGCTTTATGGGGACAACACAGGGAGACCAGAGGGAACGAGGCCTCATGTCTTCTCACAACAATCTATGCATTGGCTTCTTCACTATTCATGCTTACCTTGTGCTGTACAGGAACAATCATCGTTTTAGGGGTCATATTGGAGCCTTGCTCTCTGTTATCAGTGATACTGGTTGGTCAGGCAGCCGATACAAGTCTCATATCTTGTCACACAGCACAGGTATTAGTTCCTCCTGGGCACTTGCATTTTAGCCGGATCAGAACACCGGATGGGTTGGTGGACTGCGAACCTATCACCTTTGTGGTTGGTCTGCAGGAATGGCCCTTGAGTTCAGTCATTTGTTCAGTTACCTCAGTTTTCAAGCCACAGGTTGTCCTGCTGTAATTTTCTTTATCCTGTAAAGGGATCACAAATAGCTTGTTTAGATCCTTTGCGAGTTATGTGGATCAAAACCAGACACATCTGCTTTACTTTAGAAAGGCTCCAATTGAGAGGGAATAAACGAGGTGAGCCTCATAGAGGTGTATGCCTGGATTGAGAGACAACAGAGTTCTTACTACCATGAAACTTGTGAGGTACACTACAACCTTTGACGCTACATACACTCAGGGGAAGCAAACTTGGGGCACCACGCCTGTGTTAAAGCAATACCCTCTGTCTCATGGAATAGGTTGGTTATTCCCTGTGATATGAGTGTGAATACTTATTCCCAACAATCGTAGAACAAGTGCCTCCACTCTTCAGTCGTGTCATAATCTGGTCATGAGACAATCAGTGCTACCACCACAGTCTCAATAACAAGCGCACAGGAATAATGCCATGATTTCCACACTCAGCAACGACCAGCAGTAGCAGTACTTGGGCATCTGTCCTAACCCATAGCAGTGTGTGAATCACTGGGGGAACTAGTGCCCAATCGTAGCTGTGAGTTCTGCCCTGGTGGCATCATTAACCAACAGTAGCAGCGTGTGCTGCCGTAGGAACAGCTACACTAGCAATAGAAGTCAACTCTGCCACAGCGTTGTGCCATGCCTTTGGGGCACCGGTCACAAATTAACACATTTTGTGCTCTCATGGGGACAGAAGGCACCATTTACTGTCACCAGCTACCCCATCCATTCACAGTGCATGCTTTCTTGGGTGGGTGTAGAATTCACCAGTCATGCTGCTCTGGGAGAGGACGCGCAAGCAGTTACAGTGGGGCTGCAGTGTCGCTGTTCTGTACATGCGACTTCTGGAACAGGACCCCTGGGGTAACCCAAATCAGGGCCCCTCAGGCATAACCAGAATAGGATGTGACATAGACTTGTCCAAGATACCTCCTCCTCAAGTGTTTGATACAATCTTCCCACTTTGTGTCTCCTGAAGAAATGCTATAGCCACCCCATGTCTCCTGAGGTATGTATGCACCCTATTCCTTTTCCAGGTCTAGTTAGCCTTCTCACATTCCAAGTAGGGAATTTGTATTTAGTCCCCATGCTTGTCATATAGGCCCCATGTATGTGGTATGGACCTTCCCAAGCGTGGCAGTGACCAGTATTCTGTCTCGTAGTACCAGCAGGTGATTGAAGCTCTCTAACAGATCAGAACAACACATTGCTACATTACCCAAGTGGTTCCACTCCACATCCTCCCTTAGACAGAACATACAGAATCCCCTGACTCAACCTGTGGTCAAAGGGGTCTGAACGCCGCCTCTCCCACTACCAACTAAAGAACTATAACAAACCTAGGTGTGGATACTGCCAAAGTCGTCAAGGCTCTACGAATCACAAGACTAGGGAAGGCCGTAAGCAATCCAGAGGGGGTTGGACTCTTGAACTCTCCCAGTCATAAAGTACAACGACATTTTTAACAGAATGTTCACATATACGCCGGACACACACTCGACCCGATCTTCTCTTCCAGCAAGGACATCGCCTTCAGCCACGCCACGGGACTCCCATGGATGGACCACAGCTGCGTCCACTTCAGCTTCAGAAGGACCACGCTCCACCATCACCAGCAACAGGCTCCCCGCAGAAGCTGGAACAAGATCACTGCAGACCAGCTCACTACGTCCTTGAGCAAGAACCCTCCCACCAGCACAACAAACCCCAGTCAAGCAGCCACCAACCTCACGAAATGGATCAGCGACTGCGCAGACGAACTCGCCCCGCTGAAGACCCCGCCGAGCAGACCCGGCAGCAAGAAAGCCCCATGGTTCAACGACGAACTCAAGAGCTCCAAGAAGAACTGCAGAGCACTCGAGAAAACCTGGCGCACAGACCCAACACCGGACAACATGACTGCCCTCAAGCTCGCCACCCGAAAACACCACCAGCTGATCCGCGCCACCAAGAAAACTGCATTCAAGGAACGACTGGACAACAACGCACACAACAGCAAGGAACTCTTCAACATCGTGAAAGAGCTCTCCAACCCCAACGCCGGAAACAACGACATCACCCCTTCGCAAGACCTCTGCAACTCCCTCGCCTCCTACTTCCACAACAAGATCGCGGACATACACAACAGCTTCAGCACTCAACCAACGCACGCCACGACCGAACCACCGCCCCCCCACCACCACCCTCCGCGCCTGGACCCCGATCAGCACCGAAGACACCATCCGCACGATGAACTCCATCCACTCCGGATCTCCGACAGACCCCTGCCCTCACCACGTCTTCAACAAGGCCGACGCTGTCATCGCACCCCACCTGCGGGACATCATCAAGACCTCCTTCGACATCGCCACCTTCCCGGAGAGCTGGAAGCACGCCGAACTCAGCGCTCTACTCAAGAAACCATCAGCAGACCCTACCGACCTCAAGAATTACCGCCCCATCTCGCTGCTCCCGTTTCCGGCCAAAGTCATCGAGAAGACCGTCAACAAGCAACTGGCCGCCTTCCTCGAGACGAACGGCTCCCTCGACCTCTCGCAGTCTGGCTTCCGGGCCAACCACAGCACCGAGACCGCCCTGATCGCAGCCACAGACGACATCCGAGCCCTGCTCGACAATGGAGAAACAGCGGCCCTCATCCTCCTGGACCTCTCCGCGGCCTTCGACACTGTCTGCCACCGCACCCTAGTACAGCGCCTCAGCAACGTCGGAATCCAGGAGAAGGCACTGGAGTGGATCACCTCCTTCCTCACCGGAAGGACACAGAGAGTCCGCCTCCCCCCGTTCAGATCGGAGGCCACCGAAGTCATCTGCGGCGTTCCTCAAGGCTCCTCGCTCAGCCCAACTCTCTTCAACGTCTACATGAGCCCCCTCGCAGCCATCGCACGCCAGCACAACCTGAACATCATCTCCTACGCCGACGACACCCAGCTGATCCTCTCCCTCACTAACGACCCCGCCACCGCCAGAGCCAACCTGCACGAAGGGATGACAGAAGTAGCCAAATGGATGTCGAACAGCCGCCTGAAACTGAACTCAGACAAGACGGAAGTCCTCATCCTGGGATCCTCACCCTCCGCCTGGGACGACTCCTGGTGGCCCCCCGCCCTGGGCAGCGCACCCAAACCAACTGACCACGCACGCAACCTGGGCTTCATCCTGGACTCCTCCCTCTCCATGACCAGACAAGTCAACGCCGTCTCCTCGTTGTGCTTCCACATCCTGCGAATGCTACGCAAGATCTTCCGATGGATCCCCACCGAGACCAGGAAGACGGTCACCCAGGCCCTCGTCACCAGCCGTCTGGACTACGGCAACTCCCTCTACGCCGGAACCACCGCCAAACTCCAGAAGAGACTCCAGCGGATCCAGAACACCTCAGCACGACTCATCCTGGACATCCCCCGCCGCAGCCACATCTCCGGACACCTGAGAGACCTGCACTGGCTCCCGGTCAACAAGAGAATCACCTTCCGGCTCCTCACCCACGCACACAAAGCCTTACACAACCAAGGACCAGGATACCTCAACAGCCGCCTCAACTTCTACGCTCCCACGCGCCAGCTTCGATCGACCAGCCACGCCCTCGCCGCCGTCCCCCGCATCCGAAGAGCCACCACAGGAGGAAGGTCCTTCTCCTACCTGGCCGCCAAGACTTGGAACTCCCTTCCGACCCACCTCCGCCTGACCCAGGACCACCTCGCCTTCAGGAAGCAGCTCAAGACCTGGCTATTCGAGCAGTAGGGAACCCCCCCCCCCCAGCGCCTTGAGACCCTCCGGGTGAGTAGTGCGCTATACAAATGCTCTGATTGATTGATTGATTGATATAAGTTTAATAATAATAGTAAAAATAATGAAGGAGCCCCAACCAACAGGAGACAGTGGATCCGCCCTCCTCAACAAACCATACAGTCATCTATATAGTCTTAACGTGGTATCAGTACAAACCCATCAGTCACAGCTGGATCTCGTTTGTCTACCCTGCATCAGTACTATCACTCAGTGTATCTGGTACCATGCATAATTGGGAAAAGGAGTTCTGAGTTACCAAATCCATCGGTTCATTTAGAAATGTCCCATCTGGGCAGACCAGAATATGTGCACCTCCCTCTGCATTAGGAGTCTCAGAAAGATTTGCCGATCCCACCTTGTTTCTATTTGAGCGGCTCATACCTCGCTATCTTAGCTCTCACCAGTCAAGACTCTGACGTTCTCGACTCAGGCCCAAGGACTTGAGCCAGTACGCTGCTGCTTGTGGTGATTCATAAAACTGAACCCGACCTTCATGTTGGATCCAGAGTTTAGCCAGAAATATCAGACTGTTCTTAATATTGTGTTCTTGTAACAATTTTTTAATCAGCAGAGAGTTATTTTGAAGATCCTAAACCCTCTGTGTATAGTCAGGGAAAATGAGTACCTGTATGTCCTCAAATCTGGGACGGCAATGTGTGCGTACATGTTGTAGGATCACATGCCAATCCATGAAATTAAACAGTCTGGCTATTAGCTCGGGGTGCCCTGTCGTGGGGCAGCCGCCAAAGCTCTGTGCGTACATTCGATCATGAAGAATTTGGAGAGTCGTTTGGGCTTTAACGTGTTAACGATCTTGTCCTCCAAGAAAAGGTCCGCTGAGAGATCTTCTGCCCATTGCGGAAATCCTATGAGGCACATGTTGTTTCTTCAGGAATGTACCTCAGCTTCCTAGAATGTACTCCGCCATTTGTTTAAAAAAAAAACTTTTTATTAGTTGAAATAAACAGATAAGTCACATTTCTAGGTTTGTATACATTTCAGTACAATTACATTCTTCGTACATTTAATAGGAATCAGTAGTAAATCAGTCATTCATTCCCATAATATTTCCACTTTTTTTCCTCATCTCCATCTCCTTGGTAGGTGAGATACACAGTTCACCTCGGTACCCATTCCGCTTATTCCACTTTTTATTGTTATTTTTATGACAACCACTGGATTGGACACCTTTTTTTCTGCGTCATACATTTTACTAATTTCTTAGCCCAACCCTTCGGTGATGGCTTCTCTTCCACCCCCCACTTCATTGCAATTGTGCGTTTCACTTGTGTGTATCCCAGAGTGGTCATTTGTTGTTCCACTTCTATAAGGGCTGTAGCCTCCCGGTTGGGGTGCTAAAATAATCTCTTTCCCTAGTGCTCTTTGCATGTGTGCTGTAGCCTTCTCTTATAGAGTTTGTACATGGGGACACTCCCATATTGTGTGGTAGAATGTGGCTTCGTGATTGCATTGGCGGAGACACTGCGCATCTTGTCTCTTCCCTATCTTCCCTAACATTACACCTGTAAAATAAGTTCTATGTAGGATTTTCAATTGGATAAGGTGAAGCCTAAGGGGGATGGCTGCTTCTCTCTGGGATATTGTGAGAAGTTGGCCTGGTATATGCTGTCCACGAGTTATAGTGGGCACCTTGTACCAGTCCAAACAACCCTTGTTTTTTTTTTTTACTTTTTACTCATTTTCAGTGTTTCAGTGTTTTAACAAAATGAGTTAGTCGTTTACATAGGAAAGCATCATAGCACCACACTTCATTAGTACATAGTTTAACAAGTAGCACACATGCACAATTTTGCCAGCTGGCAGTAGTTAAAATCAAGCCCTGTCCCGCCACCCACAGCATCTCACCCTTCATCCGTCTCTGAGTCATCATCCTCTCTATCTGACGGTGGATCACAAATACCCCCTCTGTATTCATTCCATGTCCCCCAGATTAGTCCATTTTTTGGGGTATCCTCTACTACTAAACAACGCCCTTTCGGTTATCATGGCCTCATCCATGTCCCTGCCCACGCTGCAAGAGACGACACCTCCACCCCACCCCACTTTTGTGCTATATCCCTCTTAGCTATCATAATTCCTAGCGTAACCCAACTCTGAACATATCGTGTGAGATCATTTGGCTCCCATATATTTATCAGGCATCTGCGTGGTTCTGGTATGAGCGACACCCCCTCTGATTGTGACATAGTGCGCAAGACTTGTGTCCAGTACGCTGCTATTCTGGGACATTCCCATATAGTATGAAAAAAGGTTCCCTCTTCTCCGCAACCCCGGAGACAGAAGGTGTGTTCTCTTCGTCCCATCTTGTGCAGAACAAGTCTGGTGTAGTATGATCGGTGCAAGATTCTGAGCTGCACAAGCCTAAGGCGCGAGGGTAAGCCCACCCCCCTTTGGGCCGCCAACGCTTCTTGCCATTCTGAGTCGTCCATATCACCTACGTTTTGCGACCATTTAGCTCTCAGGGGTCCTGTTGGGTCGGGCAGGTTGTTCACTAATTTGCGGTAAGTAAAAGAGGTGACTTTCTTCTGCATGTGATCAGTTAGTAACCTATCATCCATAGGGGATGCCTCCGGGACTTCGGAGCCGGGAGGCAGCGTCGCCATCAGGGCATGTCTAATTTGTGTGTATCTAAATCAGGGGTACTCATAGTACGGCCCACGGGCCGCCAGCGGCCCGGCAAGCCTTCTATCGGCCCGCGGACCTTGTAGACAATCGTACCTGTGCTTAAAAAATAATTTATTAGTGTTAGCAAACACCGCCGCAGCAGCGCTTGACTCAGAGGACTCAGAGACTGATAATCACTGCTCCCCCGGCCCCCACAGAGCAGAGGCTTTGTTGTATTTCACCTTTTAGCGCCCCTGCATCTCCACTCTGACAATCACAGAGCAGAGTGGAGATGCAGGGACGCTAAGAGGTGAAATACGACAAAGCCTCTGGTCTGTGGGGCCGAGCGAGCGGTGATTGTCAGAGTGGAGATGCAGGGGCGCTACAACAAAGCCTCAAAACATGTAAATTGTCTTTTAAAGACCTGCAAAGTACTTTGGTGCGGCTGTCTGTGTGTGCGCGCTGAGGAAGCTGTCTCAGCCCGGGCTTAAGGCTGACACAGACAGACACACACACAGTGAGATGACCGAGGGGGAGGGAGAGGGAGGGCAGGAGGGAGAGAGAGGGCAGGAGGGAGAGAGAGGGCAGGAGGGAGAGAGAGATGCAGAGGGAGGGCAGGAGGGAGAGAGAGATGGAGAGGATGAGAGAGGGCAGGAGGGAGAGAGAGGGCAGGAGGGAGAGGGAGGCAAGAGGGAGGGCAAGAGGGAGAGGGAGGGCAGGAGGGAGAGAGAGATGGAGAGGGAGGGCAGGAGGGAGAGAGAGAGAGAGAGAGAGATGGAGAGGGAGAGAGAGGGCAGGAGGGAGAGGGAGGGCAGGAGGGAGAGGGAGGGAAGGAGGGAGAGAGAGGCCAGGAGGGAGAGAGAGGGCAAGAGGGAGAGAGAGATGGAGAGGGAGGGCAGAAGGGAGAGAGAGATGGAGAGGGAGAGGGAGGGCAGGAGGGAGAGAGAGATGGAGAGGGAGGGCAGGAGGGAGAGAGATGTATGTATGCTGGGTCTGGTAGCTCAGGGGATGAAGGCACCTGCTGCAGGGACCTGTGTGCAACCTCATGGTCACAAGTTTTCGTTTTGCTTTAGCCCCGCCCCCTCCCCCTCTGACCCCTCCCCCACCAGTGCGGCCCTCGGCCACAAACCACACTGTAAATTTGGCCCCAGAGAGAAAGTTTGTGAGTACCTATGATCTAAATACTTCAGAGGGCGCCAATTCGTAGAGGTGTTGAAGATGCTCAAATGACACTATTTCATCTCCCTGACACAAATCGCCCACTGTTGATATTCCTAAATCATCCCATTGATCAAAGCCTTTGCTGTTTCGAAGTCTGCCTAGTTTTTTGGTGTTCCATAGTGGAGTAAGCTGGGTCACTACCCCCCGCCATCCTAATTTGGCCTGAGCGGTGTGCCATAACACCAGAGTATGGCACAGTGGGCCATTTTCTTGTCATATAGGGGAGAAAGCATACTCCTTGTGCCAAGCTGCGTTCTGTCTGCGTTGAATGCCGGATCCGATTGCGGGACATGCAACCAATGGTTAATCACCTTCAGCTGCGCTGCCCAGTAATAGAGTTGAACATCAGGGAGCTCTATTCTCCCATCATACCATCCTCGCACCAATTTGGCTTGTGCGATATGTGCTGGTCCATTACCCCATAAGAGGCTAGAAACCTGCGCCCCTAGATAGCCTTGAAGTTGGCAGTACTTGGTATGGCGTATTCTCTAATACATATAAGAAACGAGGCAAGGCCAGCATTTTAAAAAGTGCTGCCTTTCCCAATACCGTTAGTGGCAATATTCCCCAGTGACGCACATCTCGCCTAAGACGCTCCAGTGGCGGCTGTAGGTTTTTGTTAAAAAATTCTCCAGGGTCAGGGGTTACGTAGATACCCAAATACTTAAACATACTTCCCGCTATCTTAAGTGGGCAACTATCAGGAAGATGTGACGGAGGGCCGCGCAGAACATAGAGTATTGATTTGGACCAGTTAATGGCATAACCAGAAGCCGTACCGTAAACCGTACACACATTTAGGAGGGTCAGTATGGATCACCTCGGTGTGGCAAGATATAACAGGATATCATCAGCGTAGAGGGACACTCGGTCCTCCCAACTTTCTGTCCACTTGAGACCTCGTATCGTCGGTTCCTATTGTATCCATGCCGCCAAAAGTTCCAACACCAGCGTGAAAGGTAGCGGCGACAGTGGGCAGCCCTGGTACGTGGCCCTTGCTAGAGAAAAATCATCTGATATATGACTATTGGCAGTGACATGTGCCATAGGCTTGGTGTACAGGAATCTGACCCAAGAGCAAAATTTTGGTGCAAACCCCAGGTGCCTTAATACTGCGAAGAGAAAGAGCCATTTGACCATATCAAACGCCATGTGCGCGTCTAATGAGAGCATCACCGCCGGCTCCTCCAGATAGACTGCGCAAGCAAGTACCCCATGCAGTCTCCTCAAATTAAGGGCCGTGTTCCTGCCTGGCATGAAGCCCGATTGGTCTGGGTGTATGAGTACTGACAAGTGCGGTGTGAGCCGACTGGCTAACAGTTTTGCAAGGATTTTGGCTTCCGCATTTATCAGGGAGATGGGTCGGTACGAGGTACACGTATCCGCCGGCTTTCCAGGTTTCAAAATAGCCACTATTGTAGCCGTGCGTTGGTCCGGTGGGAGTTCACCCACCTTCAAACTATCAATGAACATGTTTAACAGGTGAGGCGCAGTGGTGTCTGTCGTTCTTTTATAAAACTCAATTGGAATGCCGTTTGGACCTACAGCTTTGGCCGACTGCAGCGCACCGATGGCTGCTTGCAGCTCGTCAACCGTTAGGTCACCTTCCAGTTCTTTTGCCGCTTCCGGAGTTAGTTTGGGCATGTTGAGGTCCTGTACATAAGTCAGCGCCTCCTCTATCGACATCTCCGAATCTGATGAGTAAATGGCTTGAAAGTGTCGCGCCAGTGTGCCCACTATTGTGTGTGGGTCGGTTGTGACCTCCCCCCCCCTCTGTGTAGAGCTGCGCAATCCACCTCTCACTTTTTTCTCTCCTGTGTAGCCACGCCAGTAACTTTTTGGCTTTGTCGCCGATGTCATATACTTTGTGTCGCGTTGCCTGTATCTGTTGTCTGGTCAATGCTGCGAAGTGTTCTTTGTGTCGTTGCTGCTTAAGTCGGAGGTTGTGGGATGCTTCAGGGGTAGGTTCCCCAGCGTGCTGGGCTTCTGCAGTGTGTATTTCGGACTCTAGATTCTGCAGTTCTAGCTGCCCCTCCCTTTTATGTGCCGTAATGGAGGCAATGGCCTGACCCCTGACAACTGTCTTAAACGCCTCCCAGAGGGTGGTCGGTGAGGCAACCGATCCCATATTGTCTTGAAAATATTGGTCTGTTCCTTTTTTAAGCGCCCTTCTAATTTTCGTAACGTGTAAATACCAGGGCGTATCGGGTAAATGCGGCGCCTCTTCTGTTGGTAGTAAGTGTACCTAAGCAATATTGGGGAATGGTCTGAAATGCCCCGGGGTCTGATTTCTATAGTCTCTACATTTTTAAGGCTACCCATGGAACCCAAGAAATAATCTATCCTTGTTAGGCCTCTATGGACTCCCGAGTGATACGTAAATTGGCATTCTGTTGGGTGGTGTCTTCTCCACATATCTATAAGGCCCATAGCATCCAGGAAACTCCCCAGGCGTGACCCTCCCGATGTACAAGCCCTGAGGGGGAATCTATCTGAGGTTTCATTCAGAGTTGCATTAAAATCCCCTCCAATAATAAGCTCTCCCTCCGGAAGTCCGAGCAGGAACTCACTGAGGTCTGGTAGGGCCACTGCATGCAACGCTGGGGGGATATAAACAGACACAATGTTTAGGGGGCGTCCCTCCCACTGCGTAATTATAGCTGCAAATCTCCCCATGCTATCAGACCTAACATCATGCACAATCAATGGAAATTGTTTCTTCCGGAGTATGCCCACCCCCCCTTGACCCTGACTTGAATTCTGAGTGGACCACCATTTTGTATCCCCATCTGTCCATCGCCTTACTTGATGTGCCAGTAAGATTTGTCTCTTTCAGCAATACTACTGCCGGGCCACCCCTTTTGATGCATTGGAGAACTATGCCTCGTTTTATCTTATTTCCAAGACCCCTTACATTCCATGCGAGTCGGGAGAGAGTAGGCACCATGGTACCAGGGTCTACAGTTGCCTCATCCCGCACCGTGCCTTTCAGTTTCATGCCCGACATGTCCAGTTAGACCATTGAGATTCTTCAGAATAAAGGTAAAGCGTTTCTTAGTGCGTGCTACGACTGCATAACTGACTGTGTAATGAACCATGCAATGAAGTTGAAGTTAAAGGGTTTTGTATAGCGCTCGATCACCATGCGGTTTCTTGGAGCTGAGGACGGACAGCTCCGGGGAAGGCAGAGAAGGCTGCTTAAGATGAGAAGGCATGAGAGAAAAGAAGAGTTTTGAGGGATTTGCGGAAGTCAGGGTAGGTTGGAATAGACCTGATAGAAAAGGGAAGAGTATTCCAGAAGGGGGGGCAAGGGTAGAAAACGTCATGCCTCCGAATTGTTTCCTTCTGAAGCGAGGGACACTTAAGAGCAGCTGAGAGGAGGAACGCAAGTCTCTATTGGGGACATAGGCTTTAATCTTGGAGTTGATAAAAGCAGGCGCAGTGCCAGCCAGAGCCAGAAAAATCATGCAGCCCATCCTGAATAAAGATCGTTCAGAGATGGGCAACCAACGGAGCGTTTTTAGCAGGGGGGTAACATGATGAAACTTAGGAAGTCTATAGATCAGGCGAGCCGCCTGGTTTTGGATTAATTGCAGACGCCGGAGTTCGTAAGCGGGGATACCTACATACAAGCCGTTGCCATAATCAAGACGAGACAAGATCATGGCAAGAATGATAAGTTTAAGGGCTGTAAAGGAAAAGAAACAGGAGATTTTGCGTATAGTTCTGAGTGACAAAAAACAAGATGAAGCCACTGTGCTAATCTGAGAGCACATTGTGAGGTCCTTACTGACTTTGATTCCCAGGGTTTTTACAGAAACAGAGGGTAGGGGAGCCGGATTAAGGGAAAGAGGCCAGAAAGCAGAAGTCCAGGGACTGGGAGAGCTGCCCGTAAGTACCAGCTCAGTCTTATCGGGGTTAAGTTTTAGATGGTTACCATTCATCCAGTCGCTGATAAACGTCATGATAGTTTGAAAATTAGGAATAGAATCAGAGAGAGGAGAAAGGTTAAAGATAAGCTGAAGGTCATCGGCATAGTTAAATACTGTGACCTCCATTTTTTGCAGAGCAGATATAAGAGGAAAGATGTAGAGGTTGAAAAGAAGAGGGGAGAGAGAGGAGCCCTGGGGGACCCCACAAGGGGTGGGGGCAGAGAAGCCCTCCAACTGTACGGCCTGGGTGCGCTTCCCCAATGAGGTGAGCCATAACAGTGCGGATCCCCGAATGCCGGCGCCCCCGACACGGTCGAGAAGGATGGAATGGTCAACCGTGTCGAAGGCGGTGGACAGATCGAGGAGGACCAAAGCCTGGGGAGAGTTGATATCAGCACTCCTTCTGAGCTCATCCAGGACGGAGAGGACAACAGACTCCGTAGAATGTGATGGGCGAAAGCCTGCCTGGTGGGGAGCTAGGAGATGGTTTTCCTCGATAAAGGTACTGAGGCATGTGGTAACGTGGCTCTCCAAGATCTTACCCAGAAACAGTAGTAAAGAAATGGGACGAAAGCTAGAGAGAGAGGTAGAGTCAGCGCCTCGCTTTTTAAAGATCGGAATAACTTTAGCTGATTTAAATAGGTCAGGGACGATTCCCTGGGTGAGAGAGTTATTGAAAAAAGAATTAATCGGGGGTTGGGGACATGAAAAAGATGGAGAGGGCAGGGGAATATTGAGCTTAATGGTTGTAATTTTCTCAATGAAATATTCATTAAGGGAATTGCAGAGAAGTTGTGAGGGAACTGGCTTGGAGGTAGCTCTATCAGAGGTTGCTAGCTCATGGGCAATTTCCTTGGGTTTGTTTGCCGCAAGAAGAATCTTGGAAAAAAAAGTGTCCGATTTTGCCGGAAGAATAGCTTTCTTATAGTCCTGAAGGAGAGTGGTGTATTGAAGTTTTAGTGCAGGGCAGTATCCACGCCTCCAGTGGCGCTTAGCCTGCCTGAGTTCAAGTTTTTTGTCTTTGAGCTCGATGGTAAACCATCTATTGGCCTCGTGGAGGCGGCGTGTTCTGACCAGTTTGAGGGGGGCCACTAAGTCGCAGGTTGCAGAGAGCCAGTTGTTGATGGCAGCGACCTGAGAATTGGGAGAGATGTCAGCCAAACTAGGGGGTGAGGCTGAAAGAGAAGAGCAGAGTGTGGCTAGGTCCACCCGATTCCAGTTCCGTGCCCAAATATTTCTAGGGAGTGAGGGCTTAGTATCGACACCTAGCTCAAGGGAGAGAGAAATAAAGAAGTGGTCGGACCAAGAGCAAGAGGAAACTAAGGGGGAAGAGATGGGTAGATTAGCTGACCATACCTGATCCAGAATGTGGCCATGTATATGAGTTGGGGAGTGTATATGTGAGGTAAAATTCAAGCTGTGAAGTGATTCTGTGAAGTCTTTGGACATATGATCCTCATGAGGGTCAGTGGGCCAGAGATTGAAATCGCCTAGTACCAGGACAGAGGAGTTATTGACTGCCAAAGTGGCCAACAGTTCCTGTACTGCGGGAATGAAGTAGGGCATGGGTTGGGAAGGTCAATAGAAAAGTGCACATGTAAGTAGGACCGTGAGGGAAACAGAGCGGGCGACTAAGAAATCAACAGCAGTGATAGAAGGAAATAGGAGGAGCTGGAACTGGAGGTTAGAGCGGGCTATCAGGGCCACACCTCCTCCAGCCTTCCCCTCGGGGCGATCTGCACGTAAAACATAGTATGCGTCAGGGAGGGCTGCTAGGACATCAGGCACGGAGTCAGATGAGAACCAAGTTTTGTTAAGAAACAAAATGTTGGGTTTAACCGTATCTAGAAAATTAAAAAGCTCCAGTTGATGTTTGACCGCTGAGCGGGTATTGAGAAGATAAACTGATGCTGTAAGCAGGGAGCTGAGGGTGGAGGGGAGCTGGGGAAGGGCCTCCGGGGTGACGAGTGGCCGAGGGAAGTCTAATGGTCCGGGCAACTGGGAGGTGATATGATAAGGTTTGACTGTAGTATGCCAAGATATCCAATGCGTGCGAGGGTGGAGGCGCTAAGAGGCCAGTTGCCTTGGAGTGCCTGGAGTTGTTTGGAGGAATAATTTAATAATTGGGCAGAGTGGAAGGCCCCGAGCCCTGGTCAGCCGCGGATGGGCCCAGACGGTCTTGCCTTTGGCGCGCCTTCGGCACGCCCGCTGCGCGGGCGCATGGGCCGTGATTTAAATAGGTCAAAGCGCGGGAGTCTAGAGCGCTGACCTTCGCCGGAAGTGTAAAAACCCCGAGAGCCCTCTGAGCAATCGGCACACAGCCGTGTCGGACCGGGGCTAGGGGTGAGCAGACAAAATAAAGGTAGGAAATACAATAATGCCACAGAGAGGAATGATTAAAATGATGATTCCAATAAAATAAGAGCAAAATAGCAGGGAGCGTTCACGCGCTGCTAGCGACCACCCACTGCCACCGGGTGCTAGTCGCGTCAGCTGCGCGTGCGCACAAGCCCTGAATTAAATAGGTTAAAGCGCGGGAGTCTAGAGCGCTGACCTTCGCCGGAAGTGTAAAAACCCCGAGAGCCCTCAGAGCAATCGGCACACAGCCGTGTCGGACCGGGGCTAGGGGTGAGCAGACAAAAAAAAAGGTAGGAAAGACAATAATGCCACAGAGAGGAATGATTAAAATGATGATTCCAATAAAATAAGAGCGAAATAGCAGGGAGCGTTCATGCGCGGCTAGCGACCACCCACTGCCATCCCATCTTCTGAACAAACTTGAAACAATCCCTTCCCCCCCATCCCCCTCCCTGCCATGCCGACCCAAAACTGCACGCCACCCCAACTCAGCAGAGTGCTTAGAACCCAATCCCTTAACCATTACTTGCACGTATGGGAGCGGGAGGACCAAGGAAGACCATTTCTTCCCCACGCCCCAGAGTCCTCATCCAACGATAGTCCCATTGTTGTCTCATCACCAAGGAGTGCCTGAATCTACATCAGTCTGCACATTCTCCTGCTTCCTTCTGTGACTGTTCTGTTTCCTCTCGGTCCTGCTCAATGTCCTCAGGATCTCCTTCTCTCCCAAGACGTCGTCGTCCCTTTTGCATTCTGCCTGGTCTCCCCGCCGTTCGCCACCCCTCCAGCCAATCATGTGCCTCCTCCGGTGTTTCGAAGAACTAGGGGGCATATTATCAAGGGTGGTGATAGGGAATTATCGCCGCTTTAGTGGCCGTTTTTGGCCGCTAAGCGGCGATAATTCTATCGCCCTATTAGCAAGCTGTCGCTAACAGCAGTTAGCGACAGCGTTTAGGTGATAGCGAGCGGTTTGGGGCCCGCTTTACATGTTAGCGATATTTATCGCTAAGGATATGCAAAGTGGCCGTACCCAAACTGTTAGCGACTGAAAACAGTCGCTAACATCGCTATCGCCTATTACCAAGGCAGGCGTAGCGATGGAAATATTCGTGCTAAGCGCAACTATCTCCAAATATTAACACCTGCCCAGACCAGTTCCTAGCCATGTTATCCAATGGGAGGTGGATAACATGGCTAAGAGCATTTCTTCGCTAATGCGTGAATATCGCTGTATTCTCAAGCAATATTCACGCATTTCACCGCTATCGCCGGAAAATGTATCGCTTTGGAGATAAACGTTGCAAATAGCACGTTATCTCAGCGATAAATTCCGGCGATGCTCAGTGATAATAAATCGTAGCTTAGCCGTTTTAGCGAAAAATATCGCTACTTGTTGGTAATATGCCCCTAAGTTTTGCCATCTGCCACTACACGTAGCTTTGCCGGGAAGAGCATGGAATACGGCAGTTCACGGGCCCTCAGTGCCTTTTTGACCTCCAGGAAACTCCTGCGGCATGCTGTGACTGCTGCCGTGTAGTCGGGAAAAAAGGATATTACAGAGTTCTGTACTCGGATGGGCGGCGCCACCTGGGCTGTCTGCAGAATCGCGTCTCTGTCTCGAAAGTTGAAAATACGAGCCAACACCGGTCTTGGGGGGGGCTCTGGGTTTTGGCCTGCCGCCCGGCACTCTATGTGCCCACTCCACTGAAAAGAAGGTCGAGAGCCCCTTAGGTTGCAGGTGTGATTTTATGAGGTCTTCGACGTAGAGGTCCATAGCGGGACCCCCTTCGGTCTCCGGAAGCCCCGTAATTCGGACGTTATTTCGGAGGGAGCGCCCTTCCTGATCGTCTAATTTTTCTGCCATACGTTTGTTCTCTTCCTCTAATCGCGTAACTTTCTTGATCAGGAGTGTAGAATCTTTGGAGAGAGCCGTTGTCACCTGTGCCACCTCTGCGACCCTGGCGGACATTTTCTGAAAGTCTCCGCGCAGGAATGTGACATCCGCTGATATGGAGCCTACAGTAGTTTGCATATTGTGAAGGGCCGCCATCATATCTTCCAACGTGACCTTAGGGCCAGTCCCTTCTTCCTTGTCTTTGTTCACTTGGCCTCTATTGTCCAGCAAAGGAGGGAAGTCTTTAGTGTAGGCAAATTTATCCAATTTACTCTGCTGGTTCGCGCGGGTCCCTCTGCCACTCATTGTCTATTCCGCAGGGGCACCTGTCACTCCACGTTGAATCTGCGAATGTCGTTGCGGGGGGCCTTCAACAGTTATTCACTGGGGGATACCACCCTCAACACTGCGCGTCGATGGTGCGTTTTTCTCTGTCCTGCGTCACATCAGCAGTGCCTTGGGGGGGGGGAGGGAGTACAAGATATCATCAGGTCTTCTCTGTCGTCTTTATTACACCCCAGTTGGGCCTCCCGTTGGCTTAGTAGGGCTTCTGTACGTCAGTACCCTCCAATTATGTGCATCTCAGACACTGTTCAGCGAGGTTGAGGGCGTGCTTTATGTCTCTTCATAGCCACTAATGGGCTTGTCTACTGTTTGCCCCTTACTGCTCTTAGATTGGGCTTGCAAGCACCTCAATGCCCAAGTGTAATTATTTGGCCTACAGTCCTCTCAGTTGCAGCCACGCGGAGATCTCAGGCGCCCCCCCGGGTGTCTCATACTTTCGGCAGCGCGCTCACCGTTGCCGATGCGCTGTCCCCTTCCTCCGCATTCGGGCGACTGTAAAATGACGGCTCAATCTCCTCTCGGCAGCCCGGCCTGTCTGCTCGTTAATGGTCGCAGCCCCTGCTTACTTGTGGCGAGTGCGACGTTCAATGTCCACTGGTCTGGAGGCGGCAGGCAGTGCCTCCACCATGCGCGCCCGCCGACAATAATCATGCCAGTCTCCGCCTCTCCCGCCGCAGCTCACTCCGCCGATCCTGGTGCAGTCACTCGGGCTTGCCGATGTAATTTAGTCCCCAGCTTCCGCTCAGGCCATAGGCCCTCACCCTCTGCCTTCTTTAGCTCGTGTTGTCAGGCACGCACTGTCCCCAGCGCCGAATCATTTAGCGCCGCTCCATCTCCGGCATTGAAATGCACACTCTGGGTATAATTTTACAACCCGGATTAATAGTCGGATTTCTGGGGAATCGATCTTATTCCCAGAGCTCCTTTAAGCTGCGGCCATTTCTCTCGGCTGCCAGCCACGCCCCCCCAAACAACCCTTATTGATGATAGGTTCAAGGCAAGCTTTATTGAAAGCTATCCTAGGGGTAGCTATGGAGAGCAGCCTTCAGGCTAAGTCTTGAAGGAATGTAAAGCAGCTTGTTTTACCAGTCTATAATCTCTTGAATGACCAAATGAAAGGAGAACCACACCAGGTATATATATAAAATATATGCATTTATTACTAGACACTCCCAACTAATCTCTTTATGAGATTAGAGGTCAAAGCACATAAATTACAATCAACTTCTCACAGTAAATTAGCACAATATACGACAGGCCCGGCGGGGGGGGGTTGAACCATATACTAAAAAAGTGGTATAAGAACCACGACTTGACTAGACAAAAGGCCTAGAGCCTGTAGAATCGCTGGGACCACAAGGAACCACTAAAAGTAGTGATACAGAGGACCCACTGGGAACGCGTGCAGTGTGAGAACACAGCTGCGAATCGCCGTTATCTTCTATGGGGAAAGTCGCGGTTGGAAATTTTAAAGATTAAGGACACTTAGGAGAGGACTTTGAGCAAACTACTTTAGACTTAAGTGGTTCAAAGGCCAACTCCCACGGGAGCATGGGAGTACTCAAGTTACCTCACCCAGGGAAGCCGGGTGCATAGGTGTCTTTTGGTGTCAGGAATCGTCATTGATTTCAATGGCAATCTGCTGCAAAGTGCTGCTGCCGTTGAGGAGAGAAGTGTCCGGTGTGATCCAACCCTGGATCAAAGATGTGAGGAACCTGAAAGCAGAGGGGACAGAGTCTGGGTCACTAGCCAGTAACCAGGGGCACGGTAGAATAATGCCCACCAATGTCGGCTGCTTCAGGTGTGAAGAGGCGCTTCTTGACTCTACATCCACGAGGACCAGGAGGCGTCGACTACAACCAGCAGCTGGATCTGAGCTGTACCACAAAGGATGTCGAGTGCTGCGGTATTGGTGCTCGGATTGGGCCCAACAAACCTTGGCAACAGCATCCCACGCAGGAGGAGAAAAGAGGCTACGGTTCGGACCTGAAAGGTCCAGTGGACTCCCCAAGTGATGGAGAGTCAAGCCACGTCTGGAGCAACAAGGGAAGCCCAATCAAAGTTAGTGTTACCCTCACAGCGACCCACCAGTCGATGGACCAGGGATCGGGAAGGGACCTCAAGCGCAAACACAAAGGGCCAGCTCATGGAACACTCATCAAGTGTAGGCTGGAACTCTTCAGTGCAAAGTTTGCTCGGGGTTGGGGCTACAAGTAATCTAAAGCTCAGCTGCAGATGTTGCCTCAAAGCTGGTGCTTCTGCAAATGGTTGCGGTGTCCAGGGGTTCGGGTTACACAGTCTCAACAAGGGATACAGGCCACAGAGTTTCTCAGCGTGCAGATCGACTTCAGAGACCACAGGAACTCACCTCCTGTGTTGCAAAATTCTTCAGAGTCCCCAGGAGCTTTGGAGATGCAAACCGGACCATTGTGTTTTTGGTGCCTGCCAAGCAGGGGAGTAACTCCTTTACTCCAAGGGAGATTCTTCAGTCATCTGGCATTGAACAAATCATCGAAGTTCCAGGATTCAGTTTCAGAGTTTCGTCCAGGAATATCTAAAGTCCTTTAGCCAGGGGTTCCTACTTTATACCCAAGGAAGGGGTTGGACAAACTCACGTGGACCCACCTATGGGAGGGTCAGGAAAGAGAGGTGGCTACACCCATTTCATTTGTCCAGTTTTGTGCCACAACCGGTTTGAACTGAACTATGCACAGGGACACCAACATTTGCCCCCAGTGCAGGACTTCAATGCACTGTTGGAGTGCACCCACCCAGCCCTAATACACAAAGCCTGTCTGGGAGGTGGTGACACCTCCCTGTGACAGGAAACCTATTGTCCAGGCTTCCCCTGCCGGAGCTTCATCCATCAGCAGGAGGCCAGACTTGTGTCAGTGGCTGGCAGCATCCATTTTGTGGTGCCCCGGTTCTGGTTTAGCTGGTACCGGTGTAGCGGTGTAGTCAGGTTTCTCTTTCTAGTAGGGTGGAATTATACCTCCCACGCCAGTTACTGGCAGGGTGGTATGATTCCAAAGTGTTTGACACCAAACACGACATGTTTCTGTGCAGCCATTCCAAGGTTAGCATTTACCGCGAGGTTATAATGTACTTAAGAGTATATGGTCTGGGTACATCACATACAGCCCCAGAGAAAAGAATCCGAACGCTGCAGAGGGGCTCTGGTCATGTATGGGCACTCTCTCACATGAAAACCAAGCACCCTGCCTTCAGGATTGTTAAGGCCTGCCATAGGGGTGATAGGTTTATATGTGTGTGATCAGAAGAGATATAGTGAACCTATATCTCAGTAAGGGGTGCATGCACCACCTTACCCAGGCTGCAGTAGCAGACCCGTAGTGTCATTTTGGAAGGCTTCCCAGGGGTGGCATAATACATGCTGCAGCCCCTGGTAGGCCTCTGGGGTACCTATGCCCTGGGTACATAGTATACCATATACTAAGGACTTTTAAGGGTATGCCAGAATACAATCTGGAGTTTACCTAAAGTACATGGAATCAATTTTAGAGTGAAAGCAGATAGGCTGGTGTCCTGATTAGCTTTACTATGAAATAGCGACTGTGCACTGCTGAGTTAAATCAAAAATTAAGGCTGTGAGTCGTGCTCCAGGACTACTCCCCGCTCAGGAGTATTTGAAAATCAGTGTGAGTTGCACCGCCACTGAATGTGAGGGTGTCTCCTAGGCACTGACGTGGGTGCTGTGTATCCAGCTACACATTATTCAATAACGTTTTTTATAAGTATTCGAAGTTTTGTTTCCAATGTATTTTATTCATACTTGAAATCAGATTTCATGAATTTTCATTTGGTTTTCATATGAATATATTTTCATATCTTCATTTACATCATCATAAATCACATCCATCCTTCCAATGCATTTCGGCATTAAGCCTTCATCAGGGAAGTCTAAAAAGAATGAATAATATAAGTATAACTATTAGGACCTCCTCTATACAATCATCACGTTGTACCTAACAAATGAATAAATAAATAAACATATGCAAAATTCATAGTATACAAACTGCCTTGATTTTCATAATGTGAAGACGCTCTTTAACAAACATATATACGCACTATGTATTGCTCAAGGGTTAATAATCGTCACGTTGTACCAAACAAATAAATAAACACATGCAAAATTCATAGTATGCAAAATGTCTTGATTCCCATGATATAAAGATGCTCTTTAAACAAACATATATGCGCACTGAGTATTATTCAAGGGTTAATAGACCATGCTGTGTGAATCCGATCACTACGGGTAACCCTTTGTCCATTGTTCAAACAATTTCTCTTAACAGCGCTCAACTCTCTGTATCAAACTAAGCTTCTCGGTACTAACATGAATGGAAGTAATGTCAGATACAAACAGTGTGTCATGTAACGATTTCCGCGCTTGGTCTTTTAAAACTAATAGTATCCGAGCAACTAGCTATCACCGCACAGAAAAATGTTGCTAACAGAGTGTAACTATCGTCCTTACCGTGACTCGTTTACAAGGTTCCCTCTTCTATCGAAGCTGCCGCCATGTCTAACCGCGCGGTTCCGTTGGCGTGTGACGTATATAGGGGGTGTGGTATAGGAATGCAGCTGGTTGCTAATGGTTTAAAGGAGCCTCGCATGTGCGTTTGTTGTGCATAGATGTTGTTAATAAAGATCGATTGTGTAAAAGCATGGTACGCAAGGCGTCTATATTATATGGAGTCTAAGCAGATGAATGAAATCATTAATAACTCGCTGGGGCTCAAGATTAAATGCGGTTATTATCATACGTAGAACGTATGAAAGTTATTAATAAAGATCGGATGTATGGAGGTATGGTGCGCTTGTCGTCTTATATTATATGGAGTGTAAGCAAATAGCAGTAATCATTAATAACTCGCTGGGGTTCAAAATTAAATGCGGTTATCATCATACGTTGAACAATGCATACAAATAAAAATGAATACATAATTTATCAGCGATTGTCCAGCACTCGGATGATATAATCATATGTCAAAAGAAAGTCATTTTTCATAAATAACAGCTAAATTCTGTTCGTTCATTCATCCCATTTGGTTTAAGGGTCTGCAGGTAATATATCCAATGGTTCTCGCGTCTTAACAGGACTTTCTTGTTATCTCTGTCCTCTGATTTCTCCACCACTTCAAGTACACAGGTTTTTATTTGGTTGATTTGATGGTTAGCTTCAACAAAATGAGTGGCTACTACTGATTTCAAGGCTTTTGTTCTTATGTTGCTTTTGTATTCATTGAGCCTAACTTTCAACTTACGTTCCGTCTGTCCAATATAGGCTTTGCCACATGGGCATTTAATCATATATATAACATTTGTGGTGTCACAAGTTGCATTTACGTGTAAGTTGATTTTATTACCCTTCATGGGGTGAGTGATGCTTTTGCCTTCCATAATATTGTTACAATTATTGCAGTTTCTGCATGGGATGGTACCCTTGTCTTTTTTCATAATTTCGGTGTTTGGTGTTTGCTTGATAATTTCTCCCAAATTTTTTGCCCTGTTAAATGCAAAAATTGGTAAGTCTGCAAATATGTTGTTGAAATTAGGTTGTAGTAGAGGCCAATGTTTTAATGATGTTCCTAAACTGGTAGCTGACTGTGGAAAATTTACTGACGCAAGTAATTTTGGGTTCCTTAATTACCTTTTTTGTTGTTAAAAGTGTTTTTCTTTCTTTCGTTTGGACTCTTTCCATGGCTGTTGTCAACACTGACTCCGGATATCCTCTGTCTCTGAATCGCTGTACCATTTTCTGCGATTGCTTCATGCACTCCTCCGGGTCTGAAACAATTTTTTTGACTCGCAAGAGTTGTGAATATGGCAAGTGGTGCTTAAGGGGAGTCGGGTGGAAGCTGTGGTAGGCTAAGAAATTGTTGTGGTCTGTTTTTTTGATGAATAGAGTGATTTCCAATTTATTGTCCTTATTGGTGATGGTAACGTCCAGGTAATTAATAGTGTTGGCATCAATTTCAAAGGTGAATTGTATGCGTTCATCTACTTCATTGAGATTCTTAATGTTTTCAATTAGTTTTTCCTTAGCTCCTTTCCACAAGATAAATATATCATCTATATATCTTATGTATAGACGTAACCCTTCTTTCCATGTTTGATTCTGAAGAATATGGGCGTTTTCGTAGTGGTGCATAAAAATATTGGCATACGAGGGCGCTGCCGAATTTCCCATAGCTGTCCCCGATTTTTGGAGATTGAGGTACTGGGTTTTTCGGAACCCAGCGGTGCCAGGGGGCAACACCCGAAGACCTCGAGTCCTTCCTGTTTCGGACTACAGAAACACAGAGTCTTCTAGGTGAAGTCAAAGATCGTATTTATTGGCTGCAACCAGTAGCAGGCATCCTAGAAGTACAACAGCATGTAGGTTCTCAGGAGACTGCTCAAACATTCAATCCAACTCTCTCCTTTTATACAAAATATTATGCTTTAGGCACAAATTCCTTGTTTTACAGTTTAGGCCATTCGAATATTTTCACTACAAAAGAAAAGCAAAGTCATGATGACAAGCCCACATTTCAGTAATTCCAACCCATGATCAATTACCCGGCAAGGTCCAGTATTTCCATCAGATATCGGTGAACCCCCAATAAAACCGGGAACCTCCTCCTTGTAAAATGAGTCATAAAGAAGGGAACAGGGACAGGTGTGCGTAAGATTGTGCATGGTTTGTGTGCGATGAAAGGTTTATGACATGTTGCGCCTTGATACTAATCTCGGTCGGCCGCTGGGAAGGAGCTGACCGAACAGGTTTGGCTTCGGGCAGTGGAGTCAGCTTGTCCAGGTCACAGAGGAGTTAGCAGAGGCGTACGTGTCCTTCGGACTCGGGTTTGGCCTTTATTTATTTGGCTATGTGAGGGCAATCAAGAAATGGCTGCCGTTCACAAAATGGAACCCGAGGGTTCGAGACGGAAACTCTGGTTTATGGGTGATCCCAATGCTCGAATACACTGAAAATACGCATGTGTAGCGTATTTGTCATTTCCGGTCTGCTGATACCAAAATCGTCATGATATGACAATGTTTATAACACGGGTCCAGAATTTTCAGTACCACAAGATACCATTGGTCTTGCCATTTGACGTAACTGTGCATTAGGGTAAAATTGAGTCATTCGAGCAAAATTATTTTCATGGGTTCCTCGTATTACATTTGTATCAATGCTTCTTCTACCGCCTCTATGCCTAGCTGGTGTGGTATCGAGGTATATATTGCTTGGACATCGATAGTGCACATCAAAATTTCTTCTTCAGGTTCCAAGTTGATGGCTGTCAATTTGTTTAGAAAATCAGTAGTGTCTTTAACAAAAGAGCTCATTAAAAAGACGAAGGGTTGTAAATATTTATCAATAAGTTTTCCCACTGGTTCATGTTTGCTACCGCAGGTAGATACTATGGGTCGACATGGTGGTCTGATGGGGTCTTTGTGGATTTTTGGTGTCACATAAAATTTAGGAGCTTTGGGATGATCAGTAAGGAGATATTTTTTCATTTTTTCAGACACTATCCCTTTTTCCATAGCATTCTGAATTATTTTCTGTAACACTGTTTGTATCTCCCTATTGGGATTGAAATCCAGTTTCATGTAAGTTTTGTCGTCCTGTAGATGTATTTGGACTTGAGCATTATAGTAATCAGTATTCAAAACGACTAGAGCTCCACCTTTGTCTGCCCTCTGGCAAATGATGTTTTTATTGTTGGCTATAGATTTTAATGTAGCCTGCTCCTTCTGTGTAAGGTTTTTGGATTTTGTTTGTTTACGGTAATTAATTTTAGATAAATCCTGTTTTACCAACTGTTCGTAAAGATCAAGCGTTTTATGGCTGATGGGAGCCATATAGGAACTGGTGCTTGTTAAACCTTTTAGTGGATCCTCTTTTGATTCTTGATGTTCAGTGACAATATTTTCAAAATAATGGCGAAGTCTAAGTTTTCTCATTAGTTTGAATAAACTAATGTTGAGTTCCAGTAGGTTTGTCTGTCCGTTTGCACAGCTGCCTTCGCGGCTTCATCAGCCAATGAATTCCCTGCAACGTGAACTCCATCACGCTGATGACTCAGTGTATAGATCACGTGAGTCTTTTGTAGTTCTTTCTGTAAAAGAACTACTTGTTCCCAAAGCATTTTATGCTTGATTGTCCCACCCTTTTCATCTTTGAAACCGTTTTGAACCCAGTTCTGCAAGTATTCATTGTAAGATTAAACGCAGTAATAGGAAACGCACAGTATAAGTGTTGGGGAATTCGCGATCAGCATTTTCAAGCGCCTTCTTGAATGCTTGGAGTTCAGCTCGCTGAGCTGTAGAGTCTCCGAGTGATTGAGTTTTTGTGACCATAGGTCTGAATTTACCATCACGCCAGCGACCTTTAACAATCGCGCACGCAGCACTATAAGCTTGTTGACCCCCAATTGCGGGTTGTGCTGATCCGTTTGTATAAATTATACATTCGTACTGTTGTAGAGGCAGAATCTCAATAGGCAGAGGACATTCGTGTTCATATTGTAGAAATTCTTGTGTTTTCAAGTAAGGGTCAAAAACATATTCAACGTCTGTTGCAGCAAGAGAATTAACCCATTGTATCCATCTCGGATGTAAAGCCGTAGCATTTGGAATGCTTGCTTTCGTCACTGCCTCTTGGGCAGGTACAGACGTAACGAACATCATGTGTTTTCCCTGTGCTAGGGCTCTTTCTTTTGCTACTGCAGTTTGAACCGCTGTCAGAATTTTTTCTGTTGAAGTGAATTTCATTTCAGCTTGTGTGTGCAAGTGTGATTTGTAAGCTATTGGTACCTTTTCACCTTCATTAAAGGTTAGGTAGGTGAATCCTCATCTTTCTGGGATGATTCGGATCACAAGATTGCGTAAATTTTCGCGTGTCTGTAGCTGTGTTTTTGCTAACATGTCTGTTTGTAATGAACGCAAAATTTCTGTGTGTTTTTGAATCCAATTAGTTGATTTGAAATCCGGTTTGATTAGTTCATTGAGAGGTCTAACCCTTTCTGCGTAATTTAAAACGTAAGTTCTTCCGAAATTCAGCTAACCTAGAGTTTTTGGAGGTTGGAGCAGCGCACACTTTTCTAAAAAGTTGGCTGCCAGGTTTTTGCCCTCACTTGAAAGTTCATATCCCAGAAATAGGACATTGAGGTGGGGGAATTTGTGATTTCTTAAAGTTGAATTTGTACCCTTCAGAGGCAAACCCAAGTATAATGGTGTTCACTCTTTCCAAGTGCCTGTCCAAATCATCGTCTGTAAGATAGATGTCATCGACATATTATAATGCCTCATCATCATACGTTTGTAGTAACTCTGTTACTCTGGCTGAAAATAACCCTGGACTATTCTTGAATCCCTGAGGGAGACGACAGATGTGTCCCCATTGTTGTAAAAGTGGTCAAATACCTGCTTTCAGGTGCAATGTTTTGACAGAAGAAACCATTTGAAATATCTAATGTCGTTTTGTATTTTTTGCGCACGATGTTATTCATCAGTGCTGCACTGTGTGAATTTTGTACTGCTAAAGTTTTGCAACAGGTGTTTATATGTCTGTAGTCCAAAACTAGATGATATGTATTGTCTGGTTTGGAGACAGGAAACAAAGGATTGTTCATGGACGAGGTGCATGTTTCAATCACCCCTTGGTATTCAAGTTGATCTAAGATCTCCCTGACCTGTTTCTTAGCGTCTTGCTTAACTGGATACTGCCTTTGTGCAGTTGGTTGATTTATTAACTGGATTTTGTAATGAGGAGAATCCTCATCCCATCCCACATGATTTTTATATAATGCTGGAGCCTGGGCCACTGCCCATTTTCTGGCAGAAGTGTATTTTTTATGAATTAAAACACGATTTGAGAAGGCTGGCATAATGATCTCTTCGCCATGTGGGCACTCCCTGACAAATTCAGGTGGCCAGTCTTTTTCAGCTAGAAGAATGTCATAACCCTTAGAGAGCGTCTCCCAAAAGAGAGCTTTTATTTTTCAGGTTATGTCCCCCTCTATACAGAGTATTACTTCATATAATTTGTGGGGTACGCTAACACTGATGTCGTCAGTTTCTACTTAAACGCATTTATTCTTGTCCACTGTCTCCAGATGATCCATAAGGATCTTGCGAGCCATGGGTACTTTTGCTGCACTGTCTAGCATTGTCTAAGCCCACTCCCCGTTCTTGAGTTGTGTCCTCAAGATCCTCGGCATATCTGATCTTTACACTTGCTACCTTCTTCTTTGGAGAATTGTTGTTTCTTATTTTTTGGAACGTGCTGATCCTCTTTGGACTTCACGCGTTCTTCTTTGTGTTCTGACTGTCCTCTTCTTTCCGATTTCTGGGAGGAAGTCTGAAAAGTTTGAGAGCGAGGTGTATCATTATCTTGATATCTATCGGGTTTTCTCAAATTATCCCTATTCCTGAGGTTATACCTCTTTTCAGAGGACTCCTTTTGAGGAGGCCTACCTCGGGAATTAGAAGGCTCTTTTTTAGGAAGAGTCTGTTTGGTGTTCTCCCATTTCTTTTTAGGAGTAGTTAAATTATTTTTAATAAAAACTTTTTCAGGATTTTCTGTTAATTGTGGTTTTAGTGGTTTCCCACCCAAACTATCTCTACCTAGTTCTTCATAGGATTTTTCAATCATTCTGGCATGTTCGTATGGTTGTTCAGCAATGTCCATTTCTTTTAATTTTTGGCGGATCCCCACGGATGCTGCTTCACCTTTAATGTTGGCTAATAGTATAGCCGAGACCTGTTTGAAATCATTTAGTAATTTCATACCCAGATTCAAGTCAGGTTCTGGTCCGTATCATTTTGAATCTGTCTCAGGACGTCTGGTATTACCGCCATAGACGGCACACCATGTGTTTTTGTGTAGATTGAAGCAAAGACTGTACCCCAAGTGTCACAGTCCTCCACATGTGGTGCGATCCCCATTGGTAAACAGATTGTTTGAATTCTGTGTTTTTCATGAAGTGTACTATCGGGAAATACTGCCTCTATTTGAGTATTTTTTTTAGCTAACCAGAATGGAATTTGTTCCAGTTTTGCGGGTAATTTACCAATGACTGATTGTACAAAATTCTTATCTCTCTTCCATCCTCCCCTTCCGAGACCCTTGACCCTCCCCCTGAGACCTCCAATTCTCAAGAGTTGTCTGGACTTCCTCTTCAGGCCCAGAAGCCTAAATTAGATACATTTGCTTCCACTACCCCCGAGAAGCTTCTACCTGTCCTCCAATCAATTAAAAGTGGTTCCCCATTAGATCCCGCGCCTTTAAATATCTCAAAACTAGTCAATCCAACAATATTGCCTTACTTGGTCCACCTAATCAATGCCTCGCTCTCTCAGGGCATGGTGCCACCGAGTTGGAAAAAGGCTATTGTCAGAGCCTTGATCAAGAAACCCAATCTGGATCCCCTAGAATTGAATAACTTTCGCCCAATCTCCCTACTGTCAGGTGTCAGTAAAATGGCAGAAAAGATAATCAATCACCAGATTTCCGACTATCTGGAATCTAACGGCCTACTTAAATCTTCCCAGACGGGCTTTAGACCAGGCCAAAGTACTGAGACTGCAATGGTGGCCGTGGTTGAAGAAGCCAGAAAAATCATGGATGAAGGAGGGTCAGTGGCAGTGATCCTCCTGGACATCAGCGCAGCCTTTGACACCGTGAACCATTCCATACTGGTTCACAGGCTCACAGGGATGGGAATCACAGGGGCCGCCCTGTCTTGGCTCAACTCTTTTCTAAGTGACTGGTCCTTCCAGGTGGCAGAAGGGAACTTCACTTCTAAAAGTATACCTATACATTGTGGGGTTCCCCAGGGCTCATCACTGAGCCCAACCCTTTTTAATGTATATATGTCCCCCCTGGAGAGTATTGTCACCGCGTCAGGGATTAAGTTACTCACCTACGTGGATGACACCCAGATGGTAGTATCTCTTAGTCAGCAAAATCATCCCTCCCCTGACCTTTATACCTGTCTTGGGGAGATAACTAAATGGATGGATAGATCCCATCTGAAGCTAAACAGCGGAAAGACAGAGATTATGATTATGGGAAACCAATCCCATTTCCGCCCAGAGTCCCTATGGCCCCCATGTATGGGACCCCCACCGTCTCCTAAAAATGAAATTAAGAGCTTGGGGATTTGGTTGGATGAGGGTCTCACCTTCTCCTCCCAAGCCCGGAAAACAGCGGGCACCTGTTATGGCCTCTTACGCACCGCTAGAAAAATCTTGCCTCTGCTGCCCCCCATTCCCAAAAACTCCTGATCCAAGGGTTAATACTGTCTCGCTTAGACTATGGTAAGGCCCTTTACCTTGGAGCCCCTAAAAAGGTGGTTTCACAACTCCAGGTTGTACAAAATACAGCGGCCCGTCTACTTACGGGCACGCATAGTCATTGTTCAGCTAAACCCTCCCTTAAGGTCCTTCACTGGCTGCCCATCCAACAAAGAGTGCATTTCAAGGCCCTATGCACCAAACATAAGATCATGCACAATAAGGCCCCTCCCATTCTGAAGGATCTTATCATGCGCCACACATCTAACAGAGCCCTTCGATCTTCCCATCTTCACTTTACTTCAGTGCCTAGAATTAAGAGAGCCCGATCTGGAGGCCGTCTGTTCTCCTACAACGCCTCCAAATTGTGGAACTCTCTCCCGCTGGACATTCGGGCTGAACCGAATCTGCTCTCTTTTCGTAAACTTCTCAAGGCTTGGCTTTTTCCATAATCTTACTTCCCCCCATTTATGTCTTCTTACATTAGCGCTGGGACGCTTACGGGCAGCCATGCGCTCTAAAAATCAGTAATAAAATAAATAAATAAATACAGTCTGTGGTATAATTTTGTTTGTGTTACCCTGGTGAGGTGTGTGCTGTGGAATCCTTATAGCAGGTTGTACTGTTAAGGTCCGCATGACATATTGTACCAATTGTCTATGTATTTTTATTAACTGTTTTAGCTGAGCTAACAGTTCATGTCCTGTCATTCTTTCAATTTGAGGATGTGGTGTATAGCTGGATAGTACCGGCCATGTTGCTGCTGGTCTACCTAGTGGACGAGCCTGGTAATGTGATTTTGATGTTGTAGGGTGCCTTTAAACCAGAGCTGATGCTCTTGGTAAGTTAGTAGAATTTCTATATCCTCGAAAGGAATGTATTCCACTGGAGGAACTTCTACTTTGTAGTAGTGAAACTCATTTGTTGCTGGATTAGCTTGTGGAAAAGAAATCCATGAATAGAATACCTCTGTCTGCCGATATTCATGTGCCTCTATAACAAATATAACCTTACCACCTCTCGATGATACGCCATTTGTCCTAAGCTTTGTAGTGATGGTTTTCCTTACGTTTACTGGGATGATTACAGCATCCGGGTCGTTTTGCTGAAGACCTCTGTCTCCTACGGCTGGTTGGGCTGCTGCTGCAACTCTAACCCTTTCTCTCTTGTCTTCACTATCCGTCATTTTGTTGACTGAAAGTTTGCAGAAGGAAACAAAGACAAGGTGCACAATATTTTTGGAACACTGTATCCTTCAACGTTGAACAAACCAAAAACGAATACATAGGGCTTTCGTCCTACTCAGTTATGGTGGATATTTTATCCTTTTACCCACTCCAGATGTCTATTGGAGTATTTTACGGGAAGAAGGTGTCTTTGTGAAAAGCACAACTGAGTTACTCTAGTATCTAGAGTTAAATTAGTCCCCTACCAAACGTTGGGCGCCATGTAGTGTAGTTCCTTTATTCCCAATAGGCTCAGCGCAATGGAATAGCATATACTATAGAATTGACGTAGGACTTAAGTCGACTAAGTCTCTATCGCATAAACTAAACTTAATTGTGTGGGTGCCAGCTAACTCCGAGGTCACTAGAAACTTTCTTGAATACACAAGAAGGGATTAGTTTCTGACAACCACATAAACATGATAAATTTGATTCCCAAGAATAAGAAATATATCTCTTGAGTCGCTGAAACAATAGATGGCTATTTCACTCAGTCAATCGTGCATGCTTCGTTTCACCAGAGATGCAGAGAAATAGAGAGACAAGCGTTTTCAATAAAAACGTTATTTATTGAACAGTCTTCTTTCTCATGCAAAAGAAATGAACTGTTACAATAACAATACTTGTCATGAAGTAAAGTGCGTACAGTAAAAAGCATATTACAAAATAATACTGTAAAAGCATGATATGGTTTCTAAGCCATAAGATAAATACATAAAATAAGTAAAAGACTAAAACGTACTCCACTGGTGCTTTCTAAAATACGCCTACCCCGGTGTACCTAACCTAAGTCTAGTATGAGGGAAGAAGTAAGTGTAGTGTAGCAAAGATTTAGTATTTTCTACCAAGAATCTATCCAAGATTTCTCTTAGAGTTCTAATCACCTCCGTACCTTGGTTTTAGAATGAAGAGGTCTGGTATCTCTTTCTCAGGACTCGATTTCCCAACAACCCGCAAGAGTAGCTTGGAAACACTGGAGCTGGATTTCTCGGCAGGAGAAAAGACAGCGTCTTTCTCAGTGCGACTGCTGGAGGGTCGGCTTCCTTCGGCACTGTAGCGAGCTGCGTCGGGCAAGTAGATAGTCGAACTGCTCCAAACCACCGAGGGTTTGCTAGGGCAAGTGTGGGCATATTTATACCTTGAAGGTGCCGAGTTTTACGTAAGTTTGGACATAATAACGTCACTAAAGGCTCTCAGTTCTAAGAAAACTCCATGAGTTCTTAGAGAAATCAATATTCAAGCAAGGGGTTTTCCCTGACTGCTGAAGGCTAGTTTTTCCAAGATATTGTTGTGGAAGTGGCCATGCCGAATTTGGACTGCATGGGCTATGTCTAAATATGGTTATGATTTCTACTCCTATATAAGGATAGGATGATTTATACATATATATGGGCATGAATCAGGAAAATTACACTAGTGTACTAAAATGATACATAACATCCTGAGTTGCACAATGAAACATTTCCTAGCTAACGAGAAGGAAAGTTTCAATTCTATTAAAGAGAAGGAGGTGAGGATTATACATTACTTTCTTCACTTTATTAAATCAGCAGCCTTTAAAGAACATATTAAAGAAAAAATAACACAGACTAAATGTTCCATGAAGCAGAGGGGGATGAGTCTCCGTAGTAACTGTGATGTGTCATTTGGTGGGGCATACCATTATTGCCGTAGCCTTGGGGGGTGTTGTTGGACCTCCCTATCTGGGCTGTGGTATGTAGTCACGATCATGACGAAGGGGGGCTTTACTGTTGGTAAATAAAGAGGCTCGATGAATGACGGGAAGGTGAACAGAGTACCCTATGTGTCCTGGTGTTACTTACTCATGTTACACCAATGTAGCTGAGAGAGCTCCATGTTGTTTACAATTTTTGTAGGGGTGCACTATAATCACGAGTAGTCAGCACCCACATATTTAGAGGACCTTACTAATGTAGTTTAGGAAATGTAACATTAGGCCGGGGATCAGTGCAATATGTAGTAATGTGTTTTATTAAACATAGACTAATGTAGTCCCTTAACCAGAAAAATATCAGTTCCTGCACCCCCTTCACCAGATGATTTGATAGCATTCCAGCGATTCCAGTCCGGATTTTGCACAGATCCCACAGTGAGAGCGAGAGCGGGGCAGCCGGCGCACGGCAGCACAGCAGCAGAAGCACAGCAGAGAACAGCGGCAGCCGAGACCCGTGAAATCTGGTCATCGGGGAAAAGGCTTGGATTGAAGCCGTAAACCTGTGGGTTGGTGCCGTGCCAGTGCCGCACTGGGGGCTGTGGGCTGTGGGCTGTGGGCTGTGGGCTGTGCAGGCACTGAGGGCTGAGCAAGGCTGACGGGTCCTGCAGTGGCGGCATGTGAGCAGGAGCAGGAGAAACGAGAGCAGGTACACAGTTTGCACCGGAGCCGTGGAGAAGGTTTGGAGTGAGCCGTCCGATAGCGGTGTGTGCGCACAGTGTGCTCAGCGGGAGGAACCCGGGGGCCAGGTCAGGGGGGACTCTCAAGCATTTGCTGACCATCCCGCCTGACCGCCCGCCCGCCTGCCTGCCGCTGCCGCCATTTGTCCTCAGCTCCAGTCTCTATCTCAAGCCACACTCAAGCAGGGCGGGAGAAGGCAGGTGCGGTAGTGGTGGCAGAGGCAGCAGAGGTGCCTTGTAGTGCGAGTCAGAGGCCCGGATGCACTGGACGCCGCACCTTTCCTGCTCCTCAGCCGCCAAGCCAGCCTTCGCCAGCCCTTGCCCCTCGTGCTAGCCCAGACGAGTCTTATCGATCAGCCCCAGCATTGGCTGCGCAGCCGGGCAGCGAGCAGGGTGCAGGTTGCCCTAGGAGAAGTGGAGGTACGCGGAAGCGCCCTGTAGCGCCCTGTAGCACCCTATAGCGCCCCGCGGAGCCCGGATTAGCCCGGTGACGACTAGCGGCTGAACAGAGGCAGGGCGGCAGCAGAGAGGAGTGCAGGAAACGGACAGACATCAGTCAGACCTCAGCCAGACCCCTGCATAGCCCAGCCCTGCCAAATCCAGCGGACAGGAGGTTCTGCTTCAGCAGGGTGGGGGGCATTTGCAGTAAGGAGCGACAGGACCGACAGGAGCAACAGGAGCCGAGAAGCCAGCACAGGGTTTCAGTAATAGAGGCCGGACTAACACTATCACCAAATTTACCAAACAAGGGACACAAACAAATTCCATTGTAATCATTAGGGCCAGTATCACAAGTAGGATTAAAGTGGGATTAAAGGAGAGTCAAGAAACTACTCGGGAAATGAGATCAGGGAAAATCCGTCAACCTGTGGTAAGCAAAAAATATTTTAAAAAATCGAGAAAATCAACTGTGGAAGCCACACTGCCGATGAAAACAAAGATCCAGCTAAGTCCTAGGGAGAGGTTGGTTTCAGCACCGCCTCCCGAATCAACGTTGAATACCAGACGGAAAACTGGTCTTTTAAAAATTTTCTATCCAAAGGATCCAATGGCGGTGATTTACGCACCAACAGCGGAGGCTTACAAATTGCCAAGCCCCATCGTGCCACTTAACACACAGTCTCCTCGGGCCAAAAGCTTGCTGAATACGAATAACGACCCAACAGGGTCCCAACTTCCTCAGCCCCGACCGACACATCCATCCCAGGCAAAATTGGCATTAGTCACCGCTCAAGTGCATAACCCCAATACTCCCACAGCTGTAAGGGAATCAACGAGATGTAGAGTTATAAAGGACATTACAGAGGATCCCCTCTCAAATGAAAATTGTACGAACCCGAGCAAAAGCGTACCAACCGCATAGATAGTCGAAGCAAATGATCACATAAAGGAAACCAAGGAATCCAAGGAGGAAATTTTAATACACAGCACTTCTTCCAAGTCATCTACACAAGAAGTGGACCAATGGCTAAAACCTCTTTTTCTATCAAACGATTCCCAACTTGAGGAACTCACCGAAAGAATAACCAAGTATATAAATTCCCAAGGGAGAGCCCCACAAATAGGACCAGGTTTTAATGACCACCAGTTGAGTTCTGGCATGGTGGTGTCCACCCCTCGCTGCCCCTTGGCAAACAGAGACCAACAACGACTAGCAATGGACGATAGTAGTATTATGCCAATAAATCAAATCCACCCTAATCATACCGCGACGATTACAATTTCATCAGTGAGCACGATGGACTCAGAGTCCAATGATTCGAGTAAACCCCAAAAAGAACAGCCCCCTACTTCATGGACTCACTCCATGTTAAGCACCTTAGATCAAGCAATAAGGGTGCTGAGTTATCAATCGTACAAAATGGAGGTTCAGATTGACCTCATTAACTTAGTGGCTGGCCACATCTCAGGCATAAATGCAAAATTGGACTCACTCTCGTCGCTTTTAACAAATCGGGGGAAACCGGAGCCACACACTTGCTACAGCAAACAACAGTGCAACTGTGGTTGCGGAAGTATAATCGAGAAGTTAGCAAGCCTCCCAGACATCTTAACGGATATCCGAGAGGAGGTAAAACAAACCCGCAACAGTCATCAGGTGAAATAAACCCAACTTAATCAGGATAAGTCGCTAATTGCAAAGAGAAATTACATTAATGGATTCTCTAGAAGCAAAGCTATAATGGACCAAGAACAAATATCAACGGAAGAAAGTTTAGAAAGATCCGCCAAAGTAATGGAAGGAACTCAGCTCACCCAAAAGTCTATCACCGAGGGTAAGCCAACAAAGAGGCAAAGGAAAAGGGCTAGGAAGGCCAGACTAAAGTATAAAAGGCAACAAAATATAGATCAAGGAAATATCTTTCCCATATTCAAAATGAACACTCCCCATGAAACCAAATGTAAATCACGGAACACGCTGCCAGGTGGAGAGGATGGATTTAACCTTTCACTAGATAAGACTATTCTAGCAATCTCATCAAGGGAAGGAGGTTTGAGTCCTGGAGCACCTATCACCCCCACCCAACACACCCCCACCCAACAACAAAGCAAAACGATTCAATCCTGCCCCGCAGTTCATACCCAGCAAAGGGAAAAAAGACCTTTCAAAAAATACCAAAAGGGCAAGAATTGCGACAAGAAAAGACACAGCCTACAAAAGTCGCAGGTTACGGTGGAGGTTTGCAAATAAAAACAATACTCGCCCCGGTAGAAAATACAGGTATACAAAGCGTGCTTGAAGAGGATATTAATTGGGGAACAAAGGTCAGTAGTACACACCATACAACCATAACACTGGAAAAGAATTCACATGAAATACATGGAGGAAAAAAACCAATATCAGAAATCAAAACTGAACCAAACCTGGTGCGAGTTACAGTTATTGATAAAGAGCGTAGATGTACGGTAATCCAAAGGGAATCAATCCCGGTTTCAACAAGGTTAATTAATACAGGATTAATACACAAAATAAAAGAAACAATCGAGGAAGCGAAGGAAGAGCAAGAACAACAAGCCACGTCTGCAACATGCGATACCAAAGTATCTCATAATCTTCTAGTTCCCAAACCAGATTTTATACAAACGTCTAAGGAGATCCCACATCATACAGGGTCTTTTGAGTTAAAATTGACATTTATTCCCGAATATCCAACAAAGGGGAGGCAGGATATCCTCAATCGAGGTAACTTGCTAAAATTGTTTAACGAAACATCAGTACTTAAAGAGATAACCTCTCAGGACCTTTTAACCAATGAATTTCAAACAAACAGACATAATGCGGACACTGAGGAAACTGTAACTACCTGGGCCTCAAAGGACCGGGTTGACAAGATATATTCTGCAAGACCACAGTTCGGAACATGGGGTATATCCATTCTATGACACAAACGACCAAGGTATCCCTATCCCTTACTAGATAGCTCATGTAATCAAAAAAAGGAAAACGGAACCAGAGAAAGTCAAAGTACCTGCTTGCGAGGCGCTCGGGCTTCCTCGCCAGCAGCCTCAAGCATAAGGAATAGGGTCATCTCATTAGAACACTCGCAAACAACTGGTCATCAAGGTTTGGATAGACAGGATTGGTCATGGGTAACCATGGTACTGAGCAATAAACATACCTAACCGAGAGCCCAATTTCTTCATGGCAATTCATAACGGGAAGCAACTTCAGAAGGTAAAAAGGCCACAAAGTGTTTCGTTTTGCTCTTGGAATGTTCATGGCTTCCAAGAAATGGCTCACGACTACGAAATGCTAGCTTTCTTCCAACAACAAGATGTAATCCTGATCCAGGAGTCATGGAAACTAACGCCAACCTCAAACTGATGGTTCAATGAACATCACATATTTGCAGAAAGATTTTCAACTTTTGGGCATCCCCGTGGCGGATTATCAACCTACGTAGCCCAAAAATACAACTGGTAAACAGAAGACCTGGACGTGGGTTTTAATAGGGCCCAAGTGATCAGAATCACTGATACCCCGCCATCTGGGACTCAAAAGTGGAAACTTTTAGTAATTAATGTCTATATCCACCCTGATAGGAAGACCCAGAAAGAAAAACATGCAAACTTAATATCGTTGATAAAAGTGATGCAAAGAACTTACACGCAATGGCCACTGTTCATCTCTGGGGACTTTAACTACGACCTTATAGGAAAAAATCCGGTGAAAGCGAAGACGACATCGACCTGCGGCGGACAAAAGTTAACTACCATCTTAGGAGACCTGGGACTGTCAGTTTTGAAGGGTAACACAAAGGGGGACAGGCCGGCAGGCATTACATACTTGAGCGGCAAGGGCCATTCAACAATTGACTACACAATCTTAAGCAAGGAGCTAATTCCCAGTTTGAATCATTTGAAATTGACCAACGTATAGAAAGTGATAATTTTCCCCAAATAACGAGATTGAATATCGCGCTCACCTTGACACAAAGAATGACCTCTCTTTTACAGCACACCGTAAAGTTCAACCTAAAAAATTAAAATGGCGTGGAGGAGGGTTGGAAAAAATTCAGGACACAGTAAAAGTTTATATGTCCAATTTAGGTCCCCAAACAGAGGAAGAATGCGTAACCAACTGGGAGCAACTGATTCTGGACCTACTGCAAAAGTTTCCAGCAACGCCAGGGAATCTGAGGAACATAAACATCAATAAGGAGCCATGGTTCAACACGGACTTAAGAACGAAAAAAGAAAGGTTGCAAAAGAAGTCCGAGCACTTGCACGGCAAAAGAAAATGGGGATCACTCCAAATAAATGTAACCTGAAGGAAGGAAGGAGCATTTATAGGAAGTTACTGAGGGTCGCGAAGTCCTCTTACAAGGAAACGATCTGTAACAAACTACTAATTGCGGGAAAACAGCCAAACAGCAGGGACTTTTGGGGTATCATTAATGATCTAAATAAAGGGGCAAGCCTCCAACAGGAAGCTGGGGTCGGAGAGGAAACTTGGGCCCTACATGTGCAATCCTTGTATTGTAATACAGACCCGGGCCCCATCAAAGGTTTACGGGCAACGGAGGCTAACGAGGAGAAAAAAAATGGAAATAAGAGCCTGGATTTCAAAGAAAATGAGACTGGGGAAGAAGTAAATGGGCCCATTGAAACGGCCCATTTAACCACCAAAAACCAATTGAGAGGCATAATATCAAGATTAAAGACAGAAGGAGCAGCAGGCCCGAATGGGCTGCCCAATGCGATCTTCAAGCATGACCCGGTCTTCTGGTCAGAGATCTTAACGCCTCTTTTTAATTACATATATAAACAAGCAAAGGTCCCCACCTCCTGTAAAGGTAATATTATTCACCCGATATTTAAGCAGGGAGACCATCGCAACCCCGCAAATTACAGGTTGATATCTTTAAAAGATGTGGAGGCTAAGCTCTACGCCTCTTGCATCCTATCAGAGCTAGAAGACTGGATAGGAGTCACAAACATAATCCCCAAGTTTCAAATAGGGTTCAGGCAAGGGATGGGAACCATAACAAACTTAACTTGCCTGTCACGCCTAATGGATATAGCAGGAACCAAGGGATCTCGGCTGTACGCCTGTTTTATTGATATCAAGTCAGCGTTCGACCGGGTGAGCAGAGAGCGCTTGTGGGGAAATTTAAAGAGCTGGGGCTTTCCGAACCACCTTTTAAAGGCAATAATAGACCTATACAATAACACTTGGGCAAGAGTGAAATTAGGTAACGGAGGCAGTACAACCTCGAGTATTACAACGCATCAAGACCTCAAACAAGGTTGCGTGTTAGCTCCTACCCTTTTTAACCTTTTCCTTTCAGACATCATTAACGTTTTGGAAACTGCTCAAGGTCACCCACCGTTATTGGCCAATAATCCAATATATTTCTTACAATACGCGGACAACATAGTAGTGAAATGAAATGAAATGAAATGAAAGTGGGTTTTATAAAGCGCATTACTACCCGAAGGCCTCGTAGCGCTGAGGTTGCTTACTTCTGGGAGATTGCAGATTTATGTGGAAAAAAAAAAGTTTTAAGGGTTTTTCGAAATTTTAAAAGATTGGGCTCATTCCGGAGCGAGGAGGGTAAAGAGTTCCAAGTCACGGCCGCATTCATGGAGAAGGAGCGTCCGCCCCACCTGGCCCGTTTAATTTTGTGTGTTGTTGCCAAAAAGGCTGTGCTTGAACGCAATGATCTTTGGGGATGGTAAGGAGTGGCTAAGGAGCAGATCATTGTGGGAGCATTTTTCCACATGGCCTTATGCATTATGCACATCGCTTTAAATTTTACTCTGGCTTGGATGGGCAGCCAGTGTAAATTTCTCAGGGCAGTAGTGCCTGATTGACTGCGGGGGAGGCCTAGCAGTAGACGTGCTGCTGCGTTCTGGGTGACTTGCAGTTCTTTGAGTGTGCTAATCGGTGCACCCAGATATAGGGCATTCCCGTAATCAAGGCGGGACAGGATAATGGCCTGGACCAATATCCTGCGGGCCTGAAAACGGAGAAGAGGTAGAATTTTCCGCAGCATGCGCATCAGCCCGAAGCAAGTGGCGGACAGTATGGTGGCTTGCTGAATAAAAGTTAGGGTATTGTCTAGCCACATGCCCAAGCTTTTAATTTGCTTTTTTGGTTCTGGGGGGGAGCCCATACAGGGTGGCCAAAGTAAAGTGGGGCTGGGGTGAGCTGTGTTCCCCAGGAACATCAGTTCAGTTTTATCCCCATTAAGTTTTAGATGAGAGGAGGCCATCCAGTCTGTGACTGCAACTAGACTGCAACTCCATAGTAGTGCTAAGCAAAACACCAATTGGACTACAAAGAGCAATAAATAAACTAACATCCTATTTGAAACGGGAAAGGCTGGAATTAAACAAAGCAAAAACAAAAGTGGTCCGTCTAGTAGAACCAAAAAAGATCAAGTACAAATGGACTTCGAATGGGGTAACGGTGGAAGAACAAGGGTCATACAAGTACCTTGGAATAATAATAGCACAAGGACTAAAACACAAGGAGCACAAAGCAGCAATACAAGCTAAAGGCCAATCACTAATTTTTGCTTACCGTTTATTAAAATCCAAACTGGACTGCCCTAATTACAAGCACCTATTAAAAGTTATGGCGGGCCAAATCATGCCCACCCTGTCCTACGGCCTAGTTACTTAGTGTGGGAAGGAGGCTGATCTATTAAACGACCTACAGATTAAAATCTACAAAGCTGTCTTCAACCTCCCAAAATCCGCCTCAGCCTCGCAAGTCAGGCTTGAATTTGGACTGCAAAATCAGAAATTCCGGAGCATGAGTGGCTTCGTGAAGCTCTGTCACAAATTCCGCTCTGCAGACCCCGATTCCATGGACTGGCTGTGCTGGGAAGAAATCAAAAAACATGCGGACAGCGAAATCCCGAACACCTGGGGAAAGCATTTGAAAACCTGTCTGAGAGAGCTGGAGCTGGAATCTGTATGGAAAACCAGGACAGACAAAGCAGGTTTAAGTAGATCAGCCAATGTGGCAGCAAAAAGGAAATCCGTCTTGGAGGATAAAAATACACTTGTAAAACGTCGGCATGGATGGACTATCATCAACTCCTTTACAGCACTAAAACCTCATGAATATCTTTCATCTCACTTTAGCGGGTACTTAAAAAGAGCATTTACAGATTACCGGATGGGACTGCACGTTTCAAAAGATTTATTATCGTCCTGGAAATGCACTCATCAGACGGAGCAATGTCGTCTCTGCGGTTATAAAACCGAAACCCTAGCCCATTGCCTCTGTGTATGTCCAGCAGTCACGGCCCAGAGGCGACGGTATTTGAAACCCATTTTTAACGAGCTGAAAATCCGAACTTGCAGACAAGCAGTAACAAGTTGGCTGGGAGGTTCCTCCATAATTCTGGCATGCCGGGGAGTTAAATTCCTGGCAGAGGTAAGAAAATGCTTAGGTCAAGTTGAGCAGGGGGAATACTGAGGAGGAAGGCCACCACGGCACCCCAATCCAGGGTCTCTCATGAAAATCATAATCGGAACTTTAAAAATTGATTGAGACCCTCACACGGCTGGAGCCGCCCGGACCTTTTTTTTAAAAATATCGTGGCATATTACCAACTTTAAGCGGTATTTATCGCTAACGATGCTTAGCAACAAATTTTTTAACGCTAAGCATCGCAGGAAATTATCGCAGAGATAACTTGCTATTAGCAAGGTTTATCTCATAAGTGATAAAAATCCTCACGCTAACTGCCAATTGAGAGATTATCGCTGGAAAACCAACGATAATCTCTCAAAGTTTGGCGTTAGCTTGATGATAGGGGCTGACAAACTTAGCCATGATATCCACCTTCCATAGGATATCATGGCTACGTCAGGAAAATACCAGGTGTAAAAAAAGCAGTGCTAACCGCGGTTAGCGCTGCTTTTTTTTTATCACTAACAGGGTTAGCGAAATCCTTGATAATAGGAGAAATGTCGCTTAACAACAATTCTCCTATTATTTTTCTCTGCAACGCCCCCTTTGCATCTCATTAGAGATGCAAGGGGAAGCGTAGAGAAAAAGGGTGCTAACATACGAATTTGCGTGTTAGCACCCTGTTGCTGGTAGGGAGATAATTTTATCTCGGCTTTCTTGGCTTTTAAAGCCAAAAAAGCAGAGATAAATCCCTTGATAATATGCCCCATCGTATTTATACCATTTCTTAGACGCTGAGCCGTAATATGACTAGGAAATTTTAATGGTTTCTATACTGTTATTTGTATCATGTGAAATTTGTAATAACTTTAATTATTATGCAATAAACCTTTTTGATGTGTTGTATAACATAGAAATGTAAGCATTAGTGAAATGTCGTGTTCGAAATGATGTGCTTTTTTAAAGTTATATGCATAGTTATTAATGAGTGAATTAACGTAGGGGCAAAACATGAACATGTATTGCTTATATTGAAACAAGAATTAATGCTTTAGTAATGAGAAAGTGTAATGTCATGTCATGATAGAAATGCGTTTAAACGTGTAAAGGCCTGAAACATGAAGAAGCCTGCAGAGGCCTAAGTGTAATTTCTTTCGTTAGCTTTAGTTGCAAGAGAAACGCTTCTCTGCTGGAAAACTCCACGGATCAGCACCTGCCAGAGGGGCGTGCCTACTTTTTCGTGTTTTTTTTTTATTAGGGACAGTACTTGAGGGTGGAGGGCAGATTGGAGCGGAGAGCAGAAGCAGTTGTTATAGCAGGATGTAGGGAGTCTTAGAACAGACTTGGGGAACTTAGGGCAGAGTGGGGTGTAGGAAGGAGCATCTTAAAACGAGCTCTGTAGTTTAGCTTACTTATGAGGAGAAAGTAAATGTACTTCTTAGGAGGTCTTTACTGTGGACTCCTTTACTCTTGCCTGGGAGGGATGTTAAGTAGGGATGTCACTTTAGAGTTAGTGTAGGGTCAGACTAACCAAATTCTTTTCCTTTCTGTAAATGTAGTTCAAATTTCAAGCAGGGACTGTCATTGCGTGTCTAATACTTTTTGAATTGACGTTGCTTTTTATCCTGAGTCGTCTGAGACTTCTGTGTAGGATAATGTTTGTATTAGTTCCGGTTTACTTCCTGAACCTTCTACTGAGATGCCTGTATGTTCAATTATTTTTGGCTTTGTGATACATTTTCAAACTTCAGTCCATAGTCAGTGGTTCTTGGGTTCAATTTGGTTTTGGGTTGTAGACTGTTTAAAGTTATGAAATTGGAAATCTTCCCTCTACACTTTTTCAGCAGATAAGAAGATTCAGTCGACCTGACCTGGAATTCTTGAGATTGGAAAGTTAAATTTTAGATGAGGATCCCAGCTTCGCCAGAGCTGTTGCCTCAACAGTAATCATAGTCCAATCATACTCCAATTCGGTGTATATAACTGAATGACGTCCCTTCCTGTTCTTCTTCACTGGTGGAAGTTAACCTTGAACGCTTGTCCCATTCGAATTTCTGATCATTCCCTACAACAGAGAGGTAACTCGTGTTATCCAATTCTTTGTAATCTTGTAATAAGATTCTTTATTCACACCTATGGTATTAACACCTCAATTACTTTACATTTTTAGCCAGTGTTTAGCCACGGCCCTAGAGGCGGGCTTCAAACCATGGCAGCTGCGAGGTGGCACCGCTGGCGCGCCAAAGGCAAGTCCGTCTGCACCCGTGCACACCTGGGTAGCACCAGAGGCCAGGAACCTCACCCATTACTCTAGGGGAGTAGTTTGTTACTCCTCCTCTTAGATTCTAACTTTCAGAGAGGCAGTAGATACAGAATGCCTTCCTTCCACAGAAGTAAGTCCTGGAGCTAACATCTTCTGGAGTTGCCATTTCTCTTTTAATACTGCAGCAAAGGGAGGGAAGTGCACAAGGGTCCTAGAGCCCGCAAATGAGTCCTTATTTTGTCTACTTTTAAGCTGTAGGTCTCTAAGCAAACATAGTCAGGAAATTTGGGAGCTATTAGCGGATCAGGAGCCAGTAGGGCTGTTTTTAGTTGAAACCTGGCTGCATGGACAGTCAGCGTCGGACATTCTGGAGACATTACCGGAGGGATATGCCATTTTGAGAATAGATAGGCCTGAGCATAAAGCTATGTGCATGTTATTTTCAGAACTGTGACTGTCATAGTCGAGCTCGGACAGTTCTACAAATAACATGCACATTCAAAACCTCATTTAGTCAAGCTCCGCACGCTCCTTCATTTTAAACAAATTATGTAGCACAATAAAAGCAACTTTTATTTGCAGGATGAGCAGGAGCGGTCGGCTAGATGTGCATTTTAGCCGCAGTGGCTTGCCTTGTTTGAACTCGAAGGGCCCATTACTCTGTAATCTTTGGTAGCTGCAGTGGGTAGTGCGGATCAGGCCGGCACTTCATTTTGGGGGCTGGCAGGACAGAGAGCATGGTAGGCCCGGACAGCAGTGCAAAATGCTTGATTCAAGGGGAGGCGACTTGCTTGCAGTTCTGGGCCATTAGTAAAATCCTGCTGCTGGGTTCTTTTCTTCGATTCCAAGCACACAAGTAAAACCACAATACACGGTGCTGCAACATGGTTGCTCCTTCAGTAGGCCCCGGCCGGCAAATCACAATAACCAACAGTAGTTGCGGAGATCATTGACATGACTAGTCTTTCATTATCTCCATACACCTACCCCACTCCTAGCCATGTTTAGGTCGAGCCTGGGTCGAGCATGCGCTACCCTGCGAGGCATGCTGTATTCGGTATATAGGTATATGGGCTATCAGGGACTTTGGACATGCCCACCAGTTTTGCTTGGTTAGTTGGAATGCTTTTTAAAATTCCTCTTCTCTGGTTGTTTAATATGTTCATCTATCCCGCCTTTTGCTGCTTGGTACCCTCCCAGAAGACATCACCAATTGATTCTTTTGGTTGGCCAGCTCTGGTCATTTCTTCACTCGTGAGCTCTATGCGCAAATGCAGCATCCATTCATGTCGGTATCAGCAGGGGGAACATTTAGGCCCTTTTCTAGGTCATGGGATCCCGAAGGTACTACTTAGCATATAGTTTGTCACTGTTTAATGTTGATCACATATTCAGACCGTTATGTTGTTTACCAGTACTGTGTGTTTTCTTTTTCTCACTGCACACATTCATTATCACTTTTGTCCCTTTATTCGTTGTTGACCGAACTATTTGGAATGGTTTACTATTTCGTATGAATGATACCTGGATAACATTGTTACTTTGACAGATAATCATTGTGTGCCTGGAAACGAAAGTAAGAACAAGCATTTGCAGTGCATTAGGTCTCGCATTACTGAAAGTTTGAGCTATTGACGTTGCATTATTATTTGCAACTCCAATAGGTCAAACTTTCCTTAATGCAAGATCTTTTGCATTGCAAATGCTTGTCTGTATTGGAACTGCTCCTGACACGCCTGTAGAGAGCCACCCAGGCTCTCTCCAACATTGTAGCGGTGCATGCACTCCTCAGGGCGTGCCCTGAGGTGTTAAATAAAGGATGTAAGACCGCTTGGGATCTTCCGCCATAGATCCAGTACCAGTGTGTGGTGTCCCTTGTTAAGCACAGCGCTAGGCCCCTGCATGACCCAGGCTACGCTATGCCACATTGCGGGTGCTGCATCGCCAAAGGTGATTCAGCACGCACAACAAAATTCGTTTTATTAATTTATTTGTTTACTTACCTCCGTATGGCCGCATTCCAAAGTTTACTACCCCCTACCCTGCCCCTCCCCCGCATTGCGTCACCGCCAAGCAGCACACCCTCCAGGAGCCGCTACTGGTTGGATTGGGATTCAAAATCGGCCCGGGCACACTAAAAAAAAATTGGCCCACATTTGCATATTGCCTTTTCACAAAATACTGCTTCAGCGCAGTTTTCTGTAAGGAAGTGGGGGGGGGGCGGTCTCTGACAGAGCAATGTTTTCTTTACTTTACTTAGATTTAAAAAATGCACGTATTAGTTCACACTGGTGAAACACACCTGAAAACAAGTGAAGCCACTTCTACTCAGGCCCCCTGTCTTCGCTCAATATGCTTGCATTAATGGGCCGGCCCTGCAAGAGAAAGGGAGTGACACCTCTAACCATTAATAAAAACGATGTAATAGATGCCCATCACCCCATAAAGGCCACTCAGGCACCCATCGGGCCGCTGCCGGCAGCCGAACCACACAGACATCGCCCGAATCGGCCCCAGGCTGCCCAAAAAAGCAGCCCACAGCTGCAACTTGGATACTGGCCCCTCGACCATTACCCGAGTGCCCGCCTTGCCAATCCGACCCTGCCTCAGAAAAACATATTCTCAAGAACGCGTGTTAACTATCGCAAAATTTGCTTAACGCAACTTCCCACATCATAGTCCATTGCAGGAAAATAACACTGTGTTAACGTGGCATTCTCAACACGGTGGCACAATGCGATAGTCTCACGATAACGCGACAAATGACCACGTTATAATAAACGCGAGGCCGAATAAATGCAAAACACCAACGCCAAAAAAGCATCGATGGCCCAAATCGCGATAAAAAAATCAACAAAAACCACCGACAGGCCTGCAATTCCCACGCCTCATGTGGGAAAACACACTATAAAAGCAATTAAAACATTTTTTTTTAAAGAAACTGCGTAGCACCATGGATGCACCCAGACCGAGTGTAGAGGACAACGCGAACCCCAAAAGCCCCCCAGAGTCCCAGGCCGGGGCCTCGGGGTCAGGGAAAGGCAAGGACAAGAAGTAGAGGAAAACATGAATCAGTCCGCAGGAAAACAGGATCCTGATAACAGAGGGGGTAGAAGACCATCAACTACTGTTCGTCACCTCCACTGTGTCTTTGGCAACAAAAAATGGGATATGGCAGTCCATCGCGGGCAAGGTGAATGCAGTCAGAGTGCTGAGTAGGTCAATGGAAGACGTCAAGAGGTGCTGGAATGATGTGAAGCGCAAAACCAAGCAGAAACTCGCCAACAACCAGAAGGCAGCAATGCAGACATTGGGTGGCAGTCCAGCGCCACCGGTGGAGCGGAATGAGATAGAGGAAATGGTCTCCACAGTCATCAGTGGGGAGACGGTGGCAGGAGTTGGGGACCGGACACTGCTCAACAAGACCGCCAACAACAGCAATAGGGTAAGTAATGACCAGGGACTGGGGGGATGGGGAGATGGGCACAATGGCACACATGCACAATTAAGTACAGCACACTGCACACCCACAATGACTCTGGATCATGTCCCTTATACCCTTGCCACACTGCAGCACATCTAGGAACAGCAACTAGGCCCCCGTCTCACACATCACCAATTTCACAACCAACCCATGCACATGTGTCAAGCCCAGCAATGCGGCGTGTCTGTGAGCAACACTGACAATGCAAGTGACACTGCATGACCAATAGCATTGCTGCAGTCAATATGCCATGAAATGTCACACGCAACAACACTGAGGTGACTGAATGTGGACCACATCCGCAAAGGAGCAGGTCACACTCCGACACATCCACTTGCACAAAGAACCCCTGACGTCAACAACGCAACTGCAGACGAACCATGCCCCAAACCCCCAACTCCCACCAAGAGACCAATGTACCCAAGTATGCAACATCTCAGCACTCAAGAAGCACAGAAGTCAAAGCCACACCACATGAAAGGGACAAGGGGCAGCCAAATTAGAGCTGCAGGGGCGACTCTCCCAAAATGCAGCACACACAGATAACACGCCTAGTGCATCAGCATTAACAACAAGGTGGTACAAACTACAACACGTCCAAAACAGGACAGGGGACACAGCTGGGGCTGCTTGTCTGCAGAAACTGGCCTATACCTCCTGGCATGGCAGAGAAATGTGATTTGAACAAGTACAGACACACACCCATGATGTCATGGAAATGTCCACTGTTCCGCATCAAATAGGCAGCTCCAACCAAACAGTCACAATGTATATTGTCATTCAGTCTGTATGTAAGTATGTACAATGCGTCAACATACATGTGAACCCAATTTCAAACTGCATCTCTCCTTCACATTGCAGGGCTGACCCCAACACCTCCTGCTGAGTAGACCGAACCCCTATTCTCTGATGACGAAGAGGAACACCACGCCTTCGACACCGACGCCCTCCAAGAGTTCTTCGTCAGCTACGTAACGTCACCTTTAGGAGCAGGGCAGCCCAGCTGCATCCATGAGACCCCACCCGCTGCACTCCCCACATAGCAGCCAGCACCCACCACCATGTCTGTCTCCCAGGACCCCCACAAACAACACATGGACCTCTAACGCCATGTGTTAGGGTGCCAGGAGAAGATGGCTGAACAGATGCGGTGGGGTTTGACTCATGGCAGCCGAACTAGATGCCATACGTGGGTGTCTAAGTCCCATCAGGGACCACTCACAGTCCCTAATGGACACCCACAGTCCGCTCCATGCTCTCCAACGATCTATGCTTGACATCGCTGGAGTTCTGACTTGGAGACAAGAACAACTGTCCAGTCCGAGCAGCTCCAATATTATCACCCGACAGTTGGGACACAAGCGGAGGCTCATGGAGAACATGGATTGGACGCGGGCGGAAAGTGCGGCTGCCACGGCTGCACACCAGCGAGAGGTATCTGGGTTCCTCAATGCCCTGAAGCCAGTCCTCATGGCATTGCTGCCACAAGGCCTGGCGCTGATGACTGCTGCTGCTACCACTCCATCCACATCACACCCCCTGATGTGTCAGTGCCACACAGTGCAGCAGACATTCCACCTCAGCCCCCTGAGGCATCACTGCCACACAGTGCTGGGGACAGGACACCCCCACCCACATGTGTCGCACATGAAACAGCAGAGGACGAAGATGCAGATGAATCCGCCTTGCTGGTAAGAAGGAAGTGGTGGCATTGATCTCCGCCATATGGCCTGTTCCTGCTTGGTTCTGCACTTTGCATCATCACCTTCCACTGTCCCCCATACACTCAGAGACACTCACCTTGGACCTCGACATGGACTGCCATATTTGGTTCTGTTACTAATGACACAGCAATCAGACTGCGGACTGGACTCTTCCTCTTCCGATGAACTTGTCATTCCCTGAAGAACTATGGCTGGCCCTCCACATGCAAATATTGTGTAGTGGGGTATGCGTGGCCCTGTACTGCTCCAGCTACAACACTCCACTGAATGTGCATTAAACATTAATTTTCACACAGATGTGTCATGTCCATGATCATTCAAGTGTTGAAGTATGGATGGATGTAGGGTCAGTGGGTCCCCCTTATGTCCATGTTGCTCATGTTGTGGGACTTGAGTCGCAGGGTGCTACATTGCCGATTGTGGTCCTGGTAGCTCCAACCCCACAACAGAGACACACGCATGTGTTACTTCCTTGTCCAGACCAGGACGGAACCACGCCCAGTGCCCCGGGTCAATGTTCAAACCCCTACGCTGGACTGGCATATGCCAGGCCAGCCCACTCCGCTCAGGCTCACAGAGGGGGACGCAACGCTAAATGGCCCAGGTCCTCCCTGTCGTGATCTGGTGATCAAAGGTCTAGTTGTCAGCATGGCACAGCTCCTCCCTCACGGCTGGTTCACACCCACGCCACACCCATCCAGAACACGCGTCACAGCACATGTGACCCTGCTAGTAAAAAGGGCCGGGTGCACGTGCTGTACGCCATTTCCGGTCTCTTTTGGGGTGTATGCGTGTTGTTGTTAATTATGCATCTGGGCCCAGGGCACTACCACATCACATTCCCCAATGCCGGAGGTGACATCATGGCGTCCGTACCACAGGACTCAATTAGAAAGGGACCATGAGTTGAGGTGCACAGAGTTGGTGGCATCCAAGGTTCTTTGGCCGGATCGGGCCTACTGCCACGGGAGGGTGACATTCGGGGCACTGAGATAGTGGCACCTTGAGTGCTGAGCCGGTGTGCAGCCTGTGATGATGCACTGTGCTGGCGGTCCGGGCTGGTGAGGATCTGTGTGTGCCCTGCTTGACCGCAGTGTAGGCCTGAGCCAGCGGGCTACTTGCGCCGAGCGCCACGGGTCGTGGCCTCACGGTTCACATAGTTAGTAGCACCTAAAGGGCTTAGCGGGTGTGCAGCCTGCGATGATGCTGTGTGCACTGATATGCTCTCTGCCCTTGCGAAATGAAGACCCAGACTCACGTGTGTGACCTTGTGGCCCGTGGTACGGGGCTGCAGGCTGTGGAGCCTGCAAGGTCGTGGGCCTCAGGCTTGGAGCTTTCTCCGAAATGTGAAGGGCCCTCTTGGAGACACTCAGGTGGTGGAAGGTGAGCATTGGGGCCTAGGTTCGCTGGGGCAGGCAGGCACCGCTGGGCGGCGGGAGGGGCTGGGGTGCAGCAGCCTGTGTGCGCAGGGGCAGGCAAGCGATGTTGATGTGTGCAATGATGTGAGTTCTTCCATCATTGACTCTGGACTCTGTTTCAGATGAGGGACATGGTGGACTGCAGTGTATGCCACCACGTGGTTGGAGACACACCAGTGGCAGCAGGTGAGCAGTGAGGCCTGGTTCCACAGTGTCGGCACTCTCTATCCCCCTCTCCCTCTTTCTCTCTCCCTCTTTCTTATCTTATCTTAAGAGGAACTTGTATAGCGCTCTGTCACCATAGGTTTCCTGGCGCTGGGTGGTACTGAGAGATGTAGAGAGGGGGAGCTAGCCAGACTGTGTAAAAAGATTGGTTTTAAGAAGTTTTCTGAATTCTCTCTCCCTATTTCTCTCTCCCTCTTCCTCTCACCCTCTTTCTCTTGCCCTCTTTCTCTCACCCTCTTTCTCTCTCCCTCTCTCCCTCTTTCTCCCTCTTTCTCTCTCTCGATTTCTTTCTCTCTCTTGTTTTCTCTCTCTCTCTCTCTCTGTGCCCTGCGATGTGCGCATGACACACTTTCTTATCTTGATTTTTGTCTTGAAGGCTATGACTTACAGATTGTCCAGTGAAGACCCGCCATGACTTTGGCAAATATTGTTTTTGAGTTTATTTAGAAAAAAACGATTTGTTTTGAAATAAAATTTTAATGTATGCTTGTCTGTCCACACAGGAATGTACTTTTTGGTAAATGTGCGACATCATGCCAATTGTTTGGTGCATAATTCCGTAAGGTTGATATGAGTTTTCTTTGTCAGGGGGGGTGACCAGGATGGGCACGGGAGTGGGAGGGTGGCAGCGGGGGGGGGGGCGTTGGGGGTGGTGTTGTGGACCTCTTGGGTGTCCGAGCTGCATGATCAGTGGCTCCACGCCTTCTGTTGTTTTTCTCGTGTGGCTGTGGGCTAGGCTCCCATTTCTGGTGCAGGTTGTCGTCCGACTTAACACCAGGTCAAAGCAGGTGTAAAATCCCTGCTGGAAACGCACCTTATCGCCTGTTTTGGGATCTTAGCACTGATCTGGCTGGTCATTGTAATGTTGCAAAGTTGTGTAGTCGCGGCTTTTTACACGGGAACGCCTGCTCTGCATATCCTTAGCGTTATTTGTTGCTGTCTTCCGTGGCAATATTTTTGCTGCCTGCTATCGCAGGAGAACTGGTGATATCGGTTGGCAGCACCAGCTTGTGAATGGTGCAATATATTTATCGCCATTTTGGCGGCGATAAAGTGCTGATAACTTGGTGATAAGTCCTTGAGAATATGCCCCAAAAAATCACAGTTTTCAAGGGTACATTTTATTTTCTGCTGCCCAGTGTGTGTTATTTCTTATTGAGAGGATGATGGACGGAGCGTTTGAGCAAATCAACCACTCACCCCCAGTCAACTGATCTGGGTTTAATCCATCACCATTCTTTAGCTCTCTCCACCACTCCAGTTCAGACATGGCCATATGCAAATCAGTCTGACCCTGTGCCTCATGGGAACAATCCAGCCCAAACTGCAAAGCCATTTCTTCCCTGGACCAGAAACAAGCATCCTGGGACTGGTTTCAGATTCATAATCCTCATCAGCCAGGCTATCTTGAATCCAGTGGTATAGTGAGCAAGGGACCCACGTCTGGGCATACCCTGCCAACTTTGGGGTAACAAAGCGATACCAAAGAGGATGATGGACGGAGCGTTTGAGCAAATCAAACACTGACTCCCAGTCAACTGATCTGAGTTTAAGCCATCACCATTCTTTAGCTCACTCCACCACCCCAGTTCAGACATGGCCATATGCAAATCAGTCTGCAGTTTTGGCATGGGGAGCAAAAAACGATGGATTTAGGCCCAGATCTCTGTACTGGGGTGAATGTATGGCATTGTTCTGCATTCAGTCCATCAATTTTTCTTTTTGCATTTGTAACCCCAAGTGGGAAGGGTATGCTCAGACGTCGGTGCCGTGCACTCCATGCCGGTGGAGTCAAGCTATCTTGGCTGATGAGGGGTGAAAGCCTGCAACTGATCTTAGGATGCTTGTTTCCAGTCCGGGGAGGACCTTCTCTGGCAGTTTGGGCTGGACTGTTCCCATTGGGTGCAGGGTGAAGACTGATTTGCATGTGGCTGGGTCCAAACTGGAATGAAATGGTGAGTAAAAAAACGATGCTTTAGGTCCAGATCTCTGTACTGGGGTGAATGTATGACATTGTTCTGCATTCTGTCCATCAATTTTTCTTTTTGCGATTGTTATTTTTTATCCTCTTCTTTTTAGTTACAAAAAGGTGGGAGGGCAACGCCCATTTTGACCATTAATGCAGCCTTCCTCCTTGCCTGGCACACTGTGCATGGATGGGCGAGTGGATCTTAGCAGCTGGCTCCCTGGGCTGGAGGTTCAGCCTCCCCTAGAGTGGGCGGGGCTCCAGAGGAGACGTCACAGCTCGGATGACAATGTAAACCCGAGCGTGGCCCTCTGTCGGCAGTCAGGAGAATTGCAGTCTTTACTCTGAAGGAAATCTCCAATGAAGCCATAGGGCCTCATTTATGAGGCCTTGCGTCAGTTTTGCGCTTCCGATGCGTCACTTTTTGTGACGCATCGGCAGCGTAAAACATGCCTCCTGTTGCGCACTATTTACAAAGTGACGCATCTAAGCAGATGCGTCACTTTGTAAACCCCTGCACTACATTATACCTGCGTCAGGTATAATATATGCAGGGGGGGCGTTCTCCCGCAAAAAGCCTCGCAGAAGTGACGAACTGAAATCTATGAGATTTCACTGCGTCACTTCTAGGTCGCCATTGCGTCAAAATCTTGCGCCTGCCTCACAGCAGGCGTAAGACTGACGCAGGCCCTTTCACATGGGACTTGCCCCATGTGAAAGGACGCATTCACTTTTGTGACACACTCCAGCAATGTGTCACTTTTGCGCTTACAGATACGTCAGAAATACTGACGTATCTGTAACTCCTTGCGACATGATGCGTCATACTGTAAATATGACGCATCAGGTATGTCGCAAGGAGTGCGCACTGAGAAGTGACGCATCGCTGCTTTCATGCAGCGATGCGTCATTTCTCATAAATGAGGCCCATGGAATAGAAGAGATGGCAAATCCGCATACCCATAATGCATCTGTGTAAGCATAGAACTGTCGCCGCCGCAAAAGACCATTATCGATAATTATTGGGCATAATTTTGAAACTGTTTGGTAACACAGGAGCAGGTTCTGTTGGTTATACTGATGGATTTAGGGTCATGCAGACCTAATTGTATGATGTAAAAAATATATAGTATTCGTGTAAGAAACGGGAAAGAATGGAGCATATTATGAATGAGCAAGTCCTGGTCTCAGTTGCACGTTGTGTGTAGCTGATAACGGATTTGGACTAGAATTTTTGAAAGATATCAGTTTTGTTGAGATCTGATGATTTAGCACATGGTGCCATGCATGGAAGCTGTGACTGAAACTGTTTCAGTAATCTCCAACAAAGTTAATAGTTTTGTTTGTTTGATTTTACGTTTTATGTAATTCTTAATATTGTTTTTCTTTAGAGCCACTAAATGCGCTTACATTGCCCATGATCCCCCGGGCACAATAGTACAACAGTCTTATTTTCATTAGTTCAGGTTGAGCCGGGTGCGTTCACGTGACTTCCTGCACAAAAACTATCCTGACCATAACACAAACATGCATGAACTATGGTGCAAGGGTACCCGCATTCGTGCAAGGCAGCACAGAATGCACCAGAGCACGGAGAGAGCAGAACTGTGCCACTCCCCAGATGTTGTGCCATTTGATGGTAAGGATGTATGACATTACAACACATGCTTTTACCACGCATACTTTTACAACGTAAGTATTACAACGCAAACCTTTACAACGCATAGTGCTTTGGGGTGCTGGATAGTGAATAGTTTAATTTACTATTCCAACTCCAGTCCCCGTGAACACTAGGGAAGGTGTTGGATAGTAAATTAAATCTATTCCCTATCCTAGAGTGCCCCCCAGCGCAATGCGTTGTAATGTTTTGCGTTGTAATAGTTGCATCGTAAAGGCACTGCGTGGTAAAAGTTGCGTTGTAAAGGATGTTTCCCGATGGTAAATATGCAACCAAGAGTATGCTGGATTTGACATTACAGGTATCTCAAGTGAGGCCATCGTAAACATGCAGAGTAAGTACTGCAATTCTACTAACTTCAAAAAGAGGTCCTTGCTGTGGGCACCTGCTCTTCCATTACCTTCATAACTGTTCTCAATTGGACATCTCTGATGGCTCTTATTTATTTATTCTTTTGTAGCCCAACCAACTCTAGGAGAGGCAAAACTCAGCCCTGCCTCGGCATGGGCAGACAGAAACGACAGAGTTCCGAGCTGAGCTGCTCCTAGAAATACACCTATCACTGTACAGGGTTCACTGACACAACATCAATGGAAAAATAGTGATGTTAAAAATATCGCGAAATATATAGACAATAAAAATATCGACTCCTATACTTAAACAGGTAAGTACAAAAATATTAACTAAAAAATATTGATGTCAAAAATATAGATGTATAAAATATTGACTTTTATATCAATATAAAATAAAATAATATATATTAAATATACTAAATATTAAAAATATTAACAAAATTAAATACATTTAACATACATTTTATTAAAAGATAACAAATAAACATAATAAAAAAGATAAACACACAAACATAATAATGTATACATATATTTACTTTAAAACTATTAAACTAGTACTTTTAATTTATATTAAAAGTTTAAAATGATATAAAATATAAAAATATATATCGATGATTTAAAATATAAAAAAATTAAATATATAATAAATTAAACCATTAAACTATTTTAAAAAAGTTGAACTTACATTTTAAAATACAGTCAATGCAACAGTAGAGAAATTGTTGGACAGCAAAGGGGCAAAAATACCTATTGTTATACACAAATAGGGCCGCTCCCACAAGAATGACATTAAAGGTGCTCAGGAGTGTTATGTGTGTGTGAGTGTGGACATCTCACAAAAAGTTGAGGACTGGCCTCACACACCACCTGGTGTCATGCTTCATCATTGGCCAGTCCTCGCCCTCCAAAAACGTGGGGGCATATTAGCAAGGGCAGTATCGCCGCTTTAGCGGCAGTTTTTCCTGCTAAATCTGCGATATTTTTATTGCCCTATCAGCAAGCTGTCGCTAACAGCAGTTAGTGACAGCTTCAAGGCGATAGCGACCGGTTTGGGGCCCGCTTTGCATGTCAGCGATATTTATCACTAATGACATGCAAAGTGGACGTATCCGAACTGGTAGCGACTGAAAGCAGTCGCTAACACAGCTATCGCCTATTAGCAACGCAGGCGAAGCAATTAAAAAAGTCACGCTAAGGGCAATTATCGCTCGTAATTAACACCTGCTGTAAACCTGACTTACCTGTATTCCTCAATGGGAGGTGGATTATAAGGCTAAGTCACCATAGCGTTAATGTGTGAATATCGCCGGATTCCAGTGATATTCAGGCATTTCGCTGCTATCACTGGATATTTTATCATAGTGGAGCTAAACGTTGCTAATAGCATGTTTTCTCTGCTAAAATATCCAGCGATAGGCAGTGATAAAAATAAACACGCTAAGCATGTTTTGCGATTAATATCGCAAGTTCTTGCTAATATGCCCCTTGGTTTGATAGAGGGCGGGCATACACTTGACGACAAGGATGCACTTCTAACTATGTGGGGGCCCAAAGTGAGTGAGTGAAATTAAAAGCCATTACAGATACCTCACTAAATTTTTATGAACTAGGTGACTGTATGGTGTATAAAAACAAGTGAACGGCGAACTCGGGAGAGTTATTACCCCCTCGCCATATATAATCGGGTCGACATGTTTCTGCCTGTGTCAACAGTGGTACATGGTATTTTTCAGGACCTAAGTATTTAAATGAATTGAGGGCTCCACTCTTACCAACACTGTGGTTAGACCTACGGTGGGGTGACCTTTGTCACTCTCCACTGTCTTGGGGCCTTTGGTACCCCACAGACTTTACCCTATGTACTCCATGGGAGGGGGAATAAAGGAAAGCCCATGTAGTCAAACCTTTGTCAAGGTGCCCTTTCCTGGGCGTCACCTAGCTGCACTCTGCTATCCTCCCCGGTGATCACCGCAGATTGCAGCTAGGTGACGCCCCGGAAATACAAATGACTATTCCCACTTCTTGCTAATATGCCCCCTGGTTTGTGAGGCTGTGCAGTGATTGTGTTAAAGGGAGTGGGAGCTCCTTAATATGCTGATCTAACCCCCTGGACCAAATGCGAATACACTGCTCCGGACCTTGACGATGGGTGAGAGGTGCAGCCCTGAGTGCCGGAGGATCGATGTTGGACTTGGCCCTTTATGCAGGGTCATCTCTAAACTTTTTGCCTTACTCCTGTATTTTGTCTGACCTGTTTTTGTTGGTTTTATGACTCTGGGCACTTTACCACTGCTGATCAGTGCTAAAGTGCATATGCTCTCCCTATTGTAAATTGATGTATGGATTAGTGATTCCATGTTTGGCTATTGTCATGAGGTAGAAACCCCTGCAGGAAAACCCACCCCTTTCCCGTGCACCCAGCACGCAGCAGATTGTCAGTGTGATTGTGTACTGTAAAATCATGACTTTCCATTTGCATTGTAACTAAGAATTATTTCTTTCATTTACGATTTTCCTTTTGTTTCTATTGTAATGTTTTATTGCTCGCTTTTTCTTACATCTCAGTATTAATGCAAAGATCCTAGTTCTAGGTAGTGAAGTGAGCCTTTGCCTACGCTCTGCCCGGAGTGCAGGACTCCAGCCTTTGTGCAGGTAAGGGCCTTGTGTTCTAAATCCCAGCGCTGCACGCACGCACGTTGTCTGTGCGCGAAAGGGTGCGGCTGGGTGCGGTTCTCTATTTAAACCGCACCCAACCTTCCAGAAGACGCTTTGCCTTCCGCCCAGCTCCGAGGAATGGTCGCGCTTGGAGTCCCGCCTGAGCTCTTCTAAGAAGACGATTAGAAAAGCGGCAAACTACTTTCACAGAGGCATTTCGTTCACAGCAAAGAAAGCTAAGTACAACCTTTGATTCTTTCATCAAGGCGCCCTTCGCAAGAAAGGTCAAGAGTGTTTTCTGGACAAAAGACTTTCTCTGAGAAAAAGACGAAAGATTATTTGGAACTTTTATTTGCAATGTAGTGGTTAAGTGTAAAACAGAGTTACAAGAAATAGCGTGATATTTAGGTCTCGTGCAGTATGCAAAATCTTGATGCTAAATCTTGATGTTATTTAGATTGCTTGGAAGAATCATTGTTTTAGTGTTCTGTTTATTTGGAGAATTGTGCAAAACCTCATTTTTGGTTATTATTTTCGAAAAGTCAGTGATGTAAAAGAAAGTACCCTTTGGAAATGTTTAGCAATTTGCATCAGTTCCTTTCAGCCTACAAAGAACCCCTAATTGGAAGAAGACTCACAAGAACATATTCTGTAAGTGAATGTCTAGGAGTTTGGCGTTCTTGATTAAAGAATTAGTGGAGTGTTATCTAATACAGGAATCTTATTTCCACAATTCCCTAAGGTTGTATTTTCCAAGGAAAGGACAGCCCAAGACAAGACTACCAGAGGTACCTGACGCCTTATCCATCACGACAAGACAAGACAAAGAAATACTGGACGAAGACCACAGAACACTGATCGCAGGTAGGCGTTTGACAAACAAGACACTTGCACTAATAACTGCGGGAGAGGTTAGGCAGGGAAGATTAATGTTTTAGACCTAGGGGTAGTTAAGAACAGATCTTATGAAGACTCTTAAGTAATATCTGGGTACTTGTTGATTCGCAGGTCGACAGCAAGAATAAAACAACAACCCAACGTCCTCGTCCAGTACCGGCCCTCTTCCCTAATTTCTAGTTTTAGTCTTGCTGTGAATAGTATTTCAGTAAGGTTTCAGTTAGTAGTCAGGGAAGTTGGTCCCTTGCGTCTCTGCAAAATCTTCTACGTCTTCCACGAGGCTTCAACTTCAAGACAAGGTAAGGGACGACATAGCCAGTCTTGACAGAAGGCAAAGCCCACGAGAATCATTTTGCCCAGACGCAATGGATCAAGTGACCTTACAAGATCTAGCAACCATCCTGGAGGATATTAGACAGGAAAATGTAGCCTTACGAAGGGACATGTCTACGCTCCAGGAAGCAATTCAGTCCTCAGCAACCTATCAGAACACCACTTCAGATTCCGGACCTCAGACTCGGATTCAAGTAGTAACGCCAGTTCCAACTCCTTTAGCGCAGCCTGAAAGGTTTTATGGGGACAGTAGCAAGTTCTCTGTATTTTTACAGCAGTGTCATTTACATTTCATAGCTAAAACATCAGCGTTTCCTGATGATTCGTCCAAAGTAGCATTTATGTTATCTTATTTAGGTGGTGACGCAGCTCTCTGGTCAGTCCCTCTAGTTGAAAACGATGACCGTATACTATATAATTTTAAGGATTTTGAACGTGCATTAAAAAAGATGTTCTCTAAACATGTATTTGTTCAATCCGCGGATAACAAACTTCTTAGTTTAAAACAAGGATCCTCCGATCTGCTTCATTACATCTCTTTGTTTAATCGGTTGGTATTAGAAGCTGATTGGCCGTATGACAAAAGAGTTTCAATTTTTTACAGGGGGTTAAAAGACGAGCTGAAGGACATGATTACTCAAATCTTAGAACCTCCTGAAGACATCAGTGAGTTCATAGATCCAGTAGTTAAATTAAACCACCGTTTGTCAGAAAGGAGAGGAGAAAAGGGAAAGTCCGAACACAAATTAGTTTTCTTGAAAGAAAAGTCTTCTAGAGAGGCCGGTCCCAAAGTTGATCCAGTTGAACCGATGCAAATAGGTACCGTTCGAGGTCCTATTTCAAAAGAGGAAAAAGAAAAGAGATGACGATTGAACCAATGTCTTTACTGTGGTAAGACGGGTCATTTCGTCAAAGAATGCCCGGCTAGGCCAAATAAGATTAAGACTAAGACCTCTGATATAGCCATCACCCAAGAAGCTTTGGGAAACGAGAGTGCTCGGTAAAGTTAGAGGCCAGTTTATCGAGTAAAGATCCCAGTTTGGCCTCAACTCTTCCACCTGTAGGGTGTAAGCATTTCAGTATTTTAGTAGAATTAAGAAGTCCAACTCCAACCTCTAACTCTAGAACAGTTGAAGCAATTTTAGATTCGGGAGCTACAGGTAATTTTATTGATACACACTTTTTTCAGAAACTAGGATTTAATTCAATCCTTAAGGAACATCCGGAAATCGTTAGAGCCGTGGATGGCAAAGAGCTGTCATCTGGTCCAATCTGTAGACAAACAGAACTGTTAGAAATGGACTGTTCTAAGATTCACAGGGAGAAAATTCATTTCGACATCATAGATGCTCCCCAATTTAAACTAATCCTTGGAATTCCTTGGTTGATCCAACACAACCCCCTTATACACTGGGGGCCCAATGTAGGTAGCCCTTTACCGATCGGAATCGGCCGAAAATACCGATTTTCGGCCGTTTCTGATCGGTAAAGGGCCATGGAGATGTAGGGGCACATTTTCGGTAATTTTACCGATTCGTTATCATTACCGAATCGGTAAATTTACCGAGTCGGTAATATTTACCGATTCGGTAATGATAACGAATCGGTAAAATTACCGAAAATGTGATGTAGGTAGCCTATGTTCCGGCAGCACATGGCTTACAGAATCGGTATTTTACCATGGAATACAAATCCATGGTAAAAAACCGATTCCTGTGTACATGCACATCTGTGCATGTACACATGTGCCATGTGACAGACAGACGTGCCCTTAGGGCATGTCTGTGTGCCACATTGCACACATGGCCGTTTTGGGGGTGCTAGAGGGTGTCAAAGTGACACCCCCTGCACCCTTGTGAATTCTTTAAATACCGATTCGGTAAATACCGAATCGGTAATGCCTAATCATTCCTATGGGCTTCAAAGCCCATAGGAAAGAATGGGCATTACCGATTCGGTATTTACCGAATCGGTAATTAATGAATTGTTAAGGATTCGGTAACGAATCCAGATGTTGGGACCTACATCCCATTTACCGATTTTAAAATACCGAATCGGTAAGATTCGGTATTTCAAAATCGGTAAATGGGATTTACCTACATCGGGCCCCGGGTTTCTAAAACTGTGACTTTTAAATCCTCTCATTGTGCACAACATTGTTTTCTGCTAGAAAGAAGGGAAGGCGTTATCCAGGGGTTTGACTTTAGAACTGAAGCAGCTCCAAAAGTGTTAGCTTTAGATGGAGTACCTACTGAATACTCAGATCTTCTAAACGTTTTTGACAAAACAAAGGCAAACACATTACCACCACACAGGGACTTTGACTGTAGAATAGATCTAGTACCTGGTGCCACCTTGCCCTGTAGTAGGATATATGCCCTAACCGAAAAAAAAAATGTACACCTTAGAGAGTATCTTGACGAATACCTTGCAAATGGCTTTATACGACATTCCAAATCACCTGTGTCATCTTCTCTTTTTTTCATTCCGAAAAAGGGGGGAGAATTGCGCACGTGCATAGATTATAGAGCCCTGAATAACGTAACCATTAAGAACAGGTATCCACTGCCTCTTATTCCAACACTTTTGGACCAGGTAAAAAAGGCAACCATTTATACGAAATTGGATCTGCGTGGAGCATACCATCTTGTACGAGTACGAAAGGGCGACGAGTGGAAGACGGCCTTTCGCACCAAGTTTGGTCTCTTTGAGTGCCAAGTAATGCCTTTTGGACTCTGCAACGCTCCAGCAGCCTTTCAATTTTTTATAAATGAGGTTTTGCACGAGTTCATTGATGTATGCTGTGTAGTTTACATAGATGATATTCTCATATACTACGACTCAGAGGAAGAACATGTGCAGCAAGTTCGTGCCATTCTCCAAAAACTGCTTTCAAATTCTCTTTACGTAAAACTTGAAAAGAGCTTGTTTCACGTGTCTAAAGTGGATTTTCTTGGCTATGTCATCAGTCCCATGGGAATTGAGATGGATCCTAACAAGGTAAATGCAGTCAGTTCTTGGCCAAGTCCCACTACTGTGAAACAAATTCAAAGCTTTTTAGGATTTGCGAATTTTTATCGCCGATTTATACAAGATTTTTCACAAATAATAACTCCCATTACTAAGTTGTTAAGAAAAGGCGTAAAATTCCTTTGGTCAGTCCCTGCAGAAGAAGCTTTTCAAGAGCTAAAAAAGAGATTCACGTCAGCTCCAGTTTTGTCCCATCCTGATCCTAGTCAACCTTTCATAGTAGAAGCTGAGGCTTCACAGTTTGCTTTGGGTGGCATTTTGTCTCAAAGAGATCTTGATACAGGTCAAATGCATCCAATAGCCTATTATTCCAGGAAATTATCCGAGGCCGAACAAAATTATGCAATTGCAGATAAGGAGCTATTGGCAATAAAGGCAGTATTTGGAGAATGGCGTCACTATTTGCTTGGAGCTCGTCATCCTGTAACAATTTACACTGATCACAGAAATCTTCAGGCTTTAAAATCTGTGAAAGCTCTTTCCGCAAGACAATTACGATGGTCATTGTTTTTCAATGATTATAATTTTGTAATCACCTATCGACCTGGGAAAGAGAATCTAAAAGCTGACGCCTTATCCCGAATAGGGGATAAAGGACCAGATCAACCAGAAAAGATACTTCCGGTAATCCCAACTTCTTGTTTTCAGGCTAGTTTATCCAATTGTGATATAATCACTGAAATAAAAAAGGCCTTGGAAGAAAAGAATTTCGACCTCTGGAAAAAAGAATATCCTTTTCTTCAAGAAAAAGACAAGTTGTTGTTGGTTCATGATCTTATTTTTGTACCTACCGAAGTTCTTAGAAAAGACATAATTCATCTTCATCACGATACTCCTTTAACTGCTCATCCCAGTATCGTGAAAACCTACGAACTCATCAAGAGAGATTTCTGGTGGCCTTCGATGTTCCAAGACATTCAACAATTTGTGGAGACATGTAGCATCTGTATTCAAAACAAAGTTTCTCATCAAGCCCCTAGTGGGTTTCTGATGCCACTTCCTATTCCTCCTCTGCCATGGCATACAATATCTTTAGACTTCATTGTTGAACTGCCTGAAACCAAGAAGGGATTTACAACAATTCTAACTGTAGTAGACCAATTCTCTCGAATGGCTCACTTTGTTCCCCTAAAGGGACTTCCCTCTGCTATGGAACTTGCCCATCTAATTATGACACATATCATTCGTTTACATGGCATTCCATCTGTAGTAATTTCGGATAGAGGATCTCAATTTGTATCCCGAGTTTGGCACAATTTAAGTTCTTTACTTCACATGGAGGTCAAACTATCTTCCAGTTACCACCCTCAGACTGATGGTTTAACAGAGCGAACCAACCAGACCATTGAACAATTCCTTCGTGGCATGCTGCCAGGGGTATCAGAAGAGTGGTCTGATCTGTTAAGTCCTTTAGAATTCGCCTATAACAATTTAGAACATTCCTCAATCAAGATGTCTCCATTCTTTTGTAACTACGGTTTTCACCCCAAAAGTATTCCTAAGCTTATAGACATGGTTGAGTCAGTACCAGCAGGTTCTGAATATGTTTCTAAACTGTTTGAAATCCAAGAAGAAGCTAGATATAATTTAGCTAAAGCAAAAGAAACTCAAAAAGGTGCAACTGATAAACATAGAACCAAACAACCTGAGTACAAGATCGGAGATAAGGTATGGTTGAGTACTAAGAATTTAAAACTAAAGGGAAATAGGAAATTCAACCCTAGATTTATTGGTCCTTTTCCAATAAAGAAGGTACTCAACCCTGTTTGTGTAAAATTAGATCTTCCCCGAAAATATTTGATACATCCAGTATTCCATGTTTCTTTGGTCAAACCTTTCCTATCTAAGACCCGCCTGATCCAGTCTCCTCCCTCAGTTGAAATTGAGGGTCATCCAGAATTCGAGGTTAAATCAATCCTAGATTCTAAAAGAGTCAGAGGAAAACTTTTCTACCTAATAGATTGGAAAGGATTTGGCCCAGAGGAAAGATCATGGGAACCTTTGGAGCACCTGAAAAATGCTCCGAAGTTAATTAGAGCTTTCCATTTTCGGCACCCTGACGAACCAAAACCTATAGCTACAGTCCTTGGGGGGATCTTGAGGAGGGAGTACTGTCATGAGGTAGGAACCCCTGCAGGAAAACCCACCCCTTTCCCGTGCACCCAGCACGCAGCAGATTGTCAGTGTGATTGTGTACTGTAAAATCATGACTTTCCATTTGCATTGTAACTAAGAATTATTTCTTTCATTTACGATTTTCCTTTTGTTTCTATTGTAATGTTTTATTGCTCGCTTTTTCCTACATCTCGGTATTAATGCAAAGATCCTAGTTCTAGGTAGTGAAGTGAGCCTTTGCCTACGCTCTGCCCGGAGTGCAGGACTCCAGCCTTTGTGCAGGTAAGGGCCTTGTGTTCTAAATCCCAGCACTGCACGCACGCTGTCTGTGCGCGAAAGGGTGCGGCTGGGTGCGGTTCCCTATTTAAACCGCACCCAACCTTCCAGAAGACGCTTTGCCTTCCGCCCAGCTCCGAGGAAGGATCGCGCTTGGAGTCCCGCCTGAGCTCTTCTAAGAAGACGATTAGAAAAGCTGCAAACTACTTTCACAGAGGCATTTCGTTCACAGCAAAGAAAGCTAATTACAACCTTTGATTCTTTCATCAAGGCGCCCTTCGCAAGAAAGGTCAAGAGTGTTTTCTGGACAAAAGACTTTCTCTGAGAAAAAGACGAAAGATTATTTGGAACTTTTATTTGCAATGTAGTGGTTAAGTGTAAAACAGAGTTACAAGAAATAGCGTGATATTTAGGTCTCGTGCAGTATGCAAAATCTTGATGCTAAATCTTGATGTTATTAAGATTGCTTGGAAGAATCATTGTTTTAGTGTTCTGTTTATTTGGAGAATTGTGCAAAACCTCATTTTTGGTTATTATTTTCGAAAAGTCAGTGATGTAAAAGAAAGTACCCTTTGGGAATGTTGAGCAATTTGCATCAGTTCCTTTCAGCCTACAAAGAACCCCTAATTGGAAGAAGACTCACAAGAACATATTCTGTAAGTGAATGTCTAGGAGTTTGGCGTTCTTGATTAAAGAATTAGCGGAGTGTTATCTAATACAGGAATCTTATTTCCACAATTCCCTAAGATTGTATTTTCCAAGGAAAGGACAGCCCAAGACAAGACTACCAGAGGTACCTGACACCTTATCCATCACGACAAGACAAGACAAAGAAATACTGGACGAAGACCACAGAACACTGATCGCAGGTAGGCGTTTGACAAACAAGACGTTTATGGTCTTGTGGTAACTCTATATAAAGTCTATTTATTTTTTATATAAAACCTGCGTGGTGTCCACTTGTAGTGTTGTCACTGGGTTACTGTATGTGGTCACAACTGCTTAACTTACAACGCCTCTGAAGTAAAGCCCTTCTGCTCATGCTAAGCTGCCAAAGGGGTGAGCAGGGGTTATTTTAAGAGTGTAAGCCCCTTACCCTGACTTGAGGAGAGGGTCCCTCTTTGTCACAAGTACCTACCTGTGCCAAATAGAGCCCCCCAAATCTAACAATCGATATTGGTGAAATGTGTCTGCCGGCCCTGCTGCCTTGGCTCTCTTTCCTATAATCGGGTACATGAAGTAAGTTGCTGATGCAGAGGTCCTTGTAGTCCAATACACTGGGTGTAACATGTATGGCAGGCATCTCATTACATCCTTAAAGCCAGTGGGACATTGCGCTGCACTGTTGAATGAGCCTACAACTATTGAGAAACGGCGGTGAGAGACCTGAGGAGAGCGTTTATTTGTTTCTCCATTTCAACTCCTTCTCCTTACCCCCCCTGGATTGTACTTACCGGGCTATAGGCCATATAGGCTGGATTTTTGACACTGATGTCACTTTATCTGAAGGGGTGTAAGTGGCAGTGCAAGACACTGTGTAGAGCTTGCCCTCCCCTTTTTTCTTTTAGGCTAGACCCCAGGGAGGAGGCAACAGGTGTTCCTTGAGCATAACAATGACATGCTGTAGAGGCCGTACCCCTGTTGTTACGCCGCAGCCCTCAAGGACCTCATTCTTTGACCAATACATCATACCTGGCTAGGGTCTACAGGGGTTGATGCTGGGGGAGCAATCCGACTTAAATGCCCGGGGCACAGACACTGACCACAAATCCTGGCTGCTATTCAGTAGTCCAGAGCCACACTGGAGACTAAGATGGACACGATAGCCATCAATGTCAACCACCTCCATGTGGACCTCCATAAATTTGCAGAATGAGTCACGAGTACTGAGGAGGACATCACCAACCTCAGGAAGGCAATCAAGTAGCTTAAAGCCACAGTAACGGGCCTCAAAGGTAGTGCAACACAAATGGAGGAGTGCTTGGCACCAGACTAACAGACGTCTCGGCTGGTCCGACGTACTGACTCAAGCCACCCCACTATGGTCCACCCAAAAGCTTGGAATACTCTGTAATCAACCCGGTTTTGATAGATGGGACACTACAGGAATCTCCACAATAGGCCACTTAGGGAAAATGGGGAAGATACTAACATTTGCAGAACTAAGGGAGCAATATGAATTATCGCAGGGAGAGGCCTTCCATTACCTACAGGTTCGGCATGCCCTTCAGGCTGCACTCTCAAACATGGCAAGTATACCGGAATCATCCCCTCTGGAAGACCGATTACTCTCGGAACCTATACTAAAGAAAGCTGTATCTGTAACATATAAGAAGCTATGTAACAACCTGCAAGATCTATTTCACACACTGAGAGAGAGATGGCAGGCTGATGTAGGGCAACTTGAAGATGATGACTGGAAACAGCACTGATGTGTGTAGGACAGTAGGATCTGCTTTTTATAGTTACCCCCACTTTTTGCTGATCTTTCACTGTTTTTTAACTTAGTATGGATGGGATACTGCTAATCAAGACACCAGCCTATTTGCTTTCACTCTAAAATTGATTCCATGTACTTTAGGTACACTCCAGATTCGATTCTGGGATACCCTTATTAGTCCCTAGTATTATTATGTTTTTATCTAGGAACCTAAATCGATATTTCTATTTTATGCCCTTGTACGGTTATAATCAATATTATCCCTATAATGGCATAGGAATCATATCCATATTCAGTTGTAGCCCATGCAGTCACATTAAGCAAGGCTACTTCCCCGGACTCCTAGAAAGCACAACGAGTTCTCTAAACAAACCAAACCTCCAGCAACCTGGGAAATCCCCAACTGCTTTTGTTTTGATTTCGTCCTAGAACTCCTGTGAAGCACTGTAAGAACAGCCAGTTCTTAGTGACATCTCTATTGACGTCTTATGTCCAACCTTACGTCAAACCCGGCACCTTTCAGGTATAAATATACCAACGTTGCCTTAAGCAAACACACGGTGGTGGTTTTGGAGCCGAGCAGCTATCTACTTGCCCGAGAGCCCAGCTGATGCGAAAGCCCACGGATGCTGCCCCTCCTTTTTGACGCACTGAGAGAGACGCTGTCTTTTCTCCTGCCGAGAAATCCAGCTCCGGTGTTTCCAGATACCTTCGCGGGTTACTGGGATATCGAGTCCTGAAAGAGAGATACCAGACCTCCTGCTTCCTATTACCCAGGTACGGAGCTGACTAAACCCTTAAAGAGAATTCTTGAGTCAGATTCTTGGCAAAACCAACTTAACTTAAACTGCTACTTACTTACTCCTTCCCACATATTAGGCTTAGGTCAGGTACACCGGGGTAGGCTTATTTAGAAGCACCAGTTGAGTACGTTAGTCAATGTATATATGTATGTATCTATTATATCCATTTTAAAGTATCTTATGGCTAAGAAACCATATCAATGCTTTTACAGTATTATTTCATAATACTCCTTTTACTGTACGCACTTTACTTAATATTAAGTATTGCAATTATGGCAAATCATTTCTCTTGCATGAGAAAGAAGACTGCTCAATAAATTACACCTTTTATTGAAAACGCCCATCTCTCTTTTCTCTGCACTCTGGTGAAACTAAGTACACACGATTGACTGAGTGAAATAGCTGTCTATTGTTTTCACACAACTCTAGAGATACACTCTACGTCTACACAGCTGAATATATTATTCCAATGCGCAGAGCCTATTGGGAATATAGGAACTACACTACATGGCGCCCAACGTTTGGTAAGGCGATAAATCTAACGCAAGACGTTAGAGTAACTCAGTCATGCTTTTTCACACAGACTCTTTTTCCGGTAAATACTCCAAAAGACGTCTGGAGTGGGTAAGAGGTTAAAATCCGCCGGAACTTAGTAGGAAGAGATTCCTATGTATAGTTTTTGGTTTTTGGTTTTTGGTTTAGTCAACGTTGAAGGATACAGTGTTCCAAAATATTGTGCACCTAATCTTTGTTTCCTTGAAACTTGATCTGCAACAAAAACCTTTCTGCCAGTAAAATGGGGGAAAGTGAAGACGAGAGGGAGGCAGCTAGAATAGCAGCTCGACTCCTAGAGGAGGACACACATGAGTCTCCTACAGAATGAGCCGAATGCTATACTCATTCCGGTCAACATAAGAAAAACTATAACTCCTAAAATTATAGAAAACGGACTGACATCACAAGGTGGTACAGTCATATTCGTGGTAGAGGCCCATGAATATCGGCAGACAGAGGTATTCTATTCATGGATAAACTACGCTGTAACACACGAATTCCACTATTACAAAATAGAGGAACCTCCGGATGAATACACTCCTTTCGAGGAGGTTGAAATCCCATTAAAATACCAAGAGCACCTGCTCTGGTTTAAAGGCGCCCTAAAATATAATAATCACATCACCAGGCTCGGTCCACTAGGTAGGCCAGGAGCAACGTGGCCGGTTCTAGCCAGCTACACACCACATCCAGACATCGAAAAAATGTTAGACCGGGAACTTTTAGCCCAGCTAAAAGTACTAATTAAAATACATAGACAATTAGTCCAATATGTAATGCGGACTTCAACAGTCCAACCAGCTATTAACATTCCACAGCTGACCCCTCATCAGGGAAACACAAACAAAATTACACCACAGAACATACAATCATGTCTTGGTAAAACACCCGCAAAACGGAAACAAATTCCATTCTGGCTAGCACAAAAGATAACTCAAATAGAGGCAGTATTTCCGGATACTACCCCTAGTGAGAAACACAGAATTCTGACTATCTGCCTTCCAATGGGGATCGCACCGCATGTGGAGGATTGTGACACTTGGGGCACAGTCTTTGCTTCCATTTACACAAAAACACATGGGGGCAGATTTACGTTAACTGCCGCAGCCCCATGGATGTGCCAGTTAATGTGCGCCACAGTGCGCCACAGCTCCGCCACCCATGGTGCGCCGTATTTACAATGTGGCGCACCATGGTGCAAGGCAGGGAAGATACGTGACGCATCTTTCGGCGTACGGGCGGCGCATTGCTGGAGTCATTTCGCCAATGCGACATGACTCCTGCAGTGCACAGGGGCCACCCCTACATTGCATGGTGCATCACCCTTACGCCTGCTTCAAGCAGGCGTAAGGAATTGACGTAGAAAGTGACTCAGTGAAATCTTGTAGATTTCACTGAGTCACTTTCCAGGGGCGTTCCTCCGACGGAACTCCCCCCCCTGCACCGGACCGCCTACATGAAACCTGACGCAGGTTTCATGTGGCGCAGGGCCTTACACCGTGACGCATCTCCATAGATGCGTCACGTTGTAAATGCCTCGTAGGGATGCGCCACGTTTACGCCGCCTTGCGTGACGCAACAGTGGCGTAAACGTGGCGCAAGGGGCTCGTAAATCTGCCCCCCTGTGTTCCGTCCATGGCGGTAATACCAGATGTACTAAGACAGATTCAAAATGAATACGGTCCAGAACCTGCTTTAACTCTGGGTATGAAATTACTGAAAGACTTCAAGCAGGTCTCGGCTATATTATTAGCCAACATAAAAGGAGAAGCAGCATCTGTGGCAATCCGTCAGAAATTGAAAGAAACAGATATAGCAGACCAACCATTGAACTTGCCAGAATCATAGAAAAATCCTATGAAGAACTAGGTAGAGATAGTTTGGGTGGGAAACCGGTAAAACCCCAACTAACTGAAAATCCTGAAAAGATATTTATTAAAAATAATCTAAACACTCCAAAAAAAGAGCTGGGATAGAAATAAACAATCCACTCCCAAAGAAAAAAGATTCCAGTCCAGAGGAAGGTCTCCTCGGCGGAGAGAAAGATCTCCGGACCAAGGACATAAGTCTCCCCAGAGGGAGCCCTCTGAGAAAAGATACAACCTTAGAAATAGGGATAATTTGAAAAAACCTGATAGATATCAAGATATTGATACACGTCCCTCTCGATCTTTTCAGACTTCCTCGCAGAAATCAGAAAGAAGAGGACGGTCAGAACACAGGGAAGAGCACGTCAAGTCCAAAGACAAGGAACCTGGTCAAAGTAAAAAATTACAATTTCCAAGAAAGAAGGTAGCCAGTATTAAAATAATCAATCATGCCGAGGATACTGAGGACACTGCTGAAAAACGGAGAGTGGGCCCAGACAATGCTAGACAGCGCAGCAGAAGTGACAATAGCTCGCAAGATCCTGATGAATCATCTGGAGACAGTGGACACGAATGAATACATTCAGGTGGAAACTGCAGATACCAGAGTTAGCAAACCTCATAAAATATACGAAATACCATTGCGTATAGAGGGAGATAAGACTAGGAAAGTAAGGCGTCTGTTTTGGGATAACCTTTCAAAAGGCTATGACATCCTATTAGCTGAGAAAGACTGGCCACCAGAGTTTGTCAGGGAGTGCCCTCATGGTGAAGAAATGATTATGCCTGCCTTCTCAAATCATATTCCAATTCATAGAAAATACACATATGCAAGAAAATGGGCAGTAGCCCAAGCTCCTGCATTGTATAAAAATCATGTAGGATGGGATGAGGGCTCCCCTCCTCACAAAATCCAGTTAAAATGTCAACCCACTGCACAAAGGCAGTACCCAATTAAGCAAGAAGCTAAAAAACAAGTCAGGAAGATCTTAGATCAACTTGAATACCAAGGGGTGATCGAAACATGCACCTCTCAAATGAACAATCCTTTGTTTCCTGTCTCCAAGCCAGACGATTCATATCGTCTAGTCTTGGACTACAGACACCTTAACTCATGTTGCAAGACATTTGCAGTACAAAACTCACACAGTGCAGCACTAATGAATAACATCGTGCGCAAAAAATACAAAACAACATTAGACATCTCTAATGGATTCTTTTGTCAAAACATTGCACCTGAAAGCAGGTATTTGACCGCTTTCTCAATAATGGGGTCACAGAAAAATTTCTGTCGACTCCCACAGGGATTCAAGAATAGCCCCGGATTATTCTCAGCAAGGGTAACAGAGTTACTACAAATATATGATGATGAGGCATTATCTTATGTCGATGACATCTATCTCACAGATGATGACCTGGATACTCACTTGAAAAGAGTGAACACCATAATACTTGGGTTCGCAGCAGAGGGTTACTAATTCAACTTTAAAAAGTCACGAATTGCCCACCTAACTGTCCTGTTTTTAGGATATGAATTATCAAGTGAAGGCAAAAGCCTAGCAGACAACTTCTTAGAGAAGTGCGTTGTACTCCAAGCACCAAAAACCCTGAAGAACTTAAAATCAATACTAGGTTTCCTGAATTTCGGAAGAACTTACATTCTAAATTATGCAGAGAGGGTTAAACCTCTCTATGAATTAATAAAACCTGATTTTAAACCAATCAATTGGACTCAGAAACACACAGAAATTTTGAGATCATTGCAAACAGACATGTTAGCTAAAACAAAATTACAAACTCGCGACAACACACGCAACCTTGTAATCTGAGTTATCCCAGGAAGATGCGGATTCACGTACCTGACCTCTAATGAGGGAGAAACGGTACCAATAGCTTACAAATCACATTTGTACACACAAGCTGAAAAAACATTCAGTCTTACAGAAAATATTGTAAATGCGGTTCAAACTGCTGTAGCAAAAGAAAGAGCTCAAGCCCAAGGCAAAAGAATAACTGTTTATACAGCAGAATCAGCCCTTGAGGCATTATTAAGCCCAGTTAATCTAAAAACGGTGGCATTAGATCCAAAATGGATACAGTGGGAAAATTCTCTTGCTGCAGAAGACGTGAAATACTATTTTGACCCGAACATGAAAAACCTGAAAGATCTAAAATATGAAGAAGAATATCCTCTGCCAATCGAAATTCTGCCTCTCCAACAGTACTCTTGTGTAATCTATATGGACAGATTTGCACAACATTACGATGTGGATAATAAAACCTACAATGCAGCGTGCGCGATTGTTAAAGGTCGCTGGCGCTGTGGCAAATTCAGACCAAAAATAACAAAAACGGAATCACTGAGAAACTGTTCGGCTCAGCGAGCTGAAATCAGATCTTTAAAGATGGCGCTTGAAAATGCTGATCGTGAATTCCCAACACTAATAGTGTGCGATTCACATTTCCGCATCAAATCTTACAATAATGACTTGCAGAACTGGGTTCAAAACGATTACAAAGATGACACAGGTGCCACAATAAAGCATAAGAAGCTTTGGGAACAAGTAGTTCTTTTACAGAAAGAACTACAAAAGACTCACGTGATACATACACTGAGTCATCAACGTGATGGCGTTCACGTTGCAGGGAATTCATTGGCTAATACAGCCATAGCGGAAGCAGCTCAACCGGCTTCCGTAGCCACAAAAAAGCGTTCAGAAAAATACATAGACGGGGAAACCATGCTGGCGGTAAAAACGTCTTCAAAAGGCGACTGTGCAGCACTACCCGTGAACTATCCACTCAATTATACATACATCATTGATGCAAACTCAGTTTCTTTTGCTCGAATCCCTGGAGTGGGGGATAGAGTAATTCCAAACACGAACAGGAGAATCTTCTTAATAGCGGACGCACACATGGGATTGGGTCTAAGGCACCGAGGGATCAAGGAATCTCTGAAAGAATTACAATCAGAATACTGGTGGCCGGGGATGAGCCTGCAACATTAAAAATTTGCAAAGAGCTGTCCAAACTGCAACAGAGATCGCAGTAGCGAACGGACCGGAGTATTGCATAGGCCCTTCTTGTAGTTAACATAAGGCTATCTATACGTAAAATCCAGCGTCCCATTAATTTCTTTTTAAGACTAGATTCACTTAAAAATACAGACCCCAGCGCTCGGCTGACGCCAGAACTGTTATAAAAGATTTGCGAGTCTTTATCGGCACATACGCAATTGGCATGCTACATTCTGACCAGGGTCCTGCTTTTAGCTCTCGAGCTTATAAGGAGGCCATGACCAGCATGGGCATTGCATTGCGGTACTCTTGTCCCTTCCATCCTGAGGGAAATGGGATTGTGGAAAGAAAAAACCGGGACATAAAGCAATCTATAACGGCGAGGGTATTAGGTTCGGGTGATGGGTGGGTCCAACATTTAACAAGTGTCCAACGTAGTCTTAATAATCTGCCAAGAAATTCTCTAAAAGGTTTCAATCAATCAATCAATCAAGGCATTTGTAGAGTGCACTACTTACCCGGAGGGTCTCAAGGCGCTAGGGGGGGGCGGGGTGCTGCTACTGCTCGAACAGCCAGGTCTTGAGCTTCTTCCTGAAGGAGAGGTTGTCTTGGGTCAGGCGCAGGTCGGTCGGGAGGGAGTTCCAGGTCTTGGCGGCCAGGTAGGAGTAGGACCTTCCTCCTGTTGTCGTTCTTCGGATGCGGGGGACGGCGGCGAGGGCGTGACTGGCTGATCGGAGATGGCGCTTGGGAGCGTAGAAGTTGATGCGGTTGTTGAGGTAGCTCGGGCCTTGATCGTGTAGGGCTTTGTGTGCGTGGGTGAGGAGACGGAAGGTGATTCTTTTGTTGACGGGGAGCCAATGCAGGTTTCTCAGATGTCCGGAGATGTGGCTGTGTCGTGGGATGTCGAGGATGAGTCTGGCTGAGGTGTTCTGGATCCGCTGGAGTCTCTTCTGGAGCTTGGCGGTGGTTCCGGCGTAGAGGGCATTGCCGTAGTCCAGTCGGCTGCTCATGAGGGCCTGGGTGACCGTCTTCCTGGTTTCGGTGGGGATCCACCGGAAGATCTTCCGTAGCATGCGCAGGATGTTGAAGCACGACGAGGAGACGGCGTTGACTTGTCTGGTCATGGAGAGGGAGGAGTCCAGGATGAAGCCCAGGTTGCGTGCGTGGTCTGTCGGTTTGGGTGCGGTGCCCAGGGCGGGGGGCCACCAGGAGTCGTCCCAGGCGGAGGGCGAGGAGCCCAGGATGAGGACCTCCGTCTTGTCTGAGTTCAGTTTCAGGCGGCTGGTCGTCATCCACTTGGCTACGTTTTTCATCCCTTCGTGAAGGTCGGCTCTGGCGGCGGCGGGGTCGTTGGTCAGGGAGAGGATCAGCTGGGTGTCGTCAGCGTAGGAGATGATGTTGAGGTTGTGTTGGCATGCGATGGCCGCGAGGGGGCTCATGTAGACATTGAAGAGGGTGGGGCTCAGCGAGGATCCTTGAGGGACGCCGCAGATGACTTCGGTGGCTTCTGACTTGTACGGTGGTAGACGGACTCTCTGTGTTCTTCCGTCGAGGAAGGAGATGATCCATTCCAGTGCCTTCTCCTGGATTCCGACGTTGCTGAGGCGCTGCACTAGGGTGCGGTGGCAGACAGTGTCGAAAGCTGCGGAGAGGTCTAGGAGGATGAGGGCCGCTGTTTCCCCGTTGTCCATCAGGGCTCGGATGTCATCGGTGGCAGCGATGAGGGCGGTCTTGGTGCTGTGGTTGGCTCGGAAGCCAGACTGTGAGCGGTCGAGGGATCCATTCGTCTTGAGGAAGGCGGCCAGCTGTTTGTTGACGGTCTTCTCGATGACTTTGGCTGGAAACGGGAGGAGCGAGATGGGGCGGTAATTCTTGAGTTCGGTGGGGTCCGCTGTAGGTTTCTTGAGAAGGGCGCTGAGTTCGGCGTGCTTCCAACTCTCCGGGAAGGTGGTGGTGTTGAAGGAGGTGTTGATGATGTCCCGCAGGTGGGGTGCGATGACAGCGTCGGCCTTTTTAAAGACGTGGTGAGGGCAGGGGTCGGTGGGAGATCCGGAGTGGATGGAGTTCATCATGCGGACGGTGTCTTCGGTGCTGATCGGCGTCTAGGCGCGGAGGGTGGTGGTGGGGGGCGGTGGATCGTTCGTGGCGTGCGTCAGTTGAGTGCTGAAGCTGTTGTGTATGTCCGCGATCTTGTTGTGGAAGTAGGAGGCGAGGGAGTTGCAGAGGTCTTGCGATGGGGTGATGTCGTTGTTTCCGGCGTTGGGGTTGGAGAGCTCTTTCACGATGTTGAAGAGTTCCTTGCAGTTGTGTGCGTTACTGTCCAGCCGGTCCTTGAATGCAGTTTTCTTGGTGGCGCGGATCAGTTGGTGGTGCTTCCGGGTGGCAAGCTTGAGGGTGGTCATGTTGTCCGGTGTTGGTTCCCTTCTCCAGGCTTTCTCGAGGGCTCGGCAGTTCTTCTTGGAGCTCTTGAGTTCGTCGGTGAACCATGGGGCCTTCTTGCTGCCGGGTCTGCTGGGCGGGGTCCTCAGTGGGGCGAGTTCGTCCGCGCAGTTGCTGATCCACTTTGTGATGTTGTCGGCGGCCTGGCGGTGTTGAGTGCGTTGAGGGTGGCGGCGTCGTAGGTCCGGCGGGTGGGCTGGTGTCTGCGGGGCCCAGGGGTCCTGGCACTGGGCGCGGTCCAGGCGCGGACGGGCGCAGACGGGCTTGCCTTTGGCGCGCCCGCTGCGCGTGCACGCTGCGCGTTTGCCACTCTGCCATAAGTGGAGAGTGGGGGCGGGGGCGGAGCGCGGGAGGGCAGCTGGGAGGCGGGAGCGGGGAGGGCACAGAAAGGAAGAGGGCGTGGCCACGTGAACGGCGGCGGGAAGCGGGGAGCGGGGCGGGGAGGGCACAGGGGGACAACCAGGTGGGATACACAACAAGAAGACAAAATGCAGGAGGGCACAGCGGGGACAGCCAAGTGGGAGGTACAGTAATGAGGGAAAAAGGAGAAAAACACGTCAGCAGTAAAATACAGAGAAACGGGCAGCCGAGTCCTACCGTGGACGGCGGAGCCGGCCCAGGGGGGGGGAGCGCTCACAGAGTGCGAGCGGAGCTATGCAGCAGGGCAGGCCGCCGAGGAGGGCGGACCTGCATGGAGAGCGAGGCTGGGAGCAGCAGCAAGGGGAGAGGGCACCGGCGCAGCTGGTGGCCGTGCGGCGCGGGAGTGTCCTGCAAGCAGGTTTCAGTCCGTACGAACTATTGTTCGGTACTAGAATGCATATTCAGGACTTAGATAGTCAGACTTCAGTGGTAGAAGAAAGATGCTTTGATATCAAAGACCGTTTTGGCTGTTTTACAGGACTTAACCCCTTCACTGAGGCGGCTATTCCGCCGCAGTGCTAAGGGGGCGGGGCGGCCGCGCGGCGGCCGCATGCTGGTGACAGAATCGCTCCGTCACCAGCCTCGGTTGAGCTGTGCTCATGATGGAGCGGTTCCGTCATGGCCTGCCCCGCTCAATAGAATGCTCAGCGCAGGCGCGGAATTCGCGCCGCGCATGAGCGGCGAGCGGGCCATAACGGAACCGCTCCGTCATCAGCACAGCGCACCCGCAGCTGATGACGGAGCGGTTGCGTCATCAGCGTGCAAGGGGTTAAATGAAACAAGAAAAACCCTGAGCAACATAAAGTTAAAACAACAGCCAGCAGCCACTGAAGATAAACCACCTGTCCCAGCAAGGCCTGTCTGGATTCCAAAGATTGGGAATTGGTCAGAGAGAAGATCGCGGTGAAGAAGGAATTTGGGCCTTCTTACAGAAAAGCAGTACCTGTCTTAGACGTCAGCGGAACAAGATCAGTTGTACTACTGCCCCTTGCTGGTAAAAAGGAGAACCGAGTTGTATCCATCGACCTGGTAAAACCACAATCATGTGGCCAATAATAAGTAGTAGGCCCAGTGGACTCCCAAGAAATAGCAGAATACCAAAATTTGCTACAATCCAAGAGGTTCAAACTGAGAGACTAATCACATTTGATAAACCTGCAGTGAATAAAAAAGGACTATGCAATAATGCCATGGAACTTGTGCCTCTTGAAACCCAAATTGCAACAGTTCGTCAAGAAACACCTGTCTACAACGATGTAGCCTCAGACTATGCTAATGAAAGAAAAAATGAAAAAGCAAAGGAAAATTCGGAAGCAATTCCAATAATTGACAGAACTGCATCTGGCTACTTCATCAATTTCGATAACTTTTCTGAAGATCCAAGCGAACCTGAAGAAACGCCAACAACAAAAACTTTCAAAGACAAAGTAACTGAACTCTTTCACCAACTCAAAGAAACCTATCTGATTTCTCCATGGATTGAATTTTGGATTGTGTTAGGTGTACTTTTCCTCCTGCTTTGGCTCATCATGGTACTTTGGGCATATTACCAAGCAATAGCGATAATTATCGCTATTGCTTGGTTAGCGGGGAAAAAATATCGCCGAGCACCGAGGATTTTTACCGCTGAGATACATTGATATTATCAAGGTTTATCTCAAAAGCGGTAAAAATCCTGCAAAATGCATGAATATCGCTGAAAAATCAGCGATATTCATGCATTATCGTGACAATGCTCTTAGCCATGTTATCCACCTTCCATTGGATAACATAGCTAAGAACTGCTTTTAGCAGGCGTTAGCTTTTGGAGATATTCGCGCTTAGCGCGAATATTTCCAAAAGTTGTTAATAGGAGTTAGAGATGTTAGCGACTGTTTTCAGTCGGACATCTTGGCACGCCCACTTTGCATGTCATTAGCGATAATTATCGCTGACATGCAAAGTGGGCCCCTAAATGCCCGCTATCGCCTACAAGCTGTCGCTAACTGGTGTTAGCGACAGCTTGCTAATAGGGCGATAAAATTATCGCCGCATTAGCGGGAAAAAGTCCCGCTAATGCGGCGATAATGCCCTTGGTAATATGCCCCTTTGTTTGGGAAAATTCATTGAGGGAAAATGCAGTACAATGGACACAGCAAGTCAGAACATCAACTTGGTCCTAAAGCCACACAAGTCATCTCACATCGAGAAAAGAGAACTATCCTCAGTGAATGTCACAGCCAATCGAATACCCGGTGGGGTAGCATGGGACAAAACGGTTTATGAAATCTATGACCCGGTTGAACTCTTGAAATATCCACATCAGTTCAAGGTTTCATTAAGTGACTTTGTAAAACCAAGTACATTCGCTGATGATTGAGACTTTGAAAGCATAAATAATATGATGTCAGATTTAGTAATGTCAGCAAAATTTACAGAACATAATTACTTACAGGGTTCGTCAAATTATGAACAAATGTACTGTTACAATCACTTTGCACATCACTATTTACATAAATCTGCTCAACCTAGAAATGTTTTTAAGTATAATCAATGGAAACATTGTGCAACTCCACCTAAAAGCAGTTCGAAAACATTTTATGAGAAATTCCCATATTTCTCAGGGTTTAACACAAGTGATGCAGAAACGTTTTATTTTAAACTTAAATAAGACAGGGATAAAAACAATGTTGACAAATACTAAATTGATTTATTCTGAAACATTTTATGAAAAAATGATTACATTTGGTTTTGAATTCTGGAAACACAACATTGAAACAGAACACATCCTGATTGGAAAAAGTGGTTGATCTGGCCAACAGACACAAATAACTGTCAAGATAGATTCCTGAACAAAATACAGGGGTTCAAAATGACCAGACCAGACCCTAGATACTCCCAGAGACAACATCCAGGGATAGTAACAACATACAGTGTAGGGAAACTATGCCTTGAGTGGCTACAGAAATCCACACTGGCTGAAATTAAGCAACACTTGACTTTTCTTAAAGACGGTGCTGACTTGCATGATTTCATAATGGGACCACGCAAACCGCGTCAAAAACGTTTCATAGCGGCCGGTATATACGCTGCATACAACGAAGCTTGGAAACTAACTCAAATTGAGACAGCAGAAAAAATACAAGAAATTGATCGTATTAATTTGGAAAAATCACTTTCTGTTGTGGACAATGGGTTAATGACTCTGTCCTCCAGAATATATTCACTGGACAGCATTGTATCATCTGCTATCGATATAATAGAGCAGGACTTACTAATGTTACAACACGGTCAGTCCCAATTACGTTCTATTGTACAGCTCGGCTGCACGTTGCAAAATCTGCGTTCATGCTACGTGCCATGGCGTTTAAGCAACACTACGTCAATATTTTCTATTTTAAACCTTACTGATAAACAAATCAGTTTGCACAAAAAGGCGCAGACTATACGACTCTGAGCATTGAAAAACTTGAGAGATTACCATTGACAATGTCAGAAAGACCTGTCATTGAATGGATAATACACGGAATAATTACAATTCCGATAACAACTTTTCAATTTAAATACTGCCAAGAGTATATACCAGCGGGCCAGTATGAAAGGTTGGGTAAAGGGTACATTAAGTCATCATGGAAATTGCCTTACACACACACATGTTATAGTGAAAACAAACAGAATGTATTTCTTATTGGTAACAATTGTAAACAATCAACAAGCGGTATACTTCTGTGCCAAGGTATTAATTTGCATGGGGCCTGTGATGGGACTTCAAATAACCTTTCATGTCACCAGCACGGCACACCTGCAACACAAATAGAGCCATTCTTTAGACGGCTTTCTAACGGGAGCTATATTCTAATAGTGGACCACAGCTGTTGTGGCATGGTGCCAGGGAAAGCCTATCTTGTAAGCGTCAGTTCTATGGTCACTTGCTGTATGCAAGTATTGTATCCAAACAGCACTCCAGATACGGAGGCAAAAATGTGGCCTTCTTTGAATATCTCTTCTATTTGAATTGATACTTTAAGCAGAATGAAGTCTGTTCTTTTACAGACAACCGTGCCTTTAACGTCATCAAAAGAAACGTATGATCTTCTGGTTGCAAGGACAACGGCAGAGATACATACTCTTTTATCAACAAATTGCCCCGTGCATTTCGCAGAAATGCTAAGCCAAATCCTAAATATGTCTGATACCAGTGGTATCCCACATATATTTAAGACAATATTTTCGGGACTGTTAACACCCTTTGAAGCAGTTCTGGGCATCTTTCCCAATTTTGTCCATTCTGTCTTTGGCGGCCTACCACTACTTTTGGGACTCGTAGCAGGAATTTTATTTTTGATCCTTCAGCTCCGATATGGCAAGCCAAGTCGCAGACAAGACTCCAGCAACGATGGAAGAAACGATCCTAGCTATACGCTATCGGGACCGCATAACTAAAGTCCTTGGATTAGCCCGGCTAAGAGATCTGAATATGACCTGGTTTCTTTCATTCAGACCAATCTGGCAAAATTGCATCCTACCTGTGCTTCGATGTATGCTATGCGGAGAAGAATGCGTGTTGGACGTCTGTCTTACACTACCATCAGCAGTACCATTGGATACAGATACTTTGCTAAGTCTTGTAACGGCTCATGCATCGTGTTGTCCCCAGCGGCTACCCATTCTGATGACGGCATTCGTTGAGACTTCACCACTACGATTAGGTGGCAGTGAAGTACGAGATGAGAGCAGCATCACCCAGGTACGACCTTCTGTGTGCATTGCTGATCCTGACATCGATGATAGCAATTTTCAAACTTGGTCGAACTTTCACCTGAGGTCGTAGACCAATTTTTTGCGAGTCTATCTGAAATGATGTTCTCCCCTGAACAGAAAGAATAACTTTTTAAGCAACGAGCACACAGCATTCCCCTGAACTCTGAATTCGGCCTTCAGCTTTGATAAACAAAAGCTACTGAAAACATTTGGAACTATTTTCTCCCCTGAAAGCGAAATTATTTTTTTTTCAACTTCCAAAATATTTACCTTTTTCTGGCACATGTACTCTGCTTAAAGTAGAACTATTCTTAAAGAGCTTCTATTTTTAGGAACTCTAGAGACAATATATTACCTCAGCCTCTAGCATATTTACAGCAACTGTATTTATATGTGATGGAATGGTCTTGACTATCTTTTCTGTATTAAGAGCCATTTCATGTGTCAATTTCGCAAATCATTCAGCTAACATATATATGCATCCTTCTTTCCTGAATGATTACACTGCTTGAAAAGCGTACAGTACCAATAATCATTTTCGTGTATTTCGCATACACCATTTCGAATGCAAAAAATGTATTTTGGGGTGGGTTGGAATACACATGCGCCTTTAAATGTTTACTATTGCTTAGTTTTAGTAATGATGGACATTAGATCGGGGAGTGAGTATTGTGTTTTAATGTAGGAACCTAAATCGATATTTCTATGTTATGCCCTTGTACGGTTATAATCAATAATATCCCTATAATGGCATAGGAATCATATCCATATTCAGTTGTAGCCCATGCAGTCACATTAAGCAACGCTACTTCCCCGGGCTCCTAGAAAGCACAACGAGTTCTCTAAACAAACCAAACCTCCAGCAACCTGGGAAATCCCCATCTGCTTTTGTTTTGATTTCGTCCCAGAACTCCTGTGAAGCACTGTAAGAATGGCCAGTTCTTAGTGACATCTTTATTGACGTCTTATGTCCAACCTTACGTCAAACCCGGCACCTTTCAGGTATAAATATACTAACGTTGCCTTAAGCAAACACACGGTGGTGGTTTTGGAGCCGAGCAGCTATCTACTTGCCAGAGAGCCCAGCTGATGCGAAAGCCCACGGACGCTGCCCCTCCTTTTTGACGCACTGAGAGAGACGCTGCCTTTTCTCCTGCCGAGAAATCCAGCTCCGGTGTTTCCAGATACCTTCGCGGGTTACTGGGATATCGAGTCCTGAAAGAGAGATACCAGACCTCCTGCTTCCTATTACCCAGGTACGGAGCTGACTAAACCCTTAAAGAGAATTCTTGAGTCAGATTCTTGGCAAAACCAACTTAACTTAAACTGCTACTTACTTACTCCTTCCCACGTATTAGGCTTAGGTCAGGTACACCGGGGTAGGCGTATTTAGAAGCACCAGTTGAGTACGTTAGTCAATGTATATATGTATGTATCTATTTTATCCATTTTAAAGTATCTTATGGCTAAGAAACCATATCAATGCTTTTACAGTATTATTTCATAATACTCCTTTTACTGTACGCACTTTACTTTATATTAAGTATTGCAATTATGGCAATTCATTTCTCTTGCATGAGAAAGAAGACTGCTCAATAAATTACACCTTTTATTGAAAACGCCCGTCTCTCTTTTCTCTGCACTCTGGTGAAACTAAGTGCACACAATTGACTGAGTGAAATAGCTGTCTATTGTTTTCACACGACTCTAGAGATACACTCTTATTCTGAGGGAGCAAAGTTGTCATGTTACATGGTTGTCAGAAGCTAATCCCTTCTTGTCTATCCAGGGAGGTTAAACTCCTCCTCGTTTATTCGAGAAAGTTTCTAGTGACCTCTGAGCTAGCTGGCAAACGTTAAGTCTAATATAGTCAGTAGAGACCTAGTCGACCTCAGTCCTACGTCTACACTGCTGAATATATTATTCCAATGCGCAGAGCCTATTGGGAATATAGGAACTACACTACAGTATATGGTATTCTGTGTACCCAGGACATAGGTACCCCAGAGGCCTACCAGGGGCTGCAGCATGTATTATGCCACCCCTGGGAAGTCTTCCAAAATGACACTACAGGTCTGCTACTGCAGCCTTGGTGCACCCCTTACTGAGATATAGGTTCACTATATATCTTCTGATCACACACATATAAACCTATCACTCCTATGGCAGGGCTAAACAATCCTGAAGGCAGGGTGCTTGTTTTCCATGTGAGAGGGTGCCCATGCATGAGCAGAGCCCCTCTGCAGCTTTCATAATCTATTCTCTGCGCCTGTATGTTATGCAGCCAGACCATATACTCTTAAGTGCATTATAACCTTGCGGTAAATGCTGACTTTAGAATGGCTGCACAGAAACATGTTGTGTTTGGTGTCAAACACTTTGGAATCATACCTCCCCACCAGTAACTTGCGTGGGAGATATGATTCCACCCTACTAGAGGGAGAAACATGACTACACAGGTACACCAGTACCAGATTAACCAGAATCTGGACACGACAAAATGGATGCTGCTGCCACACTCCCCTGTGTCGCCCTCTGGGTGGTTCCTTGTTGTCCCAGCGATTCTACAGGCTCTAGGCGTGGTGTCTAGTCAAGTCGTGGTTCTTATACCACTTTCTTAGTATATGGTTTGCCCCCCCCCCCCCGGGCCTGTGGTATATTGTGCTAATTTATTGTGATAACTTGATTGCAATTTATGTTCTTTGACCTCTAATCTCATAAAGAGATTAGTAGGGAGTGTCTAGTCATAAATACATATATTTTATATATATACCTGGTGTGGTTCTCCTTTCATTTGGTCATTCAAGAGATTATTGAATGGTAAAAACAAGCTGCTTTACATTCCTTCAAGACTTAGCCTGAAGGCTGCTCTCCATAGCTACCCCATGGATAGCTTTCAATAAAGGTTGTCTTTAACCTATCATCAATAAGCGTTTTTTGGACTGGAACAAGGTGGCCACTATGGATCTATGACATGATATCGACAAACAGAATATAGACATACAAAAATATCGAAGCAAAAATATCGACATCAAAAATATCGAAGTTCTATCGACATAAAGGTAAGTCCAAAAATATCGGGAAAAGAATATCGTAGTAAAAAATATCGGGGCATATTATCAAGGGGGTTTATCTCTGCTTTTTTGGCTTTAAAAGCCAAGAAAGCGGAGATAAAATTATCTCCCTATTACCAAGCTGTCGCTAACACCAGTTAGCGACAGCTAATAGGAGATAGCGACCATCTTGGGCCCCGCTTTGCATGTCAGTGATATTTATCACTAATGACATGCAAAGTGGGCGTGCCAAGATGTTAGCGACTGGAAACAGTCGCTAACATCGCTATCTCCTATTACCAACTTTTGGAGATATTCGCGCTAAGCACGAATATCTCCAAAAGCTAACACCTGCCCTGAGCAGTTCTTAGCCATGTTATCCAATGGGAGGTGGATAACATGGCTAAGAGCATTTGCTCGATAATGCATGAATATCGCTGACTTTTCAGCGATATTCATGCATTGCGGCAGTTTTTTATCGCATTTGCGATAAACCTTGCTAATAGCAAGGTTTATCTGCGATAAAAATTTGCGCCGATAATTTTTGTCTCTAAACAAGTTAGAGACAAAAATTATCGCTAGTTGTTGGTAATATGCCCCATCGTTCTTTAAAATGTATTATTAATAATGTAAAAATGATTTAAAAGTACATATAATTTAACAAATTATAGATATAAACATTAAAACATATTTAAAAAATAATAACTAATACATATACATTTAAAATAAATTAAAACTCTACATATAAATTAATATATATACTTACTCTACATATTGCATCAGTAGGAAAAGCGTTTGATAGCTTAAGGGTAAAAATTACTATTCCCACTCCAGAGGGTGCAACCGTAGGGAAAGCGCTGGATAGCGTAGGGGTAAAAATGACTATCCCCACTCCAGAGGGTGCAACAGTAGGGAAAGCGTTGGATAGCGTAGGGGAAAAAATTACTATTCCCACTCCAGAGGGTGCAACAGTAGGGAAAGCGCTGGATAGCGTGGGGGTAAAAATTACTATTCCCACTCCAGAGGGTGCAATAGTAGCAAAAGCGCAGGATAGCGTAGGCGTTATATTAAAATACTTATCAATTACATATTTTTTTAAACAAGAAAAAGATGTAATATTTTATTTACAAAAATATATTACTAAATACCAAATATTTATCATTAGTATTTACTTAAATAACATAAAATTAGTTCCCACACTACTCCCCCTTTAACACACAACACATACAAAAAAACACAATTAATATAAATATCAATTACTCAATTAATAACAATTAACATTATTAAATTGATGTAATTATAAATTAACTAATTGACAAATATTAATTACCAATTAATAATTAATGACCAATTAATAATTAATTAGCAAGAAATTTACAAGAATAAACAATATTTATTAATAAATTATGTATAACTAATGTTATAAAATAAATTTTTTTAACGAATTACCAATAATTAATTAACAATTATTTAATAATAAATACCAATAAATAAATACAATCTCTTTAATTAATTTAATTTAATTATTCCACACCCTATCTATACTACTATTATAAAGAGAGAACAGACACCTTTTGGCAAGGTAAACTCGGGAACTACAGCACCAATCCACACACCCAATACAGCGTTGGAAAGGGCAGTTGCAGCAGAAGGACACAGGCTATGCAGACGCCCACCATATACATTTAAAAGGTAAAAGAACCGTGCCAGCTAAGTAGTCCCTTGTGGGCGTGTCTGAATTGCATTGTGCTGTGGGTGTGTGCTGGGGGCGTGATAATCGCTGGGGGCATTCCGTCACGAGTGTTGTTTTTTCTTCCCAGGTTCTATACATTCCTGCTCCCTTTAAATAGTAATTCAGTGGAGGTCCCATTCTCTTAGAACCACCACAAGCACAGTTATGGGCAAAAATACAATTAAAAGGCCCTGCAAAGCATTATGGGATAGATTAGCATAACTTTTAGCATTCATGAAAGGGTTTCAATGTTTTTGAATTTGCCTCATCAGGGACATCTAGGGACGGCGAGGTGAACTGCAGCTTGATGTAGAATATTTTAGATGCTTATTGCATTTGCCTCATCAGGGACATCTAGGGACGACGAGGTGAACTGCAGCTTGATGTGTAATATTTTAAATGCTATTGCATTTGCCTCATCAGGGACATCTAGGGACCATGAGGTGAACTGCAGCTTGAAGTATAATATTTTAAATGCTATTGCATTTGCCTCATCAGGGAAAACTAGGGACAACGAGGTGAACTGCAGCTCTTTGTAGAATTATTTGGATACTATAATATTCACTTCCCACTGCTAATCTCGTCCCATAATGCTTTGCAGGGGCTTGATCTCAAAATCATCACCTCTCTCACTGCTTGCTGGAAGCTAAATGACTATATGCATTTTAGCATGTAGAAATACTTGTTATTTTACCTTGAATATATGAGGTTTCTGTTTTAATAATTGGAAATCAGACAGAACAAAATATTGCGGATTTATTGTACCAAGTTCGCGCCAATTCCGCCCACCCCTACTTTAAATACCCCTGCATCCCATAATCATAACCCACCCTTACTCTATAAAATACCCCAACAACCTTAAACACTAACCCATTTTAACCCTATAAATATACCCTGTACCCCAAAACCCAAACCTATCCCTAAACCCTATAAATACCCCTGTACCTCAAAACCCAAACCTACCCCTGAACCCTAAAAATACCCCTGTACCCCAGAACCCAAAACTATATCTGAACCCTTAAAATACCCAAACACCCCAAAACATATACCTCAGTACCCCAAAACATATACCCCTATACCCATACTTGCCTTATCCAAACATTAAAAAAAAAACATGCTTTTATCATTCATTCATTTGCAACGAATTTCGTTGTAAATGTATGCGTGGTAAAAGCATATAAAATGTAATGCCACGCGTTATAATGGCATTGCGGAGTCATGGTACTTTCGTAATGAAAGTATGCAGAGTGATGGTATGCGGAAAGAAAGTTGCGGAATAATGGGTGTTTACTCTCCCCCGTAAGTACATTGGTGGCACGGCGGCTCACATCTCCAGCAACATACTCATATTTTTTCACCACCGATTGGAAAAATGCACAGGTCTCTCTCATTGATGCCCAGCACCGACATACACTTTTAGACACACCTCCCACCACAAGTTCTAGAATTACGAACTTTAGAGATGGGGAGCTATGTTCGAATCTCGGCATCAGCTCAACATCCTGTGATTCCAGACAAATCGCTTTGTCTCCCCGTGCCTACCACAAATGAATGTGTTCTTCTGTAATGTAAATTGTGCTCATGCCATGTTGTCGAGTTCGCGCTATATAATATTGCAAGGAAAATAAAGTAGGGAAACTCGAGTTCACACACTACTGAACGCGCACTCTTAAGTGCATCAGCAGTGCACTGTAAATCGGAGCATTTCACAGGCCTGTCACAGATAAGAAATGCTATCAAAACGAAATCCTACGAAACAATATACTACTGGCCGGCAGCAATTCATACCCGGACAACGTCGGGACGGGCTGCTAGTTCCCCTATAAACACACAACCCACTGCACATAAATAAATCACATAAAAAATGTAATTATCATGTAATCACTTAATAATAATTAATTACCAATTAATTATTAATTAACAATAACAAAAAAATAAAACATATTACTACATTAACTCTAATTAATTTAATTAACTCATTAATGATAATTAACAATTAATTATTAATTAACAATTAATTATTAATCAAAAATATTCAAAAAACATAATAATTAATGAATTATAATTAAATTACTTCCCACCCTATTCCCCTATAAACCCACAACCCGCTCTGATACTAAAACGCAAAATGTAAACAAAATTACTCATTTCTAAACATACATTAAAAAACATGTTTAACAAACATATAAAATCTATACTAATATAATAAAGAGAGAGCCCAAACCTTTGAGGCGGGTAATCTCAGAAACCACAGCACTAAACACAACACCCAATACAGCGTGGGAAAGGGCAGTTGCAGCAGAAGGACATAGGCTATGCAGACGCCCACCATATACATTTAAAAGGTAAAAGAACCGTGCCAGCAAAGTTGTCCTTTCTGGGCGTGTCTGCGCTGTGCTGTGGGTGTGTGCTGGGGGCGTGACAAACGCTGGGGGCGTGTGGTACATTCCGCCCTTCATGCCATGTCTCATATCGTGTGCTGAGGGCATGTGCCCTGGGCGTGGGGGTGTGCGGGCGCGGGATTACGGAAAAAAAAACGAGCGTTGTGCCCTATATTTCATTGTTTTTTCTTCCCAGGTTCTGTACATTCCAGCTCCGGGTGTCCACCTTGCTCCCTTTAAATACCCCTGCACCCCATAATCATAACCCACCCTTACTCCTTAAAATACCCCAACACCCTTAAACACTAACCCATCTTAACCCTATAAATATACCCTGTACCCCAAAACGCCAACCTATCCCTAAACCCTAAAAATACCCCTGTACCCCAAAACCCAAACCTAGCCCTGAACCCTATAAATACCCCTGTACCTCAAAACCCAAACCTACCCCTGAACCCTAAAAATACCCCTGTACCCCAAAACCCAAACCTTGCCCTGAACCCTAAAACTACCCCTGTACCCCAAAACCCAAACCTTCCCCTGAACCCTAAAATACCCCTGTACCCCAAAACCCAAACCTAGCCCTGAACCCTTAAAATACCCCTGTACTTCAAAACCCAAACCTACCCCTGAACCCTAAAAATACCCCTGTACCCCAATACCCAAACCTTGCCCTGAACCCTAAAAATACCCCTGTACCCCAAAACCCAAACCTACCCCTGAACCCTAAAATACCCCTGTACCCCAAAACCCAAACCTAGCCCTGAACCCTTAAAATACCCTTGTACCCCAAAATCCAAACCTACCCCTGAACCCTAAAAATACCCCTGTACCCCAAAACCCGAACCTAGCCCTGAACCCTAAAAATAACCCTGTTCCCCAAAACCCAAACCTACCCCTGAACCCTAAAATACCCCTGTACCCCAAAACCCAAACTTAGCCCTGAACCCTAAAAATACCCCTGTACCCCCAAACCTAGCCCTGAACCCTTAAAATACCCCTGTACCTCAAAACCCAAACCTACCCCTGAACCCTAACAATAACCCTATACCCCAAAACCCAAACCTAGCCCTAAACCCTAAAAGTACCCCTGTACCCCAAAACCCATACCTATCCCTAAACCCTAAAACTACCCCATAACCCAAAACTATATCTGAACCCTTAAAATACCCAAACACCCCAAAACATATACCTCAGTACCCCAAAACAGATACCCCTATACCCATACTTACCTTATCCAAACATTTTTAAAAAAACATGCTTTTACCATTCATGCATTTACAACGAATTTCGTTGTAAATGTATGCGTGGTGAAAGCATATAAAATGTAATGCCATGCTTTATAATGGCATTGCGGAGTCATGGTACTTTCGTAATGAAAGTATGCAGAGTGATGGTATGCGGAAAGAAAGTTGCGGAATAATGGGTATTTACCCTCCCCGGTAAGTACATTGGTGGCACGGCGGCCCACATCTCCAGCAACAAACTCATATTTTTTCACCACCGATTTGAAAAATGCACAGGTCTCTCTCATTGATGGCCAGCACCGACATACACTTTTAGACACAGCTCCCGCCACAAGTTCTAGAATTGCGAACTTTAGAGCTGGGGAGCTACGTTCGAACCTCGGCCTCAGCTCAACATCCTGTGATTCCAGGCAAATCGCTTTGTCTCCCCGTGCCTACCACAAATGAATGTGTTCTTCTGTAATGTAAATTGTGCTCATGCCATGTTGTCGAGTTCGCGCTATATAATATTGCAAGGAAAAATAAAGTAGGGAAACTCGAGTTCACACACTACTGAACGGGCACTCTTAAGTGCATCAGCAGTGCACTGTGAATCGGAGCGTTTCACAGGCCTGTCACAGATAAGAAATGCTATCAAAACGAAATCCTACAAAACAATATACTACTGGCCGGCAGCAATTCATACCCGGACAACGTCGGGACGGGCTGCTAGTGTTTCTATAAAACACAGCGCTACTGAGGGCTGCATCCTTAGCTCCAAAGGCACTTGGGGGCATATTAGCAAGGGGAAGTATCGCCGCTTTTTCAGCGAATCGTGCCGAGAAAGCGGCGATACTTCCAGCGCCCTATTAACAAGGGCATGCTAACGCATGCCTCAAGCCCACTTTGCATGTCGGCGACAAACATCGCTAATGACATGCAAAGTGGGCGTTCCCACGTCCAACCATATGTAAAATGTGGTTGGAGGTGGGAACACCCTATTACCAAGGCAGGCGTTGGGAGAGGCAGATCTGCGATAAACTCGTTTATCGCAGGTCTCCCAACGCCTGCTCTGACCAGGTGTTAGGGCATTGATAACATGGGGGGGTGGATCATAAAGCTGAATCCACCCCCCCATATTATCAATGCACACATTGACGCATGAAAACAACGTTTGTTTTCATGCGTTAATGTGCCATATCACCGACTATCGCCGGATTTCATTTCGCCTACGTGATGCGCATTGATAATTGCGCGCTATCATGGCGAAAAAATCCGGCGATAGCCGGCGATATGGGAATGTGCATTGTGCGTTTTCTAACGCACTTCTAGGTAATATGCCCCTTGATTCCAAGCTTTTGCTGCTAAAATGCTAAAGGATCTGCCGCCTAAGCGTGCCTTTTGAATATTTGGCACTGTCAGCTTTGCAGAACCCGCAGACATAATATTCCAAATAGGTCTGTAGGCGGTGAGTAGGGGCCGAAGATATCTAGGCCCTTTCTCGTTCAGAATCCTATGGCAAAAGCACAAAGCTTTAAAAGTTACTCTGTCCTGCACCGCTAACCAGCGTGGTTCCCTTAGGGCCACTCCAACAGGGGCTCATCCTGGGATATTCAATAATATCCGGGCAGTAGCATTTTGAACTTTCTGCAGCATTCTCATATTGCTTTTGGTGACCTCTAAGTAGAGAATGTTGCAGTAATCTAATCAAGATCTAATCAACGCCTGAATAATGGTCTTTTTTGCTCCCAAGGTAGATGGTCTAAGATTTTCCGTATCATCCTTAAATGGCAAAAACAGATGCCGGACAGAGCTGATATCTGTTCCGTGAACAAAAGGGTGTTATCACACCATACTCCCAATTTTTTGATCTTAGATTTTGGAAACGGGGTCGGCCCTCATTCTTCCGGCCATCGGATATGAGACCAGATGGAAGGCTGTTTACTAACTACCATGATGTCAGTCTTGCCTGCATTTAATTGCAGGCAACTGAGATTCATCCAGTTAGCCAAGTCAATTAAACAAACTTTAAATTTAAGCGCAGCCCCTACATCCTTATGTTCTGACGTGATGATCAGCTGAGTGTCATCAGCATAAAACACCAGTCTCATCCCATGTTTCACGACTATGTCTGCTAATGGACGCATATAAACGTTAAATAACGTTGGACTCAGGACAGAGCTCTGTGGCACCCCTTGCAACAGGGGACAGATTTCTGATTTAAAGGACCGTTACAGGATGTGAAAGGATCTGTCTTGTAGGAAATGCTTAATCCATTCCCATTTGCGGCCTCTGATCCCAGCATCCACCAACCATTCCAAAAGAGGGCCTTGGGATACCGTATCAAAAACTGCACTCAAATCCAGCAGGATCAATGCTGCTGTCTTACCTTCATCCGCTGCTATTTTTACTGCTTTGGAGACTAGAAGTAGATCTGATTCTTTGCTGTATAAGGCCCTGAAACAAGACTGAGGGGTATATTACCAACAACTAGCGATAATTTTTGTCTCTAACTTGTTTAGAGACAAAAATTATCGCCGCACATCGGCGATTTTTATCGCAGATAAACCTTGCTATTAGCAAGGTTTATCGCAAATGCGATAAAAAACGGCCGCAATGCATGAATATCGCTGAAAAGTCAGCGATATTCATGCATTATCGAGCAAATGCTCTTAGCCATGTTATCCACCTCCCATTGGATAACATGGTGAAGAACTGCTCAGGGCAGATGTTAGCTTTTGGAGATATTCGCGCTTAGCGCGAATATCTCCAAAAGTTGGTAATAGGAGATAGCGATGTTAGCGACTGTTTCCAGTCGCTAACATCTTGGCACGCCCACTTTGCATGTCATTAGTGATAAATATCACTGACATGCAAAGCGGGGCCCAAGATGGTCGCTATCTCCTATTAGCTGTCACTAACTGGTGTTAGCGACAGCTTGGTAATAGGGAGATAATTTTATCTCCGCTTTCTTGGCTTTTAAAGCCAAAAAAGCGGAGATAAACCCCTTGATAATATACCCCTGAGTTTTGTAAAGTACCTGGTTTTCTTCCATAAATTTGGTTGGTTGTAGTTAAGAAATTTCTCTGCTATTTTAGCAAAAAAGGTAGCAATGATACTGGTCTCAAATTTTCTGGGAGCGCAGGGTCCAAGGACAGTTTCTCCAATAGAGGAACCAGCATTGCATGTTTCCAATTAGTAGGGACTTGGCCCGAGCTGAAAGATAAACTCAGCAGGCTTGTAAGCACCAGTGCAATAGCTTCCTTCCCTCGTAGCAGAATGTTTGGAGAGATAATATCCATGGGAGAGCCCGATTTTACTACTGACATAAGCTGTACTATATCTCTTTCGGCTAGTGGTTGGAGAGTGAACATTCCCTCATGAGATGTTTCACTCTTTGGGGAATTAAAAGTAAAATTCCTACTAGTTGTTGGAAAGGTGGTGTAGATCTACTCATTTTTTTCCAAAAAGAAAGTAGCAACGTTATTACAATACTCCACTGATGCCGACATCACTGCTGTAACTCGCTCCAAGGAGGTAAGTTATTTGACAATACAAAAGATGTCTTTGGGGGCGTTCTTAACTGATTCAGTCAGTCATGAAGCTTTATTCGGTGCATAAAAAATTGACCATAAAAGCACAAAACACATACATTGCATAATAATTACAGTGGTTTACAGGATAAAAAAAGCTACCAGAGAATAACAAACACAATAGTTTAAAAACACATACTTTTCCTAGCTGTTACAGATTGGATTAAAAACGTAGCAGTTAAAAAACAGACATCGACATGTTGCAAGTTAAAAATAAGACTCATGGCCTGCATAACTGTGCGTACTCCATACTTGAGAAATAGTGGTTTTAAATAGGTTGTACGAAAATTAATATACAGTTTACAGATCAGAAGAAAGTGCAAAGTGCTTTGTCTAGATACACCATCACACATACATGGCCCCTGCGGATGTTTTTTAAGAGTTGGCAGAGCTACTAGGTGATGTGCTGCACTAAACCTCAGTCTGGTTAGCACAAACTTGTGTGATGGCCTGGTCACCCATATTAAGTAGAGAGGAAAACCTTCAACAATAGTATGGCTGTTATAAAATGTGACAGTTGATAAAGATCCGCTAGCAACAGCTCTCTTTCTCACAGAAAAGGCCAAAAATTTAGATTTCAGCTCAGCCTTTGGTATTAGAGCCGCAGCGCCAGGGTCAACCAGGACATTTAAATTAAAAATCTCAGAAAAACAACTAAACACATATTTTAGCCAGGGAATATTAGAAAATTTGTCCAACAAGAGGCAACCCTCGATGATCGATCTAGTAAAAGATTATTCCTCCTGAAGCCAGATTGACCGCCAGATCATAAGTGGCCTCAGGGATAATTGATCGATCAGGAAGTTGGAGTTTGTTTCCCGGTGAATTAACTCGGTAGAAGCAGAAGTTGGCAACGACAGGAGCTTTTTAAAAAAAGAATTTTCCTCCTGCTGCAACTTATGGTCACATCTATGCCCCCATACACCGGCTCCATAAAGAGAGATAGTAACACACCTGGCTAGTGGAGAAGTGTGGCTCACTGGTTAGAGGCGGCAGATCCGTAAGCAGAGAACGGCCCGGGACCAGGGTTCGATTCCCGACGCGGCAGGGTCGTGGACCAGGGTCAGCGGACACGATAATTCTCGCCTCGGTGCCTACTCTAGTCAGAAACCACACTCGGCAACTCTGGGCATCAGCTTGCCTCATCTTCACAACGGCCCCCCCAGACCGCCGGGGATGCTTGGTCGCACCTTAGAGATACCCATCAGGGACTATCTCTCAGGGTGAGCCAGGACGGGTTCCCCAGTGGTCGAAGCGTGGAGATACTCCTCCGGGAGTCGATTCCTAGCGCTATATAAACCCACAATTAAATTAAATTAAATTAAATTAATTGATAGATCTTAAGCATATAATTTGTACGTCGGTCCCCAACCTTATGAGCAAATCTAAAAACACCATGTGCATTTTTAGCCATTTTAATGCAGATGTTTTTAAATTCGTTGGACCATGATCTATCTTTGGAGAAGGTTATACCGAGATAACAAAATGTATCCACCTGACGCACCTTGTCATTATCGATAAAAAAACAGTTAGGAGCTTTACTTTTGGCCCCACACGTCATGGTAAACGTTTTCCCCTTATTAATTATTAGTTTTCTATCACTGATAAAGGTGGAAAATCTATTAATCAAACGGTGTAATCCTAACAGTGTTCTGGAGAGCTAGACAGCGTCATCGGCGTATAATAACACCGGTACTGGCGTTCCATTAATCATGGGGGCATCTGCTTTAACACCTTTTAAAATCTCGTCGATTCCATTAATAAATAAAATAAAAAGGAAGGAGGCCAATACACAGCCCTGTCTAATCCCTCTTTTAACTCCAAATTTGGGGGTGCATTCACCATTAGTGCCAAAGCGCACACAAGTTGTTAATTTCCTATACAGTCTGGCCAGAAAGTAAATTATGCCCTCTGGTGCTCCTAACTGTAACAGTGTTGACCATAAAATAGAATGGTCAACCATGTCAAAGGCACTACTGAGGTCTGCAAAGCAGAGGTAAATTGACCCTGGTTTAGCTTCGGTGTACGTCCCGATCAATAGATCAAGATTTAAACACTGCTCGAGTGTATCCCTGCCCTTTCTGAATCCATACTGACTATCAGCGAAGATACCCTCTTCCTCGGCCCATTCCTCTAGCCTTGCTAGCATAACTCGACTCATAATCTTGACTGAAGAGTCAAGAAGAGAGATCGGGCGGTAATTTTTTACCTCAGACCTACTGACCTACTGCCCTTTTTATGTATAGGGATAATAATTGATTCCCCCCATGTTTCAGGGGCCTCAGTACATACTGCAGCATTGAAAGCAATGGCCAGAAGAGGGCTCCACAACTCTGGCTCTGCTTTATAGACGTCGATGGGCACACCATCGGGTCCCTGGGCTTTCTCCCCTTGCTTGCCCGTATGCCAAGTTCTACCTCGCTGACTGTAATATCCAGGGGTAGGACTTCCCACGTTCTCAGGTCGGTATCCAGGCAGCTATTAGAATCAAAAATCTCTGAAAAATGGGCTTTCCAATCATCGCTTGGGACGTTAGAAGTTAACTCTGGCAAATTTTCGCCCTTAAGGAAAGGAGAGTTCACAGTAGCCCAAAACTCAGCAGCCTGGTTGAGAGAATCCCATGCCGACTGCTGTAGCTCGCTCTTCCTTTGCTTTAAGGCACATTTATATTCTCGTCTTAATTTTGTTACAGAGTCAGAGTCCCTGGGCTTTTTAGCAAGAGCATGTTTTGATTCAGTTAGCCTGGTACATAAGTGGTTAAACCAGGCCAATTCATTTTTACGCTGACCCCCTTTAGGTTTGGTGAACCTGACCTCAATAAATGTATTAATATAATTAAAAGCACATAAAACCTGTTCATAGTCGGCACAGTTGTCAAGTATAAAAGAGATTTCTCTCATACAATTCCTGACAATAGAGCCAATTAATTTGGTAGCTTTATCCCCAATCCATCTTAAACGAACTCCGTTAGGTCTATGGGGTTCCAGCTTGGAGACTGTGGTACCTACATTGACAAAACGGTCACCTCATAAGGTGGTTTTCAAGATTATACAATTATGGTCTCTTATGGTAGTTATTTCAATCCTAGGAGGAGCACAACAGGATGCAACATTGGAGGAGACAATCACATGGTCAATAACCGAACTGGAGCACCAGTTCTTAAATGTAGGGATAATTTGGCCATATTCGTCCTTTAGAAACCCCAGGATTTCCAGGTCATAACATCCCAAGAGATTATTTACAGGCCTCTCCATAATGGTTATGTCCAAAATGTAAATCATCCATGCCGATATCATCAGTAAACCCACATATTTTCCCCGTTGGCAATTCACATAGTGGGATATTGAAGTCTCCAACCCAGACAAAATCAAAAGAAACATTTACATCTGAAATTACATTTTCGACAGTACTAGCCAGGTCATCAACAACTACTACCCTGGAGTTATCGAAAATGTTGTTGTAATAATTTACCAGAAGAATGTTACGGTCACGCCCCTCTAATAACCAGAGGATCTGGGCATGTGCTCCAACGGTGATATACTTTTTTACAATGATCGGGCGCTTGATAGATAGTAGGATTAGAAAACCCCCTTTGGCTCTGCCTGGCCCATTCCCCTGCGCCTGCAGATTATAAGAAACAAAACCCTTGTAGTTTACTTCTTCCCTACACCAAGTTTCCTGGATACAATGGATATCATAGCTATTAATAAAATTTGACCAGCCCAAGTCGTTCCCCTTAGATTTCAGTCCTGCAACATTCCAGCTAGTAATGATTATCCCATTACTCACTGAACAGACCCTATCCGGTGGCAGGGTTATAGTGGGTCTATCTATTTCCCTTGGATTTCCAATAGGTGGGCCCTCATGGTCATTCAACAGGTTGGAATTCCCCGGCCTAGTTAACGTAAAAACTGTAGGGCTTTCAGTTATTCCGATTGCCGGGGTATTAATATCCTCACTCCGGGGCAGTGGGTTGTCCTGAATAAGTCAATCATTGGAGTCCAAGCTGTTTAAGGCATGGAAGCGATTTTGTAGGGGATAGCTAGACCTGATCTAAGAAAAGGTGAGAACGGCTTTGGTTGGTTAGTATCGGTGGGTGTTACATTACTGAGGTGACTATAAAAGAAGCCAAGTGGACGTACACACACTCCGTTTTCAGCAAACGGTAGGGAGGCTGCTCTAAGCAGAGCTGTAGCAACGTGTTGGGGGTACTTAAAATTAATAATAACACAGGGGCATATTATCAAGGGGGTTTATCTCCGCTTTTTTGGCTTTAAAAGCCAAGAAAGCGGAGATAAAATTATCTCTCTATTACCTAGCTGTCGCTAACACCAGTTAGCGACAGCTAGTAGGAGATAGCGACCATCTTGGGCCCCACTTTGCATGTCAGTGAAATTTATCACTAATGACATGCAAAGTGGGCGTGCCAAGATGTTAGCGACTGGAAACAGTCGCTAACATCGCTATCTCCTATTACCAACTTTTGGAGATATTCGCGCTAAGCGTGAATATCTCCAAAAGCTAACGCCTGCCCAGAGCAGTTCTTAGCCATGTTATCCAATGGGAGGTGGATAACATGGCTAAGAGCATTAGCTCGGTAATGCATGAATATTGCTGACTTTTCAGCGATATTCATGCATTTCGGCCGATTTTTATCGCTTAGGAGATAAACCTTGATAATAGCAAGGCTCCTAAGCGATAAAAATCGCCGCAGCACGGCGATAAAAATATTGCCGCTAAGCCAACATAGCGATAATTATCGCTAGTTGTTGATAATATGCCCCACAGTCCCCCGAGCTGGTCTTTCTGGAGTCACCAATCCAGTTAACCCTTCTAGTAGTTAATATATCATTAGAGTATGCGATTGGGAACCCACAGTGTTTGTGCAACCATGAAACGGATTTATTCTTCAGAGAATCGTGAGATTCCTGTTGGAGCTGGCTTAAGTGGGTGTCAACCGGGGGAACATTAGTTAAAACAACCACGTAGGGGGCGCAATCTGAGGGGAGATTAATAAAACATCTTCTCCTCACTCCTGTCCACCCCCCTGTATTCTCCCCATCTGTAGATACTTTGGGGCATATTATCAAGGGGGTTTATCTCCTTTTGGAGATATTCGCGCTAAGCGCGAATATCTCCAAAAGCTAACACCTGCCCTGAGCAGTTCTTAGCCATGTTATTCAATGGGAGGTGGATAACATGGCTAAGAGCATTAGCTCGGTAATGCATGAATATCGCTGACTTTTCAGCGATATTCATGCATTGCTGCCGATTTTTATCGCATTTGCGATAAACCTTGGTAATACAAAGGTTTATTTGCGATAAAAATCGCCGCAGCTCGGCGGTAAATTTTTGTCTCTAAACAGGCAATAGCGATAATGCTCGCTATTGCTTGGTAATATGCCCCTCTGTTTCCTTGGCTCACTTGGTTTCCCTGGATCACTGTGGGCAATTGGACTGGTATGACTGTTTGGTTTACCCTAATCCCCCCCTCAGATGGTAATGCTACTTCCTTGCTTACATTATTACCCATTTTTGTGACCTTGTTGGTTTCGGCCAGGGCAATATGAGTCTTCAAAAGGCCACCCAGTCTAGTTACTTCGTTTGAGACCTGATCTAATTTGGCTACTAATGGTTTAATAATCATTTCCATTTTGGCTTCAATGATACTAACTAACAAATCAAATTGCTCAGGGTCCAAAGTAGACAGTTCCCACTGGGTTTTTTGGGGGTATATCCACTCTTTTAATTTTCCTAGTACCCCTCGTTTATTAGGTAGCTTCCTGCATGCCCTTACTACTCTACGCACCGGGGAAGGTTGTTGTGAGGACTCAAAGAGATCATCGTCTAGCACAACCTGGCTTGATACTGGGGAAACCAGAATATCATTGGTAATTTTATTGTTTATTATAGCCTGGTTGCCTTGATTACAGCTGTTGACTAGCACCGGTGTATCAAAAGAGGTGGACACATTAGTGGGGGAGGCAGGGGGACTACCCCGACTTAATGAAGCTCGCCGATCATTGTTGATTTTATTTACTACTTTTACTAAGTAGTTATCCATTGTGGCTGATGCTGAGATAGTTTTAGCGGATCGAAGTTTAGACATAGTTTAAGCTTTTTGAGGGGACAACAAAACCAACGTTTAAAACACCGTAGCTATCATGTATCGCTCGAGCTAGAAATGTAATACAAATATTACAATGATATAACCTTAAACCTAAAACATAGTAATCTCACGGATAATAGGGGATAAGTCTTATCTGACGCTGCCAAGGTCCGTGGTCCAGCCCAGCCTCGTTCAGCCCCGGACTGCCACAGACTGCCCCGCCCTTGTCCCGGGCTTCTCCCGGCGCTGCCCGCGCGCGTCCCGCTGCTTTTAAGCGCCAGCGGCCGCAGAACACGTTGGCAGCGTCCTCGCCGCAAGTGGTGCCAGGTAGTGTAGTTTTCAGGTGACAGCAACCATGCTGGTGTCCCGGAGCTCCGAGCACAGAGTTCAGCGCTTCCGCGTTAGGGACAGAGAAACCTGAGGACAGAATGACTGTGTCCACGGGCAAATATCCCTGGCTTTTCTTTGCATCCCCCACTGATTAAATTTTATGAGTATAAAACTCCTGACATGTTCTCCTGATCTGTTTATGGTAGTGTTTTAGCGCTGCAAGATATTTCAACTTCTGGCACATAATTTCTCCTACAGCAATGTTCCAGACGTTTACATTCCTTTTTAAGCATTGCTAACTCCTCTGAAAACCATTCCGCTGAAGGATTCAAGCGGAAACTATTACATAGTTTCAGGGGGTTTAAGGAGTCAACTGCCTCCTTAATCCAAGAAGAGACTTTTTGCGAGCTATCTGGGTGGAGGACACCAGTCCCTGAGCGCTAAAAGACAGTTTGACTGTGAAAGAGTCAGGGGTTAGTAGGGACCAATTCCGGGTCAATTTTGACTCCAAAGGCTGTATCAATTGGCAAGAGACTTTCCTAGGATTCTTGATCTTAAATGAAAGAATCAAATGGTCAGGCCATACCTCAGGCACACATGGCAAAGCTTCCACCTGAGCACTATTAGAGAAGATATTATCTAGTTTATGACCCCTTATGTGCGTAGGGGCATGAACTAATGGCTCTAGACCTAAGGCCTGTAAACCAGCTGTAAGCTCATAAATTCCTTATCAAAATTTAAATTCAGGTCCCCAAAAACTACAAAGGTTGAATAACAGATAGCATAAGGAGGCATTATTTCTGTCCAATCATTAATAAATGCTCTTGACGTGCTCGGGCGCCTATAGATGAAGGGGCAGATTTACAATAACTGGCGCAACCCTGCATATCAGCAAGGATGCGCCAGTTATTGTGCATCAGGGCTCCGCCACCATGGATTGTAAATGCGGCGCACCATGGGGCAAAAACGGACAGATGCGTGACGCATCTGTGCCGTAAAGTCGGCGCATTGCTGGAGTTGCGTCGCTAGAACGATGCAGTTCCAGCAAGGCTCCGGGGTGCCCTATCTATACAATACTGCATCAATCCTTATGCCTGCTTCAAGCAGGCGCAGGGTTTTGACGCAGCCAGGTTTCAGCTAAAAACAGCCGTACTGGCTCCTAATCCGCTAATAGCTCAAAGATATACTGACTATGTTGGCTTAGAGACCTACAGTTTAAAAGCAGGCAAATAAAGAATCATGTACGGGCTCTAGGACCCTCGTGATCGTCTCTCCCTTTGCTGCAGTATTAAAAGAGAAATGCATCTCCCTCAGCCATTAGCTCTAGTACCTACTTCTATTATTTTTGGCTTTGTAATAAACCTTCAAAACTTTTGTTCGTAGTCAGTGGTCCTTTGAGTCTAAATTGGATTTTGATCATAAAGTTGTTTGAGCTATGATTTAGAAAATCTTCCCTTTATGCTTTTATGACAGGGAAAAAAGGTTCAGTCAACGAGACCTGGATTTCTAGAGATTTGTAGGAAAATCTAGTTGAGAATCCCAGCTTCCCCAAATGCATTCCTTATCTACTGCCGCTCTGAAAGTTAAAAACTCAGAGGAGGAGTACCAAACTGCTCCCCTAGAGTAACGAATATTTAAATATTTGAAAAAACAATTACGCTCAAGACAAAAGGTTGGCATATAAAAAACAAACATATCATAAACCAAACCAGTGGCTTAACAGAAAAAACATTACATGTAACAGAAACAACACGAACAGAAATAGTGTGCCCTTCAAACAAATTATGGCCACAAAGAGCGTCAACGGCGTTTCGACCGCTGTGTTAATGTACGGTCATCATCAGGACTTGAATTTGCTTGAGCATAACATCGCTTGGAATTAAAATTACTGGACCCACCAATGGTCAGTAGTTGATAGTTCAGTTCGGACTTGGAAACAAAATCCAGATTAGGTACTGCGCATCCGTAGAAGGTGGTCAAATTAGTAATCGATATCAAGAATCCACTTGATTCTGCGGCCAATAAATTGGCGTGATTCGTATCTTTGAGGGGACAGTAATACTCGGTCCAGCTGGTGGCGCAGGGGGCTTCTAAATCTTCCCCTAAATATTTTAAACCAGCACGGCGCAGACTAGTTGACAATTAGGAAATTCTGCTTTATGGTTTAGGGGATTCGTCCACAACCTCTTAATCCCTGCATAGACGTCCTTTCATTTAAACAGTAATGAATGTGAGGGCGGGGGCCGGAGGGAGGTTTAGACCACTTCAACGCATTTTGAAACAGCTGTGTAATTACTGTGGCTTCTGCGTCAACAGCCAATCCCAATTTGTAGTCATTTGCAGTCTTTCTCAACAGCCCCTTCGTACCCCCCACCTGAGAGCCACTGAGTACCCCCACCACCCCGAACCCCCCCCACAGGAAGTGCTCCATTGCCCATAGATTCCGGGGCCAGGCATGTTAGCATAGGGAGGTGGGCACGGGGGGATGGGAGGCACCCAGGCTGCGACTGACAATATGGAGGCGGTGTGTTCCTCATCACACATTGCTCCTTTTGTGCGCTTTAGGGAGGAAGGGTATAGATAGAGGGGCAGATTTACAACAAAGTAACACAGCACGGTGCAAAAAGTCATTTTGCTGTGCCGTGCTGCGTTAGTTTGGAAAGCACAGAGATGTGACATATTTACAAGAATATGTTGCATCTCTGTGCTTTCCCCTGCGCTGGCACACAAACTGCAGCCATGCGCCGGTGCAGGCTTCTTTGCACCATGGTGCAAGAATGCCTGCGTCAAGGGGAGATTGCTTTTGTGCAGAAAGCGGCACATTCCTGCACAAAAACAATCACAAGAGGCTTTTTCCTCTTTCAATGCGTGCTGCAGGGTGGCGTAAAATTCACACACATCTCCAGATTTACGATTTCTTGTAAATCTGGAGATGTGCTTGTTCCATGAGTGTTGCGTGGGAACACCCACAGCAACACCCATGGAACGCCCCTTCCACAAACTGTGCTGCGTGTGAAGGGGCCATATTTAGAAGGAGAGGAAAAGTCATGCAGGGTGGCTTTTCCTCTCCTTATAAATATGGAGAAGCCCCCTGCGCCACCAGTACGTCACTTTTTGTGATGTGCTAGTGTCGCAGGGGGCTTGTAAATCTGCCCCATAGTCTGTAAAGACATTGGGGCAGATTTATGAAGGCCTTGCGCCTCCTTGCGCCGCAATTGCGTCACGTAATGTGACGCAACGGCGGCGCAAACAATGCGCCCTATTTACAACGTGACGCATCTAGGAGATGCGTCACGTTGGAAACCCCTGCGCCATAAGGAGGCGTTCCTGCGCAGGGGGGGGGCGTTCCTGCGCAGGAACGCCTCCTAAAAGGGGCTGAGTGAAATCTATGAGATTTCACTCAGCCACTTTCTACGTCAATTCCTTACGCCTGCTTGAAGCAGGCGTAAGGGTGACGCACAATGCAGTGAATAGGTGGCTCCTGTGCATTGCAGGAGTCATGTCGCACTTGCGACATGACTCATGCAATGCGCCGTCCGTACGCCGAGAGATGCGTCACGCATCCTCACTGCCTTGCACCATGGTGCGCCGCATCATAAATGCGGCGCACCATGGGTGGCGGAGCAGTGGCGCACTGTGGCGCATGTTTACTGGCGCATCCCTGGGGATGCGCCAGTTAACATAAATCTGCCCCATTGCTTGTAACCTGCCTATTTCACAGTGTTTACCTCTTTGCTGTGACATGCCATTAGGCTTCTCCAGGTGCAGCGTTCCAGGCATATAAAAGACCAAGTAACGGCAGGCTTTCTTCTGTGGAATATAGCATTATAGCGTGACAGTACAGCCTTTTCTGTATTATAGGAAATAATTTGTTTTTATGTAGAATTTCATAGTGCACTTCTACAAGTCTAGGCTCTAGTAAATAAAGGTTTAAACTTTCTCCAATTTACCAACCTCTGAAGGATGGGAGATTGGTTTGGCCCTGACAAGGTTTGATCTTTAACTGTATGAATATTCCCATATACCACCAGGGAGATATTATGGATAGTGTGCAATGTTCCACTCTTTGAGACTTTGGAAAGCAAAGTCAGTAGGTATCGTAGCGGGATGACAGCGTGAAGTAGCCTCAAGGAAGAGAGAGCGGAGGACCCTTGCAACACTAACGTGACAGCAAAGAGAGGTGCCTGCTGCGTGTTACTGTGAAGAAGGGGGCACCTCCAGAGCCGGCTTAAGCTACGTACACTAGGTATGGGCAAAGGAAGTAGGGGGGTCTGCAGCACCTTGAAAATATGGTTCGGGGGTCACAAAATGCTGGAACAATAACAAGTATTTGCAATGCAATTGGTCTCGCATTTACGTGACTTTAACCCGTTCCGCCGACTGGAGCACTCCCTGCCCAGTGCTGCCAATGGCCACCGGCCGTCGCAGCCCCTCCCACTCATCAGAACACCTGCACCGCGGTGGAATTGCCGCCGCGGTTAAGGCTTTAAGCTATTGATATTCTAAATAACAATACCTGTTATTTATGCTTTGGTTTTTAAAACATAAATAAAAGGCATTGTCATTTACAACGCCAATAGCTCAAACTCTCACAAGAGCGAGACCTATTGCAGTCCAAATGCTTGTTTAGCAAGCGCCTAGCCTTTCTTCACACTGGCCTTGAGGCACTTCTTGCTTCTTGCTCGTGGTCACCTCCACATCCTGTGATTCTGGGCAAATTACTTGGGGGCAGATTTACAATAACTGGAGCATCCCTGAATATCAGCAGGGATGCGCCAGTTATTGTGTGCCAGGGCCGGCGCTAGGCATGGGCAGTATGGGCAGCCGCCCAGGGCCTCGCGCTCAGGTGAGAGGCAGGGGGCCTCCCCCTTCATTGTGAAACGAATTACTTTCAAAGATTGCCCCCCTGCTCCACCAGGGCCCCCTCCCCACACAATTTCAATACACATCAGAGATGTCTGGTGTCGACCGCGGTGGCATTCGGGGGTGCAGGGGTGGGGGGGGAGGGACAAACAGAGTGGGGAAGTCAAAGCGAGACAGCAATTAAGGCTCAGAGTGTCAGGGGCGAGGCAACACCTCTCTTAAGTACCGGCCTAATTTGTGCTTGTTTCTATGATAGTTCTCATTCTGGCTCGTGAGGCCTAAGACAAGATGGAGTCACTGGCCTGCTTTGACAGTTTAAGACAAGACGCATGCGCATTAACAACTGACAAGAGTGAATGCGAGCTGCCTGTGCGGAAGGCGGTTCAAGGTTGTGGTGGCCTCGAAGTCTAGGTGGCTGCCAAGTGCTGAGAGCAATGGTTCTGAACGTGAGAAAATCGTGTAACGTTGCAAAGTGAAGAACTTGACTAGGCCGGACTGTGGAAACAATGGGAACATTAAAAAAAAAAACACCTGACAGGTAGAAAAAATATAATTTATCAACAAGGTTATGCTCATCCGACCCTAATTGACAAATGAGGACTCGCCTTTTCTCCGAAAGTTACTCTTTTAGATAGAGCTAGTGAAAAAGGTATAAAAAGTGCTGATTTTGTCAAGTAAAAAATGCTTCTTCAATTTCCTGCTGGCATGCTGTCGGACTGCTGATTGACTTGGACACGTAAGAACTTGGGGGGGGGGGGACTTTAACTTTTCTTTTTCAGCAAATGCACTTTAATTAGAGATTCTAGTTAGGGATGTTAGAAGAGAAAATGGACTTCGAGAACTATCAATCTTTGCTAAAACTTGCGTTCTGAACCTAATTTCTAATGTTTATTTCTGATATTTTTTTTTAAATAAATGATATTAACTGTTTTGAACCAAATTTTCGTTTAAATGTCATTTTGAGAATAAAAAATAAATAAAGAAGAGAAGTTTTAGACATGTTGTAGGAACTGGGGTCACCAGTTCCCCGGGGGTAGCCTGGCTCGAGCAGGTAGGCACCCAAAAGCTTAGGTTTTAAGTGACTATACAGCACACACAACCACTGAGACAATAAAGGCACACGCAATGACTGACGCCACTCCAGTGAGTTTGATTAAAAATCAAATAACTTTTATCTAAGCTCAAGGTTCAGGAGTGGAAAATCACAGTATCTATTACTCATCAAAGCATTTCATTAGAGGGGAGTAAAGGGAGCATTTCAATATCCAATTTAACATGTTGCAATAACATTTCATTAGAGAATTAGCATTCCATTACTTCACAACAAACTTTTCATTGCATTAGAAATTGGCATGTCATTAAACCAGGGTAAAACATTTCATTCGTTAGAAGTAGACTTCCCAGTAATCACTTTGCGCCGAGATAGGCACTTCCTTACGCCAGGGTGAACATCTCCTTAACCTTAACCAGGAAGAAACATTTCATTAGGCATTAAAAAACAAAGCACCCATCGAAGGTGAGCATCTCATTTCGCATGAATAACCAGCTCATCAGGCAAGGATGAGCGCATCCTGCAGCAAGAGTCCACAGGTCATCCGGTAAGTAACCTGTTCAGTAGGCAAATCAATTAACATAAAACTCCCTAGCAGGATTAAATTGGTCCTTAGACAGGAAGAATCAGCTCATTTGGTAAAGATATACTTTTCATCAGGTGAGAATAAGAACATTTCGTTAGGGTGAAAACCAACACATTACCTGCTGCCTGAATAAGTAGAGCAGCACCCCTATTAATCAAGAACATTTCATGGGGTAAAACGAAAACATTCATCATCAATGCAGCACATTTCAATAATCATTTCACTGCAGGAGTAAAGGGTGTGATTCTCTAACCACCACAGCATATCGCAATAACCCTGTCAGGAAAGAAAATAGCGTTTCTTTACACAGCAGTAAACATTTCAGTAGGTAACTGTAGGCTTTCAGGAAATGTGGCACTAAGTAGGAGTAAACATTTCATTGAAGGTGTAACGCTTCATTAAGCAAGAATAAACCTTTCCTGCAGAATAAACATGTCAACAGGCCACCATAATCATGGCATTGGGCAAGAATAAACAACCATGTCATAGAGCCAGGTCATTAGGTATGAATAACCTTTCCTTAAATGTAGCACAGTTAATTAGCAGAGGTGAAACATTTCAGTAGGTATAAGCATTTCCTGGATCAGGACTACACATGCCCTTAGGCAAATAGAACCAAGCATTTAGTGAAAATATGCATTTCTTTAAACATATAAAACTTGGCTAGTGCATAAAAACATTTCCTCGACTTTGCATTAGGCAAAAGGACTTCATGCAGGCAATCACAACCCCTTCATCAAAGATGGGTAGGGTCTCTCATTAAGCATAGGTAAAGCCTCATTACAGAGAGTTGGTCCGTGCATCAGGAAAAAGTAAGCAGTACTCAGCTTTTCACTTCACTGCACTTAGTCCCGGTTCTGGCCCAGCTGAGGGGCCTTCTCTGGGGCTAATGGGGGCCACTGGGGCCCAGTCACTAAATGAAGAACGTGGGGGTTCTGACCCAGTCAATAAGGGCTACTGCCCAGTTCGGAGGGGCCTTCTGTGACTAATTAGGGCCAACGGGGCCCTTCAGCAATGTTCCCCAGAGGGGAGGGGCAGCTCCAGGGACTCCCCCTCGCTCCTAGGAGGTCCCGCTACTGTGCCGGCTCACCGCCCTCCCCACCGGGCTTTACCTGAAATCTTCGGCTCATACAGGAGCCCTTGCGTGGAGTCTCCGGCGCTGAAGGGGTGATGGGCCGGTCAGGGGAGGCCCGTGCTTCTTCGGCGCTCTTCACAGGCCTCCCTCCGGCCCCAGGGCAGTTACGGCTCTCGTTTCGGAGCCCTTCGAGGGTTCAGCAGGCTGTCCCTGGGCCTTCCATGGCTCGCAGGTCCGGAGACCAATCAGGAGGAAGCTGGGGGAGGTCCCTGGCCTCGTGGCCAATCGCAGGGCGTCTGCCGGGGGGGTGGTGAACGGCAGCCAATGACTGCGCAGCTTCAGGCGGGGGCGCGGCCAATGACGCGGCCGGGCGCCCCCGTCATGTGGGGTGAGTTCCCCGACTTCCCAGGCCTAGCGGGCCTGACTGAAATTCGCGGAGGCCCTCTCCTGGCTCCGAGGGCCGCCGAAGGGGGGTTCCTCTCACTCGTGGGCCGGGCGCGGCCCTCAGCGACACGGCGGCGGCCCTCTCCGGCTACCGGGGGCCGCCGGGGGGCAAATTACAGCTGTCCACAGGGCAGCCTCGGCTGCACGGACCACTGGGGCTGCGGCGGTGAGTGGGTGCAGCAGCGCTTCAGAGGGGCACACAGCGCTCGGTCCTCGCAGCGCCTCGTGGGGCAGGTGAGCACTTGAGGGCAAAATGCAGCGCTTCTCAGGGGGTAACAGCGCTCGAAGGCAGCTCCCAGGGCTTTCAGGATTAGAGCGCTTCTCACGGACGCAGTGGGAAAAAGTAAGCGCCTCGTGGAGGCAGCACTCCGGGCCCCAGACACAGCGCTAGCTTGCTCACAGCAGTTCTTGGGACCACAGCAGGTCAGGAATAATGCCCAGGAACTTCGTGGCACTTCAAGGGCAGTCACAGCAGTTCAGATGATGCCGGGCAGGCCACACGACAGTGGCAGGATATCAAAGGGGGGTCCAGGACAGGATTAAGGGGCGCAGAAGTAATACAGCCCAGTACCTGATTGATTCCCCAGCAGTCCTGTGGTAATTAGAAGGTCTTCTTTTTGGCGCTTGATGGTTTTGGCGCCCTTGTAAATAGCAGTTTCTTGAAGGGGGGTTGAGTTGAGGGCTGCTGACAGGATTCCTCAGCAGGTCACTGTAGATGGTCCCTGGGTTCCCCTCCCGCCGGACCAGATCAGTGGGCTAGCTCAGGGTACCTCACTCAACTTGGAAGGCAACACCTAAGCCCTGTCACTCCCAGTGGCATAAGTCCCTGACTAGGCCCTATCGCCTAAATCTCCTGTGTGGGTCCCCCAGGTCAGTGATGCCCCAACTGACTGGAAAGTTTCCCTCCCTTTCCATTTTGTGGGCCCACGTCAGGTGACCACCCTCTAAGGTGGTAAAACTAAGCTCCGCCCCTATTCTAGAAGGTGCCAGGAGCTTCCCTACTCTAACTGTGGGCAGGCAAGGCAGGCTAGAATGGCAACAATGTTTGGAGTCCCTGCCAGCTCCTGGCAACTAGGATGCGCCTTAACAAGACCACACTGCAGTAACAGGGGCATTTGCCAGCCATGTTGAGGGAAGAGAGCACCTGCACCTAGCATTGATTTTAATAATACCCAGGGCATTTCAACCTCACAGGGCCTATACAACTACATTACAAAGGGGGGACATCCTGAATTCGGGGAAGCAAAAAGCAAAACAAATCCGTGAAAAGGGCCAAGTCCAACACATGTTAAATCTGCTTAAATACAATTTGATAAAATGGAAAACTAAGCTGGTGTTGAGTCTTCCTACGCCTAATTTCGTACTAGCAGACCCGTCAACCCCTATGGCGATATGTCTAAATGTATATTTCTGACAATAGAACCATGGTAAAAATTCTAAACTGCAGATGTAAAAAGTATAACGTTTATCTTAAATTAGACATCTCGCTAAATGATACAGCAGCTCTCCATTAGATTCACTGATCCCAAGAATTAATGAGAAAGTGTGCGTCAGTAGCTCTCAGTGATATGGGCCCCACTGGTGAGTAAATGTATGTTCTGGTCTTTCAGGGATAAGTGAAATGGTTTCAGAGTTTATTTTTGGAGTAGCGCTGGATCAGTTATAAGCTTGGTAGCAGAGTAGTGGTTGCTATGGAAATTAGCTAGGGTTATGTATAAAGCACTATATAGAGTTTGATGTACAGAATTATGACTAACATCTGTTGAGTTTGTATTACGTTATATTTAGTCCTGAAAAGGCTTCCAAGTGTTGTGTGAAGCTGGTGCCTCTGTCTGCAGGCAGAATAAGTGTGGCAAGTGAAGTCGCACAGTGCATTAGTCTGTTTCAAAAAAGTAGTATTGTCGTATACTGCGGTGGTATCGTTGCATATCACTGTTTAGGTCCTTTACGTGTGAAAGGATACATGTATAGCGAGGACAGTCTATAAAATCTTAGCCTTCAAGTACAGGGATCATTGCTTATCCTGACTAAAACTTATTGCTGGGAGAGAAATAGACCTTAACCCGAGCTTGAGAGAAGGGTAAAGTAGAGGTAGTAGTGCTACTTTGTCGGCGAGTGTAGAATTCTGTAGTAGAAAAGACGGAAGCGCTGTCTACTGGAAATACAGAGGGGCAGATTTATGATGCCCTTGCGCCTCTTTGCGCCGCAATTGCGTCACTTTATTTGACGCAACGGCAGCGCATACAATGCGCCCTATTTACAACGTGACGCATCTAGGAGATGCGTCACATTGTAAAGCCCTGCGCTATAAGGAGGCATTCCTGCGCAGGGGGGGGCGGTTCCTGCGCAGGAACGCCTCCTGAAAGTGACTGAGTGAAATCTATGAGATTTCACTCAGTCACTTTCAGGCCAATGCTGCGTCAAAACCCTGCGCCTGCTTGAAGCAGGCGTAGGTCTTGACGCAGCATTGTGAAGATGGGGCACCCCCGAGCCTTGCTGGAGCTGCGTCTCAACTCCAGCAATGCGCCACCTTTCCGGCACAGATGTTTTTGCACCATGGTGCGCCACATTATAAATGCGGCGCACCATGGGTGGCGGAGCTGTGGCTCACTGTGGCGCACATTAACTGGCGCAACCCTGGGGATGCGCCAGTTAACATAAATCTGCCCCAGAATACTTGTGTGATTGAGAAAATCTATCACTTTATTTAGTGAAACAGGCGAATGGAATTGTTTTGTGTAAGTTACTAACTGATTCTGTTGAAATATCTTGTAAATACGGCTTCTTGAAAAAATCCTGTAAAGGAGGGGTCAGTCAGCGCTGCAGAAGATGAAGCGCTGGTGACGTCAAAAGTGCCGCGCAGGGATTGGTCCTTGTGACCAAGACGGGGAAAGGGCTGATTGGTGCATCACGGAAAGCAGCGGAAGCTATTGGTTGAGCACTACAGAGACGTATCTTGTTCTAATTGGTGCGTTAGTGTGAACCGCGCTGTGATAGGTTGGTGTTACGGGACAGCAACACAATAGTATGCGATCTTTTGAGAGGCAGGAAATTTACCAAAAATGGCTTATTATTATTATAACAGAGACAAGAAGAAACCTTCATGGTTTAAAAAGCTGAAAAATATGTTTGTAAAAGACAAAGAGGTAGTTACGAGAGAGGGAAAAATGTTCTCCACCGAAGACGCCTGCTTCTTATATGTTGTCAAAATATGGTTACCATACGTGTTTTTGGTTGGAGAATTGGGTACGGTATACCAAAGATGATGGTGTGTTAGCCTTTCTGGAGGGAGGATCTTTCGATTTGGCAGTTTTGAGGAATTTGAGGGACAGAATGATGCAGCTTGAGCCGAGACCGAGACCAACTCAATTTGAGGCATTGGTTGAATGGGAAGATGATATGCACGATATAGAAAGCGAGCGGTTGAGTCAACATGTAAGACCACAAAGTAGATTCAGTGGCTTATGGGGTGGGACACATGAGACCAGAATGTGCAGATGGAGAGATGCAAACATGTCTGATGGATTGTATCCCGTTAGATTGATGGATGATTTTGAAGGGCGAAAATGCACAGAGAAGAAGAAACATATGGAAAAAGAGAGGCAAAGTTATGGTGACAGTGAATTGGAGGATGCTGTATTAGAAGAAATATTAAATAGGAGACCGCCCATGTATCAGCCCGGTTCTTTATGGACCACACTGAATGCTCCATCAGCAGATGAGAGGAATAATGAAATTCCAAAACAATATTCGAATTTAAAAGATGTGCCAGAAAGAGTAGAAGTGAGATACAACCCAAATACCTCTATAACAGAGTCAAGACTTACCGGTACCCCTAAACAGAGTAATGAACGAGAAAATGTAAATAGGGCAGAAAGACGAGTTGAGGAACAAGCCAGTACAGCAGAGTATATACGAACTACCAATGAATTGACTAAAAAGATACAAGAGCTTACCAAGAACAGAGAAGCAGTGACAGTCCCAGTAACCATAGTGTTGGACCCGGGGTCACCGGTCCGACTAGGGTAGCCTGGCACAAAGTGGGAGGCTAAACTCCAAGGGCCCGATTCACAGAATGAACTTAAGACTCAATCCTAAACTTACTACTATTTTGGTATTCACAGAATGCACTTACTTCTTTTGGCATTCACAGAATTAACTTACTACTTTTGGTATTCACAGAAGTTAGGATTTTGTCTTAAGTTCGTCTTAAGACAAACTTAAGACAAACTAAAGACAGACTTAAGACAAAATCCTAACTTCTGTGAATACCAAAAGTAGTAAATTCATTCTGTGAATGCCAAAAGTAGTAAGTGCATTCTGTGAATACCAAAATAGTAGTAAGTTTAGGATTGAGTCTTAAATTCATTCTGTGAATCGGGCCCCATGGCTTTCGTGTTACACTTGTGTCACACTCAACTCAGTAACACAGCGTACCTCCACTCACTAGAAAAATAACACCACACCGTCTTTTTTAGAAAAATAGGAAGACTTTGGGCCAGATGTAGGAGCCCTAATACAGGTCGGTAACGGCCGAATTCGGCCGTTACCGACCGGTATTAGGGTTTTCTGATGTAGGGGGGCCTATATTTGACCGATTCTGTAAATTTACAGAATCGGTAAATTTACAGAATCGGTAAAATACCGAATAAGTATATTTACCGATTCGGTAAATCCATATGTAGGTGACACTCCTAAGAGTGCCACCGGCCCTTAAGAGTCGGTATTTTACCACCCAATCCTATTGGGTGGTAAAATACCGAATTCAGGTGTGCATACACATCTGTGCATGCACACCTGTGCAATGTGACACGCAGACATGCCCTTAGGGCATGTATGTGTGCCACATGGCACACAAGCCTGTACTTGGGGTGCTAGAGGGTGTCAAAGTGACACCCCCTGCACCCTTGCAGGATTCGGTATTTACCGATTCGGTAAATACCGAATCGGTATTGCCCATTGATTCCTATGGGCTTCAAGGCCCATAGGAATCAATGGGCAATACCGATTCTGTATTTACCGAATCGGTAAATACCGAATGTTAACGATTCGGTAATTCAAAAATAAAATTTTGCTACATCTCCCTCCTTCTAATTTACAGATTCATAAATACCGAATCGGTAAAATTCGGTATTTATGAATCGGTAAATTAGAGTTACCTACACCTAGCCCTGAATCTTCTTTTTAAGCTTGAATTCAGTTGCATAAGCCTTAACATACCATCATTCTACATTTAATGTTTCTAACTCTGTGATTCTATGACATGGCACAAATCATGTAATTCTAGCGAACCTCACTTAGCCATGAAATTAATCAGCAGGATAAATTCAAACAGAATCCTTTTTCAATATTAGCCCATTAAAATATTATAAAGACTAGAGGGAGGTCCTGAGGCAGATCAATAGCAAGGCACAATAATAGAATCAGCAGATGGTTGCTTCAATTGTCCAGCAGAATAATGCTTGAATGGAGAAGACAGATAATTCTCAGTAAAAATTTCAACTTAAATTCAATTACAAATTTACATTCGCCTTTTAAAGTCTAAACATTAGTTTTAGAAAAGAATCACAGTTCAGGCATTTACTCAGACAAGGTGCAACTCCAAACTCGTGAATAACCCTGCCTTTAGTTGGTTATTTCACCATTACTTGTATTGTTACAGTTGGATCAGCAGTTGTTCCTTGGTTCGCTGATCTCTTATAAAGAGAGAGGGATCTCCCTGGGTAGCTCTGCTGAACACAGCTTCCCAGTCCCCCTCATTCACTTGACTTCTATGAGGCAGGAAGTCCAGGTATTCACCAGGCCCCACAGAGGGATCCGTGGGACACACTCCTCCCTCCCCGCTCCAAATCCGTGCTTATTTCTGGTTTAGGCGTTCGATCAGCCGTTCCGACCAGTGCTGGCCGCCGGAGGGGCCAAGACTCTCCTCTCGGGAGTCTCGAATGCTAATTATGGCCCAGTTCGATAACGGAAGACTCACGGAGGCAGGTTCCACCCTGGAGGCAGAACACGCTTCAGTTTCTGCTGCTCTGCTGCCTTCGCGTCTCTTTCTCCACACGCCCACTGAGAGAGGGTGAACACCTTCCCTCCCAGCCTCTTGCAATCCCGTCTTACTCTTTCCGAGTGCTTCCCTTGCAAGTCCCGGGGTGGGGCTCCACCCGGGTCTCCTCCGCTGTCAACAACCTCCCAAGGACGGGCCCTCCGGTCAACTCTGGCGCTCCCGGGCTTTCCTCAGTCAGGAACTGGTCCACCGATGGGACCCAACATCTGTTCCTGCCTCCCGCTTCACCCCAGTGAGCTCCGTACTGAGGGCGCTGTCAGCTCCGATGAACCAGAGCAGCGTCCCTCACCTCACGAGCTCCCACAGACCCGCAGCGGAGATTCACACAAGCGCGGAGAACTCAGGACCAACTGGAGACCACCATAAAGTTAGTAAGTTCCTGGTCAAGGGGTGAGGGCAGACTCAGGCAGGTCACGAAGCTGCAGTTGAAACTGATCGCGCCGGGGTACTGAATGTCGGCAGGGACAGGGATATAACTTCGTAGGGGTTTTAATTCCAAAAAGGAGGCAGACTTAGTTGCCCTCACCTGACCTTCTTCCTCAGTCCACGTCCCGGACTACCCACCTGAGGGTAGGCACACCTTTTCAATGTTAGGTGTACCAGAAGCAGTTATTCCTGCTGGGTCAGATCAACGGGTGAGGGATAGCATCAGCAAGTAGAGAGAGCAGCCCCAAGAGGCAGTCAAAACCCCCACACTGCGCCAACCTCCTCTCCCCACAGCCTGTACTCCAACTGGCTCACTTCTCAGAACAATCATCCCACCAAATGGTCGCTCAACATTCCACCTTATATAGCCTGTCCCTAGAGTGTCCAGAGAGGTCCAGAAGGCTCTGGAATCCCTCATATTACCCTATGCCACTAGACTATCAGCCAACGGTGGGGCCGGTGGTCAGTCTGAACAAGGAAGTGCGAGCCAAACAAGTATGGCTGCAACTTCTTCAGGGCCCGTACCACCGCAAAAGCTTCCTGCTCAATCGCACTCCACCTCTGTTCCCGGGGAAGCAGTCTCCTAGAAAGGAAAACTACAGGTTGGTCCAGACCCTCCTCATTGACTTGCGATAGCACTGCCCCAATGCCATGCTCCCATGCATCCGTTTGGATGGGATGTACGACGTTACAACGCGTACTTTTACAACGCGTGCCGTTACTACGCAACTTTTACAACGCAAGTCGTTACAACGACTTGCGTTGGGGGTGCTGGATAGTAAATATTTTAATTTACTATTCCAACTCCAGTCCCCGTGGATAGTAGGGAAGGAGTTGGATAGTAAATTAAACTATTTACTATCCTGGAGCGCCCCCCAGCGCAAGTCGTTGTAACGACTTGCGTTGTAAAAGTTGCGTGGTAACAGTACCGCGTTGTAAAACCTTCGTTGTAAAGGTTGTTCCCCGTTTGGATGATAAACTCCTTGGAGAAGTTAGGGGCCCTTAGGACAGGAGCAGCGCACATAGCTTGTTTTAGAGTGTCAAAAGCTCGTTGACACGCCTCAGTCCAGACTACCCGTCGAGGATGTTTTTTGGATGTAAGCTCAGTCAAGGGGGCCACAATTGTGCCATATCCCTTGATAAAGCGACGGTAGTATCCTGTGAGGCCCAGAAAAGCTCGGACCTCCGTTTGAGTCTTGGGGGGTTCGAAGGCCATGATAGTCTCAATTTTAGCCGGGGCTGCACCTTACCCCTGCCCACCAAGTGGCGTAGGTACACTGCCGACCCCTGCCCGATCTGGCATTTGCTGGCCTTGATCGTCAAGCCAGCCTGCTCCAGGGCTTGAAGAACGGCCTGAAGGTGACACATAAGGGTGAGCGCAAAATCGATTCCGCTCGCGGATTTCGCAGATTTTCGGTAAATCCGCAATCCACGAACTCCCGCGAATTTACCGAAAATCCACGAAATCCGCGAGCGGCGGATTTGGGGGCAAAAGTTCAAGCCTGTTGAACTTGTAACTATTTTAGGATGGCGCCGGCAAGCTGCCAGCGCCATCCTAAAATAGTTACTAAGTTAGCTTCAACAGGAAACACTAATAGATAAAATAAAGCAGGTGCTCGAGCATCTGCTTTATTTTATCCATTAGTGCTTCCTGATGAAGCTAATTTAGTAACTAATTTAAGATGGCGCTGGCAGCTTGCCGGAGCCATCCTAAAATAGTTACAGGATGATGGGCACTGGCAGGCAGCTCACTCAAGGGACCCCTGCGCTCTTCGGTGTGATGGCAAAGTTAATCAGCCCCCCCGAAAATGTGAGTTTTGTCGAGGCTGGGCAGGTGTGCGTTCTCCCCATATCTATCGTCGAAAATTTGCTTTGATGCTTGATGGAGGCCTTTGCATTATTGACTTTCACGAGTTCAATCCCTGTGCAGTTCCTGTGACCACGAGCTTCTCTGATCCGTGCCTGTCCTTTTATGCACACAAGAGGCATGTGAACTCGCATATAAGCCTCGCCCGTTTGGCCCTGCCTCTCACACTAGTGATGTGCACCGTTTTCCCACCCTTTACCCACTATGATCCGCAAAATCCGTGAATCCGCAAATTCGCGGATTTTGCGGATCCGCAAATTTGCGGATCATGGATCCGCGAAATCCGCCCATGCCTAGTGACACAAATGGTCCTCCCAGCTGCTGCTGAAGACAGCGATGTCATCAAGATAGGCAGCAGAGAAGGCCTCCATACCGGAGAGGACCTGGTTCACCAGCTGCTGAAAAGTGGCAGGGGCGTTCTTGAGCCCAAAGGGCATCACACAGAACTGGTAGTGGCCCTCAGGCCTGGAGAAGGCGGAACTTTCCTTTGCTCCATCTGTAAGGGAGATCTGCCAGTACCCGGAGGTGAGGTCAAAGGTACTTAGGTATTGGGCAGCTCCCAGCCGGTCAATGAGCTCATCCGCCCTCGGGATAGGATGAGCATCAGTCTTCGTCACAGAGTTCAGTCCCCTGTAATCCACACAGAACCTGAGTTCTGGAGTGGTGCCCGGCGGGGCAGCTTTTGGCACCAGAACCACCGGACTGGGCCAGGGGCTGCTTGAAGCTTCAATCACTCCCAGCTCCAGCATTTTAGTGACTTCAATGTGGATGCTGGCCTTCACCTTATCTGACAGCCGGTAGGACTTGGCCTTCACAGGTGGGCTGTCCCCTGTGTCCACATCATGGGTACACAGGTGGGTCCTTCCCGGGATAAGTGAGAACAGCGAGGAATACTGCTCCAAGACTTGACGGCAACCTCTCCGCTGTTCGGGAGTCAGGGATGTTGAGAGGATCACCCCCTCCACCGACCCATCCTTCTCTTGGGATGCAAAGAGATCAGGGAGAGGCTCACTTTCCTCTTCCTCTGTCCCATCAGTCACCATCATCAAGATGACCTCGGGCCTCTCATTGTGGGGTTTGAGGCGGTTGACATGGAGCACCGATGGGGCTGCCTGGGGGGTCTTAAGATCTACTAAATAAGTGACCTTGCCCTTCTTTTCAACCACTTCAAAGGAGCCTGTCCAGCGGTCCTGGAGGGCACTAAGCTCTCCAGGCCCCACACTTTCTGTCCAGGCTCCAACTCCACAGGGTGAGCATTGTGGTCATACCACTCTTTCATGACTGCCTGGCTGGCTTCAAGGTTGTCAGAAGCTTGCTTCCACAACTTAGCCATTTGGCTACGGAAAGCCAGCATATAACTCACCACATCCTGGGGAAGTCTCTTGGGAGTCTTTTCCCATGCATCTTTTACCAGGCTGAGAGGTCCTCGGACAGGGTGCCCATACAGAAGTTCAAAAGGGCTGAAGCCCAATCCTTTCTGTGGCACTTCCCTGTATGAGAACAACAAACAGGGTAGGAGGATGTCCCATTTCCTCTGCAGGCTCTCAGGCAGATTCCTGATCATGCCCTTCAAGGTTTTGTTAAACCTTTCCACCAGACCATTGGTCTGGGGGTGGTAAGGGGTGGAGAACCTGTAAATAACCATCAAAGTAAATGGAGGTTCCCCAAAGAAATATATTACAGGGAGGGGGAAATTCAGTCAGAAGAAGAGAGTCCCTGTTAGGGTGTGGCAGACAAGGATTGCTGGAGAAAAAACTTAGGGGAGGTTGGAAAGTGTAATTTCTATAAGATATATCACAAAACACCCATATCTGGCTCTATCAGGTATGCAGTACACTACGACTCAAACAATACCTAACAATGATACATGAAATTTATAAAAATACAAAAGTTTTAATATAGGCCTCCCAATTGGGTCACATTCTAAAACATAATTCAGACATTTATTAAAAATAACATTAGGATAGCAACAAATGTAAAAAATATACAGTCAAAAAACTTTAAAAAAGGGTCGACGCGGCGTTTCGGTGACACTTTATCTTGGCACCTTCATCAGGACATTAAGTCATTTGACTTTGTATCTATAAATAAATAACAATATTTTAGTATACTGGTGTACTGCATTTTATACATATACTAGTCGTTTACCTAATTGTTATCTAAATTTTGCACAAGTTACTAACACTCTACTCGCACCTCCCCCGGTTCAAGGAACCTGTTTTCTCGTTTCTATTGGTATGACAAGCTGGTACTACTAGCCATGGTATACTTAGGCTGAGTATTTACAGACCAATACTTTTGTAATTATACAGCGACTAAATGTACCCGTATTTTGGGTTGAGGAAGCTTTTCAATTGCTATCCACTTTGAAGCGAGTTTAGTCAAAGGTTGTGCCCGGTTCTTTATTAGTCCGGTTTTCTGATGCGCACAGAGTAACTCTATAAAGAATAAATAAATCGAAATTGGCCTATGCTTTATCTCAGGTCACCGAATTAAGCGTGCATACCCAGCGAATCAACCATATTACCTTATTGATGGAGTTTGTTTTTTGTAAATATGCACGGAGAAACCACCGTTGGGGATCGATGTAGATTATTCAAAAGCTGTAGTAATCTAAATATGAAAAAGGGGGGATCATATATAATATCATATTAGGACATATCTCTGTTCTGTCCGCTACAAGGACCTACAGGTCTCTTGACTTTACATAGTAGCCTATCGGTTGCAACTCACCAGCTCTCTTGTGAATGTCCTTTGTATGTTATTATTAAATGCAGATAGGACGATATTCTCCCGCTGGTCAGGATTGGGATCAACTATCAATTAATTGATGGCTGTGGATATAAATGGGAGACACTGATTATATGGGTATTGTGCTCTGTCCGGGTTAGTAACTAATAGCCCACTTATTTATATTACATGTTTAGTCGATATATATGGAGGTTGCATCCAGTACCCAGTTTATCAAACAAACAAGTTCAGAGTTACTGTCAGAGATACTGACAGACTACATACTCTCCAGTATTGTATTGGGTTGTAGTTTAATTGCCACCCATAACAAGAGTCCTAGTTCTAGGCTGCAGTTCTAAAGAACAGACCCTTCTAATAACATACCTTAGTTCCCTTGGTCGGCCTCCCTGTTTCTCCGTGCTGCCTCCTTCATTTCATTTCGAAGTGAAACAGACGAGAAACGGGGCCGCGTTTTTATGCTGACACTTCCTACGATAACCCGGAAGTCAGTTTTGCTCCGATTTACGAAATAGGAAAAAATAAAATAAAATCAGTGCCTTATTATCTATTATTCAGTCCGTGTGTTTCTAAAGGACTATATCATATTGTTTGACCCCCTTTGTGAGGCATTGTATACATCATTGCGCTCCGATCGGGCGCTTAGTGTCGAAGACCCGGAAGTGATTATCTCTGTGCCGGTACCTTGGAATCATAAACATTTCCCCGACAGATTGAAATGAAAATATAGGGAAATGTATGCCTATTGTTGACGATATTTGATTATTGGGAATTATTTCCTTATTCTCTATTTTGCATGCCCCGTTTTTCTTAGATTTATTGTACTTTTTAAACGTGGCGGCCATCTTGGTTCGGGGCGCTATCTTCGTTCGTCATGAAGAACAATCTAAGCATTTAATTCACAGTTTTTTTGTTTAAACCTATGTTTACATCATGGACAAATTGTACACAGTGGAAGTAGGAAATTATGACCACTAAATGCTTAGATTGTTCTTCATGACGAACGAAGATAGCGCCCCAAACCAAGATGGCCGCCACGTTTAAAAAGTACAATAAATCTAAGAAAAACGGGGCATGCAAAATAGAGAATAAGGAAATAATTCCCAATAATCAAATATCGTCAACAATAGGCATACATTTCCCTATATTTTCGTTTCAATCTGTCGGGGAAATGTTTATGATTCCAAGGTACCGGCACAGAGATAATCACTTCCGGGTCTTCGACACTAAGCGCCCGATCGGAGCGCAATGATGTATACAATGCCTCACAAAGGGGGTCAAACAATATGATATAGTCCTTTAGAAACACACGGACTGAATAATAGATAATAAGGCACTGATTTTATTTTATTTTTTCCTATTTCGTAAATCGGAGCAAAACTGACGTCCGGGTTATCGTAGGAAGTGTCAGCATAAAAACGCGGCCCCGTTTCTCGTCTGTTTCACTTCGAAATGAAATGAAGGAGGCAGCACGGAGAAACAGGGAGGCCGACCAAAGGAACTAAGGTATGTTATTAGAAGGGTCTGTTCTTTAGAACTGCAGCCTAGAACTAGGACTCTTGCTATGGGTGGCAATTAAACTACAACCCAATACAATACTGGAGAGTATGTAGTCTGTCAGTATCTCTGACAGTAACTCTGAACTTGTTTGTTTGATAAACTGGGTACTGGATGCAACCTCCATATATATCGACTAAACATGTAATATAAATAAGTGGGCTATTAGTTACTAACCCGGACAGAGCACAATACCCATATAATCAGTGTCTCCCATTTATATCCACAGCCATCAATTAATTGATAGTTGATCCCAATCCTGACCAGCGGGAGAATTTCGTCCTATCTGCATTTAATAATAACATACAAAGGACATTCACAAGAGAGCTGGTGAGTTGCAACCGATAGGCTACTATGTAAAGTCAAGAGACCTGTAGGTCCTTGTAGCGGACAGAACAGAGATATGTCCTAATATGATACTATATATGATCCCCCCTTTTTCATATTTAGATTACTACAGCTTTTGAATAATCTACATCGATCCCCAACGGTGGTTTCTCCGTGCATATTTACAAAAAACAAACTCCATCAATAAGGTAATATGGTTGATTCGCTGGGTATGCACGCTTAATTCGGTGACCTGAGATAAAGCATAGGCCAATTTTGATTTATTTATTCTTTATAGAGTTACTCTGTGCGCATCAGAAAACCGGACTAATAAAGAACCGGGCACAACCTTTGACTAAACTCGCTTCAAAGTGGATAGCAATTGAAAAGCTTCCTCAACCCAAAATACAGGTACATTTAGTCGCTGTATAATTACAAAAGTATTGGTCTGTAAATACTCAGCCTAAGTATACCATGGCTAGTAGTACCAGCTTGTCATACCAATAGAAACGAGAAAACAGGTTCCTTGAACCGGGGGAGGTGCGAGTAGAGTGTTAGTAACTTGTGCAAAATTTAGATAACAATTAGGTAAACGACTAGTATATGTATAAAATGCAGTACACCAGTATACTAAAATAATGTTATTTATTTATAGATACAAAGTCAAATGACTTAATGTCCTGATGAAGGTGCCAAGATAAAGTGTCACCGAAACGCCGCGTCGACCCTTTTTTAAAGTTTTTTGACTGTATATTTTTTACATTTGTTGCTATCCTAATGTTATTTTTAATAAATGTCTGAATTATGTTTTAGAATGTGACCCAATTGGGAGGCCTATATTAAAACTTGTGTATTTTTATAAATTTCATGTATCATTGTTAGTTATTGTTTGAGTCGTAGTGTACTGCATACCTGATAGAGCCAGATATGGGTGTTTTGTGATATATCTTATAGAAATTACACTTTCCAACCTCCCCTAAGTTTTTTCTCCAGCAATCCTTGTCTGCCACACCCTAACAGGGACTCTCTTCTTCTGACTGAACCTGTAAATAACTCCACATTCCTTCCACATAGCCCGCATGTATGCCGACATGAAGTTGGCCCCACTGTTAGACACAACTTCCTGGGGGAAACCTACTTGGGTAAAAATCCCCATCAGGGCCCGAGCCACCGCAGGTGCAGTAACGGTCCTCAAAGGAATAGCCTCTGGGTATTGGGTGGCATGATCCACCAAACCCAGGATAAACCTGTGACCGGCTGAAGTAGGTGGCTCCAATGGCCCAACAATGTCGATGCCCACCCTTTGAAAGGGAGTGCTAACGATGGGTAGTAGTTCCAGGGGAGCCTTCAGCTTAACCCCTGTTTTCCCACTGGCTTGACAGGACACACACATCCTACAAAAGGTGTTGGACGCCACCCTCATCTGAGGCCAATAGAAATGGGGGACAAGCCGGGCAAAGATCTTGTCCTGGCCCAGGTGTCCTGCCAAAGGAATCTCATGAGCCAACTCCAGGAGAAAGGCTCGGTAATGCTGGGGAACTACCAAGGCCCGTGACGAACCGTGCACCGGAGCCTTGGGTTCGCTGTATAGGAGGCCATCCTCCCAGTAGATGTGGAAATTCCCTGCAATGTTACCTGCTGCCTGGGCTTCGGCCTGCCGCCTCAGACCCTCAAGTGTAGGGCACTCCATCTGCCCCTGACAAAACTCTTCCCTGGTAGGTCCTTCCTCCACATGCCACTCTGCAGGGATAGGTAGGTCCTCCCGGGAGACAACATCCCCCTCTGTGGACTCCGGGACCACCACCTCGGGTGCCCCATCCATCTCACGGGGTATGGACGCCGAGGCAGGTTTTCCCTATGCCCGTATCTTCCCCTTTTTGGCAGCTGGCTGTGCCATTGTTCCAGGCTCCAGCCCTTGCGAACTCCCCCTCCGGGTAGTTGTGGACTGTGTGCTTGCACAGGTCCAATCAGGTGAACCCAGCATCTCTGTATGTGTCCCGATTTCCACCTCTTTCCAAGCATTGTGCTCCAGGTCATTTCCCAACAGACAATCGACCGGCACTGCAGGGCTCACCGCAACTCGTAGAAGTCCTGCGACCCCTCCCCATTCAACGGGAACTTCAGCCACCGGAGAGTGACCTATTCTGCCGTCAGCCATCGCAGCTGGGTGGAGTACGTTTGGAATCACCTGCTCTGGAGACACCAGCTGACTCCTTACCATGGTCATACTGGCACCAGTGTCACTCAGAGCCTCCCCTCTCTGGCTGTTGATGGTGACCCACTGCCCATACTTGGAGGTATTTGAGGGCACCTGGATCTTAGGAACCATCTCGCTGTCTCCCAGGGACACTAAGGTTATCCCTGCCCACTCGCCTCCCTTGTCTAAGGGCAACTCCTCCCCGAGCACTACACTTGCCACCCCAGGGGTTTTTCCTCCAGTGGGAGGGTGTGATCTCTTTGGGCACTTGGTATCCCCCTTATAGTGCCCAATCTCGCCACACTCATAACAGCGGACAACTCTTGGCTGCTGACTACGGTCAGGATAAGTGGGTTTTTGTTGGCTGACCTTGGGAGTGAAACCTGACCCCTTTCCTTGCGAGCTATTTTGGGGGCCTTTTAAGAACTCCTTCTTTTTGTCTCCCCCTTCTTTCGTCTGGGGAGCGCCCTAACCAGTCTTTTGGGGATTCCCTCCAGTTCCCTTTGAGGACACCCTGGGTACTGTAAGAAGTTGGTCTGGTATATGATGCTCACTAGTGCTAGTGATCACCTTGTACCATGCCAAGCAACCCTTATGATGATTGGTTGTAAGTCAACCTTATAGACCGGCTATCCTAGTGGTAGCGTGGACAAAGCAGTCTTAGGCTAAACTCTGAAAGGCATGTGAAGCAAGCTGTTTTACCATATACAACCCCCTTGAATACCAAATGAAAGGACACCACACAGATATATATTGAAAATATATATAGATTTATTAACTACAAATATCCCCTGGACTCTTTATGAGCACAGAAGCACAAGCGTTAAACAAAACACAGTTTAAAATACACAAAAGTTGCACAATATGGATGAGCCCTAGGGGCCACCTAAACCATATACTAAGAAAGTGGTATAAGAGATACCAATCGAAAAGGAAGTAGGCCTAGGGCCTTGGGAATCGCTGGAGCTGATCGGGACTAGCAGTGACTAAGTCGGGAAAGGCCCGCGGGACTCGGGTGCAGTGTTTCAAGTGCACGCACTCACCAATGTTAAGTCTATGGTGCGTAAAAGTTACAAAGTTAGTTAGATAGGAACCTTCCGAGTGACCTAGAAAGCTGAAACTTAAGACACAGGCCCTAGAGGTGTGTACCAGTGTGGGAACACCGGCGTTGCTGAGTTACCTCACCCACAGGACGCGGGTGCATAGGGTTGAAGTAGTGTCGGGTTTCGTCACGCTGGTCGATGGTGCTTGGAGCTGAAGATGCTGCAGGCGGCTCGACGTGAAGAGTTCCGGTGGATCCAAGGGTGGATCTGAAGTTGTGAAGACCTGAAAGCAGAGGGGACAATGTTCAAAGTCACTAGCCAGTGACTACCGTGGAACCAGGATGGAACCAGGCGATGTTGGGTGCAAACAGGCGTTGAGGTGTAGCTTCTCTCTGCAGCCACGTGGACACGAAGAGGTCGAGGATGTCCAGGAGTTGATCACGAGCTGTCCCACGCAGGCTTCTCGCTGTTGGCGGTGTCGGCAACTTGATTGGAGCAAACAGGCCTTGGCTAATGCAAACCACGCAGGAATCAAAAAAGGCTTTTCACTCGGACCAGCAAGGTCAGAGCGGGTGCTCCCTTTTACAGGAGCGAGGGAAAGTCTGGAGCAACCAGACTCGCAGTGTAGTTTGTAGTTTTGGTCGCCAAGATGGCCGCTGACCACGTGGCTAGTGGCCGGGATGGTGCGTCAAGTGGCATGATGCAAAAGGGCCCCACGCAGATCATAGAGATGCTGGGGGGCTGATCTTTGGTGCAAGGGCTGCTCGGTAGTAGGGGTTCTCAGTCCCCAAAGCACAACGTCGAGGGTGCTTCGGGTGCTGCGCAGTCAGCTTTTCGGGGGTCTTCCAAGAGGTCGGGTCCCACGTCTCTCGGTGCCTACACGGGTCCCTTCTTTGTAGGGACTGTGGATCGGGCTGTGAGAAGTCTGGGAGTCTGAGTCTTGTCAGGCTCTGGGCTCGGGCTCCGGCGGAAGGCGGTGGCAAAGCAGATGTCGAGTTGCTGGATGGTGCCTGTGTTCACAGGGTGGTCACTCCTTGGCCACAAGGGAGATTCTCTTCAGTCTTCTGTGCAGCAGAATGTCGAAGTCCAGTCGTCTTCTTCGTTTAAAGTTGATTTCAGGATGATCTGAGGTGCTATGGCACTGCTCCCACTCTTATTCCCAATCTGAGGGGTGGATCACCTGCTAGGTCCCTCCTCTGGGTGGGACCAGGAGGGGGGGCGGTTACACCCCCTTTCCTTTGTCCAGCTCCTCGCCAGGCCTGGGTCTGGAAAGTCCCAAGACCGGTTTGGACTGGCTTATGTACGAGGACACCTTGTGTGCCCCGGGCATGTCTCAATCTATTCAGCCCTGTCCTACCCAATACACAAAATCCTGTCTGGGGTGGTGCTCGCACCTCCCAAGGCAGGAAACCCTTTGTCCGAGCCCTCCTCGCTGGAAGGACTCCCAGCAGCAGGAGGTCAGACTTGTGTCTGTGGTGGCAGCATCCATTTTGTGATGCTGAGGCTCTGGTTAACTTTAACCGGGGTTAAGGCTAGGTACATGTCGTGTCCCTCTAGAAGGGTGGAATGCTATCCCCATCGACAGAACTGTCGAGGGGATAGTATTCCAAATCGTATGACACCTTACTCGACATGTTTTGATAAAGCCAAACCAAAGTTAGCAAATAACCGCGAGGATTATAATGCACTTAAGAGTATATGGTATGGCAATATCCCGGAACAGCTAAGGGAGTGGTTCCCCACAGTTGCAGACAGGCTCAGCTCATGCTAGAGCACCATCTCACATATTTCCACGCACTCTGCCTCCAGGATTGATGAGGCCTTCCATAGGAGTGGCTGATAGGAACATATGTGTCCAGCTTAGGTTAGGTATAGGTATACTACACCTAAGCAAGAGGTGATTACACCAACTTGCCCCAGCTGAGTGATCAGCCAGTTGTGTCAAATATGGAGGTCAGGCCAGGGGTGGCACAATACATGCTGCAGCCCCTGGTAGGCCTTGGAAACACCTATGCCCTGGGTACCTAGGGTACACTGTTACAGGGGCCAATAAGGTGAACCAGTTCCAATTCGTAATGCACCTAAAGTGCATTGGCAGTAATTTAGAGAGATAACAGCAGGCTGTGGGTCTGATTAGCAGGCCCACAGCCACATTAAGTCATAAACCAGTGAAGCAAAAATTTGGGGTGACCATAAGATAGCAGACCCTACTCTCCTACATAACCCCCCCCCAAACGCAGGGACATTAGACTAACCTTGACCAGTTGTGGCTTCATGTTCTAAGTGGAAGTACCTGGAGAGACCATCTGCGTTGCCATGGTCAGTCCCTGGGCTGTGCTCCACTGTAAAGTCCATCCCCTGTAGGGAAATGGACCACCTGAGTAGTTTGGGGTTTTCACCCTTCATCTGATTAAGCCATAAGAGGGGCTTATGGTCGGTCTGAATCTTGAAGTGAGTGCCAAACAAGTATGGTCTCAACTTCTTCAGGGCCCACACCACAGCAAAGGCCTCCCTCTCAATGGCTGACCAACGTCTTTCTCTGGGGGTCAGCCTTCTGCTAATAAAAGCAATGGGCTGGTCTTGACCATCTACATTAAGCTGTGAAAGCACTGCTCCCACTCCCAACTCAGAAGCATCTGTTTGGACAATGAACTCTCTTGAGTAGTCAGGACTCTTCAGGATAGGTGCAGAGCACATGGCCTTCTTCAGGTCTTCAAATGCCTTTTGACAGTTTACTGTCCACTGAACCTTTTTGGGCATCTTCTGTCAGATCATTAAGAGGAGTCACAATGGACCCATAGTTCTTAACAAACTTCCTGTAGTACCCAGTCAGGCCCAAGAAAGCTCTGACCTGTGTCTCTCTAGTTGGAGGGGACCAGTCCTTTATGGTCTGGATCTTACTCTCCAGTGGTTGAACTTGGCCTCCACCTACAAGGTGGCCCAAGTATACAACTTTACTCTGCCCTATCTGGCACTTTGTTGCCTTGATAGTGAGGCCTGCCTTTTGCAGAGCCTCAAGCACTTCTTTCAGGTGGACCAGGTGATCCTCCCAGGTGGAGCTGAAGACAGCAATATCATCCAGATATGCTGCGCAAACGTCATCCAACCCAGTAAGGACTTGATTCACCAACCTTTGGAAGGTGGCAGGTGCATTTTTCAAACCAAAGGGCATTACCACAAACTGATAATGCCCACCTGGGGTAGAAAATGCTGTCTTGGCTTTAGACTCCTCAGCTAACCTGATTTGCCAGTAGCCAGCTGTCAAGTCAAATGTGCTCAAATACTTGGCAGAAGCCAACTTGTCAATGAGCTCATCTGCCCTTGGAATAGGGTGTGCATCTGTCCTGGTGACAGCATTGAGTCCTCTGTAATCCACACAGAACCTCATCTCTCTCTTGCCATCTTTGGTGTGAGGTTTGGGGACCAGAACCACTGGGCTAGCCCAGGGGCTCTCTGAAGGCTCAATGACACCAAATTCCAGCATCTTTTGCACCTCAGTCTTTATACAGTCCCTGACGTGGTCAGGTTGCCTGTAAATCTTGCTTTTTACAGGAAGACTGTCACCAGTGTCCACCACATGGGTACACCAGTTAGTCTGACTGGGTGTCAAGGAGAACATATGCCTGTATGCCTGCAAAACTTGTCTACAGTCATGTTGCTGATGTTCAGTGAGGCTGCCATCTAAGGCCACACCATCAACTGAGCCATCCTCAGGGTTCTGAGTGAGCAGGTCTGGGAGAGGGTCACTCTCTTCCTCCTGTCCCTCATCTGTAGCCATGAGCAAGCCCATGTCTTCCCTGTTGACATATGCCTTAAGTCTGTTGACATGGAGCACCCTGTGGGGGCTCCTGGGAGTTCCTAGGTCCACCAAGTAGGTAACCTCTCCCTTTTTCTCAAGAATTGTATGGGGTCCAGACCATTTGTCTTGGAGTGCTGCTGGGGCCACTGGCTCCAACACCCATACCTTCTGTCCTGGCTGATACTCAATCAAGACAGCCTTTTGGTCATGCCAAGCTTTTTGTAATTCTTGGCTAGCCTCAAGGTTTTTGGATGCCTTTTCCATATACTCAGCCATCCTGGAGCGGAGACCAAGTACATAGTCCACTATGTCTTGTTTAGGCTTTTTGAGAGGTAACTCCCATCCTTCCTTCACTAGACATAGGGGTCCTCTTACAGGGTGCCCAAACAACAATTCAAAGGGGCTGAAGCCAACCCCCTTTTGAGGGACCTCTCTGCAAGCAAACAAAAGGCAGGGTAGAAGGATGTCCCATCTCCGCCTGAGCTTTTCTGGTAATCCTTTGATCATACCCTTTAGGGTCTTATTAAACCTTTCAACAAGCCCATTACACTGTGGATGATAAGGAGTGGTGAACTTGTAGTTGACACCACATTCCTTCCACATAGCTGTCAAGTATCCTGACATGAAGTTGGCACCTCTGTCAGATACTACCTCCTTAGGAAACCCCACTCTGGAGAAAACTCCAAGTAAGGCCCTGGCCACAACAGGAGCTGTTGTGGTCCTAAGTGGAATTGCTTCTGGGTACCTGGTGGCATGGACCACCACCACCAGTATAAATCTGTGCCCAGATGCTGTAGGTGAATCCATTGGTCCTACAATATCAATCCCCACTCTTTCAAAGGGCACCCCCACCACAGGTAGTGGTATCAGGGGGGCCTTTGTGATACCACCTGCTTTGCCACTGGCTTGGCAGGTCACACAGGAGCGACAAAACTCCTTGGTATCTTCAGACATGTGAGGTCAGAGAAAGTGAGGGACAAGCCTGTCCCAAGTCTTATTCTGGCCTAGGTGTCCTGCTAAAGGAATATCATGGGCCAAGGTGAGAAGGAAACCCCTAAATTGCAGAGGTATAACCAACCTCCTGGTTGTACCAGGCTTGGGGTCTCTAGCCTCTGAATAAAGGAGTCCATCATCCCAATATACTTTATGGGCACCTTGAGCATTCCCAGCAGCCTCAGCAGCAGCCTCCTGTCTGAGGGGTTCAAGAGAAGGACAGGTTAACTGAGCCTGCCCCAAGTTTGCCCTAGAAGGTCCCCCTGTCCCCAGAAACTCAACCTGATCAGGTTCAAGTTCTTCAGAGACAGTTCCTTCAGGGGTCTCAAGATCAGCTTCCTGTGAAGGCTGATCCTCACTTGTAGGCAGTTGGGAAGGCACAGCCTTTACCCTCCTGTTCTTCTTCTTGGAAGGTGCTTGGTCCATTGTTCCAGGATCCAAGACCTGAGGTTCAGAGAGGCACTTTTTGGCCTGTGACCTGGTCACAGCAAGGACATGTGATGATATCCCTAACATCTCTACATGAGTCCTGTACTCAACTTCTGACCATAGAGAGCTCTCCAGGTCATTGCCCAACACACATTCAACTGGGAGATCAGCACTAACCACAACTCTTTTTAGGCCAGTTACCCCTCCCCAGGAAAAGTTAACAATTGCCACACTATGTGTAGTGGTGACATTGCTGGCATTGGTCACCAGGTAATTATCACCTGGCATGTATTGTCCAGGGTCCACAAAGTTAGGTGTCACCATAGTGACACTGGCACATGTGTCTCTGTAAGCTTGAGCCACTTTGTCATTAATCAAAGGCGTCTGTCTGTATTTTCCCAGATTACTGGGACTGATTGTAGGGGTCAAATCCATGTCCCCCTCACAAACCAGAACAGCCTGTGTAAGGGTTCTGACTAGGTCAGAATCTCCTTCAGTTCCCAAGGTGATACCCACTACCCCCTTAGTTTGTGGACCAACACTGCTAGCTGTACTAGTGGGTGCAGTTGCCTTAGGGGCTGCAGTGTTGGGGGCTCCACCCTTTTTACACTCACTTGTCCAGTGAGAGGTGTTTTTACAAGTACTACACCAGGGTTTTCTTTGACCTTCTTTCTTCTTCTTCTTGGAAGTTTGGGACCCACCCTCTGTATTAGTTTGGGGCCCTGTTGAAGACTTCTGGTCTTTAGCTTTCTGCTCCCCACCCTTCTGGTCTGTTTTCTTCTGGTCACCACCCTGATTCTGGTTCTGGTTCTTTTGCTTAACTCTGGTTCTAACCCATTTATCTGCCCTCTTTCCCAATTATTGGGGAGAGGTCAAATCTGAGTCAACCAAATGTTGATGCAACTGCTGGTTCTGACAATTATTTAAAATTTGTTCTCTCATAAGCAAATTGTACAATCCTATATACTCTGTAACCTTACTTCCCAGCAACCATCCCTCCAGAGCCTTAGTGGCACATTCAACAAATTCAGACCAGTCCTGAGTCTGTGTCTTCTGGGTATCTCTGAACATTAACCTGTACTGTTCAGTGGTTAAGCCTAACCCATCAATCAGAGCACTCTTCAGGACCATGTAGTTTCTAGAATCATAAACCAAACCGATTAATCAGAGGGTCCTAGGGCAAGTTTTACGACCCAAACTAGGTACATACCCCAATATTCATACTCATTACACAAGAAGTACCTAGGGGTCAGTGGAACACTGCAGCTCAACTGCCAATATAGGTCCCAACACCACGGGGATAACAGAGTGGAAAAACAGACCATGCAACCAGGTGTGATAAACAAATGAAAACTAAAAAATATGGGCCAAAAATTCCCATCAGAAGCCACTCTATACCGCCCTTTATTACATCATTTGGGTACTCCTTGCCCAGGAGGTGGATCAGAACAGTCCCTTAGATGTTATAGTGGCCGTTCTGAGATGTAAAGTGAAAATGTGTCAGTAGAGGGTGGTTTGAAAGTTTTAAAGTTGAGTGTGGCTACTGAAAAAGCAGTGTAAAGTAAGTGAAGTGATAAGGGTAAAATTGAATGAAACTAGGTGGATATAAAATTTTATTGTGCTCCCCTAGTTGTCCAAGATTAAAAGCAAAATGCAAACACAGATTTGAAAGAATATCTGTGACTAGTAGCGGTCAACATGTTTCAGCAAAACTGGAATACTTCCAATGCCTTCGTCAGGACCAGATGTATGTTCAACTACTGCTTTGTAAATGTGAAGTAAGGTAAAATCAGGATATCACCTGTAATTCCAGGTCATACGTTCAACCACATACTGTTACCGCAGTGTGGACCCAGCAGTCGCAGGAGCATAAGAACAAAATGAAAAACAAACACATAGTAAATGACACACTATGTCATATACAGCAAGGAATGTCATTATACTTGAATCACATTCTGTTACGGGCAATATACATTTTGCACTCATTTACACCACTCACCCATTTGTTGTGGTTGTTGTGCTTCACCCCACCTGGCAGCAGCTCAGGTTTAAGGAGCACCGCTCTAAACCAAAAATTAAAAACAAAGTTGACAGTCCTAGTATTCTATTTATTGTAGGCGACACAATCTATACTTGAAAGTTTGTAAATGCAATCAATTATTTGTCTCGAGTGATTTTGGTTCATTTTCAAATACACCAAAGTATCATCTTTAAACCATACCACATTATTTGAAGCATCTCTTTGTGTAGTAATGTGCTTCTCTGTAGCTAAAGTCGAAACCGACTCACAAGAATGCAGTCACCTCGAGGTTATTTCAATAAAGACGACACCCAGGCATTATACTCTTTCATACAAGATTAGCAGGCTCTTTATGTGTTCCCATGCTAAATGTGAAAAGCTGCTCTTCTGGCAGAGAAACACTGCAGAAGGAAGCCGTCTTTATGCAATTGTGCAGCACTGAGTCTAAAAAAACAGGCACAGCAGTGTCTATTAACGGCGGAACACCTCCGCAGTTATAAACACAGAGGACCGGCGTCGCCGTACTTTACAAGCACGCCGGCATGCAGCGCTAAGTTTAAATCACAAGCACAGCAATGCTCAATGATGGCGGAACATCGCCGCAAGATTAAATACAGAAGCCTGGTAACGCCGGACTTTACATGCACAGTGACAGTAATGCTTTTACATCACGCGTGGTCTGGCTGACTCACCTCTCCGTCGGTGTCTCCCGACAGTCTTCTGAACCATCTGGGGGGGCACCGAACAGGCTGAGTCCGCCGTTTTTAAAACAGGCGCCGGTCCATTACGTAACGTGACCCGCGGGACACATTGCGATCACGTGACCAGCGCTGACTCTGGGTATTGTAGTTTTACAACCAAAAGTGGCCATTATAGTCTTTTTTCGTGTTTTATCTTTGGGAGTTAGATCGTAATCCTAACTATTTTAATTAGGCTCTGCATTCTATTTCGTGCATTTGTGCAATGATTACTCAGAAGTGCAAACTAGTGATTACAATCTATTTTAAATGCATGTAAACTTTGTGTTTCTTATTATGAAAAACACCTTAATATTCAGTGAACTCGATGAGTACATTCATTTTGGCATATAAATGCAATCTGAAAGGTAGAAACACCCTGCATAAATATATGCGCAAATATAATCAAAAATTAATAATAAAAAAAAGCCATAGATTCATTCTGATTCATCAATTCTAAGATGCCCCTGCCTCAGAGGGACATCCATGGGATTGGCTCATTCAACCCGTCTTTGTCACTATTGATCTTATAGACCCATTTCCGTTCTAATCTGAACAAGAAACTCCCTACGTCAGTGCAAGATTCGGGAATCAGAGGTTGTTCCAGAACCGTCCATTGAAAATCATTGGGGCCATGTCCCACCTCTAGAAAATGTGCAGTAAGACGAGTTGATTGATTACGACATCGTATCGTGCTTTGATGTTCTTGAATTCTTCTTTTAATCCTTCTTGTCGTCATGCCTACATATTGTTTCTTACAGGGGCAGGTAATAAGGTAGATTAGGTTTTCGCTATTACAGTTGGTAAATCGACGTTGCACCCAGGGCCTGTTTGTTCCAAAGTCCACTGTGGATGAGTTATGCGTTAGGGGGCAGACTGAACATACCCCACAAGGATGATGTCCCTGTACTGGTGGTAAATCCCAGAGGGTCCCCACTTGTCTGGGTCCTTTGGTCTTGGGGCGTGTATGAACCAATTGGTCTTTAAGACTCTGTCCTCTTTTGAATGCAAACAAGGGGGGAAGGATCTTATCACCTCCTGTATTTAATATAAACCAATGCTTGTGAATAATCCTCTGAACTTGATTCGATCTTGTATTGAAAGTATTTACAAAAGTAATACGATCAGTCTTCTCCTTAGGTGGATGTTGCTCAAGGAGGGCCTCCCTGTTATTGTTTGATGCCCTCTTCTTGGACTGACGGATTATCTTCTTTGGATACTTTTTCTCAAGCAGGTGCTCCTCCAAATTTTTTGAGTGGGCAATGAATGTTTCTTTCTTAGAACAGTTTCTCTGGACCCTAAGAAATTGACCAAACGGTAGATTGTTTCTAAGGGCCCGAGGATGGCAACTCTCGTAGTTCAACAACGCGTTTTTGGCCATCGGTTTACGATACAGCTCTGACTCCAGGCCATTTGTGGTGGCCAGGATTTTCAAATCTAGGAAAGCCAATTCTGTTTTGTTGTATTCAATAATAAATTTCAAAAATGGGTTCCTTGTGTTCAACCAACGATGGAAGGCCAATAGGTCTACTTCAGATCCACGCCAGATGACCAATATATCATCTATATATCGCTTCCAGACATGAAGCGACAATAGATGTGGGTTGGTAGATGTTAGTACCTCCTGTTGCTCAAAATTGTGGACATATAGATTGGCCAAGCTCGGAGCAAAAACACTACCCATACTGGTCCCCGATATTTGGAGATAGGCAGTGTCTTCGAACCGGAAAAAGTTTTCTTTCATCGCTATATCAGCCAAGGTCATAATAAATGACACTGGTGTAATGGATTGATGATCACTCTGTTCTAAAAGATGACCCACAACCTCGAGTGTCTCTGTTTGTGGAATCGAGGTGTATAATGACTCCACATCAAACGACACCAAAATGTCGGTGTTGTGATCGTATTGTATTTCGGGAAGGAGTCTCAAAACGTCCTTGGTGTCTTGAAGGAACGTTGGCATAGCCTTCACCATTGTATTGAGAAAATGATCCACAAAAGTCGATAGGGGCTCCAAAATAGAACCGATCCCAGAAATTATGGGCCGCCCTGGCGGCGGTCTTTGAGGTTTGTGGACCTTAGGAAGGCAATAAAAATATGGCATCTTAGGGTGGGTAGTTAAAAGGTATTGGCCCTCTTGTGGTGTAATCCACCCTTCAGAGGTTGCTTCCTCTACCAGATGTCTAATCTTTGTCTTTAGGCGTTCTGTGGGGTCCTCCGTAAGTCGGCGATAGGACTTCTGATCGCTCAATTGCCTCAGGCATTCACTCCTGTAGGTTTCAGTATCAAGAATAACAATTGCCCCACCCTTGTCGGCTGGTTTAATTACTATATTCTCATTTGTTGTCAGTGAGCGTAACGCCAATTGTTCTTTCTTCGTCAGATTCACAAATGGTTTGGTCTCTGTGTGGTACAGTTGTTGAATGTCATTCTCCACAGCTTCCTCAAATGTTAATACCTTTGCGGGTAAGCCAGCAGCTGGTGGATTGAAAGTGGAGGGTTTTCTTAGACCAGTGTTGTTAACCTCAGTTGGTAGTTCAATGTTCTGTTTCGGTGCAAAGAAATAGCGTAATCTAATCTTTCTAAAGAACTTAGCAAGTTCAATTTGTGCTACAAAAGGATCCCCTTTTGTGGTGGTTACAAACCCTAGGCCTTTGTTCAAGAGTGTCTCTTCATCCTCTGACAACACATACGAGCTCAAGTTCATCACGATGCTGTCGTATTGCTGGTGCCCGCTGTATCGTGGGGGATTCTCTTCCCATTGCGAAGGTCCATTGTCGGCTGCGGTGTGTTGCCCCATTGGACCTGCTGAGTTGTTCCCTGTCTCCTCCTGCCTCTGCCCCGTCTCTGGCCATATTCTAAAAAAGGAGGAATCATTCCTGGTCCTTGTGGCATTGGTGGTCCATATGGACCCATTGGTGGGGGATATGCCGGGCCTAACGCCCAGGGATTGGGTTGCCACCAGGGCTGATAATGATTTTGGTTTTGAGCGTTATACCCCCTTCGCCAGTTCCTTTGGTTTCCACGTCCCCTTTGTACATTGTTTTTTGTGGAACCATTCTGTGATGTATCAGAGTTACTAGATGCTTCCTCAGAACTGGACGTTGCATATGTTGAGCCACCTTTGCGACCCCCACGGTTGAAGGACGGTGCGACGTAAGTCTCACTTGTGTACGGATATACTCTTTCTGTGGAGAATCTTGCCAAGTCTTTCTTGAACTTCTCTAGTTTAGCAAATAAGATCGATTCTTTGTATTCATTGTTATTTTTTTCACTATCTTCATGGCTTTTTTTGAACAAAGAGTTTTTTAATGTAGTCTTAATTTGGCCCTCCAATATCGTTATCTCCACTAGTATTTTGTCGGCCACTCTCTTTGCTGTCTTAATGATGAGAACCAGCCCATCCCTTGTGCACCTCCAGGCAATCATCGACCAATCTTTGACAAAAGCTTTGTCATCAAGGAACAATCTGGGTGCATTGTTTACAATGAGGCCTGAGGGTGCACAATTGCCACGGAGGTATTCAGCCATAGCTATCCCATGGACCACTGTCCTAGAGTGCGATTTCTTGAGGACTAGAATCTTTGCCCATCCCTCATCATTGGTACTAACTTGTACAGGAATGTGTTCCAACACACTCGGATTTTCTTCTAGAATACTCTGAATCTCCGCCTCTTCGAATGCTAGGCCCCAATTGGAGGCCATTTTTATTTTATTTATTTATTTATTATTTATTTTTTGCATTTATTATGCGCGCAGATACCCACAAAGGGTTTCCCGGCGCAGGACTAAGAGACCGACAACAACAGAAAGCATCACGACCAGAGATCACAATTATTTGTTGAAAAGCCAGGTTTTGACGCTTTTCTTAAAACTGGCAAAGTTCTCCTCTTTTCGTAGAGCTGAGGGAAGGGAATTCCAAAGGGCTGGTCCAAGATGGTAAAAGGATTTCCCTCCCACTCTAGCCAGTTTGAATCTGGGAACCACAAAGTTTGCTCCATTTGAAGAACGGAGATTGCGGGCAGGAGAATAGGGCCTAACTAGTTTTTGCAAATACTTCGGTGCAGTTCCTGCCTTGATCTTAAACATGTAGGTCAAGGCTTTGAAACGAACACGGTTCTCAACCCTGAGCCAGTGCAGGTTTTTAATATGCATCGAAATCCTCGCTGTCCTCGGGATTTTGCACAACAGTCTGGCTGCGGCATTCTGGACTAGCTGAAGCCGCCTGGTCACTGCTAAGTTGGAACCCAGGTATAAGATGTTACCGTAGTCAAGCCGGGATGTAATCAATGCATTCTGGGTGTCAACAGGCAGCATCCAGATAATCTTCTGCAGCCATTTAAGGATGGTGAAGCAAGTGCCAGCCACTTTATTGACCTGCTGTTTCATCGATAGTGTGTCATCGATGCACACCCCTAAGTTTCTGACCTGGGTAGCCGGAATAGGAAAAGCACCCAGAGATGTTGGCCAATGAGTATCCTGCCACAGGTCTCTATTTTTACCTAAGAGCAAGACCTCCGTCTTCCGCCATTCTAAGTACAATTGTGTGACCAACCTACAGCAGAAAAGTCAGACTGTCAATTTCAAAGTACAAAAATGAATAGAGCAAAAGGACTAATCAAGGTGATTATCCCAAATTTTATAAAAGACCCGCAGCCTTAGCCGCACTATGAACATAAACCAAACCGAATAATCAGTGGGTCCTAGGGCAAGTTTTACGACCCAAACTAGGTACATACCCCAATATTCATACTCATTACACAAGAAGTACCTAGGGGTCAGTGGAACACTGCAGCTCAACTGCGAATATAGGTCCCAACACCACGGGGATAACAGAGTGGAAAAACAGACCATACAACCAAGTGTGATAAACAAATGAAAACTCAAAAAAATGGGCCAAAAATTCCCATCAGAAGGCTTACCCGCAAAGGTATTAACATTTGAGGAAGCTGTGGAGAATGACATTCAACAACTGTACCACACAGAGACCAAACCATTTGTGAATCTGACGAAGAAAGAACAGTTGGCTTTACGCTCACTGACAACAAATGAGAATATAGTAATTAAACCAGCCGACAAGGGTGGGGCAATTGTTATTCTTGATACTGAAACCTACAGGAGTGAATGCCTGAGGCAATTGAGCGATCAGAAGTCCTATCGCCGACTTACGGAGGACCCCACAGAACGCCTAAAGACAAAGATTGGACATCTGGTAGAGGAAGCAACCTCTGAAGGGTGGATTACACCACAAGAGGGCCAATACCTTTTAACTACCCACCCTAAGATGCCATATTTTTATTGCCTTCCTAAGGTCCACAAACCTCAAAGACCGCCGCCAGGGCGGCCCATAATTTCTGGGATCGGTTCTATTTTGGAACCCCTATCGACTTTTGTGGAACATTTTCTCAATCCAATGGTGAAGGCTATGCCAACGTTCCTTCAAGACATCAAGGACGTTTTGAGACTCCTTCCCGAAATACAATACGATCACAACACCGACATTTTGGTGTCGTTTGATGTGGATGTGTCGATTCCACAAACAGAGACACTCGAGGTTGTGGGTCATCTTTTAGAACAGAGTGATCATCAATCCATTACACCAGTGTCATTTATTATGACCTTGGCTGATATAGCGATGAAAGAAAACTTTTTCCGGTTCGAAGCCACTGCCTATCTCCAAATATCGGGGACCAGTATGGGCAGTGTTTTTGCTCCGAGCTTGGCCAATCTATATGTCCACAATTTTGAGCAACAGGAGGTACTAACATCTACCAACCCACATCTATTGTCGCTTCATTTCTGGAAGCGATAAATAGATGATATATTGGTCATCTGGCGTGGATCTGAAGTAGACCTATTGGCCTTCCATCGTTGGTTGAACATAAGGAACCCATTTTTGAAATTTACTATTGAATACAACAAAACAGAATTGGCTTTCCTAGATTTGAAAATCCTGGCCACCACAAATGGCCTGGAGTCAGAGCTGTATCGTAAACCGATGGCCAAAAACGCGTTGTTGAACCACGAGAGTTGCCCTCCTCGGGCCCTTAGAAACAATCTACCGTTTGGTCAATTTCTTAGGGTCCAGAGAAACTGTTCTAAGAAAGAAACATTCATTGCCCACTCAAAAAATTTGGAGGAGCAGCTGCTTGAGAAAAAGTATCCAAAGAAGATAATCCGTCAGTCCAAGAAGAGGGCATCAAACAATAACAGGGAGTTCCTCCTTGAGCAACATCCACCTAAGGAGAAGACTGATCGTATTACTTTTGTAAATACTTTCAATACAAGATCGAATCAAGTTCAGAGGATTATTCGCAAGCATTGGTTTATATTAAATACAGGAGGTGATAAGATCCTTCCCCCCTTGTTTGCATTCAAAAGAGGACAGAGTCTTAAAGACCAATTGGTTCATACACGCCCCAAGACCAAAGGACCCAGACAAGTGGGGACCCTCTGGGATTTACCACCAGTACAGTGACACCATCCTTGTGGGGTATGTTCAGTCTGCCCCCTAACGCATAACTCATCCACAGTGGACATTGGAACAAACAGGCCCTGGGTGCAACGTCGATTTACCAACTGTAATAGCGAAAACCTAATCTACCTTATTACCTGCCCCTGTAAGAAACAATATGTAGGCATGACGACAAGAAGGATTAAAAGAAGAATTCAAGAACATCAAAGCACGATACGATGTCGTAAGCAATCAACTCGTCTTACTGCACCCTTTCTAGAGGTGGGACATGGCCCCAATGATTTTCAATGGATGGTTCTGGAACAACCTCTGATTCCCGAATCTTGCACTGACGTAGGGAGTTTCTTGTTCAGATTAGAACAGAAGTGGGTCTATAAGATCAATAGTGACAAAGACGGGTTGAATGAGCCAATCCCGTGGATGTCCCTCTGAGGCAGGGGCATCTTAGAATTGATGAATCAGAATGAATCTATGGCTTTTTTTGATTATTAATTTTTGATTATATTTGCGCATATATTTATGCAGGGTGTTTCTACCTTTCAGATTGCATTTATATGCCAAAATGAATGTGCTCACCGAGTTCACTGAATATTAAGGTGTTTTTCATAATAAGAAACACAAAGTTTACATGCATTTAAAATAGATTGTAATCACTAGTTTGCACTTCTGAGTAATCATTGCACAAATGCCCGAAATAGAATGCAGAGTCTAATTAAAATAGTTAGGATTACGATCTAACTCCCAAAGATAAAACACGAAAAAAGACTATAATGGCCACTTTTGGTTGTAAAACTACAATACCCAGAGTCAGCGCTGGTCACGTGATCGCAATGTGTCCCGCGGGTCACGTCACGTAATGGACCGGCCCCTGTTTCAAAAACGGCGGACTCAGCCTGTTCGGTGCCCCCCCAGATGGTTCAGAAGACTGTCGGGAGACACCGACGGAGAGGTGAGTCAGCCAGACCACGCGTGATGTAAAAGCATTACTGTCACTGTGCATGTAAAGTCCGGCGTTACCAGGCTTCTGTATTTAATCTTGCGGCGATGTTCCGCCATCATTGAGCATTGCTGTGCTTGTGATTTAAACTTAGCGCTGCATGCCGGCGTGCTTGTAAAGTACGGCGACGCCGGTCCTCTGTGTTTATAACTGCGGAGGTGTTCCGCCGTTAATAGACACTGCTGTACCTGTTTTTTAGACTCAGTGCTGCACAATTGCATAAAGACGGCTTCCTTCTGCGGTGTTTCTCTGCCAGAAGAGCAGCTTTTTACATTTAGCATGGGAACACATAAAGAGCCTGCTAATCTTGTATGAAAGAGTATAATGCCTGGGTGTCGTCTTTATTGAAATAACCTCGAGGTGACTGCATTCTCGTGAGTCGGTTTCGACTTTAGCTACAGAGAAGCACATTGCTACACAAAGAGATGCTTCAAATAATGTGGTATGGTTTAAAGATGATACTTTGGTGTATTTGAAAATTAACCAAAATCACTCGAGACAAATAATTGATTGCATTTACAAACTTTCAAGTATAGATTGTGTCGCCTACAATAAATAGAATACTAGGACTGTCAACTTTGTTTTTAATTTTTGGTTTAGAGCGGTGCTCCTTAAACCTGAGCTGCTGCCAGGTGGGGTGAAGCACAACAGCCACAACAAATGGGTGAGTGGTGTAAATGAGTGCAAAATGTATATTGCCCGTAACAGAATGTGATTCAATTATAATGACATTCCTTGCTGTATAGGACATAGTGTGTCATTTACTATGTGTTTGTTTTTCATTTTGTTCTTATGCTCCTGCGACTGCTGGGTCCACACTGCGGTAACAGTATGTGGTTGAACGTATGACCTGGAATTACAGGTGATATCCTGATTTTACCTTACTTCACATTTACAAAGCAGTAGTTGAACATACATCTGGTCCTGATGAGGGCATTGGAAGTATTCCACTTTTGCTGAAACATGTTGACCGCTACTAGTCACAGATATTCTTTCAAATCTGTGTTTGCACTTTGCTTTTAATCTTGGACAAATAGGGGAGCACACATTTTTTTATATCCACCTAGTTTCATCCAATTTTACCCTTATCACTTCACTTTCTTTACACTGCTTTTTCAGTAGCCACACTCAACTTTAAAACTTTCAAACCACCCTCTACTGACAAATTTTCACTTTACATCTCAGATCGGCCACTATAACATCTAAGGGACTGTTCTGATCCACCTCCTGGGCAAGGAGTACCCAAATGATGTAATAAAGGGCAGTATAGAGTGGCTTCTGATGGGAATTTTTGGCCCATATTTTTGAGTTTTCATTTGTTTATCACACTTGGTTGCATGGTCTGTTTTTCCACTCTGTTATCCCCGTGGTGATGGGACCTATATTCGCAGTTGAGCTGCAGTGTTCCACTGACCCCTAGGTACTTCTTGTGTAATGAGTTTCTAGAATCCCCATCACTAACTGTGAGGAGTCTGTCTCGGCCTCTACCTTTAAAGGAGAGCCACAAGATTGCTTCCCACTGCTCCTGAGGGATCTGCTGTACTTTGCATGCTCTCTCAAGTGCAGTCATCCATTTGTGGATATCATCCCCAGCTTTGTAAGGGGGCACAATCTTACTCAGGTTACTCAGGTTTCTGTTATCAAAAGACCTGTCTTTATCCTTGTGGATAATGCTGCCACCAGTGGGTTCTATTACCCCACTCTCTCTAGGATGTCTTGCTCTAGCAAGCTTCTCTTGGGCCAGGGCAAACTCTAATTCTTGTCTCTGGATCCTAAGCTCAGCCTCTCTCATTTTGGCCTCATGTTCCCTTCTCTGAGGGCTAGTCATCTCCCTTCTGGAGTGACCATGAGAACCTCTAGAAGCATGGGAGTTGTTAGAGTCACCTGAGTGAGTCCTTCTCCTCCTAGGCTTCTGGTTAAGTCCACCTGGGGGTCTGGATGGGTTGTTCCCAGATTCAGTCCCAAATAGGCTTAAGTTAGCCTGGTTCAGTCTACTGACCAGCACCTGACTATTTCTGCCATCATCAGAATCACTGCTCCCCTCCTCTGTCTCCTCTTCTTCCTCCTCCTCTTCCCCTTCAGGAAGAGTATCTCCAGTGACTTGGTCATCCTCATCTAACTGGACTACAGGGACAGGGGCATCAGTACTGTCATCTTCAGTGGGAGAGCCTCCTTCAGCATTCCCTGTGGGGTCTGCTTTAGAGCCTCAGACTGGTCTAAAAGCTCTCTAAGGTGGTCTGTAGTAGGGGATGGCCCTGTCTTCAGACCTCTTAAGACACAAAGCTGTCTTAGTTCTTTAAAGGAAAATATAGCAAATCCGGATGGTGCCTTTGGAGGGTCACTCTCAGTAGAGACATTCCCAGTGGAACCTTCTGCCCCAGACATTGCTCTAGTGTGGGTGGATATGTTGCAATCTACCTACACTGGTGTTTACCTACTAAACCTATCTAGTAGTTGTAGTCAGGGTGAGCTACTCCCTATCCTCTACAACAACTAAGTTCAGTGGAACTTAAGTATGCTAGTCTTGTTTTAATATGTACCTAGCAGGTCCCTGTATGATCTTTCAAATGATAATCTCAAAGATTGTAATGGTAAAACAACAGCAAGCTCAAATCCCAATCCGCTGCCACCAATGTGAGAAGTTGGCCTGGTATATGATGTTCACTAGTTCTAGTGATCACCTTGTACCATGCCAAGCAACCCTTATGATGATTGGTTGTAAGTCAACCTTATAGACCGGCTATCCTAGTGGTAGCGTGGACAAAGCAGTCTTAGGCTAAACTCTGAAAGGCATGTGAAGCAAGCTGTTTTACCATATACAACCCCCTTGAATACCAAATGAAAGGACACCACACAGATATATATTGAAAATATATATAGATTTATTAACTACAAATATCCCCTGGACTCTTTATGAGCACAGAAGCACAAGCGTTAAACAAAACACAGTTTAAAATACACAAAAGTTGCACAATATGGATGAGCCCTAGGGGCCACCTAAACCATATACTAAGAAAGTGGTATAAGAGATACCAATCGAAAAGGAAGTAGGCCTAGGGCCTTGGGAATCGCTGGAGCTGATCGGGACTAGCAGTGACTAAGTCGGGAAAGGCCCGCGGGACTCGGGTGCAGTGTTTAAAGTGCACTCACTCACCAATGTTAAGTCTATGGTGCGTAAAAGTTACAAAGTTAGTTAGATAGGAACCTTCCGAGTGACCTAGAAAGCTGAAACTTAAGACACAGGCCCTAGATTTGTGTACCAGTGTGGGAACACCGGCGTTGCTGAGTTACCTAACCCACAGGACGCGGGTGCATAGGGTTGAAGTAGTGTCGGGTTTCGTCACGCTGGTCGATGGTGTTTGGAGTTGAAGATGCTGCAGGCGGCTCGATGTGAAGAGTTCCGGTGGATCCAAGGGTGGATCTGAAGTTGTGAAGACCTGAAAGCAGAGGGGACAATGTTCAAAGTCACTAGCCAGTGACTACCGTGGAACCAGGATGGAAGCAGGCGATGTCGGGTGCAAACAGGCGTCGAGGTGTAGCTTCTCTCTGCAGCCACGTGGACACGAAGAGGTCGAGGACGTCCAGGAGTCAATCACAAGCTGTCCCACGCAGGCTTCTCGCTCTTGGCAGTGTCGACAACTTGATTGGAGCAAACAGGCCTTGGCTAATGCAAGCCACGCAGGAATCGAAAAAGGCTTTTCACTCGGACCAGCAAGGTCAGAGCGGGTGCTCCCTTTTACAGGAGCGAGGGCAAGTCTGTAGCAACCAGACCCGCAGTGTAGTTTGTAGTTTTGGTTGCCAAGATGGCCGCTGACCACGTGGCTAGTGGCCGGGATGGCGCGTCGAGTGGCACGATGCAAAAGGGCCCCACGCAGATCGTGGAGATGCTGGGGGGCTGATCTTCGGTGCAAGGGCTGCTCGATGGTAGGGGTTCTCAGTCCCCAAAGCACAACGTCGAGGGTGCCTCGGATGCTGCGCAGTCAGCTTTTCGGGGGTCTTCCAAGAGGTCCGGTCCCACATCTCTCGGTGCCTCCACGGGTCCCTTCTTTGCAGGGACTGTGGATTGGGCTATGAGAAGTCTGGGAGTCTGGGTCTTGTCAGGCTCTAGGCTCGGGCTCCGGCAGGAGGCGGCGGCAAAGCAGACGTCGAGTTGCTGGATGGTGCCTGTGTTCACAGGGAGGTCACTCCTTGGCCACAAGGGAGATTCTCTTCAGTCTTCTGTGCAGCAGAATGTTGAAGTCCAGTCGTCTTCTTCGTTTAAAGTTGATTTCAGGATGATCTGAGGTGCTATGGCACTGCTCCCACTCTTATTCCCAATCTGAGGGGTGGATCACCTGCTAGGTCCCTCCTCTGGGTGGGACCAGGAAGGGGGGCGGTTACACCCCCTTTCCTTTGTCCAGCTCCTCGCCAGGCCTGGGTCTGGAAAGTCCCAGGACCTGTTTGGACTGGCTTATGCACGAGGACACCTTGTGTGCCCCGGGCATGTCTCAATCTATTCAGCCCTGTCCTACCCAATACACAAAATCCTGTCTGGGGTGGTGCTCGCACCTCCCAAGGCAGGAAACCCTTTGTCCGAGCCCTCCTCGCTGGAAGGACTCCCAGCAGCAGGAGGTCAGACTTGTGTCTGTGGTGGCAGATTCCATTTTGTGATGCTGAGGCTCTGGTTAACTTTAACCGGGGTTAAGGCTAGGTACATGTCGTGTCCCTCTAGAAGGGTGGAATGCTATCCCCGTTGACAGAACTGTCGAGGGGATAGTATTCCAAATCGTATGACACCTTAATCGACATGTTTTGATAAAGCCAAACCAAAGTTAGCAAATAACCGCGAGGATTATAATGCACTTAAGAGTATATGGTATGGCAATATCCCGGAACAGCTAAGGGAGTGGATCCCGACAGCTGCAGACAGGCTCAGCTCATGCTAGAGCACCATCTCACATATTTCCACACACTCTGCCTCCAGGATTGATGAGGCCTTCCATAGGAGTGGCTGATAGGAACATATGTGTCCAGCTTAGGTTAGGTATAGGTATACTACACCTAAGCAAGAGGTGATTACACCAACTTGCCCCAGCTGAGTGATCAGCCAGTTGTGTCAAATATGGAGGCCAGGCCAGGGGTTGCACAATACATGCTGCAGCCCCTGGTAGGCCTTGGAAACACCCATGCCCTGGGTACCTAGGGTACACTGTTACAGGGGCCAATAAGGTGAACCAGTTCCAATTCGTAATGCACCTAAAGTGCATTGGCAGTAATTTAGAGAGAGAACAGCAGGCTGTGGGTCTGATTAGCAGGCCCACAGCCACATTAAGTCATAAACCAGTGAAGCAAAAAGCAAAAATTTGGGGTGACCATAGGATAGCAGACCCTACTCTCCTACAGGTACTAGCCCAGATGTCCGCCTCCTCTGCAAGCTTTCTAGGGTTAGTCAGCTTGCTGTCCACCAGGTGCTGACGCAGCTCCGGAAAACATTTCTCGAGGAGATGCTCCTTCAGGAACAGATTATACAAACCCTCGTAATCAGTAACCTCACTGCCTTGCACCCAGCCCTCTAATGCCTTCTTAGCATAGTCCAGGAAATCCACCCAATTTTGTGTAGTAAGTTTTTGGCTGTTACCAAATTTCTGCCGGTACTTTTCAGGGGTCAGCCCAAACTTTCTGATCAAAGCAAATTTCATTGTGGGGTAATTAGTCTGTTCCTTCTGCTCCAGAGCTAAAAGCGCATCCCTCCCCACCGGAGGCATGTACTTATACAGACCACCCCCCCAATGACTCTCTGAAATCCCATGGGCTCTTAGTGAGACCTCATAGACAGCCAACCATTTAGTTATACCATCTCCTACACTAAAACTGGTGACTACATCTTTGGGCAGGTAGGGTCTGGGCTCCCTGGTAACTTCCTTAGGTACGCTGCCACCAACAGGATTACTGGGGGTCCCTATCTGTAGGGCTTTGAGGTCTAACTCCCTTAAACTAAGCTCATGGAGAAACCTCCTTTCCTCCCGCTCATTCTCCAATCCGGCCAACTCAGTTGTCTCTTTTACCTCCTGTCCGCTAAATCTGCTGAGAACAGGCTCCTTCCAGACACACTACTGCCCGCCCTCGAAGGTGTCCCAGGACCTGGTAAAAGATTCCCCCCTTCAGTTTGGTACAGCATGTCCACTTTTATGATGGTGTCACCTTCCCCCTCTTCCTCCCCCCTTTCCCCATCTGGGTGAGCTGCTACCCATGCTCTCAAGCTGGTTTAAAGTTCTGCTTTCTTCGCACCACGCTTGAAGAACACCCCTTTCTCCTGGCAAAATTCCCTAAGTTGCGCCGCTGTGTAAGTCTCTAACTCAGTCAACTCAAATTCCATTTTCCAGACGGGTCCTCAGACATTTATTTGGGGTTTCTCAGGTGAGAGGCATAAAATAAGAGCTAATCCTAACCACCACCAGAAAGGATTTTGAAAAAAACAAAAGTATCCAATTAGGGAGACCAACTAGGAGAAAACTTCATTCAGAAAAGTCAAAATTCAGGTGTATGGTGCGTGGTGCACACTGGGTCACTGTCAAGTGGACACAAGCATAAGCCCTAATCCCACCGCTGCCACCAATATGTTGGACCCGGGGTCACCGGTCCGACTAGGGTAGCCTGGCACAAAGTGGGAAGGCTAAACTCCAAGGCTTTCATGTTACACTTGCGTCACACTCAACTCAGTAACACAGCGTACCACCACTAGAAAAATAACACCACACCGTGTTTTTTAGAAAAATAGAAAGACTTTATCTTCTTTTTAAGCTTGAATTCAGTTGCATAAGCCTTAACATACCATCATTCTACATTTAATGTTCCTAACTCTGTGAATCTATGACATGGCACAAATCATGTAATTCTAGCGAACCTCACTTAGCCATGAAATTAATCAGCAGGATGAATTCAAACAGAATCCTTTTTCAAGTATAGCCCATTAAAATATTATAAAGACTAGAGGGAGGTCCTGAGACAGATCATTAGCAAGGCACAATAATAGAATCAGCAGATGGTTGCTTCAATTGTCTAGCAGAATAATGCTTGAATGGAGAAGACAGATAATTGTCAGTCAAACATTTCAACTTAAATTCAATTACAAATTTACATTCGCCTTTTAAAGTCTAAACATTAGTTTAGAAAAGAATCACAGTTCAGGCATTTACTCAGACAAGGTGCAACTTCAAACTCGTGAATAACCCTGCCTTTAGTTGGTTATTACACCATTACTTGTATTGTTACAGTTGGATCAGCAGTTGTACCTTGGTTCGCTGATCTCTTATAAAGAGAGAAAGATCTCCCTGGGTAGCTCCGCTGAACACAGCTTCCCAGTCCCCCTCATTCACTCGACTTCTAAGAGGCAGGAAGCCCAGGTATTCACCAGACCCAGCAGAGGGATCCGTGAGACACACTCCTATCTCCCCGCTCCAAATCCCTGCTTACTTCTGGATTAGGCGTTCGATCGGCCGTTCCGACCAGTGCTGGCTGCCTGAGGGGCCAAGACTTTCCTCTCGGAAGTCCTGAATGCTAATTATGGCCCAGTTCGATAACAGGTTCCACCCTGGAGGCAGAACACGCTTCAGTTTCTGCTGCTCCGCTGCCTTCGCGTCTCTTTTTCCACACGCCCACTGAGAGAAGGTTAACTCCTCCCCTCCCAGCCTCTTGCAATCCCGCCTTACTCTTTCCGGGTGCTTCCCTCGCAAGTCCCGGAGCGGGGCTCCACCCGGGTCTCCTCCGCTGTCAACAACTTCCCAAGGACGGCCCCTCCGGTCAACTCTGTCGCCCTCGGGCTCTCCTCAGTCAGGAACTGGTCCACCGATGGGACCCGACATCTGTTCCTGCCTCCCGCGTCACCCCCGTGAGCTCCGTACTGAGGGCGTTGTCAGCTCCGATGAACCAGCGCAGTGTCCCTCACCTCACGAGCTCCCACAGACCCGCAGCGGAGAGTCACACAAGCGTGGGGAACTCAGGACCAACTGGAGACCACCATAAATTTAGTAAGTTCCTGGTCAAGGGGTGGGGGCAGACTCAGGCATGTCACGAAGCTGCAGTTGAAACTGATCGTGCCGGGGTACTGACTGTTGGCAGGGACAGGGGTCTAACTCCGTAGGGGTTTTAATTCCAAAAAGGAGGAAGACTTAGTTGCTCTCACCTGACCTTCTTCCTCAGTCCACGTCCCGGACTACCCAACTGAGGGTAGGCACACCTTTTCAATGTTAGGGGTACCAGAAGTAGTTATTCCTGCTGGGTCAGATCAACGGGTGAGGGATAGCATCAGCAAGTAGAGAGAGCAGCCCCAAGAGGCAGTCAACCCCCCACACTGCGCCAACCTCCTCCCCCTACAGCCTGTACTCCAACTGGCTCACTTCTCAGAACAATCATCCCACCAAATGTTCGCTCAACATTCCACCTTATATAGCCTGTCCCTAGAGTGTCCAGAGAGGTCCAGAAGGTTCTGGAATCCCTCATATTACCCTATGGCACTAGACTATGAGGTAAACTTGTCAGTTGGCAGGCCACCATTTTGTAAATGATCACTTACTCCTACCTCCATTTTAAAAGAGCATCTGCGCCTCATTGTTATTTAGTAGCAATGGAGCGCCCAGAGACCTAAGGTCAACACCAAAAAGAAAATGTAGTGGACACTAAAAGAAAACAATAGGAGGCAAAATGGGAGAAAATAAGGAGGGACCACCCAAAGGGCTGACAGGTCTAACACATAGGACCTGTAATTCCAGTGTTTGAAAATCAGAGAGTGAAAGAACCAAGTTTAACAATCCCATTACAGCAGGGCTTGCAAAAGCTGAACAGAAATATTTACCCAGACTTGTCAGCAGTTAAACGAGTGAGCACTGAAAATCCGCCTGACTTGACTCTTAATCAAGGCTTACCATATAAATATGCAACCGGAGCAGAATCTGATTCTGCCATACCAGAAAGGAGTGTAGAGAAAATAGATTTAACGCAAACCCCTGTTGGACCTACAGACCAGGAATTGAGTGAGTGGATTAAAACTTTGAAATTAAGTTCAAGTTCAAACATTTTTATAGCGCACTACTCACCCAGAGGGTCTCAAGGCGCTAGAGGGAGGGGGGTTGCTTTACTTGTCGAATATCCAAGTTTTTAGTTGCTTTCTGAAGACGAGGTGGTTCTGTGTGAGGCGGAGGTGGGTGGGGAGAGAATTCCAGGTTTTGGCAGCTAAGTAGGAGAAGGATCTTCCCCCCATGGTGGATTTATGGATGCGCGGGATAGCGGCGAGGGCTTGATTGGATGATCGTAGTTGGCGGGAGGGGGAGTAGACAGTCGCGTGTTGAAGCAATCTGGTCCTTGGTCGTAGAGGGCTTTGTGTGCGTGGGTGAGGAGGCGGAACGTTATTCTCTTGTTGACGGGGAGCCAATGGAGGTCTTTGAGGTGGTCAGAAATGTGATCTTGCCGAGGGATGTCCAATATGAGTCTGGCTGAGGCGTTTTGGATTCGTTGTAGTTTTTTCTGTAGTTTGGCTGTGGTTCCGGCGTAGAGGGTGTTTCCGTAATCCAGTCGGCTGGTGACCAGTGCGTGGGTGACCGTCTTTCTTGTTTCGGTGGTGATCCAACGGAAGATTTTTTTGAGCATGCGGAGGATTTTGAAGCAAGATGATGAGACGGCGTTGGCTTGTCTGGTCATCGAGAGGGAGGAGTCCAGGATGAAGCCCAGGTTACGTGCGTGATCCGTAGGTCTGGGTGCGGTTCCCAGGGCTGGTGGCCACCAAGAGTCGTCCCAGGCAGAGGGGGATGATCCTAAGATGAGGACTTCCGTTTTGTCCTGGTTCAGGTTTAGGCGGCTGTTCTTCATCCACTCGGCTACGTCTTTCATCCCTTCGTGTAGGTTGGTTTTGGCGGTGTTTGGGTCTTTGGTGAGGGATAGGATCAGCTGAATGTCGTCTGCGTAGGAGATGATGTTGAGGTTGTGTTGGCGTGCGATGGATGCGAGGGGACTCATGTATACATTGAAGAGGGTGGGACTGAGTGAAGATCCTTGTGGTATGCTGCAGATGACTTCGGTGGCCTCTGATCTAAAAGGGGGGAGGCGGACTCTTTGGGTTCTTCCGGCGAGGAACGAGGTGATCCAGTCCAATGCTTTCCCTTGTATTCCGATGTTGCTGAGGCGTTGTATGAGGGTGCTATGACAGACTGTGTCGATGGCTGCGGAGAGGTCGAGTAGGATGAGGGCAACTGTTTCTCCGTTGTCCAGTAGTGTTCAAATGTCATCTGTTGCTGCGATGAGGGCGGTTTCGGTGCTGTGTTTGGCTCTGAAGCCGGACTGTGAAGGGTCGAGGGATTTGTTGGATTCGAGGAAGGCGGCGAGTTGACTGTTGACGGCTTTTCAATGACTTTGGCAGGGAATGGGAGGAGCGAGATGGGGCGGTAGTTCTTAAGTTCGGTGGGATCTGCTGTGGGTTTCTTCAGAAGGGCACTGAGTTCGGCATGTTTCCAGCTTTCCGGGAAGGTAGCGGAGTTGAAGGAGCAGTTGATGACATCGCGGAGATGGGGTGCGATGATGGAGTCTGCTTTGTTGAAAATGAGGTGGGGGCATGGGTCGGTTGGCGATCCTGAGTGGATGGAGTTCATAAGGCGGATGGTGTCTTCGGTGGTGATTGGCTTCCAGGCGCACAGGTTGTTAGAGTGCGGTTTTGGTACGGAGGTAGGTGGGGTGGAATGGTCTTCAGATTGGTTTTCAAAGCTGTTATGTATATCGGCGATTTTGTTGTAGAAGAATGAGGATAGAGAGTCGCAGAGTTCTTGGGAGGGAGTGATGTCGTTGGAGCCAGCGGTGGGGTTGGTAAATTCTTTGACGATGTTGAATAGTTCCTTGCTGTTATGGGCATTGATGTCAAGTCGGTCCTTGAATGCTGATTTCTTGGTGGATCGGATTAGTTGGTGGTGTTTGCGGGTGGCGTTCTTGAAGGTGGCCAAGTTGTCAGAGGTTGGGTTTTTTTCTCCAGGCTTTCTCGTGCGTCCGACAGGTCTTCTTGGATTTCTTAAGGTCATCGTTGAACCAGGGGCCTTTTTTGCTACTTTGCTTGAAAGGATGGTTCTTCAAGGGTGCTAGTTCGTTGGCGCTGTGGGTGATCCATTGTATGAGGTTGGTGGCTGCTTGGTTTGGGTCCGATGATATGGCAGGGGGGTTTTGGTGGAGCGAAGTGAAGAGCTGGTCAGTGGTGATTTTGTTCCAGTTTCTTTGAGGAATAGGATGTGGGGGGTTGTGGGTCGTGGTCTTTTTGTAACTGAAGTGAACGCAGCTGTGGTCCGTCCAGTGGAGGGCTGTGGTGTGATCGAAGGAGATGTGCTTGCTGGAGGTGAAGATAGGATCAAGCGTGTGTCCGGCAAGGTGGGTGGGAGTGTCAACAAGTTGTTTGAGTCCGAGATTGTTCAGGTTGTCCACAAGGGAGGTGGTGTTGCTGTCGTTTTTCTTTTCCAGATGGAAGTTGAGGTCTCCTAGTAGAATGTAGTTCTCGGAGGTGAGGGCATGTGGGCTGATGAAGTCAGTGATGTCTTCACAGAATTGTGAGCGGGGTCCTGGTGGTCTGTAGATGAGGGTGCCTCTGAGTGTGGTCTTGGGGTTGGTGTGGATCTGGAAGTGAAGGTGTTCGGCGTTAGCGAGGTAATCGTCAGAGCTGGTTGTGATGCGGATGGTGTTCTTATGGACGATGGCGATGCCTCCTCCTGTTTGGTTGATGCGGTCCTTTCGGATGATCTTGTAGCCCTCCGGGATGGCTTTGGCGATCGGGTGCTGAAGAGGTGTTCATCCAGGTTTCTGTAAGGAAGGTGACGTCCGGTAGAGTAGTGTCGAGTAGGTTCCAGAGTTCAATGGAGTGTCTGTGGACCGAGCGGGTGTTCAACAGGATGCATTTTAGGTGGTTAGGGTCAGAATTATGTTTGGAGTTAGAGGATTTGGGGTGGGTCCTGATGCAGTAGAATTTGCAGGAGTGGCAAGAGAAAGGTCCATGAGTGTGTCCTGGGGAAGCTTGGTAGCAATTTGGTGGGCGGCCGGGGTTAAGGGCAGAGAGGGTTTTGGCGTTGTACGTTATGCGGGTGAATTGGGTATTGCGGGGGCCAGGGGGTCTGGCGCTGGGCGCGGTCCAGGCGCGGACGGGCGTAGACGGGCTTACCTTTGGCGCACCTTCGGAGCGCATGGGGCGCGACCGCTGCGCGCGACCGCTGCGCGCAAAGGCATCTGTCATATGTGGATGGTGGAGGGGGAGGGGCGAGGGAGGAGCAGCTGGGAGGCGGGGGCGGGTGGATAGCCGGGCAGGGAGGCACAATAACAAACTACAAAATGGATGGCTGCGAGCCAAAAGCGAAAGAGGATTGGGGCACAAGCAATGAAAACGCGAACAATTTGGCAATGGCACCGGCACAATCAGGCACAAGACAAATGATTTGGCAAAGGCAGCGCAGCACAGTACAATGATATACAAAGCGCACTTTCGCACTATAGCGCTATTATACAACTCTAAAGTGCAGTCTGGCACTACTGGTTACGTGAGCAATGCGAGCTAGCAGGTATTAATTTAGCAGTCTTTTTGCACTCTGGCGCTACGATACCGAGCTGGGAGCAGCGTGAGGAGCAAAAGTGCTGGATGTAGAAAAAGTTTAAGTTGATATGGAGGAATTAATTATTGGAACCATTGGAACAGACAGATTAAAAACGTACCAGGATGATGAACTTATGTTCATGTGTAAAAGTATAACCTGGAAGGCTAAAACGATGCATGATCAATTGGAAGAATTAGCAACTGAATTGGGAGTAGAGTTTACAAAAATTAAAACATTGCAAAAATCATACAGAGTAGATTTTGCAGAAAAAGACATTGGGAATATGAATACTGCTGGAAGCTTAGCGCAGATAAAAGAGTTGATTGTGTTGCTACGAAAATGGGGAGACGTGAGTAAATGGAGGGTTAAGAGGGCAAAGAAGAAAGAAGAGAATAATGACAAATCTACATTAGCATTTCCAATCAGGGAAAAAGAAGCGGTAACAACCGAGTTCCCCATGAGAGAGATACCTGGAGGAGGATATGTACATGTTCCCTGGAGCAGACAGGACATATTGTCATTCACAAATGATTTCCCTAGGCTGAGAGAGAAACCAGTGGAATGGTATCGACAGGTAGATCGGTTTGTGAAAGTTTCAAAAGTACTTTGGGTTGATTTAGATGGATTGTTTGACATAGTTGTACCAGCAGATCTGTGGACTGAATGTAAAATATCTGTGGATTGGCCGAGAGAGGAGTTTCCCAGAAATAAAGTAACAGGAGCTCCGTCACCAGATGTAATGAGAAAATATGAGCAAGTGATTGTGTTTCTGAAAAACAAAATTCCCCCGAAAGAGACAGATTGGGTTAAGATAGATATAACCACGCAAGAACCGAAATAATCTGTACATTCGTTTTATGAGAGATTGTTGTTGGTATTTAAACAATACAGTGGGTATGAAGAATTGAGTGAAAAGGACATGAGCCATTTTATATATCGGTTTGTGTATGGATTGAGGCCGGAGATTGGAGATATGATGAGTCACAACATGATAGGATGGCAATCAAGCAGTGTAGATGATGTTTTAAGGAAAGCCAAATATTGCAGTGAGGAAATTGATGCAAAACAAAAGAGATTAAAAGAGAAAGCTATATGGGCACAAGTAAAAGTGGCAGAGTAAGCAGTGCAATTGGACATTAGAGGCGCTGATGCAAATCAGGCAAAACCAAAGGGTAGTTTCGTAAAACCTAAATTAGTAGGGAATATTTATGAGCTGAAAAAGAAGTATCCCTGTTTTAATTGCGGCAAATTAGGGCTTTGGAAGAGAGTGTAAATGCCCGCCGAGAGTTAATGTAGAAAATACATCATTGAATTCGCAGGTGCAGTACGAGGTACATCAACAACAACCGCAGCAACAGCAGATAGTAAATCAGCAGAGTCAGGTGCCACAACCGCCACTGCCACACAGTGTAAATCAACTGAGATACAGTGCAAAGACAGGATTCAGCGGAGGTGAGCAGGTAAAAAGATCGCAAGGAGCGAATGCCTGTCCTCAGTATTGGTTACAAGAGGAGGGTGGCAGTGAGTCGGATGAAAGTTTCTGACGGTGCCTGAGAGAGGAAGAAGAGTGTGTGCTTGGAGCCACTCTTGAGGTAGATCAGTCTGGTCCATTTGTGAGCGGAAGGGTGAATGATGTAGAAATAACTTTCCTAGTGGACACTGGTGCTACCCGTTCTACTGTTAGATCAGTGGAAGTTGAAAATCTTCCTCTCTCTCTGGAGAGTCCATCCAAGTTGTAGGTGTAGCTAATAGACAGATAAAAACTCCCTTGACACAACCAGTTGAAGTAGAAATTGGAAATTTCAAAGATATGCATCGATTTGTGGTGTGCGATAGTAGTCCTGTTGATCTGTCAGGCAGAGACATTTTGTGCAAGATGAACTGTGCCATATATTGTTCACCAGATGGCATAGAATTGCAAACCCCAGATGAAGATAGCCTTTATAAAATGACTATGCTCATGGTTGAGGCTGAGCGAAATAAACTGTTTCCTGTGTTTGATCGAGAGAAAATACCTGATGTATTGAAAGAGTCAGTGAAAGAAAAGGTGTGGGATTTCACAGGAAAAGACATTGGGTTAATGAGAGATGTGGATCCTGTAAAAGTCACGTTAAAGGAAGGTGCAAATTACCCAAATGTTCCCCAGTATAAAATGACTGCAGAAGTGATTGAAGGAATAACTCCAGTGATTGACAAAATGATTGAGCAGGGAATACTGAGAGAGATAGAGAGCAGTCCTTGTAATTCACCGATCATGGGATTGAAAAAGCCAAATGATCTTTTAGGATTGTACAAGACCTGAGAAAGGTCAATAAAATAGTTGTCCCATGTTGCCCAATTGTACCAAATCCAGCAGTGATTCTGTATCAGATTCACTATGATGCGGAATGGTACACGGTCATAGACCTATGTAATGCGTTCTTCACAGTTCCATTGCATCCAGAAAGCCAGCCAATATTCGCGTTCCGGTTCGGAGATCGTATTTTGGCATGGTGCCGAATTCCTCAAGGGTACCCTGAAAGTCCATCGATCTTTAATCAATTGCTAAAGAAATCATTAGAGAATTTGAGCTTGCCTGGAGAATCTGTATTAGTTCAATACATTGATAACCTTCTGGTAGCATCAAAGACTAAAGATGCATGCATAATTGATACCGTTGCATTGTAAAATCATTTGGCTGAAGAGGGACATGAAGGGTCACCATTAAAATTACAATTTTGTCAGAGAGAAGTAAAATACTTAGGTCATAAGATTGCCAAAGAAATTAGACAAGTGACTGCAGAAAGAATTAAGAAGATACAAGGAATGGAACCACCTAAAACTCAAAGACAAGTGAGAATGTTCCTGGGAATGGTAGGTTATTGTAGACAGCGGATTAGTGGATTTTCACTGATTGCAAGACCATTGCAAAGATTGACTAAAGCAGACATCGGAGACCCTATTGTTCTGACTAAAACTGAGATGGAAGCATTTGAGCAGTTAAAAAACAGTCTTTGTGAAGCTCCAGCTTTAGGAATGCCAAATTACGAAAAGGAGTTTGAACTGTACTGCAGTGAGCGAGACGGATGTGCATTGTCAGTACTGATTCAGAGACATGGAAAACTGAGAAAGCCAATTGCATATTTCTCAGCTGTTTTAGATCCTGTTGCAAAGGCATTGCCAGGTTGCCTGAAAGCAGTAGCAGCTACAAGCGTCAGCATAGAGCAAAGTGAAAGAATAGTGATGGGATTTCCTGTGAGGGTGTATGTACCTCACTCAGTGGAGATTCTCCTCACTAGAACAAAAACTCAATATCTGACAAACAGCAGGATTACAAAGTACGAGAAAATAATTTCAGGAGCAGAGAATGTGACAATTTCAAGGTGTGTAAATGTAAACCCTTCTACATTGTTACCTGACGTCCAAGAAGTTGAAGTGAGAGGAGAAGTTGATCACAAATGTGTGGATGTTCTTCAATACTGTACTAAACCAAGACCAGACATCAGAGATGAGCCATTGTCTGAATCTGATTATGTGATGTTTGTGGACGGTTCATGTCTGAGAACGGATGAGGGTGTTTTGAGTGCAGCGTATGCAGTGTGCACTGTTGCAAAGGTGTTGGAAGCATCTTGTTTGAAAGGAATTTGTTCTGCTCAAGTAGCTGAGCTGATTGCTTTGGTCCGAGCATGTGAATTGGGAACAGAGATCAAGGTCACCATAGTGACCGACAGTCAATATGGGTTCGGAGTTGTTCATGATTATGGGCAACTGTGGTCCCAAAGAGGTTATTTGACCTCTGCAGGATCTCCCATACGGAATGCTGAATTTGTAAAGATGCGAATTGATGCAATACAGTTACCAGACAAAATAGCTGTGGTAAAATGTGCAGCACACAAGAAAGGGGATGACTACATCACCCGAGGTAACAGATACGTTGATTCAATTGCAAAATACTGTGCAAAGAATTTGACTTCAATTAATAAAGACAGGGAAAAAGAGCATGTTCCAAGTCCTTTAACCACTTTGCTGCTAATGACAAGGGTAACTCGTCATGGAGTTTCCATTGATTTCAATGGAAATTGCATTGAAACATCATGTGGTACCTTAGCACTAAAGGGGTTAATGCTAACAACAATAGTCGAAACTTGGCAGGAAGCGAGGCAAATGCAGTAAGAGGCAAGTGAGGAAGAAAAGAATACTTGGTTGAAAGCAGGATTCAGACAAAGGGAGGAAGATGAAATGTGGGTCTACAAAGACGAAAGACCAGTAATGCCTGATAGCATGATCTCAAACATGGCCAGAGCATATCATGGTCAATCACACATTGGGAGAGATGACATGCTGAGACTGTTTATGGTTTAAATCTTTTATTGAATTTTCACAAGGAATAAAACAAGAAGGCTTTGCGCTGTCAGACATTCGTGGTTTGCGCAGTTTCCATGCGCAATCGAAAAGCAAACGTAACGCCCAGCGGGTCTGTGTAGTGACATAAAGCATTTGAAATGCCTTGAAACTTAACAACACCTCTCCCCCTCCTACCCCCCTCTGTCCACCAAAGAAAACATCAGCTTCATAACAATCTGCATGAGGAGGCAAAGAGACACTTATTTGGGCCTGCATGTCCGTGTATTCTTTGATGGCTGTGGGTCTGGCAGTGGTGTATCTGCCAGCCGTAGGAGACGTAGGTATCTGGGACAGCTCAACTCGCGGAATTCCCCCTTGAGCAGTGTCAGGAAGGGACGCCACAGCTCTGGAAATTCTTCCCCCCTCCCGGCCTGTACTAGAGACAACTTTTCCATTCCAAGCACCATCCACAACCTGTGTAGCCAACTCGTGTGTGGGGGACTGTGTGGTGTTCTCCAGTGTGCCACAATGTTTTGGGTAGCTGCCCCTAGGGCAATGGCGATGAGACGACCCCTGCGGGACTTCAGTGGGTACATCAGGGCGTTGGGCAGTCCCAGCAGGATGTAGGCAGGGAATCGGGGCAGCTGAGTATCCAAGTGGGAGTCCACCTCGTCTATGATCGTGTCCCAGTATTCCCGTATGTGTTTACAGCTCCAGAGTAGGTGTTCCAACGTGCCTAATTCCCCACACCCTCTCCAACAGCGGTCGCTGACATGAGGGTCCGCCTGGTGCAGGCGCTCAGGTGTGTGGTACCAATATGTGGCTACCTTGGTTAGGGTTTCAGTGAGACCAGAGTGGTATGCGGAAGGCAGTGCTCTGTGATAGATCCCGCTCCACTCCTTGTGTGTGAGGGCCCTACCTAGTTCCCGTTCCCACCGACATCTTCCTGCGTTGGATGTGTGGGTGTTCGTAAGAAGCAGATGTTGATAGAGGTCAGAGATTCATTTCTTCTCAGAGGTGCGGGTAACCAGCCATTTCTCATAGGGGGTGAGGCGACGTTGAGCACCTAGTTTAACGTCAGGTTGAAGGGCCCAGTGTCGCACCTGCAGGTATGCTAACCTATCTCCCTCTGTGATAGCGTAGGCTTCCTTCATTTGCTGAAAAGAAAGGATGCCTTCCAGGTCGAAAAGATGCCCTAATGCCTTGCAAGGAGTGCGTCGCCAGTTTACAAAAGCTTTCGGGTCGAGACCCGGGGTGACGTCGGGATTGGGGAATAGGGGTGTCAAGGGGGAGGGAAAGGACGTCAGTTCATGCTTGGTAGCCACCCGGTCCCACACCTCCATGACTGTGCTAGTGATCTGGGATGCGTAAAGATTAGGTGGCCTGTGTCGCCGTGGGAGAAAAGGGATTCCCTGCAGGGGTATACCGGCCACTGCCTGGTCCTGGAACAGCCAGTTCTTGCTCGATTCCAGCTGGTACCATTCCACTAGGCTCCGCAATTGTGCCGCGTAGAAATAGAGTTGGAGGTCTGGGACTCCCACCCCGCCATATGCAGGTGGGAGGGTTGCGATGTCGTGTTTTAAATCGTGGGCGGCTGCCCTGCCAAATGTAGCGTGCCAACTCAAACTGCATTTGCTGGATCCAGCCTTGTGGTGGTCACAGGGGAAGGGTCTGGAATAGGGAGAGGATCTGTGGTAGTAGTGGTTCAACGAGTTATTGCATGTACGGCGCGAGCCGATTTGCCAGGATGCCTGTATAGAGCTTAAAGTCAATATTCAATAATGAGATCAGCCGGTAGGAGCCGCAGCGGGTTTTGTCCCTACCGGGTTTCGGTATGACCGAGATAGATGCCTCTACTAGGTCTGCAGGAATCGTGCCCGGTTGGTCAAAGGAATTAAAAAGGTCCCGGAGGAGGGGGGCCACCTGATGGCAGAATGTCTTGTAAAAAATCACTCGGTACCCATCAGGTCCCGGGGATTTCCCGTGTTTTAGGCGGGAGATTGCGGACACTACTTCTTCCAGGGCTATTGGCCTGTCCAGGAAGTCAGCCTGGGCTGCATTTAAGGACGGTAGCTGCGCCTCCTGTAGGTATGTCTGACCTGCCTGGAGGTCAAGGGTGTCACCCGCATAGAGGGACCGGTAAAATGCCCCAAAGGTCTCTGCTATATCAGCGTCCTCCGTGACTAGCTCACCCCCCTCCGTTCGCAGGGCCTGCACTCCCTGTCTCACGCGTTGCTCCCTCAGTTTGGTCGTAGTATGCCTGCCGAAGACGGAGAGCTGCATAGTCCGCCGCGTCTTGGTCGAGAGCAGCCAACATTTTTCTCTCGGTGCAGAGTTGGCGCCAGGCCCTCATGGTTCAGGTGCGCTGGTGCATTTGCTCCAGTTCCGCCACTCACTGCGTAAGCTCTGCTCATTTCTGTTCTCTGTCCTTATTGTTGGCTGAGGCCACGGAGATGAATTCACCTCGCAAGACCGCTTTAAGGGCTGACCATTGCGTCGCCCGTGTGGTGTCAGCATTGTCGTTGTGGGTCAAGAATTGCGTAATGGCGCTTTTAATCCGCTCCACCATCGCGGGGGTACGGAGAAGGGATTCCCGAAGGCACCAGTGTCGCTGTGGGGCCGGCGTTGCCGGTAGAAAGAAGGTGGCCACCATTGGTGAGTGGTCTGATAGCGAGGTCGGTAGTATCTCTACGTCCTGGGCTCGCGCAACTAGATGGGACGCGCAGAGAAAGTAATCTAACCTCGCATAGGATCTGTGGGCCACTGAGTGATAGGTATAGGCCATGCTGCGTGGATGGAAATGTCGCCAGAGGTCAGTGAAACCGGGCTCCCGGAGGTGTGCGTGTCCCGATTCGGAAAGGGCTCCCACTTGCCCTGTTCGTTGGCAGGAGCGGTCTGTTGTGTTGTGGAAAACTAAGTTGAGGTCCCCCCCTATCAGTAAGTGCCGTTCTGTGTTGGCTGTAGCCGCTGCAAGCGCTGTTCAGAGGAATGCTTCCTGTTTCTCATTGGGTGAGTAGATTGAGCCCACCAAGAGTGTCATGCCGGCTATTAGGAAGCGGTACACTAACAATCGCCCCTTCAGTTCCGCCTCCCGCTGCAGCACTTTGCCCTTAAATGATTTGGATACCAGTATTGCCACCCCAGCCACTTTTTTGGATGTGGATGTGAAAAGCTGTATAGGAAGGGCCTGGGATTTTAATCTGTGGTGGTCCTTGGGTAGGAGGTGTGTCTCTTGGAGAAGGCAGATGTCGGCTGCGGAGTGCTCCAGCTGGGACAGGACCGATCGGCGCTTGATGGGATTATTAAGCCCCCGTACATTAAGAGAGAGGACCGTGAGTCTAGAGTCTAGTCAGGACAGGTTCTAAAGCTCCAATAAGTATGCAAAGCGACCGGAATATAGGTAAAGAAAAGAAAAGAAATGAGGGTACACAGAGGGATCCCTCCCAGAACAACTCCCCCCTCTCAACAACCACCCCAACAACCCCTGCCATCCCCCAACTCCCGTGCCCCCCCACCCCTTCTGCTGCTCCCCCCCTCTACCCCCAACTTCCTCACCCGAACCCCACCCCACCACCCCCACCCGGCCCAAACCAGCCCCGACCCCAAGGCCCCAACCCCCCACGCACATCCCACTCCCAAACACCCAAACCGTTTGAGTCTATTGTCCCAGACCTTTTAGTCCACACAGGGCTGTGGTAAAGTTACCTAGCGGGGTCATTTTCCAGCGGCGACCATCGTGGCCCCCCCCCCCACCACCCCCCACCCCATTCTATGAGCATGCTAAGGTTAACCCCCCCCACAGGGTGCAGACCTCAGTCCGACACTGACGTTTCCCTGGCCACCTCCGCGACTGCCGTAGCTCTCTACTGTGTGATTATGTGGGCTTCGGGCTTTGAGCGCAGCACCGGGGATCGTCTGCGGCCCACTGTCTGCCAGCCTCCCACTGGAGACCTCTGCGAAGGTCTCACTGGTGGCACATCTTCCTCCAAGGCAATTCCCAGTAGTGCACAGGTGTCCTTGAGCGAACACATCTGTTGGAGGGTCCCATTCCATTTAAACGGATGTCCCCAGGAGTACGGAACCTCGTGTTGTCGTAGAAAATTCGTCGCCACCCTGAATGCCTTCCGCTTTTGTAGCGTGATGGCAGATAGGTCCTGATATAGGGCCACAGGTTGACCCCAAAACTGAAGAGGTTGGGCCCGTCTGGCCTCTAGGAGAATCCTCTCTTTGAGAGGGAAGTCGGGGAGAAAGGCTAAAATGTGTGGGGGCGGGGCAGGTGAGCGCCTAGGTAGCCCAACTCTATGTGCCATGTCTATTCTGATGACAAAGTCGGCGGGCTCCCCCAGGATGTCCCAGAAGAGGCCCTGTAGGTACCCAGTGATGTCTGTCCCTTCTGCTTTCTGAGGTATCCTTCAGACCCGTATGTTGTTGCAGCGGGACCGGTTTTCTAAATCTTCTGCATGGGCCTGTAGGTCTAGCTGTTGCTCAGTGAGTCGTAGGACCTCCTGCTGAAGCTGTTCAACCTCGTTGCTCCTCGTCTGATCGGCCTCCTGAATGGTCACCACGCGTTCACCAGGGCCCTTCACGTCCCTCCTGAGTTCCTTGACTTCCCCGGCCACCTCCTGCTTTAGGGACTTGAAGTCGTCCCTGAGAGAGTTAAACAAAGATTCCAGAAAGGACTTAGTGATGGGTACATGGTCCTCGGAGGGCGCTGGTTGAGTTTTTGTGACCTCAGGTGAGGATGGCCCTTTGTCAGACTTGGGTTGGGTCTTACTAGCATTTCCGGGAGTGTCTGATTCCCTTCTTCCTGAGATTTGCCATGTCGCGTTTAGCTCCCTGTCCAATCACACACGGTGGCGATCAGGGAGTTCGGGGAGAACCAATAGTCTGTGGTTCCGGCGTGTGTCGTTGATTGGCGCTGCTGCGTGTGCTAATGCAGCTGAGAGGCCGGTGCCCCGCAACTGCGGCTCTGGGGTTGGCAAGGGACAGCAAGTCAGTGGGCCGCCTCTCCAGGGATGCCCCGCGTCTTGCCTCCGGCCTCTGATGGCCATTGGCCAGCGGGCGGCAGCGTTCAAACAGGCTCTGACGGGGGCTCGACTCCCAAGGTCCACCCCAGGAAGGCCCGCGGTGGGTCCAGTGCGTGCACCCGGGTAGGCCATCCCCGCTCCACCAGCCAAGTCTCAACGCGTGCCCCCAGACGCCCCCTGGGTGCCTAAATGTGCGCAGAGCAAGCAGTGGACCGGGCTTCAGTGTCTGATGGCGCCACAGGAAATCGCGTGGCCCTACTACCACCTCACCGGTGCAGCGCTGTCCATGGGCCCAGCTGGTCCCAACACCGGGAGCTCGAGTGTGCCCCCTGAGCCTCCTCCCTCATCAACCCTCCGTCGCTCTCCTCACCTCTGTCCACCGGTCTGCCGCAACCCGTCTCTCACGAGGTTGCCAAGGCAACGTGTAGTCCTGGCTTGGGCCCCGGCCCGCCGGAGGCCGCACGTCTCAGGTACCATGGAGAGTCGGGCCCGGGGCCACGTTGTTGTTCCTCCTGGCTGGCACTGCCGCTCGCCGCTGGGGGGGTCGTGGCGGCCGGCTCCCGCTACGACCTCTTCAAGAGCCGACCCGGACCCCGCGCTGCTTTCACTCCTGTCCCTCCAGCCGCCCAGGCCCGAAGCCGGGGCCTCCAGTTTCGTGACTCCTGGCCAGCTCCACCTCACGCCGCCGGGAGCGTCGCGATGTAGATGGTGTGCTCCGGGCACCGATTCCGCACACCGGGGGCAGACAGGCAAGGCTGTGATGTGGGCTTCGGTTGTGTCACCCGGAGAGGCCCGGGACCGGGGCCTCAATTTTCGCGACTCCCGGCTGGCTCCAACTCACACCGCCGGTCGAGTCGTGATGGTGGCGACCTGTGCTCAGCGTCGGCACCGGACCCAGCGCCCCGATCAGCAGGGCTTTGGGGCAGGCTTCACAGGCAGAAGGAAGGCCCCGTTGATGATTGGAGGCCGATCAAGGCAGGTCACACCTCCGGGCCGGCCGCCATTTCAAAATTCGCGGACCAGCAGCCTCTCGCCTCCAAAGCAGTCTCGGGGGGCGCGCCGACCCAGCAACAACACTCCGGGGGCGACAGTCGATTGTAGTCACTGGGCAGCCAAGGTACGTGGTGCTCGGGGGGTCAGGCTGCACTGTAAGGGGCTCTGGGAGAGATCGGGGCAGGGAGCCACTGAGAACAGCGCCCGATCAGGTCGCCATCTTGGCCACGCCTCCATGCTGAGACTGTTTAGACAGACTTGGTATAACTCAAAGTTCAGAATGATTGCAGAGAGCCTGTGCCAGAGGTGTCTGGTGTGCCAACAGTTTAATCCAAACAGGAAAACAATTGTGAGTCTGGGAACCATAGGACCGGAGGGAGGTCCATTCACACGAATGCAAATGGATTTTATTGAATTGCCACCGTGTAACAGACTGAGATATGTTCTGGTGGTCATCTGTTTGTTCTCAAGGTGGGTGGAGGCGTTCCCCACAAGGAGGAACGATGGAATAACTATTGCAAAATTGCTTCTACGGGAAATCATACCTAGATTTGGGTTCCCAGTGACAATCGAGAACGACTGTGGCCCCCACTTTCAAAATGAACTCATGCAGATGATATGTGAAGCACTGAATATACGCCAGAGACTACATTGTGCTTACAGGCCTGAGGCTTCAGGAGTAGTTGAGCAGGTAAACGGAACCATTAAAAACAGGATTGCAAAAATTTGTCTGGCAACAGGAATGAAGTGGCCAGATGCCTTGCCACTTGTTCTAATGACTCTGAGAAGCATTCCTGACAGGAAAAATGGATTGAGTCCACACGAGATTCTGATGGGCAGGGTGATGAGACAGGCATATGTACCAGTTGATAAGTTGTTGACCATTAGTGATGACATCATTCTGGATTACTGCAAAAACCTGTCTGATGGGGTGACTTCTGTGTTCCATCAGGTGGGAATTGATTCAGACATGAAAAAACCAGCTCATGACTTAATACCTGGAGATTGGGTACAAATCAAGGTGCGCCGTAGAAGAAATTGCTTGGTGCCTCATTGGCAGAAACCACGTCAGGTGATCTTAATTAGCACAACTGCAGTTAAGTGTGCTGGAGTGAAGAGGTGGGTTCATGCAAGCCATACCATCAAAGTACCTGAACCAGACAAAGGTGAAAGTACCACTGATTCTGATTCAGAGGGTGAGCCAGAGGAAGGTCCAGATTTAGAAGCTCGACAAGTACGTCGACATCTGGAAGTATCCGAGGCTAGTTCTGCATCAGAAGGAGAAGGGGAGATTGTTGAAGTACCATATCCTGAAGATCAATCTGAAGATCGAGAATTGGTAAGAGAAGAGACAGGTGAAGAGACTGAGCAGAACGTAGAGAACTGCTGAACAAGACATTTCAGAAGAACAGTTTGAAAACTCTGAAGGCAGGGCGAGATTCCAAATACTGGAAAGGCGGAAGTAACTCAGAATAAGGATGAGATTCCAAGTACCAGTTCTGAAGATGTTCCTAACAGAGTAGAAGAACTGTCAGAAGCAAAGGCTGATACTACAAAAAAAACTCCTGACAGGAAGAAAAAATATAATTTATTGACGAGGTTATGCTCATCCGACCCTAATTGACCAATGAGGACTCGACTTTTCTCCGAAAGTTACTCTTTTAGATAGAGCTAGTGTAAAAAGGTATAAAACGTGCTGATTTTGTCAAGTAAAAACGCTTCTTTAATTTCCTGCTGGCATGCTGTCGGACTGCTGATTGACTTGGACACGTAAGAACTTTGGGGGGGGGACTTTAACTTTTCTTTTTCAGCAAATGCACTTTAATTTGGGATTCGAATTAGGGATGTTAGGAGAGAAAATGGACTTTGAGAACTATCAATCTTTGCTAATACTTGCGTTCTGAACCTAATTTCTAATGTTTATTTCTGATATTTTTCTAAAATAAATGATATTAACTGTTTTGAACCAAATTTTCGTTTAAATGTCATTTTGAGAATAAAAAAAACTAAAAGAGAAGTTTAGACATGTTAAATCTGCTTGAATAAAATTAGATAAAATGGAAAATTAAGCTGGTCTTGAGTCTTCCTACGCCTAATTTCGTACTAGCAGACCCGTCGACCCCTATGGCGATATATCTAAATGTATATTTCTGACGATAGAACCATGGTAAAAATTCTAAACTGCAGATGTAAATAGTATAACGTTTAGCTAAAATTAGACATCTCGCTAAATGATACAGCAGCTCTCCATTAGATTCACTGATCCAGAGAATTAATGAGAAAGTGCGTGAGTAGCTCTCAGTGATATGGGCCCCCCTGGTGAGTAAATGTATGTTCTGGTGTTTCAGGGATAAGTGAAATGGTTTCAGAGTTTATTTTTGGAGTAGCGCTGGATCAACCGAAATGGGGGTTGCCCTCCCACCTTTTTGTGAGTAAAATGAGGAGGATGAAAAATAACACTGGGCAGCTGAAAATAAAATTTGCCTTTGAAAAATGTTTGATTCTTTGGGCATATTCTCAAGGATTTATTGCCAAGTTATAGGCACTTTATCGGAGCCAAAGTGTATATTGGCAACTCACATTTCCCGACAATGCCAAATGTGACTTGCCAGTTTCTACACACAAGTGGCAGCAGTTGTGTCCTCTGTTCTGTTGTGGACGAGTTACGGTTTGTACCACATTGTTCTCAATGTTGATGTGCTCTGCATGTAATGTGTGTGTGCTGCATTTTGGGGAGTCGCCCATGCAGCTCTGATTTTACTGCCCCTTCTCCCTTTCATGCACGTGCCTTTGACTTCTGTGCTTATACAGTGCTGAGATGTTGCATACCTGGGTACATTGGTCTCTTGGTAGGAGTTGGTGGTCTGGGGCATGGTTTGTCAGCAGATATGCGCTACTTAATAGTGCATGTGTGCCATTGTGCCCATCTCCCCCCGTTCCCCCAGTCCCTGGTCGTTACTCGCCCTGGTGCTGTTGTGTCCGGTCATGTTGAGCAGAGTGCGGTCCCCCTACTCCTGCCACTGTCTCCATACTGATGACTGTGGAAACCATTTCCTCCCTCTCGTCCAGCTCCTCCTGTGGTGCTGGACTCCCACATCCAGTCTGCATTGCTGCGTTCCGGTTGTTGGCCAGTTTCTACTTGGTTTTGCGCTTCACATCATTCCAGCGCCTCTTGACCTCTTCCATTGACCTCTTCAGCACTCTGACTGCATTCACCTTGTCCACGTTGGACTGCCATATTCAATTTTTTGCTGCCAATGACACAGTGGAGGTGACGAACAGTAGTTGATGGTGTTCTACCACCTCTATTATCAGGATCCTGTTTTTCTGTGGACTGAACCGCTTCTTCCTACTCTTCTTGTCCTTGCCCTTCCCTGACCCCGATATCCCAGGCTGGTCCTCCGGGGGGCTTGTGGGGTTCTGGTTGTCCTCTGTACTTGCTCTGGCTTCTTCCATTGTGCTTCGCTATTGTTTGGCTTTTGTTTGTATGTTTTTTCCCCTACTTTTATAGTACTTTTTCCCACCTGACGTGTGTGAATCGCATGCCTGGGGAAGATTATCGCAGATTTTTTTATCGCAATTGGGCCCAGCTCAACTTTTTTCGTGTTGGGGTTTACTTTTTTATCGACGTCCCGGTGACCATATCACAGACTTTTGACGCGTTATCGTGAGACTATCGCATGGTATCGCTGTGTTGAGAATACATGACTATTGTGCCACTTCAGGATCCAGGCTTCGTCATCAACAAGCAGAAGTCCGAACTGATACCCGCACAACAGATGACCTTCTTGGGGTTTCACTTTAAATTGACTTTGACTTCGCTGAGCCTACCATCCTCAAATGTATCCATAATCCAGAAGGAACTCTGAAAAGTCCTAAGATGGGACAGGACCTCCCTGCGGCAATTGGCCAAAATTGTAGGACTTCTATTGTCATCCATAGTAGCCAATCAATATCCCCGGCCCCCTGCAATACTGAGCTCTACAGAGACTAAAGACGATACACCTATGAAGAGAATTAACTTCTTTGGAACTAATATCCCTGACACAAGAAGCCAGAACAGAACTCCAGTTTTGAATCGGCCACTGGATGCTTGGAACAGGAGAGCAACCTTTGGGACGATACCAGACATAGTCATAGAGTCAGACGCCAGCTGGCTGGGGAGCCAGATGTGGAGATGTGTGAAAGGGGGATAATAGTCGGAGGAGGAGCTGCAGATACACATCAACTGCTTGGAACTCCTTGCTGGATCCTTTGCCATCAAATCCCTTATCAGAGACAGAGTCCTGTTGCATTCTGTTATGGATGGACAACATCTCAGCGATCCAGTACATCAATCGACTGGGGGGGGCACCCCCACAAAGACACTATCAAATTTGACAAAGAATTTCTGGAACTACTGCCAATAGAATCAGATTTCGGTGATGACAGAGTACTTCACAGGAGTACAGAATAATGTGGCGGACTGGAATTTCAGGAACTACTCGGACAGTAACATCTGGAATCTGGATCGCAAGATCTTCCTAGCATTGATGGACAGATTGGGTCCTTGCCATTTGGACATTTTTGCACCAGGGTTATACCATCAACTTCCACAATATGTGAGCTGGAGACCAGATCTGGAAATCATAGCAGTGGATGCCTTCCTCCAAGACTGGGCAAAGGATCTTCTGTAAGCCTTCCCACCATTCATGATGACTTCCAGGGTAGCGACTCAAGTCAGACGACAGACACCATCTCTGGTGTTGGTCACACTGATCTGGAAGTCACAGACATGGTTCCCAACACTGATGGAGGTGTCGTGGGACCTACCGAAAAAACTGCCCTCATTCCTTTGGTGCTCAGAGACCCGCAGGGTTGCCTGTGCCCTCTGGTCTTACAGGGACACCTCTCCCTCATGGCATGGAAGATTTCCAGGGACCCTGGAAAGACAACCAACTTTCAGCAGATGCTGAAACCTTTATCCAGCAGGCGTGGGCTTCAGGCACCATCAAGATATATTGCTCGTCTTGGAGATGATGGAATAGTTTGTTTGGACAGACATCTGGATCCCTTGTGGGCAGAAGTTACTCACAATCAATTTTTTGGGCAGAATTGGCACAGTCAGGGCTGGCATACCATACAGTCAATTCCTTTAGGTCAGCCATATAAGCCGGACATAACATTATTGATAACAAACCTCCTTAGGTCTGTAAACTAATGAAGGGTATCAGACTCTCTAACCCCTCGGAGCTCAGATAGTCTGACATATGGGATGTTAATGATGTCTTACGACTAATCCTTAGTTGGCAGGATAACCAGTGCTTGTCACGAAAGGAACTCTCAGCAAAACTGCCCATATTCCTATACCTCATGTCATGTAAAAGGGTGTCCGATGTGAGGACTTTGGATACCTCCGCTAGGGTTGTCACGCCAGGAGGAGTCACGTTTACCATATGTAGGAGAACTAAGAAAAATACCATGTCGGTATCTTATCCTAGTAATGCCCCAAACTATGTGTAGTCAGATGCATTAAGGTATATGAAGAAATTACAGAGGATATCAGACCAGCAGGTGTTGTAATTTGGCAGCGATTGGGTTAATATTAGCAGAAGCCATCCTGTATTTAGAGACTATCCTGTCCATTTTGTGGAATCCCTTTTGTATTTCTGTCAGCCATTTTTTTTGCCATGTGCTACCACGTGCTCGCCATGTGCTCTGTCCTACCTTGCTGTTCTCTGCTCTTAAAATCTGCCTAGAGACGAGATATATTTAGCATCTTCCACCTTCGCCCATGCTCAGTTGAGCTTGCAGCTGTCTTTGCAGCTGCCACTAGAATGTAACTGTCAGGATGTGTTTGCCAAAAACAGCCACTGTTAGCTCCTCCCACTTGTTGACTGTGCATTTTCTGTATGACCTTATATGTACCCAAAACCAGTATTTTGTACTTGTACCGTCTTCATTTGAGCCACTGTGTGAGTATAATAGGACCAAGCTCCTTCCATTCAGTGTGCTACTTCATACATTACCGAAGGGTGCTGTGTAAATGTGGTTCCACCTCATGAGGATAATAAACTGTGGGGCATATTACCAAGATTAAGCGATATTTATCGCTTAACACGGTTAGCGGCAATATTGTTATCACCGAGCTCCGCCGATTTTTATCGCAGATAATCCTTGCTATTATCAAGGTTTATCTCAAAAGCAATAAAAATTGGCCGTAATGCATGAATACGCTGAAAAATCAGCGATATTCATGCATTACAGAGCTAATGCTCTTAGCCATGTTATCCACCTACTATTGGATAACATGGCTAAGAACTGCCCTGGGCAGGCGTTAGCTTTTGGAGATATTCGCGCTTAGCGCGAATATTTCCAAAAGTACGCCTTTGTAGGTAATAGGAGATAGCGATGTTAGCGACTGTTTACAGTCGCTAACATCTTGGCACGCCCACTTTGCATTTCATTAGTGATAAATATCGCTGACATGCAAAGTGGGCCCCAAGATGATCGCTATCTTCTACTAGCTGTCTCCAACTGGTGTTAGCGACAGCTAGGTAATAGGGCGATAAAATTATTGCCGCTTTAGCGGGAAAAATTCCCGCTAAAGCGGCGATAAGGCCCTTGGTAATATGCCCCTTTGTATTTTCTATTCCAGTTTCTGTGCCAACTTCTATTCTATTGGTCTGAAGACTTGTGCAGAGAAGGGCGAACCCCTAGCACCGGTAGGCCTGGCTGAGGCCCACCACAACAAATTGGCGCCCGACACGTGGGGCTCATCGGCGACTTGGATGCCCGAAGGACTGGTCGAAACGAAGGATTGGAATCTCGCTTTGGAGGCGATCGCTGCCTGAGGAGACCCGAGTCTTGGCAACCATGGCGTTTTCCCTTTCTTTCTGATCTGACCATCCAGGTCGTGCCGGTCCTCGACTGAGACCTTGACCCTTGCTGGTAGGTCGCTCCCCCACCAAACAGCTCTGCCTGTGTGTCCTGACCCTGCGCCAGCTGCCGCTGCTGTAGAAGTTGAGGCCCTCCTCCACCCGCAGGCTACCACCTGCGCCTCATCCCTGGTGGCCAGTGGTAGGCCTTAGGTTTGTATCACTGTCCTTGTCTGTCTGTCTTTCCTGAACTGCCCATACTGTCTTCTGGTGTCTGTGACCGCTGTTGCTTGTATCCCCCCTGTGCCTGCCTTCTTATCTGTGCCCATTCTCTTGCCTTCTGTCACCTGATTGTGTTCGTTCTCTTGCCTTCTGCTCCCCTGATTGCACTCGTTTTTCTTGCCTTCTGCTCCCCTGATTGCACTAGTTTTTCGTGCCTTCTGCTCCCCTAATTGTATCCGTTTTTCTTGCCTTCTGCTCCCCTGATTGCACTCATTTTTCTTGCCTTCTGCTCCCCTGATTTGCGCTCGTTTTTCTTGCCTTCTGCTCCCCTGATTGCACTTGTTTTTCTTGCCTACTGCTCCCCTGATTGCACTTGTTTTTCTTGCCTCTGCTCCTCTGATTGTACCCGTTTTTCGTGCCTTCTGCTCCCCCGATTGCACTCATTTTTCTTGTGCTCTGCTTCCCTGATTGTACTCATTTTTCTTGCCTCTACTCCCCTTTGTGCTCTCTGTACCACTCGTTTCCCCCCATTTTTTGTGACCTTTCTACCCTTTCTTGGGACCTTTGTGTCTCTGTGCCACTCGTTTCCCCCCGTTTTTTGTGACCTTTTCTGCCCCTTCTTGTGACCTTTCAGCCTCTGTGCCACTCGTTTCCCCTCATTTTCTGTGACCTTTTATGCCCTTTCTTGTGACCTTTCTGCCTCTGTGCCACTCATTTCCCCCCATTTTTTGTGATCTTTTCTGCCCTTTCTTGTGACCTTTGTGCCTCTGTGCTACTCGTTTCCCCCCCGTTTTTTGTGACCTTTCTGCACTTTTTTGTGGTATTTGACCCTGATTGCAGGCAGGTCGCCCCCACGCTGCTGCTCGTCACCTGACTGCCTGGTTCCTGCCTCCTTGCTGCCTTCTTGTTTCCTGGGTTTTTCCCTCCCCACTGCCCTGTGCACCAGTTCCCCCGCCGACCGCCGCTCACAATCTGACCCTTTCCAGCCTCTGCATCCCTGCGGCCCCGCCCCGCCTGCACACCCATTCGCCTCCCCGCTCCCGCCTCCCAGCTGCTCCTCCCTCCCAAGCTACCTCATATGCAGGCCGAGAAGGAGCCGTGCAGCTGGCGCGCCGCTGGTGGGCCACGCCCATCCGCGCCTGTACCGCTTCCAGTGCCAGAACCCCTGGATCCCGCGAATGCCACAACACCAGAATCCACTATGACGCCAGCACCCACCACGCACTCAACGCCGGCCGAAACCACACCTGCTTCCAGGCCACCCCGAAATGGACCCACGGACCCTTCTCCTGCCACACCTGCAGCTTCACCTGCGACAGAACCACAAAACCTCCAAGGACTGGACCCAACCACCTCCGCTGCATACTCCTCAACACCCGCTCCGCACGCAAACACGCAGTCGAGCTCTGGGATCTGCTCAACACCTCCGCCCTAGACGTGGCCTTCCCGACTGAGACCAGGTGGAACAACTCCTCGGCGCCCGACATCGCTATAGCCATCCCGGAAGGCTACAAGATCACCCGCAGGGATCGCGCAAACGGAATCGGAGAAGGAATAGCCATCGTCCACAAGTCCACCCTCAAGGTCGCCACCCATGCAGACGACACCCTCAACAACGCCAAACACCTGCATTTCCAGATCCACACCAACCCCAACACCACCCTCAGAGGAACAATTAACGACAGCCCCCACGGACCCCAGGCTCAGTTCAGTGACTCCATCGCCGACCTCGCCAGCACCCACGCACTCGCCTCTACGGACTACATCCTCCTCGGGGACCTGCACTTCCACCTCGAGAACAACAACGCCAACTCCGCCACCCTGATCAACAACCTCACCAACCTGGGCCTCAGACAACTCGTCACTGCACCCACCCACGCCGCCGGCCACATGCTGGATCCCATCTTCTTCACAGGCTCCCACGTCGCCTTCGACCACACCACCGAACTCCACTGGACCGACCACCGTTGCATCCATTTCACCTTCAAGTAACCAACCACGCACCCAACAGCTGCTTCGCCGCTGCTGGAGCAAAGTCACCGAAGATCAGCTGATCACCTCCCTCACCAAGAACCCACCCACCGACACCACCAACCCAGACGCCGTAGCCTGAAACCTCAGACAGTGGATCGACTATTGTGCCAACACCCTCACCCCGCTCAAGAAACCCTCCAACAGCCACACCAACAAGAGTGCCACCTGGTTCACCGACGAGCTCCAGACCTCTATACGCGCATGCCGGAAACTGGAGAAAACATGGCTCCACAAACGCACACCGGACAACCACGCAGCCCACAAGGATGCCACCCGCAGACACCACCACCTCATCAGATTAGCCAAGAGATCCTCCTTCAAAGACCGCTTGGATAACAACGCATACGACAGCAAGGAGCTCTTCAGCTTCGTAAAGGAACTCTCCAACCCCAGCGCCAACGTCAACGACATCCCTCCCTCACAAGAACTGTGCGACTCACTAGCCATCTTCTTCCACCGCAAGATCGCTGACATCCACGACAGTTTCAACACCACGACCGCCCCTACTACACCAGACTCCACCTCCCCTGTGAACACCACCAGCACCAACCACCTGACCTCCTGGTCCAACGACGACGAGACACGCAAGGTCATGAACTCCATCCACTCAGGATCTCCGTCTGACCCGTGCCCACACCACGTATTCAACAAAGCAGACGCAGCCATTGCACCCCAAATACGGAGGGTCATCAACATCTCCTTTGAAACATCGACATTCCCGGAAAGCTGGAAACACGCCGAAATCAACGCCCTCCTCAAGAAGCCTAAAGCGGACCCCAAGGGCCTCAAGAACTTCCGGCCCATCTCCCTGCTCCCGGTTCCGGCAAAGGTCATCGAGAAAATCTTCAACATGCAACTGGCCCGCCACCTCGAAGACAACAACATCTTGGACCAGTCCCAGTCCGGATTCAGACGAAACCACAGCACCGAGACAGCCCTCACAGATGACATCAGGCGCCAACTACACAACGGCGAAACATCAGCCCTCATCCTCCTGGACCTGTCAGCCGCCTTCGACATGGTCTGCCATCGCACTCTAAAGACACGCCTCCTAGAAGCCGGAATCCAAGAGAAGGCTCTTGACTGGACCACGTCCCTCCTCTCCGGCAGAACCCAGAGTGTCCGCCTCCCACCCTTCCGATCTGAAGCCACCACCATCATCTGCGGTGTCCCCCAGGGTTCATCCCTCAGCCCGACGCTGTTCAACGTCTACATGGCCCCTCTCGCACAAGTAGCCAGCCATCATGACCTCAACATGATCTCCTACGCTGTTGACACCCAGCTCATCCTCTCCCTCACCAAGGACCCACACACCGCCAAAACCAACCTCCGCGAGGGAATGAAGGCCGTCGCCGACTGGATGAGGAGCAGCTGTCTGAAGCTGAACTCGGCAAGACGGAGGTCCTCATCCTCGGACCCACCCCCTCAGCCTGGGACAACTCCTGGTGGCCGACCACACTGGGAACAGCACCAACACCCACCAACCATGCACGCAATCTAGGATTCATCCTCGACTCCTCCCTCTCCATCTCTAAGCAGGTCAACCCCGTCTCCTCCTCCTGCTACAACACCCTCCGCATGCTCTGCAGTATCTACAAGTGGATCCCGACTGAAACAAGAAGAACGGTGACACAGGCACTCGTCAGCAGCAGACTGGACTACGGCAACGCACTCTATGCAGGAATCCCAGCCAAACACCTACGACTACTACAACTCAATCAAAACGCCTCGGCCCGACTGATCGTCAACGTTCCCCGCCGCAGCCACATCACCCCCCCACCTGGGAGACCTACACTGGCTCCCCGTCGACAAGAGGATCACCTTCAAGCTCCTCACCCATGCACACAAAGCCCTCCACAACGTCAGACCAGCCTACCTGAACAGCAAACTCAGCTTCCACACCCCCACCCGCCAGCTCCACTCCGCCAGCCTTGCCCTCGCCGCTGTCCCCCGCATCCAACAAATGACCTCCGGTGGCAGATCCTTCTCCTACCTCGCTGCCAACACCAAGAACACCCTCCCTGCCCACATACGCCAGACCCAAGACCTACTCTCCTTCAGAAGACTCCACAAGACATGGCACTTCGAGCAGTTGCAGCAACCCCCTCCCCTTAGCGCCTTGGGACCCTCACAGGTAAGTAGCGTGCTTTACAAGTACTCTGATTGATTGATTGATTTGTTGACTCGCCGTGCAGTGACCATTTAGTCGATTTTGAGAACTTGGCAGTTGGAACCTGTATACCATTTGATTGGTAAGAGTCTTTCTGCATCACTTGCTGTTGGTTTTTGATGCCTTGGATTGGTAAGGTAGTTTAGTAACACTTACTGTGGCTTTTGATTTGAAGGATTTGTCAAAATGTGTATTTGTTTGTAAGGTATATATAAATTGCAATTTATATAGGCAGGTAAAGAGGATATTTTTATCTGTTTGAATTTGTTTGAACGGCGCAACGTATGAAGAGTACCTTAAACGCTACTTTGATTATAATACTGCATATTCTGCACTATTTTTGGCATGCCTGTTTTCAGCACACTTCGTAGGATGTGTTGCTTTTGTAGCGGTACCAGTTTGAGACTCGATGAAGCACAACCGGCCCCCCCGGAGGGGACACCTAATAGGGACATGTATATTAAGTATGGCATTTCTTCTATAATGTACAGCACTTTATGGAATAAATATACTCGTAAGGATCCTGAGTTGCGTTGGCCTATGCATGGGTCATTTTATTTACGAAAGACTCAGTATGTGGAGCAATGTATGTTTGTGCAAAAGACAAGGCAAGATATGTTTGACAGTGTACAAACATGGGAGAAAGAAGTGTGTGAACGAATGAAGCGTGAACAAGCCTTGATTGAAAAAGAACAGCGAAAGAACATTTATGCGAAAGAATCAAAGTTGAAGAATAAGGAAACAAAAGAACTAAAAGAGAGAGAGGATAGGGAGCGCCACTTACAGGTAACTGGCCAATACGCTGTTAGGCAACCCCTTTATCCTATTCTTAATAAACCGCAAGATGATTTCTTGTTATTAGATCGTTCTCCACCCCCGTATATTTCCCTTCTGCTCCTCGTGAGTCCAATGAGGAATCTCCTACAGAGCTGGGCAAAGCACGGGAAACTCGTTCTATGTTGTCCGCTGAGCATGCGTCTCAGCTTAGATCTACTGCTCGGAAAGCCCTTTATAGTACTGCCCCTGCTTCTGAGCTTTTAGATTACATAAAGGGTTGACAGGAAAGAGAGCAAATATATTTTACTGAGGTGTTTGCCGCAGAAGTTGTTGAGCGGTTTAGGAAACATTCTGATGAATTGGAGCCCGATGATGTAGCAAGCGACTGTAAACGAATGGGTGATGGCCTTTTTGTCTTCTCTCAGGTGGCTGATAGAATCAGAAGTTTGGTTAAACTGCGTGCTGATGCAGTCCATCTGCGAGAGGTGAAATAGGCAGCAGCAGCAGCAGATGCTCAAACATCTCAGACCGATGTGACACAGACTTCTACTTCCGAAACAGATAAGAATATAGCAATCCAGTCTACAAAAAGGGCTTGTTTATATATATGGAGATAAGAAATTGCTTCATGACAGCTGTGAAGCAGGCGATCCAGTCCGGATGGGTCGGACCAAAGGCGAAAGGGAGGCAACGCTAACAGCTCATTTCCAATGGCAGGCTACCGTTTAGCATAAACGGTGACGTTAGCCAATGGAAATGAGGGGCGGGGCTTCAAAAACATTTTTTATCATGAAATGAAATGGAAAATCCAAAGTTATGAAAGTAAGAAATGTGTAAAAAGTGTTGAAAATTTAGAAAATGCAAAATGGGAGTTTGAAGTGACAAAACAATGAAGTGGGACAAAATGCAAACAAAGTAAAACATATTTTTTTTCTAGCGGACCATGGATGCCTTCTAATCTAAGCAGGAAGTACCAAAACTGACGATATGGCAACAGAATGTTCTGCCAGGTTTACCAGATCCTTCAGGCACACAACAAACCGTGGACTAATTACACCACACTTGTTTTGTCTACGTGCAGTCAGTATTAGACTAGCAAGTGGACAACGTGTAATATTTTGACTTTTCACACTAAATATGGTTATTAAATAGATAAAATTTACAGGATAAACATTTAATGAATGCCCAATAATTAATGACGTGTTTCTTACTCTTCTGGCGTTTCGGTGCTTGCAATGCATTACGGGTAAATTGGATTTACCAGTGCTTGTTTTCATATTCCCTACTCGATTTCAATGGAGACTAAAGACTGCAATGCCACTGACGGCCAACAGAGGCCCTCGGAGGGGTGACATCGTCACTCCTTCTATTAGTATGGGAAGCGACTGCGAGTAGAGCCCGGGGGATCATGGGAAATGTAAGCACATTTCATTTTCAGACAAACGCAGACGTTTTACTGGATTCCTGTTTCGTGTAAGATCATTTCAATCACTAATGCACATTAACAATTTACTGTGATAAAACCTTACAATTCCAGATAATACTAGTCCATCAATAGCACAACTTACTATTTGTATACTGAATGATAAGATCTCCGTATCACCAGGAGACCTTTCATAAAATATGATTTGTGTACAATCATCAGCACCACAAGACATTTTTATTTATTTTTTACTTGTGAGGGCGTCATTTCTGGTTCAGATACATCAATCGTCACCTTCCATAACACCCTTTTTATTCGTCAGTCGTTGGTAACAAACTTGGCAACAAGTGCGCAAGCTATTCCATTGACCTTTAACCTGTGAAGGGAAAAGGTCACGTTAGTCAAATACATACCGTAAATTGTTACATTTACTCCACCTGTCTTCATACGCCTTCTCCTCTCTCCTGTCCCCAACAAGTACCTGGATTGAAGGAAAAGAATAGACAAAAGACTGGTTAGTGGCCCTTCCAGGGCCTCCCCCCGTGTGAGGGCAGGGGGACCCCTTTGGGGCTGCTGTCGTCGCCTGAGCTCTCTGGGGCCCCCCCATCGGGTCCTCAGGTTTCATCGTCGCTGTCCTCATCTGATCCGTCTAGTGGTGCGTAGTCGCGCATGAGGCTGTGGATCATCTTACGGCACACCAGGGTCGATGTCTCCTTTCTCTCTACTATCAAGGCGGTTTCTGGAAAACAAAAGAACATCTTTGAAACAGCACAGGAGCCTCCAGCAGCCCTGGAGGTCACCTAGTGCATGTGTGCCTGGGAACACTCCATACATCACAGAGTCAGCAGTGATGCAGGTCGTAGGTATCCAGGCCCTAACCTCCGTGCCTAGGGCCTTCAGCAGGTCCTGTGCATACATGCACTCCCAGAAGAGATGGTATGTTGTCTCGTCCACGGTGCACCCTCTTGGGCAGGACTTGTATCGGTTGAGTCCTCTTGCGTGCATGAAGGCTCTCACGGGAAGTCCTCCTTGGATGGCCATCCAGGCGATGTCCTTGTGCTGGTTTGACAGGGGCTTGGATGCGGACTTTCCCCACACTTGGTCTGCTGTGGCTGAGGGGAGGGTGCCGATTGGCTCGTTAATGTCCCTTGCACGTATCTGTCGCTGGACAAGCTTGGAAGTCCATGTGGCGGGGCGAGCTGCCTCCAGGCCAAATTCCTTCACAAACGTCTCCACTTCTTTGTATAACCACAGGGTCTCCCAGTTGTACGGGACGGCACTCACCCACTCTTCCCATCCGAGGCGCCTCCACGTTGGCAGCAGGAAGAAGCGTACCATCAGAAAGCCAACGTGGCTCTCATCTTCAGTCCTCAGGGTGTTCCTCACGCAGTTGCACACCAAGATCCCCCTCAGGATGGTGGCGATGTCCGGCACTCCTTTGCCTCCCTTGTCGGGGTCTTGAACATCACCGCCCTCTTCACTCTGTCCATCTTCGAGCTCCAGATGAAGTAGAAGATCATTCTCGTGATGGCCTTGGCCGTTCTGGTCCGCACTGGCCACACTTGAGCACTGGCAGGGTCTCATTCCTCAGGACAAAAGACTTCCCTTCAATCGTCAGCTTCTCGAGGCTCCAGAGTCCCAGCTTCTGCCTCGTCTTTGCCAGTCTTTCCTCCCAGGTCTTCTCTGCTGCACCTTCTCCGCCGAACCAGACTCCAAGGATCTTCAGGAAATCCTGCTTGATGGGGAATCACAGTGGGTCTCGGGTGGGGGTCCATTGTCCGAAGAGCAGGGTTTCTGACTTGGCGCTGTTGATCTTTGCTCCTGATGCTTTCCTAAACCCGATACAAGTCCTCTCCAGCTCTTTCACCGATGGTCCGTCCGCGCAGAATACTGAGACGTCGTCCATGTAGAGAGAGCACTTCACTTCTCCTCATCCTCCACTTCCTGGTGCCTTCAATCCTCTGATGTTCCTGTTCTGTCGGATGCGTTAGGCGAGGAGTTCGATCACGCAGATGAACAGAAGAGGGGAGAGCAGGCAGCCCTGCCTCACCACCCGACAGGACGGGGAATGGGTCGGTTCTCCAGCCATTTACCAATGCCGTGCTGGAGATGTCTCTATACATTTTTTTTACCATGTCACAGAAGAAGTCCCCCAGACCCAGTGCTCTGAGTGTCCGGTCCATGAACTCATGGGAAACGCGGTCAAACGCCTATTCCTGGTCCAGGCTGACCAAGGCCGCCGGGACCTTTCAGCCCTTGACATACTTGATCGTGTCCCGGACCAGGGCAAAGCTGTCCGCGATTTGCTGACCCGGTATCCCACAGGACTAGTCAGGGTGGACTATCTTCGCTATCACTCTCTTTAGGTGGTTGGCCATTACCGTTGCGAGAATCTTGTAGTCCACATTGAGGAGAGAGATGGGCCTCCAGTTCTTACGGTCTTCTCTCACTCCTTTCTGTTTGTACAAGAATGTTATCATACCTTCCCGCAGGGATTGCGGTAAACTACCCTTGCCCACCACCTCCTCGTAGAGGTCGAGCAAGTCTGGCCCGATCAGATCCCACAGTTTGACATAAAGTTCCACTGGGAGACCGTCATTCCCGTGTGTCTTGCCCCTCTTAGAGGTTGTGGCGGCCAAGTGCAGTTCTTCCAATGTGAAGGGTGTGTTCAGGCCCTCTCTCTCTTCCGGACTCAGTGTCTTTGAGATGCCCTCGAGGAAACTATCCACCTGGGCTCTCTCTGATGCATTCGGTGAGCAGAGTTCGCAGTAAAAGTCGGTTACGACCTTCATGACTTCCTCCTTCTCACTTTGGAGGGTGCCCTCCGAGTCCCGAAGCTCCACCAGCGGTGTGTGGGTCGAGTGAAGTGTCTTGAAGAAGAACGAGTTGCATTTCTCATCCTTCTCGAGGTTCTCAGTTTTGGTCCGGAAGATGATTTTCCTGGATTCTTCCCCGAAATGCTCTGCGAGCCCTCTCTGGGTTTCCTCCAGATCGTCATCCACGTCCCATCCCCTGAGCTCGAGTTCGTCCAGTTGCTGCAGTTTGCTCTTCAGTTTCCTGAACGTCCTCTTCTTTTCCTGTGCAGCAGCTCTGCTTGCATCCTGGAAGAAGCTCCGGAACCTGTCTTTCACCCATTCCCACCACTCGCTGGCGGAGTGAAAGAGGCCGTTCATGTACCTCCACTCTACATACACGGTTCTGAGGTTCACAACTAACTCCTCATTTTCCAGCATGGAGCAGTTCAGCTTTCACGATCCTGGGCCAGCGGGGAACTTCACAGTAAGTTCCTCCTCGAAACAGACTGCTCTGTGGTCAGAGAAGTGGACGGAAACCATGGAGCTTCGCCCAGGCTTTTCTGTTGGGGAGGTGCATAGGAAGTCAATCCATGAACGCACGGCTCCGTCCGGCCTACTCCACGAACAATTCCTGGTGTTTGGCCCCATGCTCCCGATGATATCTTGGAGGGACGCCTCACCTATCATCTCCACCAACAGCCTGGATGTCACATCCATCCCTGCAGAGCCAGACCCACTGCGTCCGTCCAGCTCTACTATGCAATTGAAATCACCACCCATCAGAATGGTTCTGGAGGTCACAAGTTGCATCCTGAGCACCCTGAACATCTCGAGTCGCTCATTCTTCTCAGGGGGAGCATAGACATTGATGAGCCTAACGGGCTCACCGGCCCATGAGCCGTCCACGACCAGCACTCTGCCTTTGACCTGCTCAGTGACCTTGTCAACGGTGAAATGCCGTCCCTTGATTAGAATGGCCACTCCAGATGATTTGCAATCGTTCCCTCCAGACCAGAAAGATGGCCTGTGCGTCCACTGCCATTCAAGCTGGCTGTACGCCGGGGCGTACGGAATCCCGCATTCCTGTAGAAAGTAGACATCTCGATTCTGTGTGGCCAGGAAGCGCAACGTGCCAACTCGCCGAACCTGATCCTTCACGCTTCTGACGTTTAGTGTGAACAATGATATCGCCATTGTCTCCGTGCTATCGGTCAGTACTCGGTTCTGAACCTACTGGGGTTGAAGGCCCTGGGGTGCTCTACTTGGGGACCTGAACCACCTGTTGGATCTGCTCTCCCCCTTCTGGGGTTTCCTCGGTTTCTCGATGTACACTTCCATCTCGACTTCTGGTGTCCACTCTGCTGCGTCCGGTGGGGGGCCCACCATGCTGAGCTGACAATGGATTTCTTAGAGGACCGTCCAGATCTCCGCCAGGTCCTTGTCGTCATCTTCGTCCTCCATCTCAGCATTGGCTTAGTTGATTTCTGTGTCGCTTACCATGATGACTTCGTTTTCTTCCTCCTCTATTTCGGTGCCTGCTGTGTTCACCTTCTTGCTGGCCAGGAAGTCTTCTTTGCATGGCAACTTCCTCTTATTGGTGTTCACTCGCTGGGGGGCTCGTCCTGGTGTTGTCCCTTCCTCCAAAGTCTCTGGCTTGAGGCTGGGCTGTGATGAGCCGTGCAAGTTCACCTTCAGTCTGGCGCTGGTGCGTCTCTCTTTTTCTTCTTCTTTATCTTTCGTGGCCTTTTGATGCAGCGTCTGTGCCCGGACTTGGCTCCATGACTCCTGGGTGTCATCGTCCTCGTCTTCGCTGCTTTCCTCGGGTTTCCCCTACTTCTTCCCCTTTTTCTTCTTCTCCTTCTCCTTCTTCCCCTTTGCAGAGTCATCTGTCTCCGTCTCCACTCCCTTGTCCTCTGCTTCTGGCGTTGGGGCCGTTCCCTCCGGGGAATCCTCTGATGGGGCTCTTGGTGGTGGTCCATCCTCGGGGCAATCCTTAGGTTGGTGGACTTCCTCGGCTGTTGCCGTCCGAGTCAGTGGTGCTGGTTGCTCTGCTGCGATACAGAAAAGGGGGGTGGTGATGAACAGAGTGTCTGAATTAAGCAGACCACTCTTACCCAGTCCAAAGATCAGGGCTTGATCCATCACCGTTATTTATCTCACTGCCCCATCCCAGCTCAGAACCTGGCTATATGCAAATTAGTCTGTCCCTGGCCCAGTGCATCATGGTAACAGGGCAGACCAAACTACCAAGCCAATTCTTCACCAGAAAGGAGACAAGCTACCGGGGACCGGTTTCTGGCATTTCAGCCTCTTCGGCCCGGCTTGCTTGAATCCTGATGGAGCAGTGAGAAAGGGACTCATGTCTGAGTATACCCTGCCACACCTATAGTGGCCAAAAACGATACAGAAAAGGGGGTGGTGATGAACAGAGTGTCTGAATTAAGCAGACCACTCTTACCCAGTCCAAAGATCAGGGCTTGATCCATCACCGTTATTTATCTCACTGTCCCATCCCAGCTCAGAACCTGGCTATATGCAAATTAGTCTGTCCCTGGCCCAGTGCATCATGGGAACAGGGCAGACCAAACTACCAAGCCAATTCTTCACCAGAAAGGAGACAAGCTACCGGGGACCGGTTTCTGGCATTTCAGCCTCTTCGGCCCGGCTTGCTTGAATCCTGATGGAGCAGTGAGAAAGGGACTCATGTCTGAGTATACCCTGCCACACCTATAGTGGCCAAAAACGATACAGAAAAGGGGGTGGTGATGAACAGAGTGTCTGAATTAAGCAGACCACTCTTACCCAGTCCAAAGATCAGGGCTTGATCCATCACCGTTATTTATCTCACTGCCCCATCCCAGCTCAGAACCTGGCTATATGCAAATTAGTCTGTCCCTGGCCCAGTGCATCATGGGAACAGGGCAGACCAAACTACCAAGCCAATTCTTCACCAGAAAGGGGACAAGCTACCGGGGACCGGTTTCTGGCATTTCAGCCTCTTCGGCCCGGCTTGCTTGAATCCTGATGGAGCAGTGAGAAAGGGACTCATGTCTGGGTATACCCTGCCACACCTATAGTGGCCAAAAACGATACAGAAAAGGGGGTGGTGATGAACAGAGTGTCTGAATTAAGCAGACCACTCTTACCCAGTCCAAAGATCAGGGCTTGATCCATCACCGTTATTTATCTCACTGCCCCATCCCAGCTCAGAACCTGGCTATATGCAAATTAGTCTGTCCCTGGCCCAGTGCATCATGGGAACAGGGCAGACCAAACTACCAAGCCAATTCTTCACCAGAAAGGAGACAAGCTACCGGGGACCGGTTTCTGGCATTTCAGCCTCTTCGGCCCGGCTTGCTTGAATCCTGATGGAGCAGTGAGAAAGGGACTCATGTCTGAGTATACCCTGCCACACCTATAGTGGCCAAAAACGATACAGAAAAGGGGGTGGTGATGAACAGAGTGTCTGAATTAAGCAGACCACTCTTACCCAGTCCAAAGATCAGGGCTTGATCCATCACCGTTATTTATCTCACTGCCCCATCCCAGCTCAGAACCTGGATATATGCAAATTAGTCTGTCCCTGGCCCAGTGCATCATGGGAACAGGGCAGACCAAACTACCAAGCCAATTCTTCACCAGAAAGGAGACAAGCTACCGGGGACCGGTTTCTGGCATTTAAGCCTCTTCGGTCCGGCTTGCTTGAATCCTGATGGAGCAGTGAGAAAGGGACTCATGTCTGAGTATACCCTGCCACACCTATAGTGGCCAAAAACGATACAGAAAAGGGGGTGGTGATGAACAGAGTGTCTGAATTAAGCAGACCACTCTTACCCAGTCCAAAGATCAGGGCTTGATCCATCACCGTTATTTATCTCACTGCCCCATCCCAGCTCAGAACCTGGCTATATGCAAATTAGTCTGTCCCTGGCCCAGTGCATCATGGGAACAGGGCAGACCAAACTACCAAGCCAATTCTTCACCAGAAAGGAGACAAGCTACCGGGGACCGGTTTCTGGCATTTCAGCCTCTTCGGCCCGGCTTGCTTGAATCCTGATGGAGCAGTGAGAAAGGGACTCATGTCTGAGTATACCCTGCCACACCTATAGTGGCCAAAAACGATACAGAAAAGGGGGTGGTGATGAACAGAGTGTCTGAATTAAGCAGACCACTCTTACCCAGTCCAAAGATCAGGGCTTGATCCATCACCGTTATTTATCTCACTGCCCCATCCCAGCTCAGAACCTGGCTATATGCAAATTAGTCTGTCCCTGGCCCAGTGCATCATGGGAACAGGGCAGACCAAACTACCAAGCCAATTCTTCACCAGAAAGGAGACAAGCTACCGGGGACCGGTTTCTGGCATTTCAGCCTCTTCGGCCCGGCTTGCTTGAATCCTGATGGAGCAGTGAGAAAGGGACTCATGTCTGAGTATACCCTGCCACACCTATAGTGGCCAAAAACGATACAGAAAAGGGGGTGGTGATGAACAGAGTGTCTGAATTAAGCAGACCACTCTTACCCAGTCCAAAGATCAGGGCTTGATCCATCACCGTTATTTATCTCACTGCCCCATCCCAGCTCAGAACCTGGCTATATGCAAATTAGTCTGTCCCTGGCCCAGTGCATCATGGGAACAGGGCAGACCAAACTACCAAGCCAATTCTTCACCAGAAAGGAGACAAGCTACCGGGGACCGGTTTCTGGCATTTCAGCCTCTTCGGCCCGGCTTGCTTGAATCCTGATGGAGCAGTGAGAAAGGGACTCATGTCTGAGTATACCCTGCCACACCTATAGTGGCCAAAAACGATACAGAAAAGGGGGTGGTGATGAACAGAGTGTCTGAATTAAGCAGACCACTCTTACCCAGTCCAAAGATCAGGGCTTTATCCATCACCGTTATTTATCTCACTGCCCCATCCCAGTTCAGAACCTGGCTATATGCAAATTAGTCTGTCCCTGGCCCAGTGCATCATGGGAACAGGGCAGACCAAACTACCAAGCCAATTCTTCACCAGAAAGGAGACAAGCTACCGGGGACCGGTTTCTGGCATTTCAGCCTCTTCGGCCCGGCTTGCTTGAATCCTGATGGAGCAGTGAGAAAGGGACTCATGTCTGAGTATACCCTGCCACACCTATAGTGGCCAAAAACGATACAGAAAAGGGGGTGGTGATGAACAGAGTGTCTGAATTAAGCAGACCACTCTTACCCAGTCCAAAGATCAGGGCTTGATCCATCACCGTTATTTATCTCACTGCCCCATCCCAGCTCAGAACCTGGCTATATGCAAATTAGTCTGTCCCTGGCCCAGTGCATCATGGGAACAGGGCAGACCAAACTACCAAGCCAATTCTTCACCAGAAAGGAGACAAGCTACCGGGGACCGGTTTCTGGCATTTCAGCCTCTTCGGCCCGGCTTGCTTGAATCCTGATGGAGCAGTGAGAAAGGGACTCATGTCTGAGTATACCCTGCCACACCTATAGTGGCCAAAAACGATTATAAGAATTGGCTTGGTAGTTTGGTTTGCCCTGTTCCCATCATGCACTGGGACAGGAACAGACTAATTTGCATATAGCCAAGTTCTGAGCTGGGATGGTGCAGTGAGCTAAAAAACGGTGATGGATCAAGCCCTGATCTTTGGACTGGGTAAGAGTGGTCTGCTTAATTCAGGCACTCTGTTCATCACCACCCCCTTTTCTGAATCGGTTGCTCTGCTGCGGTTGGCACTGCCTTGGGGTCCTCTTGGTGGTTTGTGCCTGTTCCTGTGGGTGTTGGTTTCTCTGGAACTTGGCTTTCTTTATCTCCCTTCCTGGGGGCTGTTGGTGTATTTGCCGCCTCGTTTCTGGCTTCCTTCAGGAGGGTGTTCAGTTGGGCGTTGACTGCTGAGGAGACCGTCGGTCTGGGTTGTCTCAGTCTCCAGGCTGGGGTCCATGCAGCGGCCGCTGCGTAGCTCTTCGGCAGGTCAGACTTGGGGTATCGGTAGTAGGTGTGGCCCTCACCTCCGCAGAGGTTGCACTTTCTGATCCCGCTGCATGTGCTTGCTTCGTGTCCCGACTGCTTGCAGATTCTGCAGAATTTCTTTGGGCAGTCCTTGCCGGCGTGTCCCACGGCCTCACACGTCCTGCAGGTGAAGGGTTTCCCGGGTATCTGACCCTCCCTTCGTCGGCTCCCAGGTAGAAGCTTGCTGGTGGGTGGTTCAGGTGTCTCTCCCTGTAGGGTCCTTGTGGAGGTCAATGGTTGCTTGCCAGGTTGTGTTCCAAACTCCGTTGTCGTCTCTGACCTTTGTGGGTCCATTCTGGATGGTGCCGTACCTCTGGAGAAGCGACGCAATGTCTCTGTCTAGGATGTTAGTTCGTCATCTCAACCGTTACCCTCTTCTCCGTGGTCTCTGGTGCCAAGCCTGTTTTCATGTTAACACAAGAACATGGGCTTCTATGGGAATTAACAAAGGCGTATTATCAAGCCCATTATCGCTGTTTTATCAGCAGTTTCCTGCCGATAAAACGGCGATAATTTTAACGCCGGTCATTGATAATATGCCCCTAAGCTTGTTTGCTGTGCAATTAGATGAAGCAACTGATGTGTCAAAGGATGCCCATTTAATTGCTAATGTTCGATACTGTTATGAAACACTATTATTGGAAGATTTTTTATTTTGCAAGCCAAACAAGGGGCGAGCAACAGGTTCTGATTTGTTTGACATTATCAATGACTTCTTGAATAGCCATAGCTTAAAATTGGAAAACTGTGTTGGAATCTGCACAGTGCTCCTTCAATGTGTGGTGCTAGGGCTGGCCTAAAAGCTAACGTGTTGAAAGTGGCTCCACATATTCTGTGGACCCACTGTATGATACACCGGGAAGCCCTTGCTGTTCGAAACATGGACAGTGAACTTGAGGATGTGCTTAATCCTGCTATAAAAATAGTGAATGTTATAAAGACCCATCCCACAAGAGCTCGTCTTTTTGCAATTTTATGTGCAGAAATGGGTGCTGAGCATGATGGCTTGCTGGATCATATAGAAGTGCGGTGGTTATCCCGGGGGAAAGTGCTGACTCGCATCTTTGAATTAAGGAATGAAGTACGGCAGTTTCTTCAGTGTTTGGACCCTGACAAAGCAGAAGAGCTATGCAATCCCCGCTGGCTTGTGCTTTTAGCATATATTGCTGACATTTTCGAGAAATTAAGGGCCATATTATCAAGAAAGGGCGATATATTATCGCCGCTTTTATCGGCAGGAAACTGCCGCTAAAGCAGCGATAATGGGCTTGATAATATGCCCTTGTGAATTCCCATAGAAGCCCCGGTTCTGGTGTTAACCTGGGCTTCTATGGGAATTCGCAAGGGCATATTATCAAGCCCATTATCACCGCTTTACCGGCAGTTTCCTGCCGATAAAAGCGGCGATACTGTATCGCCCTTTCTTGATAATATGGCCCTAAATTCCCTGAATCTGTCTCTGCAAGGAGCTGAAATCACTTCTTTCACCCCAAACAAAAGAATAACTGCATTCAAGAAGAAGCTGGAATTATGGAGAAGACTAGTGGAAGAGGGCGTGTTTGAGTCGTTTCCATGTTTAGTAGATGCTCTTGAGGAGACTGAATATGAACTTCCAAGTGTTGGTGAGATAATAAAAAATCACCTGACATCTCTCAGGAACAGTTTACAAAAGTATTTTCCTGAGGACAGTGATCACTCCAATGACTGGGTCTTTCAACCATTTCTGGCAGAGGTGGGGAGCCATCTCCCGATTCACATGCAGGAAGAACTGATTGATCTCCAAAGTGACGCACTCTGCAGATGCAATTCAGCAAAGTCTCATTGGGAGAGTTTTGGCTGAAAATGTCTGCAGAACATTCAGCGTTGAGAGAATCTACTATCAAAACTCTCTTGCCTTTCATCTCGTCCTATTTATGTGAGGTTGGGTTCTTGCTCTGTTAAAGACTAAGGGGCATATTATCAAGACAGGCGATAAAATTATCACCGCTTTAGCAGCAGAAAACTGCCGCTAAAACGGCGATAATGGGCTTGATAATATGTTCTATGGAATTCCAATTGAAGCCCATGTTAAATGTGAAGGACATCTAACATGGGCTTCAATTTGAATTCCATAGAGCATATTATCAAGCCCATTATTGCTGTTTTAGCGGCAGTTTGATGCCGCTAAAGCGGCGATAATTTTATTGCCTGTCTTGATAATATTCCCCTAAGTACCGGTCAAGACTAGATGTGGAGCACAACCTGAGGATGGCAGTAGCAAACATCCATCAAGAGATTGACCGTCTCTGTAAAACAGGCACACCCATCACATTAATGTTAGTGGTGTTATTATCAATCTATGTCAAATCACGTGTTATATGTGTAAAACAAAGCTTCATAGTAAAACAATGTGCGCACATTTCATCTTGGAAAATTTTGATTCAAACTGTGTAATAAAACTCTATCATTTAACCACACCCACTCACAAACCTGCAGTTTACTAAACACTCTGATTGTGTTTAACATTATTTGCCAGATATGGCCTGTGATATGGAGGTGGCAGTCGATTATATAGTGTACCAGATTCCAGATATTTCTGTTTGGAGGTGGGGGGGCCCGACATCTAAAAAAATGTAGCTGGGGGCTCAGCCTACAAAAGTTTGAAGACCTCTGGCCTATAGGCATCCAGGAATTGATGTAGGGCTTTTTCCACGTCTTCTACCTGTTCCACCGCGAGGCTTAGAGCCCAGTTGAGCGTCCTCACCGCTCCAACTCGCCATATGCTTTCAGCCACTGTGTGGTGATTTTTCAGTGTTGAATGGCTTTCCCCTCCTAGTAGTCTTGAAATGAGATGGACAGTGATTGAGCAAATCCAGCCAGGTCCAAATGCACAAGCCCGTCTGTTTGAAAAGGAGCAGCGATGGATCTATCGTCTTTCTTCTCATAAGATTGGGCTTAATGACAATATTCCATGGAACTCAGTATTAAAATGAGATGCCATCACCCCCTGTCGACCTGACCAGTGACATTGAGTGCTCTACCCTGAACGCAAACTTGCAATAAGATGCCATTATTGTTTGTCTACCCTTTGTCCGTTTGGACCAATGACACTATGGGCCCCACCCTGGACTATGACTAGCACACCGCCACATGCGCTGTCTAAACGCTCACCTCTATGCATAACATGCATGTGCCAACTGGCTCGCACGCCACAGCACACCTGTGTGTTATGCCCCCAAACGACCCAATACCGGACATACAAAACATGTGTCTGATATGCAAGCACTCACATTCTATTCTGTGTTCCCCCAATGCAAGAGCACTTTCCTTTAACGAGGCGCCCTGTGAGCTACATCCCTGGTAGCTACTCACTGTTCACGAATGGTTGCGCACCCAACTTGTTCTGTGCTCACATCCTGTGTGTTATGCCCCCTAACGACCCAACACCGGTCATACAATACTTATGTCCTCCTCACTGGTATGCAAATATACACATCTCATTGTGTTCCCCCAATGCAAGAGCACCTTCCTCTAACTTGACTGGAAATCCTGGTGGCCACAGGATATGTCCCCTCCTGACAAAGTCGCTGTTAAGGCCAAAAATCTGGGGGTGATAGTAGACTGTGACTTATCCTTTGGACCTCACATCTCGTCCACTGTTGGTAAATGCTTCGGCATCTTACGGATGTTGAGGAAATTTCTTCCTCTACTATCACTCAACCACAGGAAGACAGTCGTTCAGGCACTAATCGGGTCGCGATTGGACTACGCAAACGCTCTCTTTGTGGGTCTACCGAAATATCTTATGACCCGTTTGCAAGTGGTCCAAAATTCGGCAGCCCATGCCATCTTTGGACTCCCGAGGAGAGCTGGGGCCACTGCCTTACTGAACACCCTTCATTGGCTACCTATCTCCAAGAGAGTCCTTTTTAAATGCCTGACGGTCGCCTTTAAGGCCCTTCATGGTATTGGCCCCAAATATCTTGGGAAACGTTTCTCTAGGTATGTGCCAAGCAGGACTCTCAGGTCATCGGGTCTGTCCCTGCTGACTGTCCCTGTAATTCGCCGTGCTCGTCAGGGAGGTCGATCCTTCCGCTATCTGACACCCAAGGCATGGAACGAATTACCATTGTCCTTGAGACTGGCCCCTTGTCTTCTTACTTTTAGAAAGGACCTGAAGACATGGCTTTTTAGGTAACAGTTCCTTTATTTCTTCTCCCTCTGTTGTGTGGTTGCTTTTTGCTGTTCCTTTCTTTGCCAAAGCGCCGGGATGCTCCTTTGGAGTTGCCGTGCGCTATAAAAGAAATAAAGTAACATAACATAACATAACATAACATAGCGTCCTGTGAGCGATATTCCTAAAAACCTCACCGTTTACTAAAGGTTGCGCACCTTAGTTGTCCTGTGCGCACATCTAGCCCACAGAGCGTTTCCTTACACCACGCAGCAGCCCAGCAACTGCAGTGCTTGAGCCAGCGCTCATCCGCATGCTAATTAGTACAGGTGCCACCCAGGACGAGCATTGATTCATGGCATTTTAACCAACCCATTCCGTGGCACTTTTACCTTATGCATCAAATAGCACCATGTGAGTAACTATTCGAGCCACACTGTTCACCACCAGCAGCGTGGCTCTACCAAACCTGTCCTGTGTATTCATACGCCACCGCCTATCGGCGGTGCTCAACCTAACTTGTCATTTGTTTACACACAGTAGCTTAGCTACCGTCAGCACGCCAATGCGCGTTGCCAGCCCCGCCCCCTAAACGAGCCCAGGCCGCGCCCCAACCCGGAAACGGCTGACTCCTCATTACCACGACCGCTGCCGGCGGAACCCACTAGCCGTGCAGAGGCCGTTAGGAGTAGGTCAGATCTGATCCTTCCCGCCAGTAACTGTAAGTAGACCTTCTCCGTTAGCGCCCAGGTACACGAACAAGTACCGGGTTAGCGAGGGAGCCGTCCTCCATTATCAGGGCACATTGAGAAGCACCGAGGTTTACAACCCCCGCCCTTTTCTTAATCTTACAGAATATGTTACGCCTATGGCATTGAACCTACGCCCTGCCCGTTGAAGCCCTAGAGAGCTCATAATCGAGTAAGCCCTCACTCTTGCCATAAGAGCTTCAGTTTGTTCCTCAGTGTTACATGTGTGTTCGTTATGTATGTTTATTAATCGTTATTCACTCACACAAATAAGTCTAATGCTGTCTAATGAATATAGCACTACCGAGATACCGCTATGCCTTAGATCACCCCACCATGAATTCACCCAACATGGAATAGCAACTGCCCAGATATTCACTATCCTGCCAGGAGCACAGGCACCACGTGATATTTACAATTTAGTCAGTGCCATCCTTAGCTGGAGTCGATATGCATTTTCCAATACCGGCACTTGAAACAATGAACGATCTGACTCACAAGTGCTATGATCACATCGCATGCAACTCGCACGCACTATTTATCGGCATAGATGTTGACTAGTATCTCACTCCATCACCACGGTATCAATCAACTTATTTGGAGGTTAAAACCCTTTGGCACCCTATTTCAAATCACTGAGACACTGCACGACGTTACAGGAGAGTAAGTTAACATTAAACCTGATTATGTTTACCCCTTTTCTCTCCCCACAGGTCTCTTTTTCACTCTTTCACCTGCTCACTTATTTTACTGAGCAGCATATACCACTGGCCGTTTTGCCAGTAGGTACACAGGGGATCAAGGAACGGGTGTGCTTTTTAGGGAGCACACACCCCCTGTCCACCTGTTTTTCTGGTCCTGACGAATACCGGGCAATCGCCCTTAAGGTAGAAACATGTTGACCACTCAACACATATAGAGATCCCTTGGTCGTAACTCCCCTACCAGGATCTCGCCCTCTTATTTTTTAAACATTGTTCAGTTGCTCTATAATTAAAACTATATTTTTGAGTACAACCAGGACAATTTTTAACATTTGATTTTTTCACACCCACAGTCACAACCCGCTCCACTGTAGTACAGGTGTCGTAGCACACCCTGGTGTCGCTAGGACGCCAGGGTGGACCCCGATGATGAAGCATGTCACCACTAGGCTGGTGAGTGAGGGGTTTTAAACAAAAGGATGAATATTCTCCTTCTTGCCAAAAAACCTGCCCTCCAGATACGTCTGCCATTTATCTTCATAGGGGATACTCCTCTCTTTGTTTTGATATAATTCCTCCCAGGGGATTAGGAGTGATCTCTAGTCCACTTTTGAGTGAACAAACTCCCTTACTCTCTCTTTTGATCGTAGCAGACAAAGCGATTTGCCTGGAATCACAGGATGTTGAGCTGATGCGGAGATTCGAACGTAGCTCCCCAGCTCTAAAGTTCGCAATTCTAGAACTTGTGGCGGGAGGTGTGTCTAAAAGTGTATGTCGGTGCTGGCCATCAATGAGAGAGGCCTGTGCATTTTTCAAATCGGTGGTGAAAAACTATGAGTATGTTGCTGGAGATGTGGGCCGCCGTGCCACCAATGTACTTACCGGGGAGGGTAAACACCCATTATTCTGCAACTTTCTTTCACATACCATCACTCCGCATACTTTCCTTACGAAAGTACCATGACTCCGCAATGCCTTTATAACGCATGGCATTACATTTTATATGCTTTTACCATGCATACATTTACAACGAAATTCGTTGTAAATGCATGAATGGTAAAAGCATGTTTTTTTAATGTTTGGATAAGGTAAGTATGGGTATAGGGGTATCTGTTTTGGGGTACTGAGGTACATGTTTTGGGGTGTTTGGGTATTTTAAGGGTTCAGATATAGTTTTGGGTTATGGGTTACAGGGGTGATTTTAAGGTTTAGGGATAGGTATGGGTTTTGGGGTACAGGGGTATTTTTAGGGTTCAGGGCTAGGGTTGGGTTTTGGGTATAGGGGTATTTTTAGGGTTATGGAGGAGGTTTGGGTGTTGGGGTACAGGGGTATTTTTAGGGTTCAGGGCTAGGTTTGGGTATTGGGGTACAGGGGTATTTTAGGGTTCAGGGCTAGGTTTGGGTATTGGGGTACAGGGTTATTTTATGGTTCAGGGCTAGGTTTGGGTTTTGGGGTACAGGGGTATTTTTAGGGTTCAGGGGTAGGTTTGTGGTTTGGGGTACAGGGGTATTTTAAGGGTTCAGGGCTAGGTTTGGGTTTTGTGGTACAGGGGTATTTTAGGGTTCAGGGATAGGTTTGGGTTTTGGGGTACAGGGGTATTTTTAGGGTTCAGGGGTAGGTATGGGTTTTGAGGTACAGGGGTATTTATAGGGTTCAGGGCTAGGTTTGGGTTTTGGGGTACAGTGGTATTTTTTGGGTTTAGGGATAGGTTTGGGTTTTGGGGTACAGGGTATATTTATAGGGTTAAGATGGGTTAGCGTTTAAGGGTGTTGGGGTATTTTAAGGAGTAAGGGTGGGTTATGATTATGGGGTGCAGGGGTATTTAAAGGGAGGAAGGTGGACACCCGGAGCTGGAATGTACAGAACCTGGGAAGAAAAAACAATGAAATATTGGACATAACGCTCGCTTTTTTTTCCGTAATCGTACACGCCCACGCCCCCAGCACACGCCCACAGCACACGATATGAGACATGGCATGAAGGGCGGAACGTACCATACGCCCCCAGCATTTTTCACACCCCCAGCACATGCCCACAGCACAACGCAGACACAGCCACAAGGGACTACTTTGCTGGCACGGTTCTTTTACCTTTTAAATGTATATGGTGGGCGTCTGCATAGCCTATGTCCTTCTGCTGCAACTGCCCTTTCCAACGCTGTATTGGGTGTTGTGATTGGTGCTGTGGTTCCTGAGATTACCCGCCTCAAAGGTTTGGGCTCTCTCTTTATTATATTAGTATAGATGAAAACATGGGGGCATATTATCACGCAGGGTGTTAAAAATTATCGCCGTTTTAGCGGCAGAAAACTGCTGCTAAAGCGGCGATAAAGGGCTTGATAATATGGGCTTGTGAATTCCAATAGAAACCCATGTTCTGGTGTGAACATGGGCTTCTATTGGAATTCTCCAGGGCATATTATCAAGCCCATTATCGCCGCTTTAGCTGCAGTTTTCTGCCGCTAAAAAGGCGATAATTTTAACGCCCTGCTTGATAATATGCCCCATGGTTCTTTAGATCATTTACAGTAGATTGGTGCTAAGTTAACCTTTAATTTGGATTGGCGCCCACTTCACAGAGAGAAGGAATTCTTAGCACGGAGACACTTCGTTGGAGTAATCCGACCCAAAACATTTGCATCAATTCCACGAACATTCACTTAAATAGACATATGATATTAAGTTTACTTACTGATAATGAAGTAACATAGGGTGGGTCCGAAAATCATTTCATGATGTCCCTGGGTGGGATAATCCTCGCTTCCTTGTCCTTAATAGAATTGCAATTTTTCTTCTCATTACCTAGGAAATGTTTAATTCATTGAGGACCTGAGGTGAGGATTATGCATGTTCAAAGCTTACTTACAACCAGAGTGGGGGCCTCCGAAATGGTTTGAAGTAAAACTTCTTGAAGGTTGACTCGGATGGCCATGAAATACTCAGGTTTGCCACCTACCTGTATGGCTTTGGATGCCATGACCCCTCTTCTCAATTGGGCCCCAAATGTATGCACATCCACACCGGCCTTGGCTATGATCCACCTTACCCACCTGGCAATAGAATGAATGGCTTTTGTGTGGCAATTAGAAGTTGCATCTCACCTGCTGGTCTGATATCCTCTGTAATTTCTTCATATACCTTAATGCATCTGACTACACATAGTTTGGGGCATTACAAAAAGGTAGGATAAGATACCGACATGGTATTTTTCTTAGTTCTCCTACATATGGCAAACGTGACTCCTCCTGGCGTGACAACCCTAGCCAAGGTATCCAAAGTACTCACATCAGACACCCTTTTCATGAAATGAGGTATAGGAATATGGGCAGTTTTGCTGAGTTTTCCTTTCGTGACAAGCACTGGCTATCCTGCCAACTAAGGATTAGTTGTAAGACAACATTAACGTCCCATATTTCTGACTATCTGAGCTCGGAGGGGTTAGATAGTCTGATACCCTTCATTAGTTTACAGACCTAAGGCTTTTCTCCAGGAGGTTTGTTATCAATACTGTTATGTCCCGATGATATGGCTAACCTAAAGGAATGGACTGTATGGTATGCCAGCCTGACTGTGCCAATTCTGCCCAAAAATGTGATTGTGAGTAACTTCTGCCCACAAGGGATCCAGATGTCTGTCCAAACATCAACTATTCCATCGGCTCTAAGATGAGCAATATCTCTTGATGGTGCCTGATGCCCACGCCTGCTGGATAAAGGTTTCAGCATCTGCTGAAAGTTGGTTATATTTTCAGGGTCCCTGGAAACCTTACATACCATGAGGGAGAGGTGTCCCTGTAGGACCAGAGGGTGCAGGCAACGCTGCGGGTCTCTGCGTACCAAGGTAATAAGGGCAATTTTTTCAGTAGGTCCCACGAGACCTCCATCAGCGTTGAGAACCATGTCTGCGACTTCCAGATCAGTGTGACCAACACCAGAGATGGTGTCTGCCATCTGACTTGAGCCGCTACCCTGGGAGTCATCTTGAATGGTGGGAAGGCTTACGGAAGATCCTTTGCCCAGTCTTGGACGAAGGCATCCACTGCTACGATTTCCAGATCCAGCCTCCAGCTCACATATTGTGGAAGTTGATAGTATAACCCTGATGCAAAAATGTCCAAATGGCAAGGACCCAATCTGTCCATCAGTGCTAGGAAGATCTTGTGATCCAGATGCTGCTGTCGGAGTAGTTCCTGAAATCCCAGTCTGCCACCATATTCTGTACTCTTGGGAAGTACTCTGTCATCACCAAAATCTGATTCTATTGGCAGTAGTTCCAGAAATCCTTTCTCAAATTTGATAGTGTCTTTGTGGGGGTGCCCCCCCCCCCAGCTGATTGATGTACTGGATTGCTGAGATGTTGTCCATTAATAACTGAATGCAACAGGACTCTGTCTCTGGTAAGGGATTTGACTGGAAAGGATCCAGCAAGGAGTTCCAAGCAGTTGATGTGTATCTCCAGCTCCTCCTCTGACCATTATCCCCCCTTTGACACATCTCCACATCTGGCTCCCCAGCCAGCTGGCATCTGACTTCATGACTATGTCTGGTGTCGTCCCAAAGGTTGCTTTCCTGTTCCAAGCCTCCAGTGGCCGATTCACCACTGGAGTTCTGTTCTGGCTTCTTGTGTCAGGGATATTAATTCCAAATAAGTTAATTCTCTTCATAGGGGTATCGTCTTCAGTCTCTGTAGAGCTCAGTATTGCATGGGGCCGGTGATATTGATTGGCTACTATGGATGACAAGAGAAGTCCTACAATCTGGGCCAATTGCCGCAGGGAGGTCCTGTCCCATCTTAGGACTTTTCTGACTTCCTTCCGGATTATGGATACCTTTGAGGATGGGAGGCTCAGCGAAGCCAAAGTCAATTTAAAGAGAAACCCCAAGAAGGTCATCTGTTATGCGGGTATCAGATCGGATATCCGCTTGTTGATGACGAAGCCTGGATCCTGAAGTGGCGCAATAGTTATGTTCAGATGGTGTCTGTGTTGCATCGGAGACTGGTCAATGAGTATGATGTTGCCCAGGTAAATAATCATTTGTACTCCTTTTGCGCAGAGGGTTGCTACCACTGGCCGCAGTAACTAGGTGAAGCACCAAGGGTCCAATGCGGGGCTGAATGGGAGAGCCCAAAACTCATAAATGTGTCCCTTCCATTTGAATTGGCAGAATCTCCGGTGTGGTGGGTAAATGGTAACGGAAAGGCAGTCATCCTCGATATCCAGCCTGACTATCCAGTCCCCTGTAAGGAGAATATCCCTGAGCAGACGGCTACCCTCCACTTTAAAGTGGTGATATACCAGCCACTCGTTAATCTCTTTCAAGTTAATGATGGTGATGGGCCTGAAGCCCTTTTCTTTTTTCTCCACGAGGAATAAGTTGATCAGAAACTGGTTTGGGTGAAGTACTGACCTATAAAAGGCAACTTTTTGCAGAGGTTCTGCTACCTCAGAGTCTATTGGCTGCATGCTCTCCGTTGAGAGAACCAGTGGTCTAGGACGTAGCTCACGAACAGGGGATTCGAAAATTCTATGTGGAATCCTCTCACTGTTTGTAGGACCCAAGGGTCCTTTGTAATCTTCACCCAATTCTGTGCATACTGCAGAAGTCTCCCCCATAGATCTTGAGGGGATGAAGGCATTATGCTTACCAGAGTTTCCTTCTGAGATGTCATTGGCTGCTCTGCCGGCTCGGTTTCTCTTTCGTCTTTCGGTGCCTCTGCTGGGGTAGAAGGTCCCCTGTCGGCATTCATTCCAACCATTGTTTCTCTTGAACGTACCTCTAGAGGGACCTCAGTAGTATAGTCAGCCGGAGGAGCGGCCTCTTTCACTTTCTGGCCCCTGCAGAAACCTTTCCAGAATTTTTTTTTTTTATGGAGGTTTGCACCTTGTCGAGGGCAGAGAAGGCTGTTACAAAATTATTCAGCTCCTTGATGAAAGGGTTCCCGAATAGGTTACCTTGTGCTATGGCCCTTGCCCCAGACTTAGCCAGTTTCCCCAGCTATGGGTCGATCTTAATGAGAAGAGACCCCCTTCTTTCCAGAGCCAGTGTGCAGTTTGCGTTACCGAGCAGGCAGATGGGCCCTCGGTGCCCAGCCAGCCACTATCTCTGTGGGCATAAGAACCCCTAATTGCTTAGAAAACTCTGCTATTTGAATGATTTGGGTGATAGGTCCAATTACATCTAAGAGTTTGTCCAGGCGGGCCCTCCAAGATCGATCAATTCCCTACTTAGGGTCTCCCCTATATTTACAAAATAAGGTGCATAGTTCATCGTTTATGTCAGGGGAGGCCGCTACCTTCCCTTTCAGTGATAGTCTTGGACACTCTCCTCCTGAGTCTCGCCCTGACATCCTTCTCCAAAAGATGGTGGATTTCGCTGGCGACATACTCTGCAACTTTTTTGTCTGGGGTCCACTCGGCTGACCTAGGATGATACATGTCACATGGGTCAAACATGTCTGAATGCCCGCTGTCCCCTTCTGGGGACTCAGAGGAATTATATCCGGGGCGCCATGGTCTGCACCACTTGTTTTCAGGTGTTTATAAAACTTCACTGAAGCAGAGTTTTGCAGAAAGTAATTATGCAAATATGGGCTACATTTTTTTTGCGTGCCCGGGCCGATTTCTAACCTAATCTAACCCTGCATTAGGTCTCGCATTACTGAAAGTTTAAGCTATTTGCGTTGCATTATTATTTGCAATACCAGTTAGTCAAACTTTCCATGATGCAAGACCTATTGCACTGCAAATGCTTGTCTTTACTGGCACTGCTCCAGACACATGCTTGGCCATTGAGAAGAACGCCCAAAAAGAATTATGCAGTTCGAAATGAACACTCATCACTCCCATCACTTTTGTTGTCACATGTCAAGCTCATGTTTGCAAGGCGAGGATGTCCTTGTCTGTCCTCACAGGCCATTCGTTCAGCCCTAACCCCTCCTGCCCCTCAGAAAAACAAAGGGGGATATTCTCAAGAACATGTGATAATTATCACATAATTAGCTTAACGCAACTCTTCACATCGCAGTCTATCGCAGGAAAATAACACTGTTTAAACGTTGTATTCTCAACACGGCGGTACCATGCGATAGTCTCATGATAACGCATCAAACGTCTGTGATATGGTCACTGGGACGCCGATAAAAAAGTAAACCCCAACACGAAAAAATTTGCGCTGGGCCCATAGCGATAAAAAAATCTGCGATAATCTTCCCCAGGCATGCGATTCACACACGTCAGGTGGGAAAAATTACTATAAAAGTAGGGAAAAAAACATACAAACAAAAGCCAAACAATAGCGAAGCACAATGGAGGAAGCCAGAGCAAGTACAGAGGAGAACCAGAACCCCACAAGCCCCCCCAGAGGACCAGCCTGGGACATCGGGGTCCGGGAAGGGCAAGGACAAGAAGAGTAGGAAGAAGCGGTTCAGTCCGCAGAAAAACAGGATCCTGATAATAGAGGTGGTAGAACACCATCAACTACTGTTCGTCACCTCCACTGTGTCATTGGCAACAAAAAATGGAATATGACAGTTCATCGTGGACAAGGTGAATGCAGTCAGAGTGCTGAAGAGGTCAATGGAATAGGTCAAGACGCGCTGGAATGATGTGAAGCGCAAAACCAAGCAGAAACTCGCCAACAACCGGAACGCAGGAATGCAGAGTTGATGTGGGAGTCCAGTACCACAGTAGGGAGACGGTGGCAGGAGCACCAGGGCGAGTAACGACCAGGGACTGGGGGGACGGGGGGAGATGGGCACAATGGCACACATGCACAATTAAGTAGAGCATATCTCCTGACAAACCATGCCCCAGACCCCCAACTCCTACCAAGAGACCAATGTACCCAAGTATGCAACATCTCAGCACTGTATAAGCACAGAAGTCAAAGGCACATCGCATGAAAGGGAGAAGGCGAAGCAAAATCAAAGCTGCAGGGGCGACTCCCCCAAAATGCAGCACAAACACATAACATGCAGAGCACATCAACATTGAGAACAATGTGGTACAAACCGTAACACGTCCACAACAGAACAGAGAACACAACTGGTGCCACTTGTGTGTAGAAACTGGCAAGTCACATTTGGCGTTGACGGGAAATGTGAGTTGCCAATATACACTTTGGCTCCGATAAAGTGCCTATAACTTGGCGGTAAATCCTTGAGAATATGCCCCAAAGAATCAAACATTTTTCAAAGGTACATTTTATTTTCAGCTGCCGAGTGTTATTTTTCATCCTCCTCATTTTACTCACAAAAAGGTGGGAAGGCAACGCCCATTTCGGTCATTAATTCCAGCCCCCTTTTCTGGCCCCCTGTGCATGGGTGGTGGGGGGATCTTAGCAGGTAGCTCCCTGGACTGGAGGTTCAGCCTCCCCTAGAGTGGGCGGGGCTCCAGTGGAGACGTCACAGCTGTCTAATAAGGAAAAAGTTCAAAGTTAGCCTGGGAGCAGGGATGACAAAGTAAATCCGAGCGTGGCCCTCTGTCGGCAGTCAGTAGAATTGCAGTCTTTAGTCTGAAGGAAAACTCCACTGATGCCATAAAGGAGAGATGGTAAATCAAGTATACCCATAATACATTTGTGTAAACATAGAACTGTCGCCGCAGTAAAAGACCGTTATCAATAATTATTGGACGTTGATTTTGATGCTATTTTGTAACATAAGAGCTGATTCTTTTAGTTATTTTGAGGACTATGAGAAGATGCCGCTCTAATTGTATCATGTTCAAAAATATATAGGACAGTGTAATGTCATAATTCTTTACCCACATTACCTTCTCTTTATGTCGTGACTTAGTTGCACTTCGTGTGGCGCTGATGATAGATTCTAAGGTCAATTTTTGTAAGGTCTCTAAGTCATTGAGATCTGATGATACAGTGCAAAGAAAGTGTGATGTATGCATATGTGTTGTGACATAATTTAGTCGTGCCTCGGTCCTTTGTCAGGGGATTTTTAACTTTGTTAGATTACGGGTTCGAAACGAGGCCCTTTCATAGGTCTAATAAAGATAATTCGACCGATAAGCATGGAGCTAGAGTCCAGATAAATGGCGTACGTTCTTCCGGTGAAAGAATGTGAAGAAGGCGCGTGTGGTGTCTCGGACTCGGTGGTACGGTATTCATATTTATATAGCGCAAACTTGAGTCAAAGGTATTGTAGCGCTTTACAAGTACCGTATTTACATTACGCATTCAGGCACAGGGAAATTAAGGGGCAGATTTACAAGCCCCTTGCGCCTCTTTTACGCTGACGTGGGGTCACTTTTTGTGACGCATCGGTGGCGCAAAAGATGCGCCATGCTGCGTGGTATTTACAACGTGACACATCTTGGAGATGCGTCACGTTGCAAAGACCTGCGACAGAAGGACGTGTTCCTGCGTTGGATGTGGGTTCCGGCGCAGGAACGCCTCCTAAAAGTGGCTGAGTGAAATCTACAAGATTTCACTCAGTCACTTTTAGGCCAATGCTGCTTCAAAACCCTGCGCCTGCTTGAAGCAGGCGTAAGGATTGACGCAGCATTGTGGAGATACTGCCCCCTAGAGCTATGCTGGAGCTGCGTCGCGCTTGTGATGCAACTCCAGCAATGCGCCGCCTTTACGGCACAGATTCGTCTTGCATCTGTGCCGTTTCTGGCCCACGGTGCGTCGCATTGTAAATGCGGCGCATCCATGGTGGCGGAGGCGTGGCACACAATAACTGACGCACCCCTGCTGATATTCAGGGATGCGATTCAGAAAAGGGGGGTGGTGATGAACAGAGTGTCTGAATTAAGCAGACCACTCTTACCCAGTCCAAAGATCAGGGCTTGATCCATCACCGTTATTTAGCTCACTGCCCCATCCCAGCTCAGAACCTGGCTATATGCAAATTAGTCTGACCCTAGCCCAGTGCATCATGGGAACAGGGCAGACCAAACTACCAAGCCAATTCTTCACCAGAAAGGAGACAAGCTACCGGGGACCGGTTTCTGGCATTTCAGCCTCATCGGCCCGGCTTGCATGAATCCTGATGGAGCAGTGAGCAAGGGACTCATGTCTGAGTATACCCTGCCACACCTATAGTGGCCAAAAAAGATTCAGAAAAGGGGGTGGTGATGAACAAAGTGTCTGAATTAAGCAGACCACTCTTACCCAGTCCAAAGATCAGGGCTTGATCCATCACCGTTATTTAGCTCACTGCCCCATTCCAGCTCAGAACCTGGCTATATGCAAATTAGTCTGTCCCTGGCCCAGTGCATCAAGGGAACAGGGCAGACCAAACTACCAAGCCAATTCTTCACCAGAAAGGAGACAAGCTACCGGGGACCGGTTTCTGGCATTTCAGCCTCGTCGGCCCGGCTTGCTTGAATCCTGATGGAGCAGTGAGCAAGGGACTCATGTCTGAGTATACCCTGCCACACCTATAGTGGCCAAAAACGATTCAGAAAAGGGGGTGGTGATGAACAGAGTGTCTGAATTAAGCAGACCACTCTTACCCAGTCCAAAGATCAGGGCTTGATCCATCACCGTTATTTAGCTCACTGCCCCATCCCAGCTCAGAACCTGGCTATATGCAAATTAGTCTGTCCCTGGCCCAGTGCATCATGGGAACAGGGCAGACCAAACTACCAAGCCAATTCTTCACCAGAAAGGAGACAAGCTACCGGGGACCGGTTTCTGGCATTTCAGCCTCGTCGGCCCGGCTTGCTTGAATCCTGATGGAGCAGTGAGCAAGGGACTCATGTCTGAGTATACCCTGCCACACCTATAGTGGCCAAAAACGATTCAGAAAAGGGGGTGGTGATGAACAGAGTGTCTGAATTAAGCAGACCACTCTTACCCAGTCCAAAGATCAGGGCTTGATCCATCACCGTTATTTAGCTCACTGCCCCATCCCACCCCTTGTTGTAAATAATTTTGTCCACCCTAAGCGTGGAAGGGTATACTCAGATGTGAGTCCCTTGCTCATTGCACCATCAGGATTCAAGCAAGCCGGGCCGAAGACGGCTGAAATGCCAGAAAGCGGTCCCCGGAAGCTTGTTTCCTTCCCAGTGTAAGAATTGTCTTTTGTAGACTGGTCTGCCCTGTTCCCATGATGCACTGGGCCAGGGACAGACTAATTTGCATACAGCCAGGTGCTGAAACTGGGCTGGTGCAATGAGCTAAAAAAACGGTGTTGGATCTAGCCCTGATCTCTTGACTGGGTGAGAGTACTCTGCTTAATTCAGAGACTCTGTCCATCACCACCCCTTGTTGTAAATAATTTTGTCCACCCTAAGCGTGGAAGGGTATACTCAGATGTGAGTCCCTTGCTCATTGCACCATCAGGATTCAAGCAAGCCGGGCCGAAGACGGCTGAAATGCCAGAAACCGGTCCCCGGAAGCTTGTTTCCTTCCCAGTGTAAGAATTGGCTTTTGTAGTCTGGTCTGCCCTGTTCCCATGATGCACTGGGCCGGGGACAGACTAATTTGCATACAGCCAGGTTCTGAAACTGGGATGGTGCAATGAGCTAAAAAACGGTGTTGGATCTAGCCCTGATCTCTTGACTGGGTGAGAGTACTCTGCTCAATTCAGAGACTCTGTCCATCACCACCCCTTGTTGTAAATAATGATATTCAGGGATGCGCCAGTTATTGTAAATCTGCCCCTAAGTAATTTGCCCAGAATCACAGGATGTGGAGGTGACCACGAGCAAGAAGCAAGAAGTGCCTCAAGGCCAGTGCGAAGAAAGGCTTGGCGCTTGCTAAACAAGCATTTGGATTGCAATAGGTCTCGCTCTTGTGAGAGTTTGAGCTATTGGCGTTGTAAATGACAATGCCTTTTATTTATGTTTTAAAAACCAAAACATAAATAAGAGGTATTGTTATTTAGAATATCAATAGCTTAAAGCCTTAACCGCGGCGGCAATTCCGCCGCGGTGCAGGCGTTCTGATGAGTGGGAGGGGCTGCGACGGCCGGTGGCCGTTGGCAGCACTGGGCAGGGAGTGCTCCATTCGGCGGAACGGGTTAAAGTCGCGTAAATGCGAGACCAATTGCATTGCAAATACTTGTTATTGTTCCAGCATTTTGTGACCCCCTAACCATATTTTCAAGGTGCTGCAGACCCCCCTACTTCCTTTGCCCATACCTAGTCTACGTAGCTTAAGCCGGCTCTGGAGGTGCCCCCTTCTTCACAGTAACACGCAACAGGCACCTCTCTTTGCTGTCACGTTAGTGTTGCAAGGGTCCTCCGCTCTCTCTTCCTTGAGGCTACTTCACGCTGTCATCCCGCTACGATACCTACTGACTTTGCTTTCCAAAGTCTCAAAGAGTGGAACATTGCACACTATCCATAATATCTCCCTCGGGGTATATGGGAATATTTATACAGTTAAAGATCAAACCTTGTCTGGGCCAAACCAATCTCCCATCCTTCAGAGGTTGGTAAATTGGAGAAAGTTTAAACCTTTATTTACTAGAGCCTAGACATGTAGAAGCGCACTGTGAAATTCTACATAAAACCACATTATTTCCAATAATACAGAAAAGGCTGTACTGTCACGCTATAATGCCATATTCCACAGAAGAAAGCCTGTCTTTACTTGATCTTTTATATGCCTGGAACGCTGCACCTGGAGAAGCCTAATGGCTTGTCACAGCAAAGACGTAAACACTGTGAAATAGGCAGGTGACAAGCAATGTCTTTACAGACTCAGGGGCAGATTTACAAGCCCCCTGCACCACCACTACGTCACTTTTTGTGACGTACTGGTGGCACAGGGGGCTTCTCCATATTTACAAGGAGAGGATAAGCCACCCTGTGTGACTTTTCCTCTCCTTGTAAATATGGCCCCTTCACACACAGCACAGTGCGTGGAAGTGGCGTTCCATGGGTGTTGCTGTGGGTGTTCCCACGCAACACCCATGGAACAAGCACATCTCCAGATTTACGGGAAATCGTAAATCTGGAGATGCGTGTGAATGCTACGCCACCCTAGAGGTGGCGTAGCGAGGCGCAACGAGGAGAAATGTTTTCCTTTCCTCGTTTTTTCCACTTTCAATGGGTGCTGCATTCTACAGCACGCATTGAAAGATGAAAAAGCCTCTTGTGATTGTTTTTGTGCAGGAAGGTGCCGCTTCCTGCACAAAAGCAATCTCCCCATGACGCAGGCATCCTTGCACCATGGTGCAAGGATGCCGGTGCATGGCTGCAGTTTGTGCACCAGCGCTGGGGAAAGCACAGAGATGCGACATATTCTTGTAAATATGTCACATCTCTGTGCTTTCCAAACTAACGCAGCACGGCGCAGCAAAATGACTTGTTGCACCGTGCTGTGTTACTTTGTTGTAAATCTGTCTATACCCTTCCTCCCTAAAGCGCACAAAAGCAGCAATGTGTGATGAGGAACACACCGCCTCGATATTGTTGTGAGTGTGCGGAGAATGTTGATTTGTGCATTTTCTCCCAGCCTCTGGAAATGTTCTGTCATCCCATTACATCCTTACGAAGAGAAGACTGAGCTCGTGTTTTCCAGTCTGCCGCAGCCTGGGTGCCTCACATACTCCCCCCCCATGCCCACCTCCCTATGCTAACATGCCCTGCCCCGGTATCTATGGGCAATGGCCCACCCATGCATGGCATGGAGCACTTCCTGTCGGGGAGGGTTCGGGGGGTTGTGGGTACTCAGTGGCTCTCAGGTGGGGGGTACGAAGGGGCTGTTGAGAGACTGTAAATGACTACAAATTGGGATTGGCTGTTGAACGCCGAAGCCACAGTAATTACACAGCTGTTTCAAAATGTGCTTAAGTGGTCTAAAACTTCCAGGCAACCTCCCCCTGGCCCCCACCCTCAGATTAATTATTGTCTAAATGAAAGGACGTCTATGCAGGGATTAGGAGGCTGCGTACGAATCCCCTAAGCAATAAAGCAGAATTTCCTGATTGTCAACTAGTCTGCGCCATGCTGGTTTAAAATAATTAGGGGCAGATTTACAAGCCCTCTGCGCCATCAGTACGTCACTTTTCATAAGAGGAAAAGCCGCCCTTCCTTCCCCTACGAGGGAAGGAAGCTATTGCACTGGTGCTTACAAGCCTGCTGAATTTATATTTCAGCTCGGGCCAAATCCCTACTAATTGGAAACATGCAATAGTGGTTCCTCTATTGGAGAAACTGTCCTTGAACCCTGCGCTCCCAGAAAATCTGAGACCAGTATCATTGCTATCTTTTTTGCTAAAATAGCAGAGAAATTTTTTAACTACAACTAACCAAGTTTATGGAAGAAAACCAGGTACTTTACGAAACTCAGTCGGGTTTCAGGACCTTATACAGCAAATAATCGGATCTACTTCTAGTCTCCAAAGCATTAAAAATAGCAGCGGATGAAAGTAGGACAGCAGTGAGGTGCCGGGTTTTTAGGAACCCGGTGGTGCCAGGGGATAACACCCGAAGACCTCTGAGTTCTCCCTTGTTTTCCTCTCCTTGTAAATACGGCCCCTTCACACGCAGCACTGTGCATGGAAGGGGCATTCCATGGGTGTTGCTCTGGGTGTTCCCACGCAACACCCATGCAACAAGATATATCTCCAGATTTACTAGAAATCGTGAATCTGGAGATGCGTGTGAATGCTACGCCACCCTAGAGGTGGCGTAGCGAGGCGCAACAAGGAGAAATGTTTTCATTTCTCCTCGTTTTTTTTCAATGTGTGCTGCATTCTACAATAAAAAACAACACAGACTATAAATCCCATGAACCATAGGGGGGAGAGTCTCCATTGAAGCAGTAAACGGCAATTTAGCTGCATTTTTACCTGACATTTGCGATTTTGCACACGCTCTTGCAATCACTCCCGGGCCCTGCTGTCTAAATGCGCAGGCGCCATCTTGGGAGGGGGCAGGTCAGTCGGCTAGTCGTTCGCCCCTGACTGCATAAATACTGAGGCTAACATGCTAGTCAGAATCCTCCTGAGGCTTGAGCCGGGCGTAGACACTTTTTCAAAAGGTACTAATGTGATTGCCTGCGTTATTAATTGTTTTTAACTGCTTTTATTGTTGAACTTTTGAAACAGTAAACGGCGATTTAGCTGCATTTTTACCTGACATTTGCAATTTAGCACGCGCTTTTTCAATCACACCCGGGCCCCGCTGTCTAAACGCGGAGGCACCATCTTGGGAGGTGGCAGGTCAGTCGGCTAGTCGTTCCGCCCCTGACTGCATAAAAAAACAACACAGACCATATATACCATGAACCATAAGGGGATGAGTCTCCATAGTAACCATAGTCCAATCATACTCCGATCCAGTGTAACTGTATGACGTCCCTTCATGTTCTTCTTCACGGGAGGAAGTTAACTTTGAACGCTTGTCCCATTCAAATTTCTGATCATTCTCTACCACAGAGAGGTAACTTACATTATCCAATTCTTTATAATATTATACGTTTCTTTATTCACAACTATGGTTTTAACACCTACATTTCTTTACAGTTTTAGCCACAATTTAGCCACGTCCCTAGAGGTGGGCTACAAAACATGGCAGCTACATGGCCGCGCCAAAGGTAATCCCGTCTGCGCCCGTCCGCGCCTGGATGGCGCCAGGGATCAGGAACCCTGCCCGCTACTCTAGGGGAGCAGTTTGTTACTCCTCCTCTGAGATTTTAACTTTCAGAGCGGCAGTAGATAAGGAATGCATTTGGGGAAGCTGGGATTCTCATCTAGGGCCCGATTCACAGAACTAACTTAAGACAAAATCCTAAACTTACTACCATTTTGGTATTCACAGAAGGCACTTACTCATTTTGGTATTCACAGAAGGCACTTACTCATTTCGGTATTCACAGAAGTTAGGAGTCCTAACTTTAGGACTCCTAAATGCCTTCTGTGAATACCGAAAGTCTTAAAGTTAGGATTTTTCTCATTTTAGTAGTAGTAAAGTTAGGACTTCTAACTTTAGGACTCCTAAATGTCTTCTGTGAATACCGAAAGTCTTAAAATTAGGATTTTTCTCAATTTAGTAGTAGTAAAGTTAGGACTCCTAACTTTCAGATTCCTAAATGACTTCTGTGAATACCGAAAGTCTTAAAATAAGGACTTTTCTTAATTTATTAGTAGTAAAGTTAGGACTCCTAATTTTCGGACTCCTAAATGCCTTCTGTGAATAACGAAAGTCTTAAAATTAGGATTTTTCTCAACTTTACTACTACGAAACTGAGAAAAATCCTAATTTTAAGACTTTTGGTATTCACAGAAGGCATTTAGGAGTCCTAAAGTTAGGAGTCCTAACTTTGCTACTACTAAATTTAGAAAAATCCTAATTTCAAGACTTTTGTTATTCACAGAAGGCATTTAGGAGTCCTAAAGTTAGGAGTCCTAACTTTACTACTACTAAACTGAGAAAAATCTTAATTTTAAGACTTTCGGTATTCACAGAAGGCATTTAGGAGTCCTAAAGTTAGGAGTCCTAACTTCTGTGAATACCAAAATGAGTAAGTGTCTTCTGTGAATACCGAAATGAGTAAGTGCCTTCTGTGAATACCAAAATGGTAGTAAGTTAAGGATTTTGTCTTAAGTTAGTTCTGTGAATCGGGCCCCTAGATTTTCCTACATATCTCTAGAAACCCAGGTCTCGTCGACTGAACCTTTTTTCCCTGTCATAAAAGCGTAAAGGGAAGATTTTCTAAATCATAGCTCAAACAACTTTATGATCCAAATCCAATTTAGACTCAAAGGGCCACTGACTACGAGCAAAAGTTTTGAAGGTTTATTACAAAGCCAAAATTAATAGAAATAGGTACTGGAGCTAATGGCTGAGGGAGATGCATTTCTCTTTTAATACTGCAGCAAAGGGAGGGAAGATCACGAGGGTCCTAGAGCCTGTAAATGATTCTTTATTTGCCTGCTTTTAAACTGTAAATCTCTAAGCAAACATAGTCAGGATATCTGGGACTTATTAGCGGATCAGGAGCCAGTACGGCTGTTTTTAGCTAAAACCTGGCTGCGTCAAAACCCTGCACCTGCTTGAAGCAGGCGTAAGGATTGATGCAGCATTGTAAAGATAGGGCACCCCGGAGCCTTGCTGGAGCTGCGCAACTCCAGCAATGCGCCGACTTTACGGCACAGATGCGTCACGCATCTGTCCGTTTTTGCCCCATGGTGTGTCGCACTGTAAATGCGGCGCATCCATGGTGGCGGAGCCCTGACGCACAACAACTGGCGCATCCTTGCTGATATGCAGGGTTGCGCCAGTTATTGTAAATCTGCCCCTTCATCTATAGGCGCCCGAGCACGGCGAGAGCGTTTATTAATGATTGGACAGAAATATTGCCTCCTTATGCTATCCGTCATTCAACCTTTGTAGTTTTTGGGGACCTAAATTTACATTTTGATAAGGAATTTGTGAGCTTACAGCTGGTTTACAGGCCTTAGGTCTAGAGCAGTTAGTTCATGCCCCTACGCACATTAGGGGTCATACACTAGATAATATCTTCTCTAATAGTGCTCAGGTGGAAGTTTTGCCACCTGTGCCTGTGGTATGGCCTGACCATTTGATTCTTTCATTAAGATCAAGAATCCTAGGAAAGTCTCTTGCCAATTGATACAGCCTTTGGAGTCAAAATTGAAATGGTCCCTACTAACCCCTGACTCTTTCACAATCAAACTGTCTTTTAGCACTCAGGAACTGGTGTCCTCCACCCAGATAGCAGGCAAAAAAATCTCTTCGGGGATTAAGGAGGCAGTTGACTCCTTAACCCCCTGAAACTATGTAATAGTTTCCGCTTGAATCCTTCAGCGGAATGGTTTTCAGAGGAGTTAGCATTGCTTAAAAAGGAATGTAAACGTCTTGAACATTGCTGTAGGAAAAATTATCTGCCAGAAGTTGAAATACCTTGCAGCGCTAAAACACTACCATAAACAGATCAGGAAAACATGTCAGGAGTTTTATACTCATAAAATTGAATCAGTTAAGAACGCCCCCAAAGACATCTTTTGTATTGTCAAATAACTTACCTCCTTGGAGCGAGTTACAGCAGTGATGTCGGCATCAGTGGAGTATTGTAATAACGTAGCTAATTTCTTTTTGGAAAAAATAGAGAAGATCTACACCACCTTTCCAAAAACTAGTAGGAATTTTACTTTTAATTCCTCAAAGAGTGAAACATCTCATGAGGGAATGTTCACTTTCCAACCACTAGCCGAAAGAGATGTACTACAGCTTATGTCAGTAGTAAAATCGGGCTATCCCATGGATATTATCCCTCCAAACATTCTGCTACGAGGGAAGGAAGCTATTGCACTGGTGCTTACAAGCCTGCTGAATTTATATTTCAGCTCGGGCCAAATCCCTACTAATTGGAAACATGCAATAGTGGTTCCTCTATTGGAGAAACTGTCCTTGAACCCTGCGCTCCCAGAAAATCTGAGACCAGTATCATTGCTATCTTTTTTGCTAAAATAGCAGAGAAATTTTTTAACTACAACTAACCAAGTTTATGGAAGAAAACCAGGTACTTTACGAAACTCAGTCGGGTTTCAGGACCTTATACAGCAAATAATCGGATCTACTTCTAGTCTCCAAAGCATTAAAAATAGCAGCGGATGAAAGTAGGACAGCAGTGAGGTGCCGGGTTTTTAGGAACCCGGTGGTGCCAGGGGATAACACCCGAAGACCTCTGAGTTCTCCCTTGTTCCGGACCACAGAAACAATGAGTCTTCTAGTCGCAGTCAGAGATCAAGTTTTATTGGTAGCTACCAAGTAACACGTGTCCTAGAAGCACGACAAACACGGGTCATGTATTCTCAGGAGACTGTTCGTGTTCGTTTTTACAGAACCAGCCTTCTCCTTTTATACAGAAATAATGGCTTCAAGCAAGAATTCTTGAGTTTATGATATGGCTGTAAACATATTTCTGCAATAATACAAAGTGCGGAGTCATGTAAGCAAGCCCACATTTTAGATGTCCAGTTCGTGATAGATTACCCAGCAAGATCCGGGACTCCCATCAGATATCGATGAAACACCAATAAAGGCAGGTACCACCCAGTCATAAAACTGGCCATAAACAAGGAATATGGACAGGTGCATGTTTGTAGAAAGCATGTTCTGTATGGGGTGAATGGTTTGTGGAATGTTATGTGTCGATGTTATCGTATTCGGCCACTGGGCGAGGGGCTGCCCAGACAGGTTTGGCTAAAGGCAATGGAGTCAGTTGGGACAGGTCAGGGGGAAGTCAGGGAAGGTGGACGTGTCCCTTTGGATCAAGCTCGACCTTTAATTGACTTAACATGAGGGCAAGACGTAAGATGGATGCCGTTCACAAAATGGAGTCTAAGGGATTGGGACGGAAACTACGATTTAGGGGTGTTGGCAACCCTCGATTGTGACGCAAATACATAGGAATGATGTCCTAATCATTATCGGTTCATGGACACTAAATTCGTCATGGTACGTTGATATTTTGTGACACGGGTATTGGACCTCGATATTGGGATAACAACAGGGTCCAGATTTTCAGAACCACAGACCCTCCTTTTGCCCTTATGTAAGGCAATAACTCATGTTAATCCGAGTTCAAATCTGTATGAAGGAATTCGTGGAGATGCTGCTGTAACTTCATTCTGTTGCTCAGTTCGTCCCTTGACACAGGCTTCCGTACACATGAAGTAGCACAGAGGCCGGAGCGCACTGTACACATAGGCAGAACATAAACAGAAGTGTTAAGATCATCCCAATGAAGATCAGTGCTTTCCATCCCCAGGCAGCGATCAGTCCCCAGAACCACCCTAGCAAGGACCAATCCCCTTTCTCAACGTGAAGGGAACCAGATATTTCATGTAGTTTAGAGATGGCCTGGTATACTGTCGGCGCATTATCAGGGATGAATATGCAACAACTGGATTGGATGACTCTACACACACCACCACGATCGGCGAGTATGATATCAAGGGCAATTCGGTTCTGAAGGGTCATAAGTCGATCCGACTGAAGCTCGGTTGTCAAATTGCCAAGTGCTCCGGCCGTTGTAGTCACGGCGGATTCAACTATCCTTGCTAACTGGCAAATATTCCTTCTGTTCACCATAGGCCCCCAAAATGGCAGAAAACCTTTTGCGAAGTCAGCGAATTCCTGACCCGCGGTGTCGTCTTTACTCACGACACCTCTAGCTGTCCTTGTCCGATGGTAATCTGCTCGGGCCGTGTAGGTGGGAGGCAGCAGAAATGAGATGAAACACGTGCCTGAGAAGTCAGGTGGTAACCATGTATAGGTTTGGTCGTGGCAGACGAAATACGTGCCTTTGGCTGCTAAGAGTATAGGGGAAGTTCGGGAGGCGAACACGTATGTTTCTGTGCAAATGCTCTTTCCTAACTGTGCTGTAGGATCCCTACCAATACCTTGTAAACATAAGTGACCTCGGTGGGGCACTATCCAAACTGGGCGGGATTTCTTTGCTGCTTGGCTCTTGATCAGGTAAACGCCATGTTTGGTTACGTTCCAACGAGTGTATGGAATCAGTTCATCTTTGGGGATAGTCAGATATGTGTCGATATCCCTACTCATATTTCTTATCCCTGCTATTAGTGCCTTGTTACTGGAATCGCTCTCAGTGGAACGGGTCGGGTATGGTTCTAGGGCGAATAGGAACATTGTCTGAAAAGCCCACAGAGAACCATAATAACTAAATGGCAGGATGAAGTATGGGATACCCTTATCAGTCGTGTGCGGCATGAGTCCGCATATCCAACAGTTTGATGTGTTCATTATAGACTGGTGTTGGTGTAGGAGTTGGATGAAAGAGTTATTTACAAATTCGAGTCTTCTGGCAGACTCGTGTTCAGGTAGAGGGTGAAAAGAGTGTGGGGAGAGAGTGGGAGGAGGCGTTGGCAGAGTGTCATTTGAGAATAGGGAAACTCGAAATACGAATAGAGCATAACCAATCAAAAGCATCACAGTGCTACACAGCATTAGAACACATATTATAAAAAAACTTCTCTTGGACAGTATAGTACACAATTGTTTTTCAAAGTTCGTAAGTTTGACAGGTCTCTCTACCCTTGGAAACTCCATCCTCTACTTGCTGCCCGCGGTGGTAGGTTGATTCTGCCAGGGAGTGCGCTCCGTTCAGTCCGGGGTGACTCCCTCGGACCAACCAGAACCGTGGACCTAAAACTTCCTTGGTTGCACTCCCCACACTTCAACCGCGACCCTAGCAGCGGAACCGGATGGCGGTTCGAAAATCAAAAATGACCTAGTTCCCTGGGACGAGAGAGCTGGAAGATCAAAAATAGTTCTTGGGGGAAAAGGGAAATCACATTAGATCAAGTTTTATTAGTCTCTGGGGCTAGATCTCAGGTCGTACCGTCGCTTCTCAGGTACGGTGTGGTCTTTAAACAATGTCTCAGGTTCGGTAGTGTCCAACTGCATAGACGGTGACACAAGTCCTTGCAAAATACGATCACTCCTTTTCGGTACCAGTCTCTTTTAAACGTGCATCGCTGAAAGGGATGAAACGAGGTACGGATTCAGTCTCAGAGTCGGCAAGTCCTTTATCGACCCACCGGTCGTATGGAAGGGGCAGAGGGACCCGTTTGCAATGGGTCCCATGCACCCAGTTCTTTTTGCCGTCCACCCGAACAGCTGACCTCGTGGAAAGAAGCACCAAATACGGTCCGGTCCACCTCGGCTGTCCGTTGCTGGTGCGCTGGAAGTTCCGCACCAAGACCCACGTGCCGGGTTTGATTGTATGACCTGGATCGTCAGAGGCTGGCGGAGAGGAACTGTGAACCTGTTGGTGTAAAACACGCAATTTAGCTGTCAATTCGCACAAATAATCAAGCAGTACGGGGTGTTCTATTTCACAGAGTTTCTTTGGTCTTGGCACGCCCCAGACGTTGGCTGGGCGGCCAAACACTATCTCGTGGGGGCTAAGACCTAATCTGGAATGGACAGTCATCCTAGTTGACAAGAGTGCTAGGGGCAAGGCGTCAGGCCATTTAAGACCCGTACTGGCTTGGATCTTGGCTAGCTTGAGTTTCAATGTGCCATTGTAGCACTCTGCTAATCCAGATGATTGGGGGTGATTTGCAGCGTGGAATTTCTGGTGTATGCCTAGACACTCACACACTCTCTTCATCACTCGTCCTATGAATTCACTTCCATTATCACTCCAGACAATTCTAGGCATACCGAATCTCGGGAAGAACTCTTTGACAAGAGCTTTGGCAGTTGTCAAAGCGGTATTGTCTTTAAGGGGGTACGCTTCCACCCACCTTGAAAAGGCGCAAACAACAACAAGCACATACTTTAGATTGTTGCACCTCTCCATGTGGATGAAATCGAGCTGCAAAACCTTGAACGGATACGTAGGAGGCGCAAAATGACCAGCTGGAGTTGGAGTTCCTTTACCGGGATTGTGTTTTAGGCATATCATACAGTTTCTGACCACATTTTCTGCATATTTTGGGATATTGCTATTCTGCCATACTGGGGCCAATAGCTTACATATTCCTTTCGAACTGATGTGTGCCATGCCGTGAGCCATTGTTACTACTGCAAGTACGTATGCATTAGGTAGTAGCCATCGCTGGTGTTCCGATAATTCGACCCAACAACCATTCGCATCCAATCTACCCTTACTTTCTCTCCACTCATTCAACTCATTCTCAGTTGCCTCAGCTTGTATAGATTTCACGCATTCAATGGTGTCCTCACACATTCCCACATCAGCAATACATCTAGCGGGACCCGCAACATACATTCAACTCATCGTGTTCCTTGCGGTCTCTTTCGCAACCTCGTCTGCAAATGCATTCCCGCGGCCAACATCGTCTTGAATTTTCTTGTGTGCACTGCATTTCATAATGGCAACTTGTAGTGGCATGGTCAGTGACTCAAGGAGCTCATTAACTAGCTGACCATGTTGTATCTTTGCACCATGTGATGTAAGGAAGCCACGTTCACGCCATAATCTCCCAAAACTGTGAGCCACGCCAAAGGCGTATTGGCTGTCCGTGTACACATTCACTCGCTTTCCTTTTGCTAACACGCATGCTCTGGTAAGTGCAATAATTTCCGCAGCTTGTGCAGAGTTGTGGGAAATACGTGCGGTCTCTATAATGGTGTGTAATGTTGTTACGGCATATGCGGCAGTCGTATCACCATTCGGTAACTTGAAACATGAACCATCAACCCATAAAGTATCGTTGCATTCAGGAAGGGGAGTGTCTTGTAAGTCTACTCTCCCTTTTGTCTCTTCTTCTGTCTTGAAGCAGCAGTCATGTTTATCAATCTTGTCTGTGTCTGTTTCTGTCGGGATGGGTAATAGCGTAGCAGGGTTGAGTGTATCACACCTCTTTATGTGTATGTGACTTGCTAGCAGTGTAAGTTCGTAACTGGATAATCGAGCGCTAGTAAGGTGTTGTGTCTTTGTCCTGTTTAGCAAAATGTCTACTGCATGTGGAACCATAACAATCAGAGTATTATTCATGACTAATCCAGCAGACTGTCGAATGCAGACAGCTGCTGCGGCGGTGGCTCTCAGACAACTTGGTAGTGCCTTAGCCACAGGATCTAGAGTTGCCAAAAATACGCGCATGGGCGCTGTTTGTCCCCAAAGTGTTGTGTTAGGACTGATAATGCACAGCCTTCCTTCTCATGGACATATAATGTGAAAGGCTTACTGTAGTTGGGGTTTCCCAACACAGGAGCCGAACACAATGCATCACGCAACTTGTGGAAACTCGTCTGACAATCTTCAGACCAGGGCATAGGATTGGGCGTATCTTTACGGAGTAGTGCCAGCAAGGGTTTAGCTAGTAGTGAGAAATTCTGTATCCATTGTCTACAGTACGATGTAATGCCCAAAAAGGCTCGAACTTCTCTCTGTGTCCTTGGGGCATTCAGTTCTGCAATTGCCTGTATTCTTTCTGGTGTCAGTCTCCTTCCCTCCTTCGAGAAGATGTGACCTAAGTAGGTTACTTCTTGTCGGCAAAATTGTAGTTTGGAAAGAGATACTTTGTGCTTCATGTCACATAAGTGACGGAATAATGACAATGTAGCTCGCTTGCAAACTTCCTTAGTGTCTGCGGTGATCAGCAGATCGTCGACATACTGAATCAGAGTCGAACCATCTGGTAGAATAATCGTGTCCAGTTGTGTTTTCAGGGCCTGACTGAATATTGATGGGCTTTCGCAGTAGCCTTGAGGAGCGCACTTGAAGCGGAAGCTTCGTCCTCCTAAATTGAAGCCTAAAATGTCTCTACTCTCCTCGGCAATCGGGATGCTGAAGAAAGCGTTCTTCAGGTCAATCACCGAGAACCAATTTGCTGAAGCTGGAACCATTGTCAATAAAGCAGTAATGTCGGGGACGACTGGAAACTGTGGAATAACTACCTTGTTCACTTCTCTGAGGTCGATCACGAACCTGTATGCAGGCGGTTGTGAATGATCAGTGCGTTTTAAGACGGGCAAAACCGGACTGTTACAGACATTTCCTGTCGTTTCTTCGATGACGTCTTTATCAATCAAATCATAAACAATTTTCAACAATGCTTTTTCGCATTCGCTAGATATTTTGTATTGGGGAATACGTGGCAACCTAACGTCGGCTTTCAAGGTTATGACATATGGTGTTATCTCCAAACGACCTACATCATTAGAACCATTAGCCCAAAGTATATCAGGAAGTGATAACAATTCAGTTGGAATATTTTCCTTTGACAAATACATCGAAGAAATGACCTTCTTACCTAAAGTAAGTTGTACTCCCGAGGGAGAACAGTACAAGGTCGCATATAACCTTTTTAGTAAATCCAAACCTAACAAATTTTCACCACAACCTGTTGTCAAAATGAGGGGTGCTTCTAATTCGCATGGACCAACAGAAAGGGATATAGGACTAGAGATCGGGTTTCTAACAGGGGCGCCAGAGAAACCTACTGAGACATTCATTTCGCCAGACAAAGGTGCGCCAGGAAGTTTCGAGTGCATAATAGAACTTTTTGTAGCACCAGTATCCAGCAGAAATGGCTCTGACACTCCTGAGGTAATCACCTCGACATAAGGTCCATTCTGATCTACCGGAACTGAGACAACTCCCTCTCTTTGTCCATGGCTGTCCTAGCAATCATTACCCTCATTTTCGTGTTCGGAGTAATAGTCGTCAGCATAGTACTGAGCTGACTTAGACGATGAATTATTCTGTTGGTCAAAGCTATTCATGGACTTCTGAGGCGGAAAAGAAGTTGTATTCTGAGTGAAATTTCCACGGCCTCTACCTCTAGGGGTATGCTGTACACCTCTTCCCCTTACACCTTGAGCACCGTTTAAACGTCGCGCAAGAGCCGGACAATTACCTTTAAAATGACCCTCTTCCTTGCAATACGCACATTGATTCGGGCCATATGTAGGACGCTGATGGGAAAACTCGTTACCTTGCGCGTTCCTCGAATACTGCTGTCGTGGTTGATAGTCGGGCTGACTAGCCGTGCGAGGCGGATAGGCCTGCTGGAGGAGAACCTTAGTTTTCAAATCTTTCGTCTTTTTATCTGCCTTGTCTAGCTCGTCCCTACGCCTATTTTCATAGTACTGGGCTGTAGCTAAAATCTGCGCTGACGTAGAGACAGCCCAAGCACTCTCAGAGTCTTTTAGTTTATTACATAGTTCAGGGAGCAAATTATGTACGAACTTGTCCACAAACAATCTTTGGCCACCCTCGGTAGCCATATCTTGACCACTGTGGTCGGTGAATGTTTCCTCAAATCTCGTGAAAAAGTCAGACACATTCTCATCTTTCTTTTGTTTACATGCTGATAGCTTGTCCCAATTTACGCGTACTTCAGGCATTATTGTCTTCATGTACGCTATAATTCTACCGGGAAGTTCAGCTATTAACGGCTCAGGTTTAAAACCACCGACTTGTCTAGCATCTGTAGTTGCAATGTTCGCCCACGAGTCACCTAGGGGCCCGATTCACAGAACTAACTTAAGACAAAATCCTAAACTTACTACTTTTGGTATTCACAGAAGTTAGGATTTTGTCTTAAGACAGACTTAAGACAGACTTAAGTTAGGATTCTGTCTTAAGTCTGTCTTAAGTCTGTCTTAAGACAAACTTAAAACAAACTTAAGACAAAATCCTAACTTCTGTGAATACCAAAAGTAGTAAGTTTAGGATTTTCTCTTAAGTTAGTTCTGTGAATCGGGCCCCTAGTTCCTGATCGTGATCCGTATGACGTATCTTGCTCCATAAAGGATGTGGAACAACGTTCCCAAATAACATGTCTACATCCGCTAAATTCCTTATACATGAGCTTGCAGTTTGTGATAACTCCTTATAATACCCAGTTGGGTTTTTACGAGGGTCAGGTAGTGACTGCTTGAGTGCTAATACTTCCGATCTTTTCCATGGGACATGTACCCATACACGCTGGAAATGGGGCAGAATTGGTGGATTAGCATTCGCATCACCTTCCCTCCAAACTGGAGGAACCTCTCTCATGGGGTACTGTCTCGCTCTTTTCCCACTAGACGTACCACATTCAGACGATGACCCAGAGTTACCACCTGTACTTCGATATGATAATAATACCTCAACTGCTTTGTCGACATCGGGACCTACAATCATGCCTTCCCCAAATTTAAATCGTACATTACACAACTCTCGAGCGTTGCTCTCTTGACCATTATCTTCCAAATCCTCACACAGAAAAACACACATCTGTTCAAAAACATATCTTTGCATCGGTTCATCCCATTGACGGAAGACGTTCATGACGGACTCTACATCATATCTGGCTGTTTCCAGAGCCCAATTCTGTGCTAACTTATTCAGGGATTCCTTCTCTTGATAATCAGGCATTTGGCTTCGTAACTGTCTTTATCCCGTATTAGGGGTCGTTTTAGGCGACCGAAACAGTGGTGAAGGAATGTTAGTAACAATGCTGGCCATTTTATGCCAGACGAAAGGTGAAAGCGGAGGAATAACTGGTGGCAGAACAGAGTCACGCAAAGCAGAAACAGAAGCATTCGCAGAACTAGTATCAGAAGAAATAGAAGGTGCGCTAGGCGAAGTTGTAGAAGGAACAGTAGGAGAAGTAGATGTGACTGGTGAGCCTTGAGGAGGCTGCACTAGAGAAATAGAAGCCAGCTGAAGAGTAGCTGGTGAGTGCTGTAGAGGAGCTGGTATAACAGCTACCAGAGGTGCAACTAAAGGTTGCGGAGGTGCTGTGGCATTTTGCGCATAGGGTGGTGGCGAACTTAGCAAATGCGCCATTAATGGATCTTTTTCACGCTCTTTTACTGTCTCTTGCTGAAGAGATGGTAAAACAGGATAGCATTTATCTATTGCCATTTTACGTTGCCTGTGCAACTGCTCACTTATTCGATCCTCTTCGTTGTCTTTAAATTTTATCGCGGCTTGCATTACTGAAATACCTCTTTCCCTCTTATTCTTCTTTTCTAATTTAATTTCCTTTTGTTTGGCCTCTTTACGCCATAAGCGGAAAGAGTCAAACATCGCCGGTCGGGCTTTCTTCTTGAACAGTTTGACCTCTAGGTTATCTAGAATTTCTGAGTCGAAACTACCATATTGGGGCCATTTTAAAACACCATCCTTACGGGTGTATTTTATCCACACTTCATTATATGTGATAGGACCTACGCCATGTTTTACATAGAGCTCATACGTTGGAGTTCCAATTGGAGGAACCGGACAAGAATCCTCTAATCGGGAGTCCTTATTATAACCAAGACAAAACAAGTTTCCAAGTCTGCTAAAACCAGGCATCTTCGCTCACTAGTCTAGCTTCAAACTTCAAAGGTTTATCTATTACGATATTTCTCGTGAAAACACGAGTCCTTCGGCTTTGGGGCTTGCAAGTACCAAATCAAGTCGTATCTCAAGGATACCAAAAACTAAGGACAAACTAAGGACTGGGAGACGCTCCACTTATACTTAACTGAAGTATTTGAAGATCGGTGATGTCGCTAGAAGACTCGTCTATCGTTTCGCTCTACCAAGGATCACTGGGTCCAAAACAAGGCGATAGTCAGGTCAGCAGTCCTTCGTAGCCGTCGGGACGCGGGGAACCTCGCAGCAAAGACCTTCGGAACCACGTCGACATACAGGGGTCGCTGAAGTGGCTGGCCGTCCTCCGGAATTTTCACACGAAGCTCCTCACGAACATCTGGCTTGGACCGTCGCCGCTTGATATCGCCCCGAGTTGGGCGCCAACTGAGGTGCCGGGTTTTTAGGAACCCGGTGGTGCCAGGGGATAACACCCGAAGACCTCTGAGTTCTCCCTTGTTCCGGACCACAGAAACAATGAGTCTTCTAGTCGCAGTCAGAGATCAAGTTTTATTGGTAGCTACCAAGTAACACGTGTCCTAGAAGCACGACAAACACGGGTCATGTATTCTCAGGAGACTGTTCGTGTTCGTTTTTACAGAACCAGCCTTCTCCTTTTATACAGAAATAATGGCTTCAAGCAAGAATTCTTGAGTTTATGATATGGCTGTAAACATATTTCTGCAATAATACAAAGTGCGGAGTCATGTAAGCAAGCCCACATTTTAGATGTCCAGTTCGTGATAGATTACCCAGCAAGATCCGGGACTCCCATCAGATATCAATGAAACACCAATAAAGGCAGGTACCACCCAGTCATAAAACTGGCCATAAACAAGGAATATGGACAGATGCATGTTTGTAGAAAGCATGTTCTGTATGGGGTGAATGGTTTGTGGAATGTTATGTGTCGATGTTATCGTATTCGGCCACTGGGCGAGGGGCTGCCCAGACAGGTTTGGCTAAAGGCAATGGAGTCAGTTGGGACAGGTCAGGGGGAAGTCAGGGAAGGTGGACGTGTCCCTTTGGATCAAGCTCGACCTTTAATTGACTTAACATGAGGGCAAGACGTAAGATGGATGCCGTTCACAAAATGGAGTCTAAGGGATTGGGACGGAAACTACGATTTAGGGGTGTTGACAACCCTCGATTGTGACGCAAATACATAGGAATGATGTCCTAATCATTATCGGTTCATGGACACTAAATTCGTCATGGTACGTTGATATTTTGTGACACGGGTATTGGACCTCGATATTGGGATAACAACAGGGTCCAGATTTTCAGAACCACAGCAGCATTGATCCTGCTGGATTTGAGTGCAGTTTTTGATACGGTATCCCAAGGCCCTCTTTTGGAACGGTTGAGGGATGCTGGGATCAGAGGCCGCAAATGGGAATGGATTAAGCATTTCCTACAAGACAGATCCTTTCACGTCCTGTAATGGTCCTTTAAATCGAATATCTGTCCCCTGTTGCAAGGGGTGCAACAGAGCTCTGCCCCGAGTCCAACGTTATTTAACGTTTATATACGTCCATTAGCAGACATAGTCGTGAATCATGGGATGAGACTAGTGCCTTATGCTGATGACACACAGCCGATCATCACGTCATAACATAAGGATATAGGGGATGCGCATAAATTTAAGTTTGTTTAATTGACTTGGCTAACTGGATGAATCTCAGTTGCCTGCATTTAAATGCAGGCAAGACTGACATCATGGTAGTTAGTAAACAGCCATCGGATATGAGACCATCTGGTCTCATATCCGATGGCCGGAAGAATGAGGGCCGACCCCGTTTCCTAAATCTAAGATCAAAAACTTGGGAGTATGGTGTGATAACACCCTTTTGTTCACGGAACAGATATCAGCTCCGTCCGGCATCTGTTTTGCCCTTTTAAGGATGATATAGAAAATCTTAGACCATCTACCTTGGGAGTAAAAAAGACCATTATTCAGGCATTGATTAGATCTTGATTAGATTACTGCAACATTCTCTACTTTGAGGTCACCAAAAGCAATATGAGAATGCTGCAGAAAGTCCAAAAGGCTACAGCCCGGATATTATTGAATATCCCAGGACGAGCCCCTGTGGGAGTGGCCCCATGGGGACTACGCAGGTTACCGATGCAGGACAGAGTAACTTTTAAAGCTTGGTGCTTTTGCCGTAGGATTCTGAACGAGAAAGGGCCTAGATATCTTCGGCCCCTACTCCCTCCCTACAGACCTATTTGGAATATTACGTCTGCGGGTACTGCAAAGCTGACAGTGCCAAAAATTAAAAAGGCACGCTTAGGCGGCCGATCCTTTATCATTTTAGCAGCAAACGCTTGGAACCAAGGGCCCGATTCACAGAATTAACTTAAGACAAAATCCTAAACTTACTACCATTTTGGTATTCACAGAAGGCACTTACTCATTTCGGTATTCACAGAAGTTAAGTCCTAACTTTAGGACTCCTAAATGCCTTCTGTGAATACCGAAAGTCTTAATATTAGGATTTTTCTCAGTTTAGTAGTAGTAAAGTTAGGACTTCTAACTTTAGGACTCCTAAATGCCTTCTGTGAATACCGAAAGTCTTAAAATTAGGACTACTTTACTACTACTACTACTACTACTACTAAAATTTAAAAACATAACATAAAAAAACACTGAGGGAGAGGTGTCCCTGTAGGACCAGAGGGTGCAGGCAACCCTGTGAGTCTCTGAGTACAAAAGGAATGAGGGCAGTTTTTTCGGTAGGTCCCACGACAGCTCCATTAGCGTTGGGAACCATGTCTGCGACTTCCAGATCAGTGTGACCAACACCAGAGATGGTGTCTGTCATCTGACTTGAGCCGCTACCCTGGGAGTCACCGCGAATGGTGAGAAGGCTTACGGAAGATCCTTTGCCCAGTCTTGGAGGAAGGCATCCACTGCTATGATTTCCAGATCCGGTCTCCAGCTCACATATTGTGGAAGTTGATGGTATAACCCTGATGCAAAAATGTCCAAATGGCAAGGACCCAATCTGCCCATCAGTGCTAGGAAGATCTTGTGATGCAGATGCCAGACGCTGCTGTCCGAGGAGTTCCTCAAATTCCAGTCCGCCACCATATTCTGTACTCCTGGGAAGTACTCTGTCATCACCGAAATCTGATTCTATTGGCAGTAGTTCCAGAAATCCTTTGTCAAATTTGATGGTGTCTTTGTGGGGGTGCCCCCCCAGCCGATTGATGTACTGGATCGCTGAGTTGTTGTCCATCCATAACAGAATGCAACAGAACTCTGTCTCTGGTAAGGGATTTGACCGCAAAGGATCCAGCAAGGAGTTCCAAGCTGTTGATGTGTATCTGCAGCTCCTCCTCTGACCATTATCCCCCCTTGGACACATCTCCACATCTGGCTCCCCAGCCGGCTGGCGTCTGACTTCATGACTATGTCTGGTGTCATCCCAAAGGTTGCTCTCCTGTTCCAAGCATCCAGTGGCTGATTCACCTCTGGAGGTCTGTTCTGGATTCTTGTGTCAGGGATATTAGTTCTAAATAAGTTAACTCTCTTCATAGGTGTATCGTCTTCAGTCTCTGTAGAGCTCAGTATTGCAGGGGGCCGGGGATATTGATTGGCTTCTATGGATGACAAAAGAAGTCCTACAATCTGGGCCCATTGCTGCAGGGAGGTCCTGTCCCATCTTAGGGCTTTTCTGAGTTCCTTCTGGATTATGGATACCTTTCAGGATGGTAGGCTCAGCGAAGCCAAAGTCAATTTAAAGAGAAACCCCAAGAAGGTCATCTGTTGTGCGGGTATCAGTTCGGACTTCCGCTTGTTAATGACGAAGCCTGGATCCTGAAGTGGCGCAATGGTCATGTTCAGATTGCCCAAGAGAATAGTCATTTGTACTCCTTTTGTGCAAAGGGTTGCTGCCATTGGCTGCAGTAACTAGGTGAAGCACCAAGGGTCCGATGAGGGGCTGAATGGGAGAGCCCAAAACTCAGAAATGTGTCCCCTCCATGTGAATTGGCAGAATCTCCGGTGTGGTGGGTAAACGGGAACTAAAAGGTAGCATCCTTAATATCCAGCCTGACCCTCCAGTCCCCTGTAAGGAGAATATCCCTGAGCAGATAGATACCTCCACTTTTTAAGTGGTGATATACCAGCCACTCGTTAAACCCTTTCAAGTTTATGATGGTGATGGGCTTGAATCCCTTTTCTTTTTTCTTCACGAGGAATAAGTTGATCAGAAACTGGTTTGGGTGAAGTACTGATCTTTAAGTGGCACCTTTTTGCAGAAGTTCTGCTACCTCAGAGTCTATAATAATAATCCACTTTTGTATAGCGCAAACAATCACCCGTAAGGGTCTCTAGGCACTGCGGGCCATTTGGAAGATTAAGTAAGCTATTGCCCAGAGTCACATGGTGCTGGGCTAAACTGCCGCCGGAGCTGGGGATCGAACCCTGATCCCCAGATTCCAGAGTCAGTCATCCTGGCTGCAGCGCCACACATCTCCTGGCTGCATGCCCTCCATTGAGAGAACCAGTGGCTTCGGACGAAGCTCCTGAACAGGGGATTCGTAAAATTCTATGTGGAATCCTCTCACTGTTTGTAGGACCCAAGGGTCCTCTGTAATCTTTCCCCAATTCTATGCATACTACAGAAGTATCCCCCATAGATCTTGAGGGGATGAAGGCATTTTGCTTACCAGAGTTTCCTTCTGGGATGTCGTTGGCTGCTCTGCCGGCTCGGTTGCTCTCTCGTCTTTCTGTGCCCCTGCTGAGGTAGAAGGTCCCCTGTCGGCCTTCATTCCAGCCATTGTTCCTCTTGAACTGACCTCTAGAGGAACCTCAGTAGTATGGTCAGCCAGAGGAGCGGCCTCTGTCTCTTTCTGGCCCCTGCAAAAACCTTCCTAGAAAAAAATCTTTTTTATGGAGGCTTGCACCTTCTTGAGGTCAGAGAAGGTTGTTACAAAAGTATTCAGCTCCTTGATGAAAGGGTCCCCAAATAGGTTACCATGTGCTATGGCCCCACCCCAGACTTAGCCAGTTTCCCCAGCTTAGGGTCGATCTTAATGAGAAGAGATCTCCTTCTTTCCACCGTCAGTGCGTAGTTTGCGTTACCGAGCAGGCAGATAGCACTCAGTGCCCAGCCGGCCACTATCTCTGTGGGCATAAGAACCCCAAATTGCTAAGAAAGCTCTGCTATTTGAATGATTTGGGTGATAGGTCCAATTACATCTAAGAGTTTGTCCTGGCAGGCCCTCCAAGATCGATCAATGCCCTTCTTAGGGTCTCACATATGTTTACTAAAAAAGGTGCATAGTTCATCGTCTATGTCAAGGGTGGCCGCTACCTTCCCTTTCAGTGATAGTCTTGGACAAACTCAACCTGAGACTTGCCCTGACATCCTTCTCCAAAAGATGGTGGATTTCGCTGGTGACATACTCTGCAACTTTTTGGTCTGGGGTCCACTCGGCTGACCTAGGATGATACATGTCAGATGGGTTGAACATGTCTGAATATCCACTGTCTCCTTCTGGGGACTCAGAGGGATTGTATCCAGGGCGCCATGGTCTGCACCACTTATTTTCAGGTGTTTATAAAACTTTGCCGAAGCAGTGTTTTGCGGAAAGGCAATATGCAAATGTGGGCTACATTTTTTTTATCATGCCCTAGCCGATTTCTAGTCCTAATCCAACCCTGCATTAGGTCTCGCGTTACTGAATGTTTGAGCTATTGCCGTTGCATTATTATTTGCAACGCCAAAAGGTCAAACTGTCCCTAATGCAAGACCTACTGCACTGCAAATGCTTGTTATTACTGGCACTGCTCCAGACACACCCTTGGCCATTGAAAAGATCCCCAAAAAGAATTATGCCTTTTCAAATGAACGCTCATCACTCCCGCCACTTTTGTTGTCACATGTCAAGCTCATGCTTGCAGGGCGAGGATTCCCTCGTCCGTCCTCACGGGCCAGTCATTCAGCCCTAACCCCTCCCGCCCTTCAGAAAAACAAAGGGGGATATTCTCAAGACCGTATGATAATTATCGCATAATTAGCTTAATGCAGCTCTTCACATCGCAGTCTATCACGGGAAAATAACACTGTGTTAACGTTGCATTCTCAACACGGCGGTACCATGCGATACTCTCACGACAACGCGTCAAATGTCCGCGATAAGGTAATCGGGATGGCAATAAAAAAGTAAACCCCAATGCGAAAAAAGTTGCGATGGTCCAACCAAATAAAAAAATCTGTGATAATATTCCCCAATCCTGCAACTCACACATGTCAGGTGGGAAAATCACTATAAAAGTTGAAAAAAAACATACAAACAAAAGCCAAACAACCGCGAAGCACAATGGAGGGAGCCGGAGCAACCAGAACCCCACAAGCCCCCGGAAGACAAGCCTAGGACGTCGGGGTCAGGGAAGGGCAAGGACAAGAAGAGTAGGAAGAAGCGTTTCAGTCCGCAGGAAAACAGGATCCTGATAACGGAGGTGGTAGAACACCATCAACTACTGTTCGACACCTCCACTGTATCATTGGCAATAAAAAATTAAATATGGCAATCCATCGTGGACAAGGTGAATGCAGTCGGAGTGCTGAAGAGGACAATGGAATAGGTCAAGAGGCGCTGGAATGATGTGAAGCGCAAAACCAAGCAGAAACTCGCCAAAAAACAGAAGGCAGCAATGCAGACGGGAGGTGGGAGTCCTGCACCACAGGAGGAGCTAGACGAGAGGGAGGAAATGGTGTCCACAGTCATCAGTGGGGAGACGGTGGCAGGAGTTGCGGGACCGGGCACTGCTCAACATGACCAGACACAACAGGACCAGGGTGAGTAATGGCCAAGAATTGAGGGTACGGGGGGAGATGGGCACAATGGCACACATGCACAATTAAGGGCCCGATTCCGATCTCGATCGGAAGGGCACCGAATCGGGTTCAGCATTAGCGGATCGATTCGGAGGCTGAATTTCCGTCTGGTTCATACACGGGTCCGGACGTCGATGTACGATGCGAACAAGCTCAAAATCTCCGTCCGAATCGTTTCCGGGTCCCAACCGCTCCGTACAACTCGGCCGTAAGCTAACCGTGGTGCGCAATGGAGGCTAATTCCGACCGAGCCAGTACGATGCTCGATTCGGACATCCGGATTGAGTCGGAGCTGCCGGCTCACTGTAGCTCCCAGAGTTGAGCTTTGGGGGTCCTCATCGTACCCCCTGTTACCCGCAGCCTTATGACTCAGACACAGAGGGAGACCCATGGGTCTCCCCAACACAGGCAGGTATGGTGCGGATGGCACCAACGCGTACCCACTGTAGGGGGCGCACTTGTCCACAACAAACCCATTCAGTCAATGGGAGTCCATGTATGCATTGTACGATCGGCTCCCATTGACTTCTATGGGAGTCCGACCGAACCGAGTCCTAAAGCATATGGCCGCATCGTACTCGCTCGGCAGGAGTCCGAATCGGTCGTAAAACACCCCGGATCCGGCTCGGTCGGAGTGCTTTCCAACCAAGAACGGAATCGGCCCCTAAGTAGAGCACATCTTCGGACAAACCATGCCCCAGATCCCCAACTCCCACCAAGAGACCAGTGTACCCAAGTATGCAACATCTCAGCACTGTATAAGCACAGAAGTCAAAGGCACACCGCATGAAAGGGTGAAGGGGCAACACAATCAGAGTTGCAGAGGTGACTCCCCCAAAATACAGCACACAGACATTACATGCAGAGCACATCAAAATTGACAACAAAGTGGTACAAACAGCAACACGTCCACAACAGAACAGAGGACACAACTGGTCCTGCTTGTGTGTCGAAACTTTTACAACAGAACAAGGGAACCCTGAAGGTATGCCATGGGGACCTTGGGCATTATCATATTCTACAAAACAGTGGTCCCTATAAATGGACAATGATATACAAGATCAATAATCATACACCTAATAAGTGATATGTCTTTTGTCCAGCCGGCAAGAATTTTATTTTTTCAATAAGTTGGATTTCAAAGCTTTTTGAGAACAATTAATGTCAAGCAGGCACAGCCGTGACCCTCAACATACAAGACAAAACAACGAAGCAGGTGGCCAAAAAGGGCAAAGCAAAAGAATATATGTCTGTATACTTGTAGTCAGTGTAACAGACTTAAAATTGTTTAAAACACACCATTGCATTTACTCATTATTACATTAATGTTTTGCATATGGGGTTGTTATGGTCGAAGACGTTTCGATGCCTTTTTACATTTAGGGCATCATCATCAGGACAAGAAATAACAACATTGTTGTCTTGAACATGAATTCATAGCACTATGCCTTTTTGTTACATTTACTACACATAAGGTGATTACATTGGAAAAAAAGGGGGGAGGTAAAACCAGAAAATTGACATGAATAAAAGGCATGTTACTTTTGACCTTATAATAATACCTGAAGTGATTATAAACGGCGAGTGAAGAGGTGTTTTATAAATAAGAGGTGATAGTCGCGGCGGTTACATGATCATTAAACATAAAACACCTCTTCACTCGCCGTTTGCGATCACTTCATGCATAATTATAAAACACCTCTTCACTGCGTTTATAATCACTTCAGGCATATTATGAGGTCAAAAGTAACATGCCTATTATTCATGTTAACGATCACGTAACCGCCGCTACTATCACCTCTTCACTTGCCGTTAGTGATCACTTCATGCATAATTATAAAACACCTCTTCACTCGCCGTTTATAATCACTTCAGGTATTATTATAAGGTCAAAAGTAACATGCCTTTTATTCATGTCAATTTTCTGGTTTTTCCTCCCCCCTTTTTTCTCAATGTAATCACCTTATGTGTAGTAAATGTAACAAAAAGGCATAGTGCCATGAATTCATGTTCAAGACAACAATGTTGTTATTTCTTGTCCTGATGATGATGCCCCAAATGTAAAAAGGCATTGAAACGTCGTCGACCATAACAACCCCATATGCAAAACATTAATGTAATAATGAGTAAATGCAATGGTGTGTTTTAAACAATTTTAAGTCTGTTACACTGACTACAAGTATACAGACATATATTCTTTTGCTTTGCCCTTTTTGGCCACCTGCTTCGTTGTTTTGTCTTGTATGTTGAGGGTCACGGCTGTGCCCGCTTGACATCTAATAGTTCTCAAAAAGCTTTGATATCCATTTTATTGAAAAAATAAAACTCTTGTCCGGCTGGACAAAAGACATATCACTTATTAGGTGTATGATTATTGATCTTGTATATCATTGTCCATTTATAGGGACCACTGTTTTGTAGAATGTGTGTAGAAACTGGCAAATCACATTTGGCATTGTAGGGAAATTGCCAATGTACAAATAAAAACACACATCCATGATGTTGTCGAAGTGTCCACTGTCCAGCATCACACAGATAGCTGTTCCCAAACAGTCACAATGTACATTGTCATGCAGTCTGAATGTAAACATGTACAATGCGTCAACAAACATGTGAACACAATGTTAAATGCATCTCTTCTTCACATTGCAGAGGGAAATCCAACACCTCCTGCAGAGCAGCCTGAACCTCTCTTCTCTGATGACGAAGAGGACCACCACACCTTCGACCCCAACGCCGTCCCACAGCTCGTGGAGAGACTCCGTACCCCACCTCCAGGAGCAGAGCAGCCTTGCTGCTATGAGGAGACCCCACCCCATGCACAGACCACACAGCAGGCAGCACCCATCACCACGGCTGCCTCACTGGACCCCCACGAAGAACATATGGCCTTCCAACGCCGTGTGTTGGGGTGCCAGGAGAAGGTGGCTGAACAGGTGTGGGTGGGGTTCGACCGCATGGCAGCCAAACTAGATGCCATAGTGGGTGTCTAAGTCCCATCCGGGACCACTCACAGTCCCTAACGGACACCCACAGTCCGCTCCATGCTCTCCAACGAACCAGGGCTGCCATTGCTGGAGTCCTGACTCAGAGACAAGAACAACTGTCTAGTCAGAGTGGCTCTAGCGATCTCACCCGGGAGTTGGGACACATGCGGAGGATCATGGAGAACATGGAGAGGATGCAGGTGGAAAGAGCGGCTGCCACGGCTGCATACCAGCGAGAGGTAGCTGGGTTCCTCAACACCCTAAAGACTCTCCTCATGGCATTGCTGCCACAAGGCCTGGCGCTGATGCATGCTGCTGCTACCACTCCATTCACATCTCCAGCCCCTGAAGTGTCAGTGCGACACAGTGCAACAGACATTCCATCTCCTGGCCCCTGAGGTATCACTGCCACACAGTGCTGAATACAGAACACCACCACCCACACGTGAGGCACATGTAACAGCAGAGAACGAAGATGCGGATGAATCTGTCTTCATGGTGAGAAGGACGCAGTAGCATTCATCTCCGCCATATGGCCGTTTTTTGCTTGGTTCTACCCTCTGCATCATCACCTTCCACTGTCCCCTGATACACTCTGCGACACTCACCTTGGACCTCGACATGGACTGCCATATACTGTTTGGTCTTCAATGACACAGTAATCAGCCTGCTGACTGAGCTCTTCCCCTTCCATTGAACTTGTCATTCCCTGAAGGACTCTGGCTGGCCCTCCACGGGCCAACAATGTAAAGTGGGGTTTGCATGGTCCTGTACTGTTCCAGCTACAACACTGAATGTGCATTAAACATTCATATTCACACAGATGTGTCATGTCTATGATCTTTCAAGTGTGGAAGTATGGATGAATATAGACTCAGTGCTTTCCACTTACATCCATGTTGCTCATGTTGTGGGACTTGGGTCACAGGGTGACACATTACGGATTGCAGTCCGGGTGGCGCGGCACTATAACAAGGACACACGCATTAGTTACTTCATTGTTCAGCCCAGGACGGAACCACACCCAGCTCTCCGGGGTCATTATTCACACCCATACGCCAGGCCAGCCCACTCCGCTTACGCTCACGGGGGGAGACAACGCTACATGTCCCAGGTCTTCCCTGTGGTGATCTGCTGATCACAGGTCTAGTTGTCAGCATGCCACAGCCACTCCCTCACGGCTGGCTTACACCCACACCACACCCATCCAGCACACGTATAACAAGACATGTAACCGTGCCAATAAAACGGACCGGGCACAAGTGCTGGATGCCATTTCCTCTCTCTATCTGGGTGTATCGGTGTGGGTATTATTTATGCATGAGGGCCTAGGGCCCTGCCACTTCACATTCCCCAGTGCCGGGGGTGACATGATGGTATCCGCACCACGGAACGTAATCATAAAGGGTCCATGATTTGCGGGGCACAGACTTGGTGGCACTGGATACACTGTGGCCGGCACAGGCACACCGCCACGAGACGGTGACTTTCGGTGCACTGAGGTAGGGGCATGTAGTAGGGTAAATGTTCCTCTTCTTACCCTGCTCTCTCTTTCTCCTCGTTGTTCAGTCTGAGTATGTATGGAATGTTGAGTATGTCATGGAATGTTGACCTGTCTGATGTGAGTCAGTTGGTGTCAGAAGGCTGAGCAGCTAGGAGGCTGCTCCTGGTGGGGCGTACTTACAGGCCTTCTTACCATCTTAGCTATACTTAATGCTTCTATAACTTGTACCTGAATAAAGTTACGTCTTGGAACCACAACCTGGCCTCCTGTGGACTTTCATACTATGACATTTTGGCACAATCTGGTCTTCAAATTTGAATGCGTGGATTCAAATTCTATGGACTTCCATTCAAGAAATCTTACTACAGCAACTAAGAAACCTACAAAATACTGCAACTACATCAAAGAACCCAAGCTTGTTGCATCCACCTGTTACTACTTGGCAGCCCCAGCCCCACTAGTGACCATTTGACACCGGTCAGCCTCAACTCGGGCGTGCCAGTTTTCATTTCTCTCAAGCTTGGTGAGTCCTGTACTTTTTGCGCGGTTGCTATCTCTACAGCCTGCTTGGAGTGTTTTCCTTCATTACGTACTTACATCTTTTCAGCTTTAACCTATACATGCCAGATTCTACTTTACTTCAACTGGTATCCTTCAGCCATTTACAGAAACCTGGCATCTTTCATGGCTGTGTTTGTTTTGTGAACGAGCATTTTGTGAGCATCAGCGTTTAATTTAACTGGGCTGGCACCATTTATTCATTTCAAAATTCAACGTGGGATACCCATACTGGTATCTTGAGGTGTGCAAGATTTTATCTCACTCAAGCTTGGTGAGTTTGCCATTTTCGTTTTTCTGGCTTTCCTGCGTTGCATTTATGTGAGGCTTTCATACTACGACAGAGCACCTTAAGTTCGGAGCGGGTGTGCAGCCTGCGATGATGCCATGTCCTGGCAGTCCAGACTGGTGATGATTTATGTGAGGCCTGCTGGACCGCAGTGTAGGCCTGAGCCAACAAGCAGTGCTGGCCTAGCGGCACATGGCGTTGCCTTGCGGGTCACAGAGTTAGTGGCACCTAAAGGGCTGAACAGGTGTGCAGCCTGCGATGATGCCGTGTGCACTGATATGATCACTACTGTAATGATGGATACACATACCCTGGACATTACGACCTGCCCGAGGGAGAGCGAGGGCGGGCAGATAGGGAGGAGCCAGGGGCTGGGGACGGCAGTTAGCCGATGACCCAGGAGGACGAAGGACGTGAAATAAAGAAGCTCCTGCATAACACCCTGTGTCTGTGTCTTTGTATGCGCAAGGACACTACATCTGGCGACGAAGGTTGGGATCGGAACCTGTGGCGTGAAGAGGACGGCTAACTCGGTCGGCGCACGTCCCTGGATTGTACATTCAGCATTGTGAGGCCGGTGACTGCGTAGTAGCGGAGCCACTGCGCGAGCGTCCTCGCGCGCTGGGACCCCACCCCAGCTGTCCGGAGGTGTGTTCACCTGCCCGGAGCTCACCCCGCTGCACTGCGTGTGTGTGTGGCCCGTCTTGGGGGTTGAGTAATTTGCCTGCTCGCCGGGAGCCCAACCCGGCGGTGCAATAAACATTGAAGGCTACCTAACCTTGTGCGCTCGCGACGACGCCCGGCTGAGAGTGCTGGCTGCCACCGACAATCGGTGAGAGGGAGCTGCCGTGAGAACACCGTGTCTTTGGTTGTAGAAGGCCAAATCTCGTTGTACATGAGATTGTAGCGGTGGCCATCTTGAAGTCAGGCAGAGAGCCTGAAAGCCATCAAGCACTGGCAAATACACGGTGCCCACATGAAACAAGCATTGGCGAGTGCAAAGGAAAGTAAACAAGCACTGGCGAGTGCAAGAAGCAAGTCAACAAGCATTGGCGAGTGAAAGGAAAATTAGTAACAAGCAATGGTGAGTGCAAAGAAAAGTAAACAAGCGTTGGCGAGTGCAAGAAGCAAGTCAACAAGCATTGGCGAGTGAAAGGAAAATAAGTAACAAGCATTGGCGAGTGCAAGGAAACAAGTAAACAAGCACTGGGGAGTGCAAGGAAACAAGTAAACAAGCACCGGCGAGTGCAAGGAAGCAAGCATTGGTGAGCGCAAGAAGCAAGTCAACAAGCATTGGCGAGTGCAAGGAAAATAAGTAACAAGCTCTGGCGAGTGCAAGTAAACAAGTAAACAAGCACTGGTGAGTGCAAGAAGTACTTTTGTCAGTACGTGTTGAATTAGCGGGATAGCGCAATGCCTGATCCAGGTCCCATGGGTGTGTTGGGAGTATCGTTCCTGCACCCTCCAAGCCCCTGACTCTTGAATCTGGTGGGGGTATGGGCCTGCGGTGGCAAGAATGGCTAGAAGATTTCATGGACTTCATTAAAGGGTCCCATGTAACGGATGCTGGACAGCAACTGATCGCTCTCAGGAATCTTGTAGGCAAAGAAGTTGGACAGATCATAAAAGAGTTGCCTACTGAGTCCGCTGAGTCATACACTAAGGTCTGTGAAGCACTCAACCGCAAGATCTTGCACAAACAGAATGTTTATTATAGTCCTATAGCCAGCCGTAGAGGGCTATACCGGCTATTAGAGGCCCTCGCCAGCGTTAAAGGCCCCGAGCCGAAGGCGAGGGCCTTTAACAAGGGAGAGGGCCTTTAATAGCGGTATAGCCCATCTACGAAGGGCTATAAGGCTATTAGAACATTCTGTCACTAGAGGTCAGAATGTTCTAACAAAAAAACAAAGCCTTTTGGGAGCGTGAGGGGATTGGAATCCCCTCAGGCTCCCTGAACCAGAGCTGTGAACAAAGAAGCATTGGAATGTTGGAGCTCCACGCTTATAGTAGCCATTATAAGCCCAGAGCAATTGTTTTCAATGGAGCTCCCAACATTCCAATGTTCTAATATGAGTGATATACATTTAACCTGGCATCACAAGAGAAAGGTGAGCAAATGAGCGTATTCATCACACGTCTGAGACGTTTAGCAAGATATTGTGACTTTGATCATTTTTCCACGGAGGATGCCCTCCGATTGAGAATCATAGAAGGCTGTCTGTCAGAGCTCTTGAGGCGCAAACTGCTCAAGAAAAGCTACCCGTTAGATGAGATTGAGGAAATGACAAGAGTCGATGATCAAGCCGACGAGCATGCGAAGAAGATGGAGGCCGGGAGAAGCGAAAAACGTGAGCAGGCGTTCAGGATGCAGTCTCGACAAGTGCATGGACGACCCCCACCACAAGCGCACTCCTCCAGATCCAAAAATCAGTACCACCCGTCAAGTCATCGGCGCAGAAGCACGAGTCGCACCAAGAAAAGATCAGAACGAAAACTAAAGTGCTACAGATGCGGCTACGATTTCCTACATGCAGATACATGCCCAGCTGTGGAAAAGTAAATTTTGCCATGTTCTGTGTCCCTACGCGTCCTCCATCATATGTTATGTGTGCATGATTAATATGCATATGTCTTCCCCATGTTTGATTAAAGACGCAATTACAGTTGTGTCCACCTCTAGTATGTCAATTTCCAGTTCTCGTGAATACTACGAATATTAGGCCTATGTAAAGTTATGTTGCCACGTTTCACAGTGTGCACGTTAATGCATTGAAAAGTCCCCGTTTCTAGGCCTCAAAAGGGCCCGGACATCAGATTCAGCTCCTGTCTCCTGAACCCTCGTTGAGGAGCGATACAGCCCCCACCTGTATCCTCGACCCTTCACTTACTTCCTGCCTCACAGTGCCCGGTTCAGCCTGGCTCTGCCTACGAGTCTGCCAAGAATTCTAGTTATCAGTCCAGCCCTCCTTCTCTGCATTCCTAAAGCTACTGAGTCGCATCAATAGTTTCCGTCATTGTCTAGCCTTTACGTCTCCATGTTAGAGAAATACTGTATTAATGGTCATTTAATATTCTTCATCACGCACTACATGTAGAATAATGCATGCTCCAGTCTTAGTGTCTGTTAGCCTTTCCCCTCCTGACTTCTAGTTTATATCAACATGTTCTCTAAACATCAGATACTAGATAGGGTTTAGGTACATGTCGCCCTGACTCTCCAGACTTCAGTCTCTGCTCCTAGTACAGAGTTCATAGCCCCCAGCTTCTCCTAGTAACACGTCATTGCCAGTTTGCGCGCACCATTAGGTTAGAGGTCCCGGCTCCTTAGGTAGCCCCCTCCATTGTTTCCGCCCCATTCATGACATATTCTGTTACGTTTGCATCACATGTCTATGTATACGCCCTGTTACACCCACTTTCACCCTTATCTTTCGCGACTGCTACGCGTCACACCCTTTATTCCACCCACTGCTCCGCCTATCAAATGTACTGTAATGCAAATGTTTTACTATATATGCTTGTGTATTGTTATTAAAAGAGAGCGCGCTCATCCCAGATTCTGCCCCGGCAGCTGCCGGGCCCTGCCATCCTATTCCTATGCAGGCTGTCCTGTTCCTGTCCTTTATGCTGTAATAAACCTGCAAAACTCCTACTACCTCGAATCTTGACTCTTATTTATTGAGCTATCTGTTATTGCTATGCCTAGACAAACCTAGATCAGGTATTATTTATTTATATACCACACAGCACTGGGCCAACTATGCCGGAAGTGTGGTAGAGACAATCATTTCGAAAGTATGTGTGGGACTTCCCACAAGGATGATCAACGAGAACCTACCAGACAATATCGCCCCTCAAGCAGCCGTCACCATGTCAGAGCAGTACAGGATAGACGAGACTCATCCACTGGGTCGTCACAATCCAGCTGTGACTCCTGCCGAACACATCGATCTCGACGGTCATCATCAAGAGGGTCAAGATCACTATCACCCGTCTCGCAGGACCGCGACGAATACATATGCTTTGCAGCGGATCCTGATCGTCTAAAGGAATACCCACGGCTAGACATCAGAATTGGTTCCCACCATGCCAAGTTTGTGCTGGACAGTGGGGCGTCGCTAAATTATTTACCTGTAGCGGAATATCAAAGAATGAAGAAACCTCCCAAATTGATCAACGCCCACGTGCGGGTATATGCGTGGATGTCAAAGAAACCACTCCACTGTCTTGGGAAGTTCGCGACCGATCTATCATATCCAGATCGCACCATCCAAGCCTACATCCACGATGGGCCTGAGGCGGACTGCCTACTGAGCCTGCCCACCGCAGAACGACTAAGGCTGGTGGACATACTATACAAAGTGGATGACAAACTAGACATTACTCAGAAGTTCCCTAAGCTATTCTGAGGTCTCGGGAAGATGAGAAACTGCCAAATTAGACTCCACATCAACGAGCAAATCACACCAGTGGCACAACATCACCGGAAAATCCCATTTCATCTACAGGAAGCCGTGGAGAAGGAGCTCCAAGACTTACTCGAGGCTGACATCATAGAGAGAACTGATGGACCAACACCCTGGGTCTCCCTATGTGTGGACATGAGAGCGCCTAACACCGCGATTTTACTTTTGACTCTGCTGCCTGACACGAAGCCTCTCCTCGCAGCACAGCGGCCGGGCTTGGCTCCGCCAGCTTCCTGCTTCATCCGACCGGCCGGGCTTTGCTCCGCCGGCCGGACTACATCCCCCAGCATCCCTAGGGGGCAACGAGCACGCCTGGAAACAGCGCGCCAGGAGGCGTTTAAATCACGGGCAGGGGCCGAGTTCCCCGTTTGTTTTACTTTTGACTCTGCTGCCTGACACGAAGCCTCTCCTCGCAGCACAGCGGCCGGGCTTGGCTCCGCCAGCTTCCTGCTTCATCCGACCGGCCGGGCTTTGCTCCGCCGGCCGGACTACATCCCCCAGCATCCCTAGGGGGCAACGAGCACGCCTGGAAACAGCGCGCCAGGAGGCGTTTAAATCACGGGCAGGGGCCGAGTTCCCCGTTTGTTTTACTATTGACTCTGCTGCCTGACACGAAGCCTCTCCTCGCAGCACAGGGGCCGGGCTTGGCTCCGCCAGCTTCCTGCTTCATCCGACCGGCCGGGCTTTGCTCCGTCGGCCGGACTACATCCCCCAGCATCTCTAGGGGGCAACGAGCACGCCTGGAAACAGCGCGCCAGGAGGCGTTTAAATCACGGGCAGTTGCCTCGTCCCGCGAGGACGCGCGCGGGACGCGCCGGACAAAGGGCGGGCCCTCTATGGCCCTCGGTGACTGAGGTAGGCTGGGCTGGGCCCGGTTATTTTCATTTGGCTCATAAATATACGTGTTGTATCTAAAACGAAGTGTCACCACGTGAAGTTAAAGAACAGTTTTTGCTCCATTGACACTTACTGGAGGGCAACCGCTTACTTTTCTCCATATTCAAACCTCTTTTATGGTCTATTTATATTTTTAATCACACTTCCTGTGGATATACATTTTTCCATCAACGACACCCTTTGGAAAATTATTTTAGAGGATGACAAAGAAACTTCGCTCTGGGAGATTAGTGGGGGGAAGGACTGGTGCAAAAACAAAATCCAACCCCCTAAGAAATAAATCAGTGAATAATCCTTTACTAAAGGGACAATGTCAGCTTTTCGACCTGTGGGAAAAAGCAGTGGATAAGAAAGTATCTGTTGTTGAAAATGATGGCTCACTTTCTGTCGCACAGGTTGGTCCAACTCAAGTGGTTGATGATTCGGTCCCCCTCTCATTAATGACAGACCCATTCCAAATAGAATCCACTGCGAGGACCTGCCTTGTACATCCCGAAGCTGATGGTGTTATTGAGCTTCACGTTCATTCTATGGAAGGAAAACAAGCTAACAATTCTCCAGCGCCACAAGCCTCTACAACGTACGTTAGGTCAGGTGGAGATCCCTCATTGTCATCCATTGACCTCGAACTTTGTGGCCGTTATGTGAATGCAGGAAGTTTGAAATCTTTAGAAGCCACTAAGCCATCAGCGGGTGTCACCCCATCTGGGTTATTGTTATATAGTAGCACTCCTTCTATAAATGTGCAGGACATGTCCGCATTGTTAAATGTTTCTATGAGCCCAGAGCTCAATCTATCTGGAATTTGTCCTTCTGTTGCTGCTGGCGAAAAACCTATATCGGAATCTCTGATTGCCCTGGAACATTTGTTATCCTCCATATTATGTCTTTTGGGCAAATTTGGGGGCAGCTCTGATTGTATCTTGGATTCCGTCACTAAAATACTGAATACAATGCTGCAAAAGGCTCCTGAAATGAGGAGTGCCCCCTCCACCGCGGCCGATATTAGCTTGGCAACGGGGAATGCAAATGCGACTGCAGAGAATTCTGGTATAAAGCCATCAGTAATAGTTCAAGAAAATAATGCTACGGCCCAGCCAGTTTCTGCAGCGACTAATTGTGTAAAGAACTCTGATCTGGAAATAGAGGAAGAAAATCTGTCTTGCTCAGTCTGTAAAGTAGCACAGGAACTATTTCGAATTTTTATCCCTGAAAAAAAAGGGCAACAAGATGATGATCAAGAAATAAAGGAAAAAACTTGCAAACATAGAAATGATAAAGGGAAAAAAAGGAAACCTGTGCGCAAATACAGGAAGAAAAGACAAAGGCGGATAATCTTCCAAAACTCTATTATTTTAACTGATAATGAAGAGAATGCCATTGACTCTAACCTGGTGACCACAAAATTGGCAAGTGAGTCCTGCCATCCAGAGATCATTTGTAATACTCTGCCTACGACTGTGGAAGACTTTCCTCAGAAGGGTGGACATGGGCTGACGGCCCCTCCTATGGTAGAGACAGGGAGCACTATTCCGGTTGAACTGGGGGCTCTCAACCCTTTGGCTCCTTCTTTCGCTCCTATGGATGGGGTCGGTGTATGCCCACTCCTCTCTTCCCAGGCAAAAATATCAATGTCTTATGTGGACACTTTGGTTTTGGACTTTTTCCCTCTATTTGATGTGAATTTGCCCTTAAATAGATCATGGCTGCTTAAATGTTTCAGTGACTTGGAAAGTCTTCACCTCATTCAATCAAGTGATATTGAGTTAGTTTCTTTGTTTGGTGGAGATAGTGTATCAAGTATAAGGGTCAAATTTTACTCTAAAATTATTGTAAATCTGATATTACAGCAAGCGGAGAATTTCCAATGTAGAGGTATTGATGTTCTGCCTATTTTTAGTTCTGGTAATCCCTCTTCACCACATAGGATGACCCAAAAGGGTGATAAGCAAGATGGGGTTTCTTCTCCTTTTAGAGATCTAAAGATTTGGGTCTCTAAAGGGAAACGTTCGGTCTCTCAGGCATTGCCTCCTCCACTAATCCAGAACTCTTTGCCATCAGAGGATAATCATCGGTGGAATTGGCTGCATAGTGCCCTATCAACTAAGAGCACAGATAACTCCAAATTATTCCATCATCTTTAATAATCAATTGAAAATTATTTCCTGGAATGCAGCTGGGATACATAGTAATCCAGAGAAACTTGAATTTTTATTTTCGCTGGGAGCAAATGTGATCTGCATCCAAGAAACATGGTGTACTGATAATATCTATGTAGGGAAGGATTACTATGTATTGGAAGCGCCGGCTGCCCCATCCAAGAAAGGTCATGCCAAAGGGGGAATCGCTTGTTTGTTATCTAACAAACTGCATTGGAGATTCTCGCATTATATTGACCCAAGTAATCTTTTTCAAGCTATAACAATAGCAAATCTCCCCAACTCTCTAAATAAGTCTGCTGTCGTAATCATTAATGTGTATATTCCTCCCGAAGAGCGTTTTAATATTTTATTGAAGCACGTATTTCAGTATATCGGACAGATTAAAAATGTTTCTACTCCACCCGAAGTTATCCTAGTTGGAGATTTGAACTGTAAAATTTCTAATGCTAGTTTAAATCTATTTAGAAATAAACCCAAAGAAGAGTCATATTTTATCCCACAATCCCTCTTTCCAGACAAAATAATAACTAATAAAAGAGGGAAGATTCTGCTGGAAGAATTATCGGCAGTTTAGGGGCTCATTTTAAATGGGAGATTTCCCTCTGATGTGCCCGCGAAATTCACTCATAGGTCACCTTTTAGTGCCTCAATTCTTGACTATGTGATCTCAGACTATGACATTTTCCCATGTATCCAGGATCTCACGATAGCCCCTACATCCTTGAGTGATCACAGCATAATCATTATAACTCTTTCTTTAAAACCTCCGCCCACTGAGTCTTGGTCCTTCAATAACAATGATGTTACTTTCCATGGATCTTCGGGTAGATGTTTTTGGAACCCAACTGCCATTATAGGTGTGCATGGTATTTTATGCAAAACTATATTAGAACTAAACGACTGGTATGGTTCCGAAATTGTTAACTTTGAAAAATGTATGAGGAAGATCATTTTAGATGTAAAAAAGGTTAGTTGTTCTAGGAAAAAGGTTCTTTTTCCTAGTGCATTGGGCATCCTGAATAAGGAAATAAATAAATTAGTGCGAGAGCAAGTTTTAGGTAGATCAGATGAATTAGCTAAAGAAATATCGAGGTTAAAAAGAAGGAGAGCTAGATTAAAAGCGAGACTAAAAAAGGAGAAGGAAGACTCAGTATGGATACATTTGCGGGAAGCAGTTGCACATGGCAAAGCCAGAGAATTTTGGTCAATAGTTGGGAAGGGATGTGGCACTAGAACGAGCCCTCTCCCCATCCCTATTTCTGAAGAAGTATGGTCCTCTTACATCCGGAAGCTGTATGCAGGGAACGTAACATCGGCGGCAGATAGTGACCCTGACTTAACATCTGAGGGTCCGATTAATTATCCTACAGAGAAAACAATAGAAATGGCCATTAAGAACATGCGCTCCTCCGGCGCAATGGGACCTGACGAACTCCCTATGACGGTTCTGAAGCAGGAACCATTACTATGGAGTAAGATTCTTTACCCATTGTTTAAATCCTGCTTTGACACTAAAATGGTCCCTGCCTCTTGGAGGGGAAGTATATTGGTCCCTATTTTTAAGAAGGGAGCTAGGGATAACCCCATGAACTACCGTCTGATTGCTCTCCTCGACTCAGTCGGAAAGGTCTTCGCTAAATGTATTTTAATTTTACTTGATAATTGGATTGAGGAGAACAATATTTTACCATTTGAACAAACTGGATTCCGTAGGGGGCACAGTACATTAGACAATCTCACCACCCTACATGTGATTTCCGATAAATATACACGTGTGAGAGGGGGGGGTGGTGTTTGCTGCGTTCATCGATTTCTCCACGGCGTTCGATAAAGTTGATCGCCGAACGCTGTGGAGAAAGTTAGCAGCCCTTGGTCTACCACTTTATCTATTGGATCTTCTATGTGCTCTCCATACGGAAACGTGGTGTAGTGTTCTCCAAGGGGGCGAAAGGGGACTCTCGCATACACTGTAGACCTTCCTGCTTCCTTGACAGCTTGTGTGGGTATAGCTCCGGTGGTAGGGTGGTCCCCTATTTCTTGTCTGATGTATGCCGATGATATTCTTGTTTTAGATTTAGCCCCCAAAGGTCTCGCTAATCGGCTGCAAGCTCTACATGTTTTTGCTGATTCCCATTTTATGAAGATTAATACATCTAAAAGTAAAATTATGTGTATTGCCGGGAAAAAGAAGTGCCGTTCTGAAAACTTTGGATGGTTTATCGGTGGCCAGAAATTAGAGGTTGTTAAATCCTATACCTTTTTGGGTAAAATAATTGCGGCCAATTTGAGTGAGAGGCCCCATATCGAGCATAGTTCACGTAAAGCCCTCGCACATGGCAAAGGTTTAAATTCCCTTTATCTTGCCACCGGAAAAAGACACTTCGCCTGTTTACTTGAGGTGTATAGGGCAAAGATTCCTCCTACGATATTATATGGCATAGAACTCATAGAGCTGAAGCACTGGGATTTTTGTCACAAAATTGAAGGGAAACTCTTAAGATCCCTATCTACCCTCAACACCGCGTGTTCTTTGGCCGCATGTAGGCCTGATCTCGGTCTTAGGAGCAGCTGGGTTCAGGGACTATGTGCCCTGGTAAGATGGGTGGTTTGCTTGGCCAGAGCCGAATCAGGGTCAATGAGAGCCCTCCTTAAAAATGAATTGCTGGGCAACTTTAAAGAGTTCTCACGATTAGTAAGGAACTTTAGAAGAGCTGTGTCACTTTTAAAGTTAGATGAAAGTGTTTTGTTCCTTCACTCATCGACACAGCTAAAACTCTTGCTAAAACAGGCATCATGGGAACTATGTTTTCAAACAGATAAGAATACAATACAAGAAAAAAGGGGTTGTGACCTCCTCCTTAATTCTTATTCTATGAAGTTGGCCCAACCCTATGCCACATGGAATATGGCACATGGTGTTCGCAGATTATGGTTTCTTTTACGATATGATCTACTGCCCCTAAATTTACTTTTGTCCAAATGGTATGGAACCTCTCCTATGTGCAATTTTTGTAACTTGAGTATTCAGGATCGTACGCATGTCTTGTTGATTTGCCCTGCACTCCGCCCATTGCGGCTTAAATGGTTAAAACCAATATGTCTCCGACTAGGTATTTCTAATGTGAATATTTTTCTACAATTTCTATTCTGTCCTCCAAATGAAATGTTTTGCTTCCACATTGTTAATTTTTTTAAAGGTTTCTTAGCTATTTATTAAGGTGTTTTGGAGAGGTCTGACATTGCTCTCTCTTGTCTATTTGTCAATGGATGCAATTAGTTTTGTGTGAATTTTTCTTTCGTTATGTAATTTGTATTGTGAATTTTATGTGGCCCTCGTCGAGAGCCAAAACATAATAAAATAAATTGAATAAATTGAATAACACCGCGATAGAGGGGGAGAGGCACCCAGGCTCCCACATCAGTGACATGATCACGTCACTCAATGGAGCAAAAATATTTTCAAAATTGGACCTCAACAAAGGATACCACCAACTGGAGTTGCATGAGCGATCCCGATACATCACGACATTTTCAACACATCTAGGGTTGTTCAGATACAAAACACTCAGTTTTGGGGTGTAGTCAGCTGTGGAAATGTTTCAGGAAGCAATCAGGAGAACAATCCATCATGTTCCCCATGTACTGAACTACAGTGAGGACATCCTGGTATACGGAGCCACCGCTCAAGAACATGACACCGCGCTAGATCGGGTCTGCCATGCCCTGACGGAAGCCAACCTCATGCTCAAGCAGGACAAGTGTGAATTTCATAAGCCAACACTGAAATTCTTCGGCCACGTTTTCTCTGGAAATGGCATGAAACCGGACCCCGAAAAGGTAGCGGCGCTAAATGATACACCGAGCCCAGGTGACGTTGGAGATGTGCGCTCGTTCCTGGGTATGGCCAGTTACTGCTCCAGGTACATACAAGACTACGCCACAATAAGTCACCCCCTGAGAACTCTCACCAAACAGGGGCAGCCATTTCAGTAGTCCACTAAATGTGAACGTGCTTTCAGAGACATCAAGGAAGCTGTGGAGTCTGCTAAAAACATGGCCTACTTCAACCCCAAAAAGAAGACAGAAATAACCGTGGATGCCAGCCCTGTGGGGCTAGGGGCCATTCTAGCACAGTATGACAGAGATGAAGATCAACGTCACGTAGTAGCGTATGCCAGTAGGAGTCTCACAGACACGGAGAGGGCATACTCCCAGCCAGAAAAGGAAAGTTTAGCTGTTGTCTGGGCCTGTGAACATTTCCACATTTTTATCTTCGGAAAGCATTTCACCGTGGTCACTGACCATCAAGCTCTGATCACAAATTTTGGAAACCCTCGAGCCAAAATGCCGTCACGAATAGAGAGATGGGGCCTCAGGGTACAAGAATACACGTACACCATTGTACACAAGCCAGGGAAAGCTGCAAACCCTGCCGACTACATGTCCAGACACCCCATCAGGACCAACAAATCCAAACGGTCGATTGCGGACGAATATATCCATTTCGTGGTAGATCAGGCCAGACCCCCTGCTGTTCCGCTGGAAGCAATCTGTGAGGCCACTCAGTCAGACGACACCATGCAGGAAGTAACACGTCGCATACCTACCAATAGCTGGCGACATTCAGAAACTAAGGGACAAGGTGACCAAGAGATGTCCGCATTCAAACATTTCCATGATGAACTGTCAATAGCGACAAATGGTCTCATCCTAAGAGACACTCGAATTGTGATTCCAAGACAGCTAAGACAAGGGGTCATCAATTTAGCACATGAAGGACACAGGGCCATAGTAGCCACAAAAAGAGCGCTCCGATAGCGGGTCTGGTTTCCGACACTGGATTTAATGGTGGAAACAACGTTGAAGGACTGCCCACAGTGTCAGCTAGTGAGCCGCCCAGATCCCCCTGCACCGCTGCAAATGTCTCCACTGCCGGATGGCGTCTGGCAGCACATTGCCATTGATTTCTTTGGGCCGTTCAAGTCGGGACAATATGTCCTGGTCATCATGGACGAATATTCCAGATTCCCCATTGCACAACTGTGCACATCCACCAAAGCCTCCAGTGCCATACCAATTCTAGATGAAGTCTTCGCTTCGTGGGGCATTCCTCAAGTGGTAAAATCTGATAATGGGCCCACATTCAACAGCCACGACTTTGCCGAGTTTGCTCAACACCTAAACTTTAAACACCGGAAAATCACACCACTCTGGCCACAGGCGAACGTAATGGTTGAACGATTCATGGCCACGGTAAAGAAAGCCATTCAGCAAGCCGAGCTCACTCGCAAGAGCATCCAGACAGCGCTCGATGAAGTACTACGTGCATACCGAAACACACCCCACTCCACCATGGGCAAATGTCCGGCCTCCCTCATGCTAGGCCGGTCAGTGCACACCAGATTGCCCATGATGAATGTCCCGGTGAGTGAACCATATCAGGACTCTGACCACGAGGAAATTGTGGCCATGGACAGGCTGAAGAAAGAAAAGATGAAGGGATATGCGGATGAACGTCGACATGCCTCTCGGGCCCGATTCACAGAATGAACTTAAGACTCAATCCTAAACTTACTACTATTTTGGTATTCACAGAATGCACTTACTACTTTTGGCATTCACAGAATGAACTTACTACTTTGGTATTCACAGAAGTTAGGATTTTGTCTTAAGTTTGTCTTAAGACAAACTTAAGACAAACATAAGACAGACTTAAGACAAACTTAAGACAAAATCCTAACTTCTGTGAATACCAAAAGATCTCTGGGCTTTGTTTTTATTTACAGAGGGGGGAGATGTAATGATGGATGCACATACCCTGGACACTAGGACCTGCCTGAGGGAGAGCGAGGGTGGGCGGATAGGGAGGAGCCAGGGGCTGGGGACAGCAGTTAGCCAATGACCCAGGAGGACGAAGGACGTGAAATAAAGAAGCTCCCGCATAACACCTTGTGTCCGTGTCTTTGTATGCGCAAGGGCACTACAACTACCATAGCAACATCAAGACCCTGAATCAAGAGTGTGACCTGGTGGCCTGTGGAGCGGGGCTGCATGATGTGGAGGATGCCATGTTCGCGGGCACCGGGCTTGGAGCTTGCACAGGCAGGTGGTGAGCCCTCTTAGAGACACGCCGGTGGCAGAAGGTGAGCAGTGAGGCCTGGGTGCGCAGGGGCGGGCAGTAACCGCTGGGTGGCGGGAGTTGGTGGGGTGCAGCAGCCTGTGTGCGCAGGGGTGGGCAAGCGATGATGGCATGTGCAATTGTATGGACTCTGCCATTCTTAAATCTGAATACAACATATATCCTGAGCTAACACCAAAACAATTTAGTGAGAGGAACAAATAACAAGTCGCTGTTTTCTTCTTTTCTTCTTTTATTTCACGTGGTAAACGTTCTAAAAATTCTCTAGCCGACACGTGTTTCGTCTGTAATGGTGTTTAGACACAGACTTCTTCAAGGCTAGAACAATGTAATTTTATAATTAAAATCATCAGACATATGATTACAAATATTCTAATATAACTAAAGAGAATGAGATGATCATGCCTGTTGGTTGTAGAGAGATGGCCTAAACCCTATCCTTGGAGCTTTCCATATTTTTTGCAACACCACTGATATCACTGTGACCCAGCGCAACTGTAACCCAGCCATCTTTGCTTGCATTTGTCATTCTTAAATCTGGACTCTGTTTCAGATACGGGACCTGGTGGACCGCAGTGTATACCGGAACGTGGTTGGAGACACACAGGTGGCAGCAGGTGAGCAGTGAGGCCTGGGTCCGCAGTGTCAGCACTCTCTCTCCCTCTCTTTCCCTCTTTCTCTCTCTCCCTCTTTCTCTCTCTGTCTCTCCGTCTTTCTCTCTCTCTCTTTCCCTCTTTCTCTCGCTCTCTCTCTCCCTCTCTTTCCCTCTTTCTCTCTCTCCCTCTTTCTCTCTCTGTCTCTCCCTCTTTCTCTCTCTCTTCCTCTATTTCCCTCTTTCTCTCGCTCTCTCTCTCCCTCTCTTTCTCTCTCCCTCTCTTTCTCTCTCCCTCTCTTTTTCTCTCTCTCTCTCTCTCTCTATCTCTCTCTTTCGCTTACTCTCTCTATTGTTTGATGAGCGCAGGACACACATTCTTATCTAGAATTTTGTCTTGCAGGCTCTGACCTACAAATTGTCCTGAGAAGATCCGCCATGACTCTTTAAAATAGTTGTTTTGAGTTTTTTTGAATGAAATGTTTTGTCTCGTGATTCAAATATGAATGAGTGATTCTCCTTTTTCTGAACACACATAGATGCTGATTGTTGTAATTGTGCGACGTCAGGCGAATTGTTTTGTGCATGAATTTGTGGAGTTGATGTAACATATCTTTGTCCATGGGGCAGGTGAGGTGCCCGGGGGAGGAGGGGGGTCCATGGGGGTGGTGGCGGTGGGTGTTGTGGCCCTCTTGGGGCTCCAGGCTACATGTTCAGTATCTCCATGGCATCTGTTGTTCTTCAGGTGTGCCTCTGCGCTGGGCTCCCTTTTCTGGTGCAGGTTGTCGTGTGACTTTCCACCAGGTCAGAGGAGGTGTTAAATCCCTGCTGCTAACACGCCTTATCACCTGTTTTGGGATCTTATCACCGAGCTGGCTGATCGTTGGGAATGTTGCGGAGTGGACATAGGATATACCGTATATTATTAGTTAAGTACTGTACAATTGTTGGAAAAGACTTGTCCACCATATGACATCGAGTGAACAAATTAGTAAACCAGACCGGTCGAGTGTTGAGGACTTTCGAGTCTGATTTATGTACTGTTAGCCTCTCTCTATACCATCTGCATTTTGGAAAAACACTTTCATAAATCTCTATGGAAACTTGCTTATTCGTAATGTATAAACTCGGATGTCTGATACCTGTCTTTTTCTTGTAAACATATTTTCAGAGTATCACCTGTGACTCCTGAGGAAGGCGTTTTCTGCCGAAACGCGCATCGAGTTTTTATATTTTCCAGCACTTTAGGCACTAACTATAACCCCGAATGTATTTTTTACTGAACTCTGTATAATTCATATGTAATGTATTTATTTTTATAACATTTGTATATGTTGATGTATGCTTTATGATATGTGTCTATTCTCATCATATAGCCTGACTTCTGTTCAGTTTCTATATGATTTTTACTATGCTAATTAAAAACATGTTTTTTTATATAATTTTAAATTCGATTGTTCCTTTCACCACTGGGTCTGGTTAATTGTTCACTTATCTAGTAGATGGCCTAGGATATTTTACTCACATACGTTGTCGCGGCTTTTTGCACGGGAACGCGATCACTGCATCTCTTATCGATAGTTACCTGGGTCATCTGTGGCAATGTTTTTGAGGGTGCTATCGCAGGTAAACTGGTGACTTCAGCTGTTAGCACTAGCTTGTGAATGGGGCGATAAAATTATCATATATAACACACAAATTAGGGAGGGCCTGAGGGACATTTAAAGACCTGCATAGGTTATATCCCCCTGTACTGATATATGAACAACCTAACAAACCTATGGGTCTATCATCTGAGAATTTAATCAGGAATGCTTATTGTATCTCAGCAACACATTGGCGTGCTGAAGGGAAATCAGAGACAAGGATTCTGACTCATGGCGTCATACAGAAGATGGTTAACCCTGTGTTAGCAAAGTGAAAAACTATATTCGGATTCCCATCAATATCATGTGTGATCAATATTATCATATGGTCCTCCGTCCTGGGTCTTGTGTCTCTAGATCACCGAGACTATAGTACCCTCCACGGACTTATAGTTCAAATGTACCAACATTTGGACAACCATAAGAATCTGATCTGACGGGTAAGTGCAGTGCAAAAACAGAAAAGTGCGTGAAATTTTAAATAGGATGGAGAATCTCATATATAATTTTTATTCAGCCAAGATCCCTTCCTAACTAAAAACCAAGAACAGCGCAAAACATTACTACTGCAGTTTAACAAATATCTCCATAGGGGCCAACATGTTTCAGCCTTAACGGGAAATGGACCCTAGGCTTTCTTCAGAGCCTCTGCTCTTATATCTAATGCGACTGCAAAACTAGTGTTGGTGAAAAAACTCAATGAAAAAGGAAATATTGCTGTAATACATTATTAACAGTAAAGGATATAAATCTCCATAAACTGTAAACTTCACTCCTTCGGCACCTGGTACCTCTGTTGGACCTGTAGCGGAAGAAGCAAAATAAATGCACAAAACACGGAAAAACCACCTATAAGTCAAGGATCATTCCTTCACTCAATTGCCTTTATTATATGTCTGACTTAAGTACATATAACCACTCACCCAGTGTGCCCGGGGAAGAGACCTCACCTCTTCCTGGACCTGGCTCAGGCGTAGTGAGACCCCGCTCTGAAAAGCAAAAGGACACTGGTACTAATCATGGGTTGCAGGACTCATTAGTCCTGTATGATCCCACTTATTACATATACTAGTGTGTATACCTCGCTTTACAAGCAAACTCTGTGCTACTTAGATCCTGCTCTCTGGGACCTCACCCTACCCCTCACATCAAATACTCCTCTCATTGTCATAAACTTAGTAAATCAAGGAGATAGCCAGTAAACCTACAATAAGCACACAAAGTAGTGTGTCTCTGTCAATCTATTCCATCAACTAAGTGTGCTATACTGGCTTCAAAAGTATAGTTAGTAAAGGCCTTAAGTGGCTCCTTACCTGTCCGGCGTTGCTTCTGGCCGTGGCTGAGACAGGGGGAGGCAAGGACCCTCCTGTGACACTCCTTATCATTGGTCACAGGGTGGCCTATCCACCAATCGGAATGATTAATTGGCGGTCGAACAAATGATTGTATCTCTGATATAATCTATTTCTAGAGCCGTGTCTCTAGTTCCATCTTGTTGTCATAGTACTCTGATCCTCACTGTATGCGTAATTTTTTCAAAAGATCGAAAAACTTCTCAGTTTTCTGGACCAGGGTCAGCGGACTCGATAATTCTCTCGCCTCGGTACCCACTCTGATCAGCGTTCACACTCGGCAACTCTGGGCATTAGCTTGCCTCATCTTCACTAACGGCCCCACCAGACCGCCGGGGATGCCTGGTCTCACCCTGGAGATACCCATTAAGGGACCATCTCTCAGGGAAGCCAGGAAGGGTTTCGCAGCGGTCGAAGCGCCTTGGGACCCTACGGGTAAGTAGTGCGCTATATAAATGCCTATACATTTACATTTACATTTACATTCAGTGGTAAACCTCGATCGCGTGATCTCGCGATATGTCTTTGGACTACAAAATGACGTCATGGCGTCATAATTTGTAGTTTTATTAGCCGTTATACTTAATTATGTTGTCTTCGCTAATCCTGTGAAGATGTAGTGTGTCTTATGGGCCATTCAATGTCCACGAGACTGCCGCTTACGAGTTAACAAAAAAACGGTCAAAAACACAAAGTCAGTGCCTGCCAGCGGAAATCTAGTAGTATCGCGAGACATGTGCCACTAGACTTGTCAGAACTACATGATGACGTCACCACGTCTATTCATGTAGTTCATTCTTCTTTGAGACCCAATCATATCGCCAGGCTTGGTTAGAGGCCCGCGTTCTCAAAAATATCATGACAACAGAAATACAGTACATTCCCCACTCAGAGGACCCGGTGCCTCATACAGATGGAAACTTGCAGTTTGAAGTTCTTGCACTAATCACATACAGTTCTGATAGTGTCAGTGGGCAAATTACCTAGTATGGTCATTTTTAACTGAGTGTGGGTGTAATCCCTAATTTCATTTAAGGCTTAGCCAGGGTATGTCATCATTAAGCCCCCGTGTTTCGATACATAATTTAAAAACCCATTTTTGTTCCTTCCTAAAAAGAAAATTAGCTACGTCTGTGACATATGATGGTATGAAGGGTTTTTCAAGTACGGTCCATGTAAAGTCTGTTTCTCCATGGTTTTTTACCAGGAAATGTCGTGTCAACTTGGAGACATTCTTCTTACATCGAAATGTGCTTTTGTGCTCTAGCATGCAAGTCCTCACTTTCCTGGTCGTCATCCCAATGTATTTCTCATTACAGGGACATGTGATTTGATAGATTAGGTTCTCACTATTACAGTTGGTAAATTGCCGCAATTCCCATGGTCTCGTGGTGCCGATGTCAATACTGGTGGTACTACACGTGAGGGCACACATCGAGCAAGTGCCACACAGGTGATGCCCTATGATCGCAGGTAGGTCCCAAAGGGTCCCTAACTGTTTCTTTGTTCTTTGTTTGTTCTCGTGGACGAGTGTGCACTAGACAGTCTCTCAAACTACTAGCTCTTTTAAACGCAAAGAGCGGATACTCTATCTTCTCTCTACCACTATTGAGTATCCGCCAATGTCGTCTTATGATCTTCTGCACACTGTTGGACTTTGTATTGAAGGTGCTGACCAGGGTTAATCGATCCTGAGAGGGTGTTTTAGTGGAAGCTTCAAGTAGCGCCTCGCGGTTATTGTTCGCCGCTCGTTTCCATGACCGCTTAATCAGCTTCTTGGGATAATGTCTCTGCATCAGTTGCCAAAATTATCGCCACTTTTGACTGCGATAAAGTGCCGATAACTCTGCGATAAATCCTTGAGAATATGCCCCAAAGAATCAAACATTTTTCCAAGGTAAATTGTATTTTCTGCTGACCAGTGTTATTTCTTATCCTCCTCTCTTTACTCACAAAAAGGTGGAAGGGCAACGCCCATTTTGACTATTAATGCAGCCTGCCCCCTTTCCTGGCACCCTGTGCATGGATGGGGGAGGGGATCTTAGCAGCTGGCTCCCTGGGCTGGAGGTTCGGCCTCCCCTAGAGTGGGCGGGGCTCCAGAGGAGACATCACGGCTGTCTACTAAGGCAAAGTTCGAAGTTAGCCTGGGTTGACAATGTAAACCCGAGCGTGGCCCTCTGTCGGCAGTCAGTAGAATTGCAGTCTTTAGTCTGAATGAAAACTCCAATGAGGCCATGGTATAGGAGAGAGAGAAAATCCGGCCTACCAATAATGCATCTGTGTCAGCATAGAACTGTCGCCGCAGCGAAAGACCATTATCGATCATTATTGGACATTGATTCTAAAACTGCTTTGTAACATATGAGCTGGTTCTTTTAGTCATACTGAAGGACTATAGGGTGATGGCACCCTAAATCAATGATGTTAAAAAATATATAGGATCCGTGTAATCGTTCACTGAAGTTTCTTTATTACAATGAGGATTTCTGATTCAGTTGCACTTCGTGTGGTGCTGATGACGGAATTGTGATACAATTTTTGGAAGATTTCTATTTGATAGGGATCTGATTATACAGTATGAAAGAAGCATAGAATCCATGTACGTGAGTCGTGATGTTATATGTTTTGAACACTCCAACGAGCGAATAAATGTGGACTGAATCTTCATGCGATTACCGTGATGTACAACTGTTATGTATTAATCCACAAGAATTATTATATTTAAATCAAGTTTATTCGTAAATGAAGAAGCACTCTTCGCATACATCCGGAGGCTCCAGTCGTTGACAGTAACTGAACCCCGGTGACAGTTTCTACATCCAATGTATTCAATACAAACAGTATTCAGTAGCGAGACATACTTATTTAATTCATAACATATCACGTGAATTATTCAAAGGGAAATACATACACGCGCGGGTTGCGCACAGTGAACAGATGTTAGAATGGTGTAATGTGTGCGTGAGACATTGGAATGAAGGCACGAGTGTGAGCGCGTGTATGGTTGTATACATAACACACCTTCCTCCCTTATAAAATAATGAAAAAAAATCACAAAAAAAATTATTCAATTCCTGCCAGATATGTAAGCAACAAAATCTGACAACCATTTGGGTTTTTTAGTTGTTCTTTTGGATATAGATACATCATTTTGGATATCAACTTTTTGATTGTTGATGTCATTGTTTTGACAATAAGGTTCTGTGGTTGTATTTTGTTCAGTGTAATTGCTATTTGAACAACAAGGTGTGTTACTTGTATTATCACCTGCGTTATCTTCATTGAATTCTCCATCTAAAAATGACATATCAGTATGTTCAGAATTTGGTTCCTTATGATAAATTTCCTTATCAGATTTGAGAATGGCAATTCTACTGAGATTCCAAACTTTATTGTCTGATAATCTTACAGAATTCTTTAGTACTTCTATTACCTCAAAAGGACCCATGAATGAACTCTCTCCTTTTTTGACCTTCCACGTTTTTTTTACTTTTACCAACATACCGATTTCTACTGTAGGGTCTATTTTTGAACCAAATTTTCCATCAAAGTATTTCTTATTTGTACAATGAGTGCGAATAAGATTTTCTTTAACTACACTCAGATCAACTTTTGAAGATGTAGGACTAATCAACCATGATGGACTCACAATAGTTCTAGGAATCCTTCCTCTCATAATTTCAAAAGGAGAATACCCAGTCATGGTATTTACATTTGTTCTGTACATCCATACTTTTTTAAATATTTCAATTTCCCATTTCTTTTCATCACCATCGGTAAATTGTATGGCACTCTTGAGGACTCTATTGAATCTCTCTATTATACCATTTCCACTGGGATTATATAAGGAAGTGGTGGAATGAGTAATCCCAAGTCTGGCAAAATAATCATTGGCTTTTTTAGAACAAAATTGTACACCATTATCAGAAATAATTCTGGGGTATATTATCAAGGGGTTTATCTCCGCTTTTTTGGCTTTAAAAGCCAAGAAAGCGGAGATAAAATTATCTCCCTATTACCAAGCTGTCGCTAACACCAGTTAGTGACAGCTAATAGGAGATAGCGACCATCTTGGGCCCCGCTTTGCATGTCAGTGATATTTATCACTAATGACATGCAAAGTGGGCGTGCCAAGATGTTAGCGACTGGAAACAGTCGCTAACATCGCTATCTCCTATTACCAACTTTTGGAGATATTCGCGCTAAGCGCGAATATCTCCAAAAGCTAACACCTGCCCTGAGCAGTTCTTCACCATGTTATCCAATGGGAGGTGGATAACATGGCTAAGAGCATTTGCTCGATAATGCATGAATATCGCGGACTTTTCAGCGATATTCATGCATTGCGGCCGTTTTTTATCGCATTTGCGATAAACCTTGCTAATAGCAAGGTTTATCTGCGATAAAAATCGCCGATGTGCGGCGATAATTTTTGTCTCTAAACAAGTTAGAGACAAAAATTATCGCTAGTTGTTGGTAATATACCCCTCTATTTGGTAATCCTTCTTCAATAAAAACTCTATCTAGGAAACTTAACACAGAGTCAGTGTCTATTTTCTGAACTATCTTGATAATGGGCCATTTTGAGAAAATGTCAATTGCTGCAATGACGTATTTGGATTCATGACCAATGGGACCCATGATATCTATAGCAATAGTTTCCCATGGATTGTCTGGAATGTTGTGTGTACTCATATTTGGTTTAAGAGTCACTAATGATTTATCAGAATTTGCGCATACAACACAATTTCTGATCAATCGTTCAACGAACATGTCCATACCTGGCGCCCAAAATAAATTTTTAACTTGTTGTTTGGTTCTGACCATACCACTATGACCTTCATGGCTTTGTAAAACTATGGGGCATATTATCAAGGGGGTTTATCTCCGCTTTTTTGGCTTTAAAAGCCAAGAAAGCGGAGATAAAATTATCTCCCTATTACCAAGCTGTCGCTAACACCAGTTAGTGACAGCTAATAGGAGATAGCGACCATCTTGGGCCCCGCTTTGCATGTCAGTGATATTTATCACTAATGACATGCAAAGTGGGCGTGCCAAGATGTTAGCGACTGTAAACAGTCGCTAACATCGCTATCTCCTATTACCAACTTTTGGAGATATTCGCGCTAAGCGCGAATATCTCCAAAAGCTAATACCTGCCCTGAGCAGTTCTTCACCATGTTATCCAATGGGAGGTGGATAACATGGCTAAGAGCATTTGCTCGATAATGCATGAATATCGCTGACTTTTCAGCGATATTCATGCATTGCGGCCGTTTTTTATCGCATTTGCGATAAACCTTGCTAATAGCAAGGTTTATCTGCGATAAAAATTGCCGATGTGCGGCGATAATTTTTGTCTCTAAACAAGTTAGAGACAAAAATTATCGCTAGTTGTTGGTAATATGCCCCTATATCTTTTCTTATACCCATGGGTGGAACAATGCCTTCCCCTCTTTTAATGATGTCTTTACAACATGAAAGTTCTGTTCTTACTTCCCAGAAGCTTTTTAAATCTGAATCTAAACACTTCTTATCAGGCCAATCAGTGTTAATGTAAGTAGCTACATCTCTCAAAACTCTATCGTCTTCAAATTTCTTTTTCCACAAAGTTTGATCAATTGAAATGGGACCTTCATCATGAATTAAAGCAATTTGGAAATCATCCCATTCATTATGTAAATCTTCTTGTATGGGTAATGGCATTCTAGACAAAAAATCTGCAGAAACATTTTCTTTACCAGGTACATATTGTATATTATAAATGAAGTCTTGTAAACGCATGGACATGCGTGCAATGCGAGCAGAGGCTCTCAACATACCTTCTGTAGTGAGAAGTCTTACCAAAGGTTTGTGATCACTCCTTAGAACACATTCTTTACCCCAAACAAAAACTCTGAAATGCTCCAAGGCCCAGATACATGCTAATGTTTGCCTTTCTATTGTGGAATATTTTTCCTCAGCCGGTGTATGTGCTCTGGAAGCATGTGCAATGACAACCTCTTTTCCTTTATCCGTTTTTTGAGTAAACACAGCACCTAAACCCTTCGAGCTGGCATCAGTAGTAATGATATTTTGTAGAGAAGGATCAAAACAGGAAAGTGCATTCGCGGAACAAATAGCATTTTTCACATCACAAAACTCTTTTTCACATTCATTTGTCCAGTCAAAAGTAACTCTGTTTTTGATTAACTGTCTAATATTATACGTTCTACATGAAAATTCAGGCACATATCTGGCGTAGAATTCAACTAAGCCTAAAAAAGATCTTACATCATCCTTCGACTGAGGATGAGGAGCGGATTCAATAGCTTCTAAAAGTGAAGATTTTGGTTTGATACCATCTTCACATAGTTCATGGCCTAAGTAATTTACAGAATGAACACCAAATTTACATTTCTCATGCTTGATGGTAAGACCATGCGTATTGAGTGCACTTAAGACTTCTTCTAAAGCAGCAATGTGTTTATCTTTGTCATCATTGAACACCAAAATGTCATCTTGAAAACAGATGGTATTTTTGCAATCTTTCAAAATGTCTTGCATAACTCTCTGAAATATTGCTGCTGCAGATGCTAAACCAAATGGCATTCTGTTGAATCTGAAGCATCCAAAAGGTGTAATAAATGCAGTCAGGTCTTTACTTTTGTCATTTAACTCAATCTGATGATATGCTGCTGATAAATCAATTGTTGAAAAAAACTTTGATCTTCCCACAACAGACAGCATTTCTGAAATACGGGGAAGTGAAAATTGATCAATAATAATATTATTGTTGAGGTGGCGAAGGTCAATGCAAAGTCTTACCTTGCCATTGGTTCGTCTGGCAACAACTATGGGCGAAACCCATTCAGATGATTCTATCTTTTCTATTATGCCTGCTTTGACTAGAATGTCCAATTCACTTTTAACTTCATCCCTAACGGCAAAAGGAATATTCCTGGCTTTGTGTATTTTTGGACAAGCATTTCCTTTTAAACGGATTTCATGTTTAAAGTTAGTTAATTTTCCAATGTCTTTTGAAAAAACTTTTGGAAATTTATTCAACATCAAGGAAGATATTCCATTCTGTTCATCAATCAACATGACAGGGTTGGAGCTATTAGGATCAAGTACAATGTCGAGTTTACCACAGTCAAACCAGCTAAGTACTGAAGGACCCTTTTTTGAAACATATAACTTTGCAATACATTTCCTATTCTTAAATCTGAATACCAAGGTTCTGAAACCTAAGATGTCTATTCTTCCTCCAGAATATCCTTCAGGATTGATGTCACTTTTCTCTAAGTGGTTACTTAATCTTGGTACAAATAGTTTTTTCCAAACAGATTCACATATTATAGAATAGGGTGAACCAGAATCGGCATATATGTTGATTTTTACCCCTCCAATAATCATATCACATAACGGTTTTTTCTTAATAGTTGTGTCACTTACATTCAATATTGTGGATTCCTTTATGTTTAGTACATAAAAACAGTTGTTGGAATCATTTGTAAAATTTTCATCATCACTATTGTCACTCAATTCAATACATTTTACTTTTTGGTTGGCTTTGTTCCTTCTGCATGCAGAGGTAAAGTGCCCCATTAAACCACAGTTTGTACATTTTTGTTTTAAGCCTGGACAATTTTTGCTATTAGCTAAATGTGATTTGCTGTTGCATCTAAAACATTTTAAGTTATTTTTAAAATCTTCAGAATTTCCTTTGGGGGGAATTGTTTGTTTCTTTTTAGAGAAATCCTTATTTTTATTATCATATTTATGATTTATCTTGGAAACAATTTCTCTACTAATGGAAACATCTTTATATTTAACCTGTTGTGCACTCCTACAAGAAAGTTCAGCTTTCCTAACAATGGATATTATAAAATCTAAATTTTCATCACCGTTTATCCACAGTCTTTCTTGTATTGTGTCATTACTGGAATGCATAACAACTTGATCTCTGATGAGATCTTCTTGTAAATTACCAAATTTGCAATCTAATGCTAATGTTTTAAGAGAGGAAACAAAATTATCAACAGATTCTTCTTTTAACTGTTTTCTCTGAAAGAATTTATACCTCGAAATTCCTATGCATACTTTAGGGGAGCAGTATTTATCAAAGTCATATATAGCTTTATCAAAAACATTCATATCACCACTTGCTTGTGAGGTAGGTAATTGATTGAAGGCTTTTAATCCTTCTGGTCCCAAACAGTGTAAGAAAATGCCTTTCTTTTCTGGAGCTTTCATTTTTCCATTGGTATCTAATGTCTCAATATAATTTAAAAAATAAGCTTTCCATTCGATCCAGGGCATACAAGGAGAGCTACCAGCTGTCCAATAACTTTGTGGTGGTGAAAGGGTGTAACCCTGAGCACACATAATGGTGGAAGATGAATTCAAGTTATGTAAAGTATTTATAAAATATCTTTTTTTTTTTTTTTTTTTATTAAATGAATTAATATTTGTTTTTAATAAAAACAAAAATAAATAATAAGAGTTACTTGTTAGTAGAGGAGTCAGTCCAACGATCTTAGAAAGAAGTGAGCGTTTTCCTGTTTCAGTTGATGTAGTTTTTCATTCGTGTCATGTTTAAACTGGATTTCAGCCTCTTTGTCTGTAACTGGGGAATTACCGTTGAAACGGGTGCCGATGGTGAAAATGAAGTCACCTCTTTAGTTTTCGTTAATTAGTCGAGGAGTAGCGTCCCAGCAGGAAGTGTAGTTTTCGCTTCCGCCTGAGTTTATTCAGACGTAGGGCGGATGAAGATTTTCATCGGCGCAAGGGGAAAGCCGCTACACAGACGCTCTGCTACACGTGAGAAGAAACGAAAGGTATTCCAGATCTGGGGTTGTTGCTTCCTTTGTAGATATCAGGAATTGTTTCCGTTGTTATCAAGGAGGTGTTCCAACGATCATGTAAAGTGGAAGTAATTATAAAATCCAAATTCGATCGTAAACTGCTCAGAAATGCTTCTTCTTAAAGGGTTTAAGATGCTCCGTCCATCGTCGCCAAATTGTTATGTATTAATCCACAAGAATTATTATATTTAAATCAAGTTTATTCGTAAATGAAGAAGCACTCTTCGCATACATCCGGAGGCTCCAGTCGTTGACAGTAACTGAACCCCGGTGACAGTTTATACATCCAATGTATTCAATACAAACAGTATTCAGTAGCGAGACATACTTATTTAATTCATAACATATCACGTGAATTATTCAAAGGGATATACATACACGCGCGGGTTGCGCACAGTGAACAGATGTTAGAATGGTGTAATGTGTGCGCGAGACATTGGAATGAAGGCACGAGTGTGAGCGCGTGTATGGTTGTATACATAACAACAACACTGCTTCTCTTTAGCGCCATTAAATGTGCCTTCGTTTCCCATGGTTCCCCGGGAACTACTCGCAAATAGTTCAACAAAGTCTTATTCTCATTGGTGCAGGCGGAGCCGCAGCGCTAACGTGACGATGTAACCCCTCTGAGGACCTCTGTTGGCCGCCAGTGGCATTGCAGTCTTTCGTCTCCATTGATCTCGAGTAGGAACTTTGAAAAAAAGCACTGGTAAATCCAGCTTATTCATAATGCATTGCAAGCACCGATCCGCCATTGGGCATTCATTTTATGTTTATCCTGTAAATGATCTCTATTTAATGACCATATTTAGTGTGAAAAATCAGTATTACACGTTGTCCACTTGCTAGTGTAATGCTGACTACACGCAGACAAAACAAGTGTGGTTTAATTAGTCCACAGTTTGATGTGAACCTGAAGGATCTGGTAAAATTGGTCCTCTTTTACATCTTTTTTTAATTTAATCTCTGGCTGCATTTTGTTTCACTTCATTGTTCCGTCTCCCATTCTGCATTTTCTCAGTTTTCAGCACCTTTTGCACATTTATTTCCTTTCATAGGGGCATATTTACAAGGGCTTTATCTCAGTTTTTTTCCTTACAAAGCCAAAAAAGTGGAGATAAAACCAGCCCCCTATTTACAAGAGGGTGCTAACTTGCATAATCGCATGTTAGCACCCTTTTTCCCAACGCCTCCCTTTGCCTCTCAAATGAGATGCAAAGTAGGCGTTACTGGGTGTACCCCGGATGGACTACCTTGCAAATATCGCGGATGTTTACATTGCAATATTTACAAGGCAGCCCACATGATTTTAGCATCCGTTAGATTTTGGCGAAAACTGCAGTTTTCGCCAAAATCTAACGTCTGCTAAAATCCTGATTTAGCCATCCCTAACATAGGGGGTGGATTATGCTGATACGACCCTGTGGGTTGTATCAACAAGGTTATTGCCGTTTTGCAGGGAACATTGCTGGAAAACCAATGAAGTTCCATGCAAAAGGGTGATAACCTCGCTCTCTCTGGAATTTTTATCACTCTGGAGAAATGCGTTGTTAATAACGTGTGCCAGGGTGATAAATTCCAGAGATAGCCTAAGAAAATATTATTATCGCTAAGCACGGCCCGCAATAATTATCGCTGGCAGTTGATAATATGCCCCATATCTTTGCCTTTTCTGTTTCATTTCACGGTAATTTTTTTACTGCTTTTTTCACGCCTCACACTAATAGTTTTGCCCCCTGCTCACAGCCCCTTCCCTTCTGCTGTCATTTTCCATCACATTTTTTCTGTTCCCAATTTAAGAACGAAGACTTAACAATGAAACGGTCCCTTCCGTCGTCCCATTTTTGTATTAAAATGTTATAAGCTGTTTTATAGGGAACGGTCTCCCAGAGTATCAAGGGGCATATCATCATGGCCCGCGATAAAATTATTGTCGCTTTATCGCACTATCAGCAAGAACACGCTAACGCGTGTTTCCATGCTTCAACACCATTTACCTTAACGCCCAGCTTTGCATCTCTAATGAGATGCAAAGTGGGCATTCCTGACCAAAATAACGTGAGAAATGTCGCTAACCGACATTTCTCCAATTATCAAGCTGCCTGCTAACCTGCATAGCGATAAGAAAAGTAGCGCTAACCGCGCTTATCACTACTTTCCTTACGCCTGCTTTTAATCCGACTTAGCCATTATATACAAAGGAAGGTGGATATTATGGCTAAGTCTACCCTGCCCTATCAACAAGCTATCACCTATGTTTGTGCGATTATCGCTGGATTTCCAGCAATAATCGCACATTTGGCAGCCAGCGCTTGGGTTTTTATCGTATTGGAGATAAGCGTTGCTGATAGCACGCTATCTCTGCGATAAAATCGAGCGATAGTTGGCGATAATTATCCTCGCGCTAAGCTGTTGCTGATATGCCCCCAAGTTCTGTATCATGCTTGTGTTTCAGTCCTGCCAAGTATCATGCATCAGAGGTTAGAGTAGACTAATGCATTTTGGTGTTGTGATCCGCATCACTGCACCAAAATGAGAACTCACGCATTTATAGCACTACCTGAAATTACTGACTAAACGAGATGGGAGCGCTGCTATTGGCGCTCATTTAACACAGCATTGACCGGACCGCATGCACGTGCTGCTCTGGCAGCCCACAGTGTGTTACAGATTGCTCGACTCTGTGCAGAGCAACTACTGCACTGTTCTGCTCTGGAGTATCTTCATTTGCCAACAGAACCCTTGTCTTTTATTTACTTATACATACCCAGGTTTTGAGGGACACAGAGTTGCCCCATTTTTGTTTAACTGATAGGAGGTGATTTTCGGTCACGCCGGCCAGGCTGGCTCAGCTGTGCTCTCAATGGCTGCAGCACCGCGCATTCTCAACTTTGTCAATTTCCCGCCTGAGTCACAACTTAGGTTATTAAGGGGGCGGGCGGCATGAGTTGGCAGAAGTTATGTTTGAAACTTTGGTTGTGGGGCCACAGTCACTCTCCAGACCCGGTTAAGACTTGTGTCCGTCCTTCACATTTAACATGGGCTTCAATTGGAATTCCATAGAACATATTATCAAGCCCATTATTGCAGTTTTCTGCCGCTAAAGTGGTGATAATTTTATCGCCTGTTTTGATAATATGCCCCTTAGTCTTTAACACAGCAAGTGCTGAGAACCCAACCTCACATAAATAGGACGAGATGAAAGGCAAGAGAGGTTTGATAGCAGTTTCTCTCAACGCTGAATGTTCTGCAGACATTTTCAGCCAAAACTCTCCCAATGAGACTTTGCTGAATTGCATCTGCAAAGTGCGGTCTCTTTGGAGATCAATCAGTTCTTCCTGCATGCGAATCGGGAGATGGCTCCCCACCTCTGCCAGAAATGGTTGAAAGACCCAGTTATTGGAGTGATCACTGTGCTCAGGAAAATACTTTTGTAAACTGTTCCTGAGAGACGTCAGGTGATATTTTATTATCTCACCAACACTTGGAAGTTCATATTCAGTCTCCTCAAGAGCATCTACTAAACATGGAAACGACTCAAACACGCCCTCTTCCACCAGTCTTCTCCATAATTCCAGCTTCTTCTTGAATGCAGTTACTCTTTTGTTCATGGTAAAAGAAGTGATTTCAGCTACTTGCAGAGACAGATTCAGGGAATTTAGGGCCATATTATCAAGAAAGGGCGATACATTATCGCCGCTTTTATCGGCAGGAAACTGCCGGTAAAGCGGCGATAATGGGCTTGATATTGACTTGAATTCCCATAGAAGCCCAGGTTAACACCAGAACCTGGGCTTCTATGGGAATTCACAAGGGCACATTATCAAGCCCATTATCGCCGCTTTAGCGGCAGTTTCCTGCCGATAAAAGCGGCAATAATGTATCGCCCTTTCTTGATAATATGACCCTTAATTTCTCAAAAATGTCAGCAAGGTATGCTAAAAGCACAAGCCAGCGGGGATTGCATAGCTGTTCTGCTTTGCCAGGGTCCAAACACAGAAGAAACTGCTGTACTTCATTCCTTAATTCAAAGATGCGAGTCAGCCCTTTCCCCCGGGATAACCACCGCACTTCTATATGATACAGCAAGCCATCAGGCTCAGCTCCCATTTCTGCACATAAAAATGCAAAAAGACAAGCTCTTGTGGGATGGGTCTTTATATAATTCACTATTTTTATAGCAGGATTAAGCACATCCTCAAGTTCACTGTCCATGTTTCGAACAGCAAGGGCTTCCCGCTGTATCATACAGTGGGTCCACAGAATATGTGAAGCCACTTTCAACACGTTAGCTTTTAGGCCAGCCCTAGCACCACACATTGAAGGAGCACCGTCTGTGCAGATTCCAACACAGTTTTCCTATTTTAAGCCATGGATATTCAAGAAGTCATTGATAATGTCAAACAAATCAGAACCCGTTGCTCGCCCCTTAATTGGCCTGCAAAACAAAAAATCTTCCAATAATAGTGTTTCATAACAGTATCGAACATAAGCAATTAAATGGGCATCCTTTGACACATCAGTTGCTTCATCTAATTGCACAGTAAACAAGCTTAGGGGCATATTATCAAGGACCAGTGTTAAAATTATCGCCGTTTTATCGGTAGGAAACTGCCAATAAAACTGCGATAATGGGCTTGATAATACGCCCTTGTTAATTCCCATAGAAGCCCATGTTCTTGTGTTAACATGAAAACAGGCTTGGAACCGGAGACCACGGAGACGAGGGTAACGGTTGAGATGACCAACCCCCACATCCCAGACAGAGACATCGCGTCGCTTCTCCAGAGGTACGGCACCATCCAGAATGGACCCACAAAGGTCAGAGACGACAACGGAGTTTGGAACACAACCTGGCAAGCAACCATCGACCTCCACAAGGACCCTAAAGGGAGAGACGGCCTGAACCACCCACCAGCAAGCTTCTACCTGGGAGCCGACGTAGAGAGGATCAGATACCCGGGACAACCCTTCACCTGCAGGAAGTGTGAGGCCATGGGACAAGCCGACTAGGACTGCCCAAAGAAGTTCTGCAGAATCTGCAAGCAGTCCGGACATGAAGCAAGCACATGCAGCGGGATCAGAAAGTGCAACCTCTGCTGAGGTGAGGGCCACACCTACTACCGATGCCCCAAGTATGACCTGCTGAAGAGCTACGCAGCGGCCGCTGCATGGACCCCAGCCTGGAGACTGAGACAGCCCAGACTGACGGTCTCCTCAGCAGCCAACACACAACTGAACACCCTCTTGAAGGAAGCCAGAAGCGAGGCGGCAAAGACACCAACAGCCCCCAGGAAGGGAGATAAAGAAAGCCAAGTTCCAGAGAAACCAACACCCACAGGAACAGGCACGAACCACCAAGAGGACCCCAAGGCAGTGCCAACCACCGCAGAGGGACCAGCACCACCGGCTAGGACGGCAATAGCCAAGGAAGTCCACCAACCCAAGGATGGCCCGAGGATGGAGCACCACCAAGAGCCCCACCAGAGGAGTCCCCGGAGGGAACGGCCCCAACGCCAGAAGCAGAGGACAAGGGAGTGGAGGCGGAGACAGACGACTCTGCAAAGGCAAAGGGGAAGAAGGAGAAGGAGAAGAAGAAAAAGGGGAATAAGAAGGGGAAACCCGAGGAAAGCAGCGAAGACGAGGACGACGGCACCCAGGAGTCATGGAGCCAAGTCCGGGCACAGACGCTGCACCAAAAGGCCACGAAAGATAAAGAAGAAGAAAAAGAGAGACGTACCAGCGCCAGACTGAAGGTGAACTCGCACGGCTCATCACAGCCCAGCCCCAAGCCAGAGACTTTGGAGGAAGGGACAACACCAGGATGAGCCACCCAGTGAGGGAACACCAATAGGAGGAAGTTGCCATGCAAAGAAAACTTCCTGGCCAGCAAGAAGGTGAACACAGCAGGCACTGAAGTAGAGGAGGAAGACAATGAAGTCATCCTGGTGAGCGACAAAGAAATCAACGAAGCCAATGCTGAGATGGAGAACGAAGATGACGACAAGGACCTGGCGGAGATCGGGACGGTCCTCCAAGAAATCCATCGTCGGCTCAGCATGGTGGGGCCCTCACCCGACGCAGCAGAGTGGACCCCAGAAGTCGAGACGGAAGTGTACATCGAGAGCACCGAGGAAACCCCAGAAGGGGGAGAGCAGGACCAAAAGGTGGTTCAGGTCCCCAAGTAGAGCACCCCAGGGCCTTCAACCCCAGTAGGTTCAGAACCGAGTACTGACCGATAGCATGGAGACAATAGCGATATCATTGTTCACACTAAACGTCAGAAGCGTGAAGGATCAGGTTCGGCGGGTTGGCACGTTGCGCTTCCTGGCCACACAGAATCGAGATGTCTACTTTCTACAGGAATGCAGGATTCCGTACGCCCCGGCATACAGCCAGCTTGAATGGCAGTGGATGCACGGGCCATCTTTCTGGTCTGAAGGGAACGATTGCAAATCACCTGGAGTGGCCATTCTAATCAAGGGACGGCAGTTCACCGTGGGCAAGGTCACCGAGCAGGTCAACGACAGAGTGCTGGTCGTGGACGGCTCATGGGCCGGTGAGCCCGTTAGGCTCATCAATGTCTATGCCCCCCCTGAGAAGAATGAGCGACTCAAGATTTTCATGGTGCTCAGGATGCAACTCGTGACCTCCAGAACCATTCTGATGGGTGGTGATTTCAATTGCATAGTAGAGCTGGACGGACGCAGTGGGTCTGGCTCTGCAGGGTTGGATGTGACGTCCAGGCTGTTAGTGGAGATGATAGGTGAGGCGTACCTCCAAGACGTCATCGGGAGCATGGGGCCAACACCAGGATTTCTTTCTGGAGTAGTCCGGACGGATTCGTACGTTCACGGATTGACTTTCTATGCACCTCCCCAACAGTAAAGCCTGGGCGAAGCTCCATGGTCGCCGTCCACTTCTCTGACCACAGAGCAGTCAGTTTCGAGGGGAAACTTACTGGGAAGTTCCCTGCTGGCCCAGGATCGTGAAATCTGAACTGCTCCTTGCTGGAAAATGAGGAGTTAGTGGTGAACCTAAGAACCGTATATGTAGAGTGGAGGGATATGAAGGGCCTCTTTCACTCCGCCAGCGAGTGGTGGGAATGGGAAAAGGACAGGTTCCGGAGCCTCTTCCAGGATGCAAGCAGAGCTGCTGCACGGGAAAAGAAGAGGAAGTTCAGGAAACTGCAGAGCAAACCGCAGCAACTGTACGAACTCGAGCTCAGGGGATGGGACGTGGATGACGGCCTGGAAGAAACCCGGAAAGGGCTCGCAGAGCATTTCGGGGAAGAATCCAGGAAAATCATCTTCCGGACCAGAACCGAGAACCTCGAGAAGGACGAGAAATGCAACTTGTTCTTCTTCAAGAAACTTCACTCGACCCACACACCGCTTGTGGAGCTTCGGGACTCGGAGGGCAACCTCCAAAGTGAGAAGGAGGAAGTCATAAAGGTCGTAACCGACCTTTACTGTGAACTCTACTCACCAAAGGCGTCAGAGAGAGCCCAGGCGGATAGTTTCCTCGAGGTCAACTCAAAGACACTGAGTCCGGAAGAGAGAGAGGGCCTGAACACACCCTTCACATTGGAAGAACTGCACTTGGCCACCACAACCTCTAAGAATGAAAAGACACTCGGGAATGACGGTCTCTTAGTGGAATTTGATGTCAAACTGTTATATCTGTTCGGGCCAGACTTGCTCGACCTCTACGAGGAGGTGGTGGGCAAGGGTAGTTTACCGCAATCCCTGCGGGAAGGTATGATATCATTCTTGTACAAACAGAAAGAAGAGAGAGAAGACCTCAAAAACTGGAGGCCCATGTCTCTCCTCAATGTGGTCTACAAGATTCTCGCAAAGGTAATGGCCAACCGCCTAAAGAGAGTGATAGCGAAGATAGTCCACCCTGACCAGTCCTGTTGGATACCGGGTCGGCAAATCGCGGACAGCTTGGCCCTGGTCTGGGCCACGATCAAGTATGTCAAGGGCCGAAAGGTCCCGACGAACTTGTTCAGCCTGGGCCAGGAAAAGGCATTCGACAGCGTTTCCCATGAGTTCATGGATTGGACACTCAGAGCACTGGGTCTGGGGGACTTCTGTGATGTGATGAAAACAATGTATAGAGACATCTCCAGCACGGCATTGGTAAATGGCTAGACAACAGACCCATTCCCCATCCTGTCGGGGGGGTGAGGCAGGGCTGTCCGCTCTCCCCTCTTCTGTTCATCTGCGCGATCGAACTCCTCGCCGAACGCATCCGACAGAACAGGAACATCAGAGGAGTGAAGGCACCAGGAAGTGGAGGATGAGGAGAAGTGAAGTGCTCTCTCTACATGGATGACGTCTCAGTATTCTGTCCGGACGGACCATCGGTGAAAGAGCTGCAGAGGACTTGTATCGAGTTTGGGAAAGCATCAGGAGCAAAGATCAACAGCGCCAAGTCAGAAACCCTGCTCTTCGGACACTGGACCCCCATCCGAGACCCACTGCCATTGCCCATCAAGCAGGATTTCTTGAAGATCCTTGGAGTCTGGTTCCGCAGAGAAGGTGCAGCAGAGAAGACCTGGGAGGAAAGACTGGCAAAGACGAGGCAGAAGCTGGGACTCTGGAGCCTCCGGATGCTGATGATCGAAGGGAATTCTTTGGTCCTGTGGAACTAGACCCTGCCAGTGCTCCAGTACGCCACTCAAATGTGGCCAGTGCAGACCAGATTGGCCAAGGCCATCACGAGAATGATCTTCTACTTCATCTGGAGCTCGAAGATGGACAGAGTGAAGAGGGCAGTGATGTTCAAGACCCACGACAAGGGAGGCAAAGGACTGCCGGACATCGCCACCATCCTGAGGGGGACCTTCATGTGCCACTGCATGAGGAACTTCCTGGGACTGAAGATGAGAGCCACGTCGGCATTCTGATGGCACGCTTCTTCCCGCTGCCAACGTGGAGGCGCCTCGGATGGGCAGAGTGGGTGAGTGCCGTCCCGTACAACTGGGAGACCCCGTGGTTCTACAAAGAAGTGGAGAAGTTTGTGAAGGAATTTGGCCTAGAGACAGCTCGCCCCGCCACATGGACTTCCAAGCTTGTCCAGCGACAGACACGTGCAAGGGACATCAGCGAGCCAATCGGCGCCCTCCACTCAGCCACAGCAGACCACATGTGGGGAAACATTGCATCCAAGCCCCTGACGAACCAGCACAAAGACATCGCCAGGATGGCCATAAAAGGAGGACTTCCTGTTAGAGCCTTCATGCACGCAAGAGGACTCAACCGATACAAAGCGGTACAAAAGGGGGTGGTGATGGACGGAGCATCTTAACCAATCAAACACTCACACCCAGTCAACATATCAGGGTTTAATCCATCACCGTTCTTTAGCACACTCTGCCACCCCAGTTCAGACATGGCCATATGCAAATCAGTCTGACCCTGTGCCTCATGGGAACAGTCCAGCCCGAACTGCCAAGCCATGCCTTCCCTGGACCGGAAACAAGCTTCCTAGGACCGGTTTCTGGCATTTCAGCCGTCTTCAGCCAGGCCCGCTTGAATCCAGTGGCAAAGTGAGCAAGGGACTCACGTCTGAACATACCCTGCCAACTTATGGCGAACAAAGCGTTACAAAAGGGGTTGGTGATGGACGGAGCATCTGAACCAATCAAACACTCACACCCAGTCAACAGATCTGGGTTTAATCCATCACCGTTCTTTAGCACACTCTGCCACCCCAGTTCAGACATGGCCATATGCAAATTAGTCTGACCCTGTGCCTCATGGGAACAGTCCAGCCCGAACTGCCAAGCCATGCCTTCCCTGGACCGTAAACAAGCTTCCTAGGACCGATTTCTGCCATTTCAGCCGTCTTAAGCCAAGCCCGCTTGAATCCAGTGGCAAAGTGAGCAAGGGACTCACGTCTGAGCATACCCTGCCAATTTATGGCGAACAAAGCGGTATAAAAGGGGGTGGTGATGGACGGTGCATCTGAACCAATCAAACACTCACACCCAGTCAACAGATCTGGGTTTAATCCATCACCGTTCTTTAGCACACTCCGCCACCCCAGTTCAGACATGGCCATATGCAAATCAGTCTGACCCTGTGCCTCATGGGAACAGTCCAGCCCTCACTGCCAAGCCATGCCTTCCCTGGACCGGAAACAAGCTTCCTAGGACCGGTTTCTGGCATTTCAGCCGTCTTCAGCCAGGCCCGCTTTAATCCAGTGGCAAAGTGAGCAAGGGACTCACATCTGAGCATACCCTGCCAACTTATGGCGAACAAAGCGGTAGAAAAGGGGGTGGTGATGGACGGAGCATCTGAACCAATCAAACACTCACACCCTGTCAACAGATCTGGGTTTAATCCATCACCGTTCTTTAGCACACTCTGCCACCCCAGTTCAGACATGGCCATATGCAAATCAGTCTAACCCTGTGCCTCATGGGAACAGTCCAGCCCGAACCGCCAAGCCATGCCTTCCCTGGACCGGAAACAAGCTTCCTAGGACCGGTTTCTGGAATTTCAGCCGTCTTCAGCCAGGCCCGCTTGAATCCAGTGGCAAAGTGATCAAGGGACTCACGTCTGAGCATACCCTGCCAACTTATGGCGAACAAAGCGGTACAAAAGGGGGTGGTGATGGACGGAGCATCTGAACCAATCAAACACTCACACCCAGTCAACAGATCTGGGTTTAATCCATCACCGTTCTTTAGCACACTCTGCCACCCCAGTTCAGACATGGCCATATGCAAATCAGTCTGACCCGGTGCCTCATGGGAACAGTCCAGCCCGAACTGCTAAGCCATGCCTTCCCTGTGATGTATGGACTGTTCCCAGGGACACATGCACTAGGTGACCTCCAGGGCTGCTGGAGGCTCCTGTGCTGTTTTAAAGATGTTCTTTTGTTTTCCAGAAACTGCCTGGTAGTAGGGGAAAAAGGAGACATCGACCCTGGTGTGCCGTGAGATGATCCACAGCCTCCTACGCAGCACTGGACGGATCAGATGAGGACAGCGACGACGAACTTGAGGACCCGATGGGGGGACCCCAGAGAGCTCAGGCGATGACAGCGGCCCCAAAGGGGTTCCCCTGCCCTCACACGGGGGAGGCTCTGGAAGGGCCACTAACCAGTCTTTTGTCTATTCTTTTCCTTCAATCCAGGAACCAGTTGGGGACAGGAGAGAGGAGAAGGCGGTTGAAGATAGGTGGAGTAAATGTAACAATTTACGGTATGAATTTGACTAACGTGACCTTTTCCCTTCAGAAGTTAAAGGTCAATGGGATAGCTTGCGCACTTGTTGCCAAGTTTTTTACCAACGACTGATGAATAAAAAGTGTGTTGTGGAAGGTGACGATTGATGTATCTGAACCAGAAATGACGCCCTGACAAGTATAAAAAAAAATTCTTGTGGTGCTGATGATTGTACACAAATCATATTTTATGAAAGGTCTCCTGGTGATACGAAGATCTTATTATTGAGTATACAAATAGTAAGTTGTGCTATGTGGTTTTATCACAGTAAATTGTTAATGTGCATTAGTGATTGAAATTATCTTACACGAAACAGGAATCTAGTAAAACGTTTGGTTTTGTCTGAACATGAAATGTGCTTACATTTCCCATGATCCCCCGGGCTCTACTCGCAGTCGCTTCTGGTACTAATAGAAGGAGTGATGATGTAACCCCTCTGAGGGCCTCTGTTGGCCATCAGTGGCATTGCAGTCTTTAGTCTCCATTGAAATCGATAGGGACTTTGAAAACAAGCACTGGTAAATCCAATTTACCCATGATGCATTGCAAGCACCGAACTGCCAGCAGAGTAAGGAAAAACGTCATTAATTATTGCGCATTCATTTTATGTTATCCTGTAAAGTTTATCTATTTAATAACCATATTTAGTGTGAAAAGTCAACATATTACACGTTGTCCACTTGCTAGTCTAATGCTGACTACACGCAGACAAAACAAGTTCTTCTTTTTATTGTGCCGGTTTCTAGTCACAGGGAGCACATACAACGTGCTCTATACTGGTAAGATGATGTATCTTTCATATGTAATCATGGGAAGATGGTACTCTGGGGCACATTATATTTTCTACTCTGATCACAGAGGTTATATCTTTCCTTTTTTTTTTTACTTCTATTTATGTATCCTTATCTATATACTATACATTCATTCTGTATGTTGTAGAGATCTATGGGAAGATTGTACTCTGGGTCACATTATATATATTTTTCACTCTGAGCACGGAGGATGTACTTTCTTCTTTTTTCAACTTCAACTTTATACATCTTAATCTTTATTTTATAAATTAGTTTCCGTTTTTGTATCCTTTAGAGAACTTTTTCTTGCTCTTGCCAAATTTCTCATGCTAGCATGAAATAGGACATGTCCCTTCTTCCCCCACTTTGGTCTATGGTACGTGGAGGAGTGTGGCTCAATGGTTAGAGCGGCAGACCCTGATGCAGAGTTCTGGCCCGGGACCAGGGTTCAATTCCCGTCTCGGTGGGTCTTGGGCTCAATTTCCTTGGACCTGACAATTCTCGTCCCGGTGCCTATTCTAATTATTGGTCCCACGCTGCAACTCTGGGCAATAGCTTGCTTTAACCTCCACAACAGCCCCAACAGCGCTAGGATGCCTGGCTTCACCCTGGGGGTGCCAAGGAGTGGACACTTCACAGGGAAAGCCAGGAAGGGTTCCACAGCGGTATGAGTAATAGCGCCAGGAAACCGCTTGGTGACAGTGCGCTCTACAAATACCTTGACATTTACATTTATGGTGTATCTTCATGTATGTTCATCCATGAGCCTCAATATACGACAGTTTTTATTTTGTGCATTGAAATATTTGTTATTTTTATATTTTTTAGAAATATCCAGTGGTCTCCTGAAGAAGGCGGTCCATCGCGGAAACGTGCGTCGAGATTAACTGCGATATTATAATCACTTGTTGACTACCACTGTACTTATACCAATTGCCATTTCTTTTGAAATGTTTTTAACCTATTACGGAGGCTGTATTACATATGTTGTGTCTACCTCCCTTTTTTAATTATGTTATTGAACAATTGACGTGTACTGTTTTCATTTTGTAATAAATATATATATAATTTCTATATAACATTTGTATGGTGTGTCAGTATATTGAGGTTCCCTCTTTACTTATCAAGGGTTCATGTTTAACCTGATTCTCAACAGGTCATTTGTTGCCTAGGAAGTTTTTAGTATATTTGTAATTAGTCCACAGTTTGATGTGAACCTGAAGGATCTGGTAAACCTGGCAGAACAATCTGTTGCCATACCGTCAGTTTCGATACTTCCTGCTTAGATTAGAAGGCATCCATGGTCCTCTAGAAAATAAATCTTTTTTACTTTGTTTGCATTTTGTCCCACTTCATTGTTTTGTCACTTCGATCTCCCATTTTGCATTTTCTAAATTTTCAACACCTTTTACACATTTCTTACTTTCATAACTTTGGATTTTCCGTTTCATTTCATGATAATTTTTATTTTTGAAGCCCCACCCCTCATTTCCATTGGCTGACCTCACCGTTTATGCTAAACGGTAGCCTGCCATTGGAAATGAGCTGTTTGCGTTGCCTCCCTTTCGCCTTTTGGTCCGGCCCATCCGGACTGGATCACCTGCTTCACAGCTGTCATGAAGCAATTTCTTATCTCCATATATATAAACAAGCCCTTTTTGTAGACTAGGACGATTATGCTAGTTTTCCAAGACACGGGCGGACCAACTATAGCGATTTTATTAAAAACATTAGTTAGAATAGGGACCCAAAGGACCATGTTCTCAAAGATAATATACTCAATGTGTGGATTTTTGTGACACATTGTTTGCACCTGATGTACCACTAACTGGACTTATTGCTTGAAATATACAGGATGCATTTATCTCTCCAGACCATATACATAGTGGGTGGCGGGGTGGTAATCAGAATTATCAGATAATTTGGATTGGAATCAGGAAGGGCATCATGGTGGGGACCGGCCGGCAATAAAAGTAAAACAAACATAGGGGCATATTATCAAGGGCAATATCGTTGCTGCACTTTTTGCAGAAAAAGCGGCCGTATTTGTATCACCCTATGAGCAAGCCTGCGCTAACATGCGTTAGCACAAGCTTACTGGCACTTTTTCCATCACCTTGCATGTCAGCGATATTTATAGCTAATGACATGCAAGTTAGGCGTTCCTTACTTAAACTCCCTTAAAATAGTCTCAAACTCAACATCGCCCTATTATTAATGCGGCCCCTGACCTGCAAAGCGATAATAAAACTCGCGGTATCCGCGGCTATCGCAGACATTTTACTCCTGTTGAAAACCTGACTTAACCATCTTTCCAATGGGAGGTGGATTAATTGGTTAAGTCTACACTTGCGTAATAGCAAGCTTTTCCATATCGCTATATTTTTATCGCAAGTTATCACCCCTATCGCTGAATTTTACATCGCCTATTGGCAGCATGTTGATAATACGCCGCTGACAGGGCGATGTAATCCAGCGATAATAAAAACCTTGCTAAAAGAGGATTGCGATAATTATCGTATTTTGTTGCTAATATGCCCCATAGTGTCTTATGCTGCTCTGCCTCACCTCCCTGCCTATTCTTTGGCTTCTTAGCCTCCCTTGATCACCGCATCATTCGACTGCTACCAGAAGGCTGCAGTCTGTGCAGCTATTTGTCTCCGAGATCAGTGTGTGCTGCTGTGCCTGTGACACACGCACAGTCGAGAAAGGTTCTCAGAAAAGAACCAGTTCGCTATGGTAACTTTCAAAACAGAAAGATTGCAGGGCAGTATCTCCTGTCCATGGGTTCCATGTCGAAAGTAAATTAATTTGGGTCTTAAGTATATTTCACACATTTAATAAGTGAAAGGAGGAGTACTCATGACAACTACTTCGTCGATGCAGCCAGCGCAATGGGGCGCGTGCAACACTTATTCAAAGACTAAAGAAAGACCACTTAGGGGCACAATGTTTAAACTGGCGGGTCCGTCACAGTTAATGATGCTCTCAAGAGCAGGGTGAACCGTGGGCTCGGCCAGGATATGGCGTGAAATGGCTGACACTGAATCCGCCCCTTATGGGCAGGTGGCATGGATGCCGTGGGGGGGGTCAATGGTGATGGCGAAGCTCTTTGTTTCAGAACCGCGGGTCCCTCACAGACAGCAGTATGTCGGGATCTGGCCCTGTCTGCACTGGCTGCAGAGCCAAGGAGAGGTGGGCAGACTCTGGGTGGGTTCCATTGTTGCAGCAGGGCAGGTGGGCAGTGTCTGTGCTGGGTGCAGAGCCCCGGGAGAGTTGGTCAGTGTCTGTGTTGGGTGCAGAGCCCCAGGGGAGTTGGGCAGTGTCTGTGCTGGGTGCAGAGTCTCAGGGGAGGTAGTCAGTGTCTGTGCTGGGTGCAGAGCCCCAGGGGAGGTGGGCAGTGTCTGTGCTGGGTGCAGAGCCCCAGGGGAGGTGGGCAGTGTCTGTGTTGGGTGCAGAGCCCCAGGGGAGGTGGGCAGTGTCTGTGCTGGGTGCAGAGTCTCAGGGGAGGTAGTCAGTGTCTGTGCTGGGTGCAGAGCCCCAGGGGAGGTGGGCAGTGTCTGTGCTGGGTGCAGAGCCCCAGGGGAGGTGGGCAGTGTCTGTTCTGGGTGCAGAGTCTCAGGGGAGGTGGTCAGTGTCTGTGCTATGTGCAGAGCCCCAGGGGAGATGGGCAGTGTCTGTGCTGCCTGCAGAGCCCCGGGGGAAGTGGTCAGTGTCTGTGTTGCCTGCAGAGCTCTAGGGGAGGTGGGCAATGTCTGTGCTGGGTGCAGAGCCACAGGGGAGGTGGGCAGTGTCTGTGCTGGATGCAGAGCCTCAGGGGAGGTGGTCAGTGTATGTGCTGGGTGCAGAGCCCAAGGGGAGGTGGGCGGTGTCTGGGCTGGGTGCGGAGCCGCAGGGGAGCTGGGCAGTGTCTGTGTTGCCTGCAGGGCCCCAAGGGAGGTGGGCAGTGTCTGCGATGGGTGCAGAGCCCCAGGGGTGGTGGGCAGTGTCTGTGGTGGGTGCAGAGCCTCTGGGGAGGTGGGCAGTGTATGTGTTGCCTGCAGAGCCCCATGGGAGGTGGACAGTGTATGTGTTGCCGCAGAGCCTCAGGGGAGGTGGGAAGTGTCTGTGCTGGGTGTAGAGACCCAGGGTAGGTGGGCACTGTCTGTGTTGCCTGCAGAGCCCCAAGGGAGGTGGGAAGTGTCTGTGCTGGGTGCAAGGTGCAAATGAAAGGTTGAATGGATGGATAATGAGAGAGTATGGATGGATGGATGAGTGAGTGGAAGGGTGGATGAGAGAAAAGGTAAATATATGGGTGTATGGGTAGAAGGGTAGATGGATGGGTAAAATGGTGTTTGGATGAGTGAAAGGATGGTGAAAGGGTGGATGATGAGCGAGTGAGTGGGTAGAGGGATGAGTGAAATGATCGATTGATGAATTGATAAGTGAAAGGGTGAATGGATGAATGAGTGAAAGTGTGGATGTAAGGATGGATGAGTGAGTGGAAGGGAGGGTAGATGGACAAAAGGATGGATAGATGAATGAAAGAGTGAAAGGATAGATGGATGAGAGAAAGGATGGATGAGTGATAGGGTCAATGGATGAATTCATGAGTGGATGGGTGGGTGGAAGGAAGGATGGCTAAGTGAAAGGGTCGATGGAGAGAGAAAGTGAGGATGGATGGATGTCTGAAATGATGAATGGGTGGAAGGATGAGGGACTGGGTGGATGTATGAGTAAGTGAAAGGGTGGCTGGATGGGTGAAAGGGTACATGGCTGGATGAATGAGTGAATGGATGGATGGATGGGTGGAAGAGTGGATGGATGATTGTACGGATGGATATGGTGAAAGGGTGGATGGATGGATAACGGATAGATGAGTGAAAAAGTGGATGGAGGGATGGATGAGTGAAATAATAGATGGAAGGATACATGATGGATAGGTTTGCAAATGGTTGAATATGTTTGGATATGGATGGGCTTACTTACATACTATTGCACGGCCTCCTCGGATGTGTCTGTAAAACGTACCTTTTGTCCCGAAGTTATGTCCTGAATTTTGACTTCCTGTCCTGAATTTTGACCCGTGGTAGGGCAAAGTGGTAGGTGGTGGGCTTGGCCACCGGGGGGAGGGGGATGGGTGAGGCTCCATGTACTTTGCAGGGGGGCCCCTTCAATTTTTATTACGCCACCGTCCCTTGATGGCCTTTGGGGGCGACCTCTCCAAAAACAGTGAAAGGTGGTGGACGGCTACGCGTTTCTTTACTTGGAAGTCTAGGTGACCTCTCCGGGCTCGGTGCTCTGCAAGCTGAAGTGTATGTGCACAGAGCTACACTGATGCACTGCACGAAGGCACGTTCACTGCAGGACGACTACACTCACGGTGCGGGCGAGTGAATACAGAAACACTGAGTAAAGGGGTTAAATCCGCATGGGTGTGCAATATGTAGGCACGTTACAATGGATCTTGTGCATGGCACACCGTAGTACGCACTACTCGAAACTGACGCGCTTGCTGGCTGTCTCGGCCGAGAGGCCATGCATTGAATGAGCGTAGAGTCAGAATAACCTTCTCGCTTTCCTGCTGCAACGATCTTTGTGTTTTCGCAAGTCATGGGTTTGCAACTCTCCATAGTGGCTCACCCTTTCATCCTTTATGAAAAGTCCAGTGTCTTACCGTAAGTTACGGGGTTGAATCTCACCTGAGTTAACTCACCCTTTCATCCTTGCTGCAAAGTTCTGCAAACACTAGTGACTAACGGCCTGATTCATGAAAAAGGAATTCTGCGATTTTCAAATTGCGATTTACAGCGAATCGCAATTTGAAAATCGCAGATCGGCATTCATCATATACAGCGAGAAAATAAAGCGATTCGCACGCGGCCACAAAAAGCATTAGCGATTTTCTAAAATCGCAGGAAATTCGCTATTACCCTCAAAATCCGTGTCGATTTAGCGATATCGCAAATAGCGAGATCGCTAATTGCGAGATTGCAAAATGCGATCTCGCAAGTAGCGAGATCGCAAAAGCGGGAAGTCGCATTTCGAGCACAGTGATGACATCACAACCAGGAAGCAGGCAGTTCCCACCCCCATTCAGAACAGTGAGGCTGATCACGAGGCTGCATCTGAACAGAGCTCCCTCCAGGACACCTCCAAACTTGCCAATCCAACTCATTTGTGACTGCAGCAATGGCAGAGGAGCCAGCACCAGGGCCCAGTGACACCGGGCGCAAGAGGAAGCTCAAGTTCACTGAGCAGGAGTTGGAGCACCTGATTGAGGGAGTGGTTGAGAACCACTCCCAAATTTTTGGGAAGGGCTCCAGGAGGGTGCCGGAGGCGGAGTAACGTCGAATCTGGCTTTGGATAGCTGCTAAAGTGAACGCTGTGGGCGTGACACACAGGTCACTGGAGGAGCTGAAAAAGAGGTGGTACGACCTCCGAGGTCGTGCCAAGGAGAGGGTGGCAGAGAGGCTGGGCGAGACCCTGGCTACTGGGGGCGGAGATCCTACAGTCCCTCCCAACACCCCCATGGAGGACCGCGTGGAGGACACTCTGGAGCCAGAGGCGTGCATAGGGGTCGTCAATCTGGACTCATCCCGACCCAGCCAAGACAGCCAGGGTAAGTGGCCTGCGACTGCGACCCTGTCCCAAAGTACGCAATGCCAAAGCCAGGCAGGGAATGTCATCCAGCATGCATGTAGCAACTGCACGTGTGACAGATACATGCAATTAATGTACGTCCAATTCCCCTCACAGGTGGCGCTGACAACAGCAACGACAGCGACAGGCTGCTGATTGACGAGGCACCAGAGGATGCCGAGGAGGTGACAACACCGACACTTCCTGCACCATCCGGCGCTGCACCTATCCCCGCAGTCAGGGCAGGACCAACTGCGCCAGCACCATCCGGCGCAGCACCTATCCCCGCAGCCAGGGCAACCCCAACTGCGCCAGCACCATCAGGCGCAGCACCTATCCCCGCAGCCAGGGCAAGACCAACTGCGCCAGCACCATCAGGCACAGCACCTATCCCCGCAGCCAGGGCAAGACCAACTGCGCCAGCACCATCAGGCGCAGCACCTTTGACAACCACAACTCCACCACCAGCTGGACCATCTACATCTGGTGCAGCTACTGCGGTGACAGTGCGCACACCCACTGTGGGCAGCCAGCAGAGCAGGCATGGCAGGGCTCGCCAGAAGAACACAGCACGCAGCGGCAGGAGGGGGATGGCTGTGCGTGTGCCAGGCCTGAGCATTGAGCGCCGGATGCTACGCATACACCAACTGCAGGCACGACGGCTAGGGGCTATGCAAATACAGCTCCACAACATTGGCCCCAATGTGGCCAATGTGGGCGAGAGGATTGAATGCATGACGACAGCCATGGAGGCCAACACTGCTGCGCTCATATCGCAGCGCAACTCCACCCGCAGCCGCCACCGGCAGCTTCTTATGCGGCTGTCAGCCTACACCCGCTCTAACTCTGTAATCGGGAATGCCACCTCCCAGCTCTCACGATGGTCCCTGGCGCAGCAGCAACAGTTGATCCAATGCGTTGAGGATGTTGGACGAGTGTTGGAGCAGGTCACCACTGCCATGCTGGCACTCCATCCTACTGGGCCAGGCTATGTGGGGGGGGACGACACCAGTGAGGGCACCTCCAGTGTCAGCAGCCTGTCTGCCTCACAGGTTGGCGTGTTACGCCGCAGCACCAGGCCCACTGCAGGGACACGTGCTGTCCCAGAGGATGAGCCAGAGAGGCGTTTGGGTGCTGCGCGCCGGAGGCGCACTTGAGTTTCATGTACATTGGCTGGGACATGCTGCTGATACAAGCATGTCCAGTGTTTTGTTAGGAGCAGTATGGCGCAATACTGCTTGCATTTGAAGAATGGAGACATGACATTATTATTGTGCCTTTAACAATAATATTTATTTCTGCATCATACATCGGCCTCCTGTCATTATTTCCATTGGCATGCAATTGTGATTTGTTGGGTGAGGGGAGTGGGTGCACTAGAAACTGTTCATTGTGATGTGCTTGCGGCGTCTGTGTCCTTCAGCTGGGTTCTCCCCGCGTGCATGACGCACATGTGCAGGTGGCCGGTCGTCCCCTTCCGACTCACTGCCAGAGATCTCTACAGGTATCCGGCGCTTGGTAGCAATATTGTGTAGTATTGCACACACAGCCACAATGCGGCAGCACACATCAGGACTGTAGTACATGGCCCCACCAGTCTTGTGCAGTATGCGGAATCTGCTTTTCAGTAGCCCAAATGAACTCTCAATGCAATTCCTTGTGCGTATGTGTGCTACATTGTAACGCCGTTGCTGTGGTGTCGCAGGGTTGAGGTATGGGGTGAGGAGGTATTCACGGAGGGCGTAGCCACTGTCACCTGAATGAGAAGAGCAGAGGGTGAGTGCCTGTGCAGCGCAGATACTTCATCACAGTGTGACATTGTGGGGCAAGTGTACTTACCAAGTAGGTGTCCTTCACCAAAGTCTCCCCTGGCCAGTTGTGTGTGGAGGCCGCTGTGCCGGAATATGAAGGAGTCATGTGTACTCCCTGGGTACTGTGCCACAATGTCTGTGATGTATGTCTTAGCATTGCAGACCATCTGGATGTTGAGGGAGTGGTAGGACTTACGATTGCGGTACATGTACTCCGTTGCAGCTGGTGGGCAGATGGCGATGTGGGTACAGTCTATGCATCCTATCACATGTGGGAACTGCGCAACATTGTAGAATTGCTGCTTGGTCTCATCCAAATCCTGTTGGTTGGTGGGAAATTTGATGTGGCGGTGTAACTGGGTCAGCATTGCGTCAAGGAAACTCCTCAGGCAGGGGGACATGGTGGGCTGGGATATCCCCCCAGCAACCGCAACTATCCCCTGGAAGCTCCCGGAGGCCAGGAGGTGCAGGCTACACAATACCTGGACATGTGTAGGCACGGCATTGGTCCGCCTTGTTGGGTGCTGCATCAGGGGGTCAAGGTCCTGTATTAGCTTGATAATCATTGCCCCATTCAGGTGGTACTTTGCATATATTTACTGGTTTGGCCCAGCAGGGTGACCCGCTGGCGGAATATCCTCTCCTGGATTCTGCGTCTCCTCCGTGCTGCTCGCTGTAGCCTTCGCCGCCTGACCACCATGTACAGTCCTGGCATTGTGAGACTCCTAATGCTGCTGCTGCATCTCCTTATGTGTGTTTGGTCAGGCCTGCACCTGTTACTGATTGGGCAACGGTTTTTCAAAAAAAAATTCAATGGCTTTGATGGTTACCACCTGCTTTGGGTTATCCTTAATTTGCGCCTCGCAAACAGCGATTTTGGAGTTTTTCGCTATTTGCGATTTTTCATGATTACCGATTGCGATTGTATTGCGAAATCGCTATTTCATTCGCAGAAACCGTAGTTTGTCGCATGTTCCGAATCGCTAATGCTCTCCTGCCGGGATTCTGCAAATCTTTTAGCGAATTCGCTATTCTGTGTTTGCGATATCGCAATTTTCGTGGTGAATGCCGATTTTGAAAATTGCGCTCGCAATAGCTTTTTCGCAGCTATTGCGAGCGCAATTTTGCTTCATGAATCAGGCTGTTAACCCCAAGTTAGGGGTTTCAATCTCAGCAGAGGGTACTTTCACTTTCATCCTTGCGGCAAAGATCAGTGTCTTATCCCCGAGTCATGGGTTAGAGTCTCAGCAGAGGTGACTCCCCCTTTCATCCTTGCAGCAATGATCTGTGCCTTACCGGGGAGAGGGAATGGCCTAACGGCTAAGGCGCTCGACCTCGGACCTGGGGAACTTGGTTCGAGTCTCGGTAACGATGCCAAAAAAAAACTGTGATTCTGGGCAAATCACGTTGGGGCAGATTTATGAGGCCCTTGCGCCACGTTTACGCCGCTGTTGCGTCACGCAAGGTGGCGTAAACGTGGCGCATCCCTACGAACGATTTACAACGTGACGCATCTAGGCAGATGCGTCACGTTGTAAAGCCCTGCGCCGCTTGTGGGCGTTCCGGCGCGGGGGGGGCGTTCCGGGGCAGGTGCGCCTCGCAAAAGTGGCTGAGTGAAATCTATGAGATTTCACTCAGTCACTTTCAGGCCAATGCTGCGTCAAAAGCCTGCGCCTGCTTGAAGCAGGCGTAGGTCTTGACGCAGCATTGTTAAGATGGGCACCCCCGAGCCTTGCTAGAGCTGCGTCGCGCTTGCGACGCAACTCCAGCAATGCGCCACCTTTACGGCACAGATGCGTCACGCATCTGTGCCGTTTTTGCCCCATGGTGCGCCGCATCATAAATGCGGCGCACCATGGGTGGCGTAGCAGTGGCGCACTGTGGCGCATGTTAACTGGCGCATCCCTGGGGATGCGCCAGTTAACATAAATCTGCCCCTTAATCTCCCCGTGCCTAAAAAAATGAAAGTGTGTCCTCATGTAACGTAACTGGTGCTATGTAAAGCGCTCTGATAACTGATTCGGTTCGGTTCTAGTTCGCGCTAAATAAAACTCTGCAATTACCACAAGTCATGGGCTTGAATCTCGGCAGAGCTGACTCGCCCTTTCATCCTTGCGACGACTGTGAGGTGGGTTGGAGCAGCGACGAGAGCGCTGTGTAAATGAGCATTTGATGAATAATAGGAGCCCGTCGACATACATTAGTGAAGCTCTGCAGTCACGTGACCCCGGCACAAAAACACTTTTCACGAATATTGGACTCGATACAGCCGTTTCCAGAGCAACAGCCGCCGTGGGGGCAGAGGGCTTCATACTCCCACTCGCATGTAAGTGACCACTGGGGCTACCTGCCATTCCGGGTAGACATGGTGGCCATTCTGTACCCGTATCAACAGGGAGACCTGGTCTAACAGTACTGAGGCGTCAGGCAGGATCCAACTACCCCGGTCCTGGACCTTGGGTGGTAGACATAATCTGACATTACAGAGCAGGCAGCGTAGACACGACCTGACAGTACTGAACAGGCAGGTACTGGACGGGTAGACATTATCTGACAGTACTGAGGAGGTGTGCACTGGGCTGGAGACTAGTGTAGCGCTGCGAGGACCAGGAGAGGAGCCCACCCCTATGCCTCGTAGGCAGGATACTGCACCGTGAGGCACACAGGCCATCCACAGGTCCTTGCAGCTGGTGACTAGTGTAGCGCTGTAAAGACACACACTGCGCCAGTCTGACCTGTCTGCTCCTTTCTCTGCCCACCCCATTTCCCGCCGCAAGAGGTTCCTGTGCTCTGCTGCTAAACATTGGGGGACAAAGAGATGCTGTGTTGCCTGGAAACTACAAACTGCTGAGAAGCCGCCGGGCCAAGACTCCTCCTTTCAACACAGCTGATGGAGTGACTGCTGGGAGGGGCCCCAGAAGAGCAGGGTGTGCTCAGCTCACCCTCAGAGAAGCCCTGGACTCCAGGGCACTGATGTGGGGATCTATGCTGTGGGACAGAGCGCGGGGCACTCGTGTGGGGTTCCATGTTGTGAGGAAGAGCACGGGGCGCTGGTGTGGGGTTCCATGCTGCAGTGCAGAGGGCATAGTGCCAATATCGGCAATACTCACCAGCCCTTATGCAGCAACATACAGGTAGCATAAATAAGCAGACAAGACAACTTTTGGTGGAAACAATTGCTGCAGGTTTATTAGCATACCAACTAGGCCAACATGGTGGGTTATCTTACAGGCGATCCAAAGGCAAGCCGCCCCTCGCGGCCACCACCTGATGGGCCAATTTGTATTGTGGCCTTAGCCAATTGGTGCTTAGCGGTTGTGGTGAGGGGATAGCCCCTCCCACTTCCGGTGAACCATCGGTCCACCCCCTTACTCACGGCCCCTGCTGCGAGAGGCGGAGCGTTCAAGCGACCCCCGGTTGTACAGTTTTCCAACTGTCCGTAGAACAGACGGGGTGACGTCGCACCTCAGGGTCCACCGCAAAGACTTCCTGGGGATATTAGGCCTCAGCACCCATTGTGCTCCTGAAGAGGGTACCTGAGTACCTTTCTGACTCTGGATCACCCTGAAACTCAGCCACAGCCCTGGGTGTGGCGACCATCGCAGCCAAGCCCCCCCACCAAGGCCGGCATTCCTACTTACATCCTGCTATTTCTAGGGCCTCTCCCAGTTCCAGCAAGAACAGGTCCATGCCTGTTCTGGACAGATGTATCCCATTGTCCTCAAAACACCCTGTGGATTTGGTGTGAAGCAACCCATGTCTAATGAAGCCAAATCCCTGCTGCTCGGTAATTTTGCGCATAGCGCCATTCACCCTCCTGTGCGCAGCCTCCATTGCCTCCCCTGATCAAGCTCCATGCCACCGGAGCCAAGGGCTGAGCTTGTACCACCAAAGTTCACATGTCCCCAACTGATTGCTCAATTTGCACATTGTGGTTTTCATGTTTTGAAGCAATGTCCTTTTCCCTAGGGCAGTCAGGTTGTTCCCACCCAGATGTATAACTAGGATGTTGGGAGGATGGGTGCCTCCCCCCAGTCTCTGTTGCAGTTTGCCCAACAACCCATTCCAAAGCATGCCTGGTTGCCCCAGCCAAATTATCTCGGTGTTGGAAAAACGATGCCTCCACTTCCTGCGTTCAGCCCACTGTGCCAGTCTCAAGACGCCAGAATGGCCAATCACCCAGACCTTTGTTCATGGCACATAAAGAAATGTAATGTTGCAAAACGTTTATTGACACCACAGCACATCAACATGAAAACAGTAAATTACACTCCAAAACACACTGCTGCCAGTCCCCGGCACCCCGGTGACTGAAACAAAATTAACGTCCGTGGGCTCATGGCCGTATGTATCGTTTGAAACATTGGGATTCCCACCACCCCACTTGTTTGATCCCTTTTGCTAGCAAGCATTCCTTGAATGCTGTTGTTGCCGCTCCTATGCAGAAAGAGTGACTGCAGAAACGCTTGGCCAAATCTACGGTGCTGGACAGCGCCAAACATGCGTGCATAATGTGTTCCACCTGGAACTTTGTCAGGGGCGTGCCATCTGCGTGCAAAAGCAGATACACATCCACTACTGGGCGCAGGGCCAGATAGGCGGTGAGCAGTCCCACAGGGCAATACCTTCTATCGCCCAAACTGTGCAGCCAGAACACCTTCAATTCCTCGGACTGGTCCGTCTTAGATCTTCTTAGAGTTATTTTAAGGGAAGCCCCAGAGAGCACCGCGTCCTGTATTTTCAAAGCCACCCCAGACCTGTCGTGCTTGGATCTAGCCACTGGTTTACTAATTCTGAGGGCCCGAAGAAAGCCAGGCTGAAGGTGGCCGCAAATAATGCTGCCTCAAACGCAGAGTGGGTTGCCTTGTGCACCCAGTCCAGCATCCCCTGTAAGGTCTCAAGGTCTATGGGGGACCTATTGTCCGGTGCCCTCGGTTCGTTCCTGGCCCAAACTTTCAATGCTGCTCTGATCAAGAAGGATTTGGTGGGGTCGGACTGGCCCTCAGTCTAGCATGGTGACTAATTGCCACAAGATGGCCTTAAATCCAAGAATGACTCTTCTCGTTGTCCTTGGCCCACACTATGAAAGACTGTACTCTGATATCTAGAGATGGCCTGCCTTCCTCCCAGGATCCCACCACTGAACAGAATTTGGCAACGCAGGACCTGTATCTCTTACTGGCCCTGGGTGCTAGGGACAGCTCACCCTGCCCCCTCAGTCTGTCTTCCACTTCAGCAGTAACCAGAGGTGTGGTGGAAAAGGGGTCATCTCCTCTTTCGCTCTCGGCCACGCTTACCAGAACCGGTGCCACTGAAAACGAGAGAGCATCAGCCGCTGTGTTTTGTACACCCTGAATGTGTCGCGCTCTGCATTCGACGTTATTGTACAGACACGCCCCCACCAACTCCCTCAGGAGGCACAAAACCAGAGGGCAACTCGCTGACTGGGAGTTGATGGCCTGCACTACTGCCAGGTTGTCAGACCAAAAGAGGACCCTCTTAGCCACCAGTACTGCAGGCCACAGGTGAAAAGCTACCACAATTGGGAACAACTCTAACACTGTGATATTGGCTGTGATCCTCTACTTATGCCAAGAGTTGGGCCATTTCTCAGCCCACCCCTCTCTATCCAGGATGGCCCCGAAACCTTCTCTGCCTGATGCGTCTGTAAATAGTGCAAGGTCAGGGCTGTCTGCCCAAGGAGCCCTCCAAATTACAAAGCCGTTAAAATTGGCCAGGAACTCCGCCCACATGACCAGGTCCTGTATCACTCCGTTACTTAGTTTCACCATGTGGTGCTTATTTTTGACCTTGGCAGTGGCCCTGGCTAGCCTTCTGGCAAACACCCTACCCGCCAGGATGACACCCTGGCCGCAAAGTTCAGCTTCCCAAGGAGACATTGGATGGATTCCAAGGTGGCTCTGTCCTGCCCCAACACTGACTGGATAAGTTGCTCTAGGTCCCGAACCTTGTCTGAAGGCAGTCTGGACTCCTCTGCGATGGTATCAAGCTCGATCCCCAGAAAAGTTAAGACCTGCGCCGGGCCAGCTTTTTTACCTGGCGCCAGGGGGACCCCAGGTGGCTGGCCAACTTCTCGAAGTCTGCAAGGACCTGATTACAGTCCTGCATGCCATCACTCCCTATGAACAGGAAATCGTCTAGATAAAGGGTCACTCCTTCCACCCCATAGGTCTCCCGGAGAGCCTACTGCAGGAAGCAACTGAACGCCTCAAAATATGCACAGGACATAACACAACGAATGGAACATCTTGTCTCCTCCATTGGCGCCTGCGCCACCTTTTCATGCAAAACCGCGGTGCCTTTGGGACCTATACAGGCCCGATCCTGTATGTACCACTTCTACTTAATCACACTGGCTTCCTGTGCATGTCCAATCTTATGGGTTTTTGGGGAACTCATCACCCACTGCATTATCGGGATCTCAGGTCTCAAAATCACATCATTTCCTAAGATTAGTTGCTCCGTATCCACGAGAGCCCAGTAACATGCAAGCAATTGTTTCTCAAAAGGAATATAATGTTCTCCAGCGTCTGGCAATTTCTTCGTCCAAAACCCTGAAGGTACTTCCCTGCTTTTGCCACAAACTCCAATTAGCATATGGTCCCTGCACTGTTACATTCAAATCAACATCTCCATCCCTCACTGGCCCCAAATCCAAAGCATGCTGAATAGCCTCTTTTGCTGATTCAAATGCCGTTTGCTGCTGCTCACCCCATTCAAACGCATTCTTCTTTCGTGTAACTTTGTACAAATTGACCAAAATTTGAATCAAATGGGGAATATGATGTTTCCAAAAACTGAATACACCAATGAACCTCTGAGTATCTTTTCAATTTCCCGGTACCGCAAACTGTTTAATTTTCTGTCTCACTTGGGGCACCACTTTTCGATGTCCCTGATGCCACTGGATACCTAAAAACTTCACACTCTGAGAGGGTCCCTGTAGTTTGTCAGGATTGATCTCCCATCCTTTGCTTTGTCAGTGCTCCACAATTCTGTCTAATCGAACCTGCACTTGTTCCTGCATCTCTCCCTGTATCATCACATCATCAATGTATTGACAAATCTGTACTCCAGGAATAACTGACACTTCACCTAAATGCTCTGCCACCAGCCGGTGACAGATCGAGGGACTATGCAAGTTCCCTTAAGGTAAATTTCTGAATGTCATTTATCTACCGCCCCATTAAAAACTGAATTGCTCTTGACATTCGGGGGCTATTGGTATCGATAAGAAAGCATTGGCAATATCAACAGTCGCATAACAAGTACCAAGATGTTTTTGTATTTTCTCAATCAAAGGAACTGTGTCTGGGACAGCAACAGTCAAAGGAGATGTATGCTTATTCAGTTCACGATAATCAACTGTCATGCGCCAAGAATTATCAATTTTGCGCACGGGCCAACAAGGATTATTCCAAGCGGATGTAATCGGGGTTATCACACCTGCTTCTAACAAATCCTGAATCGTCGCACTCATTTTGTTTTGTCCACCTGGAATGCTATACTGTTTCACATGAATCACTTTAGTAGCCTGAGGCAATTTCACTGGGGGGATTTTCAAATGACCGACCCTCATAGCAGCAAATGAAATGTACTGCTTTGATCCAAACTGCTAATGTCCATCATCTAAATGCAAAGTCATTCCCTTCAAAATATCAATTCCAATAATATATTCAAAGAGAGGCACAATCAATGCAGTATATTCTCTTTTTGGTACTCTCCCTATTTTAATGTTGACTTTAGTCTGCACTGCTGAGGTCTCTTTGCCGCCTAAACCTGTAATAGTGAAATACTGTCCAGTAAACTTTTTTGGATTTCCAGATATCAGAGTGGCTTCTGCTCCGGTATCTACTAAAGCTCGGGCCCTCTGAATATTACGATGTCTCCAGTAAATTTCAATATCAACATAAGGTCTGTTGTCTTTATGAGCCCACCTTTGCACCGGAGCTTGACCTATTTCCTAGTCTGCCTTATATCTGTTTTTCGCCCAGGTCAAATCAGGATACATCGATTCGTATCTTTTTGGAATAAAATCCTCCTAATTTCTTCTCTCTACCAGCCCATCACTTTCTAAGTCTCTCTCAATCTTCCTGTTCGAGCGGGAAGCTTTCTCCGCCTCCTTTTCTGGTATCTCACCCTCACTGCCATCTGACAATTGTTGCGCCTTATCTTGCTTATGGACTCTCCTGCTTCCTTCCTTTCTATCCAAACTTCTTTTTCGATATATCTGCAACAAACTTGATGTAGTTATCCCATCTGTCTCATTTCTCTCCACTCCAACCTGCAATAGAGCCATGAACAGATCTCTCCTAGACAGCTTGTTATTGTCAGTACGTGTCTCAGACCTTGAAGGTCTCTCAGTTTTCATCCACTCACCTAACTCTCCCAACTCACGAACAGCCTCAACCACTTCTGCTAAAGTATTACCAGTTTGATTTATCAACAAAGTCATCATCACTTGTTTGTATGCGGGAGGAGCGGTACAAATTATTCTATTCTGCACATCCATCAGTGTGCATGGTCTAGAAAAATAGAAGTCTTCATCACTTCTTCCTTCAATCTCTGTATACAATCTCTCAAAGTATAACAAGGTTTCTCATTCATCTGCCAATCTGACTCTGTCGGATATTTGTGGCTACATCCAACTACAGCCAACTGTAACAAACTAATTTGATCACCACTAGTATAATTCCTAAACTGCTCCTGCATTGTAGAATCTGAACTAAGTGTACAGACCTTTACTGCATTTGCGTGATCTAGCATCACACCAATACCGCCTAGATCAAACAATCGAACCATCCAAGTAAGTAGAGATTCCCCAGGTTTCTACCGAAACCGTTCTGAAATATCATTAGTCTCCTGCTGAATAAAATCTTCCATGCTATCCATTGAAACTCCCTGTGGATAATTCGGACCACCTTGAATTTTTCGACGAATAATAGGTTGCGCTTGAACCACTTTACGCCCCACTGATTCATTCTGTTTCTCAATCTGAACGAAGTGATACCAAAGGGGATGATGGACGGAGTGTTTGAGCAAATCAAACACTTACCCCCAGTCAACTGATCTGGGTTTAATCTATCATAGCAGTTCAGGCTGGACTGTTCCCATGAGGCACAGGGTCAGACTGATTTCCATATGGCCATGTCTGAACTAGGGTAGTGGAGTGAGCTAAAGAATGATGATGGATTAAACCCAGATCAGTTGACTGGGGGTGAGTGTTTGATTTGCTCAAACGCTCCGTCCATCATCCCCTTTGGTATCTCAATCTGAACGGGCTCCTCAACCTTGTTCTCATCTCCGCTATATTCGGAGAGCTCTGAAGAATCCCAGATATTTCCATCCCACATTTCAGGATCCCAATCAATTCCAGCCTTGGAAATAGCTAAACACACTTTCCTCGTGTTAACTCTTCCTATGTTTATACTTAGCAATCCGTACTGCGGCTTTTTCGGTTACAGTTTGATACGTTTCTAGCTTATCCATCAATAGTTTATTCTGACAAGTTAATATTGTAGAAGTATTCTTACTCTCAACACACAGTTTTTCTAATTTCTCACATTCACACTGCAACGTAACATATTTTTCATGCATAATTCGATAAGCATTTAGGAGAATCCTACCCCTCATTCCTAAAGTAGGGAGTTCTTCTCCTTTCTTCACAGGCGCTTTTTGCAAACATGCAACCACTTGAGCTGGTCCAGCATCCGCCAAACACACACTTCAATTCTCCCCTGGGTCGAGGTATAACCGACACTCCCCCAAGTCGAGAAAAAATTATCAATCCAAACTAATGGAGTATACCTTTTGCACAGCACTTCCTACCGCAGGCAAACTCTTAACACACCCAAAGGCAAGGCAAGAAAACAAATTCAAATGTATGGGATGTGACACATATACAAATTTATTGACATATTTCTCTAACAATATGTAGGCCGAATAATTTTATTATGGCGGACTTCCAACTAGCAAATTAACGATTGAAATACACAATCAAAAAAAAAAGATATATATATATCTTTTTTTTCTCCTCTTCACCTCGGAACAGCCGCCGCGCTCCAGAACAAAGGGTGCGTCGTGTAGGTAAGGACCGCCCAGGTACGATCCGCAATATCAAATTTCTCTCACTCCAACAAGTAAGGGTTCACGACGCTGTGTGCTGGCCAAAAACTTTATTGGGACAGCTGGAAAGGACATGTTTCACCGGCACAGCCGGCAAGTGGTGAACAAGCCGGCTGTGCCGGCAAAACGCGTCCTTTCCAGCTATCCCAATAAAGTTTTTGGCCAGCACACAGCGTCGTGAATCCTTACTTGTTGGAGTGAGGGAAATTTGATATTATATATATATCTATACCAATATAATAAAGAGAGAGCCCAAACTTTTGACGCGGGTAATCTCAGGAACCACAGCACCAATCACAACACCCAATACAGAGTTGGAAAGGGCAGTTGCAGCAGAAGGACATAGGCTATACAGACGCCCACCATATACATTTAAAATGTAAAAGAACCGTGCCAGCAAAGTAGTCCCTTGTGGGCGTGTCTGCGTTGTGCTGTGGGCGTGTGCTGGGGGCGTGACAAAAGCTGGGGGCGTGTGATACGTTCCGCCCTTCATGCCATGTCTCATATCGTGTACTGTGGGCATTTGCTGGGGGCGTGGGCGTGTGCGGGGCACAGGATTACTGAAAAAAAAAAAGCGAGCATTGTGCCCAATATTTCATTGTTTTTTCTTCCCAGGTTCTGTACATTCCAGCTCCGGGTGTCCACCTTGCTCCCTTTAAATACCCCTGCACCCTATAATCATAACCCACCCGTACTCCTTGAAAATCCCCAACACCCTTTAACACTAACCCATCTTAACCCTATAAATATACCCTGTACCCCAAAACCCAAACCTATCCCTAAACCCTAAAAATACCCCTGTACCCCAAAACCCAAACCTAGCCCTGAACCCCAAAAATACCCCTGTACTCCAAAACCCAAATCTAGCCCTGAACCCTAAAAATACCCCTGTACCCCAAACCCCAAACCTACCCCTGAACCCTAAAATACCCCTGTACCCCAAAACCCAAACTTAGCCCTGAACCCTTAAAATACCCCTGTACACCAAAACCCAAATCTACCCCTGAACCCTAAAAATACCCCTATACCCCAAAACCCAAACCTAGCCCTGAACCATAAAAATAACCCTGTACCCCAAAACCCAAACCTACCCCTGAACCCTAAAATACCCCTGTACCCCAAAACCCAAACCAAGCCCTGAACCCTAAAAATACCCCTGTACCCCAAAAGCCAAACCTCGCCCTGAACCCTTAAAATACCCCTGTACCCCAAAACCCAAACCTAGCCTTGTACCCTAAAAATACCCCTGTACCCCAAAACCCATACCTATCCCTAAACCCTAAAACTAGCCCTGTACCCCATAACCCAAAACTATATCTGAACTCTTAAAATACCCAAACACCCCAAAACATATACCTCAGTACCCCAAAACAGATATACCCATACTTACCTTATCCAAACATTAAAAAAAACATGCTTTTACCATTCATGCATTTACAACGAATTTCGTTGTAAATGTATGCGTGGTAAAAGCATATAAAATGTAATGCCATGCTTTATAATGGCATTGCGGAGTCATGGTACTTTCGTAATGAAAGTATGCGGAGTGATGGCATGCGGAAAGAAAGTTGCGGAATAATGGGTGTTTACCCTCCCCGGTAAGTACATAAGTGGCACGGCGGCCCACATCTCCAGCAACATACTCATATTTTTTCACCACCGATTTGAAAAATGCACAGGTCTCTCATTGATGGCCAGCACCGACATACACTTTTAGACACACCTCCTGCCACAAGTTCTAGAATTGCGAACTTTAGAGCTGGGGAGCTACATTTGAATCTCGGCATCAGCTCAACATCCGGTGATTCCAGGCAAATCTCTTTGTCTTCCCGTGCCTACCACAAATGAATGTGTTCTTCTGTAATGTAAATGGTGCTCATGCATGTTGTCGAGTTCGCGCTATATAATATTGCAAGGAAAAATAAAGTAGGGAAACTCGAGTTCACACACTACTGAACGCGCACTCTTAAGTGCATCAGCAGTGCACTGTGAATCGGAGCATTTCACAGGCCTGACACAGATAAGAAATGCTATCAAAACGAAATCCTACAAAACAATATACTACTGGCCAGCAGCAATTCATTCCCGGACAACGTCGGGACGGGCTGCTAGTATATATATATATATATATATATATATATATATATATATATATATATATATATATTTATCACAAAAAGTTGTATTGGGAGGCACCCTTTGTGAAAAAGGGAATGGGTCGATAATCGGCAAATAACAAAGGGATCCCTTTTTCTGGTTTTAATAGCAGCTGGGACTAAATGAATAGTCCCCCTACTGAACCTTATTCTATGGTGATCGTGTCAGAAAAATCCAAATTAGGAGTGTTACCACACAGAATAACAAATTTACAAATCTAACATGATTTAGACAATTTTTGAGTAATTCTATGGCAGACTGTTATGGTACAAATTCGGCAAAAAATGAGGTAAAGATAAGTTTTGCAATTCTTAGTATTTATTATAAAAAGAGATTATTAGTCTACTTATTTGTCATCATATTATTAAAATCAAGTTTTCATACAATTTATTCAAAACATAACATTACATATTATTTCAACACATATTTTTAAAAAAACATATTTATATAAAACAAGAAAACTGTCGACGCGGCGTTTCGGTGAAAACGTTGGTCACCTTCTTCAGGACAATGCTTTCTTTTATAAAAACAATTTTGTGGATATACTCCAAGTTGCAGCTTAAGTTTTTAAAAGTATTGTACTGGAACCCCGTTTATTTCTACCACCTGTTCCGTAGTACTTGTTCGGGCTGACTCTTTCGGTATGTCCAGTTGACCCAGGCTTTTTAATTTAATTCCTGTGGGTTTGGAGGTCAAATATTTCACCTCACTTTGTTAAAATATCTTTCAGTGGTATTATGGTGTTCTGTTTTTAATGACTATCCGGTTAATGGACTAGGCTGATGTCTGTTCCTCCAGTTTAAGATTTAGTTTCTGGTAAGTTCTCAAGTAATATGTTATAAGGTTTTCCGGAGTCTAGGACGGGCGGTCATTATGCCATTGTTTTAATTACTTAATTGCATTGATGTCAGTCTTCTTATTTGTAAAACAACATCCAATGCTTGCCTGATTTTAAAATTTCAGGGTTATTGTGCTATCTGGAATTGGTTTCCACGACCGTCCTCCGTCAAGGGTCTGCAATTAAGTAATTAGAACAATGGCATAATGACCGCCCGTCCTAGACTCCGGAAAACCTTATAACATATTACTTGAGAACTTACCAGAAACTAAATCTTAAACTGGAGGAACAGACATCAGCCTAGTCCATTAACCGGATAGTCATTAAAAACAGAACACCATAATACCACTGAAAGATATTTTAACGAAGTGAGGTGAAATATTTGACCTCCAAACCCACAGGAATTAAATTAAAAAGCCTGGGTCAACTGGACATACCGAAAGAGTCAGCCCGAACAAGTACTACGGAACAGGTGGTAGAAATAAACGGGGTTCCAGTACGATACTTTTAAAAACTTAAGCTGCAACTTGGAGTATATCCACAAAATTGTTTTTATAAAAGAAAGCATTGTCCTGAAGAAGGTGACCAACATTTTCACCGAAACGCCGCGTCGACAGTTTTCTTGTTTTATATAAATATGTTTTTTTTTAAATATGTGTTGAAATAATATGTAATGTTATGTTTTGAATAAATTGTATGAAAACTTGATTTTAATAATATGATGACAAATAAGTAGACTAATAATCTCTTTTTATAATAAATACTAAGAATTGCAAAACTTATCTTTACCTCATTTTTTGCCGAATTTGTACCATAACAGTCTGCCATAGAATTACTCAAAAATTGTCTAAATCATGTTAGATTTGTAAATTTGTTATTCTGTGTGGTAACACTCCTAATTTGGATTTGTCTGACACGATCACCATAGAATAAGGTTCAGTAGGGGGACTATTCATTTAGTCCCAGCTGCTATTAAAACCAGAAAAAGGGATCCCTTTGTTATTTGCCGTATATATATATATATATTCCAGGAACTTCTTTGTATCCCTCGCTGTAGTCAGGATAAAAAACGAACCGGACCCAGTCAGGTAATTTTGCCAGATATTTATATGTGAATTTCTCTCTCCGCCATGACGCGTTTCGGGCCCTTGAGCCCTTGATCACAATATATATACACACATGTTTTTTAAATTAATTAAAACATTTATTCTTTTAAATTGCATTAATTATATTATTTGTATTTATTATTTTCTTTTATTAGCCTTTACACCCTAAAAACGAATCCCACCCTGCTCCCTTTAAATACCCATGCACCCGTAAACACTAACCCATCTCAACCCTATAAATATACCCTGTACCCCAAAACCCAAACCTATCCCTAAACCCTAAAAATACCCCTGTACCCCAAAACCCAAACCTAGCCCTGAACCCTATAAATACCCCTGTACCTCAAAACCTAAACTTACCCCTGAACCCTAAAAATACCCCTGTACCCCAAAACCCAAACCTAGCCCTGAAGCCTTAACATATCCCTGTACCCAAAACCCAAACCTACCCCTGAACCCTAAAAATACCCCTGTACCCCAAAACCCAAACATAACCCTGAACCCTAAAAATAACCACGTACCCCAAAACCCAAACCTAGCCCTGAACCCTATAAATACCTCTGTACCTCAAAATCCAAACCTACCCCTGAACCCTAAAAATACCCCTGTACCCCAAAATCCAAACCTAGCTCTGAACCCTAAAAATACCCCTGTACCCCAAAACCCAAACCTACTCCTGAACCCTAAAATACCCCCAAAACCCAAACCTAGCCCTGAACCCTTAAAATACACCTGTACCCCAAAACCCAAACCTACCCCTGAACCCTATAAATACCCCTGTACCCCAAAACCCTAACCTTGCCCTGAACCCTAAAAATAACCCTGTACCCCAAAACCCAAACCTACCCCTGAACCCTAATATACCCCTGTACCACAAAACCCAAACCTAGCCCTGAATCCTAAAAATACCCCTCTACCCCAAAACCCAAACCTAGCCCTGAACCCTTAAAATACCCCTGTACCCCAAAACCCAAACCTACCCCCGGACCCTAAAAATACCCCTATACCCCAAAACTCAAACCTAGCCCTGAACACTAAAAATACCCCTGTACCCCAAAACCCATACCTAGCCCTTATCCCTAAAACTGCCCCTGTACCCCATAACCCAAAACTATATCTGAACCCTTAAAATACCCAAACACCCCAAAACATATACCTCAGTACCCCAAAACATATACCCCTATACCCATACTTACCTTATCCAAACATTAAAAAAAACCATGCTTTTACCATTCATGCATTTACAACGAATTTCATTGTAAATGTATGCGTGGTAAAAGCATATAGAATGTAATGCCATGCGTTATAATGGCATTGCGGAGTCATGGTACTTTCGTAATGAAAGTATGCAGAGTGATGGTATGCGGAAAGAAAGTTGCGGAATAATGGGTGTTTACCCTCCCCCGGTAAGTACATTGGTGGCACGGCGGCACACATCTCCAGCAACATACTCATATGTTTTTCACCACCCATTTGAAAAATGCACAGGTCTCTCTCATTGATGGCCAGCACCGACATACACTTTTAGACACACCTCCCGCCACAAGTTCTAGAATTGCGAAATTTAGAGCTGGGGGAGCTACGTTCCAATCTCGGCATCAGCTCAACATCCTGTGATTCCAGGCAAATCGCTTTGTCTCCCCGTGCCTACCACAAATGAATGTGTTCTTCTGTAATGTAAATTGTGCTCATGCCATGTTGTCAAGTTCGCGCTATATAATATTGCAAGGAAAAATAAAGTAGGGAAACTCGAGTTCACACACTACTGAACGCGCACTCTTAAGTGCATCAGCAGTGCACTGTGAATCGGAGCATTTCACAGGCCTGTCACAGATAAGAAATGTTATCAAAATGAAATCCTACAAAACAATATACTACTGGCCGGCAGCAATTCATACCCGGACAACGTCGGGGCGGGCTGCTAGTATATATATATATATTAATGGAAAAAATAGCAAAGAAAGAAAAGAATCAGCAAAGAATCAGGTATAAGATCAAAAAGAGTTAGTAGGATCACCTCACCAATCAAGTGCACATCATCTTGTCTCACTTTGCTAAGGGGAGTCCGATAATTAGCCAGGCCAAGACCTCGATGGAGACTAAGCATGGGCGGATCTAGCGGATCTCGCGTACGCGAATTTGCGTATTTACGGATTCGCAATCCGCAACATCCGCAAACTCTCGCGGATTAGCGGATTTTTAAGTTTTTTGTGTTGGCGAGCGTTCGCGAGGATTTGTGGACCATTTCGCAATTGCGAACTTACTTTTCAGCTCGCAACGGCCGCGACTATGTTGTTTCTACGTCTGGTATATCATCACAGGTTCACAGCACCCTCTGTTTCACCACTGCCACCCTCTGGTACACCCATGCCACCCTCTGGTACATCCTCACTGCCACCCATTAGGTTTGTTTATCACTGTAGATTATGGGGGTGAAAAAAAGCAAGCACACCTGCCCTGCTTCAACTGCCATGAATTAATTTGGGGTTGATTAATCACTTATTTTTAAACTTCCAGTCTGGCTGGCACCTGCTTCCTTCCTTATCTGTAATTTGCTTTCTGTTGCAGTGAAAGCAAGCACACCTGCCCTTCTTCAACTGCCATGAATTAATTAGGGGGTGATTACTGTGTCAGTAATTTTGAAACTTCCAGTCTGGCTGGCACCTGCTTCCTTCCTTATCTGTAATTTGCTTTCTGTTGCAGTGCAATTTTTTTCACAGGACCTTTATGGTCTACTTGTAGCTATTCTATGAGCCTGCTGTTTGGGTCATAGCAGGGTCATGGAATAGTTGCAAATAGGCAACTGAACTCTGGAGGGGGCCCTCAGGAAGCACTAGAGTGAATGGTTACTAATGTTAAGTTTGAACTTTTGCACCTGCTGATTGCTTTCAGTTTAGCAAAAATAGTTTTTCTGCAATTTCGCGCGATTTGCGGGGCGCGAATCCGTGCGAGATCGATTTCGGAAGCCGCGAATGCGTGCGAATACACTATTTTTTTTTGGGCGGCGTGTATGTTCGCGTGATTTTGTGCGTGTTCGCAAGGCGCTTGTAGCTATACGTTTGCGAAGTTACCCTAGCGGTCGTACACGGGCTCGGCCATCTTGTTTGCGTGACGTAATTCCGTTTCCGGCCGCTATGTGTAATCTCGCAAAGTGTGCTGCTCGCTAGTACAATTTTGCGCGTGATCGCGAGGAAAATCTCGCGCGAACTTACCCACGCGGTCGTGAATGGGCGCGGCCATCTTGTTTCTCATTCATTGCTATGGTTCTGGGCATGCTTTCTTTATCCTCTCTGAATCTCTGCCATTCTTTGCTTGTTTGAAGTTTATTTGATCTATTTTACTTATTATCTATCCCTCTATTTTTCTAGCTCTATATTTTTGTGTTTTCTGCTACTTTTTGTTAATTTTAAACTACTTTTTGAAACTCTTTTCTTTTCTTCTTCCCTATTCTATTTCTTCTTTATTATTTAACTCATTTCTGCCCAGACCATGGTAAAGGGAGCCGGGAAGCACCCTGAGAAGGGGAAGGGTCCCGCACCCCGTGCCCGGCTCCCGTGCGGGCGTTTGAGGGGGGAGCAAGTGATGCCATGGGAGATCTTTAGCGCGGAGGAGGTGGCCGCACTCATCTTCCACGTCCAGCGCCGCCTCCCCAAGACGATCCTGGGAGGCGGCAAGATCGCAACCTGCTATGGCATCCGGGAGCGCCGGAAGCGATGGGAGAAGGTGTGCCGGGCCATGTTTAAGCTCTCTGGGGTCCGGCGCACCTATAACCAGGCCACCCACCGCTGGACGGATGTCATGGACCGGGAACGGGACTTGCTGGACGCGCTCGGCGTAGAGGTCCCCGGGCTTGGTGAGTAGTAGTAGCTATTTCTAGCTATTTCATCACTAATCTGTTTTATCCGGCTCTGTTATTTGCAAATCTTTGTTCTTTACCAAGAGCAATAATGCTGCCGATTACATTGTAGGTAAAATATATTTCAAAATCTTCTATGCATTTCAGGTGCACTGCTCTCCTTCAGTAGCCTTGCTTGCTACTATGCTTATTTGTTTTGTATTTTGTGTTCATTTCATTGGCCTGAGAACTTATGTATGAGTGTAGTGTAAAGAACTGCTTAATGCTAGACACTAAGGGTCATATTTTCAATTACCGGCGCATCCCTGCAAAATAGCAGGGATGCGGCAGTAATTGTGCGCCATGCCACCACCACCCATTGGCCCAAAACGTCACAGAAGCCTTACGCATCTGTGCCGTAAAGGCGGCGCATTGCTGGAGTTGCGTGCCAATGATGGCGCAGCTCCAGCAATGCTCTTGGGTGCCCTATCTCCCCAATGCTGCATCAAGCCGTACGTCGGCTTCAAGCAGGCGCAGGGTTTGAGTCACGCATAATTGTCCTAAAAGTGACTGATTGACATCTTGTAGATTTCCCTCAGCCACTTTTAGGATTCGTTCCTGCGCAGGAACGCCCTCCCTTGCGCCGGAACGCCCCCTGATGGCGCAGGGCTTTAGAACGTAATGCATCTCCCATATGCGTTTTTTTTTAATATATACGCTGCACCATGGCGACTCTTTTGTTCTGCCGCTGCATCACAAAAGTCACGCAACAATGGAGGAAAATGAGCCGCAAGGGACTTCTAAATCAGCCCCAACAGACTGAAGTCCAGTCCTTCCTTTAGACACATGGCTATAAGAAGAAATAGTGGTGGTGGTCGGTGGATTGATAGTTTGAGTATTCACTGATCTGCAAGCAGGATGGACTTTGTCTGTCACTTCGCGTGCTGCGGACTGCTGCCTGCCAGGCCTAGGCAAACCTTTTTAGTAGTCTGTTTATTGAGTTACATAGGAACTTTGAAAGTCAACGGTCCGCAAATCAGGCAATACGAATAACGTAGTAAACCACATGAGATAGGTCAATATATCCCGTGGAATAGTTGTCTATCTATTTGCTATTTCTCCAAAATATTTTGTTATTGTTCTTTTGAAATGTTTGATTTGGTTGACAAATCTCATCCATGTTTTCTGGTCTTTCTTTCTTTCATGTTGTACATCAGCTCCCCCCAAGGGCAAGAGGACACAGGAGGAGGAGGAGGAGGGTGCTGTTCAGGAGGATGCAGGCCAGGATCGGGCAGGCGAGGGCTCCTTTGCTGGCCCCAGTAAGTTTTAATTTTAATAAAGAGTACCTATTTTTTCCTAGCGTTCCTCATTCGATTTTTTCAAAATCGTCTTTGATCTTCTTGTAGACTGGATCTAAATTCTTATCCTGCCTCAACTATGACTCCCTGTGGTATTACTAGATTATTCTTATTAGTCTGTGTGTGTAGCTAACTAAGATTGCACATTTGGCAATTCCATTGGACTCCCATTCTAGTCAGCAATAGCTCTATGCACTGAGTGCAGTCCTCTGGGATTGTCCATAATGTCTTTTCAAGTCTTCTAAATGTTTATGCTTTGACAATTGCCAACAATAAAAAGGTGAATGACCACCAAGAAAGAATAAGATACTACTTTACTTTTGGTTTGGATAGGAGGACAATCCATTCTACTACTGTTGCAGGGACAAATCTGCACAAACCGAACTATGAGCACTAAATAGTGCATTGTTTATCAATTATAATAGGCGCAGGTAGACTTTCTTTCCACATACCTCAGTGATATCAGACTTTGAAGAACCCCCAATCTCCTTACTGACTAGATAGTGTGGCAGAGTCATTTAGCTCCCTAAGTCACTGATGATTGATCCACAATGATCATTAGATTATCCTAGGCAGGACAAGAGTACGGAGTCACAGTGAAGAAGTGTCAGAGGCACTCATGCTTGCAAATATTCCAAAACCTTTAGCTCATCCTCTCTAGTCTGGAGGACCAAAAACCACAGAGTCTATTTAAGTTTAAAAGCTTTATTAAAACTAAACACATTTATTAATATCAACTTTGTCATAAAAGTAAACGTTTAACTGCAAATGGAAAAGTGCTTAGTGCTAACGATTAATTGGACACATTTCTTGTGGTCGAGCTGAGCTCTCACCTGGTTTGAACTTGAGCTTGACCCTGATCGTGTTCTTAGAAGTCAAGCTTCTGTTAGGAGAAAAAGTGTTGTGTGTTAAAAATAAAAAGCAAGCATTCATCAGTTGTGCCAAAAAGTGCAGCAAGACAACAGCCTTCCCTGGAAAAAGGGACATTTTTACTTTAGAGTAGACAGTTACAAATTATTACATGTATTTCGTTTTTTTAACATTTCTTTATACCTCCTAGACCAAATATTATATAGTAGTGAGTGGTGTATTCTAACATTCTTAAATGTACTTTGTAGGTGGAACATCTGGTGGCGGGGCCAGCGCGGAGGTGGTGGTGTTGGACGCGGACTCTGGGGAGGAGGCGGTGCAAGTGCCGGACGTTCCTGTGAGGGTTCGCACGGTGGTGGCGGGAAGAGGTAAGCTATATATTCCTTACTTATTGAGATTGAAGACTGCATAGTGTGCTTTCTGCACGGGTGTATTATAAATCAACCAGGTAGTAGCCTCCTCTAAATGTACTTCGACTTAGCTGTGATATATCCGGTTATTACGGTGGACACTCCGTACCTCTCTTAATAACTTTAGTTTAGTAGTAGTATGTCATTCATGTGTGGGTGTATCACTGTTCACTCAATAATAAGCAAAGCACCTACAGTCATCCCATATGTCATCAAATACATCCCATGTGAAGTGATAGATAATCTAATTATTTAGCTTCTTCATTTTCCTTTTCTAGTACTCATTTGCACTGTAGGGTGAAAGGTAAATTTATTAAGCAGTAGCCCTTGTAACAGAGTATTCTCAGTGCCACCCGTAATAGAAAAGTAATAGCTTCACCACCTGCATGTACTGGACCGGTACAGTAACACAAGTCTGTCTCACTCATCATGGTGTGCGTCTGTTTTTCTCGGGTGCAAGTTCACTGCGCTGGCATTCTGCCGGCTTGCATAAGATAACGTACCAATTTTCCTAAACAAGAGAGAAGAAGAAGAATAAGACTGGTGTACTGTCATAGTCGACTGTAATGGAAGTCCATAGTGGTCGTAGAATTTGTACATTAAACTACCACTAATGTTAGAGCAAGGATGCAGAAGTGGGCGGTTAGATAGATACTGTCCTCAATAGTTATGTACTGTGCTTTCAATTTGCTACTTGTACTGTGACACAACTTTCGGCTCAATCACTTTGTGTTATTAATGTTAAGGAGCATTGGTTACAGACTGTGTCTTTCTTTCTTCATATAGTTGCTCCTTCCAAATCGACATCACGGAGGGAGCAGGCTTGAATGGCCCGGCAACGGAGGCTGGATGCCACTGTAGCCGAATATCGGCGGCTGGTGGCCCTGGAGGAGGAGGACACGCAGTCGACCGGTGCAACCACAACATCCTCGACTGGGACAGCTGCATCCTCCTCCGTGACCCCACGGGCTGCCAGCCAGCGCAGTGCTCCAGCGGTACGGAGCCGGGCTAACAAAGCCAACCGCCACCGCCAAGCAGCAAAAAGACCAGCTGCCCCCCACAGGAGCTGCAAAGCACGCCAGCGCCGCCTAGGAGTCAGAATGTCCTACCTGGAGCAGGAGGTCCTTAGGTACAAGAACTTGGTGGAGGGCCTCCGCTTCGACCTTGCCACCCTCCGCAAGGAGTATAATGCCCTGGCCGCAAAATTCACCAGCACCCTCCAGTAGTGGAGTGTCCCTTGCCCTTTTTTTAGAGACTTTTGGGGGGTGAGATTTGGGAGTTGGGTTCTTTTTGGGACTTTTCAAAGACAATCGTTGGGGTTAGGGAGGGTCTTGAGGGAGATTATTTTGTTAGGGCTACATAAATATACTTTTTTAAACTTTATCTGACCATACCTGTTTTTTACTGCTTTTCAGTCTGGTGGGTGGGGGTGTAACAGTAAGTTTGTTTTCCTGAAGAGTCCTAGGACTTTAGTAGTACTACCGTCAATCTCTCGTCTAGGCCTAATACTCCATTATACTACCTCCCACCAAACGCTTATCTTACCTGTAATTTGTGTTAGAAATTAGGGCTAGGCCCAGGGCTGGCTCAACGTGAAATGGGGATTAAGGTTGGCAATCCTGGGCGGATGAAATTTCCTCATTGCGGTGGTACTAGTGGTGTGACACAGTGGCAGTTGCATGCCTATGGAAAAAAAGAAAACGAAACCTGGTTTGTCCTTACTGTAGCATTACAACGGTTACGGTACGATCGAGAATATAGCAGGTGACAGTACACTAGAACAGTGCCACAATGTAGCCTAACAAATGGTAAAGTATTGCAAGTATAACTAGTACTTGCGTTGAATTTATTTGACATTGGCTCCTACTACTACAAGAAATAGTACTGAAGCTGAGTAAGTCTAGAATATATCCTCGTATTCCTTCACCAGCCTGTTGCTATGACCTTATCCTCCCCAGCAAGTGTGTGGAATTATTGATGTCATTTAGTCAGACATCAAGCAAAACCACACAGCCCGGGGGAAGAGGGTTAGGGTTTGGAAAATGGATGGGAATGGGGGTTTATTTTTGGATAGGTTTTGTTGAGAGAAGAAAAAAAAGCACAGCATGGACAAACAATAATTGAAGATAAAGAAATCTTTGGGTACAAACTAAAGCTAACCACATGCAGTCACACTCATAGAAGAAAACAATGGATACTGTATCTGTATTCTGTATGTTGTTGGAGTTGTCCTGTTGAATTTGGTAAGTAAGTTGCATGCAGCAAACAATTCCTCTTATTAGCGGCACTCCTCCATTCCAGCTGACGCTTCGTCCATCAATGTTGGTGACCACTGACAGAAGACACCCTGTCCACTGCCTGCCTGGCGGATGTTGACTGAAACCCGGCCTGTAATTATTGAACGGAAAACAGGAAGTGCTATTACAATACCACTGATAAATAAATATAAGGTATGTACGCAGTGTGGTGCAAAAAGTCACACTTTGATTTCCCTAATAGTCAGTACAATATTTTTGAAATTGTGTACTCTGTCTGAGTCACCTTTTTAAGGATAAATAAGTATGGCCAAAATAATTTAGCGGATCTTTCCCCTCAAGCTAGGTGTACTGTAAACTGTGTTTTAGAACAAAATTTGACCTTCCCAGCAATGCTCCCACCAAGACCCTTACTAAAGCCAGTCGCAAAAATGTAGAAGACCCCCAATCAGATCTCAAAAAACGAGGCCTAGCAGAAAAATGGTGACAAAACGTACTTTGAAAGTAAAATTAGGCCCAAATACACCCTTACCCACCGTGGATTGTATTCAAACCACTTGCAAGCAAGCAAAAGTATCCATAGCCAGCATCGCTCCAAGAGTGCTCTAACACCCCAGAACTGAGTTGCAATAGAACACCCTGAAACACATGCAATCCTGCTGCTAGGGCTAACCCTAACAAACCCTAAGTTACAAAAAGTGCCAAAAGGTTTTTCCTTATGGATTTTGTCCTAAACACTTCTATCCGGTATTAGACCTTCACAGGAATGCCCCGAGAGACCCGCCAACCCACTCGCAAAAAAGCATGCGACAACACCCCCAAACAGCCAAAAAGCAAAATCTCATACTTACAATATCTCTCGACCTTCGGTCCAAACGCGCTGTGCAGCTAGGTCATCATCATAACTCCTGTTTTCCACCACGGGTTTCCTGAAAAGCAAATGCAATCAAGATTAGACTGTCGCAGCAGTGCTTCGACAGAGACCCCGCAACCCACCCACAAACACCAGGAAGCCCCCCCAAAACGCTACATTGAGCAAGATGTCAGAAGAAATAGCAAAAAACAGGCCTTTCCTTATGGATTTTGTCCTCAACACTTCTATCCGGTATTAGACCTTCACAGGAATGCCCCAAGAGACCCGCCAACGCACCCGCAAAAAAGCACGCGACAACACCCCCAAACAGCCAAAAAGCAAAATCTCATACTTACAATATCTCTCGACCTTCGGTCCAAACACGCTGTGCAGCTAGGTCATCATCATAACTCCTGTTTTCCACCACGGGTTTCCTGAAAAGCAAATGCAATCAAGATTAGACTGTCGCAGCAGTGCTTCGACAGAGACCCCGCAACCCACCCACAAACACCAGGAAGCCCCCCAAAACGCTACATTGAGCAAGATGTCAGAAGAAATAGCAAAAAAAAGGCTTTTCCTTATGGATTTTGTCCTAAACACTTCTATCCGGTATTAGACCTTCACAGGAATGCCCCAAGAGACCCGCCAACGCACCCGCAAAAAAGCATGCGACAACACCCCCAAACAGCCAAAAAGCAAAATCTCATACTTACAATATCTCTCGACCTTCGGTCCAAACGCGCTGTGCAGCTAGGTCATCATTCATCATAACTCCTGTTTTCCACCACGGGTTTCCTGAAAAGCAAATGCAATCAAGATTAGACTGTCGCAGCAGTGCTTCGACAGAGACCCCGCAACCCACCCACAAACACCAGGAAGCCCCCCAAAACGCTACATTGAGCAAGATGTCTGAAGAAATAGCAAAAAAAAGGCTTTTCCTTATGGATTTTGTCCAAACCACTTCTATCCGGTATTAGACCTTCCCAGGAATGCCCCAAGAGACCCGCCAACCCACCCGCAAAAAAGCACGCGACAACACCCCCAAACAGCCAAAAAGCAAAATCTCATACTTACAATATCTCTCGGCCTTCGGTCCAAACGCGCTGTGCAGCTAGGTCATCATCATAACTCCTGTTTTCCACCACGGATTTCCTGAAAAGCAAATGCAATCAAGATTAGACTGTCACAGCAGTGCTCCCAGACCCCAAAACTCACCCACAAACACCCGGAACCCCGCCAAAGAGCACCTCAAAGGCAAGCAAGTCAGCAAAAATGGCAAGAAATGTCCGCCTCATATTTGGTCCAAAACACTTTTATCCGTTATTAGAGCTTCACAGCAATGGGCCCAGAGCCGTCAACTCACCCGCAAAGAAGTAGAACACCCCCACAAATGCTGAGTCTTTCTTCATTGGGCGTAATCCAGCCCTCTGCTTTGAGGGAAATAGGAGGAGGAGGATAGAGGAGCATGTTCTTCTGAACTTGTGAACCTGAGGAATGTAGACTGCGGCACCTTCAAATCAATAAGCAAACAAGTGAAGACAGTTCTGCTGATGGGCTTGTTTTTGGGATTAGGTGATTAAAGTTTGAATTAAATTAACTGTGCAAAACAAAGAAAGACAGACACACAGGAATAAAAGTGAATAAGGACGAAAAAGAAAGTTATTGATTCATTGTCTCATTTTCAGGGCTCGGTGTCAGGGAATAAGAAGAAGATTTCGTCATCATACTCTGCGAATTCAGGCAGGATGAGGTCAGCGTCACCGAACAGAGAACATATCCCCTCATCTACGTTGCCGTCCTCCTCGTCTTCATGCGGCGTGCTTTCTCGTACTTTGTAATCTGGTGGTATGAGGTGCTGATTCATCTTGATCATTGTTAGCCTCTCCATATTTTTGGGCGAGAGGCGGCTCCGTTTGGGAGTTACAATGCCACCAGCAGCACTGAAAACACGTTCAGAAGACACACTTGCGAGTGGGCAAGACAAATAGTTTATAGCCAGGTTGGAGAGCTGTGGCCACAATTGTTTTTTCCCATGCCAATACTGCAATGGCTCATCATTAAGAAAGACCTCTGTTGAGTCATTCAGATAGTCCTGCACCATCGACTCAAGGTCCTCAACGGTTCCTCCACTTTGCTTACTTTTTGCTGTGCCTGTGACCTTTTTTTGAGAACCATACCCAAGCAAAGTTAGCCAATCCGCTTCAGCAGCCACTGTTACTCTTGTGTGTGGTGCAGATGATCCGGTTGCCGGTGTCTTTAACGGCTGAGAGGTCACTTGTGCCACAGCCACAGGTGCAGAAGTGGATTCTTTTGACTGGGGATGGCCTGCTGATGCTGATGCTGATGTACTGCCTTTTCCTTCAATATCCTGCCGTTCTTTTTCAAACCTCTTGGCTGACCAGGCTAGCCAACGTTTGTACTTTTTAACATCTTCATCAGCAAAAGGAAAGAATGCTTGGCCTGCCAGCGCCTTTTTGTAGCGTGGATCCAGAATAGTAGCACAAATGTAATGCTGTTCTGAGTTGATCTTTTTAAGACGTTCATCACCACGTAGGCGCTCTAATAATTTCTCCGACAAAAGAAAAGGGTCTTTGTTTTTTTCATCTTTTTCTAACTCAGAAGACACCGCCTTCAGTTGGTGCTCCAGCATGCACAACAATGGGATAGCTTTTCCCAAATTACAGTCCTCCTGGCTGACTGCACGCGTGAAGAACTCAAAAGGACGAAGCATGTTTGTCAGGCTTTTAACTATGTCCCGTTGCGCCGCACCCATCCGCAGGTCCTTCTGAGCTGTACCCTCTTTTAAGAAATAGTGATCGAGTACCGTATACTGCTCATACAGACGCTCAAGCATGTAGAAGGTTGAGTTCCAATGTGTTGCCACCTCCTGGATGAGTGCTTTCACTGGCATTCGACGTTCAAGTAGCAGGCTCCTCAGATGCTTCCGGGCCTTAAAAGAATGGCTGAAATGGTTGCACATTTTGCGGCAGGTGGCCATTACCTCGCACGCTGGACTGTCTTTATCACTCAAGAATTTTTGAACTACCAGGTTGATACAGTGCGCCAAACACGGCACTCTGAAATAGTCACCCAGCACCATGGCCTTAACTACATTGGCGCCATTATCCGTGGAAACATAACCAATCTTGCGTTTTTTTGGGGACAGCCAGTGAAAGACCTTTTTGTTAAACTCGTCCAAAATGTTTTGTGATGTGTGACTTTTCTCCAAGCCAAACATGGCTAGTGTTGCATGTTTACGAGCAGCTTTAAAAACTTGGTCCGGGTCAACACCTGCGTTTAGCTTTGCTTTAACACCTGAAAAAGAGACCCAGTGTGCAGTGATGCACATGTAATCAGCGCCTGCGCCACTGGTCCACATGTCTGTTGTCAGATGTATTGTGTGAACAGCACTCTTCTGCAAAGCTGCCCCAATCTTCTCCAGCACATCTTCATGTAGTGCTGGAACCGCAACTCTGGCAAAATAGAACCGGCTAGGAACCTTCCATTTAGGGCAGAGCGTTGCCACTAATTCTAGAAAACCTACCGCTTCTACAAAAGAAAAAGGGAGAAGGTCCACAGCTAGCATTTTAGCTAGCTTAGTGTTATACAGACGCGTCAGTGGGTGGTTGCGTTCATATGGCGCGTCTGAAGAAAACATGGTTCTAATGTTGCCCTGGACCAAGCATTTACGGGATGATAATGACTTCGTTGACCCAATTATGCTCGCTGGTGAACTTTTGCGCGTTGGTGTCTCACTCGCTACAACACTCTTAGTGTGCCTCACATGGGGTGTGTGCTGCTGACAGGGGTACTGGGTGTAAGTGAAGTGTTTGACACGTCTTCTTCCTCCTCGTCATCATCAGATGAAACATCAACATTTTCTTGACTTCCAATTCGGGCTTCCTTGATCGCCTTTAGGTGCGCATACCATTGGACAGTGTCTCCTAAGATGACCTCTCTGGCCTCCGGTACCATAGTTGGTACCAAACTTACCATGACTAACTGCAAGCTTACAAAGGGTACAAATGGCGAACTTTTCCCTTTTTGGGCAAACAGTAAAGAAGTCCCAAACTGGGGACTTGAAGTGTCTGTGGGGCCTGGAGGAGGCGGCGATACTGGTGGTGGTGGTCATGCTGCTAATGCCAGATGAAGTGGAGGATCTGGATTGCCCAACTTTTGTACGTTGTGCACTTTCACCGCCACTAATTAAGGTCGAGGTGGATGGAGGTCCCTTCTTGTGAGAAAGAAATATGGAAGCGGTACGAGTTGGTGTACTTAACTCCAATGATTGTGGTGTTTCCACTGCCTCCTCGTCGACAACATCATCATCATCACGCTCAGCAGCTTTTCGGGCTAGGGTCAAAATGTCTGTTTGCTGCATGCCCGCTGGGGCTGCAGTGACCTTTATGATGACTGGGTCGTCGTTGTCAGAGTCTTCATCAGCAGCAGTATCCCCCACTTCTTGTTGAGCCTCATCATCACACTCCATAACTCTGAGACTTTGGACGAGCTTCCTTTTACGCTTAACTACCTTTGTCAGATCATGTGCCTCAGTCTCAGACGGCAGTGGTGCTGGTTCCCAATTTTGATCCATATCATCAGAAGGAGGTGTGCTTGAAGAAGATGTAGACACCACCCTTGATCTCTTCCTTGCTAGGGGTGTGGAAGACAATGAATGATCATCAGGAGGAGTGTCTTCCTCAAATGATACCTCGCCTTGATTGTCGATTTCCTGATGTGCCCCTACTTCGGGAGGAACAACTATTGTGGGCACTTGTGACCCTCCATGCACCTCCGCTTGCGCATCTCCTTGCGCTGCCTCTCCTTCCACATGTACTTGGGCTTGTACTTGCACATGTGGTTTTTGTTGCGGCTGTGGTTGTTCAACACTCGTCAGATGAGTTACAACAACCTGTGTTGATTGAGGGACATTGCTGCTACTTTCTTGCGATGAGCCAACATCAATGGTCGATGGTGATTGAACAACTAGACTAAGTGCCTCTGCAGCACTGAAGGGCTTGGACTTAAGTTGGCGTGGTGGTGGTGGTGGCACTGAGCCCAATGGAGCGGGGGTGCTGCTCCCAGCTTGGTCCCCAGCAGATCCAGCTGCTGCTGCAGGCATACTTTTTTTTTTACTCCCAAAAAAAGGGGCGGCCGGCACACCAGTCTCCTTGGTAACTTGCTTCTTCTGCTCCTTACTTGCAACTTTCTTGCTAGAGGAGCTACGGGTAACTTTTTTTGGGGCCATCTTCTTCAGAACAGCAGGCAGCAGTTGCACGAGTTGCAGAGTTGTCTGTGTCCAGACGTGACGTCGCGTGACGTTATGCTGCACACACACACCGCTGCAGGACTTCTTCCTGGCACTGGTGGTTCTCTAGAGTCTTGTGCACCTAAAAGCAATGGAAGACAGAGGAACATCAGTTCAGTTATACACCCCAAAAAATGGAAAAACACAGAAAAATAAGCACAATCCCATGCCATCCATGATGTTTACATTCAAGACACCACACAGCAAGACTAGGCCCATGCAACACTGAGTCACTACCCCTGGGGATAATGGATGAAAAGTAGGCTAAATAAGTGCAGGCCTCAGACACTGCCTCTCTTCAAAATGGCCCCTTGCACCCCAAGCACATGTTGCCTGTACCAGCCAGCACTCAAGATGGCCACCACCACCACCCACATGGCCAGTCCACATCAACAGTACACCCCAAAAAAACAGAAAAACACCCAAAAATCACCACAATCCAATGCCATCCAGGATGTTTACATTAAAGAGAGTGAGACCCCACAGGCACACTCAGTCCATGCACCACTACCCCTGGGCCAAAGGCCACACCAGCAGCCCCAAAAAAACTACAAAAACCACAAAAAACAGCACAATCCCAGCCCATCCATGGCCTCAATGGTGTTTAAATTCAAGAGGACACCCCACAGAAAGACTAGGCCCATGCAACACTCACCACCCCTGGGCAAAGGGCCCCACCAGCAGCCCCAAAAAAACGACAAAAAACAATAAAATCAGCACAATCCCAGCCCATCCATGGCCTCAATGGTGTTTAAATTCAAGAAGACACCCCACAGAAAGACTAGGCCCATGCAACACTCACTACCCCTGGGCATAATGGATGAAAAGTAGGCAAAATATGTGCAGGCCTCAGACACTGCCTCTCTTCAAAATGGCCCCCCCTTACACCCCAAGCCAGTCCACATCAACAGTACACCCCAAAAAAACAGAAAAACACCCACAAATCACCACAATCCAATGCCATCCAGGATGTTTACATTAAAGAGAGTGAGACCACACTACAGGCACACTCAGTCCATGCACCACTACCCCTGGGCAAAAGGCCACACCAGCAGCCCCCAAAAAACAACAAAAACCACAAAAAACAGCACAATCCCAGCCCATCCATGGCCTCAATGGTGTTTAAATTCAAGAGGACACCCCACAGAAAGACTAGGCCCATGCAACACTCACCACCCCTGGGCAAAGGGCCCCACCAGCAGCCCCAAAAAAACGACAAAAAACAATAAAATCAGCACAATCCCAGCCCATCCATGGCCTCAATGGTGTTTAAATTCAAGAAGACACCCCACAGAAAGACTAGGCCCATGCAACACTCACTACCCCTGGGCATAGTGGATGAAAAGTAGGCAAAATAAGTGCAGGCCTCAGACACTGCCTCTCTTCAAAATGGCCCCCCCTTACACGCCAAGCCAGTCCACATCAACAGTACACCCCAAAAAAACAGAAAAACACCCACAAATCACCACAATCCAATGCCATCCAGGATGTTTACATTAAAGAGAGTGAGACCACACTACAGGCACACTCAGTCCATGCACCACTACCCCTGGGCAAAAGGCCACACCAGCAGCCCCAAAAAAACGACAAAAACCACAAAAAACAGCACAATCCCAGCCCATCCATGGCCTCAATGGTGTTTAAATTCAAGAGGACACCCCACAGAAAGACTAGGCCCATGCAACACTCACCACCCCTGGGCAAAGGGCCCCACCAGCAGCCCCAAAAAAACGACAAAAAACAATAAAATCAGCACAATCCCAGCCCATCCATGGCCTCAATGGTGTTTAAATTCAAGAAGACACACCTCAGAAAGACTAGGCCCATGCAACACTCACTACCCCTGGGCATAATGGATGAAAAGTAGGCTAAATAAGTGCAGGCCTCAGACACTGCCTCTCTTCAAAATGGCCCCTTGCACCCCAAGCACATGTTGCCTGTACCAGCCAGCACTCAAGATGGCCACCACCACCACCCACATGGCCAGTCCACATCAACAGTACACCCCCAAAAAACAGAAAAACAGCCAAAAATCACCACAATCCAATGCCATCCAGGATGTTTACATTAAAGAGAGTGAGACCACACCACAGGCACACTCAGTCCATGCACCACCACCCCTGGGCAAAAGGCCACACCAGCAGCCCCAAATAAACGACAAAAAACAATAAAATAAGCACAATCCCAGCCCATCCATGGCCTCAATGATGTTTAAATTCAAGAAGACACCCCACAGAAAGACTAGGCCCATGCAACACTCACCACCCCTGGGCAAAGGGCCCCACCAGCAGCCCCCAAAAAACGACAAAAACAACAAAAATCAGCACAATCCCAGCCCATCCATGGCCTCAATGGTGTTTAAATTCAACAAAACAGTTGTATCATGCACCCATAACCAACCCTTGTCCTACTGGATACTGTGGCTACCCACAATATAATTTATTTAATGTTCTGAAAAAGTTCCAAAATTGTAGTTGCAGCAACTGTAATGCCCCAAACAAACTTACTTGCGAAAGTTGACTTCTAATCCAAAAGTGATCCAAAGAAAGTCAAAAAGGCCTCAAATCCAAATATCCAGCAGCACCCACAAAAAGTAATCCTTCCAGCTCCAGATCCAAATGAAAGTGACCAGGAGATGGACAAAGCACTGGGAGGAGCCTGCTGGACAGGAACAGGAAGTTGGAGACTGTGGGGCACTTCCTTCCCTCCCCCCCCCCCAAAAATGGACTCCTTGCAAAAAACCGGCCATGCAAATGTCAACCTGAGGAGTGATTCTGATAAAAATCATCATTTTCTGAAGGTTTATCCTGTTTGCTGGTGGATTTCTTGTGCAGAATTGCAAAATCTCTATTTCGCGAGTGCGAGATTGTTCCTTTCCGCCGCAACTACGTGTTCACAATTGCGAACTCTCGCGAGGTGCGCTGTGCAAGGTGGCAAGCCGCGATTACGTATTCGCGGGCGCCAAACTCCCGCGGGATCACGCAGCAAGATCCAAAATGGCGCAGTCCTCGCAAAATATGATCGAGAAAAACAACTCGGCAAACGCTTAATGACGGAAAATGAACGCCGTGCACCACGCCGCGCGCCGCACCCAAGCAAAAAATCCGCCGCGAGCGGATTCACGGATTTTCGACAAATTCGCGAGAGTTCGCGGATTGCGAATTTTTGACGAAAATCCGAAAAATCCGCGAGCGGAGCGGATTTTACGCCCATGCTTAATGGAGACACAAAGTTCCCACCAGCCCGCAGCAGCACGTCTGCTCTACGGTGAACTTCCGCCAGACCAGTAGAAACCCCCTCTTTAATACTAATTCAAACATAGTGAAGCTTCTAGCAAGCCTCGCCCCTTATTCTCATGAGTGTTGTACAAGTCTGCACCAAGGTCACAGCATCGGTTGATCAGGCCTTTGCTGTGGCTCTGAGACGAATCATGTACATTCCTCTGATAAGAACCGTTTTTCTCTAGTCTGTAAAGTGTGAAAAACAGGAGAAGAAAAAGGCCAAGAAAATGGAGCCGATCATGCAAACCAGTTCTACGCGTAAAGAAGCAGAATTAGTACGCTAGATAATATGAGATCACATTCAAGCCAATACCAAGCACTGCCTTAAAGCAAGATAAAGAGGAAAAGCAAGAATAATATGAAAGTAAGTCAAAGTCGATAATAAATCCTACTTGCCTACTTCTTACTAGGCAGGCATGTGTAACACAGTTCTACATTATATAAAAATACGCTAAATAAGCCTAAAATGGTGGTGGTCGATGGTCATCACAGGACACTTTACCACATGAGTGGCACATTCAGTACACATGGGTGTTGCTGTGGGTGTTCCCACTCAACGTAGAACACACTAGCCCTGGTATGTTACCGGGGATGGGAACTAGAGGCACAGGGCGCTAGGAGCTAGCCAGCCTTCAACACGAAATATTAAACACAAAAGACACACAATTGATGGATAGAATGCAGAACCAATCAAAACATTCACCCCCAGTCAAGAGATCTGGGTTAAATCCATCATTCTTTTGCTCATCATGCCATTCCAGTTTAGACCTGGCCATTTGCAAATCAGTCTTGACCCTGTGCCTCATGGGAACAGTCCAGCCCGAACTGCCAAGCCAGGTCCTCCCTGGACCGGAAACAAGCATCCTAGGACCAGTTTGGGGGTTTCACCCCTCTTCAGCCAGGATAACTTGAATCCAGTGGCACAGTGGCACAGTGAGCCTGGGACCCACGTCTGAGCATACCCAGCGCATTTAGGGTGAGAAAGCAAAAGACACACAATTGATGGACGGAATGCGGAACCAATCAAAACATTCACCCCCAGTCAAGTGGGGCTGCTCTCCTAGTGAGGTGAGCTACAGGTGCTTAGAGGTGCGTGATTGGTGGGGGCATCTTACAAAAAGTTAAGGACTGGCCTCACACACCACCTGGTGTCATGCTTCATCATAGCCGTCCTCACCCTCTTAAAACTCGTTTGATAGAGGGCGAGCATACCCCAGACGACAGGGATACACAGTGAAGGGATGATCATTTCCCTAGTCACCGCCCACTTCTTTTAACACCATACAGTTGGCCAGTTTATTAAAATTAGTCTTTAAGACTAGTGTAATGGTTTTTAGATCACTTTTACTGCCCACGGGCACCCACTCAGTTTAGAAGTGCATCCCTGTCGTCAGGTGTATGCCTGCCTTCTATTTACAACTTCTGCTGCATCTCTGCAATTCAGCAGGGATGCGCCAGAACAGATGCGTCATGCAATCCCCCCCTTGAGCCACCAAGGACGCGTCGCATTTACAAAGCGGCACACCATGGTGCAAGGAGGGGCATATGCGTGACACATCTTGTGGCGTACGGGTGACGCATTGCTGGAGTCCCGTCGCAAGTGCGATGCAACTCCTGCAATGCACAGGGGCCGCCATACTTAATGTGGTGCGTCACTCCTTATGCCTGCTTCAAGCTGGCATAAGGATTTGACGCAGCAACGTCGTATAACTGACTCATTGAAATCTTGTAGATTTCACTGTGTCAGTTTTACTGGATTTTCCTGCAAGGGGAACGCCCACCCTGCGACAGAACGCCCACATGAAACCTGATGCAGGTTTCATGTGGCGCAGGGCTTTACAACGTGACGCATCTGCCTACATGCGTCACGTTGTAAATAAGCCGCAATGTGGCGCATGGTTTACGCCGCCGCTGTGTCACAAAAGTAAAGCAACGGCAGCGTAAAAGTGTTGCAAGGGGCTTGTAAATCTGCCCCCGAGTTTTAAGCGGGTGAGGATGGCCTATGATGAAGCATGATACCAGGTGGTGTGTGAGGCCTGTTCTTCACTCTTTGTAAGATGCCCCCACCAATCACGCACCCCTTAGCACCTGTAGATCACCTCACTAGGAGCAGCCCCACTTGTGTTTAATAAATCTTCCCACGCAACATCTATGTATTCTGCTGCGTTTCCAGATTTACAAAAATCTGTACACCTGGAAATGCGTCAGAATACTATGCCACCGACGTAGCGAGGCGCAATAAGGAGAAATTGTAACATTTTTACTTTTTTTCCTCTTTCTCTGGGTGCTGCATACTGCAGCACACAGGTAGAGGAAATCGCCTCTTTTAATTTTAATTTTATTTTTTTTGGCAGGAAAAGTTCTCCTTCATGCACAGAAGCAATCTCCCTGCGACACAGGCATGCTTGCACCATGGGGCAAGGGTAACTGTGTGGCCAACGGCAGCCAATTGTGCCCCAGCATAGGGGAATGGAGAGGGATGCGTCATATTGTTGCAAATGTGACGCAGTCCTGTGCTTTGAAATTGCTGCAGTGTGTCGCAGCCAAATGGCTTGCGGTGCTGCGCTGCAGCACTTTCTTGTAAATAAGGCCCTTTATGCTCAAAACTAACTCAAGTCAGTGCAATGCCTATTCAATTTGAAGTAAAGTCCTTTCAACCAGCATTTGTAGACAAGGCTTTGAGTCAAAATGACTTGGAAAAATGTTTTTATTTCCCCAAAATTCTCAAATGTTTCATGTGTGCTGCACAGTACAGCACGCATGTAATGTTGACAAGTTCAAAAGTATGTCATAGCATAGTTTTTTGGATTGAAGGGATACACTTCCGGTAAAAAACCTATGCTAGACATCATGCACACACACTAGGCGTGGCTCTAGGCGGCCTGTTTGACCACTAGCGAAGGAGAGCAGCAGCAGCCCCATTTCCTTGTAGACAGGGCTCTGTGCTGTTTCCCCATGGAATAAAGTTGCTGCACTTCATTGCCCAGCTTGTTAATAAATCTGTCCATAACTGTCTGATGAAGACACCACACTGCTTTTCAGTACGCTGTCTTGATACAATGAATTTATATAGTCCTTACTACCTCTTATGAAGCTTTGAAAAATACAGAACACTGCAATTGCATTTATATAGTGCTTACTACCCCAGACGAGGCATTGATGCGCTTTACGGCGAGTAGCACGCTATCCAGAACCCAAAAAGGATACGTGGGGAATTAGTATAGGGAAATAATACATTTATTTGAGCTGTGGACATGCGAGTGTTATTTGGATTGAAAAAGGATAGTTGAGGGATAGAAGAGGGAAGGGTTTGCCTTTTTATAGCGCTTTTTACCGCTGATGAGGCTTCATATCACCTTTTGGTGAGTAGCACTATACTCCGGACCCCAAAACAGCAACTGTCTCCCTCCAAAACACAAGCATACAGACTTGATACTATAGGAGAGCGTTCCCTATGTTAAACAGCTTATAACACTTTACTACAAAAATGGGATGAGGGAAGGGACCATTTCCTCATCAAGTCTCCGGGGTAGTTTTATAAGTCCCTTGCAACACATTTACGCCACCATTGCATCACTTTTGTGACGCAGCGGCGACGTAAACAATGCGCCACGTTGCGACACATTTACAACGTGACGCAGCTAGGAAGATGCGTCACGTTGTAAAGCCCTGCACCAAATTATACCTGCGTCAGGTATAATGTATGCAGGGTGGGCATGCCGACTCAAGAAAACCTCGTAACAGTGACACAGTGAAATCTACAAGATTTTACTTCACCACTTCTATGACGCCACTGCGTTAAAATCATACGCCTGCTTGAAGCAGGCGTAAGGAGTGACTGAGCACAATATGAATAGGCATTCCTAAGCATTGATGGAGTTGCGTTGTGCTTGCGACACAACTCCAGCAATGTGTCACCTTTACACCAACAGATGCGTTACTCATCTGTCAATCCTTGTGCCAGGGTGCGCCGCATTGTAAATGCGACAATCCATGGTGGCACAAGGGTTTTTTGGAGTGACGCAAGTAAACTGATGCATCGTGCTATAACACAGGGATGTGTACGTTTCTTGTAAATCTGCCCCTCCGTTCTTAAAGTGGGAACAGAAACAATTCGAAGTAAAAGGACAGCAGAAGGGAAGGCGTACCCAACCTGTTAGGTACTGGAAGCAGTCGCTAACATCGCTATTGCCTATTATCAACGCAGGCGTAGCGATGAAAAGAAATTGTGCTAAGCGCGAATATCGCTGAAAACGAACGCCTGCTCAGACCAGTTCTTGACCTGTATATCCAATGGGAGGTGGATATTCAGGTTAAGACCCTATTGGCGTTAATGCCTGAATATCGCTGGATTCCCAGCGATATTCACACATTTCGCAGCTATCGCGGGATATTTTATCGCTTTAGAGAAAAGCGTTGATAATAGCACCATAAAATCTGGCAATGCGCAGCGATTAAAAAAATATCACTACGCCCATTTAGCGGACTAATTACACCATACTTTTTTAGTCTGCGTGTAGGCAGCATTAGACTAGCAATATATTTTGATATTTCACACTAAATATGGTCATTAAAAAGATAGAGGGGCATATTACCAACCAATAGAGATAATTTTTGTCTCTAACTTGTTTAGAGACAAAAATTATCGCCGCAAATCGGCGATTTTTATCGCAGATAAACCTTGCTATTAGCAAGGTTTATCGCAAATGCGATAAAAAACGGCCGCAATGCATGAATATCGCTGAAAAGTCAGCGATATTCATGCATTACCGAGCAAATGCTCTGTTAGCTTTTGGAGATATTCGCAATGTTAGCGACTGTTTCCAGTCGCTAACATCTTGGCACGCCCACTTTGCATGTCATTAGTGATAAATATCACTGACATGCAAAGCGGGGCCCAAGATGGTCGCTATCTCCTATTAGCTGTCGACAGCTTGGTAATAGGGAGATAATTTTATCTCCGCTTTCTTGGCTTTTAAAGCCAAAAAAGCGGAGATAAAGCCCCTTGATAATATGCCCCAGAATTTCCTGGATAAACATAAAATTAATGCCCAATAATTAATGACGTTTCTTACTCCGCTGGCGGTGCGGTGCTTGCAATGCATTATGGGTAAACTGGATTTACCAGTGCTTGTTTTCAAAGTCCATATTTGAGATCAAAGGAGCCAAAAGACTGCAAAGCCACTGACGGCCAACAGAGGTCCTCAGAGGGGTTACAGCGCCACGTTAGCGATGCGGCTCCGCCTGCACCAATGAGAATCAAAAATTAGCTAGCATTCGCGCCAAGAATTTTCAATTCTATTAAGGACACGGAGGCGAGGATTATGCTTCTCTTTCTTATATTTGCTACTCACAGCAGCCAATGAAAAACGTTTTGTATGCAAATAAAACTACATTTCCCATGATGCTTGTACATACATCACATCCTGTATAGCCCCATAAGAGCTGCTGTACCCTGTGTCTCCTCCTCTTTCTTTGCTCGAACATATACAGTCCACACATTAATAAATCCAGTCCATTTCACGGAATATGAGTCTCAATAAACATCCTTCAACATGGAGAACCATCGTCAAACTGGAAAGATTACGTCTTCTAAGCCAGAAGAACACCTGCTCCTTCTTCTTTACTCGAAGCTGAAAGGAATGAGACAGGAAAAACCCGTAACTTCTGCTGATACAGAATATCAAGTACATGCGGGTGGGTAATTATTACCAATACTGTAATAAACCGGGTGGGATAATCCTCGCCTCCGTGTCCTTAATAGAATTGAAAATTCTTGGCGCGAATGCTAGCTAATTTTTGATTCTATTACAGGACCGGAGGCTTCGGATTATGCTAGTTTAACGCTTATAAACACAACTACAGTCTTAAATCTCCCACCGGTACATAATACACTGTTTAAATAGAGTCTGAGAAACTCCATCAGAAGAATTAAAACTTGCACAACAATGGGAATTATCAAAACAAGAATGATAAGTATTGTACTTGAGCAAACTGCGTCTCACAATTGGTTCTAACACCCATTCCGGCCAAAGGCCCTCAACCATCGGCTGTAATAGCCTCGTACTCACATATAAAATGTCAATAATCATCAACAATCATATGAACATATACGCGAAAACCTCAGATAGTAAATCTGAGAATCATCGTTGTAAGCCATGAGGCATGTGAAGAAACACCCATAAAGTGCATTATCTCAAATTCGTGTGACAAGGCCCTGACCACATGCAGTTCAGACCTCGCTGACAGAGCAACTTCCTATAGTATATACTATACCTGTAAAACGCGGGCTTGCCTCGCCATAGGAACACCCGAAGGTGGAATGCTTCGTAACACAGCCTGACAATATTTAATGTCCAGTTGACATACTATTATATGTCTGGTAATAAAAAGGAAATCACGAGAATTAGTCCAGTTTGGAATATTTACGCCACCAAAAAGAATTCGAAAGAAAAACCCGACGCAAGTTCAGCAACCTGCCCGGAACCGAGAATGAGCCGCAGAAAAACGGCCAAAACGGACGCTATAAGGTGAACGGTACTGAAGTCCCCGTACATTATTTGGTAAATAATTCACAAGAAGAGAAATCAGTCCTCACAAAGCTGCCAAATGGCGTACATATCAACAAAGCGACCCTCTATCGCCGAAACGTAAGTCGGGAATGGAAGGACCCAGAAATACGAAATGAACGCGTTCGAAAACCAGGAAAGTATTGTAGATACCAGAAACTTGATCGTAAATAAAGCAAAGTCGGAATACATACACCTAGGGAAAACTGTACTTACCACATTGCCATGTGTCAAACCCAGACCCGTGCTTACTAAACGGCAACGATGAATCTGCGGGCCGTAGCTCCCTGGTGAACCATAAAGGCATCTGCCTTGATCTACATGAGTGCTGCTACATGAGAAAAGGGAAAATTGTAAGGTAAGGCGGTAAACCGAGCCGGCCTCCGCCGACCCAAGGGGCATTGGAATTTCAAAATGGAGTCAGCCCTGCACGAAAGTTGCGACCCAGTCGCCGGAAATACAAGGAAACCGGATGGAACAATCCTTTACTGTCATGTAGGCTAAGGAGGTATACCGCAACAACCTAAATATGAAAGTTTCGGCAGAAGGGCCTGAGTCCTGGAACTACTCCTCTAAGAAGATGACCTATATGCCCATATCCGCTGATCGTTCTCGCAGTCGAGATATTGTGCATGCTGAACAGTAAGCCTCCAGAGGCGTGCACGATAAAGAGCCCGAATAACTGAAGGATCGGAAAAAACTGTTTGAATGACGGTGCCCAACACACCGCTACCGTGGCACTCACATGAAGGGAAACTCTTGCACTGATACCATCGGAAAGTCATCCTCGCATTGTAGATTGGGTCGTACAACCACTGAGTCGCGTAGGATTGAGATAAACCTGGAAACCTAAACTAAGAGCCACAAATGAATGAAGGTTATAACCGGGCTATTCCAGCACATCAATCCGATGTCTGGAATATGAGGCCAAGGCCTGTTAAGCTAGACCTATCCATACATATATGTATCCAATTAACTTGAAAGGTAAAATAACTCGGTACTCAGAGGGTTCTAGAGAGCTGAGAGCTTGGGATAACCTATACCTCGCATCAACCATTAGAACCGCCACCGGAACAACTGCCATTGTAGGGAAGGAGGAGGGCACCAGAAGCTGCGGAAAAACGATGGAAAAAGAACCGACCAGCTAGTATGAATGTGACCACAAGCAAAAAACGTCTACCCTGTATACACTCAACGATAATAAATCTGTCCCATAGGGGCCTGTCGCAAAAGGCCTACCTGGATCTGGCGTCCTGGTGTCCAATCTTATGAAAGGCTTTGCGCCTCTCGGACGATCTGGCGGAAATGGCGTCATACCGACGCCTATCGCCGATCGTGGCTGACTACGACATTGATTTGCAGCCTGTCAAATCTGGGAATCCCTTTCTGAGACGACTAGAAAAAAGAAGCCTGGCGACACCGTCAGGCAATTCCTCAGCTATACCCAAAAAGGGGGGTCGCAACGCCCTAGGCTAAATCCCGACACACGCGCGCGGCTGCCTTACGTGTTGGCGAAAAGGAAATACGAAATAAAAATACGAAATAAAAATAATAAATAATAATAATAAAGACAATAAGTACATAGACAAAAACAAAATCATGCTCAAGGATTTGTGGTAGCAGAACGAAAATGGGCGTCAATCAAGCCCTGTCACCCTGAGTTAGGTAACGTCATACTCGAGGCCCTGTTGACCACACAAGAACGGGAAGAACCTGGGTGTCAACATAATTAGGTCAGGAGGCTCTTGCGCTCCTATCGGTTAGTTGTCATCCTCCAATATACATATACATATATATCCCACCATCACCCTCAAGGGATATCCGTATTCAATATACATAGTAGTGCAAAGCACAGCTCAATGGAGGAGTAAAGGGGGAGCCAACCCTGTGCACACTAATAACAGAGAAATGAGTAATGTAGCGGCTCCTCAGCAAAGCTGTAGTCACAATACCAGCCCAAAGGGCGTCGGAGTCATTGTAAAATACAAGGAGCGTGTGCGCACTCCGAGGGCCAGCCTATTGTTAAAGCCTGGAGGCTACCAGGAAATCTGCTCAGGTAAAGCAGGAGGCACTGAGACCTCGAAACAAAACAAACTGGGGACGCGTGCGACGTGCGTAGGCCAAATCGCCCAAATGTAGCCCAATTTGGGATACGCACACCGGAGCGTTATGACTCCATAACCGCACTCGGCTACTAGGGAAAGCCTTTGGCGAGGAAGCGCGAGGCCGCGCAGTGATCAGCAAAACCCTACGGAAGTAACCGGAGTAACGTTGATTCAGAAAACCTAAATCGCCGAAATCCATGATTTGAACACCTACATTTTTGAGTAATAATGTATACCTTAACCACTGTCTCACAGTGACTCTTTTTCTGCTGCCAACAACAGCACGACATCTCCGCCCCCGTGGGAGCGACCTTATTTTGGGCCAGAGTGGCATAATCAAATAGCGTTATCACGCACACACAAGCCAGTGCAGCATTAATATTGAGAATAAATAAATAAATAAAAATTCCGAAGCCTAAATTTTATGAATTCAAATTAAAAATAAAGTGGAATTAAACTACAAATTTGTAACATCCAAAAACACAACCAGGGTAACCAGGGTTCGAACCCTGAGCCTTCAGGATAGGAGTCCAAGACCTCGCCCCTAGGCCACATTGACTCAATGACGTTATTAAGCACATAAACATGAGGGGAGCCTGTGGCCTATAAACTTGCATAATCAAATAGCGTTATCACGCACATACAAGCCAGTGCAGCATTAATATTGAGAATAAATAAAAATTCCGAAGCCTAAATTTTATGAATTCAAATTAAAAATAAAGTGGAATTAAACTACAAATTTGTAACATCCAAAAACACAACCAGGGTAACCAGGGTTCGAACCCTGAGCCTTCAGGATAGGAGTCCAAGACCTCGCCCCTAGGCCACATTGACTCAATGACGTTATTAAGCACATAAACATGAGGGGAGCCTGTGGCCTATAAACCTGCAATTCTAAGCTGCCGAGGACAGCACGGTACTTTGAGACCGGCAAGAAGTGAAAGTAAGCCTGGTCAGGTCACTCGCGTTAAAGTGTTTCACCGCTCCCGGCGGGGAGAGCACTGCTTTGCTAAACTGCTCCTAGCAGGGGCCTTTTGAGCGATTAAACATTACAATGACCTTTGGTGTAAGAGAGGATCAGTCGTGGTAATTTATTCACTGCTCCCAGCGGGAGCGCGAACCTGAAAAAGAAGATTACTCGGTAAACAGCGCGATGAACGCGCAGCCTTAAAGAAGAATGGAGGGGGGCAGGGGGGTGGGGGAAGTCACAACCCACGGTGCGATATGCGCATACAAGTGCCAAACAGCCAATTAAAAACATAGCACGATCTACGTGCAACTATAAGCACAACAATGACAATCTCAATAATTAACAATCAACGTGCAATAGTAGACACATGCATCATCATCATATTACAGATCTTGAGCACTTAACTTCCTGCGTGAGCAGCAAAGAAAGAGGAGGAGACACAGGGTACAGCAGCTCTTATGGGGCTATACAGGATGTGATGTATGTACAAGCATCATGGGAAATGTAGTTTTATTTGCATACAAAACGTTTTTCATTGGCTGCTGTGAGTAGCAAATATAAGAAAGAGAAGCATAATCCGAAGCCTCCGGTCCTGTAATAGAATAAGACTTTGGTGAACTATTGTTCCTTCCGTTAGTAACAAGAGGGACTGCCAGTAGAGCCCGGGGGTTCATGGGAAATGTAAGCACAGATCAATTTCAGAAGAACCTGTTTCTGGAATCACGTTTCGGGTACGATCACTGCTACCACGAATAAACATTCATTGCCTACATCCCAAGCGTTATCAGACTTGAGACAGCAGAAAATCTCTTGCGATGATTATATATTAACCGAATCTTCAGACCTCCATTTCTTAACTGACATATTTGGAATACTTTCCCTAATACCGTTTTAACAGCCACAAAAAATGCACCTGAAACTCAGTATAATGGGTTAACGAGTGAAGTTTTTATTTTGGACAGCATTACACGGAACACATGTTTACATAATATAGTTAGGGCGGGATCACTGTAAATCCTTCAGTATAACCTAAAGAACCAGCTCCTAAGCTATAGAACAGTTTCAAAATCAATGTCCGATACTATCGATAATAGTCTTTGGCGACAGTTCTAAGTTTACACAGGTGCATTATGGGTCTGCCGGATTTACATCTCTCCTATACCAGGGCCTCCAGACTTAAAAGCGCAACTAAAGTCAAATTTAAGAGAGGGGGACTGATTTTTCAAATAAAGTGCAGAGTGGAGCTGCTGGGGCTCTATACAGGCAAGAAACTACCATACCCTTATTAAAATTAAAGGTCTTTTACAGACCTTTGAAGTACTCGTGTGAGGGTTAATCACACAACACATAGACGGCCAGCACATTCTATTACCTTAATATCAGATCTCATTAAGATAGAGATCTTTCAAAAATTGTAGCACATATCCGTTATCAGCGCCACACGAAGTGCATCTGAAGTCGGAATTTAAGTGTGTTTTACGACTTAAAGTAACATCGCTTGTTCTTACACATATACAACATATTTTTTACTTCAAACAATTAGGGCAGTTTCACCCTAAGTCCTTTGGTAGCACCAAAATAACCAGCTCCTATGTTAACACATAGTTTCAAAGTCAAATTCCAATAATTATCGATAATGGTCTTTCGCTGTGGCGACAGTTCTATGCTTAAACAGATGCATTATGGGTATGCCGGATTTGCCTTCTCTTTATACCATGGCCTCATTCGAGATTTACTTCAGCCTTAAGACTGCAATTCTACTGACTGCCGACAGAGGGCCACACTCGGGTTTACATTGTCACCCCTGCTCCCAGGCATCTTCGAACTTTGCCTCATTAGACAGCTGTGACGTCACCTGTGGAGCCCCGCCCACTCTCGTTGAGGCCGAACCTCCAGCCCAGGGAGCCAGCTGCTAAGATCCCCCATTCATCCATCCACAGTGTGCCAGGAAAGGGGGCTGGCTGCATTAACGGTCAAAATGGGGGTTGCCCTTCCACCTTTTTGTGAGTAAAATGAAGAGGATAAGAAATAAAATTGGGTAGCAAAAAATGTACCCTTGAAAACTGTTTGATTTTGTGGGGCATATTCTCAAGGACTTATCACCGAGTTATCAACACTTTATCGTCGCCAAAATGGCGATAAATATATCGCACCATCCACAAGCTGGTGCTGCCAACCGATATCACCAGTTCTCCTGCGATAGCAGACAGCAAAAATATTGCCACGAAAGACAGCAACAAATAACGTCAATGATATGCAGAGTAGGCGTTCCCGTGTAAAAAGCAGCGACTACACCACTTTGCAACATTCACAGCGACCAGCCAGATCGGCGATAAGATCCCAAAACAGGCGATAAGGCACGTTTGCAGCAGGGATTTTACACCTGCTCTGACCTGGCGTTAAGTCGGACAACAACCTGCACCAGAAATGGGAGCCCAGCCCACAGCCACACCAGAAGAACAACAGATGCCATGGAGCCACCCCCCCCCCCGGCCCGCCCCCCCCTCCCGTGCCCTACCCCGTCACACCCCTGACAAAGAAAACTCACATCAACCTTACGGAATTATGTACCAAACAACTGGCATGATGTCGCACATTGACCAAAAAGAACATTGCTGTGTGAACAGACAAAGGAGAAGCATACATTCAAATTTGAATTCAAATTAATTGTTTTATTCTAAATAAACTCAAAAACAATATTTGGCACAGTCATGGCAGGTCTTCACTGGACAATCTGTAAGTCACAGCCTGCAAGACAAAAAACTAACATAAGAAAGTGTGTCATGCGCAGATCAAAGGACACAGAGAGAGAAAACGAGAGAGAGAAAGAAAGCTTGAGAGAGAGGGAGAGAGAGAGGGAGACAGAAAGAGGGAGAGAGAAAGAGTGAGAGAGAAAGAGGGCGAGAGAAAGAGGGATAGAGAAAGAGGGTGAGAGAACGAAGGAGAGAGGAAGAGGGAGAGAGAAAGAGGGCGAGAGAAAGATGGAGAGAGGGAGAGAGAAAGAGGCAAAGCGGAAGAGAGAGTGCCGACACTGCGGAACCATGCCTGATTGCTCACCTGCTGCCACCAGTGTGTCTCCAACCATGTGCCAGCATACACTGGAGTCCCCCATGTCCCTCATCTGAAACAGAGTTCAGAGTCAATGATGGCGGAGCTCACATCATTGCACACGTCAACATCGCTTGCCCTGCCCTGCGTACACAGGCTGCTGCACCCCAGCCCCTCCCGCCGCCCAGCAGTGCCTGACCACCCCTGCGCACCCAGGCCCCACTGCTCACTTTCCGCCACCTGCGTGTCTCCAAGAGAGCCCTCCATGTTCCGGGGAAAGCTCCAAGCCCGGGGCCCGCGACCGTGGCAGCCTCCACAGCCTGCAGCCCCACACCGCTGGCCACAATGTCGTAATTTAGCAGCGATTAGATTAAGCATTAGCAGAAGACATTCTGTATTTAGAGACTATCTTGTCAGTTTCATTGAATCCATTTTGTATTTCTGGCAGCCATTTTATTTTGCCATGTGCTCACCATGTGCTCTGTCCTACCTTCCTGTTAACTGCTCTTGAAATCTGCCTAGAGACGAGATATATTTATCCTCCTCTGCTTTGCACATGCCCAGTAAAGCTTACAGCTGTTCCTAACTTGTAACTGTCAGGATGTGTCCACCAGAATTAGCTTACTGTCAGCCCTTCCCAGTTGTTGCTAGCACACTCTCTGTATGACCTTATATGTATTTGAAACCAACACTCTGTGCCTTGTACCGCCTTCATTTCAGCCCCTGTGTGGGTATAAAAGGACCAAGCTCTTTCTAGTCAGTGTGCTACTTCATACACTACCGAAGGGTGTTGTGTGAATGTAGTTCCACCTCATGAGGTTTAATACATACTTTGTTTTCTATTCCAGTTTCTGTGCCAACTTCTTCCTATTGGTCTAAGGACTCTGTGCAGAGAAGGGCGAATCCCTTGCACTGGTAGGCGTTGCTGAGGCTTGTGATAGGTTTTGCATTTTCCGCCACTTAATTCACTTAATATGATGACTTATAAGTTAGCATAGTGTGTCTAACCGAAGAATGTGTTGCATATGTATTTGGGACTAATTGGTTATTTTCGTGCTCCAGTTAGCAATGTCTTAGCTTAGCTTCTGTGCCGCTATCTTGGGAACATGTCTCCTCTGTCAGACTGCAATCCCCCCTCCCTCATGAGCAGAGAATCCCTGGTCTCAGCATTTCTCGCTTTTAGTTAGTAGTTGCAGAAAACTTTGTTATCAGTAATGTTCCCATGCCTGGGAGAAGCGGAGTCTCGGCTCCGTGGCCTTGGGGAGAGATAACCGTGCCATCCTCCCGCAGGTGCAGCTACCTCGTGTGTGTTCTCATTGTTAACCAGTCCAGTCCTGTACTTTTCTATTAGGGGCGTGACTAATGTTACTATAACGTTATATAATGTATTGTCGTTTTGAGAACCAGCAGTCCTCTCAGCGCACTCCTTGGAGTGAAGTCAGACGGGGCCGCTCTCGAGAGAGACTAATGGCCTAATAAATGTTTTCTAATTCTTCTCCACTGTCTGGCTGGCTTATTTTATTGGAATGATATATCAGTGAGGTAAGTTCGCTCAGGTGGATTGAACCACGCTTATCAGATGGCGCCTGAACAGGGACCCCGCGATAAGGATCTTTCTTGCCCGTAGGCGGGGTGTAGAAGGCCGGAGACCGTCTGGTCGATACGGTGGGTCTGGGTACCCATTTGATGCCGGGCTTGGTTCTCGCAGCACTGCCCCACCCTGCTGATCGGGAGAGGTCCCGGCTTAGGATCCTACGCCGGGGTCCGGAAGGCAGAACTTTGGGAGTTGACATGTTGGTCTAAGCAGCCGGCGGTGGAGAACAGTGGATGTCGGGTTCCGCGAACAGGAGGTGAGTGGTCCGACTAATGATTGAAGGAGCTAGGGTGTTCCGAGGGGCTAGTGTGCCCCGGGGAACTCAGAGTGCGTGAGACACTCTGACACACTGTTTGTGGTTTGGTGGGGGATCGGAGGATGCCTGATGTTCTTATGTTGCAGAGCATCTGGCCGGACGGTGCTCGGACGGGGATGCGGTTGATCTTGGTGGAACCCTGGGGAAGGACCCACGCCTACCCGGAAGGGGGGTTTGTTGGAAGGGTCCCAGGTCTTCCAGGGTGAATCCGTGCAGTGGTCCGTAGTACCGCCCGTGTGGCTGATCTGTCCTCCGGCCCCCGGAACAGTTTCTGCACTGTTCAGTGTTTATTAAGTCTGCGGTAGGGTCTGGTTCCCCTGGACTTGGTTGACGGGCCTCGTCCCATAGTGGTAACACGTGTTTGGTATGGTGATTCGATGTATGCTCATAGGAAATATGTGTGTGTAAGGACAGGAGTAGTTGTTTGGGGGTATAGTTGTTTTGTCCTTTATGTGTCTGAGTGCATGTGAGTTCGTTGGGAGGGGCCTGATTGAGTGAGCAAGATGCCGCGTTTCAGTAAGTTGCGATGTTTTGGGTGTTGTTGTCGTATGGCAGATTGGCCGAGAGCCAGCCTGCTCCTTTAGAAGGCTCTCCCAATTTTGAGATGTATGTGAAATTTGAACTTACCCCGATTCTGTTTAATACTTTGTGGCATCGGTACAACAAGAGTAATGTGGATTTGCAATGGCCGTTGACCGGTTCGTTCGATGCAGCTAAGATAGATTACTTGCAGGAGAGATTGTTTGCTAGGTGCAGTTGTCAGAGTATGTTCGAGTCCCTAGGGTTGTGGGAGCAATGCCACGGGGGCCTGGCGCCCCAGAATATTTATGATATTAGAGACAGAGCTTACAGGGCTAATACTAGTTTGGGAGAGGTTTATGGAAATATCTATGCGAACATTGGTTGGCTACAGAGATAAATTACAGTCTACGGGTCCCTCTACATTTGGGGCACACCCCATGCGTGAGGTTCACCCCGTCTTTCACCCTGAAATACCTGAAATGGTGGATCCAGTGACAAACGCAGTGACAAGGGCGCGGGTAAAGGCTTGCTTTCAAGAGCAATGGGTTTATGTCCCCTGGAAGAGGAGTGAGGTGTTGGCACTGAAGGGACAGTTACCTGACTTTAGAAAGAATCCGACTGCCTATTATAAGGAATTGACTGAGGCGGCTACTTCGACGGTTATGACATTTGCAGACATAGAATTATTCTTATTATTCTTTGGATTATTGGTTCCAGTGGATGTATGGAGACAAGTGAGTGGTACTGATCATGCAAACGAGCTGGGGGGCACATGGCAGGAGTTTAAGGATTGGGATAAAGAAAGGAAGCCGGGGGATAAACCGAGACCGGAGATTTTAGACCTGCCGGGACGTATCATTAAGTACATGCATTCCCTTCTCCCACCGAAGAAAGTGGATTGGGATAAGTTGACTGCATGTCATTAGAAGAAAGAGGAGGGTGTCTCTGACTTCTTTATTCGCTTTGAGTAGGCATTCCTGGATTTCAGTGGTCAGGATTTGTCGCAGGATGGTGGGGTGCGGATTTTTGTGAACAGATTCGTGCATATTTTGTTACCGGAAATATCGTCCCGATTGCAGGCTTCTGAGAGTACGTGGACGCGTCCACCCCTTCTGGCATTTTGAGTATGGCTCAGTACTATGAGCATAGGGAGGATGACAGTAAAGATAAAGCAGAGAAGAAAGCAAAGGACCTGAAAACGAGAGTGTTGTTGCAGCAAGTAGCCAGAGGACGGAAGGGGACGTGGGGCCCCGCCCACCGTGGCCGTACAAGGTGGAGGTTGATATGGACGTGGAGGAGTTTGGATTTAGGGGAAAATCAGTGTGCTAATTTTAAGAAGGAGGGTCACTGGTGGCAGGAGGGAGCCATACATAGGACGGGCAGGGGTAGAGGTCATGGGGAAGTACGTAGGGATGACTGGCAACCTGGTGAGGGTCGGTGGACAGGTGGGAACTGCTTTGATGGTGATAGGGACCGACAACATTACCAAGGAGATTGTGACCGGGAGCGGGACAGACAGTATTATCAAGATGACTATGATGTGGACAAAGTGACAGGTTTTTCTCACAATTAGGACAGCGTAGGGCTGAGTACGGGACCAGTGTCATTGCAGGTAGATCAGCGAGGGCCCTATGTCACTGCAGACTTGCTAGGGTCCACCAATACGTTTTTAGTGGATACGGGAGCTATGAAGAGTTCCGTTGCGCGTTCCTTGGTCCCTGGGGCGGCTCTGTCTGGCCAGAATAACATCTCCGTTGGGTTTTCAGGTACACCGGTTATTAGCCCCATTTCTAAACCACTCCCTATTATGATTGGTCCTTTTACTGTGGATTCTCCGTTCCTTCTCACGTCTCATTGTGGTGAAAATATTTTAGGTCTGGATTTGTTGAAGAGATTGCATGCCACAATTTATTGTTCACCGGATGGTGTTTATGTTACCTTGGGCCCCTCTGTTGCACGGGCTCAGCAATGCTTCTCTAAGGATGAACCTCTCCCACCGGAGTTCAAAGAGGTACCAGATGCTTTGTGGGCAAGTAGCGACACTGATGTGGGTAAAGTGGATATTGCACCCGTCTCCATTAAGGTCAAGCAGGGAGCTCGTCTACCGCGTATTCCCCAGTATAAGATTTCACAGGAGGGTGAAAAGGCTCTCTTACAGATCATTCATGATTTGATACAATCTGGAGTAGTGAAGGAGAAGGCCTCCAATGTGTGCAATAGTCCTATTCTTCCGATTCTTAAGAGGCCTTCTGCTGATGCTAGCTGTGATCAACAAGATGTTTATCGATTTGTAATTGATTTGCGGCAAATTAATAAAGTAGTTGAGCCCCAATACCCGGTAGTTTCTGATATAACTACAATTTTGACAATGAATCCCCCCACGGCCAAGTATTTTTCTGTTTTGGACCTCAAGAATGCATTTTTCAGTATCCCTCTTCATCCTGATAGCCGCCATCTTTTTGGATTCTCATTGTCTGGCCGTAGTTTCAGATTTTTTAGAATTCCCCAGGGCTATACTGAGAGCCCTAGTATTTACAGTCAAGCATTAAAAACACAATTAGATGATTTGGAACTCCCTGCGGGTAATGTGTTGCAATATGTGGATGACTTGTTGATTGCATCTGACACGGCAGAAGGTTGTAAGGAGGCCACTGTCTGACTTTTGCATCCTTTGGCCCGTAATGGGCATAAGGTGTCACTCTCTAAGTTTCAGTATTATCGACAGGAAGTTACCTACCTAGGTCATCTCCTGTCAAAGGAGGGGAGGAGGTTGACGCTGGAGCGCGTTATGGCGATAACTAATATGTCTGTTCCTAAGACCCAACGAGAGGTGTGCGCATTCTTGGACATAACATCGTATTGTCGCCAGTGGATACCTAATTATGCTTTACTAACCAAGCCCCTTCTCCATTTGACTACCAAAGAAGTGCATGAACCCTTGCCTTGGACCCCCGCATGCCAGGAAGCTTTTGAGTTATTAAAAACTGCTCTGTGTTCTGCACCTGTACTTGGCACCCCTGATTACCAGAAGCCTTTTGTGCTCTATGTACATGAGGCGGACGGTTGCGCGCTCTCAGTGTTAACCCAGTGTTTCGGGGGGAAGCAGAGACCCTGTGCATACTTTTCCGCTACGCTTGACAATGTGGCAAGAGCGTTGCCGATCTGTTTTAGAGCCACAGCGGCTGCTGCGGTGTCGATTAGACAATTGGCGGGGCTCGGCACTGATCTCACAGTGATGGTACCACACGCTGTGGACACCCTATTGAATAAGACACAGATGCAGCATTTAACCTGTGCTCGTCTTACGGGTTATGAGTTGACGTTGTTTGCCCCTCATATTACAATTAGAAGATGTGCCACTCTGAATCCAGCCACGTTACTACCCCTCCCTTCGGACGAAAAGGACAATGAGGTCCATGATTGTTTGTTTCGGATCGAGGAAGAAACAAAGGGAAGGATAGATTTGACAGACACTCCCCTACTTGACCCCCAAGGGGAGTTGTATATTGATGGCTCGTGTTTTAAACTTCCAGATGGCACTAAAACTGCAGCCTATGCCATAACAACATTGCAGAAGCTTTTGGAAACATCTAGGGTCCCTTACCAGTCAGCACAGGCTGCGGAGTTGATAGCCTTGTTACGAGCATGTGAATTGAGTGAGGGACTGGATGTGAATATTTATACTGACATCCAATACGCCTTCGGCGTGGCTCATAGTTATGGGCGACTGTGGGAAGAAAGGTTTTTTTTGACATCGCATGGACAGAAGATACAGCATGGGCCATTGATACTACGATTGTTAACAGCATTAACACTTCCCAAAAGACTGGCTGTAATCAAATGTAGTTCACAGAAAGCAGTGGTGGACGATGTGAGCCTGGGTAATGCATTTGCAGATCAGAAGCTAAGGAAACTGCTAAGACAAAGCTCCCATGTATGTTTGTGGCAGGACCGGCTAGGTGGGTACCAGACAATGACATGTTTATGAGTACTGTGGAGAGTGTACAGGATATTCATGCGGGGGCAACAGAGGACGAGTTGAAGACATGGAGGGAGAGTGTGGGGTGACTGGACTCGGATGATTGTTGGACAAACTTATCAGACAAACGAAGGTGGTTGCTCCCTGACGCATATGTTCTTCCTGTGGTCACAATGGCTCATGGACCTGCCCATGTTAGTGCAAAAGGGATTTGTAAATTACTGGACCCAGTATGGCGTAATGACAATATCTCTAGAGTAGCGACCCATTTAGTACAATACTGCATGGTCTGTTTGCGATACAATCCTGGGAGGGGGACACCTGTTCTTCCCGGTATTTTTGCACCTCCTTCTTTCCCTTTTGAAGTGATCCAGATGGATTATATTGAGATGGAGAGGGTAAATAATCTCAAGTATGTCTTGGTGGTGGTGTGTTCTTTTAGCAGATGGGTGGAGGCTTTTCCAAAGAAGGAATGCACATCTATGGCAACAGCAAAGGTGTTGATTAAGGAATACTTCTCCCGATTCGGATTGCCTCAGGTGATCTGGAGTGACAACGGGACACACTTTAATGCCAGATTGATGAAACTGATATGTAAGGGACTGCAAATTCAACAGAAATTTCATGCAGCATGACACCCCCAATCTGCAGGCTTGGTAGAGAGATATAATGGGACTTTGAAGTTGAAGTTGGCTAAGATCCAAGAGAGTACAGGGCTGCGATGGCCAGACGCACTCCCTTTAGCTCTGCTTTCTACCCGGGTGACGATTAACTCCACGACAGGTATCTCCCCGCATGAGGTGGTTTATGGTCGCCCAGATAATGTGTGGGGTGTCCCGAAGCCCAAATGTTTTGCTGACATTGAATACCCTCTGTTGATAGAGTACTTGTATGCTTTGACTAAAGATCTCCGTTCCCTTCACCAGCAGGTAGCAGACACGCTGAAGCCGCAACTGGAGGGGCCTGGACATTCCATCCAACCCGGCGATTGGGTCCTTGTTCGGCAGTATCAACGGAAGTCCTGTTTGGAGCTGAGGTGGAGTGAACCTCATTTGGTTTTATTGGCAACGCGTACCGCACTCAGGATCCAGGACCACAAGTCGTGGACACACGTCAGTCACGTGAAGAAGGTTCCACTTCCATTGCCCTATGATGCGTGGGTGAGGAAGGGCGTCGCTGATCAGGAATGTGAAACAGTTCTTCAGTATGTGCCCTTCTCTGATGCTCAGTTGAGGGGAGAGGAGCTAGCTGAGAACGAAGAGAGGCTGACCCCAGTTGAGAGAGACGAAGCCTCTCAAGATCAAATTGATTCTACATCAGTGGGTAAGTCCCTTGCCGTTGACCCCCATCCTGTTCACAGATCCAGAGGTACGAGGGAGCACTCATTATAATCTGCGGCCCAGGAAAGGGGAACAGTGCACTGGAAGAGGGGCTGAGTGGGGGAAATAGGGAAGGACTAAAGTGAGAGAAGTAGGGAAGGACCAAAGATTGAGCCCTGGTGCACTAGCTGAGACATTGTCACGAGAACATTAGGTTGTGTCTGGGCCCAGGTTGACGTGATCCTCTGAGTCGTGAAGTTGTGCGACTCCGACGTGGGAGTTAGGGAATGAACAATAGGAGCCTGCCTGTGAGGCTCTAACGGACACAGGGAGAAGATCCCCTCTGGTTGGCCTCAGTGTGGACTGGTCCTTTTTTTAGTTTATTATCAGACTTATAGCTAGGTGAATATGTACCCTTTTGGTCGTCCCATTCCCGAGGAGGAGCAGCCCTTTGCAGCTCCTCGCAGAGCTGAACCTGATTTACCCTGGTCATCATTACCCAGAATTGCAAAAATAGTAGTTATAGTGGTGCTCATCATTGTATTCATAGTAGTTTTAGGGATTCTATTTTTTCTTGATGAGAAGTACCCGGTTCACCAATTCATGTCTACAACTACCTTGACACTTGAACATAATGTGGTTACTTTCGACTGTCGAGAGGAATCATTGCGTAAGGGCTACCAGGATAATGTTTCTATCAAGACTTTACACCATGCTCATGCTGTATATAATGTTACTGACTGTTGGGTTTGTGGGTTATTGCCTTCAGCGGTATACAAAAAGGATAGGTTGCTGGCGCTTACATTATCTTATGTGACTAGTTGTGTGGGATGGTACACCCTGATTAGTTTGGTGAAATTCTTCCAGCAACCTGATTTCTTGCAGCCCCGACTCATCAATAGTGGATCCACCCTGACAATGCGAGTACGTCCTATACACCAATCCCCTTCTGGACAGTTCTTTAATGACAGACGTTTTGATCAGACATTTGTGCGAGTACGCCCTATACACCAATCCCCTTCTGGACAGTTCTTTAATGACGGACGTTTTGATCAGACATTTGTGGACACATGTTATAGAAAGGTGGGACGGTATACTACACTGAATGACACAGATCGAGTTAGAGGGAGTTTTCAGCAGTTGAACTCTTCTTTGATTTTCCGACGTCCTCCCCCGGGGAATAGCAGCAGCCATCCCTTAGTCCCTATTGCTGTGGTGGGTCCTCAGTCTCCATTCTGCATTTTAGGGAGGGGACCTATAAAGGTTTGAGGTACTGGGTTCTCCAGAACCGGTAGCGAACCGGTAACCCAGTGGTGTCAGGGTACACCCTAAGACCTCGAGTACTTTCCTGATTCAGACACAGAAACTCTGAGTCTTCTAGGTGAAGTCAAGGATCGAATTTATTGGCTGCAACCAAGTAACAGGCGTCCTAGAAGTACAACAACACGGTGTGTATATTCTTAGGAGACTGCTCAATCTTACAATGTCAGGCTTCTCTTTTTATACGAAATATTAAGCTCTAGGCAAACATTCTTCACATTTCGGTGGATCATTCACATGTTTTCACTACAAAGGAAAAGCAGAGTCATGATGACAAACCCACATTTCAGTTCGTCCATCCCACAGCAAATTACCCGGCAAGGCCCAACATTTTCATCAGATATCGGTGGACCCCCAATAAAAACGGGCACCTCCTCCTCGTAAAGCAAGTCGTAGAGAAAGGAACAGGGACAGGTGGGAGCAAGATTAGGCAGGGTGTGTGTGCGATGAAAAGGTTTATGGTAGGCTGTGCCTTGATGCTATCTCGCTCAGCCACTGGGAAAGGAACTGGCCGGGCAGGTTCGGCCTGGGGCAATGGTTCCAGCTTGCCCAGGTCACAGAGAAGTCAATTAAGGTGTACGTGTCTTTGGGAATCGAATTTGGCTTTAATCATCTGCCTATGTGAGGGCAACTCACAAAATGGCTGCCGTACTTAAAATGGAACCCCAGGGTTCAGAACGAAAATGACGATTTCGAGGTGAAATCGTTACTCGAAAGTGACGAAAATGCTTGCACATAGTGTACTAGACATTCTCGGTCTTATGATATAAAAATCGTCATGCTAAGACAAAGTTTATTACACGAGTCCAGAATTTTCAGAACCACAAACCCTCCTTTTGCCCTTACATAGGCAATTAACCTATCCTCATGCTAATCTGAGTCCAGGTCTATATTCCTAAAGTCATTGAGATGTTGCTGTAACATCATCCTAGTACTTAGCTCGTCTCTTGATACAGGTTTCCTTACACATGATGTAGCACAGAGGCCACATATTTCAGGAGCACACTGCACGCACAGACAGAACAGGAAAAGAATGGCTAAGACTATCCCAATGACCATCAGAATTTTCCATCCCCAGACGGATATCAGTTCCCAGAACCATCCCATTAACGACCAATCTCCTTTATCCACATGAATAGATTCGGAAATCTTATGCAGTTTGGAGATGGCCTGGTACACTGTTGGAGCGTTATCTGGAATGAAAACACAGCAACTCGATTGGATCAATTTACATACCCCACCTCGGTCTGCAAGTATGACGTCTAACGCGACCCTGTACTGAAGGGTCATAAGACGATCCGACTGGAGCTCAGCAGTCAAGTTACTAAGGGCACCGACAGTTTCAATTACGGTGGATTCAACTACCCTTGTCAATTGCCTTATGCTCCTGCTGTTAACCATGGGTCCCCAGAACGGCAGAAAACCCTTCACAAAGTCCCCAAATTCTTGTCCTGCAGTGACTTCTTTACTCAAGACACCTCTAACTATCCTTGTCTTGTGGTAATCTGCCGCTGCTGTGTAGGTGGGAGGCAACAGGAACGAAACAAAACATGTGCCCAAAAAGTCAGGGGGAAACCATGTATAGGCTCTATCATGGCTGATGAAATAGGTATGACTCAATGGAGTACGTATGCCAAGGAAAACCAGTAGGTTTTTTGAAAAGCCCTCACCCACCAACCTAGTTGGTGGCATGCTTCATCATCGGGCCCACCACAGACATTGAGAGTCTATACACTAGCCTACCGCAGGACGCAACACTGGAAGTACTGGAGGAAGTCCTAATGGGTACTGTTTGGAACCATCACACTCCACGTAGCTTCATAATGGAATGTGCCACCCTTGCATTAAAAGACAACTACTTCGAGTACGAGGGCAAGCTGTACCTGCAGACCAATGGGACGAGCATGGGGAGCGTTTTCGCTCCCAGCATAGCTGGTCTTTATGTAGCCCATTTTGAAAAAACACACATACAATCTGTGAACAATCCCTATGCAGCCAACATCAGCATGTGGCGTCGCTATATCGACGACATCCTGGTTATCTGGGAAGGGAACCAGGAATCCCTGGATGAATTCCTCGTGTGGATCAACACCTGCGACAACTACCTGAGATTTACCTGTACGAGCAGTGCCTCTGAATTAGCCTTTCTGGACCTTAACATCAAAGCAGACATGAATGGCCTGACAACTACGACCTACTACAAACCCACATCAAGGAACTCCCTTCTGAGGTTTGATAGCTTCCACCCCAGACCTCTAAGGGAAAATCTCCCTTATGGTCAGTTCTTGCGACTCAGACGCAATTGCAGCCGGATCCAGGACTTCAAACAACAATCAACCACCCTAGTCCATAAATTAGAAGACAGGGGATACCCCACAAGGATCCTGAACACCACCTGCAAGAGGGCGCGAAATCAAAATAGGGAGGCGCTACTTGAGGCAACAACAAGGCCACCTGAGGAACCTACTCTGACCTGTGTCACCACATACAACACCGTATCAAACCAGGTCTCCAAGATAATCAACAGGAACTGGAAGATTATAAATTCAGGCAACCGAAACTGGGAAAAACCAAGATTTGCATATAAAAGAGCGAAGAATCTGAAAGACTCCCTAGTACACACCAGACCCAGGCCCAACCAAGCCACGAAAGACAACACTGTCCTCAATGCTTGGGGCTTACCAAAACTTACAGGACACCAGCCGTGCAATAATTGCAGTGTATGCCACCTTACATCCTCATCCAAAACCCTGGATTTGGAACCAGGTAGATTATGGACACAACGTCAGTTCACTAACTGTAATTCATCAAACCTGGTGTACCTAATGACATGTAGATGTGGCCTACGGTATGTGGGGATGACCACCCGCAAAGTACGGACAAGAATGACGGAACACCGAAGTACCATCCGATGTGGCAAAAATATAAGTAAACTGACAGACCATTTCCTGTCCCACAATCACACCCCTAATGACTTCACTTGGACTGTGATTGAACAATTTGCCATAACTGAAAACAATGAAAGATATCTCCTCCAAAAAGAACAACGTTGGATTTACAGACTATCCACTCATACTGGGGGGCTGAACGATTCCATACCGTGGAATTCCCTGACCACCTGATGTATGATGTTCCCCCTTTCTTCTCTTACCAATGCTGTGCATTAACCCAATCTGATTCACCCTGAGCTACCAACAGTGCATCTTTATTTTATTCCTTCTATCTGTATTCCTCTAAAGCGCTTCATTATTTTCATTATCTGTGTTTTCTATGAGCAATAATGTGCTCTTTATGCCCCCAAGCGCTTTCCTGGTACCAGCGAGCGCTCCCACGCTCTCCCGCACATGCGCGGTAGCTGGACTCAGCCACTACTCCTCCGCGCATGCGCGGAGCACAATAACCAGCGGCTCGCGCGCAGAACAGGGACCACTACCCCTCTGAGCATGCGCAGACCGTGGATGACATGGCGCTTTCGCGCAAAAGCACCCCTCCCTCTATTTCCACTCTCACCCAGGTGCAGGCAATCACGGAGGCTTTAAAAACATGCCCGGCCAGGCCCTCCTTTCACAACCGGGCGCCGCAGAAGGACGACAGGTCCAAGGAGGAACCAGACCGACATTTTCGTGAGTAATGAGGCTGCGCACTACAGCTACTGTTGGGGTAAGGTGTTGAGGTCTTCCCTTACAGGTTGGATAATTTTATAAGCCAATGCAACCTTCTTTTAGGGTCTTTTTCTCTGCCAGGCGACCCAAGGAGGCTTTGAACAGCAAAATACTGTGTGAGGATAATTTTCTTTCACTTACCTGAACCTCACATTGGTATTTTCCGTTTTCTAGCTCACCACAACAACCGGCTTCTAGATAACAATCACATGAGTCTTGCCACTGACAAGGCCACACTTTAGCCATGCATAGTTCGTTCACTCACCTTATAAGACGGTGGAATGACGGCTTATTTCGCAATAATATGCTAATATGACTCTACCCTGTACGTCTGTCTGTCTCCCCTTTATGTTATATGTAGCAAAGCGAGAGGGAACCCCCTTCTCACCCATATAGCACCTTAGGGAGTGCTACACATAAAAACAAAAACACTCACTGTAAATTAACTTTTTCACCTCCACACATACTCACTTGGTCCTGAGGAAAGCCTGTTTTAAATTAAGAAAGGCCAGGCTGAAACATGTAGACCACACAGGACACTGGAGGTCATAATCCATACTCCACCGTGTCCGTCTGCCTTTTAATATGCCAACAGAGACCCAGTTAATTAAAATATTGTTTTTACCCTCGGGTGCTGGGATTTTCTGTATGGTTTTTTAATCTTCACCTTCACACTCACCACACTGCACACTCAGTAAGTATACCAGCTCCGCAGTAATCTGGCGTCGAAGCACACCCGGGGCACGCTAGGTGCCACTGTGGTGGGCCCGATGATGAAGCATGCCACCAACTAGGTTGGTGGGTGAGGGCTTTTCAAAAAACCTACTGGTTTTCCTTGGCATACGTACTCCATTGAGTCTTTCCTGTAAAAAACCTAGCTAGTCCTTCTTGATTTTTGATATATAAAAGTGGGGATTTGGACTAGCTTACCTAGTCCTCCCTCTCTCCTTTGATTCAGTGATGAAATAGGTACCCTTAGCTGCTAAGAACGAAGGTGAAGTCTGGGATGCAAAAACATATGTTTCAGTACAGATACTCTTCCCTAACTGAGCTCTGGGATTCTTGCCATTACCTTGCAGACACAGGTGACCCTGATGGGGTACAATACAAATCGGGAAAGATCTCTTAGCTTGCTATTTCTCACTCAGAGTAGCTCCATATCCGGTTACGTTCCATCCTATGTATACTAGTGTCTCATCTCTCGGGATAGTCTCGTAGGATATATCTTCCTTAATCATGTCTACTATACCCTTAACTAGAGCACTATTCTTAGGATTGTCTGTTACAGAACGTAGGGGATAGACTTTATGTGCATAGATGAACATTGTTCTGTATGCCCACACAGAACCATTGTGGCTGAATGGCAGGACCAGATAGGGGATACCTTTATCCGTTGTCTGAGGCATAAGACCACACACCCAACAGTTAGTCGTGTTCATTACAAGTTGGTGTTGGTGCAAGAGCTGAACAAAGGAGTTATTAATAAACCCTAATCTCCTAGCTGATTCGTGTTCAGGAAGGGGTTGAAAAGAATGTGAGGAAACAGTAGGAGGAGATACGGGCGATGTAGTGGGTGCAAATGTCACTTGATAAGAGAATAAAACGTATCCAATAAAAAACGTCATTACACTGAATAGAACAAAAATGCATACTATCAGAAAACGTTTTTTGGTCATCATTTCACATATTCTAGCTTTAAAGTTCACAGTTTTGGCAGATCTCTCCATCTCGAAAAACTCCATCCTCTCTAAAATGCTGCTCGCGATGGTAGGTTGTTTCTGCTAAGGAATGCTTCTGTCAGTCTAGGGCAACTGCCTTAGACCAACCAGAACTGTCAACCTAATGTCGTCAGCTGCACCCCAAAGACTTTGGGCAATCGCGACCCTAGCAGCGGAACCCGGATAGCAGTTCGAAAAGCAAAAATAAGCAAGTTTCTCAGATGGGAGACCTGCGCTTTCAAAAATAGTTTTTAGAAAGACAATTTTATTAGTCCATAGTTCTCGGCCTCAGATTGTATCTTTGCTTTCCAGGTATTGTTTGATCTCAGAACAAGAGTTCAGGTTCTGTTGTGTCCAATCGAACTGACGGCGATACAGCTGGTTGCAAAATATTGTCACTCTCTTTTTCAGTAAGTCTTCCTTTTATACGTGCATCACTGAAAGGCAGAAAACGTGGCACAGTTTCAGTCTTTGAGTCGGCGACACCCTCCTGGACCCACTGATCGTACGGCAGAGGCAAAGGCACCCTCTTACAATGTACACCGTGGATCCAGTGTTTCTTTCCTTCCACTCGAACAGCTGATCTTGTTGAAAGAAGGACGAGGTGTGGGCCGGTCCACCGGGGCTGGTCGTTCTTTGTTCACTGAAAGTTCTTGACCAGCACCCAGGATCCAGGAACGATCTGATGTCCTGGAGCTTCAGAGACCTGAGGCAGTGTATCATGCACCTGTTGGTGTAAAACACGTAATTTAGCCATCAATTCGTACAAATAGTCAAGCAAAACAGGGTGTTCGATTTCACTAAATTTTGTGGGCCTTGGCACTCCCCATATGTTGGCCGGGCGGCCAAAAACTATTTCATAAGGACTAAGTCCCACTCGCGAATGCACAGTCATTCTGGTTGATAGGAGTGCTAAGGGTAGAGCATCAGGCCATTTAAGACCAGAGCTCGCTTGAATTTTGGCCAATTTTAACTTTAGCGTGCCATTGTAGCATTCTACTAGTCCAGCTGATTGGGGGTGATTTGCAGCGTGGAACTTTTGCTGGATACCTAGCCCTTCACACACTTTCTTCATCACTCGACCTACAAATTCACTCCCATTATCACTCCAGACCATTCTCGGCATTCCAAATCTAGGGAAGAACTCTTTCACAAGGACTTTAGCTGTGGATAAGGCAGTGTTGTCCTTTAGGGGGTAGGCTTCCACCCATCTTGAAAAGGCACAAACAACAACGAGTACGTATTTTAAATTGTTGCACCTCTCCATGTGGATGAAATCTGGCTGCAAAACCTCGAACGGATACGTAGGAGGTGCAAAATGACCAGCAGGAGTTGGGGTTCCCCTACCAGGATTGTATTTCAGACACACCATGCAATTCTTGACCACATTCTCTGCACACTTAGGAATTCCAGCATTTTGCCATACTGGAGCCAACAACTTACAGATTCCTTTCACACTGATGTGAGCCATTCCATGGGCCATTGTAACCACTGCAAGCACATACGCATCGGGTAGCAACCATCTCTGATGCTCTGACAATTCAATCCAACAACCATTTGCATCCATTTTACCCGTACTTTCTCTCCACGCACTCAATTCTTTCTCTGTAGCTTCAGCTTGAATCGATTTCACACTCTCTATCGTGTCTTCACACATTCCAACATCACCAACCCATCTTGCAGGGCCTGCAACATACATTCGGCTCATCACATTCCTTGCTGTTTCTTTTGCAACTTCGTCCGCAAATGCATTTCCACGACCAACATCATCAGTCACTTTCTTGTGAGCACTACATTTCACAATCGCAACTTGCAACGGCAAAGTAAGTGATTCAAGAAGCTCATTCACCAACTGACCATGCTGAATCTTAGCTCCATGCGAAGTCAGGAACCCACGCTCTTTCCACAATCGTCCAAAACTGTGAGCCACTCCAAATGCATACTGGCTGTCGGTGTAGATGGTCACTTTCATTCCTTTTGACAACACACATGCTCTCGTAAGTGCAATCAATTCTGCTGCTTGAGCTGAATTATGTGGGATAGGTGCAGCTTCAACAATCGTATGCAAAGTCGTGACAGCATATGCTGCAGTCGTATCACCATTCGAAAGCTTGAAGCATGAACCATCCACCCATAATGTACCATCACACTTTGCAAGAGGAGTATCCTGTAAATCTACTCTCCCTTTCGTTTCTTCTTCTGTTCTAAGAAAACAATCATGCTGTTCTGAAGCATCTAAGTCCTCTACAATCGGCAACAACGTGGCTGGGTTAAGTGTGTTACATCTTTTTATGTGCACATGACTCGCTAACAATGTCAATTCGTAACCTGACAATCGAGCACTAGTTAAGTGCTGTGTCTTGGTTCTGTTTAACAACGTGTCCACTGCATGTGGAACCAGTACAATCAACGTGTTATTCATCACCAAACCAGCAGACTGTCAAATAGAAACAGCTGCTGCCGCTGTTGCTCTTAAACAACTCGGCAATGCTTTAGCTACCGGATCCAAAGTCGTCGAAAAATATGCACATGGACGGTGCTTGTCTCCAAACAACTGTGTCAACACAGACAATGCACAACCTTCTTTCTCATGGACATACAATGTAAAGGGCTTGCTGTAGTCGGGGGTACCCAACACAGGACAGGAGCCGAACATAATGCTGTGCGCAATTCGGAAAAACTTTTCTGACACTCTTCAGACCATGGGACGGGATTCGGTGTATCTTTACACGTTAATGCCACCAAAGGCTTGGCCAATAACGAAAAATTCGGTATCCATTGTCTGCAATATGATGTAATGCCCAAGAAAGCACGCACTTCTCTCTGTGTTCTTGGCACACTCAATTTCGCTATTGCCTGAATTCTTTCTGGGGTCAGTTTCCTTCCCTCCTTCGATAAGAGATGACCTAAGTAGGTCACTTCTTGTCGACAATATTGCAATTTTGAGAGACACACGTTGTGATGCGAATCACACAAATGACGCAACAATGACAACGTGGCTTCTTTACAGATTTCCTCAGTATCTGCAGCAACAAGCAAATCATCAACATACTGAATGAGAGTAGCGCCATCAGGTAAAACAATCGTATCAAGCTGTGTTTTTAAAGCTTGACTATATATTGATGGACTTTCACAGTAGCCCTGGGGAACGCGTTTAAAGCGGAAGCTTCGACCTCCTAAACTGAAGCCAAAAATATCCCTAATCTCCTCAGCAATCGGGATGCTGAAGAAAGCATTCTTCAAGTCAATCACCGAGAACAAAGTGGCAGAAGCTGGAATCATAGTCAATAGGGCAGTAATGTCAGGAACAACTGGAAATTGTGGCACAACTATTTTATTGACCTCTCTATAATCAATCACAAATCGGTACACAGGTGGCTGAGAAGGGTCAGTTCATTTCAAAACAGGCAGAACAGGACTATTGCAAACGTTGCCTCTTGTCTCTTCAATTACATATTTTTCAATCAAATCGTAAATGATTGCTAACAACGCTTTTTCACCTTCACTAGAGATTTTGAATTGGGGAATTCATGGCTTTCAATGTCACAACATATGGCGGTATTTCCAAAAGACCTACATCATTAGGACCAGTAGCCCAAAGAATATCAGGAAGAAATGACAATTCTGTTGGAAGTTTGTCCCTCGAAAAATACATTGGAGAAATCACTTTCTTACCCAGTGTAAGTTGTACTCCTGAAGGAGAACAGCAAAAAGTCGCATACAGTCTTTTTAACAGATCCAATCCCAACAGGTTTTCACCACAACCTGTCGTCAGAATAAGGGGTGCTTCGAATTCACAAGGTCCAACAGAAAGGGACAAAGGGTCAGAAAGCGGGTTCCTAACCGGGGCGGCAGAAAAACCTACAGAAACATTCATTTCGCCAGACAAAGGTGCGCCAGGGAGTTTTGAGTGCATAATAGAACTCTTTGTAGCACCAGTATCCAACAGAAAAGGTTCTGACACACCTGATGTAATCACCTCGACGTATGGTCCACTCTGATCTACTGGAACTGAAACAACTCCCTCTCTTTGTCTATGGCTGTCCTAGCAATCATTACCTTCCATATGCTCATCTTCTGCATAATAATCATCAGCACAGTACTGAGCCGTCCTACCGGACGCGTTATTCTGCTGATCAAAACTATTCATTGAATTTTGAGGCGGAAGGGAACGTGCGTTCTGGGGGAAATTTCCACGTCCTCTACCTCTAGGCGCTTGCTGAACACCTCGACCTCGTGCACCTGAGACACCATTCGCGCGCTGTAACAAAACAGGGCAACTATACTTAAAATGACCCTCTTCCTTACAATACAAACACTGGTTGGGACCTACAGGGACACGTGGTTGAGTATACTCGACTCTTTGCCTTTGAAACTTTGAGGTTGCTGATAATTATTCAGATAGTTACTCTGAGCACCACTATTCTGACCACCACGTGGCGGATACGCTTGCTGTAACAGAACCTTCGTTTTCAACTCTTTAGTTTTCTTCTCTGCTCTATCTTTCCCATCTTTGTCTCGATTTTCGTAGTACTGCGCAGTAGCCAATATCTGTGCTGAAGAGGAAACTGCCCAGGAACTCTCTGAATCCTTTTACTTCTTACACAACTCGGGTAGCAAATTGTGCACAAATTTATCGACGAACAACCGTTGACCACCTTCTGTACTCATATCTTGACCACTGTGGTCGACAAACGTCTCTTCAAACCTGGTGAAGAAATCTGACACGGTTTCATCTTTCTTCTGCTTACACGCAGACAATTTATCCCAATTCACACGCATAGCAGGCATTAAAGTTTTCATGTAGTTAATGATCCTACCAGGGAGGTCTGCTACTAAAGGATCACTGACATAATATAGAATGACAAAATATAGACTTACCAAAATATAGTCACCAAAACATAGAATGCAAAAATATCGAATTCCTATCTACAAACAGGTAAGTACAAAAATATTGAATCCAAAATATAGTCTGTAAAAAATATAGTCAGTCAAAATATCGATTTTTTTTAAATGTCTTATAATTTAAAATCAATGAAATAATAAATATAATTAACTAAAACATACTTACAAATACTCAAATAACCTTAAAATTAAGATATAATTAATTTAAGTTATTAATAAAAAATGTACAATATTTTACCGTAGGATAGCAGGAGGGTAACATTTAATATTACCACTCCAGTGAGTGCAACAGTAGGGAAAGAGTTGGATAGCGTAGGGGTAAAAAATACTATTCCCACTCCAGCGAGTGCAACAGTAGGAAAAGCGTTGGATAGCGTAAGGGTAAAAATTACTATTCCCACTCCAGAGAGTGCAACAGCAGGGAAAGCGTTGGATAGCGGGAGGGTAAAAAATACTATTCCCACGCCAGTGAGTGCAACAGTAGGGAAAGCGTTGGATAGCATAGGGGTAAAAAATACTATTCCCACTCCAGAGAGTGCAACAGTAGGGAAAGCGTTGGATAGCGTAGGGGTAAAAATTACTATTCCCACTCCAGAGAGTGCAACAGTAGGGAAAGTGTTGGATAGCGTAGGGGTAAAAAATACTATTCCCACTCAAGTGAGTGCAACAGTAGGGAAAGCGTTGGATAGCATAAGGGTAAAAATTACTATTCCCACTCCAGAGAGTGCAACAGTAGGGAAAGCGTTGGATAGCGGGAGGGTAACAATTACTATTCCAACTGCAGAACGTGCAACAGTAGGGAAAGCGTTGGATAGCGTAGGGGTAAAAATTACTATTCCCACTCCAGAGAGTGCAACAGTAGTGAAAGCGTTGGATATTGGAAGGGTAAAAATTACTATTTCCACTCCAGAGAGTACAACAGTAGGGAAAGCATTGGATAGCGTAGTGGTAAAAATTACTATTCCCACTCCAGAGAGTGCAGCAGTAGGGAAAGTGTTGGAGAGCGTAGGGGTAAAAAATACTATTCCCACTCCAGAGAGTGCAATGGTAGGGAAAGTGTTGGATAGCAGGAGTGTGAAAATTACTATTCCCACTCCAGATAGTGCAACAGTAGGGAAAGCTTAGGATAGCGTAGGGGTAAAAATTACTATTCCCACTCCAGAGAGTGCAACAGTAGGGAAAGCGTTGGATAGCGTAGGGGTAAAAAATACTATTCCCACTCCAGAGAGTGCAACAGTAGGGAAAGCGTTGGATAGCGGGAGGGTGAAAATTACTATTCCCACTCCAGTGAGTTTAACAGTAGGGAAAGTAATGATTTAATATATTATTAAAAATAAATTAAATATCAATACCAATAAAACATTAATTGAAATTAATAACCAATTTAATATTATGTAATAATTAATTAGAAATACAACTACATATTAGTTATTAAAAATTAATAACCTTTTCATAATTATTTAACAACTAATTAATTTTCAATAACAAAAACTAATTAATAATAAAAATTAATACCAATTAAAAATTAACAGTAAATTAATTATCAATACACAAAAAGTATTTTTAATATGTAATTAATTATAATTTTGTTTGAATGTTTTTATTGTTATTTCAACATATAGTAACAATACAGAGCTGTATACGGTACAGGGCGAGACAACAATAATCAATAGGAATCACAGTCAGGAGCAGATATAGTGAGAGATTTGTATGGTGCCACCAACTCGGGGCTCATCCTGTGTCGCTGTGGAGAAAGGGAATGGAGGGCTCAGGGGAATGAAAAACAGTCGTGGTGACATTTAATAGCCTTGCTTTGCATTTCCCACCAGTGTGAGCCGTCCCCACCTATGGCCTCCCCCGGCCACCCTCCAGGATAATGGAAGCCTCTGGAGGCCGAGGAAGCGACTCCTGTGCATGTTAATGTAAGTGTGGTCTGCGCTAGTCGCAGGAGCGTGGCTAGTGGGGTGTTACAGGGAAGGGATGCCACAGAGGGCCATAAAGTGTCCGGTCCGGGCCAGTCCCGGGTTGGTCAACGCGCATCAGTGGCGTGTTAGGAGGAGGGATGTAAAGGTATGTCCCACTTGTTTCTAATGCATAGGGAGGTAGGTGAAATCTCGATACGCCGTGTGTTGTGTCCCTCATTGCCACTTGGCCATTCGTGGTGTGGTTGCAGCAATGTCACTGCCGTCCCATGAGCTCCGGTATATGAACTGGTGAACCGGGGAGAGAGGAGGGGGGGGAGGGAGTGGCTGGGTGTGGTCAGCTAGGTCAGTGGCATGTTTCACGTGGTGCCATGGGGATGGCGTAGCAGGAGCGGGTGCCAGGGAGGGCAACCAGTATATCGGTCGGTGGATGTCCTCAGTGTGTAGTGGGGGGGGGGCGCGGGGAGTCCTACAGGAGGCGCAAGGCGTTGGAACGGCATGCAGGGCATCTCCTCAGTGGCCAGGGTGCGGCCAGGCCGTTAGCGGGATGAACGTCATTTCAAGGGGGTGCACGGGGGGCTGGGCGAGAGGCGTCAGGGCCGTCATGTGCGTCGGTTTGATCCTCTATCGTGTCCCCATCCCTCCCGGGGGAGTTGGCGGGTGTGTGATCTCCCAGTGGGTGTCTGTCGCTGTGAAAGGCGCTGAGCATGTCATCCCATAGTGTTGCTATTGGGAACTGTCGCAATCTCGCCGTCTCCTCGTTGTGTAGGACTATGCTTTCCGCCCTTGCCCATGTGTCTAGAGAGGTGCGCCAATGCTGTATCAGGGGTGGGGTCGCGCGTTTCCAATTTTTAGTGAGGAGTCTCCTGGCCGTAATGAGGCCCAGATCCCAGAATCGGGAGTGGACTTTGTTGAGGGCGGTCCTCTTATAGAGGCCCAGCAGGCATGTCTCCCATGTATGTGGTAACGGCATAGCCGTGCAACGGTCGAGGATCAGTAGCACTGAATGCCAGTATGGTCGTATCCGCGGGCAGAGCCATAACATATGTAGTAGATCCGCTCCGTTCAGTGCACACCTGGGGCAGCCAGCTGAGGAGCCCGGGAAATATTGGTTGAGTCTGTCTGGTGAGAGGTATGCCCTGTGTAGCACGTAAAATTGTATCACCTTGAAGCGTGTATTACGAGGGATGTTTTTGGGGCTGGCGAGCACCATCATCCACTCCTTGTCTGTCCAGTCCCTTCCTCTGTCGATCGCCCACTTAGCCCGTAGGTGTTGTAGGGTATGTTACGTGTGGGTCAATAAGGCCTGAGTCAACCAGTGTACCACGTGCGTACCATCCCCCATGACATGGAGGAGTTGTATCAGTTGATGCGTGGGGGTCTCAACCGTAATGTTACCCCATCTTCGGGTGTATGCCGCTACTATGGATGCGTGCTGCAAGAATTGACCCGCTGGGATGCCCGTGTCGTCAGCCAGCGTCTCAAAGGGAATCAGGGCGCCATCGGCATACAGGTCCGCCATGGTTTCAATCCCCGAGCTCGTCCAATGTTCCAGCGCAGCTTCCGTGACTATGGTAGTCACTTTAGGCGTGCCCAGGAGTGGGAGTGCTGGGGCGTAAGGTGTAACGTGTTTGGTGAGCCGCACACTTCTGTGAAAGCATTTCACCGCCACGTCCACATGTAGCTGTGGTCGGTGTTTCGTGCGTGTTAACGGGTGGAAGACCGAGTGTATCTGCAGGAGGGTGAGCGAGTCTTCGTGTGAGGCCGTATCTGCCAGGTTCCTGCCCGAGAGCCAGGCGGTCACCCACTGGAGCTGCGCCGCTAGGTAGTATAGTTCCAGATGCGGCACCGCAAGGCCGCCCGCATCAACTGGTGCGTAGAGCTTATTTAGCGCCACCCTGGGTCGTCCAGCATTCCAGATCAGATCCCTGAGGATAGATTCTAAGTCTTTGAACGTACGGGCTGGGACATATACCGGTGTGTTGGCAAAGTAATAGAGAAGCCTGGGTAACACTATCATCTTAGTCAGTGTGATCCTGGCCGGGACAGTGAGCGGGAGGGTCTTCCAAAAGGAAATTTGCGACCTGATGGATGTGATGGCGCGTGTCAGGTTGCCATCTAAGATGTCCGGGTGTGTTCTGTATACATAGATGCCAAGGTATTTGAACACGGTGTCATGCCATGGCAGTAGTTCCCCGCCAATGTTAAGTCCTGGGTTCGGGACGTCGGGCGCAAAGGAGTATGCTCCCGACTTCGCCCAGCTCACCCTGAGTCCAGACATGGTTTCAAAGGTCTGGAATATGTCCGAAAGCCCCTGTGGTAAGTTCGTGAGGTCTCTGAAGTACAGTAAGAGATCGTCAGCGTACAGCGAGACCACATGTGTGCCGTCCGCTAGTGGTATGCCCCAGTCCGTCCCACTTCCACGCAGGATCTCAGCGAGAGGTTCGATCGCCAGCGCGAAAAGTAGCGGGGACAGCGGGCAACCCTGTCTGGTGCCCCGTCTGACTCTTATAGTGTCCGAAAGTAGCTTGCCCGTGCGGACGCGCACTTCCGGGCTCCTATATAGCAGGCCGACCATTTCGATGTAGTTATCGCCCAGGTCAAACTTGTTCAGTACCTCCCGCAAATATGGCCATTCGACCGAGTCGAATGCCTTTTCGAGATCGAGAATTAGGCATCCCGACCTTGGCCAGTCCCGCACCGCATATTCCTGCACCCGAAACAGTCTCCTGATGTTGTGGGACGTGCACCTTGTGGGCACCAAACCGTTCTGGTCACTGTGTACCAGGGACGGCACCAGTGGCGCCAGTCGTCTTGCCAGGGAGGACGCCAGGATCTTGCAATCCGTATTTAGGAGTGCTAGAGGTCTGTATGAGCCGAGGAGCGCGGCGTCCCGGCCGGGTTTGAGAAGCGACACCAGTGTCGCCTCATTCATGGATGTGGGCAGGGCAGAGTCATCCAATGCCGCCGAATACAGTTTAAGGAGCTCCGGGATCAAGATGTCGGAGCAAGCCTTATAGTATTTGGCCGGGAGGCCGTCCGGTCCGGGTGCTCTACCGTTCGAGAGGGCAGAGATGGCGTCGCGTAGTTCGTCCGCCTCCAGTGGCGACCCAAGGTCGTCCTGCTGGTCTGCCGTGAGGGCGGGAAGCATGAGTCCATCGAGGTAGTCGGCAATGTTAGGGTGCGGGTTTGAGAGTCGTGACTCATACAGTGCTCGGTAGTGCGCTATGAAGGCGTCATGGATGTTCGCTTGGGTGTACACCGTAGTGCCAGTGGGCAGGTGTATCGCAGTGATGGGGGACGTTCGCTTCTCGCGCTGTATTAGCCAAGCCAGCAATTTGCCAGGCTTATCACCAGTGTGATGTGTGCGGGCCGAGTGTGTCGCATAGTTAACATGCTTCAGGCTGTCCATTAGTTTGTCATGTTCCGCGCGTGTTTCCAATAGTGTGGCGTCGTCGCAGTTGGTTGCTTCTTGCTCAGCCTGCAACAGGCCTGTTTCCAGAAGTGTGAGGTCAGCTTCTATGCGGCGGCGCAAGAGGGCCTGTGTGCCCAGGCATTGCCCTCTGAGGACCACTTTAAATGCGTCCCATTCGATCTGCGGGGATGACGCCGTGCCAGTGTTGTCCTCAAAATACTGCGCTGTCTGTGCACTAATGGAGCTTCGGAAATGGCCATCTAGGAGCAGGTCAGGTTGGAGCCGCCAAGTGGGCACTGGGGGTCGTGGGCAGTCCCATGCTATACTCAGAGTGTGGGGATTGTGGTCTGAATGCGTGCGGCCCATGTAGCAGGTGTCTATGACGTGTGGCAAAATGTCTCCAGTGACCATGTATCTGTCTAACCTCACATGGAGAGCGTGTGCCCCAGAGTAGTACGAATAGGCCCTGGTGTGCGGGTTGTGGCTACGCCAAGCGTCTCGCAAGCCCCATTGTGTGGACCGTGCCTGGAGGGTGTCTGCAATAGTCTGTGCGTGTGAGTTGGGCGGTGGGGGGTGCGAACGGTCCAGGGTCACGTCCAGCGTGCCGTTATAATCTCCACCCAACACCCATGGGACACCATGCCAGGGAGCTAAAGTAGTGGACAATTGTGCCAGGAAAGTCGCCAAGCCTGTGTTGGGTGCATATACCGAGGCCAGCACCAGCGGGTTCCCGTCCAACCTGCCACGGACCACCACAAACCTCCCTCCGGAGTCTATGTGTGTGTCCGACATCGCCCAAGGTGTGCCCGGTCTGACCCACACTAATGATCCCTTGGCGTATGACGAATGGCGCGTGGCGTATAGTTGTCCCCGCCATCGGCGGCGCAGGGTGCTAACTTCCGGGTCACTGAGGTGCGTCTCCTGTAGGAGGGCAATCTGTACGTGATGGCGCTTGAGATAGGAGTATATTTGGTAGCGCCGGGATGGCGTGTGCATGCCCCTGACATTCCATGTGCATATCTTAATGGCAGACATTACAGCAATTCGATATCAGTCCTCACCCCGCCTCCCCGTCGCCGCCCCTCGTGTCCCACATGATCATAAAACAACTCACCCCAGCACCACACCACAGCAGCCTCCCCGTGACCACTACTCCCAACAATGGAAGGGGGGGAGGGGGTAAGGGTACAAAAAAAGGGGAAAACAGTGAACCTTCGAACTTGGTGAACATATAGAATACCAAAAGGTCGGGTGCGGAACATGCTCCCATCCATACTCTCAAGGAGAGTAACCATATCTAAGACTGAAGGGGGTAGGTGTGCAAAGTGCACCCTGATCGTGGTAGCAAACCAACAATGTCTGTTCATGGAGATTCTCCACCCACCCGGTGAGTGTTTGGCAGCACAAAAAAAAAAAAGGCAAAAACGGAGGTGGGGGAAGAAGAAAAACATCTATGTAACTGCGGGCCCCCACGCACACATGCACCAAGTCTCTATACGTTACGTGTCCCAGGGTGGTAGTGTCCAGGAGCAGCTTCTCCGGGCGTGGATGCTAGCCAGGGGCGGGCGCCGGTGACATTTCCGGGGGTCATTAGCGCCACAGGGGTCTCCAGGTGAGCATGCAATTCTCAAGCAAAATGCAGGGCCAGCGCTCTCACCCGGCATAGGGCGTGTGCATGTCTAACCATTCTTCCATGCCCGTGGAGGCGTCGTCTGAGCCGTGTCCCTTGTCCCTGTGGCGCGCTCAGCCGATATAGTCCGCCGTCTGGGGCGTGACGTCCGGTCTTTCCTCCGAGCCTTGTGAGTCCGGAATGCCATAGATGGCTTCTTCGTCGCTGGGGGGGTCTTGCTGGCTGCCTCCCGCCGTCTCACTCTGTACTGGGGAAGAGCTCAATTCCATGACCAGGCGAAGGGCGTCTTGTTTCTCCTGCTGTCGGGTGTCCTCCGGTGGGGTTGTCCTCGCTGGTCCTCGCGGAACAGATCGTGACCTCCGGCGTGGTCTGCGCCTCCTCCGGGCGTTTCCGTTCTGCCTCCTGGGCGCAGTGCCTGCCATGGACCCGGGGTCCGTGCCCATGCCGCTGTCCAGCCATGCCTCCACCTCTGTCGGGTCAGTGAAGAAGTGGGTGCGTTCTCCAGCCACCACCCTCAGTTTCGCAGGAAACAACAGCGAGTATTGCAGGCCCTGTTGCCTCAGGCGTTTTTTCACCTCCAGGAAATCGTGTCGCCGCCTCTGCACTTGAAAAGTGTAGTCCGGGAAGAACATCACTGACGCGTTCTCAATCCTGATCTCTTGGAGCTTGCGCGTTTCTCTCAGGATGGAGTCTCTGTCCCTGTAATTCAAGATACGTAGCAGCATGGGCCTCGGGTTAGAGCCTGTCGCCAGTGGTTTGGTGGGGACGCGGTGTGCACGTTCAATCACAAAGTGTGGGGACAACGAAACCCTCCGGTAGTAGGTCGCGCAGCCATTGTTCCATGTGCTCCTCCGGGTGTCTCCCTTCCCATTTTTCCGGAACGCCTACTAGGCGTACGTTGTTCCGTCGCGCTCTGCCTTCCACGTCCTCCGCCCTATCCTCCAAGAAGTCCACCCTGTTCAGTAGGTCTTGGATGTGTTTGGTCGATTGGCTGACCTGGGGTCGGAGTTCCTGTACATCATTTTCCAGGGATACAGTGCGGTCCACCAGCTTCTTGTGATCTGCTTTCAGGTGCGTCAGATCAATGACCACTCCATCTATTTTTGAGGCCAATGAGGTGCGTGTCAGTTGGATGGATTCCTCCAGACGCTCCATCGCCGCCAACATTGTGTCCAGCTTCGCCGCCGTTTGATCTGGGTCAGAGCCCTTCCCGGATTTGTCCATCTTGCCTTTAGGTATGGTCCCACTGTTCCCGGTTCGGGTCCTGATTCCAGTAGACATCTGTGCCAGGGCGCGAGTATTACCTCAGCAGTGAGGGCCGTGCCAGAGGGGTGTGATAAAGCTCGAGTCCGTGGGCGTCCTGGCAGGGCACGGCGCGGCGGTGGTCCCCCGACTCCGGGCCCCAGTACCCGAGCAGCACAGGTGGATCGTCGTTGCTGCGCGGTAGCGGATCGCAGGGACGTTGTCGTTACAGGCGGCTTCTCGGGATCCGGCACATCTCGTGCGGAGTCGTCGGTGAAGGGGGTGTCATGGCTGCCTCACTCTCACGTCCGTCGCACTAGGGTCGCTCCCAATCCCCTGCGGTCGGACCCTTTCTTCGCGGCCCGTCAGACAGCGCACGAGGTAGCGCCAAGGGCAGTCGCCAGCGTTCTCGGCCTTAGCCGCCTGCAGTGCCCGGGTCCCCGATGTTCTTCTCCAGCCAATTGGACTGTCCGCCCTATCTACTGGGCAGGGGTCGCTTCTGGGCGGCGTGCGGGCTATTTGTCTAGTGCCTGCTCTGGTGGGGGACTGCCCCCTCGCCCTCAGGGCCTCAGCTGCTCTACCAGTGTTTCGCGGCGTCAGGGTCAGTAGAGGGCACAGGGTCAGTGTCCACAGCGGCCGGCGAAGCGTTGTGTGGGGCGAGGCCAGTGAGCGTGGCCAGCGCCGCAATCCCGCCGCGTAGGCCTCTCCCTCGGGCCTGCAAGTGTGTGTAGAGCCCCGGGTTGGTCAGGGCATTCCCCGGGCGCCAAGACAGCATGCGCGGCCCACCGGGAGCAGGCCTGGGGCGCTGGTTCCAATCAGTTTCGGTGGGGCACCTCAGACGCCTTCCGGCCCCGTCAGACGTCACTGTGGATCGGGCAGTCGGGCCCCTCCACCGCAGTAGTCACTAGTGGCGGCCGGCGAGCGCCTCCGGCTCCAGTCCTCACCCCTACTCAGGCCCTCAGCGCTCACCTTCTCAGGCCGTCCGCACGGTGGCCACCCCGACGAGGTGGCTGGCTCCGCTGACCCCGAGTCCTAGCGTCCCTGCCGGTTCCACGTGGTGGCTCAGTGCTGGTCAGTCGTGCGGGCGGCTGCTGTGCCTGTTTGTGCAGGCCCTGTGTCCGCAGTGGACAGTGAGGGGTACGACTCGTGATGGCCAGTGCCTCCGGTGCCTCGTGCAGGCCTCCCTGTCGTGTGCGTCCCTTCCCTGCGGGCAGTGTCGCATGTGTGGTCTGTTCCGGCCCTCCGGGCCTAGCAGCAGTTGTGGAGCCCCGGGCTGTCGTGGGCACAAGCCGGGTGTGGAGGCGGCTTGCGCGGCTGTTTTCTAGTGCTGTCCTCGGTGCGGGCCTGGAGCACCGATCGTCCCCAAAATTGGCAGGGAGACGGGTGACCGCCCTCCACGCCGGCGCCGGCAGGTTTCGCTGGCCGTGGCTCGCGCTGGACAGGATAAATGCACCGGGTGGGGAAGCTCAGCGCGGAGCTCTACCCGGAGGCGTCCATGTCGTTCGCGTGCGTAGCCACGCCCCCCATATGTAATTAATTATAATTACATTACTTCCCACCCTATTCCCCTATAAACCCACATCCCACTACAGAAAATACATTAATACAATTATCATAATTATCAAATATTTAATTAATACAAAATAATTACCAATTAATAAAAATTAATTGCCAATTAATAGAAATTAATTAAAAATTAAAAATTAATTAACAATAAATTTAAAATCAATACCAATAAATGAAAAAAATTATTTACTTACTTACAATGAAATTACTTCCCACCCTATTCCCCTATAAACCCACAACCCGCTACAGAAAATAAATTTAGAAAATTAACATAATTAACAATTAATCAATTAATACAAATTAATTGGCAATTAATAAAAATTAATTACCAATTAAAAAATAACAATAAATTCAAAATGAATACCAATAAATAAATAAAAATATTTAATTAATTACAATTAAATTACTTCCCACCCTATTCCCCTATAAACCCACAACCCACTACAGAATTAAATTATGCAAAAATTAAATAACATAAAATTCATTACTTAAAATACATTAAACATACATTACAAAAATTAATATACACTTTTCACACACATACTAACATATAAAACACTTTAAAAAAATTGGTATTATTAAAAAATCGATATATTTAATGCCTATATTGTATACTTCGATATTTTGACTTCTATATTTTGAAAATTGATATTACTTACCTTAAATTCGATATTTTTAACCACTATATTGTGTCCATTCGATATTTTGTCCATTCTATATTTTTACTTCGATATCATGTCCATTCTATATTTTGGAATCGATATTATGACTGTTTACCGCTACTAAAGGCTCGGGTTTAGCACCACCAACTTGTCGGGCATCTGCAGCAGTAATATTAGCCCATGAGTCACCTAACTCCTGATCATGGTCTGCATGACGAATCTTTCCCCATAAAGGCTGTGGAACAACATTCCCAAACAACATGTCTATATCGGCTAAATTCATAATGCAAGAACCTGCCGTCTGTGACAATTCCTTGTAATACCCTGCAGGATTTTTACGGGGACCAGGCAATGTCTGCTTAAGGGCCAATACTTCAGCTCGCGTCCATGGAACATGTACCCACACACGCTGAAAGTGTGGAAGAATAATTGGATTAGCATTCGTATCCCCATCTCTCCAAACGGGGGGAACTTCTCTCATGGGATACTGTCTTCCCTTCTTTTTAACAGAGGAATCAGACTCAAACAACGTCTTAGAAACACCTTCAGTCCTAAGCGACAACAACGTCGCAACTGCTTTTTCAGCATCTGAACCCACAATTGCGCCTTTTGAAAACTCGAACCGTATACGGCACAACTCATGCAGATTGGGCTCCATATCATTCTTTTCTAAATCGTCACTAAGGAAAGTACACATTTTCTCAAAAACGTACCTCTGCTTCGATGCTTCCCACTGATGGAAGACATCCATGATAGATTCTAGGTCATATTTTGTCGGGTCGGTCACCCATCTATGTGCCAAGTAATTTAACGTTTCCTTCTCCCTAGAATCAGGCAGTTGGCTACGCAACTGTTTACGCTCAGAAGTAGGGGTCGTACTTGTCGCCCCAAAGAAAGGATATAGAAGACTAGTAACAGTACTAGCCACTCTCTGACGAACAGAAGGAGAAGTTGATGAAAAGACAAGCGGAAAAGCAGGCAAGGCAGACGCAGAGGCAGTGTCAGGAGGGGTACCAGGAGTGGTAGTCGTTGTAGTAGTCAAAGTTGTAGGAAGTAAAGGCAGAGTAGATGTAAAAGCTGGTGGCCCTTGAGGAGGTTGCTCCGGAGGAACAGGAACCAACTGAAGAGTAGCTGGCGGGTGCTGTGGAGGAACAGGAGGCAATGCAACCACGGGTTGTGCAGCTAAGGGTTGCGGAGGTGCTGTAGCATTCTGCGCATACGGGGGTGGCGAACTTAACAAATGCGACATTAGGGGATCTTTTTCAAGCTCTTTTGCTGCATCTTGCTGAAGAGGCGGCAACACTGGATAGCATTTATCTATTACCATTTTACGTTGCCTGTGCAACTGCTCACTCATCTGTTCTTCTTCATTATCTTTATACAGCATAGCAGCTTGCATTATCGAAATACCCCTTTCTCTCTTATTTTTCTTCGCTAATTTTATTTCTTTCTGTTTGGCTTCCTTACGCCATAGGCGGAAAGAGTCAAACATCGCCGGCTGGGCTTTCTTCTTAAAAAGTTTAACTTCGAGGTTATCTAAGATTTCCGTGTCAAAGCTACCCTATTGGGGCCATTTTAAAAAACCATCTTTTCTGGTGTATTTGATCCACACTTCATTGTATGTGATGGGGCCTACTCCATGTTTCACATATAATTCATAATTTGGAGTTCCAATCGGAGGAACCGGACACAAGTCCTCCAATCGGGAATCCCTATTATTACAACCATGACAAAACAAATTTCCAAGTCTGCTAGGACCAGGCATCTTCGCTCTCTAGTCTAGCTTCAAACTTCAAAGGATTATCGATTATGATATTCTCGTGAATACACGAGTCCTTCGGCTTTGGTACTTGTAAGTTCCAAATCAAAGATCCCGAAGGGATACCCAAACTAAGACCAACTAAGGACTGGGAGACGCTCCACTTATACTTAACGGAGATATCGATGACGTCACCAGAAGACTCGTCTATCGTTTCGCTCTACCAAAAATCAAGGGTCCAAATCAGGGCGATAGCCTGGGCAGCAGTCCTTCGTAGCCGTCGGGAAGCGGGGAACCTCGCAGCAAAGACTTTCGGACCACGTCGACATGCAGGGGTCGATGAAGTGGCGGCCTTCCTCCAGAATTTTCACACGAAGCTCCTCACGAACCTCAGGCTTGGACCGGTACCGTTGGTATTGCCCTACGTTGGGCGCCAGCTGAGGTACTGGGTTCCCAGTGGTGTCAGGGTACACCCTAAGACCTCGAGTACTTTCCTGATTCAGACACAGAAACTCAGGGTCTTCTAGGTGAAGTCAAGGATCGAATTTATTGGCTGCAACCAAGTAACAGGCATCCTAGAAGTACAACAACACGGTGTGTATATTCTCAGGAGGCTGCTCAATCTTACAAAGTCAGACTTCTCTTTTTATACGAAATATTAAGCTTTAGGCAAACATTTTTCACATTTCGGTGGATCATTCACATGTTTTCACTACAAAGGAAAAGCAGAGTCATGATGACAATCCCACATTTCAGTTCGTCCATCCCACAACAAATTACCCGGCAAGGCCCAACATTTTCATCAGATATCGGTGGACCCCCAATAAAAACGGGCACCTCCTCCTCGTAAAGCAAGTCGTAGAGAAAGGAACAGGGACAGGTGGGAGCAAGATTAGGCAGGGTGTGTGTGCGATGAAAAGGTTTATCGTAGGCTGTGCCTGGATGCTATCTCGCTCGGCCACTGGGAAAGGAACTGGCCGGGCAGGTTCGGCCTGGGGCAATGGTTCCAGCTTGCCCAGGTCACAGAGAAGTAAATTAAGGTGTACGTGTCCTTGGGAATCTAATTTGGCTTTAATCATCTGCCTATGTGAGGGCAACTCACAAAATGGCTGCCGTATACAAAATGGAACCCAAGGGTTCAGAACGAAAATGACGATTTTGAGGTGAAATCGTTACTCGAAAGTGACAAAAATGCTTGTACATAGTGTACTAGCCATTCTCGGTCTTTTGATATAAAATCGTCATGCTACGACGAAGTTTATTACACAAGTCCAGAATTTTCAGATCCACAGGTTGGTAACAGTTCTTGCAATGTGACCTCTTCAATTCGATTGTCCATCAGCCCCTCTTAAGTCACTCCACCGAATATCTATTTTGTCGGCGGTGAGAATGGATATCTCTGGTTACCTAAGGGGGGGGGTCTGTCATTTAGCGTATCTTCTACCCCCAGTTTATGTGACCCTTCTGGTTATCATAAGACACCTCGTTGGTCCCCAGTGGTTCCCGGACAGAGGAAAAGGAGGGAACTTCAAGCAGATGATGTTGATCAGACTGATACTTCTTTACAACAATGGATGGACATTTCTCGGGGTTGGTTGCCATTTTGGGGTCCCATATTCAATAGCAGGGCTGTTAGGAGACTATCTAGGGTTATGGAATAGGTGGTCAATACAGAAGCTGACATTGTGACCAACATGACTGTTTCGATGCGGGCTATGAGACTTTTCACTTTACAAAATAGGATGGTGCTTGACGTCATCTTGGCTGATATGGGTGGAGCCTGCCACGTCATTGGGACTTCCTGTTGTGTTTATATACCTGATTCTGCTCCCACTGTCAATTTGGCTGTACAAAAACTCCATCTGGAGCAGGCTGGATCCCCATACAATGTTGCAATGCCAGCCACCCATCCCCTGTCCATAGGTAGAGTGGGGAAGCTCCTGGAACCTTCCAGAAGGAAGGCGGACCTGATTTTTGCTGCCTTAGAGAGTGGTCGCCTGACCTGGACATACTTAAGCAAGGGAGGGAACTTTATCGAGTCAGTTGGGGCATCACTGACCTGGGGAACCCACGCAGGAGTTTTAGGCGGGAGGGCCTAGATAGGCACCTATGCTACTGGGAGTGACAGGATTTAGGTGCTGTCTCTTAAGCTGGGTGAGGTGTCCTAGACTAGCCCCCTGATCTGGCCCAGCGCAGGGAACCCCAGGGTCCATCTACAGTGACTGAGGAAAAGCTCATCAAGCCTTCAACTCAACCCCCCCCCCTTCAACCTCAAGAAACTAACATCCAAGGGCGCAGAACCATCCAAGCGCCAAGAAGACCACCTTCCTTTGACCAAAGACTGCTGGGGGATCGACCAGGTACTGGACTGTGCTGCCCTGCACACTCCCTGCCTTCATCTGGGCACATCTTGCCCTACCTGTCTCCCCCTGATTGACTTGCTCTGTTTTTCATCCTGTCTGCATCATTTGCTTAAGTGCCTGAGAAGCGCTGTACTCTGACCCCTTTTCCAAACGCTGGGTCCTAGGCTGTCTCCGCTGCCTAGTGCTGCAAACTGCCCTGGTTAGAGACCCTGCTGGGTGCCCGCCTGAGAACTGTCTCAAGCGCCTCTCTGCTGCGCCTCTTAAGGAGCGCTGTGAGACCCCCAGGCGCGATCACCGCCAAGCGCCCCAATCCTCGTCTAGCGCTTGCCTGTAGCGCCGAGAGAAGTGCCAAAATTACCCCGGGCGGCCCTCGGTGTCAGAAGAGGGGCGCCACTGTGTGCGCTTGGGCTGCGACTAACCTGGGACTCAGCCCTCCTCACGCCGGGCTCGGAGCTCCGAAGAGGCCGCCGCCGCGAACATCGACCCGGCTGGGCCCTGATTGGAGGCCCCTGTCCCCGGGCCTAGCCAAGCCTTGCCCGTGCAGAATCTAAACAGGCCGCGGTAGGCCTGAAGCCAGCGCCCCACGTGACAGGGGAGCTGCCCCGTCCGCCCCCGAGCGCTGCACAGCCATTGGTCCTGGCTGGCATGCCCTGGAGGTGGGTGTTGTGATTGGTGCTGGCAGCCCGGGCCCCCGCTCTGATTGGCCCTGGGCCGCGACTGTACTGGTGAGGGCCCAGAGAGCACACAGACTCGTCGCAGAGGGGGCCCGAAAAAGCAGGAGAGCCCCCTCCGATTTGCCCCCACTGTTGGTCCCGCCTCGCCCCCGGCGCAGGTGCCCTGAAGCTGTGCCAGCACCGCGCCGGGTCGAGTGAGGCCCCGGGAGGGTCGGAACCCCTCCCCATCACCGGTACCTCCGCAAGGGCCCTGATCAGGCCGAAGACACAAGGTAACTCCCGGGAAAGAGGGCGGTAGGCCGGGTAAGGCCCCGAGGTCGCCCCTCCCCTGGGTAGAACTGTGATTGGGCCCCGTTGGCCCCCCTAATGTGCCTTGAGTGTCTGGGAGGCCTGGAGACAGACTTTGTCCACACTCCATCGTACTGCCTTATTGCCAGTTTTATGCTTGAAGCCTGTTAATTGAACTGTGGGTTCACACCTGGTCATCAAATACCCCACTCCATGGGTTGTTGATGTTTGGTGGCAGTCTATGCCGCCTGTACGGTTCATGCTTACTTAACTGTATTCAGGGCTGCTTATGAGATGCTCTTTTTCCCTGTACTGAATTTCTTGCAGGGGTGGGCTTCTACAGTTCCTGAAGGGGCCGAACTATGACACGTATTGATCCATTCCAGTGTTATTTTGATGGTCTGACTTGGTTGCAAGACTGTCAATATTTACAAGAGTAAATGCTTGTGTTTGCTTCCCACAGGTTAATCCATGGTTTATGTAACTACCTGTTAGCCTGCTGAATAGTATAACGTGACACGCTGTGTATGTGGAGTTTCTTCTGCTGTGCTGAAAGTACTTAATGAAATGTTTTACCATTTTACAGGAAATGCATTTGGGAAAGGTGTTCATGAAATGTTTTAATGGGGTACTTTAATGCAATGCTAATAATTTGCTAATGCATTATCTGCTCCGTTCTAAAGCCTATATAAAAGATCTTGATTTACAAACACAACTACTGGTGTGGTCTCCATTATTGCGCCCACTTCGTGTCTCAGTGGATACGTGTGTTAAGTGGCTGCTTTACACGTAAGCCCCTGGCTGCCGTCCTGCTCGAGCCAAGCTACCCCCCGGAGAACTGGTGGTCCCAGTTCTTACACAGATGATATAGCAGCTGATTGTAAGCAATTACGTGTAGGTTCTTTTGTCTTCTCCCAGGTGGCTGACATGATCAGACGCTTGGTTAAACAACGTGATGAAGCAGTCCGTTTGCGGGAGGAGAAAAAGGCAGCAGTCGCAGCTGCACAAACATCTCGAATCAACATGGCCCGAGCCCCGACGCTCGAAACAGATAAAAATGTTGTAAATGTGAAACCCATGCTGGAAGCTGCGCCTTTATATGTTCCTCCTAAAAGAACAGGTACAAGTGATGATAAGACTTCTGTCAACGCGAAAGGGTACTTTATTTATAATTGGGTTTACACTCCTTGGAATAGAGCAGATGTCATGGCTCTTAAAAAAGCATTGCTTGATCCGCAAAAGAATCCGACAGCCTTTTATGAAGAAATTGAGGGTGCCAATAGTTCTTGTACTATGACCTTGTCTGACATTGATTTGTTTTTTGGATTAATTTTACCGCCTGATATGTGGAGAACTGTGCGTAAAGTTATTGATTGTGTGGTATTTGTGGCAATGTGGCCAGATATAGAACAATTAGATAAAGATAGGGAACCTGCACAAAAAACCATGTCAGCTAATTTGAGATCTTCCAGCAGCTATCTTGGTTAAATTAAAGACAACTATTCCCCCTAAAAAGATAGATTGGACTATGTTAGCGTCTTGTAAGCAAAAGATAGATGAATCAGTTTCAGACCTCTTCACACGCTTTGAAGAAGCATTCCACGATTTTAGTGGTCAGTCATTGACAGATGACTCGGGTAGGCATCTATTTGTCGATAAATATGTCACAAACCTTTTGCCAGAAATAGCTAGTCGCCTAAAGGCGAGTGAAAGTTCATGGACTACCTCCTCTCCAGTTTCTCTCTTAACTATGGCTCAGTATTATGAATGACAAGAATTAGAAGCTAAAAGTAAAGAGGATAAACAATCTAAAGAGTTAAGAACAAAGGTTATGATGGCTCAAGCTTATAGCCCACCTTCTAGAGGTAATAATAGAGGTGGACGTGGATCTTATGGATCGTCTTTTCCTCCCTATCCTCGTGTAGATTTGTCTGTTGATCAGTGTGCGTATTGCAGACAATTTGGACATTGGATTTCTAATTGTCAAGTGCTACGTGCTCAGCAGAGTTCACGTGGTCGGGGACAAATGAGAAATCGTTCAGGATATTCAGGGCCTAGAGGAAATACAAATGATCGTGCTAAGTTTGATGCTAATACACGTGGACAAAAGGGGGCTAATACTTTTGACAGATCGAATCACTATCAAATGTCCGACTATGAGCCGTCTAATTTGCAAGATTCTGCTTATGCATAGGATTGCCTAGGATGGGGTAAGGAATCTGTTGAAGTTCCAGTAGATAAGAAGGGTCCCTATGTTACAGCACATGTTTTGGGTTCTTCTACTGATCAGTTTCTGGTTGATACAGGAGCTACTCGTAGCGCCTTGTCTAAACACTTGATTCCAAGGGCTCCCCTGTCTGGCTTAACTATAACAACGATAGGTTTTGATGGAACATCTTCCCTTAGCCCATTGTCACAGCCACTAGCACTTCATGTTGATAAGTTTACTGCTCCATGTCCGTTTTTGCTTTCCCCAAATACACCAGACAATATTGTGGGTCTTGACATGCTCAAATATTTCAGGGCCACGATACGATGTTCTACGGAAGGAGTACAGGTTATTTTAAATGACAACAACCCTATGATTGAGAGATCTTGTATTGTTAAAGAGGACATTGCCCTAACTTCACTCCCAAATACTTGGTGGGCTACTTCAGATAGCGATGTAGGACAAATGGTTATTCCACCAGTACATATTAGTGTCAAGGAGGGTGCTATACTGCCGAGATTGCCTCAGTATAACATTTCTCGAGAAGGAGAAAAAAGCACTTACACTTACAAGACCTGATTGAAGTGGGGGTGGTGGAAGAAGTTCCTTATAATGTCTGCAATAGTCCGATTCTTCCCATTTTGAAAAAAGATACTGACACTAAGATTTATAGATTTATCATTGATTTGAGGGAAGTCGACTAGAATGTAGTACCGCAGTACCCTGTAGTGTCTGACATAACGACATTGCTTACACTGGTCCCCCCAACAGCAACTATATTTTCAGTATTGGATTTGAAGAACGCTTTCTTCTCGATTCCTATTCATCCTGATAGCCGATATTTGTTCGGTTTCACTTTGAATAATCGATCGTACAGATTTTGTAGAGTTCCTCAAGGCTATACTGAGAGTCCTAGTATTTATAGTCAAGCCTTAAAACAACAACTTTATTCCTTTTCTTTGTCTGAAGGAGTGGCTCTCATACAATATGTCGATGACATTTTGTTCTAATTAAAGAAAAGGGGTAACCCTGTGTCCCTCAGAACCTGGGTAATTAATGGTTAAACAAACAGTGGTTCTGTCGGGTAGAGCGAGGGTGATTTAAAAATGCTGTTAATGCAATCTGAGGATAACAACAACCTCTAACAAACACAATTCTAGGGCCTCACAGTAAATTAAATTAGGACCTGAGATCAATTGGTTGTAATATGTATTTATCCAAATAAAGTTCATTCAAAGGATTTTTCACACATTGCGTGCATAGACTGTCAAAGTCAATTTAAGGTGCAAATGCATGACAATAGTGAATAGTGACCAGTCGATGCTTTTCAAAGGCCCAGTACAACTAGGATTCTGAAGAACTAAAGAAACAATAAGGGCCCGATTCACAGAATCAACTTAAGACTCAACCCTAAACTTACTACTATTTTGGTATTCACAGAATGCACTTACTACTTTTGCCATTCGAAGAAAGGACTTACTACTTTTGGTATTCACAGAAGTTAGGATTTTGTCTTAAATTTGTCTTAAGACAAACTTAAGACAGACTTAAGACAGACTTAAGTTAGGATTTTGTCTTAAGTCTGTCTTAAGTTTGCCTAGTAAAGATTACAGCTGTTCCTAACTTGTAACTGTCAGGATGTGTCCACCAGAATTAGCTTACTGTCAGCCCTTTCCACTTGTTGCTAGCACACACTCTGTATGACCTACTATGTATTTGAAACCAACACTCTGTGCCTTGTACTGCCTTCCTTTCAGCCCCAGTGTGGGTATAAAAGAACCAAGCTCCTTCTAGTTAGTGTGCTACTTCCTACCCTACCGAAGGGTGTTGTGTGAATGTAGTTTCACCTCATGAGGTTTAATAAATACTTTGTTTTCTATTCCAGTTTCTGTGACAACTTCTTCCTATTGGTCTAATGGCTCTGTGCAGAGAAGGGTGAATCCCTTGCACAGGTAGGCCTTGCTGAGGCTTTCTACCACAACAAGGTCACACACATGAGTCTGGGTCTTGATTTCACAAAGGCAGAGAACATATCAGTGCACAAGGCATCATCACAGGCTGCACACCCGCTCAGCACTCAAGGTGCCCCTATCTCAGTGCCCCGAATGTCACCCTCCCGTGGCGGTAGGCCCGTTCCAGCCAAAGAGCCTTGGATGCCACCAACTCTGTGCACCTCAACTCATGGTCCCTTTCTGATTGAGTCCTGTGGTACGGATGCCATGATGTCACCTCCGGCAGTGGGGAATGTGTTGTGGTAGTGCCCTAGGCCCACATGCATAATTAACAACAACACCCCGAAAGAGAGTGGAAATGGCGTCCAGCACGTGCGCCCGGCCCTTTTTTATTGGCAGGGTCATGTGTGCTGTGACTTGTGTGCTGTATGGGTGTGGCGTGGGTGTGAACCAGCCGTGAGGGAGTGGCTGTGCCATTCTGACAACTAAGTCACCAGATCACGACAGAGAATACCTGGGAAATGTAGCATTGCGTCCCCCGCGGTGAGCGTGAGCGGAGTGGGCTGGCCTGGGATAATTCCAGTCCAGTGTAGGGGTGTGAACATTGACCCGGGCACTGGGCTTGGATCCGTCCTGGTCTGGACAAAGAGGTAACTCATGTGTATGTCTCTTTTGTGGTGTTGGAGCCAACAGGACCTCAATCCTGTGACTCAAGTCCCACAACATGAGCAACATGGACGTAAGGGGGACCCACTGACCCTACATCCATCCATACTTCAACACTTGCATGATCATGGACATGACACATCTGTGTGAAAATGAATATTTAATGCACATTCAGTGGAGTGGAGTGTTGTAGCTGGAGCAGTACAGGGCCACGCATACCCCACTTCACAATGTTTGCACGTGGAGGGCCAACCATAGTCCTTCAGGGAATGACAAGTTCATCGGAAGAGGAAGAGTCCAGTCCGCAGTCTGATTGCTGTGTCATTGGTAACGGAACCAAATATGGCAGTCCATGCCGAGGTCCAAGGTGAGTGTCTCTGAGTGTATGGGGGACAGTGGAAGGTGATGATGCAAAGGGCAGAACCAAGCAGGAACAGGCCATATGGCGGAGAGCAATGCTACTGCTTCCTTCTTACCAGCAAGGTAGATTCATCTGCATCTTCGTCCTCTGCTGTTTCATGTGCGACACAAGTGGGTTGGGGTGTCCTGTCCTCAGCACTGTGTGGCAGTGATGCCTCAGGGGGCTGAGTTGGAATGTCTGCTGCAATGTGTGGCACTGACACATCGGGGGGGGGGTGATGTGGATGGAGTGGTAGCAGCAGCAGTCATCAGTGCCAGGCCTTGTGGCAGTCATGCCATGAGGATGGGCTTCAGGGCATTGAGGAATCCAGCTACCTCTCTCTGGTGTGCAGCCGTGGCAGCTGCACTTTCCGCCTGCGTCTAATCCATGTTCTCCATGAGCCTCCGCATGTGTCCCAACTCCCGGGTGAAATCATTGGAGCCGCTCGGACTGGACAGATGTTCTTGTCTCCGAGTCAGAACTCCAGCGATGTCATGCATCGATCGTTGGAGAGCATGGAGCGGACTGTGGTGTCCATTAGGGACTGTGAGTGGTCCCTGATGGGACTTAGACACCCGCGTATGGCATCTAGTTTGGCTGCCATGAGGTTGAACCCCACCGCATCTGTTCAGCCATCTTCTCCTGGCAATCAACCAATCAATCAGAGTACTAGTAAAGCACGCTACTTACCCGTGAGGGTCTCAAGGCGCTGAGGGGAGGGGGGTGCTGCTACTGCTAGAAGAGCCAGGTCTTGAGGAGTCTTCTGAAGGCGTTTAGGTCTGCCGTAGGTGGGTAGGGAGAGTGTTCCAGGTCTTGGCGGCGAGGTAGGAGAAGGATCTGCCACCAGAGGTCATTCGTTGGATGGAGAGGACAGCGGCGAGGGCATGGCTGGCAGAGCGGAGCTGGCAGGTGGGGGTGTAGAAGCTGAGTCTGCTGTTCAGGTAGGCTGGTCCGGTGTTGTGGAGTGCTTTGTGTGCGTGGGTGAGGAGCTGGAAGGTGATCCTCTTGTCGATGGGGAGCCAGTGTAGGTCTCTCATGTGGGGGGTGATGTGGCTGCGGCTGGGGATGTTGACGATCAGTCGGGTGGAGGCGTTTTGGATGCGTTGTAGTCATCATAGCTGTTTGGCTGGGATTCCTGCATAGGGTGTGTTGCGTAGTCCAGTCTGCTGCTGACGAAGGCCTGTGCCACCATTCTTCTTGTTTCAGTAGGGATCCACTTGTAGATCCTGCGGAGCATGAGGAGGGTGTTGTAGCAGGAAGAGGAAACGGCGTTGACCTGCTTAGACATGGAGAGGGTGGAGTTGAGGATGAATCCTAGGTTGCGTGCATGAAGTGGGTGTCGGTGCTGTTCCCAGAGTGGCCGGCCACCAGGAGTCGTCCCTGGCTGAAGGGGTGGGTCAGAGGATGAGGACCTCCGTCTTGTCCAAGTTTAGCTTCACACGGCTGCTCCTCATTCAGTCAGCGACGGCCTTCATTCCCTCATGGAGGTTCGTTTTGGTCGTGTGTGGGTCCTTGGTGAGGGAGAGGATGAGCTGGGTGTCGTCGGCGTAGGAGATGATGTTGAGGTCGTGATGGCGGGCCACATGTGCGAGGGGGGCCATGTAGATGTTGAACAGCATCGGGCTGAGGGATGAGCCCTGGGGGACGCCGCAGATGATGTCAGTGGCTTCGGATCGGAAGGGTGGGAGGCGGACACTCTGGATTCTGCCGGAGAGGAAGGACGTGGTCCAGTCAAGGGCCTTCTCTTGGATTCCGGCTTCTAGGAGGCGTGTCTTTAGAGTATGATGGCACACCATGTCGAAGGCATCTGACAGGTCCAGGAGGATGAGGGCTGATGTTTCGCCGTTGTCTAGTTGGCGCCTGATGTCGTCTTTGGTGGCGATGAGGGCTGTCTCGGTGCTGTGTGTTTCATCTGAATCCAGACTGGGACGGGTCCAAGATGTTGTTGTCTTCGAGGTGGTGGGCCAATTGGGCACCCCAACACACGGCATTGGAAGTCCTTGTGTTATTTGTGGGGGTTCTGCGAGACAGCCGTGGTGGTGGGTCCTGGCTGCTGTGTGGTGAGTGCAGGGGGTGGGGTCTCATCGATGCAGCTGGGCTGCCCTGCTCCTGGAGGTGACTTGACGTAGCTGACGATGAACTCTTGGAGGGCGTCGGTGTCGAAGATGTGGTGTTTCTTTTCGTCATCAGATAATAGGAGCTCGGTCTACTCAGCAGGAGGTGTTGATGTCACCCCTGCAATGTGAAGGAGAGATGTAATTTGACATTGGGTTCACATGTATGTTGACGTATTGTACATACTTACATACAGATTGAATTACAATGTACATTGTGACTGTTTGGTAGGAGCAGCCGATTTGATGCAGGATAGTGTACATTTCCATGACATCACGGATGTGTGTCTGTACTTGGCCATGTTCAAATCACATTTCTCTGTCATTCCAGGAGGGATTGGACAGTTTCTGCAGACAAGCAGCCCCAGCTGTATCTCCTGTCCTGTTTTGGACGTGTTGCAGTTTGTACCACCTTGTTGTTGATGTGATACGCATGTTATGTGTGTGTGCTGTATTTTGAGAGAGTTGCCCCTGCAGCTCTGATTTGGCTGCCCCTTGTCCCTTTCATGCGGTGTGGCTTTGACTTCTGTGCTTCTTTAGTGCTGAAATGTTGCATACTTGGGTACAATGGTCTCTTGGCAGGAGTTGGAATTTGGGGCATGGTTTGTCTGCAGATGCGTTGTTAACTTCAGGGGTTCTTTCTGCAGGTGGATGTGTCAGAGGGTGACCTGCTCCTTTGTGGATGTGGTCCAAACTCAGCCATCTCAGCGTCGTTGTGTGCAACATTTCATTGTATATTGACTGCAGCAATGCTATTGGTCATGCAGTGTCACTTGCATTGTCAGTGTTGCTCACAGACATGCCGCATTGCTGGGCTTGACACATGTGCATGGGTTGGTTGTGAGATTGATGGTGTGTGGGACGGGTCCCCTCTGGGCACATAGTCAACGGGGGCCTACTTGCTGTTCCTAGATGTGCTGCAGTGTGGCAAGGGTATCAGGGACCTGATCCAGAGTCATTGTGGGTGTGGAGTGTGCTGTACTTAATTGTGCATCTGTGCCATTGTGCCCACCTCCCCCCGTCCTCCCAGTCTCTGGTCATTACTCACCATGTTGCTGTTGTTGGCTGTCTTGTTGAGCAGTGTCCGGTCCCCCAACTCCTGCCACCGTCTCCCCACTGATGACTGTGGAGACCATTTCCTCTATCTCATCCAGCTCCATCTGTGGTGCTGGACTGACACCTAAGGTCTGCATTGCTGCTTTCTGGTTGTTGGCGAATTTCAGCTTGGTTTTGCGCTTCACATCATTCCAGCGCCTCTTGACCTCTTCCAATGACCTCTTCAGCACTCCGACTGCATTCACCTTGTCCACGATGGACTTCCATATCCCATTTTTTGTTGCCAATGACACAGTGGAGGTGACGAACAGTAGTTGATGGTCTTTTACCCCCTCCGTTATCTGGATCCTGTTTTCCTGCAGACTGAACCGTTTTTTCCTCTTCTTCTTGCCCTTGCCTTTCCCTGACCCCGAGGACCCAGCCTGGGACACTGTGGGGCTTGTGGGGGTCGCATTGTCACCTACACTCGGTCCAGGTGCATCCATGGTGCTACGCAGTTTCTTTTTTAAATTTTTTAGTTTAACTGCTTTTATAGTGTGTTTTCCCGCATGAGGCGTGGGAATTGCAGGCCTGCCGGTGGTTTTTGTTGATTTTTGTATCGCGATTTGGGCCATCGCTGCTTTTTTGGCGTTGGTGTTTCGCATTTTTTCGGCCTCGCGTTAATTATAACGTGGTCATTTGTCGCGTTATCGTGAGACTATCGCATGGTGCCGCCATGTTGAGAATGCCACGTTAACACAGAGTTATTTTCCTGCAATGGACTGCGATGTGGGTAGTTGTGTTAAGCAAATTTTGCGATAGTTAACACACGTTCTTGAGAATATGCTCCTTTGTTTTTCTGAGGCAGGGTCGGATTGGCAAGGCAGGCACTTGGGCAAATGGCTGTGGGGCCGGTGTCCGAGTTGCAGCTGTGGGCTGCTTTTTCGGGCAGCCTGGGGCCGATCTGGGCGATGTTTATGTGGTTCAGATGCCGCCAGCTGCCCAATGGGTGCCTGAGTGGCCTTTATCGGGGTGATGGCGTCTATTACCTCGCTTTTATCAACAGGCAGAGGTGTCCCTTTCTCTTGCAGGGCCGGCCCATTAATGTATGCATATTGAGCAGAAGTGACTTCACTTGTTTTCAGGTGTGTTTCACCAGTGTGAACTAATCCGTGGATTTTTTTATTCTAAGTAAAGTAAAGAAAACATTGCTCTGTCAGAGAATGCCCCCCCCCCCTTCCTTTTATAAAACTGCGCTGAAGCAGTGTTTTGTGAAAAGGCAATATGCAAATGAGGGCCACTTTTTTTTAGTGTGCTCGGGACAATTTTTAATCTCAATCCAACCGGTAGCGGCTCCTGGAGGGAGTGCTGCTTGACGGTGACGCGGTGTGGGTGAGGGGCAGAGTGAGGGTTAGTAAACTTTGGAATGGGGCTGAACGGAGGTAGGTAAACAAATAAATTAATAAAACAAATGTTGTTGTGCGTGCTGAATCACATTTGGCGATGCAGCGCCCGCAATGTGGCACGGCGTGGCCTGGGTCATGCAGGGGCGTAGCGCTGCGCTCAATAAGGGACACCACACACTGGTACTGGATCTGTGGCGGAGGAACCCAAGCGGTCTTCCATCCTTCATTTAACACCTCAGGACGTGCCCACCCTGAGGAGCGCATGCACTGCTACAATGTTGGGGAGAGCCCGGGTGGCTCTCTACAGGTGTGTCTGGAGCAGTGCCAAAACAGACAGGCATTTGAAATGCAAAAGGTCTTGCATTTAAAAAAAAAATATTTTTATTATTTCAACAGGTTTACCATTACTCATACAAACGTACATTACAGATGTAAACGTGAGTCATGTATGGCCGCTATTACAGTGTACATCCAACAGTTCTATTTTCCGTTTCATGTTAAAGGGTACAACTCCGTAAACTGCTCCCACCCCCCCCAGCACTTACATTTTATACAAATTACTCCTCTTCTGGCAATGACTCTATCTCACATTCCATGGTGTTTTCCTAGTGTGTCGCTTGTTCTCTCAATTCAACATATAGTCAATGTACTATGTGATCAAGGTCTGTGTTTCGCTTCGAGTGCACTCGGTACATTTTGCAGTGTATGCGATGTCCTGCACAGTGGCCGCTACATGTCTGGCCATATCTCCACTTCAACGGCCGGCCGTGTGGATGGCTAGTCAGCATGTGTCTTAATACCCTCTTCAAATTCTACCAGGAGCGAATTCCAATCTAAGGATATGTGGGTCTTTCTTAGGCCCCTGCGTTCCTCCCTATACAATTCTTGCCCTTCTGCCTTACCCCATCGCAACACCTCCCCGCCCCATGTCTCTATGTCCGTTGGTCTGACCGATTTCCATTTCATCGCTATCGCTCTCTTTGCCAACAACAGCCCAAGGTCCACGAATCTTGTAGCCACGCTCCTCTTCCTCTCTTTGTGACCTAACCCCAGCATGCCATACAATGAGGACGTATAGGGCCTGCCCGGGGCTCTCTCTGTTAGGACCCGGTGTATCGTTGCCCAATAATATCCCAGCTTGGGGCAATCCCAGAACATATGCAAGAGGCCCGCATCGTCTTGGCGGCATCTGGGGCAGGTGCCTGTCGCGTCAGGGAACATTGCACGTAGTCTGTGGGGAGTTAAGTAAGTCCTATGGACAATCATGAGCTGGATAAATTAGAATTTAGGATTACGTGATACTTTCTTTGGTAACTTCAGAATCTTCTCCCATTCCTTGTCACTTAGATTTCTCCCTACATCTCCCTTCCAGCACGTTTGTAGGGGCTGTAGTGAGATGGCCCTGTTGGATCTGATACCACTAGTCAGCCATTTTGTTAGGTGGCTACCCGTCCCCATTAAGTATTGCATAGTGATCAGCGTATTTGTGTCCGGTTCCGCCTCGTCTCCAGTCCAGTGCATGGATATGTAATGTGTGACCTGTGCGTGTAGTATAAACAATTCCTTCGGTGTCTGGTGTAAATGGGTGAAATCGGCATTCGATAACAGTCTGCCCTCTGAGAAAAAGTCTCCAATGTGCATCACTCCTGCGTTGTGCCATGGCCTCAGTTTGCGTTCTGTTAGAGTTCCAGACCCTAGGGGGACACCCAAAAGCGGTATTGAGGGCGCGTACGACGAGCGCCCGTTCGTGTATCTGACCGCCTTCCTCCATTGCTTGATTGCTAGTTTCAGGAGGAGTGGGGTCGTGTCAGGCACCCTGGCCTTAGGGAGCAACAACTGGTGGATATCTCCCCTACATCTATCTGCCTCCGTCATGTTCAATTCTTGGAGGTTGCGACCCGCTAGCCAGTACGCCACCATTGGAGCTGGCATGCGTACCCGTAGGCGGTCAGATCAGGCACTCCCATACCACCTCTGTCCGTAGGAAGCTGTAACTTGGCCAAGCTTATACGTCTTTTGCCCTTCCCCCATACCAATTCCATCCACAGGGTGTTTTGAGATTTGAAAAAGGGCATGGGTATCAGTATCGGCAAGTTTGTAAAAAAGTATAACAGTCTCGGTAATACCACCATTTTGGAGATTGCCACTCTCTCTGCCACTGACAGTCGTAGGGTGTTCCAGAACTGTACCTGAGTCCTCAGGGCAGTCAGGGTCTTACCTCGGTTGCCCTCTAACAGGTCTTGTGGTTGTCTGTACACTTGGATGCCTAAATATTTGAAAGTCATGGGCGCCACCTGGAAGCGGTATGGCGGGAACTGGATATGTCAGTCCTCTATCGACCCATGGAAACTGAACCCATACGATTTCGTGACATTGATCATGAGGCCCAAAAGCCCATGGAAGTCATGAAAGATCGTCGCAAGTTGTTGTAGCAGGCATTTGATATCTTTTAGGAATAGCAGTATATCATCAGCGTATGCCGAAATGATATGATGGGTGTTAAGTTTGGCGATCCCAGCCGTGGCCGCCAGGGTCCGCACTTTGATCATTAAAGGCTCCAGGGCTATTATAAATAGTAAAGGTGATAGCGGCCAGCCCTGCCTTGTACCCCTCGCTATCTCCACCGGTCAGATATGCTTTTGTTGGTGCGGACTCGGGCTGTGGGTTAGCGATAAAGCAGAGACACCCATGCTATGAATTCCGGTGGAATCCCAAATGTATTCATTACAACAAACATATAGTCCCATCTAAGGGAATCAAAGGCCTGTCTGAGATCCAGGGGTATGCACCCCTCGGTGTCCTTCCCCACATCATCTTGTGTCAGCAGTTGGCTTAGTCTCCTTAAATCCAATGCAGTGCTCCTGCTCAGTACAAATCCGCATTGATCTGGGTATATCATATCTGGGATAAATTGGGTGAGTCGGGCCGCCAGAATCTTACTGAGGATTTTGTAATCCGTATTTAACAGAGATAGGGGTCTGTAGTTCTCCAATTGCAAAGCGTCCCTCCCTGGTTTTAATATAGACACTATCGTGCCTAGCAAAGCGTTACCACCCAGTGCTTCCCCGTAGTGTGTGTGTAATCGGGGGGCCAAGAGATCAATATAGGTCAAGTAAAATTCAGCCGGGAGTCCGTCCGTCCCAGGTGCCTTGTTCCTTGGCAACGCCTTAATGGCCTGCCTAACTTCTGCTAGTGTAATGGGCTTCGAGAGGTCTGTGCTCTGTGCAGCGGTCAGCTGGGGGATACATGTGTCAGATAAGAATGCCTCGAAGTCTCGGACCGAAAGCGGTGCGTATGGACTGTATAAATCAGAGTAATACTGTTGGAATGTGGCATTTATCGCTAGCTGGTCCTGTATTATCGCTCCGTCACCGCTCAGCACCTCCGTTATGGGAGCACATTCCGGGTCATTGCGAATTAAGCGTGCAAGGAGCGTGCCCGCTCTATCAGCCTGTGTGTGTTGCCTGGTGGTACATTCCCTATAGTCTATCACCCTCAACTCTTCCAACAGTTCTGCGTGTTGTATATGGGCCTCTTGGAGCTGTGTGAGCGTGCCTGCAGCCTCATTTTCTAGCATCGCCAGGCTGTCCTCGACTGCCCTCAGTTTGTCCAGTACCAGGTGCTTAACTCCCACCTTCGTACCCATTGCTACCCCACGCACGGTCGCCTTAAAGGCGTCCCATTCGATTTGCCTGGAACTAGCCGTGTTGTCATTCTCGTTGAAGTATTTTGTGCTTGCGTCCAAGAGCGTGGACCTGAAAACTAAGTCCTCCAACAGACCCGGCGATAGTCGCCATATCGGTATCGGAGTGGGCAGTCTCCCCCATTGTAGTGCCAATTCCACCGGGTTGTGGTCCGACAGCGTCTTTCCTATGTGCTGTACCGATGCAATCGATGCCGTCAGTGTCCTGAAGCAGAATATTCGGTCAATTCTCGTGTGTAACTTGTGGGGCGGGGAGTAAAATGTGTATTCCCTATTAGTCATGTTAAGCACCCTCCATGCATCGTCCAGTGCCCAGCCAGCCGCCCACTGTGCCAGCGCTATGGCCTGTTTTCTACTTTCTGTCACGTGTAGTGGCGGGTGTGACCTGTCAAGTGTTAGGTCTAAGACCGCGTTGTAATCTCCCTCTACAACCCATTCGTGTTCCGTCCAGTCCGACAACACTCTACTAACCTCATCGAAGAACCTCGATTGTTCCGTGTTGGGGGCATAAATACTTCCCAGCACTATGCATGTGCCATTCAGCATCCCCCGCGTGAACACATACCGACCATCCTTATCCACTCTCGTTTCTAGTGATTTAAATGGGACCGTGTTTCTAATCCATATGGCCGCCCCCCTGGAGAACACAGAGTACGACGTGGCATAAAGCTGTCCCTTCCATTTCCGTAACAGTTTTGTGCCCTCTGCCCCATTCAGGTGTGTCTCCTGGAGGTACGCTATGTGTATTTGTCACCTTTCAATTGGGCCAACAATCTGTGCCTTTTATGCACCGAGCCCATACCTCTCACGTTCCAAGTGCAGACCTTGTAATAGTTAGGAGACAACATAACACCAAGTACTCCCACCATGTGACATTGCCCCTGCCCTCATGATATCTGTCAATTCGATGTACATTGTCAGTGCTGTGTATGCGTGTGTTTCCCCAACCTTAAGGTCCCCTCCCCAAAACCGTGGAGGACCAAACCACAATACCCAACAGGGGTATGAACTGAATGCAATTGTGCCTGAGTCTGGGGGGTGTGAGCCCAGTCGGACGGTCTCAGCAGGTATTTACCAAGAGTCTCGTTCACTCAACACCCTATGAACAACAGGTGTCCCGGGTCTCGTAGTCCCTCCCCCTGTTCAGTCAATAAGTTCATTCGGTTAGGTTACCAAACTGCTGCCGCTGCGCCAGTAGTCACATGTCATCTGCCATCTGCGCCGTGATGCATGGGAACAATTGCAAGCTGCCATCTGTGTCTGATGCTGCTGTGCGAGAGCTGGTTTGGCTAGTGGACGCCGTCCTACCGTTTGCATCATGTTCTGCCAGTGCGTTAGTTTTTAGCAGGGCCACAGCGGTCGGGTTCCCTACTTTCGATGTTTTGGGTTGAGCAGACTGTGGGTCCTCCATCTACGGGGTCTGGTGGCGATTCTAGTTCATTTCCTGGTCCTCTGCCGTCTGATCAACCGGTGCCTCCGTTGCGGCCCTCTGGGATGGGGGCGGCGTTAGTATTATTTTCATCCACTCCGAGGCCTCTTCGGGGGTTTCAAAGAAGTAGGTCTTACGGTCGTGGATAATCCTTAGGCGTACCGGGAAGAATAGTGCATATTTCTCATTATGGTCTCTCAGGGCGTGTTTCACTCCCCAGAAGGACGCACTAGCCTTCTGTACAGCCTGGGTGAAATCCAGGTAGAATGGAGACTGTCTGGGTCTCGTATTTCAGTGGGCCGTTCTCTCTCGCGGCCTTCAGTATCGCGTCCCTGTCCTTGAAGTGTAGGAGGCGCACTGTCAGTGGACGTGGCGGGGCTCCTGGTCTCGGTGGCTTGGGGAGCACCCTGTGCGCCCGCTCCACACTGTACATCTGGGTGAGTTCCGCTGGGTCCAAGATTGTTTTCAGCCAGTCCTCCACAAAGCGGGTTGGGTTCGCCCCTTCCCTGCGTTCTGGTACTCCTAAAATGCGTATGTTATTTCTACGCGAGCGTCCTTCTGCGTCATCCACTCTGTCTCTCAATCCCTGTAGCTGCTTCTCCAGGACTTCGAGGCGCGTGGAATGTTCCGTCTGCTGAGGCATCAAGTCTGCGAGGGCGACTTTGTGTTCCGACACCTTCTCTGCTAGTTTTTTTTGGTCATCCTTTAGTAGCGAGAGCCCCGTAGACATTGTGTCTATTCTTGCTTCAAGGGCCTCTCTGGATGCCCTAATTTCCGTCAGGATAAGGTCCAGCTTGGCCTCTTGCACGGTAACGCCAGTTGGGGGGACCACATCTTCATTTGAGGAGGCCAGTGGGTCCTCAGATCCGGAGGATTGTACCCTGTTACGTGGGAGCCTGTTCCTTCCCATCTTCTGCTGCGGTGTCACTCTCCTCAGGCCGCTGTTGTGGTGTGCACCCTTGCTGCGCCGCAAATCTGCGTCCTCGTTGTTGACCAGCCCGCTCTATTCACCCTGGCCGATAACGTGTAGACTCACTCCAGTGAGGGATCCTCGGAGTGCGGCTGTTTCCACTCTCACCACTTGCTCCCCTCACGGTATCTCCAATGCAGGATATAACAGTGCCCACGGGACGCAGACAATGACAATGAAGGTATCCGCCTGTACCAGCAAAGCGGCCCACCGCCGGGTGTCCTCAGTGAATATCACGTGTCCGCTGGCAGTACACCATGTGTCGGTGCACCCAGGTGATAATGGCCCGGCTCCAGTTGTTCTAATAGGATATTGTCTTCCGAGCAGGTTGCTGGCGCCCGCAATGGATGTTCTGCGTCTCGGGACCCACACCAGTCCCCTACCCGCGCAATCGTGTACCTCTCCAACCTGTGCCAATGCGAGGAGGGGGGGGAAAGCGGTAACGTTGGCTGGTCCGCCCTGCTGAATTCGTAGATTGTCCTCAATATAGGCCTCGGCAATGGTGGGATGTGGGGGCCGCTATGCTGTCAGCAGTGTTATGAGCTCCCACTGCGTGCTCCCCGTGCTCCGTACCAGCTTGCGGTGCTCTCACAGCCTAATGGAAAAAGGCATCAGCCCCTCCCTTTAAAATGGCGGACCCTCTTGTTCCCGGGTCCATGTTCCTGACCTCAGCTCCCCTCTGGGGGGGGATCCGCCCGTGTCGCTGCTTTGTCCAGTGGGGGCCCGGTCTGCACCCAGAGCCCCACGGTGCTTGCTCCCGTTCACCGTCCGCTCTCGGCGGGTACGTTCCCTGCCCCTTGGGGATTCGTGGGTGGCTCTCCACTCAGCAGCGCGGCAGCGGGACAGCTGCAGCTCGGCAGATGGTGGCGTGCGCGGGGCCAGGTCACGCTAACTGCAGCCTCCCGAGTGGCACCCTCCGCCCACGGCTCCCGATCAGTGCAGTCGGGTGCATCCCTGCGCCGGGTGATGTCGACCCACTTCCGGGCCGTCTGTGGGTGCACTGTGGTCCGGGGATTGTTTCTGTTCTTTAGGCCTCACCTTCGGGTCCCGGGCGAGCCCGTCCCCGCCTTCCCTTTCAGCGACTGCAGCCCGGCATGCAAATCTACTCTTCCCCGCGGAGAAAGCCCCTTGTGCCAACCTTGAGGTTTCCGATGTCTCTTGGCAGACGCTCCCGTGGATCAAGCAGTACGGGCCGTTTGTGTTCCCGGGGTGTTCTCCTCAAGCGCGGCAGCAGTCGCCTGTTTCGCAGCCGCTTTCCAGTGAGTGCCCGTCCGCACCATCCGTGTCATCCACCCTGTGAGGCGGTCACACAAGTGATCACAGTGCTCCGGAGGCTGAAGGCAGCAATGATTGCAGCAGCGGACGAAGGTGCCCCTTCTCGCCCAAGGCACGGTCATTTCCGTTCCGCCTCCAATTACACTGTGGGCCGCGGCTTCCCATCCGCCACCAGACCCTGCTGCCGCTCCGCCGCGATCGTCTCCGTGTGGGGTGCTCGGTCTCTGAAAATGTCACCTGGCGCAGCTACCAATCATTCCACCGAAGTAATGTGCGGGGACGGGGTTCAGACACCAGATTTTCAGGATATTTGCCAATATGTAAGGGGTTTTTCAAACGGAGCTAACTCAGCTCATGTCTGCCATGCTCGGCTGCTATCCACGCCCCCAAAGGTCTTGAATTAAGGAAAGTTTGACCTATTGGCGTTGCAAATAATAATGCAACGTCAATAGCTCAAACTTTCAATAATGCGAGACCTAATGCATTGCAAATACTTGTTCTTACTTTCTTTTCCAGGCACACAATGATTATGTGTCAAAGCAACAATGTTATCCAGGTATCATTCATACAAAATAGTAAACCATTCCAAATGGTTCGGTCAACAGCGAATAAAGGGACAAAAATTATTATGAATGTGTGCAGTGAGAAAAAGAAAACCCACAGTACTGGTAAACAACATAACGGTCTGAACATGTGATCAACAGTAAACAGTGACAAACTATATGCTGAGTAGTACCTTCGGGATCCCATGACCTAGAAAAGGGCCTAAATGTTCCCCCTGCCGATAACGACATGAATGGATGCTGCATTTGCGCATAGAGCTCACAAGTTAAGAAATGACCAGAGCTGGCCAACCAAAAGAATCAATTGGTGATGTCTGCTGGGAGGGTACCAAGCAGCAAAAGGCGGGATAGATGAACATATTAAACAACCAGAGAAGAGGAATTTTAAAAAGCATGCCAACTAACCAACCAAAACCGGTGGTCATTGTCCAAAGTCCCTGATAGCCCATATACCTATATAACAAATACGTTGCTTGTTGGTCGTCATACTCACAGCATTTCCGATCAGAGCCTGCCGTGTACCTGTTGCGTCGTCTTCACACTCCGGTGAACTGGGCTATGGGTCTCTGTTAGTTTTTATCTGCCCGTTAATTAGTTGACGATCGGCACCTGTGGTGGGAAGTAATGGTAGACAGACTTCCCCGGGTGCGCCGGTAGCATGGTGCGCGTGCGCATTGTTCAGACGCTATGTGAGGCAAATGGTGCATGCGCGGATGGCAGGTGTGTCCGCGCATGTGCAGATCGATGGGAAAGGCGCACTGCAAGTGCGATTGGGGCATGCGCGGTGGCGTGTGCCCCGGGTATGATTGGAAAAGTGTTTAAAAATGGGATTTAGAGAAGAAATTTTACAAAACAGTTATATGGGTATGATTATACTGGCTATGGCCAGTGGGCAACAGTAGTATCGTCTCATATGGTGTGAAGGTGTCAGTGTGTCACTGAGTTCCAAGGGATGGCATCGTTCAGGCCACTAATTTGAGTGGAAAGGCGGTAGATCCAGCGTTGTTCTTTACTAAGGAGTCTTTTCTCATTGTCTACTGCCAATTCAGGCAGTTGCTTGATAACGGTCCATGTGAGGTCATTTGGAGTGTGACAATCGGTGATGAAATGATTGGTGAGTTTACTGATATTTTTCCTGCACCTAATGGTGCTTCTATGCTCTGTCACCCTGGTGCGGATTTTGCGGGTGGTCATGCCTATATAGCGAAGGCCGCAGGTACAGGTGAGCAGGTATATGACATTGTGTGAATTGCAGTTGGTGTGACTACGTTGGGTCCACACTTTGTTCAGTTCAAGTTCCAGGGTTTTTGAGAGTGTAGTCAGGTGACACACACTGCAGTCATTGCAGGAGTAGTGTCCGGTGACCTTAGGGAGTCCCCAGGCTTTCAGCACAGTGTTTGGTTGTTGTGTGCTCTGTGTTTTAGGGCGGGTGTTCCAATTGGTCCTTGAGGTTATTGCTTCTTTTGTAAGCAAACCCGGGGGTTTCCCATTGTCTTTGGCCGGAGTTGAGGATTTTCCAGTTTTTTCTGATGAGTTTCGCTACCTCAGTGGAGGGTGTATTGTATGTGGTGATACAGGTGATGGGCTGCTCCTGTTGTTCTTTATGTGTGGTTTCAAGGAGGGCATCTCTATTTTGGTTCCTTGCCCTTTTCTTGGTTTTGGAGATTATGGCTTGTGGATAGCCACGTGCATCTAGTTTCTTTGCCAGTTCAGAGGATTGTCTTTTGTAATCGGCAATGTCACTGCAGTTTCTGCGTATACGTAAAAACTGCCAGAAGGGGAGGTTTTCCCTCAATGGACGAGGGTGGAAACTGGTGAAATGAAGTAGCGAGTTTCTTGCTGTGGGTTTGTAATATGTGGTAGTAACCAATCTGCCATTTTTAACTGCAATGTCTAGGTCTAAGAAGGCAAGTCGGGTGGCGCTTGAGGTGCTTGTAAACTTTAAGTATGGGTCTTTGCCATTGAGCCATGTGAGTAATTACTCCAGGGCTGCTTGAGTTCCTTGCCATACCACAAGGATATCATCTATGTATCGACGCCATTTGATGATGTGGTTGGCATAGGGGTTTGTGTTGTCGGTGATGTGTGTCCGCTCGAAGTGGTGGACATAGAGTCCCGCCACACTGGGAGCAAAAACACTGCCCATGGACGTGCTTTGGTTTGGAGTTAGAAGGATCCTTCATATTCGAAGTAATTTTCCTTTTTGACAAACACGAATAATGTGATGGCGAAGGAATACTAGAGGAGCTACGCTACACGAAACAATTAACGAAGGAATCAGATACGAGTGTAAAAAGAAGAATACCTTACATGAGGGAAACCGGCGACACATACTCAGCGTTTTTTGCCATCACCAGAACCCACGAGTGGGTTGGAAATATCACCACGCGAAAAAGCACAGCATTGGAGAATATAGCCTTGAAAAAGTCGCAGGACTACTACCTGTAACGACAAAATGCGTTGGCTGTTGTTTGCTGTTTGGAGAAAAACCGAATAAACAAAGACAAGAATTTGTTTGAAAATTGAAATTATTGAGTTGTGTTTTGATTATCATCTATGCTTACCTGTTTTGAAAGAAAAAGGGAAAACGTTTATTAAGAATCCACGTGTGCTTGGGATTTTGAAATTGTCTTATGAGGGACATTGTCTCTTGGTTTATGGGATTGAGTGGTTCCCCATTCCTTTGAGCACCGTGATAATAATTTGAGAGTTACCTACGGTCAGTGCAATTCCAAACCCTTGGTGCCTAATACCTATAAGAATAACCACGTTACGTTTGTTTTGTACAAGCAATGTGGTAGAGTCTGACGCGGCCAGCGATGGCCAAACACTTGGCAGGGAGCTCAACATGGGCAGTTTTACGGACCCCCACAATTTTGGCCCAATCCAAAACCCATACTTTGGATACCCACCAATGTATCCCCCGGGTCCTATGCCACTCTTCGCAGGCAACCCCGGCTCCCACATTCCTTTTTTAGGACAGGGCCGAAGATCAAGAGGAAGAAGAAGACCCCACCAACAGCAACCACAGGTGCACTGGGCAGAGGAAGGGAACCCAGTGAGTTTGAACACCTGCCAGAAGGCGAAGGACCACCCGGGCAACAGCAAACAGTGATAGACAACCCACATACTTCGATGGTATTCAATCTATCTAGCATACCTCTGACACCCAAAGAACAAACAGTACTAGAGAAAGGACTATCGTTTGTCCCTAGTCCTACATCTAGACTCGATAAATTCAAACTACATGTGGAACTGGCAGAATTCTTCAGGAAGCTAAAACTCAAGGCCTTCTTCGAGAAAACGACAATGGACGAACATCATCCCGATGATAACCCAAACATCACGGGCCTAAGAATCAAATCAACCTTCAACCCACCACCGTCTACTGGACCACCTGAGATCACCACCTTTGAACTGGCAGTGTACAACAATGTTGAATTACTGAACCCCACCAACCACTTCAACAACCTATCTAAAGAAGAAAGGAACACTATCCAACGCCTCAAGAATAACCCCTCGATCATCATCAAACCAGCCGACAAGGGGGGAGGCATTGTCATGCTAGACAAGAAAGACTACGACACTGAATGCCGCAGATTCCTCAGTGACACCAGAAATTACAAAAGACTGGAACGAGATCCCACCGACACACTGCAAACTACCATCAAAACATTGATCAAGAGTGCCAGCGATGCAGAGCATATCTCCAAACAGGAGGCGGAATAGCTCTGCCCTCAGAAAGTGAAAATCCCGTACTTCTACACTGTACCGAAAGTACATAAAGGCACAACCCCTCCTCCGGGTAGACCCATTGTGTCAGGCATCAATTCCCTCCTTGAACCCCTCTCACGCTACTGCGCCTTTTTCCTTAACCCACTAGTGAAACAGACACCTAGCTACATCAAGGACACCAAGCATCTATTATAAGTGATCAATAACATGGAATTTAACACTGCGACACAACTCCTGGTAGACCTGGACATTGAGAGTCTGTATACCAGCCTACCCCAGGACGCAACACTACAAGTCCTAAGGGATGTACTCATGGAGTCTCCTTGGCCGCACTGCACCCCGAGGGAGTTCATCCTACAATGTGCCACACTAGCACTCAAGGAAAAATACTTTGAATATGAAGTATCCTTCTACCTCCAAACCAATGGCACGTCCATGGGCAGTGTTTTCGCTCCCAGCGTGGCGGGACTCTATGTCCACCACTTCGAGCAGACACACATCACCGACAACACAAACCCCTATGCCAACCACATCATCAAATGGCGTCGATACATAGATGATATCCTTGTGGTATGGCAAGGAACTCAAGCAGCCCTGGAGGAATTCCTCAAATGGCTCAATGGCAGAGACCCATACTTAAAGTTTACAAGCACCTCAAGCGCCACCCGACTTGCCTTCTTAGACCTAGACATTGCAGTTAAAAATGGCAGATTGGTTACTACCACATATTACAAACCCACAGCAAGAAACTCGCTACTTCATTTCACCAGTTTCCACCCTCGCCCATTGAGGGAAAACCTCCCCTTCGGGCAGTTTTTACTTATACGCAGAAACTGCAGTGACATTGCTGATTACAAAAGACGATCCTCTGAACTGGCAAAGAAACTAGAGGCACGTGGCTACCCACAAGCCATAATCTCCAAAACCAAGAAAAGGGCCAGGAACCAAAATAGAGATGCCCTCCTTGAAACCACACATAAAGAACAACAGGAGCAGCCCATCACCTGTATCACCACATACAATACACCCTCCACTGAGGTAGCAAAACTCATCAGAAAAAAAATGGAAAATCCTCAACTCCGGCCAAAGACAATGGGAAACCCCAGGTTTGCTTACAAAAGAAGCAATAACCTCAAGGACCAATTGGTGAACACCCGCCCTAAAACACAGAGCACACAACAACCAAACACTGTGCTGAACGCCTGGGGACTCCCTATGGTCACCGGACACTACCCCTGCAATGACTGCAGTGTGTGTCACCTGACTACACACTCAAAATCCCTGGGACTTGAGCCAAACAAAGTGTTGACCCAACGTAGTCACACCAACTGCAATTCACGCAATGTCATATACCTGCTCACCTGTACCTGCGGCCTTCGCTATATAGTCATGACCACCCGCAAAATCCGCACCAGTGTCACAGAGCATAGAAGCACCATTAGGTGCAAGAAAAATATCTGTAAACTCACCAATCATTTCATCACCCATTGTCACACTCCAAATGACCTCACATGGACCGTTACCGAGCAACTGCCTGAATTGGCAGTAGACAATGAGAAAAGACTCCTTAGTAAAAAACAACGCTGGATCTACCGCCTTTCCACTCAAATTAATGGCCTGAACGATGACATCCCTTGGAACTCAGTGACACACTGACACCTTCACACCATATGAGACGATATTACTGTTGCCCACTGGCCATAGCCAGTATAATCATACCCATATAACTGTTTTGTAAAATTTCTTCTCTAAATCCCATTTTTAAACACTTTTCCAATCATACCCGGGGCGCACGCCACCGTGCATGCCGCAATCGCACGTGCAGTGCGCCTTTCCCATTGATCTGCGCATGCGCTGATACACCTGCCATCCGCGCATGCACCATTTGCCTTGCATAGCGTCTGACCAATGCGCACGCGCACCATGCTACCGGCACACCACAGGTGCCGATCGTCAACTAATTAGCGGGTAGATAACAACTTACAGAGGCCCATAGCCCAGTTCACCAGAGTGCAAAGATGACGCAACAGGTACAGGGCAGGCTCTGATCGGAAAGCCTGTGAGTATGACGACCAACAAGCAATGATTTGGGTAAGCGCTTCTTCCTCCCCACAGGTCTCCTAACACCAGTGGCCACCCTTATCTCCCAACAGGGTCATCCCCTTGTCGCTTCACTCCTGGAAGCATTGGCTGCAAATCCCTAGCGTAAGAACCAATACTTACGCCTCATCACATTATGTACCACTCTGTGTGATACCCGTGTCTTAGCCACACTATGCCAAATTAGCTGCGATCTATCACCTTAACGGTACCACCATTACCGTTACACCTTAGCCGAATATAGTCAATCTACCATGCACTTTAGTTTCGGCAAATCAGTCTTGAATATGACTATGTGGCGAGATGCCAACTGACTCTCTTTTTCCCTACATGTTTTGTCTATGTCATATATGTCGTCTGTACAGGTATGCATGAGAAGGGAACCCCCCTCTCACACCTAGAGAAACACCTTAGAGAGTGTAACACATAGTCTGCATTACACTCCCCATTTTTTAACTTGCACCAACACCATTTTAAAAGGTCCTGAGGAAAGCCAGATTCCTCTAAGGCACTGGCTGAAACATGTCGACCACCCCACGGATGTAGGAGGTAGTAACTCGCCGCCTGTAACATCCTATAGCCTTATTTTAACGGCTGACGCAGCCCAGTTATTAAAATGTAATTTACCCTCGGGTACTGGGACCTTCGCCAAGCCATTTTAACTATCACGTCACTAACACCCCACACTGCACACTCAGTAACATACCAGCTCCGCTGTAATCAGGCGTCGAAGAACACCCGGGACACATTAGGTGTCACTGGGTGGGCCCAATGATGAAGCATGCCACCAACTAGGTTGGTGGGTGAGGGCTTCATGAAAACACCTACCAGGTGCCCCCTGACAAAACTGGTCAGAGTCAAATACTAATAGTCATACCTAGCTAGTCTTTTTTGATGATACACAGCATTAACACAATACCAATTATTGTCATTGCATTTTCGCATAGCCCGTCCAGCCCCCTCGGTGCCTGGTATGATGTGTATGTTGGGGGGGTTGGGATTATTTACGTCTTGCTTTATGTCCATGCAGGCAATCATGCAAAGGAGGATGCCAGGGGCACACCTCATTGAAAGTCACGGGAGCGACCATGGGTAAACAAGTGTCTGCGCACTGGGGTCAGTGGGCCGGATATAGCGAAAAACAGGTGTGGTTTGAGGCTAACGTTTTTTTCTGATTTCAGATTGTCTGTTGGCAGAGAATTACACCGCAAAGAGGACTTTGGAGCTTGATCTGGAGCAGGTATGGTTTATAACACGACGGGCAATGGGGGTTGGTCCGTTGCGGGAGGGACAGGGCCCTCGGGGCTCCAGGCAAAGTTTTTCAGGATGCAAGGGGGGCGTTGCTAACCTTTCTTTCATCTCTATTCAGAATTATCGCGCTGGGGACTCTTTGTCAGGCCTGGACCACATATACGCCTAGTCGCCTAATCTTGAGTAAGTAAGACGTGTGAATGGGGGGCGTGGAAGACGCGGTAAAGGCAGAGGGGCTGGCCTAGCTACTTGAGTGTTAAGGACACGTCTGATTCTGACTTTATCCCCCTAGATTGAGAAACGCGAACCCGACGACACGCCATGGAGAGCCAGGGCTCCCCTTCTATCTTTACGCAGACGTCGCAGGTGGACGACTCGTTGCCGGATGCAACACAGGAGGCTCAGTGAGCGGCGTTTATTTGTATGGCCAAAGGAAAGGGCCTGTCCTGGACAATCCAGGACAATCGATACTCGCGTACTTTACCCTGGGCCTGGCATTCAGGAGGTTCACAGGGTAAGAGTGGCGGCTTGATATCTTACCTTGTCCAGTGGTCAAAGTGGGAAATAAAAAGTAAGGGAACTGTGGGTGGGGGATCATGGGGCGGGAATAACCTAAGATTGGATCAGTGGGCGAAGTCAGGGGTGTGACTAGAAATCGCAAAACATACCAATTGTTTGTACGTTTAGCATTTCACTGACCAGTTACAGCTTATAACGTTATTTAATTCAAACAATGGATAAACATGTTTATTTGAGATATAATTCAGGAAAAAGCAAATACTCATAGGGAATACAGGTTTATGAAAAGCATGCTAAATATAAGCAGGAACAATGGCATGGGCGCAAATTCAGGATGGTGAGTGTAAAATTGAGGACAAGGGGTCAAAATTCAGGACAATAATTCAGGACAGGAGATCAAATTTCAAAATTCAACAGGTACGCTTTGCAGACATATCAGTGTCAAATAAATAGGCAAGGAACATAAGTACAAGTCACTTCTCCTACCCCATCACCACTCCTTCCCTGTCACTTCCCCTGCCCCGTCACCGCTCCTGCCCATTCACCGCTCCTGCCTATTCACTGCTCCTGCCCATTCACCGCGCCTGCCCATGCCCCGTCACTTCTCCCGCCCGGTCACTTCTCCCGCCCCGTCACTTCTCCCGCCCCGTCACTTCTCCTGCCCCGTCACTGCTCCCGTCCAGTCACTGCCCCCACCCCGTCACTGCTCCCGCCCCATCACTGCTCCCGCCCCGTCACTCCTCCCACCCCGTTCACCGCTCTCACCCCGTTCACCGCTCCCACCCCATTCACCACTCCTGCCCCGTTCACCGCTCCTGCCCCATTCATTGCTCAGGCCCGGTTACCGCTCCTGCTCATACCTAATCACCTCTCCTGCCCTGTCACCACTCCTGCCCCGTCACCGCTCCTGCACCTGTCACGGTTCCTGCCCCGTCACTGCTCCTGTCTCGTTACTGCTCCTGTCCCGTCACTTCTCCTGCCCCGTTCACTGCCCCTGTCCGTTCACTACCCCTGTCTGTTCACTGCCACTATTCGTTTACTGTCCCTGTCCGTTCACTGCTCCTGTCCGTTCACTGCTCCTGTCCGTTCACCGCTCCTGCCCGGTTACCGCTCCTGCACATGCTTAATCACCGCTCCTGTCCCGTCACTTCTCCTGCCCCAGTCACTTCTCCTGCCCAGTCACCTCTCCTGTCTCGTCACCTCTCCTGCCCCATCACTTCTCCTGCCCTGTCACTTCTCCTGCCCCGTCACTTCTCCTGCCTCGTCACTTCTCCTGCCCCGTCACCTCTCCTGTGCTGTCACCTCTCCTGCCCCGTCACTTCTCCTGCCCCGTCACCTCTCCCGCCACGTCACCTCTCCTTTCCTGTCTCCTCTTCTATCCCTTCATTGCTCCTGGCCAGTTGACTCGGTGTATAACATCGACAAATTTCACATGGTGGCAAGTTCCCCACAGTACTCTGTCTGGGAAAGCTCCTCTGTAATCACTAACTCAGCATGATATGCTAAAGGCAGAAGGCGGCGCATTGTCATTCGAAAGGGGATAATCAGCCTCAATCGGAATGACAATGGGCCTGCCCTCGGTCTGTGCGAGCTCAGGGGAGGTGGGGGGGGGGGTGGGGGGGGGGGGTCTCGCTGCAGCCTCTGGAGTTCAACAGAGAAGTGCGAGCCGCCCCTGAAAGCTGAAAGAAAAAGTTATTGTTTTTAAGTTGGACTATTCGTGCCATCCCGGGATGCTTTTTTGAAAGAAAGAAGTAGGGGAACGGACTGAAATCATTTTTAAAAGTAGGGGCACGCCGTGCCCTTCCGATCCCGCCGACTTCTACCACTGACCTTGTCCATCTCTGCTTCAGCCAGTGTAGGACAAAATCTGGGAAGCATAATATGGGGTCATGGTTTGGACGAGGGGGACGTTTTGCTTTCTTTTCCGATGAACAAGGGTGGACGGGGGCATTGGCTTAACTCGTCCGTATGTGGCCTTACACGCCCCTAGAGTTGAAAATGAGATTTCCTGAATAACCTTTAGCTAAAGGGGGTAACTTTATAGCAAACCTTTTAACCTGTTTCACCCGGGGAGCAAACAGGTGGGGCCTTTGTCTGTTATTCTCCATACCCTGGAGGTTTCATTGGAATTTCGCCTTTGGAGTACATTGAAGGTTCTCCGGAGCCCTACTTTTGCTTGGTTTCCTTTCTCACGACATTTTAAAAGCCGAACGCTTTGTGATGTTTCAAAGAAATTCACAACCGAGGCCCTCAACTACCAGACCTTACTTCAAGAGGTGCGGGTGGATCTTACCCTCTGGAAACACTACTGACTCTCATGGCTTGGAAGAGTTGTGGCACTGAACATGATCGTAGTCCTGAGGGCTGTGTTTTTGTTCCAAGCTCTTCCTCTCGATCCCCCATTAGGCGTGCTCCAATCTCTGCAGGGGGAACTCAACCATTTTGCCTGGGTGGGAGGCAGACCCCGTATGCTATATTATGTTACAGCAATTTGCTAAGTGCACATAAACCCTGAGGTGTCTTGGCGCTGTGTGTATGAGTCGCAATCAGATTTACCGCACGGTTCGCAAGGGGGTCTCGGAGTTCCTAACCTCTCTCATTTTACCAGGCAGCTCCGCTTCGCTTACGAGTGGAATGGTGTTGTGAAGAGTCCGAGAAGCACTGGTTCTTTATGGACAGGGCGATAGCGGGTGAGCACCTCTAGAAGATCCCTGTTCTGAAATTCCCACAGAGGGCCTGGGAGCTTTATTCATCCCCTGTCACCAAGGCCACCCTTGGCATAAGGGACCGGGTGGCTACCCGGAAAGCCCTGAAATCATTTCTGTCACCGTCGACTCCTGTTTTGGGTAACACAGAGTATACTGTTTGTGGCCTGGCTAACAACGGGCTGCCGATCCATCTGGCATTTATTTGACGCAACAGGTCCCCTTCTTTTTGAGCAGCTCATGGCTGACCTCGGGTTGCCAGAGCTAGAAAGGCTGAGATATTTGCAGGCTCAACACTGGCCGGCAGAGTGAGGGTTAGGACGACCACCGCTCCACTGGATTTCACTTTGACACTACACCTTTAGTGTCTACACCTGCCGGTACACGCTGCGGCGCATAATTGACCCAAATAGGGCTATGTTGTAGATCTACAGGTACCACTTTTTAGGGTGCTGTATGGGTGATCGTGATTTTCTTTCACATAGTCCGGACCACCACTAAAAAGTGTAGGTAGATCTCACTTTGGTTCTGAGGAATTACCATCAAATTGATAATAGGCAAGAAACATGTTGACCCAAATCACAAGCGTATAATCCCGCAACCTTAGAGCAGGTGTGCACGCTTTTCCATTTTAACCAGGTTAGTGGCCACATTTCATTAAAATTGTCTTGAGTGGGCCACTATTTCCTGTTTTAATCTCACACCCTTGCACATCACTACACCTACACTGACGAAGGGCCCTTACATGCACTACACCCTACGGCATAAAGGAATAAAGGGGCATATTACCAAGGGCATTATCGCCGCATCAGCGGGACTTTTTCCCGCTAATGCGGCGATAATTTTATCGCCCTATTACCAAGCTGTTGCTAACACCAGTTAGCGACAGCTTGTAGGAGATAGCGGGCATTTAGGGGCCCACTTTGCATGTCAGCGATAATTATCGCTAATGACATGCAAAGTGGGCGTGCCTAGATGTTAGCGACTGAAAAAAGTCGCTAACATCTCTAACTCCTATTAACAACTTTTGGAAATATTCGCGCGAATATCTCCAAAAGCTAACGCCTGCTAAAAGTAGTTCTTAGCCATGTTATCCAATGGAAGGTGGATAACATGGCTAAGAGCATTGTCACGATAATGCATGAATATCGCTGATTATTCAGCGATATTCATGCATTTCGCAGGATTTTTACCGCTTTTGAGATAAACCTTGATAATATCAAGGTATCTCAGCGGTAAAAATCCTCGGTGCTCGGCGATATTTTTTTCCCGCTAACCAAGCAATAGCGATAATTATCACTATTGCTTGGTAATATGCCCCAAAGATCTCTGCCAAGAAGGCCCCATCTCGGGTGCGAATTGGGTATTGCAGTGCTGACCCGATAAGGAGCAGACCCGATGATGAACCAAGACACCTATGGGCATATTAGCAAGGTCCTGTGGTAATTATCGCTCAGCGCTTTTAGCGCAAGGATAATTATCGCAGGTTAACACTGGATTCTATCATGGAGATATCGTGCTATCAGCAACGCTTATCTCCAAAGCGATAGAATTCCATGCGTTAGCTGGAAAACAGTGTGATTATCGCTGGAAATCCAGCGATAATCACACTGCAGCCAACGAAACCTTGCTGATAGGTTAGGGTGATTTTAGCCATTTAATCCACCTCCCATTGGATTACATGGCTAAATCAGAAAATTAGTAGATGTAAAAAAGCAGCGTTACCGTGGTTAGCGCTGATTTTATTGTCTCTACCAGGGTTAGCGTGAAGCTTGATAATAGGAGAAATGTTGCTTAGTGACATTTCTCCTATTATTTTGCTCTGGAACGCCCACTTTGCATCTCATTAGAGATGCAAAGGGAAGCGTAAGTAAAAAGGGTGCTAACATGCAATTTTGCATGTTAGCACCCTGTTGTTGATAAGGCGATATTTTTATCTCCGCTTCTTTGGCTTTTAAAGCCAAAAAAGCAGAGATAAAGCCCTTGGTAATATGTCCCTTGGTTGGCTGGGTGTGTGAGGGTCTTTTTCCGTTAGGAGGGAATAATTCTCCTGTTCTTTGATTGAACACCACCATGTGTACTTTCAAACATATACAACTACCTGCTACTGACATTAGGAGCTGGATACCACTTTGGTTTATATTCACCCATCCAACCATTCGGAAAGGAGCTTATCGTCCACTCTCACAGTTTGAAATGTAGCTGCTATCCAAGAATGGCGACTGCCGCCTTATCACTGAATTACTTGCCATACCATCGCAGTCCAGCTCTGCAGTTAAAACTCCGGGGGAGAAGAGATGGGAACTTGAGCTTGGGCAGACACTTGAGTCACAAAAAGGAATGGGAGGAGATTTATCACAGAGTGTGACACACAGCACGCAATACTGAAGGCATTGAAACAGCCTCTTAAATTCCTACCTATTGGTTTTTTGCACCTACAAGACTTCACAAGGGGTAACCCTACACACAATGCAGATTGCTGGAGAGGTTGAGGATCCCCTGAGACCCTGCTACACCTTCTGTGGGACTGTCCAAAACGTACACACTACTGGAACACAATCCTACCTGACATTGACCAATATTTTGAGATGCAGTTACCCTGCTTACTCGTTTATGCTAATTTCAGCATACATTATGTGGTAGCGTTAGGTATTAAACCACATAAGCCATGCCATATTGGTCTGATGCTGGGAGCAACCCTCTAAACCATCCGCTTCAACTGGAGTATATAGAAACTCCCATCCCACACTTAATGGCATAAACTTGGTATGAAACGGCTAACACTTGCACTGACTAACCAGATGAACTCATTTAGGGAGCTGTGGGTACCATACATTGCATTCCTCTCTACTGAATTCAAAGATTTCATTACAAGACCGGAGGCTACCATTATGCTTACAACTTTTAGGTTTAAAGCATTTTATTGCATTTTCATAAACAAGGAAAACAATACATACAGTGAATACCGTCGTCATAAGGATGCGATGCAAAGTCTCTGCTCCAGGAGCGCATATAGTATTTCAGACCTTACAGTTAGAACATGTTGTAGAGCCACAGGCTAGGTGTAAGGGCAGTGACGACAAAGTCCAAAACCAACAACCCCCCCCAACTCCCCTCCCCCTGCCCTCCCTCCAAACCCCCTCCCCCTGTGCTGAGCGGATGTCTTACACCTTCTTCACCGCTGCGGTTGAACCACACCTCTCATCACATTCTTCATTTAAGCTAACTAGGCAAGCGGGCTAGTCAGGGATGTCAGTCGCATTAGCCTGAGATATCGGGTACAAATAATTTCTTTGAATTCCGACTGAAGTAAGGTAAGGAAAGGCTGCCACAGTTCCTCAAACTTATCCATCTCGCCCGCCACCGTGAGGGACAGTTTCTCCATTCCCAGAACGTGCCATAACCTGTGCAGCCAGCCTATCGTGGTAGGAAGGGTGGTGGTGCGCCAATGTATGAGTATGTTCTGAATCGCTGAGCCTAATGCGATCGCTATCTGTCTACCCCGCCTGGACCTTAGAGGATACATCAAGCCGTTAGGTAATCCTAGCAGGACATAGGCTGGGAAGCGAGGTAATTCAATGTTAAATCACTGGTCTATCTCATCTAAGATCTCCTTCCAGTAGGGACCCAGTAACGGACAATCCCACAAGATGTGTATAAGTGTGCCAGTCTGTCCGCATTCGCGCCAACAGGTGCCTGGGATGTTATGGTTCATTTCATGCAGTCGCTGAGGCGTGTAGTACCAGTATGTGGATATCTTAGTGAAGGTTTCGGTGAGCCCAGTGTGATACGCTGAATGACGCGCCCGGCAGGAGATGTCGTCCCAGTCTTTGTGGCTCAGTTCCCTCCCCAACTCCCGCTCCCAGCGATCCCGTCCGGGGTTGTGGATGTGGAAAGGAGGGGGCTGTAAGAGTCGGTATAGGTCTGAGATGAGCTTGGCGTCCGAAGAGCGTGTCGCCAACCTGTGGTAAATAAATAATTAATTACCTGTGCTATTTTTCAGGATACTCATACAAATAGATAGCTCAATAAATAAGAGTCAAGATACGAGGTAGCTAGAGTATACAGGCTTTAATTAAGCATAAAGGACAAGAACAGGACAGCCTGTACGGGAATGGGAAAGATGCGCATCGGGGGCAGGATCTGGGACAGGCGAAAGGATAAGGGATAACTTTTAATAACAGAACATTAGTATATATAGTTAAACAAAATACATTGAATACAATACAGTAGGCGTAGCAGTAGGCGGAGTTTGTAACAGTCGCGAAAGATAAGGACTGAATGAGGTAACAAGAAGGCGTGTACAGGGCGTATACATAGACATGTGATGTAAACGTAACAGAATATGTCATAAACGGGGCGGAAACATGGAGGGGGCTACCTGAGCAGCTGGGACCTCTAACCTAATGGTGCGCGCAAACTGACAATGACGTGTTACTAGGGAGAACTGGGGGCTATGACTTCTGCGCTAGAAGAGGAGACTAAAGTCTGGAGTGTCAGAGCGACACGTACCTAAACATATCTAGTATCTAGTGTTTAGAGAACATGTTGATAGAATCCAAAAGTTATCAGGGCAAAGGCTAACAGACATTATGACTGGTGCATACATAATCCTACATGTAGTGCGTGTGCGGGGAATATTCTATGAATATTAATACAGTATTTCTCTTACATGGAGACATAAAGGCTAGACCATGACGGAAACTATTGATGCGATTCAGTAGCTTAGGAATGCAGAGAAGGAGGGCTGGACTGATAACTGGAAACATAACATACTCTTGGCAGACTGGAGGCAGAGCCAGGCCGAGCCGGGCACTGTGAGGCATGAAAGTAAGCTAAGGGTCAGGGATACAGGTGGGGGCTGTATCGCTCCTCGGAGAGGGTTCAGGAAACAGGAGCTGAATCTGAGTCCGGGCCCTTTTGAGGCCTAGAAACGGGGACTTTTCAATGAATTAACGTGCACACTGTGAAACGTGGCAACGTAGCTTTACATAGGCCTGTTATTCGTTGTATTCACGAAAACTGGGAACTGGCATACTAGAGATGGACACAACTGTAATCGCGTCTTTAATCGATCATAGGGGAATACATGCATATCGATCATGCACATATGACATAACATGGGGAATACGTAGGCACATATAACATGGCAAAAATTTACTTTTCCACATTCCCTCCTTGTGCCCTACGTTTCCATCAGGAAACATCTATATTCATGATACCATCTATCATTTCATACAGCATCATTTGCTCGTCTCGAATTGTCTTGGAACGGGACTTAGAGCGGGACTTGGGACTAGGAATACAAGAGGTAGCACAAATGCCGCAAATCGCAGGGCCACATTGTATACAGAGGCAGCAACTGAATATGATCGCTACTGCAATACCTAGAAATGACAATACTTTCCATCCCCAGGCAGATATGATACTCCAGAGCCAACCGGACCATGTCCAGGTGCCTGGATTCTGGTGTAACTGATGGGCAATTTTATGAAGTCTGGTTATAGCTGAATAAACAGACGGCGCGTTATTAGGAATGAAAATGCAGCAACTAGATCCGATGACTCTACATGCTCCTCCTCTATCGGCCAGTATGACGTCAAGAACGAGACGATTCTGGAGCACGACAAATCTCATAGCAGATTGCTCTTCGGTTAAGTTACCTAGAGCAGAGGCAGTCTCATTCACTACTGCTTCAAGGGTTCTGGTTAATCTACGGATTGACTTACTATTCTGGACAGGGCCTATAAAGAAAAAGAAACCTCTATTGAAATCTGTATACTGTTCTAGAGCAGTTTCAGTTTGATCGACAATTGGGGACTCAATCTCCCTTCTATGTCTGACGTGTACTAGATGTGTGTTTCTGTGATAATCAGATGGGGCTAGAAAAACTGGTGGCAGTAGGAAGGCAATGTAACATGTTCCATCCCAATCGAGGGGCAGACGAACATATGCGGTCTGACCACAAACAAAATAAGAATGACGTGAAGCTTTAAAAATAGATTTCCCACTGTCACTATACTCGACAGTAGTAGTACAATCACTATGTCCTACATGTGTGGAACCATTATTTCTGACACATAATTCGCCTTTGACTGGTAGTACTGAAATAGCAGGTAAGTCTGGAGTAGTATCAGACTGAACATTCAGGACCATAAAATTCGAAGAATAATTACCCAAATTATAAACTTCATTTTCTAGGTCTAACCCTGTTCGATGGGAGAGACCTTGCTTGTCTGGAAAACATGTTCTATTCAGAAGGGACATATCATTTGAAGATGGCGTTAACATGGACCATGCTCCACACGAACCATTATGTGAAAACGGATAAGGAAAGAGTGGCAGAACTCCCTTCGGTGTCTGGAAAGGGGGGAGTCGACCACACACCCAACAATTAGTAGCATTGCTGGTCTGGTGTGAATAATGTAACATTCTAATGAACGTGTTATTGCGCATAGCAAGACGATAGGATAACTCGTGAGGAGGCAAATCACTAAATGTGTGCTCTACTGTAGCATTAGAAAACTTATTTACATGAGAAATTGGAAAACATAAATTAAATGCATAACTTGTGCAGGTAACCATCAAACTTAGAAACAATAGAAAACTTAGAAAAACGATACATCGGATAGAGTTTTGACTAACTCTCTCACTATGGGGGTCTATCTCATACATGTCAGATACCTGTCTAACCGTTTCACCCGAGGGGGACTTAGACAATTAAACTGGCTGACTTATTTTACTAGACAGGAGTTTTAATTTATACTCCTGCTGCGGAGTTTTCTCTAACAGAGGAACTGTCAGTTCTGGATTTGAATGAATGTCTGATTTAGAGTCTGGTTTCAGGCAGTCTTTTGAAATGGAAATGTCTGTAGAAATGTCATTAAAAGTCTTGTTTCTGAGTCCGTGAAATTTCTTGACATGAGACAGATGGACCCAACCCTTACGGCCCTCCAACTTCACGGCCGTACGGGTGGTCAGAAGGACTAGTTTCGGTTCTTTCCAGCGAGGCTCCAGCGGACTTGAACGATCAAAGTTCCGTATTAAAACCAAATCCCCGGGAAGGACCTCGTGCGGTTTGACTTCAGTATTGTCTGGAAATGCAGCGGCAACCTGTGAACGACAAGAGTGTAGGGCAGACATCAAGGAAGCTAGGTAATCTGTCAACATATTACTGGAAACATCGGTAATACTGCGGGGTCTAGGTGTACCCCACATGTTCGGGGGGCGGCCGAATACGACCTCATAAGGAGACAGACCTGATCTGGAATGTGCGACCATGCGCATAAAGAACAAAGCAACTGGCAGGGCAACTAACCAGTCTACACCTTTCTCTTTACATGTCTTGGCAATACGGATTTTCAAGGTTTGATTATGTCTCTCTACGAGACCGGCTGCTTCTGGATGGCGTACACAATGGAACCTCCACTGGTACCCTAACAAGAGGGAAACATGTTTCATCAACTCAGATGAGAATGGCTGGCCGTTATCTGAATACACGACCCTAGGGAGTCCATAGCGGGGGAAGAATTCACGAACCAACTGCTTGGCAGTGGTCGCTGCTGTGTAATCTGGAACTGGATATGCTTCTGTCCACCTGGACAAAGCGCATACAACTACAAGGACATACTTGTAACCTCGACATCGCTCCATCTGAATATAATCCATCTGGAGGACTTCAAAAGGGTGGTCAGGGGGCTGGAATCCACCTTGTTCCACCGGGACACTTTTACCTGGATTGAACTGGCAACATATCATACAAGTACGGACTTTCTGCTTGGCTGCAGCTCGTAAGTGCTTGTTAAACCAAAGGTTCTGGATACTGTCTAACATGGCTTTTTCTCCTAGATGTGCTGGACTATGTGCGGTATTGATAATGACTTGAACCATAGAGTCGGGGAGAAACCATGTGGCTTTTCCCTTCGTCAACCATCCCTGATCTGTCTGGACCCCTCCTTGTTCGGACCATTTCTTGATTTCTTCAGGAGTAGCATGTAACTGTATGTCTATGATATCTTGTGTAGGGTCCTTAACTGTCATACATGTAGTCGAATCTGGAGTGGGTGTCTGTGTTTTGTTAACTGGAATATCTGGTGTCTGAGCTGTAAGCTTGGCTGTTCGATCTGCTAGATCATTACCTTGGGAAATAATGTCAGTAACTTTCGTATGTGCTTTACACTTCATGATAGCGATAGCTGTCGGTAAATGTATTGCATCCAACAGAGCTTGAATGAGGAGACCATGCTGAATCTTGGTTCCATGAGAAGTCATGAAACCTCTCTCCTGCCAGAGCACTCCGAAGTCGTGTACAACTCCGAATGCGTAACGGGAATCTGTATATATGTTTACTTTCAGGTTCTTGGCACGTATGCAGGCTTGGGTCAGAGCAACTAGCTCTGCTGCTTGAGCAGACAGGGTGTCAATACGGTGTGTTTCAATAACTTCAGTGTCAGTAGTCACTGCATACGCGGCTACTAGTTCTCCTGTACTAGTTCTCATACATGAACCATCCACATAAAGTGTCAGGTCGGGATCAGGTAATGCAATGTCTGTCAGGTCTTGTCTTGGCTTAGTCATAGTGTTAATGACTTCCACACAGTCATGTGTGACAGGATTAGAAGTAACTGACGGTAACAGTGTAGCAGGATTTAAAACGTTGCAGCGTCTGATTTCTATGTGTGGCTGGAACAATGTCAGTTCATAACCTGTTAAACGTGCAATGGTCAAGTGCTGAGTCTGTGTTCGGTTTAAAAGAACTTCCACGGAGTGTGGAACTTGTACTGTCAGGGAGTGTCCTAATACTATAGAATCACTTTGTCTGATTGCTAGAGCTGTGGCTGCAACTGACTTGAGGCACGCAGGCAAAGCCTGGGCTACTGGATCTAATGTGCTCGAATAATAAGCACAAGGCTTGTACTGTCCGGCTTGATCTTGTGTGAGAACAGATAATGCAGTACCATCACGTTCTGTGACAAAAAGTGTAAAAGGCTTACTGTAGTTCGGTGTAGCTAGAACAGGTGCTTGGCATAAAGCTTTCTTTAACTCATTAAAACTAAGTGTATGTTCAGAAGGTCCAAGGGAGGACAGTCGATACGGCTGCCTCCTGTGTCGTTAACTGTATCAGTGGCTTTGCTAGAAATGCATACTGAGGAATCCATTGTCTGCAGTAAGAAGTAAGGCCGATAAAAGCACGTACCTCCTTCTGTGTCTTGGGCTGTGGAAGACTCGCTATTAACTGGATACGGTCTGGTGTCAACTGCCTACCCCACTTGGACAGTAAGTGGCCTAAGTAGATCACTTGCTGGACACAGAACTGGAGCTTTGAAGGGGACGCCTTGTGCCCCATCTCGGCTAGGAAATACAGGACAGTAAGTGATGCACGTTCGCAAGCACGCTCAGAACGGGCTGTGATCAGTAGATCATCGACATACTGGAGCAGGGCAGTGTCAGTTGGCATGTGAATATTGTCTAGTTGTCTTTTAAGTGCTTGACTGTAAATGCTGGGACTTTCTGTGAAACCTTGAGGAGCTCGTGTGAATTTATAGCTCCTTCCATTTAAACAAAAACCGAAAAGGTACTGGCTATCTGGATGAATCGGAACACTGAAAAATGCATTCTTGAGGTCTATTACGGTAAAAAATATAGCTTCAGAATCAATAGCTGTCAACAGGGATGAAATATCTGGGACTACTGGATACTGGGGTATGATACATTTATTAAGTTCTCGAAGGTCAATCACTAATCGATATACTGGAGGTGCATTTGGATCAGTACGTTTCATGACTGGAATGATAGGAGAATTACATACATTGGAGTCAGTTTCTACAACCACTCCTTGAGCAATGAGCTCGTCAATAATTTTGGATAAGGCTGCTACAGCCTCAGGTGGCAATCTGTACTGTCTGATTCGTGGCAAGACTACACCTTGCTTGAGGGTCACACGATGGGGTGTGATTCGCATAAAACCTACATCAGTTGGACCTTGTGCCCATAAATGCTGCGGAACATTGGACAATCTTGGATCAAAATCTCGTAATACATAGTGACCTTTAAAATCCCTTAAAAACAAGCGTATTCCCTCTGGGGAACAGCAAATAACTGCACCTAATTCTTTCAATGTTTTAATACCTAACAAATTTTCTGGACATGACTTCGTAAGCAACAAATCAGTAGTTCGGGACAATGGACCAACTTCTAGAGTAACTGGCTTTGATATCTCGTTTACAATAGGCTTTCCTGAAAATCCAAGGGAAACATTTCTAGAGCCTGAGAGCGGAGCCCCTGGAACCTCGTCATGACTGATAGTAGTCCTACTTGCCCCTGTATCAATCAAAAACTTTCTGTCTTTCCCTAATACTTGACTATGAACATAGGGACCTTCTTGATCTACAGGTATCTCGATGAGAGGCAAGCCTACCTCCCTCTCTAGGCTGTTTCATGAATACGGTTGGTACTCTGGATACTCTGTCTGGGCATACTGGTACATCTGTTGTGTAACATGCTGTGTTGCAGCAATAGGCTGCGGTGCTGGAACTGTCTGTTGTGCATTCTGTGGTGACTGGGAAGTCTGTGAAACTTGCTCTTGTCTAGGCGGACGTGGTCTTTCTTTAGTTTTACCAGTGGCTATATTGTGTTTCAGAACTGCACACTCGTTTATAAAATGACCTGGTTGTTTACAATAATTGCATGTCCCTTTAACGGGAGCTGCAGGATGACTGACTTGATTCGGACCCCTCTTCTGACTGTCTTGTGGAACAGATTGTGCAACTAGTACTTTCATTTTCGTGTCTTTCATACGTCTTCTTTCGTGTTCTTGCTCTTCCCTGATTCTATTCTGGTGATACTGAAGCATCTGTAACATCTGGGACGGGGTACTAGCTTGCCATGTACTTTCGACTTTCAAAACTCGATTCTTAACTTGTGGGCTTGAATTCTCGACTAATTTAGTAACAAAAAGATGAGGGTATGACTCGCTACCTGTCTTCAAACCACTGTTGATGATAAAGCATTTCTCGAATCTAGAATAAAAATCACTAATATCTTCATCCTGTTTCTGTTTGCATGCAGAGATTGCATCCCAGTCTTCCTTTTTCGTGGCTAATAACCTAGGCAAAACCTGAATCAATAACTCTGGTAATTCTTTACATTTCTCTCCAAGACCGGTACCTGGTACTCGTATCTTATCTTCAGCTTCTAGAACTGCCCAATCGATCTTTTTCTCTCCCACCTCCCATTCTTTTTCCTTGAGTTTCTCATATACCCCTGCGGGCAACAGGACCTTTAACATTTTAATAATATCTGGATACGTGTATTCTCCCATACGGAGCATGTCTTTTAATTCTCGATGGAACCCTGCTGGGTCTTTGTCGTGACAGGGAATTAATTTCTTCATCTCTAAGAGTTCCATCTTGGTAACGGGCGTGTAAACAAATACTCGTTGCATTTCACCATCCGCTGTCCTAACTGGATGTACTTCTCGTAACGGATGCTGTCTATCTATGTAAAATGGTTTACTTTCTGGAGGTGAGACATGAACAAAATGTGGGTTCAGAAACGTTCTATATTTGTGGCGCTGTTCTAGAATGACACTAATTAAATCGGTACCTAAACCTTTCCATTTATACTGGAGTAACTCGTTCAGGATATCATGTAACGGACCTGGATCAGAATGCTGACCCTCATATAATGTAATGAGGTGCTGGATGTAAATGTAAATTGATACTTGTATAGCGCACTACTCACCCACAAGGGTCTCAAGGCGCTTGTACGAATACCGCTGTGGAACCCATCCTGGCTATCCCTGTGAGGTGTCCACTCCTGGGCACCCCCAAGGTGGAGGCCAGGCATCCTTAGCGTTGTTGGGGCCGTTGTGGAGATTAAGCAAGCTATTGCCCAGAGTTGCAGAGTGGGACTCCATGATTGGAATAGGCACCGAGGCGAGAATTATCAGGTCCGTGGAATTTTGAGCCCAAGACCCGCCAAGGCGGGGAATTGAACCCTGGTCCCGGGCTAGACCTCTGCATCAGGGTCTGCCGCTCTAACCATTGAGCCACACTTCTCCACATGGATCATATACATACCCACCAGTCGCTGCTCGGCTGGGGGCAGTTTCAGAAACATTTGTGCCACTATTTCGTCTGGAAAAGTGGTAGAATCAGTAATCCATCGGACTGCTGATCGGGCTAGTTCTTGTTCATGCATGGTACTGAGTTCACTATAACCGATTCGTGATTTCAGAATGTGATCGGTAGCTTAAAATACTTGTTCCAGAGAACCTTGTTCTGGTGCTGGAAGATGAAAGACTTTCTTGTGCTCTGGACGTGAATGTCGGTCTGGAAATCTAGATTTACCTACATACGCTATTCTGGCAGTATTCTCGTCTTCTACTTCTTCTGTATCAGAGTTACTTTCTTTCTCGCTTACTAGTGCTTCTTTGCGTTGTTCGTGTAACCTTATTATTTCTTTACGTATTTTCTTGTACATACTCTCTATACTACTGATGGTCCTGTGTTTACCCTCGGCTATATTATCACTCCACCTTGTCAGAGCTTTCATTTCGGTCGGATCTTTAGTCGGATAATCTTGTTCCCTAATTAGACAATTGATTAGAAACTTTAATAGCATGAGCTGGGTCTCAGCTTTTCTGAGAGACATGATTTCGCCAACACTTTCTGGATCTTCTCCTGTACGGATGAAGCGATACATTCTGTCTAAATCTTCTTTCATATTCGGTAGGGTGGCCAGATACTCGGTCACCCGTCTTACACGCAATGAATATAAAACCATATTATCCTCGCCAGGGACTGGATCATAACAGCATTCGGTAAGAGCTCGTCTGATATCTGCAACGGACTGATGTTTGGGCGTACGCTGTAACGCACGTTCATGTAACTCGACTAACCCTATACGTTTATTTGGCGGCGGGGTACCAGGAGGACCTCCTCCCGCGGCCCCCAAACTGGAATCGTCGACTGATACTCTTCGTGCTGGTAGAGTGACTGATGTAGCGGGAACTTGTACTATGGGCTGGACCGGGGGTACCGTAACAGGTACTGCAACAGGTGCCCCGGTGGCTGGAAGCATAACAGGAATTACATTATTTACGGGAGCTGGCGGAGCTGGCGGAGCAGGATTCGCGTATTCTGGGACTGTGTCGTCCAAATAGGACGAGAGAAAAATATCAGCTGCGGTCGGTTTGTGACATAGCTTAATCGGAACTAATGGCGGCGGAAAATTACATGGTGCCTCCGGGGTTGCTTTTGGCAAACCCTCGGCAAGAAGAGGATACATACCCTTAATGAGGGCATTTCTCTGTCTGTCTGACTGTTCGGTTTTAACTCGTTCACCTACTTCGATTAATTCCCTTTCTTGGGCTCTCTCTAAGGATTCTCTACTTAATTCTGACTTTCTGATTTCTTTCTCTGTTCTTCTATGAGATTCTTTGCGCCATAACTCGATGGCATCTTTCTGGGACTGTCTGGCTTTCTTTTTCCATAATACTTCTTCTACTCGCATGATGCACTCGGCATCCCACGTACCTGATATGGGCCATCTATACTTTTCCTCTAACTGTTTGGTGTATTCCACCCATAAATCTAGATATAATATGGCACTTATGCCATGCTTTTGATACATAAAATGACCTGGACTGTCCCTAGGCGGGACAGGAACTGCTTCTTCGAGCAGACCTTTTCTAGTTTTTAACTGACGTAATCTTGAGAACAGAGGCATGACTGGACTGGAGTCTAGACACAATACGATACACAATGAACACAATAATAACGGTAATACGAATCATTCATACCACGACATTGAAAACACATGGAATAACATTACAGTTCGGACAAAATACTACCTGGAATACTGAAAACAGAACACATGGATTTCTCGAGAACAGAGCCTTACTAGAACAGAAACTAGAATGACTGGATGCAATGCTAAAACAGTACGAAACTTACCGGTCCCATAAAGAGACACGTCAGGACCCGCACCCACCTAAGTGGACACTTCGTGTTGGATCTGTGTACCCAAACCCACGGACCAGAGACAAATCAATTGACCCTGTCTAGATACTACCCCAGCAACGGTACTCACCGGGCAGCAAGAACGGAAGGCCTCGGACTGGACTGGACTGCTACGATGACGGACGGACGAACTTCGGACTTCAGTTACAGGTGGGCCTCCGGATACCTCGGACCTTGGACTCTCGGCTTGGGCTCTGGTCGGGACTCGCCGCGTTCCTCCACCGCCTCGTCTGGACGCTGGACCGCAACCTCCGTCTCCTCCGTGGGCCTGAGGGATACTTGAAGCAGAAATATCTGCACGTGCACGGTATGGTTCCGTCACGGCTGCAGAGGATCAGGGGGCCTGCGTGGCTTCTCCGGCGCGTGGGGAAAGGGCAAGTTCCTATTCGGGCGCCATTATGTGGTAAATAAATAATTAATTACCTGTGCTATTTTTCAGGATACTCATACAAATAGATAGCTCAATAAATAAGAGTCAAGATACGAGGTAGCTAGAGTATACAGGCTTTAATTAAGCATAAAGGACAAGAACAGGACAAGAACAGGACAGCCTGTACGGGAATGGGAAAGATGCGCATCGGGGGCAGGATCTGGGACAGGCGAAAGGATAAGGGATAACTTTTAATAACAGAACATTAGTATATATAGTTAAACAAAATACATTGAATACAATACAGTAGGCGTAGCAGTAGGCGGAGTTTGTAACAGTCGCGAAAGATAAGGACTGAATGAGGTAACAAGAAGGCGTGTACAGGGCGTATACATAGACATGTGATGTAAACGTAACAGAATATGTCATAAACGGGGCGGAAACATGGAGGGGGCTACCTGAGCAGCTGGGACCTCTAACCTAATGGTGCGCGCAAACTGACAATGACGTGTTACTAGGGAGAACTGGGGGCTATGACTTCTGCGCTAGAAGAGGAGACTAAAGTCTGGAGTGTCAGAGCGACACGTACCTAAACATATCTAGTATCTAGTGTTTAGAGAACATGTTGATAGAATCCAAAAGTTATCAGGGCAAAGGCTAACAGACATTATGACTGGTGCATACATAATCCTACATGTAGTGCGTGTGCGGGGAATATTCTATGAATATTAATACAGTATTTCTCTTACATGGAGACATAAAGGCTAGACCATGACGGAAACTATTGATGCGATTCAGTAGCTTAGGAATGCAGAGAAGGAGGGCTGGACTGATAACTGGAAACATAACATACTCTTGGCAGACTGGAGGCAGAGCCAGGCCGAGCCGGGCACTGTGAGGCATGAAAGTAAGCTAAGGGTCAGGGATACAGGTGGGGGCTGTATCGCTCCTCGGAGAGGGTTCAGGAAACAGGAGCTGAATCTGAGTCCGGGCCCTTTTGAGGCCTAGAAACGGGGACTTTTCAATGAATTAACGTTCACACTGTGAAACGTGGCAACGTAGCTTTACATAGGCCTGTTATTCGTTGTATTCACGAAAACTGGGAACTGGCATACTAGAGATGGACACAACTGTAATCGCGTCTTTAATCGATCATAGGGGAATACATGCATATCGATCATGCACATATGACATAACATGGGGAATACGTAGGCACATGTAACATGGCAAAAATTTACTTTTCCACAAACCACATCTCGTATGGGGTGAGTTTCCGGTCGGCCAGGTCCCGCACTTGCGGTTGAAGCGCCCAGTGGCGCACTTGTAGGTACCGCATACGTTCAGTCTCTGGCAGGTGGTAATCCCGTCTGAGGTCTTGAAATGACACGGCCCCTTCCGGACCGTATATGTGAAACAAAGCGCAGCATCTGGCAGCCCGCCAGAGCGAGAATGCACCAGGTTCCATCCCTGGTTGGAAGTCGGGGTTCCCAATCAATGGTGTAAGTGGCGACGGGAAGGTGGTAAGCTCATGCACAGCAGTCACGGCATCCCATACTCTGAGCGGAACTTGCGTGACAAAGGACGCATAAAGATTGGGAGGGCGGTGAGCTCTGCGCATGAAGGGTATCTCCTGTAGGGTCCTGCCCGCCACCGCCTGGTCTTGAAACAGCCAGTGTCTGTCAGACTCCCACTTGCTCCATTCCACTAAATACCGTAATTGCGCCACCTGAAAGTACTTGTGGAGATCCGGTATGCCAAGTCCACCGGACTCAGTTGCCAGCGTGGACAAGGCCCTTTGGAGTCTGGGTCTGCGGCCCTGCCAGACAAAGCATGCGATGTCGGCCTGAGCCTGTCGGATCCATCCTTTCGGTGGCTGAAGCGGTAGGGCCTGAAACAAATATAGTACCTACGGCAGGAGAGTCATCTTCACCGCAGCGATCCGTCCCAGCAGCAACAATGTGCCCTTGTTCCAGCGGGACAGTTCCTCCTTTATCTTCTTGCCCAATGCTGCATAATTAGCCGTCACCATGGCAGGCAAAGAGGGTGCTAGTAGGACGCCCAAATATGGGACCAGATCTTTAGACCAACGCATAGGGAAACGTCTCTGTAACTCAAGCCTTGTTGCAGTGGATAGCGAGATATCTAGGGCTGCCGACTTCCTCATATTAATTTTGAAACCCGCTACCGTGGCGAAGGCGTCCATCTTGGCAATGCAAGCGGGGAGCGCCTCCCTCGGGTCATCAAGCATTAAGATCACGTCATCCGCATACAAACTAATGGTGTGAATGTAGCCCCCATCCGGACGCCAGTCACCTTCGGGTTCTGACGAATCCTCTGGGCAAATGGCTCCATGTAAAGAGCGAAGAGTAGCGGTGACAGTGGGCACCCTTGTCTGGTTCCCCTCTCTATCGTGAATTGGTTGGAGCTGCACCCATTCACCCGCACTACCGCGGAAGGGGATCTGTAACAATTAAATATGTAGGTGCGGAATTTCTCACCTATACCCAGTTTGCAGAGCACTTTCTCAAGGTAAGACCAATGCACTCAGTCGAACGCTTTCTCCACGTCGACCGATAGCAGCATGCGTTCCCCGGGAATACGGGAGGCCTTTTCTAGGATGTTTACCACCCTCTTAGTGTTGTCCACCGTTTGCCGACCGGGGACAAACCCGGCCTGATCCGGGTCCGCTAGTCCTGGCAGATGTTGCGCCAGACGTGTCGCTAGGATCCCTGTGTAGAGCTTGAGGTCCACATTCAATAGCGAGATCGGCCGGTAGGAGTCGCATTCAGTCCGGTCCTACCCCGGCTTGGGGATAACCGATACTGTTGCCCGAAGCAGATCCGGAGGGATGGCCCCTGGCTCCAAAAAGGAGTTAAAGAGCCGCGTCAACAGTGGAGTCAGTTCCTGGCAGAACGTTTTGTAGAAAAGTGGGGTGTAACCGTCAGGACCCGGGGCTTTCCTGTGCTTGAGTCGGGAGATAGCCGTAATCACCTCCTCCGGTCGGATGTCCCGTTCCTGGTGTTCCGCCTGTTCCGGGCGAGGGTGGGGAGTTCGACCGATGCGAGGTAATCAGCCTCGGCCAGTGCCGAGGGGGGTTCGCCCGTGTATAAGTCAGCGTAATAGCGACTGAATCTGTCCGCAATCTGGCGGTCCTCCGTAACCGTCGTCCCACCGGAAATCGACAGTGCTGTAACCCGCTGGCGCTGGTGTTTCACCCGAAGTTTATTCGCGAGTAGTCGGCCGCACCTGTCACCGCCAGTGTAATACGCGTGCTTCAGGCGCAACGCTGCATACTCCGCCCTGTCCATGTCCAGTGCGGAAAGAAGTTTCCGGGCAGCCTTAATCTGCCTCCAGACTCTGGGGGCCCCCGTCCTCTGATGCATCTGTTCCAGTTCCCGCACCTTAGTCGTAAGCTCGTCCCTTTTTTGTTGTCGTTCTCTATTCTCCGCGGAGGAGATGGCGATGAACTCACCGCGGAGCACCGCCTTCAAGGCGGCCCACTGCGTCGCTCGGGTGGTATCTCCATTATCGTTGTGTGTCCGATACTCAGTAATCGCGTCGCGTATCTGTTTCACCACTGGCTGCTTATGCAGCAGGGTATCCCGAAGGAGCCAAACCCCCCGTGAGGGAGACACCGGCGGTAGCTGAAAGGAGCCTGACACCGGGGCGTGATCCGACAACATGAGAACCCCTATATCGGCAGCCGTCGCCAGTTCGACAACTGGTCCCGTAACGAGGAGATGATTTAGTCTTGCGTATGTCTTGTGCGCGTGGGAGTAGTAGGAATAGCTGTGAGAACTCCCCGGTGTGCGGGCGTCGCTGCGCAGATCTATCTAAGGACGAATTAAAGACCATATTCAAGTCCCCCCCAATTATTATGTGTCTGTCCGGTGTGGTCGCGATGTCTTCTAGGGCCGAGTGTAAAAACAGGTCTTGGCGGTCATTAGGGCTATATATCGAACCTACAGTAAACAGAAATCCCCCCAACTTGACCCTGTAAGCCAGGAGCCTCCCCCTCTGCTCCGCAACCTTGTGCAGGACCTCTCCTTTAAACTTTCTAGACACCAAGATTGCAACCCCTGCTGTCTTGGTAGTCCCTGAGGAAAAGAGCTGTATCGGGAATTTTGGTGACCTCATCCTAAGGCAATCTCGGGCTAGGAGGTGGGTTTCCTGTAAGAGACAGATGTCCGCCTGGGTGTTTTCGAGTAGGGACAACATCGCTCTACGCTTGACCGGGTTGTTCAGTCCCTTCACATTAAGGGTAACAATCTTAAGGGTCATGAACGGTCAACCCAAGGGTAGCGCTTAATGAGCCTTTGTCATCAGTGATCGCCGTGTGTATTGGCGGTGTAGATCCTAACAAATGCAATAACCCAATAGCTCGACACCCGCAACTCAGTACCTGCGGTTTGAGGTCAAGGCAAAAACAACAGCACAACACGACAGCACAGTACAAACCCCAAATCTCCCCCAAACGTCTCTCAACCAACCCAACTCCCCGCCTCCCCTCACCCCAACTGGAGGCTCACCCTCCACCCGTTCCCACCTCCACAAGCCCAACCGCCCCCCTCCCGCACCCCACCCGATCCCCCAACGTCCCCCATCCCCCTCCCCCTCCAGATCCCTCAACACTTCCTGAAAAATTGTCCCAGTCATGTCCTATCCGGACAAGTCAGTGGTAGAGTATTGAAGTGGATGTCCAGCCACACCTATCCTCCCTCCGCTCCCCCCCCACCCTCCAAGACCCCCAGCCTGCAAAAACATCAATGCTATGTCGGTCTCCCCCCGGAGAAAACTTACGCAGTCAGCGCAACACTTTCATGCATCACAGTGTCGCTAGATGCCGCTTGGATGGCGCTCGCCATATCGGCCCGGATGGTGGGCGAGCTTGGGCGCTGAGACATCGCCGATGTACGACGCCTTGAGACCCTACGCCACCCGTCCTCCGTGGCGCGTCTCCTATGAGGCGTGGTGGAGCCCTTCTCCTCCGCGGTGATCCCTAATACCTCACACGTGTCTTGTAGGGACCTCAGCTGATGCACTTCACCGTTCCATTTAAAAATAAGGCGGAAAGGATGTCCCCATGAGTAGGACGTGTCATGTTGTTTTAGAAAGTCCGTTGCGATTTTAAACGCTTTACGTTTTTGTAGAGTGATCGTGGACAGATCCTGGTATAAGGCCACCGGGTGCTCCCGGAAGGTCAGTGAGGGTGTTTTCCGGGCCTCCGCCATGATTCGCTCTTTCAATGGGAAATCGGGAAGAAAGGCCAAAATGTCCGGGGGTGGGGCATTAGCACGCCTCTGGGGTCCCACTCTGTGTGCTCTGTTGATCCTTATCGGGAAGTCCGCTGCTTCACCCAGAATGTCTCTGAAGAGTTCCCGTAGGTATCCCGCCACATCTGATCCCTCTTCCGTTGATGGAATTCCCCGGACCCTTATGTTATTCCGCCGGGAGCGGTTTTCCAAGTCCTCATTATGTGCCTGGAGGTCCAGATGTTGTTCCCTCAGGCGCAAAACCTCTTGTTGTAGCTGCGTGATTTCCTCGTCCTGACATTGCGTGGAGCATTCTACCGTGGCCACTCTCTCTCCCAGACTATCCACCTCTCTCCGGATTTCATGGACTTCCCCGGCCACTTCCTGCTTTAGTGTTTGGAAATCATCATGCAACGTGCCGAAGAGCGACTCCAAGAAAGACCTGGTGACTGGCGGTTCATTGCCCCCTGCCGAGTGAGAGCCACTCGCCGCACCTGGAGATGGTTGATTTCTGTCCCCCTTGGTTTGCGATCTGCCGAGCATATCGGGGAGCGTGCGCTCAGTCTTTTTGCCACCTCTCTGGCTCGCCATCCCGTCTGCCGGGCAGTCCAGAAGGCCGGGTGGGTCACTGAGTCTCTGGTCGCCACCTCCGTTACTGTCGAGGGGGGGTCTCACAGCTGTGGAACGTCTGCGTCGGCCCACGTGCAAAGTCCCTGGGCCTAGACCTCCAGGAAGACGGCAGGGTCCTTATTCGGCTTTGTTTCCCCTATGCTTGCCAGCCCCTATGCAGCTTCCTCGGCCGAGTCAGGCTCAGTCCTTCTGGCTGCTCCCAGTCTAGATAGCCAGTGCAACCACGGGTGGGCACCCCGGCTCCAAAGATCGCCGTGCTTCCTAGTCTGGCGGCCCCTCCTGTCGCTTTCCGGTATACCAGGCAATGCCTCCCGCCGGCGTAGTAGTGGCTCACAGAGGGGGTCCCATTCCCAGTGTATCCGGTGGTACGGCCAAACCCGCTACGGCAGGTCCCCGCTCTTCCACCTGGGCTCACTTAGCGTAGGCCGCAGCCACCGTCACCAAGCAATGTGCTGCCTGGCCCACCAAATGGCATTGCTCGGGGGACTTCACCTTCACCCCTGGGGTCCCGGCATGCTCCGATTTCTCGCAAGCCTTCTCCTCACCTCTTGTGGCATCTCTGGGTGGGCCCTGCACCGTCACCGGGTCGCTTGCGTCGCTCGGCCTCTTCACGGCCGCAAGACTCCACCGCTCCGGGCCCCGGGCACGTCACATGTCACCCCCGGATAAGATACCCGGAGTGGGTCCCAGGATCCCGCCGTCACCGGGACTCGTCGCTGTGGCCCCTGGTCCTTCTTCCGTCGCTAGAGCCTCCACCTCGCCGCTCCAGGTCCACCGGCTCGTTCCGGGCTAGGCCGCAGCCGCGGCCTCGATTTAGAAAACGGCCGGTCTCCAGGGGCGGGGCGACTCGGGCGGTGGTCGCACTTCGTCACGGGTGCCGGCTCCACTCCATCTTGGGCGCAAGCGGTCTCCGCTGCGGCGCCTCGAACGCCCCTCCACGCAGCTCCGTAGTGGGCTTCCAAAGGCTCCGGGGACAATGCTACTCCCGGCCGAGTCCTGGCCTCAGGCTACCGCCGCACCCCCGTCTCAGGGCTTCGATGTCCCAGCCTCCGGCACATGGCGCTCAGAAGAGCTGCGGAGTCGGATCTCGGGCTAGGAGCCTACCGACAGCTCCCCACTCCTTCTCGGCACTTTCAAGCGGTAGAGGGGGGAGAATAAGCTATTTTAAGGGCTTAGGGCCTGGACGGGTTCGGGAGCTCGGGGAGAACACGTCCGTCTACTCCGCCATCTTGGCCACGCCCCTCATGCTTACAACTTTTAATGCAGACCAAGCAGCCGCATATGTCATAAAGTAAAAGTTCCATACTAGAACATAACAGACCAAACAATAGCAGTAATCACTAGGCAATCAGCCTCTTTTAAATGCGGCTCCAAGCAGATAAGTCATGTTTTTTCTTATCCTCCTTATCATTACTAGTTTTATTGATTGTTATCTGATTATCTACTAATTGTGACTTATATATTTTCAACCTATATGTATTGTTTATAATTGCCTTCTCTTTATCTAACAAGCGCTTTACTTTTTCAAATGAGTTTTAGTTTACTTGTATAACTTGTTCCTTACCCTATCCCTGATTCGGGCACCCGTCCTCCAATTTACGGAGATCGGCTTCCCCTCATTTCGTACTCCCCTTTTCGCCGCTTTTCACTACTATTTGCGCATGCTTATATGTTTTATATTTGCCGATTTCGGCTCTTAAGGTGCTCTTATGCACCTCCCCGTGAAGCATTTCTTGCTTCGTCCTGTCTTCAACGTATTTCGAGACTTCTCCCCTCACCGCCACCCATGACTCCGAGTCCACCGGGACCCGAGGAAGGACCGTTGGCAACACACGCGCTGTGTGTTATGCTTGCTTAGGTACCTTCCTCGGTCCCCTTGCTCTCGATGGGTGTTTCTAGGCAACAGACTGATCGCGCTCGAGGAGACAGACAGTTTCCAGACGCGATCAGCTGTTTTTGACCATAACTACCTTTTTTTCTTAGCGCTCTTACCAAATTTACCATTCTACCTATATTTCATTTAAACGATTGATTAATCCAACCCTATCCTCACATCTTAACAGTTTTAACACTGTTTTGTTTCCCTTTATTATACTGATTATTAATTAAGAGTCTCTTCGTCCTACTGGACCCTCCCCACCCAAACCTGCTATACTAATATATTTTAAAAAAAAGAAGAAAAAAAAGGAATAGTGAATTATAAATTATTTAAGTACTATATTAAAAAATAAAAAAAATAAAAATTATTATAATTATTATCCTTTAAGGTATCAAGGCATCATATATTTTTATTATCATTTTACTCATGTCTGATTCCGACTCAGATCAAGCTAACGCAGCTGAATCTGATTTTAATGATGAGTCTATCAGGAATCTTATACATAAAGAAATGAGATCTTGCATGTTCTCTACTCTTTCCCAGGTCATGTCCTCCAAGAGATCATTCCCTTCCGGAAGGGATGACTTTAATAACGATGACCTTGAGAATGAGAACGCAGAAATAAGGGGTAAGAGGCATAAAAAAACGAATAATATTGATTTCACCCCAGAGAGCACGGGAGGTCCTAGCACCTCAAATTTCACGGGAGGTAATTTCACCACACTTGCCTCAGGTGTCCCTAGCGGCACAAAATCGAAAGCTGTCCTTAGCGGCACAAAAGTTTTGGGTGTCCCCCGCGACACATATTACCAAAGTGCTCAGAATGATACCAATGATGATCTCAATGATGATGCCTCAGACATTCAAGATGAATATATCCTTGATCTAGATGAAAATTACCAAGATTTTGACTCACTTCTCTTTGGTGGTGACATTCCGTCATCTTCAAAGGATAGTATTTTGGACCTCTTGGGTGAAGAAATGTTTTCCCCTCTTAATATTAAACATCCTAGAAGTTCTGAATGGACCACCCATGACCACATTTGTAAGTTTATCACTAAGTGGATCAGAAATCCTTTGGAGAGGGAGACTTGAAACCTTTTGAGAGCCGAATGCTCCAGACCCTCTATAGAGGGTAAAGTTTTCCAAACCCCAAATCTCGACCCTGAGCTAATTACTTATCTATTTAAGCTTGGCAGGGACCCTCGTAAAGAACTGGAAAGATCCCTAAAAATATGCCAAGATAAGGTTTTAGACATCCTGGGTCCCTTGACTAAAATAATTGACGCAGCAGAGGAAAGCTACCTCAACGACTCCCCTCTGGATACCCTTTCAATTTGTGGTTGGAGTCAGAGAGCTCTAGTCTTGTTGGGCAATGCTAATGCAGGGCTCAACTCTGAGAGGAAAAGAGTGGATTTAACCAGAATTAGCCCTAAAGTAAACGATTTGGCTGACAAGGAACCTTCTCTTAATCCTAAAGGTCTTCTCTTTGGTGAGGACTTGATTAAAAGCCTTGGTAAATATGTCAATACCTTTACCACCTTGGATAAGGCCCATCAAAACATGAAGAAGGTATTCAATTCTAATAACCTTTTTGGAAGGGCCGGAAGAAGGGGCCAATCTTTCGGCCGCTTCAACCGACGGCCCTTTTCTAGATCCAGGGGTTATGGCGGAAGAGGATACCAACCCCCCAGCCAACCTCCATTCTATCCCCGAGAGGAAGAGGCTTTCGTTCCAGAGGTTTCAGAGCGAGAGGAGCTCCTGCCGACGCCAACCCTCAAAGTGAGTACTCCTTCCCCTCCCCTTTCTTCGAATCCAAGAGTGGGAGGCAGACTGAAGTTCTTTTACCACAACTGGAAACTTATCACACAAGATCCTTGGGTTCTAAATACCGTAGTTGGTTTCTATGTGGATTTCTTTCAAATCCCAGTTCAGAACTCAATTCCGGCAATTCCACTTAATTTGGATCAAGAAAAAATAATAGAGGAAGAAATTTCCTCAATGCTCCAAAAAAGTGCCATTATAGAAGTCCCTATGGAAAAGAAGGACAAAGGTTGGAGACCTGTTATAAATCTCAGGGAACTCAACAAATACCTTGTTTACAGACATTTCAAGATGGAGGGAATCCATCTTCTCAGGGACCTCTTATTAGAAGGGGACTGGTTAGTCAAATTGGATCTGAAAGATGCCTACTTTACCATCCCCATGGCCGAGGTTCATCAACCTTTTCTTCAATTCATTTGGAAGAACCGTCTTTACCAATTCCAGGCCCTTCCTTTCGGCCTCTCCTCAGCCCCTTGGTGTTTCACCAAGGTGATGAGGGCAGTCACCTCATCTCTAAGAGAAAAAGGTATTTGTCTCATCATTTATCTAGACGACATCCTTATACTGTCTCAAGATTACGATCAGATCGTTCAAGATCTCAAAACTGTTGTAGACCTTCTAGAAAGCTTGGGTTTTATCATAAACAAGGAAAAATCCATTCTTTCCCCCTCCAAAACGATGGAATTCCTCGGTTTCACAGTAGACACAAAGAATTGTCTTCTTCTTCTTCCTCCAAAGAAAATTTCAAAAATAAGGAAAGAGATAAAGCACGTCCTGAAACAACAAAATCTCTCTTTGAGAGAACTAGCCAGACTTTTGGGCCTTCTCTCTTCTTCCATTCAGGCTATCTTTCCGGGCCCCTTGAATTATCTTGCCCTTCAAAGAATAAAGGCAAAGGCTCTCAGATTAGGTCTCTGGTACGGACTACGGAGACCGTGTTTCTCTAAACCAGGAAGCTGTCACAGAACTGAATTGGTGGTTAGACAATTTGGACGCATGGAACGGCAGGGCGATCTTTGGTTCAGCTCCAGATGTTATTTTGGAATCAGACGCGAGCCTTCATGGCTGGGGTGCTTGTCTTCAAGAGCAAAACACTGGTGGGATCTGGTCTCAAGAAGAATCCTTTCAACACATCAATTATCTGGAATTGACCGCAGGGCTCTATGCTCTAATGAGTTTCAAGCACTCTCTTCAAGGCAGATCAGTCATTCTGAAAATGGAAAACATGTCCGCTGTTGCCTACATAAACCGCTTGGGTGGCACCAAATCGGAGGACCTGTCAAACCTGGCCAAGAAACTTTGGATATTCTGCCTGGAACACAAGATCTCTCTCAGAGCAGAATATCTTCTGGGAAAATCCAACCTCTGTGCAGATTGGAATTCGAGGTTCCTCATAGATTACAGCGATTGGAAACTCAACACTTCTGTCTTCAATTCCCTCAATCACTTCTGGGGTCCTTTCCAAATAGACCTTTTTGCCAGCAGACTGACTTTCCAACTGAAAAATTATTACAGCTGGATGCCCGATCCGGGTGCTCTAGCGGTGAACGCCTTTCTCCAATCTTGGGAAGGGATCGTCGGTTATGCCTTCCCTCTGTTTGCAATGATCCAGAGAGTACTTCAAAAGGTGAGACAACAGCGCTCTTCAATAGTTTTGATAACTCCATTTTGGCCGTCCCAGGCATGGTTTCCCACTACTCTGGAACTAACTTACGATCTCCCGTTCCTGATTCCTTCACTCTTAGACCTCCTTACAGACGTAGACGGTCGAATTCACCCTCTCGTTCAGACAGGGAGTTTGAACCTTCTTGCCTGGAAGGTGTCAGGAGATCTAACCATCTCGCAAGACTTTCGTCAACAGCTTCTGCTCTCCTCGGAGAATCTTGGGCCCCCGGTACACATTACCGGTACAACAACATCTGGAAGATATGATTACGTTGGTGCTTGGAGAGGCACCTGGATCCCGTGGAGGCACCTATCGTTGATATAGTTAATTTTCTGGGAGAACAATTTGATAGAGGTCTGAGTTACAGATCTATTAACTGTTATAGGTCTGCCATTTCTGCTGGTCATTCCCTTGTCAACAATAAGACGGTAGGTAAGAATCCTATTATTTGTAGAATTCTTAAAAGTGTAAGGATCAGGAGACCTCCCAAACCAAGATATCAATCTCTTTGGGATTTTAAATAAGTTCTTGAACTTTTCTGTTCCTTTCCTGAGAACTCTCTTTTGAGTAGAAAGAATCTCTCTTTAAAATTGGCAACTCTTCTTTGCTTAATCTCATGTCGAAGAGTTTCTGATGTTAAGGCTCTTGACATTTCATATAGGCGCTATGATATGTTTGGGGTCAAATTTGAGTTACATAGGAGAACCAAAACTATGTCTGATAGTATTTTTTACCCACGTTTTGACATGTGTAATAAACTTTGTGTTGTTCACTGCATGAAAGAATATGATTTAAGAATGAATTCTCTTCGTCCTCAGGGTGTTGATCAATTACTTATCTCCTTTCTTAAACCTCATAAAGGTATTTCTTCCAGTTCTAGATGGGTTAAAATTGTTATGGGCCTTGCTGGCGTCAATCTGGATCTTTTTAAACCACATTCCATTAGAGGTGCTATAGCAAGTAAGTCTTTCTGGTGTGGTGGTAAGTTAGAAGACATTCTTAAATCTGCTGATTGGTCAAATTCTAGGACCTTTGCTCATCATTATTGCAAACGTATTACTCATATGTCTGATGCTGTTTTACATGACTACCAACAAGCATAATGGTAGCCTCTGGTCTTGTAATGAAATTGCGATTCTCCTATTAACATGACCAGAGAATCTGGATTTCATTAAAGACACGGAGGCTAACATTATCCCTCCCACCCATCCCTTGGGTGGTTGTGTTTAATTTCATATCTGTTGCACTTGTATTTTATTCTCATGGTATACTCACATGTTTGCTCTATCCTTTATTACAGGATTTATCTTTGATTGCTCTATGATTTATTGCAAAAAATGTTGTCTTATTGTTCATATTTCTGAATTCATTTATACCTTTTTCTTTTCAGATAACCTCTCATGAATTTATTTTATGGCTCCTGTTCAACATCCTTTGGATTTGCTTCCTGTTGTTCGAATTTTGAAGTTCTTTGGTTTCTCTATCTTCATTCAAGTTGTACTTCGTGGATGCTCCTTGGACATTTCTTTCTTCCTTTGCTCCACATTTAAAAGAGGCTGATTGCCTAGTGATTACTGCTATTGTTTGGTCTGTTATGTTCTAGTATGGAACTTTTACTTTATGACATATGCGGCTGCTTGGTCTGCATTAAAAGTTGTAAGCATAATGTTAGCCTCCGTGTCTTTAATGAAATCCAGATTCTCTGGTCATGTTAATAGGAGAATCGCAACTTATCTTGCTCTTGATACCTTTGCTTTCTGCACTTGACAGTGGGGGTATCGGATTAATGGATCACAGCAAAAGGGGCCTCTATTTCCCTCAGGCACAATCCGTTGGAGTGAGTACCTGAGGGAGAGGGCGTAGGAGTAGGGTGGTTGAGACTATTTTACCCCTCTTTGATCCAGTTTCCTGTCCAATACCCCCATCGGAATTAACTACCATCAGCTGCGTTGTATTTTATTGTTCTGTGATACTAGAAGGGGACAGGAGGATATGGCCTAATGTCTAAGCAGCGGTCAACCTCAAAGCTGGGGTACTGGGTTCGAGTCTCGGAATCGATGCTCAACGTCCTGTGATTCTGGGCAAATCACTTAATCTCCCAGTGCCTAACAAAATGAATGAATGAATCAATCAATCATAACACTTGTATAGCGCACTACTCACCCGGAAGGGTCTCAAGGCGCTTGGGGGAAGGGGTCCACTACTGCTCGAACAGCCAGGTCTTGAGTTGTCTCCTGAAGGCGAGGTGGTCCTGGGTCAGCCGAAGGTGGATGGGGAGGGAGTTCCATGTCTTGGCCGCCAGGTAGGAGAAGGATCTGCCTCCGGCGGTGGCTCTTCGGATGCGTGGTACGGCGGCGAGGGCGGGGCTAGTAGACCGTAGCTGGCGGGTGGGCGTGTAGAAGGTCTGGCGGTTGTTGAGGTATTTGGGGCCAAGGTCGTGGAGAGACTTGTGTGCGTGGGTGAGGAGCCTGAACGTGATCCTCTTGTTGACGGGGATCCAGTGCAGGTCCTTCAGGTGGCCGGAGATGTGGCTGCGTCGGGGGATGTCCAGGATGAGTCGGGTGGAGGCGTTCTGGATGCGTTGGAGGCTATTCTGTAGCTTGGCTGTGGTTCCGGCGTAGAGGGTGTTTCCGTAGTCCAGTCGGCTGGTGACAAGGGCCTGGGTGACCGTCTTCCTGGTTTCGGTCGGGATCCATCGGAAGATCTTGCGAAGCATGCGAAGGGTGTGAAAGCACGATGAAGAGATGGCGTTGACTTGTCTGGTCATCGAGAGGGAGGAATCCAGGATGAAGCCCAGGTTGCGTGCGTGGTCTGTTGGCTTGGGAGCGGTGCCCAGGGCTGGGGGCCACCAGGAGTCATCCCAGGCGGAGGGCTATGGTCCCAGGATGAGGACTTCCGTCTTATCTGAGTTCAGTTTCAGGCGGCTGTTCTTCATCCATTCGGCGACGTCTTTCATCCCTTCGTGTAGGTTGGTTCTGGCGGTGTCGGGGTCTCTGGTGAGGGAGAGGATCAGCTGGGTGTCGTCGGCGTAGGAGATGATGTTGAGGTTGTGTTGGCGTGCGATGGCAGCGAGAGGTCTCATGTAGACGTTGAAGAGGGTGGGGCTGAGTGATGATCCTTGCGGGACGCCACAGATGACTTCGGTGGCCTTGGATCGAAACGGGGGGAGGCGGACTCTCTGTGTTCTTCCGGCGAGGAATGAGATGATCCACTCCAGTGCCTTCTCTTGGATGCCGATGTTGCTGAGGCGTTGGACTAGGGTGCGGTGGCAGACAGTGTCGAAAGCTGCAGAGAGGTCCAGGAGGATGAGTGCCGCTGTTTCCCCGTTGTCGAGCAGGTCGTCGGTGGCTGCAATGAGGGCGGTCTCGGTGCTGTGGTTGGCTCTGAAACTGGACTGCGAGGGGTCGAGGGATCCGTTTGTCTCGAGGAAGGCAGCAAGCTGTCTGTTGACGATCTTCTCGATGACTTTGGCAGGAAAAGGGAGGAGCGAGATGGGGCGGAAGTTTTTGAGGTCGGTGGGGTCCACTGTTGGTTTCTTCAGTAGGGCGCTGAGCTTGGCATGCTTCCAGCTCTCCGGGAAGGTGGCGGTGTTGAAGGAGGTGTTGATGACGTCCCGGAGTTGGGGTGCGATGGTGGAGTCGGCCTTGTTGAAGATGTGGTGGGGGCAGGGGCCGGTTGGAGATCCGGAGTGGGTGCTGTTCATCGTGCGGGCTGTGTCTTCGGAGGTCACCGTGGTCCAGGTGCGGAGGGTGGAGGTGGGGTGCATTGGTTCGACGGTTAGGTGCGTGGGTGGAGCGCCGAAACTGTTGTGGATGTCGGCTATCTTGCGGTGGAAGAACGAGGCCAGAGAGTCGCAGAGATCTTGTGAAGGAGTGATGTTGTTGTTGCCGGTGCTGGGGTTGGAGAACTCCTTGACGATGCTGAAGAGTTCCTTGCTGTCGTGGGCGTTGTTGTCCAGTCGGTCCTTCAGTGATTTTTTCTTGGTGGTGCGGATGAGCTGGTGGTGCTTGCGGGTGGCGTGTTTGAAGGCGGTCATGTTGTCGGTGGTCTGGAGCCAGGCTTTCTCGAGGTAGCGGCAGGTCTTCTTGGAGTCCTTGAGTTCGTCAGTGAACCAGGGGGCCTTCTTACTTCTGGGTCTGCTGGGAGGGTTCTTCAGTGGTGCGAGGTCGTCGGCGCAGGCGGTCAGCCACTGCGTGAAGTTGCGGGCTGCTTCGTTGGGGTCCGTTGGGCTGGCAGGTGGGTTCTGGCTGAGGGAGGTGGTGAGCTGGTCGGCGGTGATCTTGCTCCAGTTCCCGTGAGGAACCTGTTGCGGGTGGTGGTGGGTTGTGGTTTTTCTGAAGCTGAAGTGAACGCAGCTGTGGTCGGTCCAGTGGAGTCCGGTGGAGTGGCTGAAGGCGATGTGCTTGCTGGATGAGAAGACGGGATCAAGCGTGTGGCCGGCGTAGTGGGTGGGGGTGTTGACCAGTTGCTTGAGTCCGAGGTTGGCGAGGTTGTCCAGCAGGGCGGCGGTGTTGCGGTCCTTGCTGTTCTCCAGGTGGAAGTTGAGGTCCCCTAGGAGGATGTAGTCGGCGGAGGTGAGGGCATGTGGGCTGATGAAGTCCGTGATGTCTTCGCTGAATTGTGTGCGTGGTCCCGGGGGTCTGTAGATGAGGGTGCCTCTGAGGGTTGTCTTTGGGTACGTGTGAATCTGGAAGTGGAGGTGCTCAGCGGCGGCGAAGGTGTCGTTGGAGTCGGTGGTGATGCGGATGGTGTTCTTGTGGACGATGGCGATGCCTCCTCCGGTCTGGTTGATGCGGTCCCTCCTGATGATCTTGTACCCGTCCGGGATGGCGATGGCGATGTCGGTGGCTGAGGAGACGTTCATCCAGGTTTCCGTGAGGAAGGCGATGTCTGGTGATGTTGTGTCGAGGAGGTTCCAGAGTTCCACGGCGTGTCTGTGGACGGAGCGGGTGTTGAGCAGGATGCACTTGAGGTTGCTGCTGGTGCTTGGCTTGGCGGGCGCGGTGCAGGTTCGGAGGCAGGTGAACTTGCAGGTTGTGCAGGTGAAGGGTCCGTGAATGTGTTTCGGGGCGGCCCGGCAGCAGATGGGGTTCCGGCCGGCATTGAGTAGGTTGAGGGCAGCGGCGTCGTAGGTATGTCGGGTTGTCTTGCGTCGTTGGGGGCCAGGGGTCCTGGCACTGGGCGCGGTCCAGGCGAGGACGGGCGCAGACGGGCTTACCGTTGGCGCATTTTCGGCGCACATGCGGTGCTCCCGCTGCGTGCGTCCGCTGCGCGCTCGCTCAGGGGGCGTCATAAGTAGGGAGCCGGGAGGGAGGGTCGGCGAATGGGCAGGAGGGGGGGCGGGGCCGCAGGGGTCAGCGGCGGAAAAAAGAAATTGGCCGGAATCAGCGGGAAAAGAGGAGGTGGGTGGCACAGCGGAGGCTGGGTCTCCCACGAGGAGCTGCGGCAATCAGGCGCAATCCAGGAAGCAGGTCGGGAGGCAGGAGGCAGGAGGCAGTGTAGCGTGGGGCGACCTCGCCTAAGGGGAGGCTCAGCGGTCGCAATGCAACTGGTGCTCATGTAAAGCGCTCTGATACCTTTGGGACTTACTTGTATGGAGAAATGTGGCTCAATGGTTAGAGCGGCAGACCCTGATGCAGAGGTCTTATCCTCGGCGGGTCTTGGGCTCAAAAATTCCACGGACCTGATAATTCTCGCCTCGGTGCCTATTCCAATCATAGAGTCCCACTCTGCAACTCTGGGCAATAGCTTGCTTAATCTCCACAACGGCCCCCACAACGTTAAAGGATACCTGGCCTCCACCTTGGGGGTGCCCAGGAGTGGACACCTCAGAGGGAAAGTCAGGATGGGTTCCACAGCGGTATTCGTACAAGCACCTTGAGACCCTTGCGGGTGAGTAGTGCGCTATATGTTGTATCCCTTTTAGATTACCTCATTGGAATTGTTATGCTTCATTGTGTGTTCTTTCTACATTCTGTATGTGGGAGTTGCCCAGATCATTCTGGCTTTCCAATGTTAGTGGATGTATAAGCTGTTATCTCCAGTGAATAAATGACTCTTGGTACAAGATCTGCCTACTTGATTACTTCACTATACAAGTTTCAATTTACAATTTATTTACAATTTACAATTTACTTGTAGCAACGATAGTTTTTTTTAACCCCAATTACCTCAGTAGCCAAGGGAACTTCATCCCCCAGCCAGTATTGCGCCAGGAGGCCCACTTGCAGAGTGGTTGAGAAAGGGAGGTGGGGTCTCTGACAACGTCTCAGCAATCACAGCGTGGAGGACTTAATTGTGGCAACAATGGGGTTTCTTGGCTCCCAATAACCCTCAGCAGAGAAGGAGACTTCATCCCCCAACCAATAGTGCACCAAGAGGCCCCTTTGCAGAGTGGTTGAGAAAGGGTGTGAGGCCTCCGACAATTTCTCAGCAATCCCGCTATGGGGCGGTTACTTGGGGCACCCGCTCATGGAACTCTGTGGAATTTGGCTGTGTTTTTTGGCAACTCCAGAGAATTCCGCAGAGTGAAACTCTGCGAGCTCCACCTAGGTCTAGCGATAATATCACAACACTCAGATCAATACAACTTTACACAAATTGTTATGTAGGGAAAAGTAAGTGCTTAACTGACGATCAGTGAAGTAATTGTAACAGGAAAGGACGTCATGGATATAATATGGACATGGAAACGTGTTGTGATTGGAGGACTGCTGTTATGGACACTATTGCCCCAGTGGTTGTTGAAGGTTGTAGTTCTTGTGTTTTTTTAATACTTTTTTTATAGTATAAGAATCAACACAGTCCTGTGTACAGTACGTCACAAATGTTCATGGCCATATGCACAGTACATTAGTCACATAAAGGTACCAAGCATAGCATCACAGGGTATGGAATCAATGTACACTAGAATGCAGGCCCTTCCCAACTACAAAGAAACATGCCCCCACCCTATCCCCTCCAACCCCTTACCTGATGCCATGGGGGTTGTAGTTCTTGTTATGTTGATTTTTTGTTAAAGATGTTCTTTGAAGGTGACTGCTAGTTATTATAGTGAAGAAAGAAATGCATAATCCTCGCCTCTGGACCTGACATAGTATTTCTGGAAGCTCTCATATAGGAAATAGGATTTGATGAGCACATGAAAAAAAGTTCATGTTCCTTTTTTTATTATTCATGGGTTTCAGGACGCTTGTTGACTATTCATTTTATTATAAATTTGGATCAATTGTCTTAATGAAGGTGTGCTCAGAAAGTTAATGTTAGATCTGTTGTACATCAAGTAGAATCATGGCACCCTAAAAATATCATCACGCTCAAGTAAATGAAACACTCCTACATTTCCCATGAACCCCCGGGCTCTACTCGCTTCTGGCACTAACAAATAACCAATAAATAGTTCAAATAGTTCAATAAAGTCTTATTCTGACTGGTGCAGTGGGAGTCACAGCCTAATGTGACGATGTAACCCTTCTGAGTGCCTCTATCGGCCGCCAGTGACATTGCAGCCTTTAGTCTATTTTGCAATCTTGAGTAGAAACTTTGAAAAACAAGCATTGGCAAATCCAGCATAGTGTCCTGACTTCGACATTAAGGGCCCTTGCTTTATCTATTTGACTTGTTTCCACAACATAACATGGTTTTCAAAGTATTCTCTTTGTAAAGATTACAAGCTTCATTACTTCCTTGAATTGTGGTTTGTAGGTGTTTGGCTGGACATGTAGTTATTGTGCAGATGTTTTTGATTTTTGTTTCGTCAAACATGTTTTTCAAAGTTTTTCTATGGCTCTTGACAGTTACTTATGATAGTCACATCATCATTGTTTCAATTTCTACTACTTTCCACATCTTCTGTCCATGTACATTAATTACTCTGTGCCCAGATCTTCCTCATTAGTCCTGGATTTCCTGCTCTCTGAACTCATACCTGTCCAGACCACAGGGATGAGCTTTGGTATAAATCAGGAAGAGGAGGTGCACTAGCGGATTATTTGACAGACAGCAATCAGGGCATCAATGTGCAATAATCCCAAACATGGCCGAGAAATGTTAGCCCGTGTTCTATTGGAGAAATACAAAATCATTATCCAATAATTAGCGACAACTATCTTTCTCTGTGGCGACAGTTGCGTACTTGCAGCCAATGCAGTTGGGCCCAGATTTATAAAGGTTTTGCATTGCGTTTGCATTACATTTTTAATGCAGACCCGATGCATAATCCTTTTTGGTATTTACAAAGTAACGCAAATAGCTATTTACATTGCTTTGAAAATAAAAGTAACTAAAAGTAGTGCATTGCGCTGCCTTGCGTTATTTTGAATCAGGAAGGCATTCCACGGGTGGTGCATGAGTATTCCTGTGCACCCATCCATGTTTTGTGATGCAAGTCCATATATGCAAAGACTTGCAGACACAGATTTGCACCAAAATTCTGTGCCCGCCTGATGCTGGAGTAACGAGGAGCAATGTCTTTATTTCTTCTTGTTATTTCCTGTTTGCACGTATGCTGCATTTGAAAAAAGCTATTCAGAAAAGGGGGTGGTGATGAACAGAGTGTCTGAATTAAGCAGACCACTCTTACCCAGTCCAAAGATCAGGGCTTGATCCATCACCGTTATTTAGCTCACTGCCCCATCCCAGCTCAGAACCTGGCTATATGCAAATTAGTCTGTCCCTGGCCCAGTGCATCATGGGAACAGGGCAGACCAAACTACCAAGCCAATTCTTCACCAGAAAGGAGACAAGCTACCGGGGACCGGTTTCTGGCATTTCAGCCTCGTCGGCCCGGCTTGCTTGAATCCTGATGGAGCAGTGAGCAAGGGACTCATCTCTGAGTATACCCTGCCACACATATAGTGGCCAAAAACGATTCAGAAAAGGGGGTGGTGATGAACAGAGTGTCTGAATTAAGCAGACCACTCTTACCCAGTCCAAAGATCAGGGCTTGATCCATCACCGTTATTTAGCTCACTGCCCCATCCCAGCTCAGAACCTGGCTATATGCAAATTAGTCTGTCCCTGGCCCAGTGCATCATGGGAACAGGGCAGACCAAACTACCAAGCCAATTCTTCACCAGAAAGGAGACAAGCTACCGCGGACCGGTTTCTGGCATTTCAGCCTCGTCGGCCCGGCTTGCTTGAATCCTGATGGAGCAGTGAGCAAGGGACTCATCTCTGAGTATACCCTGCCACACATATAGTGGCCAAAAACGATTCAGAAAAGGGGGTGGTGATGAACAGAGTGTCTGAATTAAGCAGACCACTCTTACCCAGTCCAAAGATCAGGGCTTGATCCATCACCGTTATTTAGCTCACTGCCCCATCCCAGCTCAGAACCTGGCTATATGCAAATTAGTCTGTCCCTGGCCCAGTGCATCATGGGAACAGGGCAGACCAAACTACCAAGCCAATTCTTCACCAGAAAGGAGACAAGCTACCGGGGACCGGTTTCTGGCATTTCAGCCTCGTCGGCCCGGCTTGCTTGAATCCTGATGGAGCAGTGAGCAAGGGACTCATCTCTGAGTATACCCTGCCACACATATAGTGGCCAAAAACGATTCAGAAAAGGGGGTGGTGATGAACAGAGTGTCTGAATTAAGCAGACCACTCTTACCCAGTCCAAAGATCAGGGCTTGATCCATCACCGTTATTTAGCTCACTGCCCCATCCCAGCTCAGAACCTGGCTATATGCAAATTAGTCTGTCCCTGGCCCAGTGCATCATGGGAACAGGGCAGACCAAACTACCAAGCCAATTCTTCACCAGAAAGGAGACAAGCTACCGGGGACCGGTTTCTGGCATTTCAGCCTCGTCGGCCCGGCTTGCTTGAATCCTGATGGAGCAGTGAGCAAGGGACTCATCTCTGAGTATACCCTGCCACACATATAGTGGCCAAAAACGATTCAGAAAAGGGGGTGGTGATGAACAGAGTGTCTGAATTAAGCAGACCACTCTTACCCAGTCCAAAGATCAGGGCTTGATCCATCACCGTTATTTAGCTCACTGCCTCATCCCAGCTCAGAACCTGGCTATATGCAAATTAGTCTGTCCCTGGCCCAGTGCATCATGGGAACAGGGCAGACCAAACTACCAAGCCAATTCTTCACCAGAAAGGAGACAAGCTACCGGGGACCGTTTTCTGGCATTTCAGCCTCGTCGGCCCGGCTTGCTTGAATCCTGATGGAGCAGTGAGCAAGGGACTCATGTCTGAGTATACCCTGCCACACCTATAGTGGCCAAAAACGATTCAGAAAAGGGGGTGGTGATGAACAGAGTGTCTGAATTAAGCAGACCACTCTTACCCAGACCAAAGATCAGGGCTTGATCCATCACCGTTATTTAGCTCACTGCCCCATCCCAGCTCAGAACCTGGCTATATGCAAATTAGTCTGTTCCTGTTCATCGATATCGGTGAAATGTGTCTGCCGCTCCTGCTGCCTTGGCGCTCTTTCCTATAAGTGGGTACACAAAGTAAGTTGCTGGTGCAGAGGCCCCTGTACTCCAATACACTGGGAGTAACATGTATGGCATGCATCTCATTACATCCTTAACGCCAGTGAGACATTGCGCTGCACTGCTGCATGAGCCTACAACTATTGAGAAACTGTGGTGAGAGGCCTGAGGAGGGCACTTATGTCTTTCTCCATTTCAATTCCTTCTCCCCCCCCCCGGATTGTACTTACCGGGGTATAGGCCATATAGACTGGATTTATGACACTGATGTCACTTTATCTGAAGGGGTGTAAGTGGCAGTGCAAGACACTGTGTAGTGCTTGCCCTCCCCTTTTTAGGGCTCGCACTGCGACGCAATCGCGAAAGCGATTGTCGCAGTGGAGTCCTATTGTAATCATTCTGGCTTTCAAGGACTAACGAGGTTTGGGACAACAGACTGGCACGCGCACGCATGCAGCCTGCCAGAATCGGATCAGGTCGCGCGCTCCGATTCCGGCAGGCTCTTCAGTCACCATGAATCACGCACGCACACAGAGACACACACACGAGCGCACACATACAGACACACACCACACGTCCCCAGACCCCCCCGCCGCCGCCCCCGCCCACACACACATGAGCGCACACATACAGACACACACCACACATCCCCAGCCCCCCCCGCCGCCGCCGCTCCCGCCCACACACACACGCACACAGAGAGACCCCCCAACTAACCCCACTCACCGCTTCGCCGGACTGCAGCCTCCGTGGGGCTCTCCCTCGGACATGAGAGCCCCGCGTCACCACTCCTCTGGCCAGGCACTCCGTGTGCGCGTGCGCGGGCTTCTGAAGACGGAAGTCCCGCCCCGCACCAGATTTCAGTTTCGCTCTTCTCTGTAGTTCAAAACTGGCCCCGTCCAACAGCCGCCTCTACAATCACAAGCCGCCCTAGGGTAACGAGGATCACAACCCCTACCCCTCCAGATGAAAATGAGGAGGAAGAAGAGGACGAGAACGACGAAGACGAGGAAGATGTGGGTGTAGAGGAAGTGTCAAACTGGAGCCAGCCGCCCTCAGGCGTAAGATTTAAACTATTGAGCGCGGGCGAAGCCAGTTGTGGAGCACAATTGTGCAGCTCCGCAATTACCCGACAGCGTCTCAATCCTGGCATGCATCTCCGGTCTACCGAGGTAATAGTACAGTCTCCTTGCTATGCCTGCCATCCCGAGCAAGGCTGCGTCCCTGTCCACCTCTAAGCTCGCAGGTGTCTCTGCCACCCCCAGGTGCTCAGTTGCCCCCAATGCCCACGCCCCGAGGGCCCTCCGCATATCACTCCGAAGCGGCGGGGCACTCTGGGGCCCGGGCACTCACTGTCCTCACCGAGCCTGAGTCCAGCCTTCCCTACAGCTGAAAGCCCCCAGAGCTGGCAGCGGGTCGTGCAGGCCGCGCCATGAAAGTCTGGCTGAGAAACACCCCCCACCCCCTTCCTTTGTAATTAGACTCCTTGCAGCCTTTTCTTCGGCTGCCAAACGGATGGCCCTTTGACCTCGTACCCATAATGCGACTCCAGCATTGATGCTCTTTACCGGAGCACCCATAGCGCACGCCAGGACCATATCCATTTTCTGGTACTTCGATGACATTTATAAATCTGCCCAGGATCACAAGATGCTGTTCAGGCTAACAACACCCCCCCCCCTTCCCCCAACTTTGTAATTAGACCCCTTCCTTCTTACCCTTGGGCACCCGACTCAGCTGTTGCTGCACTTTTCTTTAACACGTGCCTGCCCCTCCGCCCCCCCCCCCTCTGTGCCTCCACCTCCCCCCACTGTCGGCCAACCAAGCCCCATGCTTGTGCAAGCACTGCGCTGCTGCCTGGCCCCGCTCCCTTTCCTCGGGCAGAACTGCGCTGTGCTACCAAGAGATTCTCGCAGACGGGCTCCTGCCCCTGTGGGATGCCCGCCCTGTGCGACCCCCGCATCAGGCCCGGCCCCCCAGCACCATCCTCTCCCACAAAGCACTACCTTGCTCCCTAACATACTATCCATCCTAAGGGCCGAGGACATGAAGACTGGGCATCTAACGGTGCACAAGGGACACCAGCTGCTCGCTTCATCCTCTCCTTATGTGCGGGTTCGAGCCACTAACTCGCTCTGTGAGGGAATTTAGACTGGGCCTCGCACCGCTTTCCAGGGACACCAGTGTCTCCTTCCTCTCGTGCGAGTTACTACCCGACCACCAGTCACTTCAAGAGCGGAGGACTGACTACCTTCCCACTCGTCCCACCGGCCTATCCCATCTTGTGCCTGCGCGCTGCCCACCTCCCTGCATGCCCTCAATACCCCCGGTCCATCAGCCTACTCTGTCGGTTGCCCAAGCATCTTTTCTATTCTCGCTCCCTTGTTAACAGCGCCTCCCAAGAGGCTAAATTATGCTGTTAGAAAAGGCAGATTATGCGTCACATTTGGTGACAGTATTGGGACTGAGGGACCGCTTTTGGCGCGTTGCGTTTGCGGAAAAGGCTGCTGTATTGAAAGAAAGCAAAGGCCAGATACACTGCAACCCAGCTTTAAGAGTCGCCGGCTCCGCATGCGGTAAATAACAATACGCGTCTTACACGTCCGTGCATTAATAGGCTTAGAGACAATAATGTGAGCTGCGGCCGGGGTGCTGTGCCTGTGCTAATCTAAAGCCGGGGTGTGAGGGCAGCCCCAGTGCGTGTGGCCACCTAGGAATGCCCGATGCATGAGGGCACTGAGGAGATGCTGGTGCGCGTGGGCACCGAGGCTTCAGAAGTACTTGGGGGCACCAAGGCAACATAGTATATGTTTTGAGGCAACGCTAGGGCACATGGGCAAGTTCACGGGGGCACCGGGGCAGACTCAGTGTATGAGGGCTCTGAGGCAACACAGGCACACGGTCACCGAGGATGCATCGGAGTATATGGCCAGAGCTAGTTAGTGCTGGAGGGCACCGAGGCCAGTCTCAGTACATAAGGCACAGAGCATAATGGTGCCGAGATAACCCCACTGCATGAGGGCACAGGGGCAGCGCCAGTGTGCGAAGTCTCAGAGACAGCGCAGTGCCAGGGCCGTAGCGCATTGTATTCGTGTTTCATCCACCTCTTTCTTTTTTCTGGCAAACACAGTGCTACAGTGCGGACTGCTCTGTCCTCCTGCTGCATCCAGGTCCTATCTCGTACAGCCCTAGTGAGTGCACTTCCGTTTCTGCTCACAGGGAGGCACATTGACTGCAGTCCTGCCCTGACAACCAACGTGTCTCTGTGCAAACCGTGCTGCACGAGGCAATGCTTCCGACACTGGCCCCCTGTGCCCAGGCAAGGACCAGCTCTGGTGCTGTGGCGCCTCCGAGAGGTGGTAATACACATCAGTGGTAGTGCACTGGGACACTCGGCTTCCTCGAGCAGCCAGCGCCTCCCACTCCACAACGTGCTGCCTGGCGCAGTCCTGCTCACACGAGCCCATCCAGCTGTTGTGCTGTGGTACCTCCAGGATGTGGGCATGAACACCAGGGGCAGTGCACTAGTCCAACCAAGGGGTAGCTGCACACTTGCCCGTACAGCACTGGCGCCAGGAGGGGTCCTCCTCTCCAGAGGGGGCAGCGGGTTCCGTTTGAGGCATGTGTTCCGAGAGGTCATTTAATGATTTCCCATTACAGCTGCAGAAACAACTCTCGCAGCGTGAGTGGCACACATTCAGCGCAGCCCAAGTTTAGACCAGGCAGGCAGGGGTTTCCCTTTATAACCGGCCCCTTCACGCAGGCGATGACACTGTTCGCCCACAATTTTCTGTCACGTCCAGGACTAAGGTTCCAAGGCCTCCAGTCTGTCCTGCAACACTTACTTGTTTTTTTAGAGGAAACACTGAAGGATTAAAGCAAGAGTAATTACTGGGCTTTCAACTATGAAGGTGCATCATAACTGAAAGAATTGGCTCAGCAACCACGCTGAGGAAGGAGCGACCTTAGTAGCAAAGAGCTCTCCAACACCCCTGGCAGCACACTGCAGCTATTGCAACAGAGCAGGGCTGTCCCAGACAGGGCCCGCTGTACGAAAGCATCGATAGTTCGAATTTCGCATACAAATGGACTACTTTATGTACTGCAAAATTGCGGAGGGTGGGAATCCAAGTTCCTGAGATGTGTGTGCAATTAATCAGCTCCTGTGTATTACTCTTTACCTTCTGTCTTTGTACACCTCACAAGAGAGCTGCCAGTAAGTCACATGCAATCCCTGCTACACCCTCACACACCCTCACGCTCACATACCCCCAACACTCACACACCCTCACCCTCCCTCACCCCCCTCACACCCCCTTTCCCTCACACCCCCTTTCCCTCACACCCCCTTTCCCTCACACCCCGTCACCCTCACACCCCGTCACCCTCACACCCCGTCACCCTCACACCCCATCACCTGCACACCCCGTCACCCTCACACCCCCTCACCCTCAAACACCCTCACCCTCAAACACCCTCACCTTCACACACCCTCACCTTCACACACCCTCACTCCCTCTCGAACTCACACACCCTCACTCACCCTTACACCCTTGCCCTTACACCCTCACACGCCCACCCCCTCCCTCACACACCCCCTCACCCTCACACCCCCCGCACCCTCTCGCCCCCCACACCCTCACACCCCCTCACCCTCCCTCACACCCCCTCTCACCTTCACACACCATCTCTCACCCTCACACACCCTCTCTCACCCTCACTCACTCACCCTCACTCACTCACTCACACTCACCCTCACCAGCATAGCATCACAAAACATAGCACAGCATAACAAAACACAGCATAGCATAACAAAACACAACATAGCATAACAAAAAAAACACAGGATAGCAAAAGATAGCATATCCTAATTATTCCCAACTCTCCTTATTATTAAGCAACATCTGAGAGTTTGCAAATCATCTTTATACACTAATTCAGAGTTTTCGAAAAAATGTATGCAACGCATTGTCATTCACAATGCCAATAACTCAAACTTTAATGCTGCGAGACCTATTGCATTGTAAATGCTTGTTTCTTTTAGACTAGACCCCAGGGAGTAGGCCACAGGTGCTCCTTGAGCATAACAACGACATGCTGTAGGGGCCGTGCCCCTGTTGTTAGGCCGCAGCCCACAAGGACCTCATTGTGTGACCAATGGTGGGGAACCCAATGGTGTAGAGGTGCCCAGTGTTGTTAGAGTCCCCCTATCCGACTGCGCCACCGATATCAGCTTGGAGACTAGCAGATGCTGATACTGCACAGCCAAATAAAATGGACTAATACGTCATACCTGGCTAGGGTCTACAGGGGTCGATGCTGGGGGAGCAATCCAACTCAAATGCCCGGGGCACAGACAATGGCCACAGAGCAAATCCTGGCTGCTATACAGGAGTCCAGAGCCACACTGGAGACTAAGATGGAAACGATAGCCATCACCGTCAACCACCTCACTTGAACCTCCATAAAGTTGCAGAAGGAGTCACGAGTACTGAGGAGGACATCACCACCCTCAGGAAGGAAATCAAGTTGCTTAAAGCCACAGTAGCGTGCCTCAAAGGTAGTGCAACACAAATGGAGCAGTGCTTGGCGCCAGGCTAACGGCTAGTGAGATGTACCTACTCAAGCCACTCAGCCTGGCAAATCTAGGGCTACAGGAGCTGGGGAATACCCCTACCAATCATACTACAATCAAAAGATTGGTAAAGAAAAAAATAAAATACCTCTCATGGATAGAAGATAAAGCGTGTGTTGCCAAAAAGTTACATGGGTGGATTATCCTAAACACCTACTCTAAACAAGGTCATTAGAGCTACCTTGACCTCGGGTACTCAAGAACCACAACATTGAAGTTTTTAAAGTATAGATTGGGCCTGTTACCTTGCATATGTCATCTCCCTCACTGGCTTAGGGATAAGGGGGTGTCCCTTTGTCGGTTATGTGGCATGGTGTCTGAGGACATGCCACACCTGTTGTGCTCTTGTGACAAATTGATGGAGGAATACGCTCACGAAGACATATAGTCCTTGCCTGTTTTGCACCAAACGACCCGCAGTTGAACAGTAGCTTGGTGAAGGGAAAAGGATGCCGGAACTTGACCCTTCATTATGCTTTTAGAGTTTGAAGGTGGTGGAAATGAGAATGTTGGAACTCGACCCCTCACTGAGCCCTTAGAGGACATTAAAATCATATTGAATCTTATTTAACAATGTTTGTAAAATGTAATAACCTTAAGATTTTAGGAAACGTAAAATGGAATATATCTTTTAATTTAAATAGATGTAATTTTATGGTTGCGGTGAAAAATGTACTGTATGTAGAAAATGTTTTAAATGAGGAATTGCAATGGTTTTAATTAACTATGCAAAAAAATGTTTACTTACTTTACTTACTCAAGCCACCCCACTATGGTCCACCCAAAAGCTTGAAATGCTCTGTAATCAACCCGGCTTTGATGGATGGGAGAGTACAGGAATCTCCACAATAGGCCACTTAGTAAAAAGGCGGAAGATACTAACATTTGCGGAACTATGGGAGCAATATGAATTAGCGCAGGGAAAGGCCTTCCGTTACCTACAGGTACGGCATGCCCTTCAGGCTGCACTCTCAAACATGGCAAGTATACCGGAATCATCCCCTCTGGAAGACCGATTACTCTCGCAACCTATACTAGAGAAAGCTGTATCGGTAACATATAAGAAGCTATGTAACAACCTGCAAGATCTGTTTCACACACTGCGAGAGACATGGCAGGCCGATGTAGGGCAACTTGAAGATGATGACTGGCAAACAGCACTGATGTGTGGTGGACAGTAGGATCTGCTTCTTATAGTTACCCCCACTTTTTGCTGATGTTTCACTGTTTTTCAACTTAGTATGGCTGGGATACTGCTAATCAGGACACCAGCCTATCTGCTTTCACTCTAAAATTGATTCCATGTACTTTAGGTACACTCCAGATTGGATTCTGGGATACCCTTATAAGTCGCTAGTATATGGTATACTATGTACCCAGGGCATAGGTACCCAAGAGGCCTACCAGGGGCTGCAGCATGTATTATGCCACCCCTTCCAAAATGACACTAGGGGTCTGCTACTGCAGCCTGGGTAAGGTGGTGCATGCACCCCTTCCTGAGATATAGGTTCACTATATCTCTTCTGATCACACACATATAAACCTATCACCCCTATGGCAGGCCTTAACAATTCTGAAGGCAGGGTGCTTGTTTTTCATGTGGGAGAGTACCCATGCATGAGCAGAGCCCCTCTGCACCGTTCAGATTCTATTCTCCGGGGCTGTATGTGATGTAGCCAGACCATATACTCTTAAGTGCATTATAAGCTCGCGGTAAATGCTAACCTTGGAATGGCTGCACAGAAACATGTTGTGTTTGATAAAAAACAGAAAACAAAATTCTGCAGCACACTTATAGACAAAATTCAAGTCAAAGTGATGTCTCAATGGACATAAAAGTTCAAAATCCAAGGGCGAAGACGAAGTCCATCATAATATCGTTCCTTCTTTTGTTATTCATACATGAGCCAGCCGACACGTGTTTCGTCGCAAGAAACCACACTGTTTCCGCGACTCCTCAGGGCTGTAGGTGGATGGTATGTAACCACAGGTCGTGGTGCCGGTGATAATTCCGACCCGGCTCCACTCGAGACCGGGTAGTGCTGAGAATCAGAGAAGGATTTCACAAGTATGGAGCGTGGTTTTCTCCAGCAGTACTTTCTAGTAAAATTGCTAAAGGTACTATTTTTAGAGTATTGATGATAGTCACTTGGTTCATGTCTTCAGTGCGTGAAATAAGTAGAGACTTGCATGTTAATAAGTACCCGGGGTGCGGGGGTGATATCGCGTCGACTCTTCCAAGTGCGCGTTTCTGTTCCGGGTGCGGTCATTATCACCGGCACCGCGACCTGTGGTTACATACCATCCACCTACAGCCCTGAGGCTAAAAGAAGGAACGATATTATGATGGACTACGTCTTCGCCCTTGGATTTTGAACTTTTATGTCCATTGAGACATCACTTTGACTTAAATTTTGTCTATAAGTGTGCTGCAGAATTTTGTTTTCTGTTACTTGATGTGTCCTCAAAACACATTGTGAGGGGTACAGGGTTCTGCCCCTCATCTGCACGCACCTTCTGCCCTAAAGCATCCACCTGTGCGTTAACCTAGCAGCGCGCCCAGAATTTCCCTCACATCTGAAACCCTGTTCTTTGGAGTTATGTTGTGTTTGATGTCAAACACTTTGGAATCATACCACCCTGCCAGTAACTCGCGTGGGAGGTATAATTCCACCCTACTACAAGGAGAAACATGACTATACCGGTACACCAGTACCAGCTAAGCCAGAACCGGGGCACCACAAAATGGATGCTGCCAGTCACTGACACAAGTCTGGCCTCCTGCTGCTGGATGAAACTCCGGCAGGGGAAGCCTGGACAATAGGGTTCCTGTCACAGGGAGGTGCGACCACCTCCCAGACAGGCTTAGTGTATTAGGGCTGGGTGGGTGCACTCCAAGAGTGCTTTAAAGTCCTGCACTGGGGGCAAATGTTGGTATCCCTGTGCATAGTCCAGTTCAAACTGGTTGTGGCACAAAACTGGACAAAGGAAATGGGTGTAGCCTCCCCTCTTTCCTGACCCTCCCATAGGTGGGTGCCCGCGAGTTTGTCCAACCCCTTTTTGGCATCTTAACATGATTGCATCTTAGTGTTCCACTACTGTTGCTAGGTGCCTAAGAATGTTATGATGTGTATCAGCCTGTTATCACGTGAACTGTGACTGGGCAGTTGGACGAATACAAAAAAGGGGGGGGGGTCTGTCCGATCGGGAGGGTGAGAGTACCACTCAGGGAGAGTGGAAGGTTCAGCCACAGTACTGTGGCTTGACCTTCCACTCTCCCTGAGTGGTACTCTCGCCCTCCCGATCGGACAGACCCCCCCTTTTTTGTATACGTTCCTCAGCATAGCTAACCACCATGGGAGCTCGCTCTTGGTGGGTAAGACCAGTTCTATCCCCCAGGTGACACCTTCTATATTTTAAAAAGGCCACTGCACCATCCTCAATCGGGTGGTTTCACCTTTTACTTTGTCCATTCGTACTATTGATCGTCATCCCCACTTTACCTAGCCACCACAGATGGAAGGCCAGGGTCTGACTTTTGGAGAAGACGATGCAGCAGCTATTCTTAGAATACCATCAATCCTTGGTCTAGAGAATGACACTGCCACTGGAAGTAACTCAGCCGACTGACAGACCCTTTCAGACATGAAAAGGGAATGGGTGAGGATCTCACTATATGGGGCACTCATGGCGGAGTATTTCAAGGCCAAGATTGCACCCAATGGACTAATTGTAAAAAACTTTCCAAGAATCTTCTGGGAGGACGGCTAATACAAAATCGAATGGTCCCTAATATACTGGAAATGTACGCATGACCTTCTCATCTTGATTGTTAACACAGCTAAAAGTCTAGCTGATGAATTACTCAGCCGTATTCAAATCGCTGAGAGTGCACTCAAGAGTGCCATTCCTAACCCGGGCTTACAACCAAACTAGCTGAGCTCAATAAAGAACTAGCTGAGCATAAGGAGTACCTTATGAAACAAAAGGTTACCAAGCTACAGAAAGACATCCAACGCTTTTCAAAAGAAAAAGTCTATCCCTATCTGAAGGAGGACTACGTCCCACCGGGGACAGGCTACCTCTCTGACTCAAGCGCTACCTCTTCAAGAAGAGGATCCAATAGTGACAGTAACTCCAGTGGAGATGACTGGCAGCCCCAACAACGATGGGGGAAACGAGGAGGAAGACATGGGCAGCACTTCTATCCACACCCCCCCTACCAGGGTCCTCCGTTCTGGCAGTACCCCCAGTTCCCACATGCTTTACCACCTTATGTCCCACATTATCCACCACAATTTGCCCCACAAGGTGGTAACCAACCTTTTTTAGACAGAGGCTGGGGCAGAGGGTGCGGGCGCAAGCGAGGAAACGTGCCAGGCAAGAGGGTACAATGGGAAGCAACTCTGGCCCAGGGGATGGACACCAGGAGCAGAACCGCCCGGAAGTGAGTTTGGTGGTCAATTTGTCTGCACGCCAACTCACACTCAATGAGAAAAAGGTCTTACAGAAAGGTCTCGGGTTTGTCCCGACCCCGAAAATAGACCAGTTTCAACAATTGTGCGAACTACAAAAGTTTTTCACAAGATTAGACTAAGGGCCTTCTTTGATGGGAGACCGAACGAGACCATTGAGGATTCAGGCCTCCATAATCCTTCTACTTTCACTCCCCACAGTGGGATGGTCCCCAATGAGATTCTTACTTATGAATAGGCAGTGCTCAAGGAAATCAGGGCATTGCACTGGCATAACAACCATCAGAACATCTCTAAGGTAGAGATGCAGATACTGGACTCACTAGCCAACGACCCTTCAATAACAATCAAGCAGGCAGACAAGGGCGGTGCTACCGTCCTCATGAACACGACTGACTATGACACAATTCTGTGACCACTTCCTCCAGCCCTTGGTTAAGTACATTCCTTCCTATATTCAGGACACCACTGATGTCCTACGTCTACTAGACGAATTCCAGGATGGTACCCAGATTGACTTTCTAATCACCCTGGACGTGGAGGCCCTCTACACCAACATCCCACAGAGGGCTACACTAGGGGTGATTGAAGAGAACCTGAATGCTGAGTCATGGACATCACCAACTCCGCCGGATTTTATAATGGAATGTGCGACTCGAGCACTTACCGAGAACTTTTTTGAGTTCATGGGCCAGTATTATCATCAAACTCAGGGTACCTCGATGGGGAGCACATTTGCCCTTTCCGTGGCGTGCCTGTACATGGCCGACTTTGAGGGCAAACATATTCACCAACGGATGAACCCCTACCTCGCTAACATCAAATTGTGGAAGAGGTTCATCGACGATATTCTGATTTTCTGGGTTGGCAATAGGGAATACTTCAATAGATTCTTTGGATGGATTAACTCTCTTAATCCTTACCTGAATTTTACCATGACGGCCTCCCCTTCACAGATCTCCTTCCTAGACTTGCCGATCAGGCTCACCGAAGGGCAACTGAGTACAACTATGTTCAGAAAACCCACAGATCGGAAAAGTCTCCTCCATTTCACCAGCCACCATCCAAAAGCGCTGCGGGTCAACCTACCATTTGGGCAGTTCTTGAGAGTTAGGCGCAATTGTAGCAGCCTTACTGACTATAAGACCCAATCTACCATCCTGTCCAGGAATCTGATTGACAGGGGCTACCCTAGTAGAGAAATAGCCAGAGCTCAGGAAAGAGCTCAAAACAACCACAGGGGAGGCAGCCTACGCAGCATTCCTACTCCCTGCTGACGAGAGGCAACAATCTCGAAACACGTGTCCAGGGATGGCCAACGCAACAGATTTTTTGCTCAAGACCCAGGCAGAGGCGCACCCGCTGATGCTCACTTCATGGACCACAGTGCTTTGGGGCAACACGCTGGTAGGACAAGCAGTGAGCGACCCATTGGACTTTCTTTTATATTCAGGCTCCCTTGAGCCGGTGGGGCTGACAAGCCCAGGTTACGCTCCTGCGTGCTACGAGCGGTACCAGACCTGAAGATATTTTTGGCAGCCTACGCAGCACCCCTACATACATTCCTACTCCCTGCTGACGAGAGGCAACAACCTCGAAACACGTGTCCAGGGATGGCCAACGCGACTGATTTTTTGCTCAAGACCCAGGCAGAGGCGCACCCGCTGATGCTCACTTCATGGACCACAATGCTTTGGGGCAACACGCTGGTAGGACAAGCAGTGAGCGACCCATTGGACTTTCTTTTATATACAGGCTCCCTTGAGACGGTGGGGCTGACAAGCCCAGGTTACGCTCCTGCGTGCCACGAGCGGTACCAGACCTGAAGATATTTTTGGCAGCATACGCAGCACCCCTACATACATTCCTACTCCCTGCTGACGAGAGGCAACAACCTCGAAACACGTGTCCAGGGATGGCCAACGCGACTGATTTTTTGCTCAAGACCCAGGCAGATGCGCACCAGCTGATGCTCACTTCATGGACCACAATGCTTTGGGGCAACACGCTGGTAGGACAAGCAGTGAGCGACCCATTGGACTTTCTTTTATATTCAGGCTCCCTTGAGCTGGTGGGGCTGACGAGCCCAGGTTACGCTCCTGCGTGCCACGAGCGGTACCAGACCTGAAGATATTTTTGGCAGCCTACGCAGCACCCCTACATACATTCCTACTCCCTGCTGACGAGAGGCAACAACCTCGAAACACGTGTCCAGGGATGGCCAACGCGACTGATTTTTTGCTCAAGACCCAGGCAGAGGCGCACCCGCTGATGCTCACTTCATGGACCACAATGCTTTGGGGCAACACGCTGGTAGGACAAGCAGTGAGCGACCCATTGGACTTTCTTTTATATTCAGGCTCCCTTGAGCCGGTGGGGCTGACAAGCCCAGGTTACGCTACTGCGTGCCACGAGCGGTACCAGACCTGAAGATATTTTTGGCAGCCTACGCAGCACCCCTACATACATTCCTACTCCCTGCTGACGAGAGGCAACAACCTCGAAACACGTGTCCAGGGATGGCCAACGCGACTGATTTTTTGCTCAAGACCCAGGCAGAGGCGCACCCGCTGATGCTCACTTCATGGACCACAATGCTTTGGGGCAACACGCTGGTAGGACAAGCAGTGAGCGACCCATTGGACTTTCTTTTATATTCAGGCTCCCTTGAGCCGGTGGGGCTGACGAGCCCAGGTTACGCTCCTGCGTGCCACGAGCGGTACCAGACCTGAAGATATTTTTGGCAGCCTACGCAGCACCCCTACGTACATTCCTACTCCCTGCTGACGAGAGGCAACAACCTCGAAACACGTGTCCAGGGATTGCCAACGCGACTGATTTTTTGCTCAAGACCCAGGCAGAGGCGCACCCGCTGATGCTCACTTCATGGAGCACAATGCTTTGGGGCAATACGCTGGTAGGACAAGCAGTGAGCGACCCATTGGACTTTCTTTTATATTCAGGCTCCCTTGAGCCGGTGGGGCTGACAAGCCCAGGTTACGCTACTGCGTGCCACGAGCGGTACCAGACCTGAAGATATTTTTGGCAGCCTACGCAGCACCCCTACATACATTCCTACTCCCTGCTGACGAGAGGCAACAACCTCGAAACACGTGTCCAGGGATGGCCAACGCGACTGATTTTTTGCTCAAGACCCAGGCAGAGGCGCACCCGCTGATGCTCACTTCATGGACCACAATGCTTTGGGGCAACACGCTGGTAGGACAAGCAGTGAGCGACCCATTGGACTTTCTTTTATATTCAGGCTCCCTTGAGCCGGTGGGGCTGACGAGCCCAGGTTACGCTCCTGCGTGCCACGAGCGGTACCAGACCTGAAGATATTTTTGGCAGCCTACGCAGCACCCCTACGTACATTCCTACTCCCTGCTGACGAGAGGCAACAACCTCGAAACACGTGTCCAGGGATTGCCAACGCGACTGATTTTTTGCTCAAGACCCAGGCAGAGGCGCACCCGCTGATGCTCACTTCATGGAGCACAATGCTTTGGGGCAATACGCTGGTAGGACAAGCAGTGAGCGACCCATTGGACTTTCTTTTATATTCAGGCTCCCTTGAGCCGGTGGGGCTGACGAGCCTAGGTTACGCTCCTGCGTGCCACAAGCGGTACCAGACCTGAAGATATTTTTGGCAGCCTACGCAGCACCCCTACATACATTCCTACTCCCTGCTGACGAGAGGCAACAACCTCGAAACACGTGTCCAGGGATGGCCAACGCGACTGATTTTTTGCTCAAGACCCAGGCAGAGGCGCACCCGCTGATGCTCACTTCATGGACCACAATGCTTTGGGGCAACACGCTGGTTGGACAAGCAGTGAGCGACCCATTGGACTTTCTTTTATATTCAGGCTCCCTTGAGCCGGTGGGGCTGACGAGCCCAGGCTACGCTCCTGCGTGCCACGAGCGGTACCAGACCTGAAGATATTTTTGGCAGCCTACGCAGCACCCCTACATACATTCCTACTCCCTGCTGACGAGAGGCAACTACCTCGAAACATGTGTCCAGGGATGGCCAACGCGACTGATTTTTTGCTCAAGACCCAGGCAGAGGCGCACCCGCTGATGCTCACTTCATGGACCACAATGCTTTGGGGCAACACGCTGGTAGGACAAGCAGTGAGCGACCCATTGGACTTTCTTTTATATTCAGGCTCCCTTGAGCCGGTGGGGCTGACGAGCCCAGGTTACGCTCCTGCGTGCCACGAGCGGTACCAGACCTGAAGATATTTTTGGCAGCCTACGCAGCACCCCTACATACATTCCTACTCCCTGCTGACGAGAGGCAACAACCTCGAAACACGTGTCCAGGGATGGCCAACGCGACTGATTATTTGCTCAAGACCCAGGCAGAGGCGCACCCGCTGATGCTCACTTCATGGACCACAATGCTTTGGGGCAACACGCTGGTAGGACAAGCAGTGAGCGACCCATTGGACTTTCTTTTATATTCAGGCTCCCTTGAGCCGGTGGGGCTGACGCGCCCAGGTTACGCTCCTGCGTGCCACGAGTGGTACCAGACCTGAAGATATTTTTGGCAGCCTACGCAGCACCCCTACGTACATTCCTACTCCCTGCTGACGAGAGGCAGCAACCTCGAAACACGTGTCCAGGGATGGCCAACGCGACTGATTTTTTGCTCAAGACCCAGGCAGAGGCGCACCCGCTGATGCTCACTTCATGGACCACAATGCTTTGGGGCAACACGCTGGTAGGACAAGCAGTGAGCGACCCATTGGACTTTCTTTTATATTCAGGCTCCCTTGAGCCGGTGGGGCTGACGAGCCCAGGTTACGCTCCTGCGTGCCTCAAGCGGTACCAGACCTGAAGATATTTTTGGCAGCCTACGCAGCACCCCTACATACATTCCTACTCCCTGCTGACGAGAGGCAACAACCTCGAAACACGTGTCCAGGGATGGCCAACGCGACTGATTATTTGCTCAAGACCCAGGCAGAGGCGCACCCGCTGATGCTCACTTCATGGACCACAATGCTTTGGGGCAACACGCTGGTAGGACAAGCAGTGAGCGACCCATTGGACTTTCTTTTATATTCAGGCTCCCTTGAGCCGGTGGGGCTGACGAGCCCAGGTTACGCTCCTGCGTGCCACGAGTGGTACCAGACCTGAAGATATTTTTGGCAGCCTACGCAGCACCCCTACATACATTCCTACTCCCTGCTGACGAGAGGCAGCAACCTCGAAACACGTGTCCAGGGATGGCCAACGCGACTGATTTTTTGCTCAAGACCCAGGCAGAGGCGCACCCGCTGATGCTCACTTCATGGACCACAGTGCTTTGGGGCAACACGCTGGTAGGACAAGCAGTGAGCGACCCATTGGACTTTCTTTTAACCACAGGGGAGGACTCCTGTAACAAAGGTTACCTAACCTGAAAGAGTACAACCCAATGACATGTGTTACCACATTTACGCCAGCCTCCAACGAAATTAAGAAAATCATCAAGTGCCACTGTCAGATCCTGAACACGGGGAATCTTGCTCTTGAACTACCCCGGTTCGCATTCAAGAGATCAAGGAATATAAAGGACATACTGATTCAGACCAGACCCAAGAAACTGGGCACAGTGTCACAAACCACCCTGTGGCAACTACCACCAGTAAAGGGGCACTACCCCTGCGGGACGTGTAGCGCATGCCCTTTCATTTCTGTACACAAGACTGTCCAACTCACCGAGTCCTTCACGTGGGAATTAAGGGGGCACACAAACTGCAACACACCCAACTGTGTCTACCTACTGCTATGCCCTTGTGGACTTCAAAATGTGGGGATGACCACCCGACCCATCAAAACACGCATCTCCGAACATCGTAGTAACTTTCGTTGCAAAAAGAACAACACCAAGATGTGCAGGCACTTCATAGAAATGAAACACACAGCTGACTCCATCAAGTGATTGGTACTAGAAGCTAGCCCTAACACATCTAAACAGAATTTGTTCTTCAAAGAGCAAAGGTGGATACATCGATAGGCCCAGACAGAACGAGACTCAACGAGGATATCCCTCAGAGCTCTTTATGAGCTATCTGCACCATGCCTCGCTTTGATTCTCTAAAACCTGGTCCTGTTTTATAAGGGGGTACCGGTGATGACTCGGTTATGACTGATTTAGGCTGCCACTTGTCTGCCCTTATATATCACTATGATCCTCCTGTTGTGCCCCCGCCCCACCCAGGTATGTCCAAAAACGGGGGGGTTTATACGGGTTAGACTTGTTAATCCCCACCCCATTCTAGGATACACTCGCTCCACCCTGAGGGGTCTATGACTGCTAGTCTGGTCATCGAGCCCTTTTAAGTTGGGATGAGAGTTTGTTATCTTGGCTGATGTTTACCCCCCACTCACTCACGCCTTGCCCCCTTTATCGCGTCACAATTGCCACAGAGACAAGGGCGCTGATGTCCAAATACCCTTTTGTCTCATTCTCTCTTGTGATGTGGTCCACTCTATAACACCACTCCATGATGGCCGCCAACCGTACTCTATTTATCTCCTGAGTATTGGGATACTGCCAGAGTTCTAAGCAATGAGAGCTTTTGTCCAGTTCTCCGGTTTGCTGTCTAGCAGACCTAAACAGCACGTTACATTCACCTATGCATTTAGGGCATCATCATCCCGTTACCCACTTTACACAAGTCTCCTGAAACACTAGGCACCACTTTAAGATGGCCGCCCACCTCAACTACCTTTCTCATGTGACATGCGGCCTGACACTACTTCCGGTAGTCCCCGTGGGCGGGATCTGCCCCCTTCACACAATAAAAATCATGGCCGCCGACCTGAATTTTACTACCCGGTCCAGGCGGGGAGGGGTAGGCTAAGCAGCGTCGACATGGGAGCCTTGAAGTAAGTGCAAGCAGCGTGCGCGCAGACTAACGCTTCTTTCTACACTCTCACCCGTTTTTAAGCTCTTTCGCCGTGTCTCCACATGCCTGGACGGCTAGTGTGCCTTCCGTACTTGCCTCTTGGTGTTAGACGGACAGGAGCCGCCTCGGCACACTGCACACTGCGAGATAAAGCTCTCCATCACAGCCTCGCTAGTTTTACATGCCTTGTAAAACGCTCGCCCAGATTACACTGTTTAACAACACCCGCCTCACTCCAGGGTTGCTGGTATGGGCATTTTGTACTAGGTGCTTTTTTAAGGCACACTCATAAGTTAAGGGCATTAACCAGAGTATCGGGATGTTAGCCATGAGTGTTCTTATGCCATAGGATGGGCATTTAAGCGGTGGTTGTCTGCATAGGCACATCTACTGTGATGAGCACTGCTATTGTTATAGGCACTTCACCAGAGTACCGGAATGTTGGCTGATTGCAGATATCCTGCCATACTGACCTTGTGCCCTCTTTTAGGGTATAATTATCATGACTCTCTCTCTCACCCCTGCATTGCCTCGCCCCCCAGCCATCACGCTGTATAGCGACGGTGACATGCTTCAACAATATGGTTTTTTGATGACATCTTACACTTAGGGAACATAGATCTATGGTTTTCCCGTCCACAACTTCCAGCTGAAGTCCGTCCTAATGCGTGTACTCTCTATACACACGAGAAGCATATATGTTCCTAACGTGCCGCATCGCCCTCAGCACAACTATTGGCTGGGTGGACTGCCGCCTGAGGATGAATCAGCGCTTGTGACATCTAGTATGTTGTTCTTTTTCTCTCTTTACTTTTTCCGTTTTTAGCCTTAGCTACAGAGGCTTTACTCCTGATGTACTACCCGTTGGGTACTGTTGTTGCTTATAAATCTTGACCATTAGATGAGTTGGGTTTCTCATGAGACCGACCAGAAGGCTGCTGCACTTGTTTTTAATTGTGCTCATCCACAGGGGCATACCACTCACTGTGCTCTCTGTGGTGAGTACCCACTGCTGTTTTTAATCACATGCTAGCGGCACTCTCATTAGTATGTCACTGTGTGTACCAGGTCACTTTGAGTATGGTTATTGTACCTTACCTGCTTTTGATATGCTTCCTTTGTCTCCCAATATAGGCAAGGATCAGTGTAACACAGGTACTTCATTCCATAATCCGTAATGAGTTATTGATACTTGGGTAGATCAAGTTCTGTAGACAGATTGTTTTCCCTTTGATAGGTCCTGATGAATCGCGCGTCATTGTACTTTAGCGAGAAACATGTCGACCACTTTCTACACTTACTAGTCTAGTCTCGAGCCAGAAAACATAATTTTCCAGCGAGTACAAACCAGTTTCATATTTTAATTGAAGCAAGAGACCACCCGAATAAAGTTTGCTTCTGGTACCCTTTACCTCATTTTAACTCACTTCTCTGTCTACACCACCTTGGCCCCTCACCCGCACTTCACCTAAAGGCAGTTGGATGAAAAGATCTCCGCTAAAGAACCCCTCTCTGAGGTGTTGCCCATTGGGGATTGCACCGCCTACCCAACGAGGAGCATTGCCTATGATGAAGCATGACACCTGCAAGGGTGTGTGAGGCCATTATATCCAACAAAATGGATACCCCTCGGTAGGTTTCCAACTAACCTTCACCCCTACTCTACACTCCCGTGACCTACACACACACCCTCTCCAGGAACAGCCCAGTACTTTTTTGTATTAACTGGGCAGTTGGAGCCTGCTGTTACTGCTGACAAGAGCTCTTATGTGGATGGGATCTATTGAATCAATAAACTTAATTTACCACCAATTACAACTACTTCTGACCTGATTCTTACATTTGGTGACGAGGATGGGATGGCTTTGATGAGAAAGATCTCAACATTACCTCTACTTATCAATTGAAATCCATTTTACAAGAACCCTGATTTCTACTTTTCAAAGGTACTGTTTTCATTTTATTTCTTATTTGGATTTCTCTTTCAGACTTTGAATAAATTTGAAATTCATCAAGAAAATGTCTCAATTGAAAAGGGTTACTTCATTATTTGATAATCCTTCCAGAGAAAGTTTTGGAATTTGCAAAAGGAATTTCATATTACTTCAACTTTAATTTATACATTGGAAACCTTCAACCGAAACTCCAACTTACCACCAGATTCTGTTAGATGAAAGCTCGAAAGATTTAACGGCATTCGTCACCCCTTTTGGCACATTTAGATTTGCAAGACTTCCTTTTGGCCCTGTGTCAGCGGCCTCAGTCTTTCAAAGGACATTAGAAAATGTGCTAACAAAACTCACAGGAGTTAGGGTGTATCAAGATGATATCCTGATATTTGGTGAAAATGACAAGGGAGAGGATGAGAGACTTTTTATGGTTTTAGATAGGTTAAATGAACACGGTTTAACAGTGAAGATTGAGAAATGTAAATTCAGGAGAAGTTCAATTGAATATTTGGGCCACACTATTTCGAGAGGGGGTGTTATGCCTAAGGAAAGTTTAATCGTAGCCATTCAGAACATGCCTCTGCCTACCAACAAAGAAGAATTGATGAGCTTTTTAGGTATGGCGAAGTATTATAGTAAATTCATTAATGGGTTTGCTTCTTTGTGTGTTCATATGAGGACCCTACTCCGGAAAGGTTGTGAGTTTCTTTGGGACGATAACTGTGAACAAGAATTCTGTACCCTCAAAGAGAAGTTAAAAGCTGCTCCCAAGTTATGTAGTTTTGACCCAGAAAAGAAGTCTATTTTGATTACGGATGCAAGTTTAAAAGGGCTTGGAGCTGTGTTGGTGCAAAAATCTGAATCAAAAGAACAAGTTATACTGTTCTTGTCCAGGGGCCTCATTTATGAGAAATGACGCATCGCTGCGTGAAAGCAGCGATGCGTCACTTTTCATTGCGCCCTCCTTGCGACATTCCTGATGCGTCATAATTACAGTATGACGCATCATGTCGCAAGGAGTTACAGATACGTCAGTATTTCTGACGTATCTGTAAGCGCAAAAGTGACGCATTGCTGGAGTTTGTCACAAAAGTGACGCAACTCCAGCAATGCGTCCTTTCACATGGGGCAAGCCCCATGTGCAAGGGCCTGCGTCAGTCTTACGTCTGCTGTGAGGCAGGCGCAAGATTTTGACGCAACGGCGTCCTAAAAGTGACGCAGTGAAATCTCATAGATTTCACTGCGCCACTTCTACGACCCTTCCTTGCGTCAATACGCCCCCGTGCATACATTATACCTGCCGCAGGTATAATGTGGCGCAGGGGTTTACCAAGTGACGCATCTACATAGATGCGTCACTTTGTAAATATGGCGCAACAAGGCGCATTTTGTACGCCACTGGTGCGTCACAAAAAGTGACGCACCGGCAGCGTAAAAGTGACGCAGAGCTTCATAAATGAGGCCCCAGGAGTCTAAGAGGGGCTGAGCTACGCTACTCTGTAGTCGAAAGAGAAGCTTTAGCTGTGTATTGGTCAATTAAGAAGCTAAAGAATTTGTTATGGGGTAGTGAGTTTGAGATCAGGACCGACCACAAGCCTTTGTGTGAAATTTTTACAAAGAAAGGCATAGATGCTGTCTCAAGTCGCATCACAAAATAGGTTGTTGGGTTGCAAGACGACAATTTTGACGTTCAATATTTACCTGGCATGGAAAACAAAGTAGCAGATACTTTGTCTAGGCTTGTTAGCAAAGATGATTTGGATGGTGATAATGAAATTGAACAAGATGAGGAAATGGTTTGTGTCATTGATGAGAAAATAATTGACAGAGAAAGATGGGAGAAGACTTTAAAGGAAGATTCTGTTTTAACTAAAGTCTTACAAAACATCAATATGGGTTGGAGATACAAACCAAAAGATAATGAAAATTTGGAGAGATGTTGGCACGTTAGGGACCAATTATCTGAGCATAATGGGTTACTTCTCAGGGTTTTGAGACTTGTTCCTCCCAGTTCCATTAGAAAAGAACTTATCTCACTCGCACATAAGACACATCAAGGCATATCCAAAACAAAAGAAACCCTCAGGTTGTCGTATTGGTGGCCAGGGATGGATTTACAGGTAGAATGTAAAATCAGAGATTGTATTGAATGTGCTTTGAGTGAAAGGGTAGTTATGCCTAAAGTACAACCTATGATCATAAGAGATAGACCTGATGCACCTTGGAAAGAGGTTGGGCTGGATATTCTTGGTCCAATACACTCCTCAGGTACTGAATGGTAAGTTTTTCTTTTGGTTGATTTCTACTCCAGGTGGCCTGAGATAGGCATTTCTCAGGGAATTGAAACCAAAAATGGTATTTCATTTTTAGAAAAACTTTTTGCCAAGGACCTTCAACCCTCCTCACGGATAACGGTGTACAGTTTGTATCCAGGGAGATGAAATTGTTTTTATCCAGACATGGTATTAAGCATAAAAGATCCTCTTTATATCACCCAGAAACAAATGGAATGGTTGAGAGGTTTAACCGTGTATTAAAGGAGACTATAGGCATGGCTCGAACAACAGGTATGGATTGGCGCACTCAAATTTGGAAAAGGTAGGGGCTTATAGGTTGTCGCCACATGCTGTCACGAAAAGGACTCCTTTTGAACTTTTTAGGGCTAGATGTTCAAGAACGTTGGTTACACCTCCCTGGGTTAATGACATTCAACCAAACAAATTCTCTGAAAATCAAAAAAATAATCTATACTAATATAATAAAGAGAGAGCCCAAACCTTTGAGGCGGGTAATCTCAGGAACCACAGCACCAATCACAACACCCAATTCACTGTTGGAAAGGGCAGTTGCAGCAGAAAGACATAGGATATGCAGACGCCCACCATATACATTTAAAAGGTAAAAGAACCGTGCCAGCAAAGTAGTCCCTTGTGGGCGTGTCTGCGTTGTGCTGTGGGCGTGTGCTGGCGGCGTGACAAACGCTGGCGGCATGTGGTACGTTCCGCCCTTCATGCCATGTCACATATCGTGTGCTGTGGGCGTGTGCTGGGGGCGTGGGCGTGTGCCGGGGGTGGGATTACGGGGAAAACAGTGAGCGTTGTGCCCAATATTTCATTGTTTTTTATTCCCAGGTTCTGTGCATTCCAGCTCCGGGTGTCCACCCTGCTCCCTTTAAATACCCCTGCACCTCATAATCATAACCCACCCTTACTCCTTAAAATACCCCAACACCCTTAAACACTAACCCATCTTAACCCTATAAATATACCCTGTACCCCAAAACCCAAACCTATCCCTAAACCCTAAAAATACCCCTGTACCCCAAAACCCAAACCTAGCCCTGAAACCTATAAATACCCCTGTACCTCAAAACCCAAACCTACCCCTGAACCCTAAAAATACCCCTGTACCCCAACACCCAAACCTAGCCCTGAACCCTAAAAATACCCATGTACCCCAAAACCCAAACCTACACCTGAACCCTAAAATACCCCTGTACCCTAAAACCCAATCCTAGCCCTGAACCCTTAAAATATCCCTGTACCCCAAACCCCAAACCTACCCCTGAACCCTAAAAATACCCCTGTACCCCAACACCCAAACCTACCCCTGAACCCTAAAAATACCCCTGTACCCCAAACAAAACCCAAACGTAGCCATGAACCATAAACATAACCCTGTACCCCAAAACCCAAACCTACCCCTGAACCCTAAAATACCCCTGTACCCCAAAACCCAAACCTAGCCCTGATCCCTTAAAATACCCCTGTACCCCAAAACCCAAACCTACCCATGAACCCTAAAAATACCCCTATACCCCAAAACCCAAACCTAGCCCTGAACCCTAAAAATACCCCTGTACCCCAAAACCCATACCTATCCCTAAACCCTAAAACTACCCCTGTACCCCATAACCCAAAACTATCTGAACCCTTAAAATACCCAAACACCCCAAAACATATACCTCAGTACCCCAAAACATATACCCCTATACCCATACTTACCTTATCCAAACATTTAAAAAAACATGCTTTTACCATTCATGCATTTACAACAAATTTTGTTGTAAATGTATGCGTGGTAAAAGCATATAAAATGTAATGCCATGCGTTATAATGGCATTGCGTAGTCATGGTACTTTCGTAATGAAAGTATGCGGAGTGATGGTATGCGGAAAGAAAGTTGCGGAATAATGGGTGTTTACCCTCCCCCGATAAGTACATTGGTGGCACGGCGGCCCACATCTCCAGCAACATACTCATATTTTTTCACGAGCACCGACATACACTTTTAGACACACCTCCCGCCACAAGTTCTAGGATTGCGAACTTTAGAGCTGGGGAGCTACGTTCGAATCTCCGCATCAGCTCAACATCCTGTGATTCCAGGCAAATCGCTTAGTCTCCCCGTGCCTACCACAATTGAATGTGTTCTTCTATAATGTAAATTGTGCTCATGCCATGTTGTCGAGTTCGCGCTATATAATATTGCAAGGAAAAATAAAGTAGGAAAACTCGAGTTCACACACTACTGAACGCGCACTCTTAAGTGCATCGGCAGTGCAATGTGATTCGGAGCGTTTCACACATATAATTCAATCTAAGAAAATTGAAGACAGAAAGAGGTTTTATGATTTTAGAAATTGTGTAAAAACAACTTCTGTGAAAGTGGGAGATTGGGTGCTTATTAAAAATCCATCCAAGAACAAAATCATCTTCTAAATTCTTAAAGCCTATTCAAGTCATCAAAATATTTCAAAATGCTGTTAAAACTGCTGAGCATCGCATTTGGAATTTGAACAGGGTAGTGGTGGTTAGCAAAGACTTTATCTGTGCTCCTGATCATTCTAGTTCAAAAGGATATACTAATGAACGCTCTTCTGCAATTGCTGACAGTGTCCGCAGATTTGCTAGAGTTTCGTCTCCTCCTAAATTCTTGAAAGATTTTGTTAAATAGTTTTCTTATTATATGTTTTATTAAATTATTGTTTGTTTATAAAGAATGGGGATATGTGGCATCTTAACATGATTGCATCTTAGTGTTACACTACTGTTGCTAGGTGCCTAAGAATGTTATGATGTGTATCAGCTTGTTATCACCTGAACTGTAACTGGGCAGTTGGAGCCTGCTGTTACTGCTGACAAGAGCTCTTATGTGGATGGGATCTATTGAATCAATAAACTTCATTTACCACCAATTCTAACTACTTCTGATCTGATTCTTACACCCTTCCTTGGGTATAAAGTAGGAGCCCCTGGCTACAGGACTTTAGATATCCCTGGACGAAACTCTGAAACTGAATCATGGAACTTCGACGATCTGTTCAATGCCAGATGACTGAAGAATCTCCCTGGGAGTAAAGGAGTTACTCCCCTGCTTGGCAGGCACCGAAAACGCAATGGTCCGGTTTGCATCTCCGAAGCTCCTGAGGACTCCGAAGAATTTTGCAACACAGGACGTGAGTTCCTGTGGTCTCTGAGGTCGATCTGCACGCTCAGAAACTCTGAGGCCTGTATTCCTTGCCAAGATCGTGTAACCCGAATCCCTGGACACCGAAACCATTTGCAGAAGCATCAGCTTTGAGCCAACATCTGCAGCTGAGATTTGGATTGCTTGTAGCCCCAACCCCGAGCAACCTTTGCACTGAAGATTGCCAGCCTACACTTGACGAGTGTTCCATGAGCTGGCCCTTTGTGTTTGCGCTTGAGGTCCCTTCCCGATCCCTGGTCCATCAACTGGTGGGTCCCTGTGAAGGTAACACTAACATTGATTGGGCTTCCCTTGTTGCTCCAGACGTGCCTTGACTCTCCATCACTTGTGGAGTCCACTGGACCTTGCAGGTCCGCACCGTAGCCTCTTTTCTTCTCCTGCGTGGGATGCTGTTGCCAAGTTTTGTTGGGTCCAATCCGGGCACCAACACTGCAGCACTCGACATCCTTTGTGGGACAACTCGGATCCAGCTCCTGGTTGTCGTCGACACCTCCTGGTCCTCGTGGATGTAGAATCAAGAAGCACCTCTTCACACCTCAAGCAGCCGACATCGGTGGGCATTCTTCTACCGTGCCCCTGGTCACTGGCTAGTGACCCAGACTCTGTCCCCTCTGCTTTCAGGTTCCTCACATCTTTGATCCAGGCTTGGATCACACCGGACACTTCTCTCCTCGACGGCAGCAGCACTTTGCAGCAGATCGCCATTGATATCAATGACGATTCCTGACACCAAAAGACACCTATGCACCCGGCTTCCCTGGGTGAGGTAACTCGAGTACTCCATATGCTCCCATGGGTGTTGGCCCTAGAACCCCTTAAGTCTAAAGGGGTTTGCTCAAAGTACTCTCCTAAGTGTCCTTAATTTCCAACCGCGACTTTCCCCATAGAAGATAACGGCAATTCGCGGCTGTGTTCTTACACTGCACGCATCCCCCGTAGGTCCCCTGTATCACTACCTTGAGTGGTTCGTTGTAGTCCCAGCGATTCTACAGGCTCTAGGCCTTTTGTCTAGTCAAGTTCTTATACCACTTTCTCAGTATATGGTTCGGCCAACCTCCGGGGCCTGTCATATATTGTGTAAATTTACTGTGAGAACTTGATTGTAATTTATGTGCTTTAACCTCTAATCTCATAAAGAGATTAGTAGGGAGTGTCTAGTAATAAATGCATATATTTTATATATATACCTGGTGTGGTTCTCCTTTTATTTGGTCATTCAAGAGATTATAGACTGGTAAAACAAACTGCTTTACATTCCTTCAAGACTTAGCCTGAAGGCTGCTCTCCATAGCTACCCCTAGGATAGCTTTCAATAAAGCGTGTCTTTAACCTGCCATCAATAAGGGTTGTTTGGACTGGTACAAAGTGCCCACTATAACTAGTGGACAGCACATACCAGGCCAACTTCTCACAATATCCCCGAGAGAAGCAGCCATCCCCCTTAGGCTTCGCCTTATCCAATTGAAAATTCTACATAGAACTTATTTTACAGGTGTAATGTTAGGGAAGATAGGGCCAATGCCAATGCAATCACAAAGCCACATTCTACCACCCAATATGGGAGTGTCCCCATGTACAAACTCTATGGGAGAAGGCTACAACACACATGCAGAGAGCACTAGGGAAAGAGATTATTTTAGCACCCCAACCGGGAGGCTACAGACCTTACAGAAGTGGAACAACAAATGACCACTCTGGGAAACACACAAGTGAAACGCCCAATTGCAATGAAGTGGGGGGTGGAGGAGAAGCCATCACCGAAGGGTTGGGCTAAGGAATTAGTCAAATGTATGATAGCAGAAAAAGAGGTGTTCAATTCCAGTGGTTGTCCTAAAAAAAGGGATAAAAAGTGGAATAAGCGGAATGAGTACCGAGGTGAACTGTGTATCACACCTACCAAGGAGATGGAGATGAGGAAAAAATTTGGAAATATTATGGGACTGAATGACTGATTTGCTACTGATTCCTATGAAATGTACGAAGAATGTAATTGTACTGAAATGTATCCAAATCTAGAAATGTGACTTATCTGTTTATTTCAACTAATAAAAAGTTTTTTTTTAAAACAAATGGCAGAGTACATAGAGAAAACTGAGGGACGTTCCAGAAGAAACAACATGTGCTTCATAGGATACCCGGAATGGGCCGAAGATCTCTCAGCTGAGCTTTTCTTGGAGGACTGGATCGTTAACACGTTAAAGCCCAAACGACTCTCCAAATTCTTCATGATCGAATGAGCGCACAGAGCTTTGGCAGCTGCCCCACGCCCCGAGCTAATAGCCCGACTGTTTAATTACACGGATTGGCATGTGATCCTACAACATGTACGCACGCATTGCCCTCCCAGATTTGAGGACATACAGGTACTCATTTTCCCTGACTATACACAGAGGGTTTAGGATCTTCAAAATAACTTTCTGTCGATTAACAATTTGTTAAAAGAACACAATATTAAGAACAGTCTGATATTTCTGGCTAAACTCTGGATCCAACATGAAGGTCGGGTTCAGTTTTATGAATCACCACAAGCAGCAGCGTACTGGCTTAAGTCCTTGGGCCTGAGTCAAGAACGTCAGAGTCTTGAGTGGTGAGAGCGGTATGAGCCGCTCAAATAGAAACAAGGTGGGATCGACGAATCTTTCTGAGACTCCTAATGCAGAGGGAGATGCACGTATCCTGGTCTGCCCAGATGGGACATTTCAAAATGAACCGATGTTTTTGGTAACTCAGAACTCCTTTTCCAAATTATGCATGGTACCAGATACACTGAGTGATAGTACTGATGCAGGGTAGACAAACGAGATCCAGCTGTGACTGATGGGTTTGTACTGATACCAGGTTAAGACTATATAGATGACTGTATGGTTTGTTTAGGAGGGCGGATCCACTGTCTCCTGTTTGTTGGGGCTCCTTCATTATTATTACTATTATTATTAAACTTATATGTGAACATTCTGTTAAAATGTCTTTGTACTTTATGACTGGGAGAGGTCAAGAGCCCAACTTCCTCTGGATTGCTGAGTGCCTTCCCTAGTCTTGCGATTCGTAGAGTCTTGACTACTTGGGCAGTATCCACACCTAGGTTTGTTATAGTTCTTTAGTTGGTAGTGGGAGAAGCGGGGTTCAGGCCCCTTTGACCACAGGTTGAGTCGGGGGATACTGTATGTTCTGTCTAAGGGAGGATGTGGAGTGGAACCACTTGGGAAATGTAGCAATGTGTTGTTCTGATCTGTTAGAGAGCTTCAATCACCTGCTGGTACTACGAGACAGAATACTGGTCACTGCCACGCTTGGGAAGGTCCAGACTACATACACGGGGCCTCTATGGCAAGCTTAGGATCTAAATACAAATTCCCTACTTGGAATGTGAGAGGGCTAACTAGACCTGGAAAAGGAATAGGGTGCATGCATACCTCAGGATTGCTAGAGCATTTCCTCAGGAGACACAAAGTGGGAAGATTGTATCAAACACTTGAGGAGGAGGTGGCTTGGACAAGTCTTTGCCGCATCCTATTCTGGTTATGCCCGAGGGGCCCTGATTTGGGTTGCCCCAGGGGTCCTGTTCCAGAAGTCGCATGTACAGAACAGCGGCACTGCAGCCCCACTGTAACTGCTTGCGCGTCCTCTCCCAGAGCAGCATGACTGGTGAATTCTACACCCACCCAAGAAAGCATGCACTGTGATGGATGGGGTAGCTGGTGACAGTAAATGGTGCCTTCTGTCCCCATGAGAGCACAAAATGTGTTAATTTGTGACCAGTGCCCAAAAGACATGGAACATCACTGTGGCAGAGTTGACTGCTATTGCTAGTGTGGCTGTTCCTACGGCATCACACGCCGCTACTGTTGGTTATTGATGCCACCAGGGCAGAACTCACAGCTACGATTGGGCACTAGTTCCCCCAGTGAGGCACACACTGCTATGGGTTAGGACAGATGCCCATGGGGCAGCATATACTGCCACTGCTGGTAGTTGCTGAGTGTGGAAATCATCGGTATTATTCCAGGGCGCTTGTTATTGAGACTGTGGTAGTAGCACTGATTATCTCATGACCAGGTTATGGCATAACTGACGGGTGGAGGCACTTGTGCTACGATTGTTGAGAATATGTCTTCAAACTCATACTATAGGGAATGACAACCTACTCCATGTGACGGAGGATATTGCTTTAACACAGGCGGGGTGCCCCAAGTTGGCTTCCCCCGACTTTATGTAGCGTTGAAGGTTGTAGTGTACCTCTTAGGTTTTGTGGTTTTAAGAATTCTGCTGTATCTCAATCCAGGCATACACCTTTATGCAGCTCACCTCCTTCAATCCCTCTCAATTGCAGCCCTTCTAAAGTCAAACAGATGTGTCTGGTTTGGATCAATATAACTTGCAAAGGATCTAAACAAGCTATTTGTGATCCCTTTACAGGATAAAGGAAATTACAACAGGACAGCCTGTGGCTTGAAAGCAGAGGCAACTGAACAATGACTGAACTCAAGGGCCACTCCTGCAGGCCAACACAAAGCTGATAGATTCGCAGTCCACCAACCCATCCTGTATTCGGATCCGGCTACAACGCAAGTGCCCTGCATGAACTAATACCTGTGCACTGTGACAAGATATGAGACTTGTATCTGCTTCCTGACCAACCGGTATCACTGATAACAGAGAGCAAGGCTCCAATATGACCCCTAAAAAGATGATTGTTCCTGTGCAGAACACAGTAAGCATGAATAGTGAATAAGCCAATGCATAGATTGTTGTGAGAAGACATGCATTGCTGAGGCCTCGTTCCCTTCTGAATCCTCTGGTCTCCCTGTGTTGTCCCCATAAAGCAGCCTGACTGCTGTGGCTTCAGAGTCTTATCACATGGTTGCAGTGTCCTCCCCAGCCTGGGTACCCACCAATGACTACGCCACACACAGAGCTTAGCATTCCATGTATTTACTCGTCTGTATGTATCTGCAAACTCAACATTCTAAATCAGCGTTCATTGCATTCTGCTCTAAAACTTAAGTCACATTTCTACGGAGTCCACCAGGAGTCAAAAGGGTTCCATCATTGCTAACTCGCAACACACCACGGGCATATTTACAGGCCCCTATTGCAACCACAACGTCACTTCAACACCCAACGTCACCACAACACCCATTGATTTTGATGCTGCCCCATATTAACAAGGGTGGCGTAAATATGGGGCGCGCCAATATTAAGACCCGGAAAAACATGGTCTTATCTTGGTGCAACAAGGAGAAATGTTTAATTTCTCCTTGTTGTTTCCATGTGTGCTCCGTTGTGCAGCACACATAGAAACAGCAAAATGCCATTGATTGTTTATGGGCAGGGAGGTGTCTTTTCCTACACATAAACATTCATTAAAAAACATGATGTTTTGCAACTTCTATGTGCCCTGCATTAAGCAGTAGAAAATAGAAGTTACAAAACACAATTTAAACAATCTTCCCCTGCAACAAAGACACCCTTACATTATGGTGCAAGGGTGCATGCCCTGACGCTAGGCTGCTAACCTTAGCACCAGCGCAGGGGGAACCACAGGGCTGCTGTGTTTATTGTTGTAAATATGGTGCAGCCCTATGTTTAAGAAGTGGTGAAGCGCTGCGTTAAGCCAAGTAGGTTAAGGCCGGACTCCGCCACTTCTATTGTAAATATTCCCCAACATCCCCCCTCTTTTAAATGAAAAATGTTAAATGTGTGCTGGGCATAGTGCCACTACGCACACTACGCAAAATTTTGAAAAAAAAATTGTGGAAACCGGGGGCGCGTCCTGGGGGTCCGTGTGCCCTGGACAGGGGTCCCTCGTGCCTGGGCAGACTCCCTGATCTCCCCGGCCTGGTTGGAGCTCGGGAGCCCTGCAGCCCCGGAGCCCCGGAGCCCTGCAGCCCGAGCCCTGCAGTCCCCGAGCCCTGGAGCCCCGGAGCCCTGCAGTCCCGGAGCCCCGGAGCCCTGGAGCCCTGCAGCCCCAGAGCCCTGCAAGGGCAGACGGGAACCCTCCCACAGAGGCTCGGGCCGGCAGACTGGCGTCATTTCGGTCCCAGCCATCTGGTCGCCCCTCTCGCCTCGGCCATCTGGTCGTGACCAATGCTTTCCTATAGGGCGACCAGATGGCCGGGCTTCCCTGGAAGTCCCGATGAGGTGCCATTCGCCTCCCGGATCCCAGGCAGGGCTCCAGGAGGTCGGGCATGTTTGCGCCCTGGGTCCCCTCTGTCACCTTGAGTGCACGGATTACAAGAAAGGGGGGTAATTTTCCTCCGGATTACTAGGGGCAAGGGTATGCCCGGACACCCTCCCAGGAGGGCGGTTCCCTGCCGGGGACCAGATGGGCTGTGTTCCCGGGCAACACCTCCCAGGCGTCCAGGGCTCCCTCCTCCGGCCCGCGGTGTGGGTAAGTACCCGGGAAGGGCTCCATGGGTCCTGGGCCCTGCAACCCCGGAGCCCCGCACCCTTGCAGCCCCTGGAGCCCTGCAGCCCCAGAGCCCTGGAGCCCTGGAGCCTCTGAGCCCTGGAGCCTCGGAGCCCTGGAGCACTGGAGCCCTGGAGCCCTGAAGCCTCGGAGCCTCGGAGCCCTGGAGCCTCGGAGCCCTGGAGCAGGCAGATTGGCGTCATTTCGGTCCCAGCCATCTGGTCGCCCCTCGGCCATCTGGTCGCCCGCAATGCTTTCCTATGGGGCGACCAGATGGCCGGGCTTCCCTGGAAGTCCCTATGAGGTGCCATTCACCTCCCGGATCCCAGCCAGGGCTCCAGGAGGTCGGGCACGTTCGCGCCTAGGGTCCCCTGAGCCGTGCGGTGCGCACTTGTTCCCAGAAAGAGGGGTAGCCTTCCTCCGGATTACTAGGGACAAGGTACTCTGTGAGCCGATCCAGGGCTGGCAGTTCCCTGCCGGGGACCAGATGGGCTGTGTTCCCGGGCAACACCTCCCAGGCGTCCAGGGCTCCCTCCTCCGGCCAGCGGCGTGGGAAAGTACCCGGGAAGGGCTCCATGGGTACTGGGCCCTGCAACCCCGGAGCCCCGCAGCCCTGCAGCCCCGAGCCCTGGAGTCCTGGCACCCTAGAGCCCTGGAGCCTCGGAGCCCTGGAGCCCTGGAGCCCTGGAGCCCCGAGCCCTGGAGCCTCGGAGCCCTGGAGCCTCGGAGCCCTGGAGCCCTGGAGCCCTGAAGCCCTGGAGCCCTGGAGCCTCGGAGCCCTGGAGCCTCGGAGCCCTGGAGCCCTGGAGCCCTGGAGCCCTGCAGCCCAAGAGCCCTGGAAGGGCAGACGGAAACCCTCCCGCGGAGGCTCGGGGCAGGCAGACTGGTGTCATTTCGGTCCCGGCCATCTGGTCGCCCCTCTCGCCTCGGCCATCTGGTCGCGCCCAATGCTTTCCTATGGGGCGACCAGATGGACGGGTTTCCCTGGAAGTCCCCATGAGGTGCCATTCACCTCCCGGATCCCAGCCAGGGCTCCAGGAGGTCGGGCACGTTCGTGCCTAGGGTCCCCTGAGCCGTGCGGTGCGCACTTGTTCCCTGAAAGAGGGGTAGCCTTCCTCTGGATTACTAGGGACAAGGTCCTCTGGGACCCTTGTCGGCCTAGCGGTCATCAGCCGGCAGGTAGGCGGGCCAGGATGCCGCCCCAGACCTGGGTCTGTCCCTGGGACTGCCTGGGACGGGGTGCAGAGGGCCCGGGGAAGGCTTCCCCTGCGCCTCTGGGCCCTGGGAGCCACGGCACGGGCAGTGGCCCCGCCGGGCCCCGGGTCGGGTGCTAGGGCCCTTGGCCCTGTCCCCCGGCCTGCCGCACTGCCAAAGGCCCGGGACGGGGTTCCGTGTTGCCCGGGGAGCCTCCCCGTGCTTGACCGGGTTCTGGAGCTCCGTCTGGGGCCCCTGAGGGCCCCCGGGTCTGAGGGCCTTTCGGGGTCCCCTGGGAGCCTCCATGGCTCGGGTCCGCCCGGCGGCGGACGGCCGACATGCAGGTGGAGCGACCCTCCCTCGTTGCCAGGTACCCGGATCGACCCGGTCCCGTGCGCATGAATGGATTAACGAGATTCCCACTGTCCCTACCTACTATCTAGCGAAACCACAGCCAAGGGAACGGGCTTGGCAGAATCAGCGGGGAAAGAAGGCCCCGTTGAGCTTGACTCTAGTCTGGCACTGTGAAGAGACATGAGAGGTGTAGGATAAGTGGGAGGCCCTCGGCCCGCCGGTGAAATACCACTACTCTTATCGTTTTTTCACTTACCCGGTAAGGCGGGGGGGCGAGCCCCGTGGGGCTCTCGCTTCTGGCTCCAAGCGCCCGGCGCCCGCCGGGCGCGACCCGCTCCGGGGACAGTGGCAGGTGGGGAGTTTGACTGGGGCGGTACACCTGTCAAACGATAACGCAGGTGTCCTAAGGCGAGCTCAGGGAGGACAGAAACCTCCCGCGGAGCAGAAGGGCAAAAGCTCGCTTGATCTCGATTTTCAGTATGAATACAGACTGTGAAAGCGGGGCCTCACGATCCTTCTGACTTTTTGGGTTTCAAGCAGGAGGTGTCTGAAAAGTTACCACAGGTAATATTAACAAAATAATACTTATAAATATAATAAACATAGTTAAAAATATATTATAATATTTAAAATTAATAAATAATGTAATAAAAAATAATAATAATAAAAATATAATACATAGTATATACTTAATTAATATTAACTGTAAAATAATTATTTTAATAAATTATAAATAAATGAAAATATAATAAATTACAAATAAATGTATATACATAAAATAATAATATAAATAGCAATTAATAACAGTGTAAAACTAATAAAAAAAGAATTACATTTTGGATAGCGTAGGGGTAAAAATTACTATTCCCACTTCAGAGAATGCAACAGTAGAGAAAGTGTTGGATAGCGTAGGGGTAACAATTACTATTCCCACTCTAGAGAGTGCAACATTAGGGAAAGTGTTGGATAGCGTAGGGGTAATAATTACTATTCCAACTCCAAAGAGTGCAACAGTAGGGAAAGTGTTGAATAGCGTAAGGGTATAAATTACTATTCCCACTCCAGAGAGTGCAACATTAGGGAAAGTGTTGGATAGCGTAGGGGTAATAATTACTATTCCAACTCCAAAGAGTGCAACAGTAGGGAAAGTGTTGGATAGCGTAGGGGTAAAAATTACTATTCCCACTCCAGAGAGTGCAACAGTAGGGAAAGTGTTGGATAGCGTAGGGGTAACAATTACTATTCCCACTCCAGAGAGTGCAACAGTAGGGAAAGTGTTGGATAGCGTAGGGGTAAAAATTACTATTCCCACTCCAGAGAGTGCAACAGTAGGGAAAGTGTTGGATATTAAATAGATATAAACAATTTACAAATACCAATACATAATTATTAAAAACATGATGAGCAAAATATATGTAATTTAAAGAATGTATAAAAATACCATTTAAAAATATTTAATTAACAATTAATAATTAATTAACAATTAGATAATTAACAAAACAATTAATTAAAGAACATTACTTAATGACATTTAAATTACTTCCCACCCTATTCACCTATAAACCCACAACCCACTATAGAACATAATTATCAATTAATCAATTAATTAAAATTAATTACCAATTAATTAAAAATAATTACCAATTATTAAAAATTAATTTATAATTCCTACTAATTCCTAATTAATTTAACATAATTAAATTACTTCCCACCCTATTCCCCTATAAACCCACAACCCGCTACAGAACATAATTATCAATTAATTAAAATTAATTACCAATTAATTAAAAATAATTACCAATTAATAATGATAAATTTTTAATTCCTACTAATTAATAATTAATTTAACATGATTAAATTACTTCCCACCCTATTCCCCTATAACCCACAACTCGCTACAGTACTAAAATACAAAATTTAATTAAATTACATAAAATTTAATTAATAACATAATAAATACATAATAATATACACAAAAATATTTAAAAAATCGATATTAGTAACATCGAAATTATTAACATCGATATTACTTACATCGATATTTTAAACTTCGAAATTACTAATATCGATATTAAATATATCGATAATACTTACCTTCTATATTTTGTCCCTTCGATATTAAATCTTCGATATTAGTGTATATCGATATTAAAATTTCGATATTTTGTCTGCATACCGAATTCTATAACCTCTCGACTGCTAAGCGGCGGGCCATAGTCAGATTCAATATAGCTGGAACACCCCATTTCGCAAAGATGCCATCTAGTCTCATCAAGTCCCTTTAACGCAGTGTTCTGCGTTAAAGGGGTGTGCAATGGGTGTTGCTGGGGGCGTTCCCAGCAACATCCATGGCCTTTTGACACTGCCCCATATTTACGAGAAATCGTAAATCTAAGGCAGTGCCAAAAGCTTACGCCTCCCCGAGGCGTAAGGGAGGCGCACCGGGGAGAAATATCTTTATTTCTCCTCGTTTTTCCATTTTCTATGTATGCTGCATTCTGCAGCACACATAGAAAGAGTAAAGGCCTCTTGTGATTATTTTTGTACAGAGCGGTTTCCCTTTCTGTTAAAAAATAATCATCGCCGCAAGGCCGGCACCTCTGCAAAGGTGCCTGCGCTGGCGCAGGCAGGCCATTTTGCGCCGGCGCAGGGGAAAAGGACAGGAATGCGCCATATCTTATAGATACGGCGCATTCCTGCCCTTTTCTTTTGCCGTAGGGAAGCGCAGCAGGAAGGCCTGCTGCGCTTCCCTACGGGAAAATCTCATAAATGAGGCCCTATGTGTTTTAACCTGCACACCGTCTTTTGTATTTATTAACTAAAATAACAAATGTATGCCAACCAAATTTTTGTGTTTAACGTGCTTCTGCATGAAGGGGTGTGGCCCTAACCCCAGTATATTGATTGCAAATTTGAGGACCCGGAGGAATCCGAACCTGCGCAGTGCACAATAATGTCCCTAAGGCTTCTTCCGTTATCATTGTTGTATCATTCACCCAATAAACATATCTTTCAAACACGAGGAAGTTTCAATATCACTTTCTATTGAACTTGTTGCATAACATAAGCATAAATCAGTTACAAGTTGCGAATGCAATGACAATCTTCAGAAAAATGTTTCAACTTGATAAATCTCAAGGTATGTGAACAACAATAACATACTCTTTGATATAAAGCAAAAAATGATCCAATGCATTTCGGGTTGTGAAACCCTTCTTCAGTGTTATAATTGACAGAATTACTTTGAAGTTATACACATGATGGGCAACTGATAGCTGCCTCCATTCGGAACTCCAAAGTATGGGAGAACAAAGAAATAAAACCACTGTCAGTATTTGTATTTAACAAAGAGTCACAAGATCAGCAAGAATAGAATTTGCACTCACAGATCCCAATGTGTGGTGGCACAAACGCGAAGAGCAAAAAATTAAAAATATAGATCAATGGAATTAAGAAACTCGTGCGGTACTGCCATGAGCAGATGCATAAAGCCTGATGTTATCTCAACCATTTTGCATCTAGACGGCTGCTTGCCAAGAGGCATTCGAAACACAGAAGCGCGCGATGTGCACCGCTCCGGTGCTTGCCACTCCTGACTTCAAGATAGAATTCATCGTGCAGACGGACGCCTCTGAGCACGGCGTAGGCGCTGTGCTATCGCAACTCAACAACGACGGCCAAGACCAACCTGTGGCCTTTATCTCCAGAAGACTCCTCCCTCTGGAACAGCGATGGAGTACCATCGAGCGAGAAGCCTTCGCTGTGGTCTGGGCCTTGAAGAAGTTGAGGCCATACCTTTTTGGCTCTCACTTCCTGATTCAAACCGACCACCGACCCCTTCGCTGGCTCATGCAGACGAGAGGCAAAAAATCCCAAGTTGCTAAGGTGGTCCATTTCCCTACAGGGTATGGACTTTCGGGTGGAACATCGACCCGGAGTTAACCACGCCAATGCTGACGGTCTCTCCCGGTTTTTCCGCCTAAGTGACGAGAACTCCCTATAGGTTGGGTAGCTCTCCCCACTTTAAGCTGGGGGGGACGCATGTTAGACCTGTCAGCCCTAGGGTGGTCTTTCCCTATTTTTTTTCGCCCTTGCCTCATCTTTCCCACCTTATTTTTGTTGGCCTTAGGTCTCCGGGCACCTTCCCATTGCTAAACAATGCTACGGTGCAGGTGCTCTGCCCTACCGATATGTCTGCCACAGGCCCCTGCTACTGCGGAGTGGACTTGATAGTAGCACTCTAGTTGCCAGGAGCTGGCTGGAACCCTTAAACATTGTTGCCATACCAGCCTGCCTTCCCTGCCCATAGCTAGAGAGAGGAAGCTCCTGGAACTTCCAGAATAGGGTAGTGGTCACCAACTGCAATCTCAGAGAGTGGTCACCTGATCTGGGATTATAAAAGAAAAAGGAGGGAAACTTTCCAGTCAGTTGGGGCATCACTGACCTGGGGGACCCTACGCAGGAGACTTAGGCGGTAGGGCCCAGTCAGAAACCTATACCACTGGGGGTGACAGGGTTTAGGCGCTGCCCACCAAGCTGTGTGAGGAACACTGAACTAGCCCACTGATCTGGCCCGGCGGGAGGGGAACCCAGGGGCCACCTACAGTGACCTGCTGAGGAAACCTGTCCGCAGCCTTCAACTCAACCCCCCTCTCTTCAAGCAATCAAGAATCTGCTTCCACAAAAAGGGCGCCAGAACCACCACGCCAAGAAGAAACCTAACTGACCAGGGCTACTGGGGAACAACCAGGTACTGGGCTGTGCCATCTGTGGCCCCTCTGTTTGCACCTGAGGCCCCTGCGCTGTCCTGCCTTCACTGCCTACCCAGCACTCCCCTACTGTGCCCCCTTGAGAAGCGCTGAGGTCCTGGAAGCTATTGTGCCTTGAAGCGCTGTACCTGAGAAGCGCTATTACTCAGACTGCCTGTCCTGCTAGAACTGCTGTGGCTGCCCCCATAGCGCGTGTCACCCAAGCGCTGGGCCCCGAGGAGAAACGCTGCGAAGCCTTTCTAGCTCTGTGCTTTGAAGCGCTGAGGAGAAGCGCTGGTGGCCCCACTCACCGCCGCGACCCTTGCCACCCCGCCGGAGCCTCAAGCGCCGTTCGCAGCCTCTGCCGGCCCAGAAGCACCGATCTTATCACCCCCACGGTGGCCCCCGGGGGCCAGGAGAAGGCTGCCGAAAATCTTAGTCAGGCCGCAATCTGAGGAGAGGGCCGCTCTAGGCCCTGAAGCCTGCCTCCACCATCACATGACGGGGGCGTCGTCTTGGATCCCGCCCCCCGTCAAATGCGGCACAGCCATTGGTCCTTGCTGGCGCACCCCCATTATATGCGCCCCTATTGGCCGTGAGAGCCAGGTCCTTCCTTGTCAGCCTTCCCATTGGTCCCCCACACCGCTGACATCACGACAGGCCCGGGAACCAGCGGCTTAACCATTGGAGGGATCCGGAAGAGCCTGAGAGCCCCTCCAAGCTGTGACGCCCTCAGGGCCGGCCCTACCATCAGCGCGGGGCCCGTGCCGCCCTGCTGTGCCTGCCGCCGGCCCCTCTCACCTCGAGGCCTGCTGACATCGCTGCAAGAGGCCGAGGAGGCCTGAAGAGACCAGGTAACCCCCGGGTCGGAGGGCGGAAGGCTACAGGAGGCCCCGAGTTCGCCCCTCCCCTGGGGAATACTGTTGTTGGGCCCCGTTGGCCCTGTGAAATCCTTCCCAAGTACTGGAACTGGGCCGGAGCCCCAAGAGACACCTTTGAGGCCTAAGTTGGTCCAAGTTAACCCCTGGTTGGGGAAAGTAGTTGGTTACAGGTGACTGTTAGACCCTACTACCAGGAGTGTGGTGATTGGCTTACATAATGTTACTCCTGAGTAAGAAAATGTTTATACCTGCCGTAAGAGGAGGTTCACACTGATTTAAGGATGTTGCCTAGTTTTTAATGGAAATGTCTATTCTGGCCTGATGTAATGTTCATACTGCTTATTTATTGAGAAGCTGATTGCGACCTCATGCATCAGATCTGCCCCTGCTAAATGCAATATTGAAGGAGGTTCCCACTAGTGAATTCCTTGCAGGGGGTGATACGATATAATTTTGACAAAGCGGTTATTACCGTGTATTTTCTTACAGGTGCTGACTAGGAGCAAGACTGATGCCAGGCCTACAGTTATTTACTATTTATTATTTATTTATTTATCTATTTATGGCTGAGAAATGAAAAGTATACTCTTTCAAGGAAATGTGAATTGAGTTAATGCTATCTTGATTACCTGATCGCCCCGAATGGTCTATCAGCCGTGACCTTAATCCAGATAAAAGTACATTGTTTTAATCAATCTCACTGGTGTGGTCTCAGTCATTGTGTGTGTTACCTGTCTCAGTGGATGTGTGTGCTGCGTGGTCACTTTACACCTTAGCTTCGGGTGCCTACCTGCTCGAGCCAAGTTACCCCCCGAGGAACTGGTGACCCCAGTTCCTCCAGGGACTATCTGTTCTTTGCTAAACTTTTGAACTGAACTTTAATAAAATGTCTATCTTTCCGAGCTTTAAATAAAATGATCAATTTTGAAATACAGTTTTTCTTAAAGTTACTTTGAATAAAGAATTATTAAATGCATAAATGTCAGACATGCTAAAAGTTTGCTTTTAATAGAAATTAGAGAAATGGATAATTAAAGCTGGTCTGGTATTTTCCTACGCCTAATTTTTCTTACTAGCAGATCCATTGCCACTATGGTGGTGTGTCTGAATAAAATGACATTTGTTGGTAAACCATGGTAACATTAATTTAACCCGTTAACCACTGTGGTAATTCCGCTCAGGGCGGGCGTTTCCTTGCATGGGCGGGGCCGCGTCGGCCGTTGGACGTGCGCAGCACTACGAAGGTAGTGCTTGCGACGGCCAACGGCCGACGGCAGCACGCAATGGGTTAAACTGCAGGTGTATATAATAAAATTAGTTAAGTAGGTTTAGACACTCCGCCGATGTTACAGCATTACTCCTTTGTGTTTCACCAATCCCTGAAGTAGAGCAAAATAGGTTATAGAAAAGAGTGCAGCGTCATGGGCCCCACTAGTGAATGAATGCGTGATTTGGTATTTCAGGGAAAGGTGATGCCGTTTTAGAAATTATTTCGGGAGTAGCGCTGGAACAGTCTCGGAAGTAGCTCCTGAACAGGGGGTTCGTAAAATTCTATGTAGAATCCTCTCACTGTTTGTAGGACCCAAGGGTCCTTTGTAACTTTCCCCAATTCTGTGCATTCTGCAGAAGTCTCCCCCATAGATCTTGAGGGGATGAAGGCATATTGCTTACCAGAGTTTCCTCCTGGGATGTCGTTGGCTGCTCTGCCGGCTCGTTTGCTCTCTCGTCCTTTGATGCTCCTGCTGGGGTAGAAGGTCCCCTGTCGGCCTTCATTCCAGCCATTGTTCCTCTTGAACTGACCTCTTGAGGAACCCTGGTAGTATGGTCAGCCGGAGGAGCGGCCTCTGTCTCTTTCTGGCCCCTGCAAAAACCTTCCCGGAAAAAATCTTTTTTATGGAGGCTTGCACCTTGTCGAGGGCAGAGAAGATTGTTACAAAATTATATAGCTCCTTGATGAAAGGGTTACCAAATAGGTTACCTTGTGCTATGGCCCCCGCCCCAGACTTAGCCAGTTTCCCCACCTTAGGGTCAATCTTAATGAGAAGAGATCTCCTTCTTTCCACCGTCAGTGCGCAGTTTGCGTTACCGAGCAGGCAGATAGCCCTCAGTGCCCAGCCAGCCACTATCTCTGTGGGCATAAGAACCCCAAATTGCTAAGAAAGCACTGCTATTTGAATGATTTGGGTGATAGGTCCAATTACATCTAAGAGTTTGTCCTGGCAGGCCCTCCAAGATCGATCAATGCCCTTCTTAGTGTCTCTCATATATTTACTAAAAAAAGTGCTTAGTTCATCGTCTATCTCAGGGGTGGCCGCTACCATCCCTTTCAGTGATAGTCTTGGACACTCTCCTCCTGAGTCTTGCCCTGACATCCTTCTCCAAAAGATGGTGGATTTCGCTGGCGACATACTCTGCAACTTTTTGGTCTGGGATCCACTCGGCTGACCTAGGATGATACATGTCAGACGGGTCAAACATGTCTGAATGCCCACTGTCCCCTTCAGGGGAATTGTATCCAGGGCGCCATGGTCTGCACCACTTGTTTTCAGGTATTTATAAAACTTCACTGAAGCAGTGTTTTGCAGAAAGGCATTATGCAAATATGGGCTACATTTTTTTTTGCGTGCCCAGGCCGTTTTCTAACCTAATCTAACCCTGCATTAGGCCTTGCATTACTGAAAGTTTAAGCTATTGGCGTTGCATTATTATTTGCAATACCAATATGTCAAACTTTCCATAATGCAAGACCTATTGCACTGCAAATTCTTATCTTTACTGGCACTGCTCCAGACACATCCTTGGCCATTGAGAACACCCAAAAAGAATTATGCAGTTCGAAATGAACACTCATCACTCCCATCACTTTTGTTGTCACCTGTCAAGCTCATGTTTGCAGGGCGAGGATGCCCTTGTCCGTCCTTACAGGCCATTCGTTCAGCCCTAACCCCTCCCGCCCCTCAGAAAAACAAAGGGGGATATTTTCAAGAACATGTGATAATTAAGCTTAACGCAACTCTTCACATCGCAGTCTATCATGGGAAAATAACACTGTGTTAACGTTGTATTCTCAACACGGCGGTACAATGTGATAATCTCACGATAACACGTCAAATGTCTGTGATGTGGTCACCGGGACGTCGATAAAAAAGTAAACCCCAACACGAAAAAAGTTGCGATGGGCCCAACCGGGATAAAAAAAATCTGCGATAATCTTCCGCAGGCCTGCAATTCACTCACGTCAGGTGGGAAAAAGGACTATAAAAGTAGAAAAAAACATACAAACAAAAGCCAAACAACAGCGAAGCACAATGGAGGAAGCCAGAGCAAGTACAGAGGACAACCAGAACCCCACAAGCCCCCCGGAGGACCAGCCTGGGAGGTCGGGGTCAGGGAAGGGCAAGGACAAGAAGAGTAGGAAGAAGTGGTTCAGTCCGCAGAAAAACAGGATACTGAGAACAGAGGTGGTAGAACACCATCAACTACTGTTCGTCACCTCAACTGTGTGGAGAGTTATTTCGAAGCGCCAAACGGACCTTGGGGGCAGTGCTACTCACCAGCAGCAAGCAGCCATCCCTGGGGAGCCCACGCTGTTGTTCTCCCCTGCCGCAGTTGTCAATTACACCAGAGGACGCCGCGGGGGGGACTACAGCTCCCAGGGTGCTCGGCGAGCACTTCTGCCTGCCAGCGCGCCCGGAGGTGCTTGAAAAGGAGCAGGCTCCCTCCGCATCAAGGGACGCGCGCGGGCGTGCGCCGGGCTAAGCCCGGGCAAAGGGCGGGCCGTCTGTGGCTGTCAGGGGTCGACAGTGGTCGGGCGGGCCATTCCACTAAGCCGTAACAAAGGTGAGCTGTTCGGATATTAACACGGGGAAACGGAATAATACCCCCTTAACCCAGTTTACCAAAGCCCCTCTACTATACCTGCCTCAATTGAAAGTATGCTGGAAAATGCTTTTAATTTAGTCACCACCGAAATAGCCAACACTGAAAGAAGAATGTCCATGGGACTGTCAAGTTTATACTTAGAACCCCCAGAAACTCAATCAATTGGTATGACCAATAACCTGCCACTTTCCCCAGTGGTCATAATTACTAAAACTGTTCCGCCAGCTAACATACCCCCTGTTTTACTAGCGGATAGCAATATTATTACCATCACTGATTCGCAGCAAGATCGCATGGACTCTATTGTTACCCCCTCTTTGGTTCCTAGCGATAAGACAGTTGGAGAGAAAAGGAAGAGAGGCCCCACTAAACCAACACCAAACAAGAGGAAACAACCAGTTCGTAAGAAAGGGCAACCTACCCCACAGAGTATGTGGTCTTGTGGGAAAACTACATCTAGTAGGGGCCCCGACACAGAGACTGTACCCTTGGAAGATTAATTAATTAATTAATTAATTGTGGGTTTATATAGCGCTAGAATCAACTCCCGGAGGAGTATCTCCGCGCTTCGACCGCTGGGGAACCCGTCCTGGCTCACCCTGAGAGATGGTCCCTAATGGGTATCTCTAAGGTGCGACCAAGCATCCCCGGCGGTCTGGGGGGCCGTTGTGAAGATGAGGCAAGCTAATGCCCAGAGTTGCCGAGTGTGGTCCCTGACTGGAGTAGGCACCAAGGCGAGAATTATCGAGCCCGCTGACCCTGGTCCACGACCCTGCCGCGTCGGGTATCGAACCCTGGTCCCGGGCCGTCCTCTGCTTACGGGTCTGCCGCCTCTAACCAGTGAGCCACACCACTCCAAGATGCCAACATTGTTATTGCCTCTTCAAGTTGTGAGAAAAACTCTGCCTGTACACAGACCGAGCCAACTATGGGAAACGTTTCGCAGGATAAACCAAATGGGAATTTTATTGAAACTATTGTAGACTCAATTTTTAATCAAATGAAAAGTCAAATGGACAAACAGTTTAATACAATTTTTAAAAGACTGGATAGACTGGAAAGCCTGGTGAAAAGGGAAGATGTAAAAAGGAAAGGTACTATTAGCATTGATAAGTTAAGGGGGATCGATTCCTGAAAGATATGGAGACTGTTAATAGGTGCATTATGGGGGAAAAGTCCACCAATGGTACATTGGTTACTAAGAGCTCAACCAAGGACAGGGACAGTCCAACAGGGAGTAACCAGCTTCTGCCATCACGGGGTACCACTGTGGAGAAACCACCTCAGACTGGGTCGCAAGTACCTGATAGGCAGCCCTGTTCTACCGGTGGGGTGTTGGCAGCCCCAACGGGGCCAGCCTCTGCTTCTGGGAAACCGGGGAAACCAGGAAATGTTGTCCTCGACAATGGGTTAACCAATGTTACACGGCCCAAAAAACAAACAGGTCCAGTCCTTCACTTGCCCCCTGAAGCTTGCCCATATGTCTTAATCCTAGCAGGAGTTCCCCCCTTGAAGGAAGATCAAAGAGAGTCTTGGGTTCAGCTAAAAAATAAGTCTAATGTTAGAAAGGCGAACCCGGGGGAGGCAGAAGGTGTCTGACTGACCACCCCTAGGTCTACCCCTCCTTCAGAGAAGGGACCGAGCGATGTCGAGGGGCCTCCGACGTGAGGGCCCTCTCCTAGAATCGTACAGCAGAGTAACCACACCCCTACAAATGTACACCACACGTAGATAGAGTTTTCAATCTTTATCTGGCAATAAGTATCGTTTCAATATATACAGCAGATCCCGATATCTGGAAAGTCTTGTGACAAAGGGCAAGGTAGCGGGACAGTCTTATAGATGGTCGGTTGCAAGGAGACTCTACGCACAGCTCTCAATCCTCGAGCTGGGGAGTTCCGGAAGGTTGGGCCGCGGCAGCGCCAGCAGGCTCCAAGATGGTTCAGCGAGTGTGGACCGCGGCAGCGCCAGCAGGTTCCAAGATGGTTCAGCGAGTGTGGACCGCGGCAGCGCCAGCAGGTTCCAAGATGGTTCAGCGAGTGTGGACCGCGGCAGCGCCAGCAGGTTCCAAGATGGTTCAGCGAATGTGGACCGCGGCAGCGCCAGCAGGCTCCAAGATGGTTACAGCGAAGATGGACCGCGGCAGCGCCAGCCGGTTCCAAGATGGTTCAGCGAGTGGGGACCGCGGCAGCGCCAGCAGGTTCCAGGTAGAACAGCAAGGTGAGTTCGTCTCAGGGTCAGCCGCGACAGCGTCAGCAGGGCTTCTCGACTCCGGGATACAACTCCCGTCCTACTCCGGGGCTGGCCCAGATATAGGTCTGGAGTCCTTTGATGTCCGGACCCTCTCGCCTGGGGGTCAGAGGGGCCGGGATGATGGTGTCCAGACACCCAGCAGGAGGTGGAGCCATCGCTCAGGGAGGCCGGGGGCCGATCGAAACCAGGCATCCGGGGACGGTTGGAGAGCCATCGAAACTCCCCTCTCCTTGTCTCTGGTTGAGTGGCCACTCTACCACCCGGAGGGCTCTTGGTGCCTCGATGGCGGGCTCGCTGGGGCCGTGGCCGCGGCTGGGCCGGGACCACGTGTCTGTGACGTGATGGGCCCAAGATGGTGTCGGGCCTGGAATGAGGGTCCGGGGTGGGCACCGGACCGGTAATGCTGGGGCGGCCCGAGTGTGCCGTGTCAGTGGTTGTGGGCCGCCGGGTGGCGGATCTGGTGGTTTGTAGGTCATGCAGAGGTGTGCCCGATGCCGACCCGGGCTGGATGGAGGGCCGATGTCGTCCGGGGCCCGCCATGTGGGAGGGGTAGGACCACGCCACGAGGCCGGGTCCAACACACGTCCCCTCCAGCTGAAGGCAGGGGAGAGTCACCCATCTTCTTGGGGATTCTCCTCGCCAAGGCGGAAGAATCTGGAGAGGCTGTCAGCGTTGGCGTGGTCGTTGCCAGGGCGATGCTCCACGGTGAAGTTCATCCCTTGGAGGGAGATGGACCAACGTAGCAACTTCGGGTTCTCGCCCCGCATCTGCATCAACCACCGCAGGGGCCGGTGGTCGGTCTGTACTCGGAAGTGGGTGCCGAAGAGGTAGGGCCGGAGCTTCTTTAGGGCCCATACGACGGCGAATGCTTCCCTCTCGATGGTGCTCCATCGTTGTTCTCGGGCCAGCAGGCGCCGGCTGATGAAGGCCACAGGAAGGTCGACTCCGTCAGAGTTCATTTGGGAGAGTACGGCCCCAATGCCGTGTTCCGAGGCGTCAGTTTGGACGATGAACTCTCGGCTGTAGTCGGGGGCCTGGAGCACCGGGGGTGTGCACATGGCAGTCTTTAGTGTCTCAAAGGCTACTTGGCACTCGGGGGTCCAGTGCACCTTCGGGGGTAGTCTCTTGGAGGTTAGTTCTGTGAGGGGCCCCACAATGCTCCCATAGTCCTTTATGAACCGCCGATAGTATCCAGTGAGCCCCAGGAAGGCTCGGACGGCGGTCTGGGTGACGGGGGGCTCCCAGGCCTGGATGGCGTCGATCTTGGGTTGAAGGGGAGCCACTTGGCCGCTCCCCACTTGGTGTCCCAGATAGGTCACGGACCCTTGACGATCTGGCACTTGCTGGCTTTTATTGTTAGTCTGGCCCGTTGGAGGGCCGTCAGGACCTTCCAGAGGTGGGTCAGGTGCTCGTCCCAACAGAGGCTGTACACCGCAATATCGTCCAGATAGGCGGCACTGAACTCTTCCAGCCCTGCCAGCACCCGATTCACTAGTCTCTGGAAGGTGGCCGGAGCATTCTTCATGCCGAAGGGCATCACGTTGAAGTGGAAGTGGCCATCGGGGGTCGAGAAAGCGGATCGTTCTTGTGCCCCTGGCGTGTGGCCGATTTGCCAGTATCCGGCCGTGAGGTCGAAGGTGCTGAGGTACCTGGCGGCTCCCAAGCGATCGATCAGTTCATCCGCTCGGGGAATGGGATGGGCGTCGGTCCTGGTGACGGCATTCAGTCCCCGGTAGTCGACACAGAACCGCAGCTCCGGGGGCACCCCGGGGGCGGCGGCCTTAGGGACCAGGACGACGGGACTGGCCCATGGACTGTCTGAGGGTTCGACTACCCCTAGGGCTAGCATCTTGGAAACTTCGGCATGGATGCAGGCCCGGACTCGGTCGGGGACGCGGTAGGCTCGGTGCCGCACGGGCGGACTGTCCCCGGTGTCGACGTCGTGAACACACCACTGGGTGACTCCGGGGGTGAGGGAAAATAAGTTCGCAAATTGACCCAGCAGTTTCTGGCAGTCCTGGCGCTGTTTGGGTGTCAGCGCGGGAGAGAGGGAGACCCCCTCGACGGAGCCATCTTTCTCGGAGGTGCTCAGGAGGTCTGGTAGAGGCTCGGAGTCGTCCTCTGCTCCGTCATCGGTAGCCAACAACAGGCTCAGTTCGGTGCGGACAAAGTGGGGCTTGAGCCGGTTGGCGTGTAGGACCCGGAGGGGGTTCCGGTAGGTCCACTAGGTAGGTGATGGAGCTCTTGCTCTCCACCACTTTGAAGGGCCCCGTCCATTTGTCCTGGAGGGCGCCGGGGTCGACCGGGGACATGACCCAGACCTGCTGGCCCGGCTCGAATTCAATGGACGAGGCAGTTTCATCATACCAGCGCTTCATCTCCTCTTGACTGGCCTTCAGGTTGGTTTCGGCCAGTTCCCGGAACTTCCGAGTCTGGTTGCGGAGAGTCAAGAGGTATCGGAAAACATCGGGCGGAGTATCGGAGGCGGCCAGCTCCCAGCCTTCCTTGACCAGGCTGAGGGGGCCTCGCACAGGGTGTCCATATAATAGTTCAAAGGGGCTGAACCCCAGGGACTTCTGGGGTACCTCCCGGTAGGCGAACAGGAGGCATGGCAGCAGAACGTCCCATTTGCACCGGAGGGGCTCTTCTAGGCCCTTGATCATTCCTTTCAGGGTCCTATTAAATCGCTCCACTAGTCCATTCCCTTGAGGGTGATACGGGGTGGTGAACTTATACGCGACCCCGCACTGTTGCCACAGGGACCGCATATATTTCGATATAAAGTTTGTGCCCCGATCACTTACGACCTCTCGGGGGAAGCCGACTCTAGAGAAGATCCCCATTTGCGCCCGACCCACTACGGGGGCTGTGATAGTCCGGAGGGGGATAGCTTCTGGGTAGCGGGTGGCATGGTCCACCAGGACGAGGATGAAGCGGTGCCCCTGAGAGGTTGGAGGATCCAGGGGCCCCACGATGTCTATCCCCACTCGCTCGAAGGGAGTGGTCACCACGGAAACAGTTGGAGTGGGGCCTTGATTTTCCCCCACTCTTTACACTGGCTTGGCAGGTGGGACAGGTCCGGCAGTGGTTGTACACATCGCTGCGCATCTTCGGCCAATAAAAGTGGGTCACCAGGCGGCTGTAGGTTTTGTCCTGCCCCAGGTGCCCGGCGAGGGGCACATCATGTGCCAGGTTTAAGAGAAAGTCTCTGAAGTGGAGGGGGACGACTAGCACTCGGCCAGCCCCCAGCTCGGCGATCTTTTGTTCACTGTACAGGAGGTCCTGGTCCCAATAGATCCAGTGGGACCCCGAGGAGTCTCCTGTGGCTTGCGTGGCGGCTTGTTGTCGTAGTCCCTCGAGGGAAGGACATGTCTTTTGTTTCCGACGGAACTGCTCGCGGGCGGGGCCCCCTTCTTGGCGCCACTGGGCTAGTTCGGGAAGGGGCCCGAGCTCAGGAAGTTCTTCATGGCTGGGGCCCTGCGGCCCCAGTTCGGGTTCGGCTGTGGCAGTGGCGGGTGGCGGAGGTGCCGGCCATTCAGGTTCTTCAGACAGATTGTCTTCGGTTGGGACGGCGTCCCGGGTGGACATGGAGCGGGTCGTTACGCAAACCCATTCAGGAAGGCCTAGCATCCCAGATGCTCTCTTCGCTCGATCTGTGCCCAGGGGGAACTTTCCAGGTCGTTCCCTAGGAGGCAGTCCACCGGGGCATCGTCTCGGACGGTGACTTTCAGCATGCCGGACACTCCTCCCCACTCGAAGGGGATGCGAGCCATCTGGCACAGGCTCTCGGAATTGTCCGCTGACCGGACAGGGCACAGAACGTGGGGCAAGATTTGTTCTGGGGTCACCAGATGGCAGCGGACGGCGGTTATGCTGGCCCCCGTGTCACGGAGAGCCTCGGCCCGGCGTCCGTTGATGGTGACCCACTGGCGGTACTTCTGGGTGTTGATCGGAATCTGGTCTCGGGGGATCATGTCTTTGTCGCCCAGGGAGGCGAGGCACATGGCCGCGGACTCCCATTCTTCTGGTTCCATAGGGACCTCTTCTTCTTCATCCTTTTCTTCGCTCAGAGCGGCTGCAGCGATTTGTCGACCGGGGGGCCCGGTGGTGCCGGGCCGCTGGTTCATGGGGCAGAGAGGATCATTGGCATAGTGCCCCAGCCGCTGGCATCTGTGGCACGTAACTTTGGGGCGTGGCCCCGGTCGGGCTGGATGGGCCCCCCTCGGGCTGGAGGCTGGTGTAGAGGCGGTGGGCGAAGACCCCGGCGGGAGGTCTCGGCCTAGGCTGATGCCAGACCCGCCGCCTCGCGGCCGGTGGTTCCCCGGGGACCCTCGTCCGTATTCTCCTGTGGTGTTCCGGTGGACGCAGTTGCTCGCCCACCGATCTGCTTCGACCGCTAGCTTTCGCGGCTCGGTCAACTTGCTGTCGAGGAGGTGCTGTCGTAGTTCAATGAAGCAGTTGTTGGAGAGGTGCTCCCATAACATAAGGTCGACCAACTGCTGGTAGGTAGTGACCTGACTGCCTTTGACCCACCCCTCGAAGGCTCTGCTAAAAAAGTTCACATATTCCACCCAAGTGGTACCGGGGATTTTTTTACAGTCTCGGAACCTCTGCCGGTACATTTCGGGGGTGAGTCCGTAGCGCGTGAGTAGGGCCGTCTTCATGTGTTCATAGGAGGTCATTTCGGTGTCAGGGAGTTCCAGCAGGGCGTCCCTCCCTTCGTTGATGAACTTTCCCCACAGGCCGGCGCCCCAATCCTTCAGGGGCACCCGATGGGCGGTCATGGCCACCTCGTAGGCTTTGAACCATTGCTGGATATCATCGTTCTTGTAGTATTCTTTGACTACATCTTTCGGTAGGTGAACCTTGGTGTCCACGGGAGGGGCCGAGGTCTTGGCCCCGGCCGCGCTATCTTCGTTGATCTGGGCCTTGATTTCTAGTTCGCTCAGGCCTCGTTCGTGTTCATATGCTAGTCGTTTTTCTTCGAGGTCACGTTGTCTCCGTTTCTCTTCTAGATCCCCCTCCAGCCGTAGTTGCTCGAGGGCTATCTTTTTCTCCGCTAGCTGGAGTTCTCCGTCTAGCCGGAGTCGTGCAAGCTCCAATTCGTGTAGCCGGTTGCGCTCTCGTTCTCGAGCGTCTTCATAGATGAGGTCCGCGTTTAGAGTTGCGGTTCTTTCCCCCGTCGGGGGTGCGCTGGTTTCCTGTTGCCCGTTCGGGCTATTCTCCTGTTGGGGTGGTCTGTCTCGGGTTTCCACCCAGGCTTGTAGGGCCGATTTGAAGTCCTCTTTTGTGCTCAGGCCAGTGGTAGCGATACCCATGTCTTTACAGAATTGTTTTAGTTCTTTGTGGCTGTATTCTTCTATCTTCTCTTTCTGGAATTCGGCAGGTAGGTTGGTTCCTTGGGTCGACATGGTCTCTGTGTGTTTTTCCGTCGTAGCGGGTAGATCACTCTCCGTACGATTTTGCGTTGGCTCGGATCGCAGCGCCTGCCACCAATGTTGGAAAGGCGAACCCGGGGGAGGCAGAAGGTGTCTGACTGACCACCCCTAGGTCTACCCCTCCTTCAGAGAAGGGACCGAGCGATGTCGAGGGGCCTCCGACGTGAGGGCCCTCTCCTAGAATTGTACAGCAGAGTAACCACACCCCTACAAATGTACACCACACGTAGATAGAGTTTTCAATCTTTATCTGGCAATAAGTATCGTTTCAATATATACAGCAGATCCCGAGATCTGAAAAGTCTTGTGACGAAGGGCAAGGTAGCGGGACAGTCTTATAGATGGTCGGTTGCAAGGAGACTCTACGCACAGCTCTCAATCCTCGAGCTGGGGAGTTCCGGAAGGTTGGGCCGCGGCAGCGCCAGCAGGCTCCAAGATGGTTCAGCGAGTGTGGACCGCGGCAGTGCCAGCAGGTTCCAAAATGGTTCAGCGAGTGTGGACCGCGGCAGCGCCAGCAGGTTCCAAGATGGTTCAGCGAGTGTGGACCGCGGCAGCGCCAGCAGGTTCCAAGATGGTTCAGCAAGTGTGGACCGCGGCAGCGCCAGCAGGTTCCAAGATGGTTCAGCGAATGTGGACCGCGGCAGCGCCAGCAGGCTCCAAGATGGTTACAGCGAAGATGGACCGCGGCAGCGCCAGCCGGTTCCAAGATGGTTCAGCGAGTGGGGACCGCGGCAGCGCCAGCAGGTTCCAGGTAGAACAGCAAGGTGAGTTCGTCTCAGGGTCAGCCGCGACAGCGTCAGCAGGGCTTCTCGACTCCGGGATACAACTCCCGTCCTACTCCGGGGCTGGCCCAGATATAGGTCTGGAGTCTTTTGATGTCCGGACCCTCTCGCCTGGGGGTCAGAGGGGCCGGGATGATGGTGTCCAGACACCCAGCAGGGGGTGGAGCCATCGCTCAGGGAGGCCGGGGGCCGATCGAAACCAGGCATCCGGGGACGGTTGGAGAGCCATCGAAACTCCCCTCTCCTTGTCTCTGGTTGAGTGGCCACTCTATCACCCGGAGGGCTCTTGGTGCCTCGATGGCGGGCTCGCTGGGGCCGTGGCCGCGGCTGGGCCGGGGCCACGTGTCTGTGACGTGATGGGCCCAAGATGGCGTCGGGCCTGGAATGAGGGTCCGGGGTGGGCACCGGACCGGTAATGCTGGGGCGGCCCGAGTGTGCAGTGTCAGTGGTTGTGGGCCGCCGGGTGGCAGATCTGGTGGTTTGTAGGTCGTGCAGAGGTGTGCCCGAGGCCGACCCGGGCTGGATGGAGGGCCGATGTCGTCCGGGGCCCGCCATGCGGGAGGGGTAGGACCACGCCACGAGGCCGGGTCCAACATCTATTGATTGGCTGTCCAGGCATAAAGGTGTGGGGATGAAGATCTCTAGCGAAATCTTGACAGCACTACGGGTAGACTGGGTTGGCCCCTCGCTCAAGAGTATCAATGGAGACTGCATTGTCATGAATTTTAGGCATCCCTCAACCGTAAAACATTTATTAAACATTAATAATATCCACTTCAGCCCATCAACTGCTGTGACCCCTCTCTCTCTGGGCTATTTCTATAGACCCCCAGTGAGACCACTCAACCCAGTTATACCAACGTATTCATTATTTAACAGATTTAGTGCTCTATCTGATCTAGAGAGTCAGGGTTGACCACCAATAGACCCTCTAGACGTCACAGAAAGGCACACGACTCATGATAACGCCCTCCAGCACAATAACAAACCAAGTACCATTACCACTGTTCCTAAGCCTTGCTTGGAGGTCATACCACCAGGGAAATGAAATACAACTGAATTTGCTACCCCAGTCGTTACCCCCACCGATAGGTTAACTGTATTAAGCTGGAACATCGCTGGTCTAAATGCAAAAATAAAATCCACTGACTGGATCAAATGGATCAATAACTTTGACATCTTAATGTTCCAGGAAACATGGTGCACCAGTTCCCTGCTTCTTGAGGGTTATACTTGTCACAACCATATTGTACCATGTCCGGCGGTGGGACGATCCAGCGGTGGTTTATCATTATGAGAAAAAATCACTGCAGGTGGAAATACCAAAACTCTGGTGACTAATGACGAGAATTTTCAGGCTTTAATCTATTCCAGTAGGATCAAGTTGTGTTTAATTAATTTTTATAATAACGATTTTTCATCGCAACCCAATAATAATTTTATAAGGCTATTCGATTTTATTGATAAAATTGTAGATGGACAGCCCTACGGTAAATTTGATGGGATCATCTTGGGAGGTGACTTTAATGCCCACATTTACAAGGGTAACACCAACCTAGCAGCTCCTTTCAGTCAGGTGCTACCTTGTAAAAGAGGGGAAGAATTACTCAATCATATAGCTACTTGTGACTTAGTTAATGTCATGGAGAAAGCCAGTCTCCCCAAGGGCGAAGGTCCCACGGCCACATACATAGGGCGCGGCTGTTCCTCTACAATCGACTACGTATTCATTTCCTCTTTACTTGTGGATTGTTTAATAAAGGCTGGCGTCCCTAGTACTGCATATAGTGACCATAATCCAATTTTGACTATATTTAACTCTATTAAAAGATTGGATACGCGACAGGAAATAGGGGCAACCAATCTGACGGTATCAACTGATAAGCTCAGAGTAATCTGGAAGGGGGTAAATAATAAGGGGCTCTTATCATGCATTATCAACAAGCACCCCCAATTGATTGATATCTGCTTGTCCGTTGATTACCAAGGTCTTGACATTATAGCGGCCTTTACACAGCTATGTGCGGCCTTTAAAAAGGAGATCTCCAAACCAGTCAACCGCCCGAATACAGACCCCAGGTGGTTTGATAGCTTCTGCTCCAAAGCAAACCGGGAACTACGGGAGGCCCTTTTAGTAAAACCATGAGACCAGCCCCTGGTAAGACTACCGAGAGCACGCTATAAGCGTGCCACAAAAACTCGGGCTGAAGAACTCTTAAAGGATAAGTGGGAATCTCTTGACCGCACAGCCGCACTTAAAGATGTGTCCGGATTTTGGGGCGAGGTTAGATCTCTGCGGTCTATAGGATCAAATATAACCCCTTTTAACTGTAACATATCAGGTAAAATGTGGGAAGATCATTTCACAAATATCTAGTCTGCACCACGCGCATCAGTTGACATCATTTATCCAGTTATGGCACTTAATTTTACGATAATAGAGGTGGAAGACGCCATCAATCAAAGCGCAGGCAACAAGGCACCTGGTCCCGATGGATTATCCATCAATCAAATCAAATCAGAGCCTGAATTTTGGTCACCTTTATTGCGTAATGTTTTTAATAATTTGTCCCATACCCCTGCCCCGGAGACCTGGTCCAACAGTATTATCGTCCCCATCTTTAAGAAGGGGGACAGACTCAACCCTAGTTGTTATCGCCCTATATCTTTAATTGATAACACCCTGTATGCGGGGCTAAACAAATCAGCCCTGCACAGACTTCAAGTGGTCCAGCACGCAGCCGCTAGGTTAGTCCTTAGACTGCCTAGAAATTCCTCGGCCTCTGCAGCCTTAGATGCCTTACACTGGCTCCCAGTACATAAGCGCATCCTGTTTAAGGTTCTCATCATCACATACAGAGCCTTCCACCATCAAGGCCCACTGTATTTGCGTAAGCACTTCAGACAATACCATCCGTCACAGGCACTCAGGTCCTCCACAGCAAATTTGCTCCATGTCCCCAGGTTTAGGATGATGACTAGAGGAGGAAAATCCATAGCAGTCATTGGCGACAAGGCATGGAACAAACTACCCCCGTCCCTGCGTCAATCTGCAACAGAGCAAAACTTTAGAAAACTATTAAAAACATAGATTTATTCCCTATCAGACTCTGGATGCTTGGCATTAATCTGACCCCTCCCCCCCCGCAGACTGGTAGTTTTTACCATGGATACTCCGCTGCTTACTGATAACTAGGATTTGAAGCGCCAAGATACTCCTTGGAGTGGTAGCGCGCTATATAAGTGCCTTTTCACATCATATCACATCACATCTGAAGATCCTAGGTAGAGTCATTTTTAACAAGATTAGGGCCTGGGGTGAGGATAATAAGATCTTACACCCGTGCCAATTGGGCTTCAGAAGTCACGTGGGGACTGTGGAGCAATGTCTGAATTTGAACCTAATTCAGGGCAAATACACTATAGCCAAAAAAGCACCATTATATTTAGGATTTATGGATTTAAGTTCAGCTTTTGATTTTGTTAACCGCTCCCAATTATGGGTGGCCCTTTTAAACTAAGGCCTGGATAAAGCTCTTGTATATTTCTTGGCCCATTTGCACAGTGACTTGAAAGCCCGCGTTAGAATAAACAATGAAGGGGAGGTTTCAGAGGACATTTTAATTGACAGGGGGGTCAGACAAGGTTGTGTTTTGGCTCTCCTGTTTTTATTTTGTATATAAATGAATTAAGTAACTCATTGTCTAGTCAAACAAGTGATGTCCCCAGCATCAATGGAACCTTACTCCCCTGTTTCTTATACGCGGACGACGCGGTCCTTATGGGCCGCACCCCCAAAACACTGCGCACTTTAATAACGGGCTTTGTCTCTTATATGGCGGATCTTGGTTTGTGTACTAATTTTAATAAATCGTATATAATGTCGTGTGGGCCTAAAAAATACAATATTCAGTATATTATGTCCAGGAGCGACGCCCTAAAAAGCACTAGCACTTTCCCCTATTTAGGCTTGATGTTCTCTAACACATGTTCTTGGCAGCCCCATGTGGCCCATGGGAGGAATAAGCTGGGTAAGGCAATAAATTCCATAATCAGCCTTAAACAACCTAAACGTGCTGAGATAGTAAATCCGTTATTTAAAATCTATAGAACCCAATGCCTACCTATGGCAACCTATGGTGCTGAGGTATGGGGGTATTCTAATAGCGCCAGCATACAGATCGAAGAGAACAGATTCTGTAGAAAGGTTCTGGGGGCGTCTATCTCAGCACCCACTTATATTTGCCACAGGGAGCTGAACCTTTTTTATGTGGAGGACTTCATAAGGTCAAGACCAGCTTTATTTTGGTTAAAAATATGGCGGAACCCTGCCGCTTCTCTGAACCAAGAAATAATTATGGATTGCCTAATGTGCGACAGGGCAAATCACATACCTTGGCTAGGGGCAGTAAAAAGAAGTTTAGCTAGTGTGGGCTTGGAGCACTTATTCTCTTCCTTTCAAGCCACTGAACAAACACAATATAAGCTAGTAAGAGGGGCATTGTACAATCTATATCAGAAAGAGAGAGATACATCAGAGAAGTGTAAACCTGCTATTAGAAGATACATTCCCCTCCTGGCACAGGGTAACAGGCTTAACAATATGCCGCAGGGATACCTTAGAAAAAATTTGGGGAGGTGTAACAGACGTTTGCTTTTTCGTCTCAGGGATGGAAGCATTAAATATTCCTTATCATTTCCATTGGGGTTTCATAAAAACCTGGAGACCTTGCAATGTCCCTGTAATCTAGGGTGTAAGCAAACTTTGTTACACTTCATGGGCCAGATTCACAGAACTAACTTAAGACAAAATCCTAAACTCACTACTTTTGGTATTCACAGAAGTTAGGATTTTGTCTTAAGACAGACTTAAGACAGACTTAAGTTAGGATTCTGTCTTAAGTCTGTCTTAAGTCTGTCTTAAGACAAACTTAAGACAAACTTAAGACAAAATCCTAACTTCTGTGAATACCAAAAGTAGTAAGTTTAGGATTTTCTCTTAAATTAGTTCTGTGAATCGGGCCCCTTGTTCTTCTGCGGTTTCTATGCTAGATATACAAAACTTTATTTTATTCCCTACTTTAAAAAGTATGCTGTGGTGGACTTTAATCTAGCATTCAAGGAACTACTACTGTTGAGCTGTGATGAAGTAATTTTTAGAGTAAGCTGCTTTCTCCAAACAGCGAAAAGTTCCCGAGCAACTATGAATATGCCCTGATAAATGGAATCATTTGTACATTATTGCGGTTTTGCACAAGAGCCCGAATATTTATTTATCGCATTTTTGCACACTTTAGTAGTCCGGACAGTACGTTTATGATACTTTGTAAATAGCTAATTACCTTACAATGTTCATATTTATTGGGCGCCAGTTTAGACCATAGTGATGTATTTATAATGATGAAATTGAAGGCTTCTACCTTATATAGACTGATAGGTAACCATCGCACATATTGATTGTATTTTTAAATTGTTTTATATTGTTTTAATTGCTTATTATGTGGATTGTTGTGATGTTTCTGTACTTTTATGGATGTTTTTATATCCGAATAAAGATCCTTTGACTTGACTTGACTCAACTGTGTCATTGGCAACAAAAAATGGAATATGGCAGTCCATCATGGACAAGATAAATGCAGTCGGAGTGCTGAAGAGGTCAATAGAAGAGGTCAAGAAGCACTGGATTGATGTGAAAATCGCAAAACGAAGCAGAAACTCGCCAACAACCGGAAAGCAGCAATGCAGACTGGAGGTGGGAGTCCAGCGCCACAGGAGGAGCTGAACGAGAGGGAGGAAATGGTTTCCACAGTCATCAGTAGGGAGACGGTGGCAGGAGTTGGGGGATCGGACTCTGCTCAACATGACCAGACACAACAGCACCAGGGCGACTAACGACCAGGGACTGGGGGGACAGGGGGAGATGGGCACAATGGCAAACATGCACAATTAAGTAGCGCATATCTGCTGACAAACCATGCCCCAGACCCCCAACTCCTACCAAGCGACCAATATACCCAAGTATGCAACATCTCAGCACTGTAGAAGCACAGAAGTCAAAGGCACGTGCATGAAAGGGATTAGGGGCAGCAAAATCAGAGCTGCAGGGGCGACTCCCCCAAAAGCACACACACATTACATGCAGAGCACATCAACATTGAGAACAATGTGGTACAAACCGTAACACGTCCACAACAGAACAGAGGACACAGCTGGTGCTACTTGTGTGTAGAAACTGGCAAGTCACATTTGGCATTGTCGGGAAATGTGAGTTGCCAATGTACACTTTGGCTCCGATAAAGTGCCTATAACTCTGCGATAAATCCTTGAGAATATGCCCCAACATTTTTCCAAGGTAAATTTTATTTTCTGCTGCCCAGTGTTATTTCTTATCCTCTTCATTTTACTCACAAAAGGTGGGAGGGCAACGCCCATTTTGACCATTAATGCAGCCTGCCCCCTTTCCTGGCACACTGTGCATGGATGGGTGGGGTGCTTGGCAGCTGGCTCCCTGGGATGGAGGTTCAGCCTCCCCTAGAGTGGGCGGGGCTCCAGAGGAGACGTCACAGCTCCCTAATGAGGCAAAGTTCGAAGTTAGGCTGGGAGCAGGGTTGACAATGTAAACCCGAGCGTGGCCCTCTGTTGGCAGTCAGTAGAATTGCAGTCTTTAGTCTGAAGGAAATCTCCAGTGAAGCCATAAAGGAGAGATGTAAATCAGGCATACCCATAATGCATCTGTGTAAGCATAGAACTGTCGCCGCAGCGAAAGACCGTTATCAATAATTATTAGACATTGACTTTGAAATTATTTTATAACATAGGAGCTGATTCTTTTGGTTATACTGAGGACTGTAGCGTGATGCCGCCCTAACTGTTTTATGTAAAAAAATATATAGGACAGTGTAACTGACAAGAAGGCATAAATGAATAGTTTCCTTTTTAGTCTCGATTCAGTTGCAGTTCTTGTGGCGCTGATGACGGATTCAAAAGTCAATTTTTGGAAGATCTCAAAGTCATTGAGATCTGATAATTCAGTGCCAATGAAATCAAGAAATGCATAACTGACTTGAGGAATAACTTGGTTGTACAAGTTCCAACAAATTCAAGTTTCGATTTAATGTTCTTATGTTTTTTGTGATCCTGGATACTGCTCCTCTCTGGCGCCACTCAAAGTACTTACATTTCCCATGATCCCCCGGGCTCTACTCCCTGTCCGTCCTGGTACTAACAGAAGGAACAATGCTTCAACAAAGTCTTATTCTCATTGGTGCAGGCGGAGCCGCAGCGCTAACGTGACAATGTAACCCCTCTGAGGGCCTCTGTTGGCTGTCAGTGGCATTGCACTGTTTTTTTTTGTTTGTTTTTTTTTGCATAATTATATAGTGCAAACTCGACCCGAAGGTATTGGAGCGCTTTACAAGCACCGTATTTACATTACACATTCAGGGATGGGGAGATTAAGGGGCAGATTTACAAGCCCGTTGCGCCTCTTTTACGCCGCCGTTGCGTCACTTTTGTGACGCAGCGGTGGGGCAAAAAATGCGCCATGCTGTAGGGTATGTACAACGTGACGCATCTGGGAGATGCGTCACGTTGTAAAGACCTGCGCCAGAAGGAGGCGTTCCTGTGCAGGGGGTGGCGTTCCGGCGCAGGAACGACTCCAAAAAAGTGGCTGAGTGAAATCTACAAGATTTCACTTAGTCACTTTTGAGCCCATGCTGCGTCAAAACCCTGCGCCTGCTTGAAGCAGGCGTAAGGATTAACGTAGCATTGTTAAAATAGGGCCCCCAGAGCATTGCTGGAGCTGTATCGCGCTTGTGATGCAATTCCAGCAATGTGGCGCCATTACGGCACAGATGCGTCACGCATCTGTGCCGTTTTTGCCCCATGGTGCGCCGCATTGTAAATGCGGCGCATCCATGGTGGCGGAGGCGTGGCGCCCAATAACTGGCACATCCCTGCTGATATGCAGGGATGCGCCAGTTATTGTAAATCTGCCCCTAAGTGATTTGCCCAGAATCACAGGATGTGGAGGCGACCCCGAGCAAAAAGCAAGAAGTGCCTCGAAGCCAGTGCGAAACAAGGCTAGGCCCTTGTTAAACAAGTATTTGCAATGCAATAGGTCTCGCCCTTGTGAGAGTTTGAGCTATTGGCGTTGTAAATGACAATGCCTTTTATTTATGTTTTAAAAATCAAAACATAAATAAAAGGTATTGTTATTTAGAATGTCAATAGCTTAAAGTCGCGTAAATGCGAGACCAATTGCATTGCAAATGCTTGTTATTTTTCCAGCATTTTCTGACCCTGAACCTTATTTTTGAGGTGCTGCAGCCCTCCCTACTTCCTTTGCCCATACCTAGTGTACGTAGCTTAAGCCAGCTCTGGAGGTGCCCCCTTCTTCACAGTAACACACAGCAGGCACTTCTCTTTGCCGTGACGTTAGAGTGTTACAAGGGTCCTCCGCTCTCTCTTCCTTGAGGCTACTTCACGCCGTCGTAACGCTCCGATACATACTGACTTTGCTTTCCTGCCTCAGTCCAGTGACGGTCACTGTCTCAAAACCGTTTAGCTCGGTGGCACGCTCTACTCTGTGTTCTTCAGCACTCACAGGCACGCACACTGCTCTCGTCTCGTTGGTGCAGCACTCACATTCCATTCCATGAGCCTCACTTTCCTGGCCCTTGGCTGTCTCGTCAGGTCCCCTCTGTGACTCAGACCCGGCGGGGAGCATCTGCTGATGCGTTAATCGCATGCCGCAACGATGCTGCTTGAAATGTTCCAACCATTGAAAAGTAAAGAGTGGTAGAATGAAGAGTCAATAGCGTGGGCCTAATATGTGCAAAATAGGAAAGCGGTCAATATATCAAATTGCAAAATTCGAAGCAAAGTAATGAGGAATAACTGATTAGCTTGAACCTCCACCCTATTTTCTTCTTCCCGTCACCTCTCCTGCCCCTCCCCCAAACCATGGCCTGCGCACCCGTGCCTGCACTGCGAACTTCTCTTTTGCAAGCTCAGCTTTTTATTTTATAGATCACTAGCAGCCCGTCCCGACGTTGTCAGGGTATGAATTGCTGCCGGCCAGTAGTATATTGTTTTTGTAGGATTTCGTTTTGATAGCATTTCTTATCTGTGACAGGCCTGTGAAACGCTCCGATTCACAGTGCACTCCTGATGCACTTAAGAGTGCGCGTTCAGTAGTGTATGAACTCGAGTTTCCCTACTTTATTTTTCCTTGCACTATTATATAGCGCGAACTCGACAACATGGCATGAGCACAATTTACATTACAGAAGAACACATTCATTTGTGGTAGGCACGGGGAGACAAAGCGATTTGCCTGGAATCACAGGATGTTGAGCTGATGCCGAGATTCGAACGTAGCTCCCCAGCTCTAAAGTTCGCAATTCAAGAACTTGTGGCGGGAGGTGTGTCTAAAAGTGTATGTCGGTGCTGGCCATCAATGAGAGAGACCTGTGCATTTTTCAAATCGGTGGTGAAAAAATATGAGTATGTTGCTGGAGATGTGGGCCGCCGTGCCACCAATGTACTTACAGGGGGAGGGTAAACACCCATTATTCCGCAACTTTCTTTCCTCATACCATCACTCCGCATACTTTCATTATGAAAGTACCATGACTCCGCAATGCCATTATAACGCATGGTATTACATTTTATATGCTTTTACCACGCATACATTTACAATGAAATTCGTTCTAAATTCATGAATGGTAAAAGCATGTTTTTTTTAATATTTGGATAAGGTAAGTATGGGTATAGGGGTATATGGTTTGGGGTACTGAGGTATATATTTTGGGGTGTTTGGATATTTTAAGGGTTCAGATATAGTTTTGGGTTATGGGGTACAGGGGTAGTTTTAGGGTTTAGGGATAGGTATGGGTTTTGGGGTACAGGGGTATTTTTAGGGTTCAGGGCTAGGTTTGGGTTTTGGGGTATAGGGGTATTTTTAGGGTTCAGGGCTAGGTTTGGGTTTTGGGTACAGGGGTATTTTAAGGGTTCAGGGCTAGGTTTGGGTTTTGGGGTACATGGGTATTTTTAGGGTTCAGCGCTTGGTTTGGGTTTTGGGGTACAGGGGATTTTAGGGTTCAGGGGTAGGTTTGGGTTTTGGGGTACAGGGTTATTTTTATGGTTCAGGGCTAGGTTTGGGTTTTGGGGTACAGGGGTATTTTTTGGGTTCAGGGTTAGGTTTGGGTCTTGGGGTACAGGGATATTTTGAGGGTTCAGGGCTAGGTTTGGGTTTTGAGGTACAGGGGTATTTTAGGGTTCAGGGGTAGGCTTGGGGTTTGGGGTACAGGGGTATTTTTAGGGTTCAGGGCTAGGTTTGGGGTACAGGGGTATTTTTAGGGTTCAGGGGTAGGCTTGGGTTTTGAGGTACAGGGGTATTTATAGGGTTCAGGGCTAGGTTTGGGTTTTGGGGTACAGGGGTATTGTTAGGGTTTAGGGATAGGTTTGGGTTTTGAGGTACAGGGTATATTTATAGGGTTAAGATGGGTTAGTGTATAAGGGTGTTGGGGTATTTTAAGGAGTAAGGGTGGGTTATGATTATGGGGTGCAGGGGTATTTAAAGGGAGCAGGGTGGACACCCGGAGCTGGAATGCACAGAACCTGGGAAGAAAAAGCAATGAAATATTGGGCACAATTCTCGCTTTTTTCCCGTAATCCCGCCCCCCGCACACGCCCACGCCCCCAGCACACGCCCACAGCACACGATATGAGACATGGCATGAAGGGCAGAACGTACCACACGCCCCCAGCGTTTGTCACGCCCCCAGCACACGCCCACAGCACAACACAGACACGCCCACAAGGGACTACTTTGCTGGCACGGTTCTTTTACCTTTTAAATGTATATGGTGGGCGTCTGCATAGCCTATGTCCTTCTGCTGCAACTGCCCTTTCCAACGCTGTATTGGGTGTTGTGATTGGTGCTGTGGTTCCTGAGATTACCCGCCTCAAAGGTTTGGGCTCTCTCTTTATTATATTAGTATGGATAACGTGCCACTTTCCCCACAGCTGCATCACTAGCGATTGCTACTGAAACAACCTAAGTAAATGTCATTTTTCGCTGCCAAAACACGTTTCACATTGTGGGCAGAGCCCAGTTCCAGGCTAAAAATCTGAGTGTACTTATGAGGCATAATCGCAGAGGACGGATTGGCCATTTATATCAGCAGGCATTTCCCGGCAGGCGGGGTGGAGTCTGGGTCACTGGAGGCCAGTTTTTGAAGGTCGATGACCGGTGCCTATGTCCACAGCTCCCCGGGGTATATGGCAGCCGACAAAAAGAGAAAGTGCGGAAAAGACATAGGAAGAGAGAAAAAGAGACAGGAACAGAGAGAAAGACAGGAACAGAGTCAGAAAGACAGGAACAGAGAGAGAGAGAGAAAGACAGGAGTAGCAAGAGAAAGACTGGAACAAAGAAAGACTGGAACAGAGAGAGAAACACTGGAACAGAGAGAGAAAGACTGGAACAGAGAGAGAAACACTGGAACAGAGAGACAATGACTGGAAAAGAGAGAGAAAGGAAGGAACAGAGAGAGAAAGACGAACAGAGAGAGAAAGACTGGAACAGAGAGAGAAAGACTGGAACAGAGAGAGAAAGGCAAGAACAGAGAGAGAAAGGCAGGAACAGAGAGAGAAAGACTAGAACAGAGAGAGAAACACTGGAACAGAGAGATAAACACTGGAACAGAGAGAGAAAGTGTTGTGTCTTACAGGATACAAAAAGAAATAAAAAGACACTGCTTGTAGATCTGTAGGATTTATTGTGGGAACAACGAGCCACCGCTCCTCTCACAGTACATTGGAGGCACCAACTGACCACAGATGACCACATATTCAGCAAAAACATCTCACAATGGGCAATCCTAGCCTAGAAGAAATTATTAAAGTGGCAAAAAGTCTTGAGCTGGCACAGAATTCCATTAAGGAATTAAGTGTGAGTTCTTCTTCTAAAGAAAATGTAAATGTTGTTGCCTCTACTACTTTCAATAGCAATGCTTCAAGAAAATGTAAAACTAATGACAAATGAATATTCAAAAAATCAAATATGTGTTACAGGTGTGGTTATTCTCCACATGGAAAAGACAATGGATTTTGTCCAGGGAAAAATGCCAAATGTCACAAGTGTGGTAAGATAGGTCATTTGGCGAAAGTGTGCCAATCCAGCATTACCATACGTGAGAAAGTTAATTGTGTTGTTAAGGATGAACAAGTGTGTGAAAGTGACATTGTTCAAAATTTCAAGGATATGATTGTTACTATCACAGATGATGGTATTGTGACCGGTGATCCTTCAGAATGTGTTGATCCCTATGTTGATGTGCTGGTGGGTGATGTATGTTTGAAGCTTTTGTTGGATTCGGGAGCTAGGATTACTATGATTACTATGATTACTTATGATCTTTTAAAAAAATCTTGGGAAAACAGATCTCTCTTTCCTCCAGATAGAGCTCCAGTTTCATATGAAGGACGTAAAATAGATCGGGAAGGTTATATAGTAGATGTATTGGAATTTAAAGGAAGAAAGATACAAGGTAAAATCTATGTAGCAGTACGTGGATTGAATATTTTAGGTTGGTACCATCAAGGCCTCTTTGGTATGGTGTTAAGACCGGGAACAAGTGAACAGGTTTTGGTTGTGCAAGATTTGCCTGATCCTCTTTGTTTGGAGAAGGAGTTTCCTAAATTATTCTCAGATTCTCTTGGTAAAATTGTAGGATTTAGACACAAGATTAGGGTGAAAAGTAATGCTGTACCCGTGAAGCACAAAGTCAGGTCAGTCCCTTTCAGTCTTTGAGCAGACATTAAGGCGGAATTGGAAAGGTTGGAGAAATCTGGCATTATTGAACCTGTGGAATCAAGTCTGTGGCTTAGTCCGTTAGTCATCGCACGAAAACGGAATGGTGAAATCCGTTTATGCATTGATCTCAGGAGTCTCAATAAAGAAATCTGGGTGGATGCTCATCCATTTCCGAAAATTGGGAACTTGCTTGAGGAACTGAGGGACGCTCAAGGGTTTTCGAAGATTGATTTAGCTTCGGCATACCATCAGATCTTATTAGATGATGAGTCACAACATTATACTGCTTTCCACTCTCCCTTTGGGTCATTTCAATTCTGTAGAATGCCCTTTGGGCTTGCTTCTGCAGCCTCGGTCTTTCAAAGGGTTATGCAGTCAGTTCTTCAGGATGTTAAGGCGGTTGTCATCTTTCAAGATGAGGTGCATATTTTCCCCAAATACCTAGAAGGACATGATAAAACTCTCAGGTATGTTCTTACCATTTTTGAAAAAAAAGGAATAGTTGTTAAGAAGAACAAGTGTGAGTTCTGGAAGAGGGAGATAGAATTCTTAGGACATCTTGTTTCCGGTGAAGGTGTGTGTCCTAGGCCTGGTTTAGTAAAAGCTGTAGTGAAGTGTCTAACTCATAAAAATAAGGATAGTTACATTCATTCTTGAGTTTGTGTGAGTTTTATTCACGTTTCATCCCCGACTATGCCAGCAAAACAAAGGCACTTTTCAATATGCTCAGATCTAATGTCACTTTTGTGTTGGATGACAACTGTCAGCAAACCTTTGAATTGGTCAAGTCTGAGATGCTCAATGCCAAAACTCTTAAGGCTTACAATCCAAATTAATCTTGCACCATCACGGTTGAAGCCAGTAATTATGGTTTAGGGGCAGTACTTACTCAAAAATCAGGTGCCAGTGAGGTCACAATTAGTTATGCTTCCAGAGTACTAAGGGATCCTGAAGTTAATTACTCAGTCATTGAAAAGGAGTTGTTAGCTTGCTATTGGGCATGTGAAAATTTCAGGACCTACATTTGGGGTAGAAAATGTGTCATCCAAACAAATCACAAACCACTAGTGTATATCTTGGGAGGAGAACGTCTCAAATACGCTACAACTCGTATTGCACGTTTGACCACCAAACTTTTGCAATATGATTTTGAAACAAAGCCCATACCTGGGAAAGAAAATGTTAGAGCTGATATGTTATCTAGGCTTCCCTTGAAGGAAGATGAACCACTGGATGTGGATGAGGATAAAGAGGACTGTTTCATCGCTGTAGTTGACGCTGTCGAAAGTAAGGTGTGCAGTGAGGTTGAATGGAAGGAAGTGGTGAGTGAGGATTTCATTCTTAGTAAAGTAAAAGTATACATTGTGAAAGGTTGGCCCAGAGAGAGGAGTGTGTCATCTAAAATCCAGCCCTTTTGGAAAGTGGCAGAGGAATTATCTATTGAAGATGGAGTTGTCATGAGGGATGGTAGGTGTGTCCCTCTGTAAGGTTGGTCCAGGTGGTTGACAATGAGGCAAGGGATGTCTGGGGTTATTTTGGTTTCAAGTATCTTCATTCTCAGTCTTAAAGGCTCAAGTAGACTGTTTAGTCATGGGTCAGGCTTAATAGTGAAAAAGGGATAAAACACATCATGTAGAAGCGGATGTTCCACAGACAGTTTTCGGCGTCGCCCTTGGTTTGGTCTTCTCCGGTTGGGACTCCTCGGGACTCCTCAGAAGGGCAGACAGAAAAGGAAAGGGCAGGGATTAGTAACATCCGTTCTCAGTAATAACACTGGTGCAACCGCCACCTTGCGTAGTGAAGGAAAGGGGGGGAGGGTTTGTGAAAGAAAGGGCCGACATGCCTTTGTTTAAGCTACCCCTCGCCACCCCACCACCCCCACCAGAAAGCACCTTTTAGCGGTACTTGCCTCGGGCCACGGCCCGTCCACAGGGCCGTGGCATCCGGACCCGGGGCGGTTATTCCCTTCCTTGGGCCTCCGGGTGTGTGCGCCTTGTAGTTATGACACAGGTTCTCGTCTGGGTATCGGTCTCCGCCGAACCTGCTCCCTCCTGTCTTCGCTCCTCCTCCCGAACTGCTAGGCTCCTCTACGCCGCCGGGACAGCTGGGCTCTTCTCCGCCGCCGGGACGGCTGGGCCCCTCTCCACCGCCGGGACAGCTGGGCTCCTCTTCGCCGTTGAGACAGCTGGGCTCCTCTCCGCCGTTGAGACTGCTGGGCTCCTCTCCGCCACCGGGACATCTGGGCTCTGCTCCTTCAGTTTCTCCGTCTTCCTCCGGGCTCCAGGATACCACTTTCTGCCTACGCCGCCCGTCCTCCAATTGGGGAAGGCTTTTATTGTCCAACTTATCTGTCCTGGACCGCCCGGCACGAACAACAGCTGGACCGCCAACCGCTTCCGGGTTGGCGCTGGTGTCTCTCCTCGGCATACCCACCTTCCAGTCGTCGTTCCTGACTGACACTCCGTCCGTATCATACCCTCCCATCAAGATACATATCAAATTGATAGATTGTGTGCATGATGGGCATCTTGGGGCAACCATGACAAAGAAACGGCTCAGACTACATTACTGGTGGCCCTCTATAGACAGAGGGTCAAGGAGTGTGCTGTTTGTAGTGGGGCAGAAAAGGGATTGAAAGTTGTTACTCCTCCTCTTCAACCCATCTCTTTTCCTTCGAAACCTTGGCATAGATTTAGTTATGCCTTTCAATTTTCTTCCCCACCATCTATGTTTTGCCTTTGTTCTAATGGATTTTCATAGCAAGTGGCCAGAGGTCAAGTTCTGTGATCTCCCACTGCTAGCACTGCCATACTATTCCTTAGAGAAATTTTTATGAGGGAAGGATTTCCTGAGGCTATGGTTTCGGATAATGGTGTACAATTTGTTAATCAGGAAATGAGTGATTTTTTAAATGAATCTGGTGTGAAGCATTTAAGAAGTTCAGTAGGACATCCACAAACCAACGGTTTAGTTGAATGGATGAATAGAGTGGTTGTGGAGTGCATCAAATGGGCTAAACATAACAATTTTGATGTGGAAAGTGCTGTTAGATCCATGTTGTGGTTTTAACGCATAACCCCACATTCACTTACCAAAATAGCACCATTTGTTTCTCTTAAAGGTAGGGTACCTACTTCTACTCTTTATCCTGCTTGGTTATTAAGAACGGTTTCCAAAAAAGTGTAGTGTAGTGTAGACAATGTTGCCTTGGAAACTCGTGTAAAAGAAGCCCAGGAAAAAATGTCTGACAGATACAATGTAAAGAAGTCTGCTAAAACTGTTGATTTGGGGGGGCGTGGCTAGCAGCCGGCAAGATGGCTGCTCACTAGAGAAGCTCCGAGGGTAGCGTAGCCCTCCAAATCAATCCGGACAATAATCCGATAAATTACTGCACTCCAAGGGCCTGCACCGACGGCCGGGACCAGGCGGCGGCCACCGACACCACTCTGGTGAAAATCCGACATCGGGTGTGTGCACTGCTCGAGGGCTAACTGCCGCGGCCCACCACCGAGCTGAGACCGGGGCCTAAATTAGAAGTGCCTCTCGGCGCGGGAGGCGACGGCGGCCGCCTGACCCCTGCGGCGGAGTGAGGAGCGATCAAAATCAAGCCCGCGGCGGGAAAGAGGACACCGCGCGGGCCTCGAGGAGTGCGTGTCTGTGCATTACGGAGCATACACCCTGAGTCCTGGCCAGAGATCAAGCTGGAGGCGAGGTGAGGCCTGTACACAGGAGAGCAAACGGGGACTAGAGTAGAACAAGGGCCCAGCCACCCGGGAAGCCCAGGAGTGGACCCACATATCAACGGGCGCCCCTAGCCATCTGGGGACACCATAGAAAGTCGAGACCCCCCCTCCCTGACGACTCACCAGGCATCAACTACCGCCACACGAGATCCTGAGGTGCCGCAAAGCAAGGTACTATACGATTGGCACAGTTGCTCCACTGAGCGAGTGCAGGCCAGATCCTCAAGGGAGGGGGCCCATCGCCAACCCACCCCTCCTGCAGACACCCTATCGAGAGGGCCTCTCAAGACCTTGCCCAGTTGGGGGGAAAGCTTCGGGGACTCCTGCGGGGGCAACATGGGGGGGCGAGGCCCACACAATCAATCCATGCAGCCTACACTGGACAAATACGCCTATGGGAAGGACTTTCCACCACTCCCAGAGGGACGCAGCGCCGCCGTGAAGACCAAGGAGGGCGAAGGATCACGCAAAGTAACTTTGGATGACATAATGGCAGCCCTCACAAACGTACAGACAACAGTGGGATCTATTTCCATGGATGTGTCCCTGCTGCGGGCGGACTTCCAGAAAATGTCAGCCAGAGTAACCGACATCGAAAAGGTCACCAAAGCCTTGGTGGCGGACACTAGCACACTGCAACAAACAGTGTCGCGCCTTGAGCTGGAAAATAAATTAATGGCGGGGAAGCTGGACAACCAGGAGGGACGCGCTCGAAGAAACAACGTCCGCATCCTTGGAATTCCAGAGAGCGAAGGCACGCAGGCTACGGACCTCTTTGCTGAGGAGCTGATACAAACCCGACTGCAACCCAAAGGACTGTCCACTTTCTTCTCTGTGGAAAGGGCCCACAGAGTCCCAGGCGGCAAACCCAAACCAGGAGCACCCCCCAGACCGGTGCTCGCGCATCTATTCAACTTTCGTGACAGGGACGCCATCTTACAAACGGCATGAATATCCCAGCCGATTCGGATCCAGAACTTCGACAATCTCATTCTTCCCGGATTACACGGCAGCGGTCTCACGACGCCGGAGAAGTTTCTTGGAAGTCAAAAAAGAGTTGAGGGCCCAAGAACTACCCTATTCCATGTTGTTCCCCGCAAAGCTCAGAGTGGTGGCAGAGGGCAAGACGTGGTTTTTCGAAAAGCCGGAGGAAGCCCACGATTGGCTCGAGAGGTGGCGCCGAGTGGACGGACCACGCCGATGAAATAAAGCCCATTGTCACAGAAATATGGCAGGAACTCCTGACAGCCAAGATCCACTACAACCGGACCTGGAGGACTCACAGCGATCAGACGCGAACGAATGCAACCACGAATGACAGTTAAAATGGTTGAGCATCCACAGGGGACCTACCCACGTATAGACATAGCAGTGGTCGTGTCGGCTTTGGACACTGGTCGGCAGCAGGCATTGGAAGGGAGGGAGGGTCTACCACCCTCCCTGGACTTCTCACCCCCAGCACGCAAGTACAATAACTTGGGGAGGGACGAAGCACTCTGCTGAGTTGGGGTGGCGGGCGGTTTTGAGTCCGTCAGGCAGGGAGGCAGGGAGGCAGGGTGGATGGGTGGGTTACATGGAAGGGAAGTTCAGACTCAGTTTTTCTTTGTTCAAGTTTGTTGCGGCACACATGACAGGGCACATCATCCATGGATTAGCAAAGCCCCAGGGTCACAATTAGGAAATTGTACATGCTCACCAATCATAACTTCTATGGCGACACGCACCCCAGCTTGTCTAGCACAGGACACGACCCCCGAAGCACAGGTGACCCACCTCACGTTATTAACCTGGAATGTCCTCGGGCTCGGGGACAAAATTAAGAGGGGTTTAGTGTTGCGGGCACTGAAGCGCCAGGCTACGACACTGGCGCTTCTGCAAGAAACCCACCTCACGGGCACAGCATGTAAAGTGCTGGACAGGTGGAGATATAAGATGGTAACACACTCAGAATTTTCCTCAGGCTCCAGGGGTACGGGCATTTTGGTTCGGAAAAACTCTTCCTTTATAGTGCTTCAGACAAGGATAGATGACCAGGGTAGATTTGCCGCACTACAGAGACAGTGGGAGGGTAGGCTAATCAATGTAGTGTCAGTTTATATCCCTCCAGCGCTTCACACAGTGGCCCTCCCGGCACTTACTGAATTTTTACTTACCCTGCCGGAGGGAGACCTCCTTATCGGAGGAGACTTTAACGCCACAATGGACGCTGACTTGGATAGGTACCCGATCAGGACGCCGACAACTGGAGTCTCACGCCTCCAGAGCTTTACGGGGGCACTGTGGTTGGTCGACATTTGGAGACACACCCATCGCACAGCACGTCAGTACATGTTCCACTCAAACCCACACAACAGTCTATCACGGATAGACTACTTTATGATGGTGGAATCCAATCTGCACAATGTCAAAGACATTGCGGTTAAGCCCAGAGGCATATCAGACCATTCACCGGTGGTGCTGACTATCTGTTATCACCATAAAATGCAGGGCAGACTCTACCCCATCTACCCTGGGTACATACAAATCCCCAAAGTTCGGAAACAGCTCCGGACAGACACTAAACACTTCTTTGCTGAAAACGCAACATCAGTTAATTCCCCATCGGTGGTGTGGGAAGCATACAAGACGGTCATTAGGGGGCAAGCGATAGCAACCATTACGGGGCATAAGTGAGACAAACAAAGAGAGTTAAGGGACCTGGAACTGGAATTACACAAAGTTGAGGCAGATCACGCGCCAGACCCCACACCTGAGAATACACACACTCTACATCTTAAGCAACAACACTATAGGGAATACCTGAGAGAAGCAACGGTGTCTGCCCACACAGCGACCAAGCACCGAATCTATGATGTGGGGGACAAGGCAGGGAAACTCCTGGCATGGCTAGATAGGCGAGAAAGAAGCGGTAGAGGCATATTGCAAATACGGATGGAGGAGGGGCCATTAACAGCAGACCGCCGAGATATAGTGAAAGAATTAGCCAAATACTTCCGAGGGGTGTACACGTCCACTTCAGGGGTGTCAGAGACAGAGGCAGCAGCATTTCTAACCAATATAGCAATGCCCAAACTGACGCAAGAAGCCTCTCTGGAACTAAAGGCTGATCCTACAGAGGACGAGATACAGGTGGCAATAGGCTCACTGCAGTCAGGAAAGGCACTGGGACCTAATGGGATCCCGATAGAATTGTACAAACTGCTAGCGCAAACGGTCAGCCCACATCTGCTTAAAATGTACACAGACAGTCTGGAAAAGGGTAAACTTCCAATTGATCAACGTATCGCCACGATAGTAGCTATCCCAAAACCGTGAAAACCTCCATCCGACTGTACCTCCTATCGCCCAATCTCACTACTAAATGTGGAGGCTAAAATTCTGGCCAAACTGCTGGCAAATAGACTCATAACTTATCTCCCACGATTAATCCACCCGGACTAGTCCGGCTTTATGCCCAATAGGAACACCGCGCTTAACCTTAGGCACCTTCATGGGGCACTGGCTAGAGCGCCGTCACTGTCAGACCCGGCGGTTCTCGTGTCCCTGGATGCGAGGATGGCTTTTGATATGGTGGAGTGGAACTACCTTTTCGTGGTCCTCACACACCTGTGGCTTGACCCTAAGTTCTGCGCATGGATCCGCCTTCTCTAAACAAAACCAATGGAACGCGTAACAGCAAATGGGCACATATTGGAGACTTTGCTGTTGTCGAGGGTAACACGTCAGGGTTGCCCCTTGTCGCTACTCCTCTTTGCTTTAGTGTTAGAACCCCTAGCGGCGTGGATCAGAAGTACACCGTTGCTGAAGGTCATACAATGGGCGGAGGGATGGGAGGACTGCCTCTCTCTATACGCAGATGATGCCCTGGTATATCTTACTGACACGAGAACTCCATATCATTGCTGCTGGAGGCATGTGATAGCTTCGGGAGGATATCAGGATACAATATTAACTGATCGAAGTCTGGCTTGTACGTTTTAAAGGGACCCGCTCCATGACTCCCGGATAACGGCCCACGGATGGTCACGCACGACTCATTTAAATACCTGGGTATACATGTTACAGCAAACGAAGCTGAATTCTTCGCCAAAAACTTGGCGCCACCCCTGGAACGCTTGAAACAAGATGTGAAGCACTGGGAAACCCTTCCCTTGACACTGCTAGGAAGGGCAGCATTGTTTAAAATGATGGTGCTACCTTGATTCTTATACGCCCTTGAAAACACACCATATCCAATAGCACCAACATATTTCAAACAGATTGCAGAACAGGTATCCACGCTACTATGGGGTAACATGCCAGCACGAATTGCGCAAGTAAAGTTGCACTGTAGCTGGTATGATGGGGGAATAGCACTCCCTAACATCCAGATGTACTACTGGGCAGCACACCTCAAAATAGTAAACCAATGGATACATGCATCACAAGCAGACCCAGCTTACAGGGCAGACAGGGCCCAGTTAGGCACAGGAAATATGCTCGCAATACTATATAACAAAGGGCAGGCCGCAACACTACTGGGTCCCACGAAGCACACGGTTATGCTATAGCATATAGCACAGACTCGGATGGGGTGGAAAGGGACAATAACAAAACTAACACCTCTATGGGACACTAAAAGGTTAGGACAACTGAGAAAAAACAGAGGGTTTGACCAATGGGACAATATTGGTATTTCAATAGTGGGAGACCTTTGGGACAGGGGAGGAGTATTGTCATTTGATCAGCTCCGGCAACAATACGATCTAGGCTTGACGGAGACTTTCTGTTACGCTCAAATACGCCACGCTTTGATGGCGGTAATACCACCAGACACTGAAGTCCCTGAGGCGTCCCCTTTAGAAGATCGCCTGCTTATGGATCACATGCCCAGGAAGGCCACGTCTTTTACATATCGTAAAATAATTAATAATCTACCGGACCCAATGACCCCGTTAAAGGAGAGATGGGTGGAGAATGTAGGCGACATGGATGAAACTGAATGGCAGGAGGTCCTTGCATCACCTCGGGAAGTGGGAATACCAGCCAGGCTTCGCTTGGTGCAATTAAAGATCCTACACCGCACGTACCATACTAGGACCACGCTACACAAAATGGGGAGAGCACAACACCCGTTTTGCCTCAGAGGGTGCGGGGAGGAGGGATCCTTTTTTCACACAATATGGGACTGCCCAATGATAGCAGAATACTGGCGAGCAGTTCTGCGAACAATATCGCAAGCAATGGCAGTGTCACTTCTGCCGGAACCGTGCAGGTGGCTTTTAAATGTATGGGAACCGAACGACTTAACACGTCATGGGCAAATATGGGTCACGCTGGGACTTATAGAGCAAAACATAATATAGCGCAGAAGTGGGGGCGAGGGAATTGCCTTTGCTGGGGACCTGGTGCAGGGATATGGACCTTAATATGCTAGCGGAAAGAACAGTCTATGTAAACCGTAAGTGCCCACGGAAATGGACTAAGATATGGGCAACATGGAATGCATACCGGGGAAATATATGCGATCCGCTATCGGACCCTGATGGAGGCAGTTCGGACGATGACTCTGGGGAAGACTAGAGTGATAAGTATAAGCATATTGCCCAAGGTCATGAGTGATGTTATTCAAATGTATGGGGAGGTGAATTCGAATAATTGTTTTTAGTCAAGTAACCTAATTGTGCATTATGAATGTAAACAACCTGTGATATATGCCACTGTGTTGAAAGAAAACAATAAAAACTGTTTAAAAAAAAACCTGGGGGCATATTACCAACAACTAGCGATAATTTTTGTCTCTAACTTGTTTAGAGACAAAAATTATCGCCGCACATCGGCGATTTTTATCGCAGATAAACCTTGCTATTAGCAAGGTTTATCGCAAATGCGATAAAAAACTGCCGCAATGCATGAATATCGCTGAAAAGTCAGCGATATTCATGCATTATCGAGCAAATGCTCTTAGCCATGTTATCCACCTCCCATTGGATAACATGGTGAAGAACTGCTCAGGGCAGGTGTTAGCTTTTGGAGATATTCGCGCTTAGCGCGAATATCTCCAAAAGTTGGTAATAGGAGATAGCGATGTTAGCGACTGTTTCCAGTCGCTAACATCTTGGCACGCCCACTTTGCATGTCATTAGTGATAAATATCACTGACATGCAAAGCGGGGCCCAAGATGGTCGCTATCTCCTATTAGCTGTCACTAACTGGTGTTAGCGACAGCTTGGTAATAGGGAGATAATTTTATCTCCGCTTTCTTGGCTTTTAAAGCCAAAAAAGCGGAGATAAACCCCCTTGATAATATGCCCCCTGTTGATTTGTCTCCTGGAGACATGGTTCGTATCAAAAACACCAGTTTTGTCAGAAAAGGTGGCAACACATTTGGCGAACCTGTGTGTGTAGAAAAAGTCTGTGGTGGTGCTGTTATGGTGAGGGGTGGACATTGATGGAACCTGAGAAAAGTTGTCAAACTTAAAGCTGCAAATGCAAGTCTCTCAGGTTTGATGAATGTATCTGCAGAAAATTCTCATTCTCCTACGGGTCAGGGAAAAGAATCTTCTCCATCTATAGGACATGATAATTTTTCTCATACTAATGCCTCAACTAAGGCTTCTTCAAGCGATGTCTCTGTATATGATAGGTCAAATCTTGTAACAAGGAGATCGGCACGTGTTACTCGGCTTCCTTGGAAGCTGTGTTGAGTTCTTCACATATGTTGACTTCAACTTTATGTATAAGGTTGTTTGTTTAGATATTTCTCATGCATTTAAATGTCATTGATTTTTTTCTCTCCATTTTTGTAAATTTTTTTGCTTTCTGTTACTCTTTCTATTGTCACTGCCATGTATCTATTTTCACACTTATTTTGTTTAAAAAAGGAGGTACTATGTTGTGTTTAGATATGCTTGTTTGCATAGCTCACAGAACCTTTAGCGTTGTCATGGGTCTGTTGTCATTCCAAATTCTATCTGTGGTCAGTTGGTGCCTCTCAGGTACTGTGAGAGGAGCGGTGGCTCGTTATTCCCACAATAAATCCTACAGATCTACAAGCAGTGTCTTTTTATTTCTTTTTGTATCCTGTAAGAACAGAAAGGCAAGAACAGAGAGAGAAAGGCAGGACAGGAACAGAGAGAGCAGGAACAGAGAGAGAGAGACAGGACAGGAACAGAGAGAGAAAGACATGAACAGAGAGAGACAGGAACAGAGAGAGAAAGACAGGACAGGAACAGAGAGAGAAAGACATGAACAGAGAGAGACAGGAACAGAGAGAGAAAGGCAGGACAGGAACAGAGAGAGAAAGACATGAACAGAGAGAGACAGGAAGAGAGAGAGAGACAGGAACAGAGAGAAAGACAGGAACAGAGAGAGAAAGGCAGGACAAGAACAGAGAGAGAAAGACATGAACAGAGAGAGAGCGAGAGAGAGAGAGACAGGAACAGAGAGAAAGACTGGAACCGAGAGAGACAGGAACAGAGAGAGAAAGGCAGGACAGGAACAGAGAGAGAAAGACATGAACAGAGAGAGACAGGAAGAGAGAGAAAGACAGGAACAGAGAGAGAAAGGCAGGAACAGAGAGAGAAAGACAAATGGAAGTGTGTGCTTGCATTTGGAACATTGCATTCAAAGACATAGGGAATCCAATCCCAGTCTATGCCTGGTGCCCCCAGCTGAGAGCACTTCACCGTCCAGAGTGGAACATTGCGCACTCTCCATAATATCTCACGCGTGGTATATGGGAGGGCCAAACCAATCTCCCATCCTTCAGAGGTTGGTAAATTGGAGAAAGTTAAAACCTTTATTTACTAGAGCCTAGACACGTAGAAGTGCACTGTGAAATTCTACATAAAAATACATTATTTCCAATAATAAAGAAAAGGATGTACTGTCACGCTATAATGCTATATTCCATGGAAGAAACCTGCCTTTACTTGATCTTTTATATGCCTGGACCGCTGCACCTGGAGAAGCCCAATGGCATGTCACACCAAAGAGGTAAACACCCTGAAATAAGCAGGTTACAAGCAATGTGTTTACAGACTCAGGGGCAGATTTACAAGCCCCCTGCGCCACTAGTACGTCACAAAAAGTGACGTACTGGTGGTACAGGGGGCTTCTCCATATTACATGCAGCACAGTGCGAGAAATGGTAAATCTGGAGATGCGTGTGAATGCTACGCCACCCTAGAGGTGGCGTAGCGAGGCGCAACAAGGAGAAATGTTTTCATTTCTCCTCGTTTTTTCCTCTTTCAATGCGTGCTGCATTCTACAGCACGCATTGAAAGAGGTGAAGCCTTTAGTGATGGTTTTTGTGCAGGAAGGGGCCCCTTCCTGCACAAAAACAATCTCCCCATGGTGCAAGGGTGCCTGTGCCGGCGCTTTGCAGCTGTTTGTGCGCCAGCGCAGGGAAGAGCACAGGAATGTGACGTATTCTTGTAAATATGTCGCATTCCTGTGCTCTGAAAGTGCCGCAGTGTGGCGCAGCCAAAGGGCTTACGGTGCCGCGCTGCAGCACTTTCTTGTAGATCTGCCCCCTAGAGTGCAGCAAGGGAATGTTTCCACCTCAAATTCAGGCTTTTTCTGATACCATCAGCTTCAAGTTTGTTTTGACACTGTGACTTCAGTAGCTCAAAGAGGGGAGTTGGGGGCGGGGAGAGGTTGGAAGCTGGGGGGAGGGAAAGGAAAACATAATTCATCTCTACACTCACCCCCCTTTCACGAGACTCACTCACAAATACACATACACTCATTAACACAAACTCGCACGAACCAAACAGTCAATAAAAAGCAATACGTACCTGCTGCAGGGCTCGGGGAGCTGCCAGGAGGGTTGGGACTGCTACCTTGCTCAGCCAATGAGGGGAGGCAGCAGTCCCTCACTCGTCACAGAGCAGGATGGGGGACAGAGTCAGCGACAGACACTCGGCCGTTGGCACTTCTGGGCTTAAAAACGAAGCGCCCAGCTACGAGGCTATCCCTGACGCTCTCCCTCGTCACGAGGGGGCCTCCAGGACATTTGCTGAGCTGAGGAGGTCAGGCCCACCGAAGCGGTGACGTCCTCAGCCCAGCAAACTTCAGCTTAGGCAGCCGCGAGCCTGTGCATTTAGCGCATGTCCAGCTCCTGGCTGCCTGGTCTGAACATAAGGAGTGTTTGTCTAGCTGTCCTTTCTTCAGCCTGACATGCAATCTTTTTGTCCAAAAAGGGCGGGCGGGGCCTCACTGCCCTCAAGGAGGGGCGGCTGCTGAAGTCAGGCCGCTTGCAAAGGAGGACCCTTCACCCAGGCAGCACTCAGTCCCTCCTCTGAGTCTCTCTTCTCTCTGCACACCGGGGCGGGCCCTGGGCATGGATGGGATTTGCATATCAGGGCTCTGTCCCGGATAAAAAAGAAGAGGAAACTTGCAGCCAGAGCTGCACAGAAAAAAAAGTGTCATCCCAATGTTTCTGCGGGCGAGCCAGAGTTGAAGAGCGGTAGCCTGGCAGGCGCTGCCACATAGAGCAGTGGCCTGATAGGGTGCCTTAGAGGCCAGTGCAAAGCAAGGCTAGGCACTTGGGGGCAGTTTTACAAGCCCTTTACGCCTCTTTTATACCGCCGTTGCGACGCAGTGGCGGCGCAAAGCCAGCGCCACTCTGCGGGGTATTTACAATGTGACGCATCTGGGAGATGCGTCACGTTGTAAAGCCCTATGCCACGTGTAGGCGTTCCAGCCCAGGAACGCCCCCCAAAAGTGGCTGAGTGAAATCGACAAGATTTCAGTCAGTCACTTTTAAGGCCATGCTGCGTCAAAACCCTGCGCCTGCTTGAAGCAGGCGTAAGGATTGACGCAGCATTTTAAGGATAGGGCACCCCCGAGCCTTGCTGGAGCTGCGTCACTCCTGCGACGCAACTCCAGCAATGCGCCGCCTTTACGGCAGCAGATGCAACACGCATCTGTCCATTTTTGCCCCATGGTGCGCCGCATTGTAAATGCGGCGCATCCATGGCGGCGCAGCCGTGACGCACAATAACTGGCACATCCCTGCTGCTGATAGGCAGGGATGCGCCAGGTATTGTAAATGTGCCCCAACGTGAAAAGCCCAGGCTGCTGCTTTGCTAGTTCTCCGGCTGGCACCTGAAGGGAGGTCGGAGCCTGTGTGCGATTGGAAAAGAAGCGAGTGCCTGGCTGGAGGAAGAGAGGGCTGTTCTTTGGCTATCTGTAGCAAGCTTGCAAAGGGTTGTTGGAGTGAAGCTTGCAAGTGAGGTGCAGCGCAGCACGTTCCAGAGTGGAGGGGGTTGTCAGCACAAGAGGCCTGCACCGGCAGCCTCTCGTGCCTACGGCCATACCACCCTGAATGCGCCCGATCTCGTCCGATCTCGGAAGCTAAGCAGGGTCGGGCCTGGTTAGTTCTTGGATGGGAGACCGCCTGGGAATACCAGGTGCTGTAGGCATTTTGCTTCTCGCTAGTGGCACTTCCGTTTTTTTTTTGTTGTTTTCCTTCTTTTTTGGGGGGGCATTTATTCTATTATTTTATTGTAACTTTCTTCAAAAAGAAAACGCCATCGAGTTCACAACACGCAGGGTCCATAACTTTCCATTCGGAAATTGAAAATTCGGCTGCACTTTACACAGGGTCAAAAAAGAAGAAACTCTTTGCCCTAAGATGGCACATGGGACAGGGGACCCCTCACCACCCCCCAGCAGAGGGTTTTCTTCTGCCGGCGGCCGCAAGCTGCTGCTGGGCTGCTCCGGTCGCAGCAGGGGCATAACGCAGGCCCACGCAGCCCCCGCGGTGCGTGGGGGGCCCCTATCTCCAAGGGGCCCCCTCGGCACTGCACTCCTGGCCAGAGAGCTCCTGATTGAGCCCGGAGGGGGCCCTCTCAGTACCGTGCAGGGAGGCACCCTCACTTTTCATGACGCCAGTGGGTCGCAGCATCGGTTCCTGGTCCCCCTCTTTTGGCCTTTCCCAGCGGCCCGGGAGCAGGAGGAGTGCTGAGGCAGAGAGGCAGGCAACGAGTGCCGTTCAGTACAACCGAGAGGGGAGCGGGGCGCACACGCATGCACACTCACTTACACTCATGCATTCACATGCAGACACTCGCACCCTTCTCCCCCCCCCCCCTGTCAGGAGACTCACTCACAAATACACATGCACTCATACATACTAACACGCACGAACCAAACAGTCAACAAAAAAGCGACACTTACCTGCTGCTGCAGGGCTCGGGGAGCTGCCAGGTGGGTTGGGACTGCTACCTAGCTCAACCAATGAGGGGAGGCAGCAGTCCCTCACTCGTCACAGAGCAGGATGGGGTACAGAGTCAGCGACAGACACTCGGCCGTTGGCACTTCGGGGCTTAAAAACGAAGCGCCCAGCTACGAGGCTATCCCTGACGCTCTCCCTCGTCACGAGGGGGAGGGCCTCCAGGACATTTGCTGAGCTGAGGAGGTCAGGCCCACCGGAGCTGTGACTTCCTCAGCCCAGCAAACTTCAGCTTAGGCAGCCGCGAGCCTGTGCATTTAGCGCATGTCCAGCTCCTGGCTGCCTGGCCTGAACATAAAGAGTGTTTGTCTAGCTGTCCTTTCTTCAGCCTGACATGCAATCTTTTTGTCCAAAAAGGTCGGGCGGGGCCTCACTGCCCTCAAGGAGGGGCGGCTGCAAGGAGGACCTTTCACCCAGGCAGCACTCAGTCCCTCCTCTGAGTCTCTCTTCTCTATGCACACCGGGGCGGCCCTGGGCATGGATGGGACTTGCATATCAGGGCTCTGTCCCGGATAAAAAAGAAAAGGAAACTTGCAGCCAGAGCTGCAGAGAAAAAAAAGTGTCACCCCAATGTTTCTGCGGGCGAGCCAGAGTTGAAGAGCGGTAGCCTGGCAGGCGCTGCTACATAGAGCAGTGGCCTGATAGAGTGCCTTAGAGGCCAGTGCAAAGCAAGGCTAGGCACTTGGGGGCAGTTTTACAAGCCCCGTGCGCCCCGCCGTTTCGACGCAGTGGCGGCGTAAAGCCAGCGCCACTCTGCGGGGTATTTACAACGGGACACATCTGGGAGATGCGTCACGTTGTAACGCCCTATGCCACATGTAGGCGTTCCGGCGCAGGAACGCCTCCCAAAAGTGGCTGAGTGAAATTGACAAGATTTCAGTCAGTCACTTTTAAGTCCATGCTGTGTCAAAACCCTGCGCCTGCTTGAAGCAGGCGTAAGGATTGATGCAGCATTTTAAGGATAGGGCACCCCCGAGCCTTGCTGGAGCTGCGTCACTCCTGCGACGCAACTCCAGCAATGCACAGCATCTGTCCATTTTTGCCCATTGGTGCGCCGCATTGCAAATGCGGCGCATCCATGGAGGCGCAGCCGTGACGCACAATAACTGGCGCATCCCTGCTGCTGATGCGCCAGTTATTGTAAATGTGCCCCAAGGTGAAAAGCCCAGGCTGCTGCTTTGCTAGTTCTCTGGCTGGCACCTGAAGGGAGGTTGGAGCCTGTGTGCGATTGGAAAAGAAGCGAGTGCAAGGCTGGAGGAAGAGAGGGCTGTTCTTTGGCTATCTGTAGCAAGCGCTTGCACAGGGTTGTTGGAGTGAAGCTTGCAAGTGAGGTGCAGCGCAGCACGTTCCAGAGTGGAGGGGGTTGTCAGCACAAGGGGCCTGAACCGGAGGCCTCTCATGCCTAGAGCCATACCACCCTGAATGCGCTCGATCTCGCCTGATCTCGGAAGCTAAGCAGGGTCGGGCCTGGTTAGTACTTGGATGGGAGACCGCCTGGGAATACCAGGTGCTGTAGGCATTTTGCCACTCGCTGACACCAAGCTCGGCCCTTGCACAATCACACCTAATCTAACTCGCTAATAGCACTTTTTAAAAAGAAAAAAAATATTCTGCTTTCCTCTCTTTTTTTAATTTTTTAATTCTTTTTTAATGTATTTTATAAAGAATTTGGCATGGAGTTTACAATATGCGTGGCCCTTAACTGAAAACTCGAAAACGGAAAGAAAAGGAAGAAAAGCTTTGCCCTAAGGCAGGACAGAGGACTCCCAGCTAAAGCTGGGGAGCTGCTGCAAGCTGCTGCTGCTGCGGGCCCCCCTCTCTCGGCTGGGAGCGAGCAGGGGGCTGCTGAGGGTGGCAGAGAGCCAGGCGGGTGACATGAAGGGCCCTGGACTACTCGGACCCTCGCCTCACTCGCTCTTCTATACCCAGAGAGGGCTGGGGCATGGGCATAGTGCCAATATCGGCCCACTCACCAGCCGGTTCGCAGTAACATGCATTTCGCAGAAATAAGCAGACAAGACAACTTTTTTGTTGGAGAAAAGTAGCTGCAGGTTTATTAGCATATACACAATGCCAACAAGGTGGGTTATCTTACAGGCGATCCATAAGGCAAGCCGCCCCTCACGACCTACCACCTGATTGGCCAATTTGCAACGTGGCCTTAGCCAACCGTTGCTTAGCGGTTATGGGAGGAGATAGCCCCTCCCAATTCCGGTGAACCATTGGTCCACCCTCTTGCTCACGCCCCCCCTACGAGGGGCGGAGCGTTCAAGCGACCCCCGGTTGTACAGGTTTCCAACCGCCCGTAGGATAGCGGGGCGCCGTCGTACCCCCAGGGTCCACCGCACAGACTTCCTGGGGATATTAGGCCTCAGCATCCTTTGTGCTCCTGAAGAGGGTACTCCCGGGTACCTTTCCGCCTCTGGATCGCCCTGTAACTCCTCCTGGAACACAAATGAGAAAAGATTAGAAACATTTCCCCCCCCCCCACCCTGAAAACGCCGGGCATGCGGAAGGGAGGGAAACGGCGTCAGGGTGAGGGGACAGCGGACAAGAGGCCGCTCGGTGGGCGGGGGAGGAATATATACTCTCCCCCGCCCACCCCAGGAAGGAAGTGACGCGCGGGACCCACCAGGGTCACAAAGAGCTGGGCTGCCCCGTGTGCCATCTTGTGGCACTACGGTGGCCGCCCTCTTATCTGTGTCCCCTGCGGGGACATGTCGGTCGGCCTGCATAGTGCCAATATCGGCCCACTCACAAGCCCGTTCGCAGTAACATGCATTTCGCAGAAATAAGCAGACAAGACAACTTTTTTGTTGGAGAAAAGTAGCTGCAGGTTTATTAGCATATACACAATGCCAACAAGGTGGGTTATCTTACAGGCGATCCAAAAGGCAAGCCGCCCCTCGCGACCTACCACCTGATGGGCCAATTTGCAACGTGGCCTTAGCCAATCGTTGCTTAGCGGTTATGGGAGAAGATAGCCCCTCCCAATTCCGGTGAACCATTGGTCCACCCTCTTGCTCACAACCCCCCCTACGAGGGGCGGAGCGTTCAAGCGACCCCCGGTTGTACAGGTTTCCAACCGCCCGTAGGATAGTGGGGCGCCGTCATACCCCCAGGGTGCACCGCACAGACTTCCTGGGGATATTAGGCCTCAGCATCCTTTGTGCTCCTGAAGAGGGTACTCCCGGGTACCTTTCTGCCTCTGGATCGCCCTGTAACTCCTCGAAAGCCCTGGGTGTGGCGATCGTCGCAGCCAGGGCCCCCCATCATGGCCGGCATTCCTCCTAGCTGTTCCTTACTTGCTATTACTAGGGTCTCTTCCCTATTCAGAAAAAACAGGTCCATGCCAACGTGGACCGCTGACCCAAAAGTCCAGCAACACCAAGGGAGGTTGGCTTGTAGCCCACATGAAAAAGGCCAAATCTCTGCCCAAGATATTTACGCATGGCGCAGCAAACCTCGTGCGAGCCAGCTGCCTCACTGTCCCAGACAGGGCATAATGCCACTGGAGCTCGGGATAAGAAATCAGACCACAGAGCTCATCTGTCACCAACGTGTGGCCAATTCCCCTAGTGTTCTTCCTCTAAAGTGCATGCTAGCCCCAGAGCCCAGGCAAATTAACAATACTTCTCCAAAGCTCCCCGGCGACACAGCCTGGTGTCACAACAAGGTGGAGGGAAAGAGTACTGAAAACCTCCATGAAGGGCCAACTGGTGCAGTCACCCTGCTTGCTGACCCAGTGACCGGACACAGAAAACCCGGTCCCTGCTAACCACCCGTGTGAGCCTCGATACTTCCACCAGGCCGGAGTCGGGCTGTCAGGTTTTGTGTCACCTGCTTAGCTGAGATCCCATAGGGGGATCCGCTGGGACCCATATGTGTCCCTGCAAATACTGCGTCATGCACTAGGCCCATAATGCCCATCTCCGCCCCAAAAGGACATCTGAGAGCCCGATGCCCCATCGCAGCTTTAGGTTAATGGCATATGGCCCCGCACCCCCAGTCAGTGTGTGTGACCTGCATTGATTGAAAGTGACCAGAAAATGTGCGTGACTTGACAGATCTCGAGGATCAACTCCTTGTCCATGCCTGCCCCCATCACATAATACATTGGTTGGGCAGCCCACCGTTGTTCGCAAGCTTCTCCATCAAGCGTATGGGGCCAGTGAGAGATTCGCACAGGCAACATCCCTTAAGACACTGTGTAGGGATCTCCTCGTGTTAGACACTTGTGCAAGTCGTCCCCCTGTGCCTGGACTGCGTTGTACCCTAGGAAGCTTAAACAAGCAGCCTATACAACTGTATGTGCATCCTGTGGCACTATGGGAACTAAAACTTCCTCATCTCACTACCTGGTAAGTGAACACTGCCAAAGGAATCCAGACTACCTTACCTGAAAACAACTAAATTGATACTGTCTGGGTGAAAAGCACCCCAACTGAACAAGGCCGTTGTCCGCGGGGAGCCGAAACCTGTCTACAAGGAAAGACTTGATACTGTCTGGGCAAACTAGCAGGCCCATCTCGTGGTGCATGCCTGCCCATCCATCCTCCCATCTGTTGACGTAGACAAAGCTCTTTAGTTGTGCAAGCTAACGAAGCCACACTTGGAGATATCATGCATACCCGCCCATGAACTGGCCACACTTAACCGGGCTGCACGGTAAAATTGCTATGTGTGAGCATTTCATTAGTACAGTGCAAAAGGGCAGGAAGGTAAGTTCACTGCCGTTCATAGGCAGTAAAGAGTTTGCCTAGGTCACATCCCTTCAACACTGTGCAAGGTACTCCTAATACTTGTAAATAGTACCAAGGCGACCCCCTTTGCCTGTCTTACATTGGGCCCTAAGCATAAAACAAGCAGCCTAACCAACTGTGTCAACATGCAGTGCATCTAGAAACACCACTGCTCGCTCACTATTACTTCCTGGCCTGCTAAACTACAAAAGAAAAGGCCCCCACTTCGGTACCTAACAACAACTAAATGAAATACTGTCATGGAACCGCCTACCCGTGGACATCGCCACGGGCCCTCCCAGCGTCCCTTCACATAAACAGCTAAAGCAAGCGTCTACATGGCCACGAAGTGCCAACCTGGGACCCATGTTAAAAACAAGTAGAGGCTAGAAAGTATCAGCCTGAAACCAAAGGAACCAGAACAGGGAGGTGACTGTGGGATCGTCAGGAGGGAAAGAGTGCTAAAGCAGGCCCAAAGCTCTGACCAAATTGGTAAAGCATTACCCTATTGCCACAATGCCGGGGTATGGACAACTGGCGAATCTGGGTACAATTATGCGGGTTTCTCAGCGTGGGCCAGAAAGCAAGAGTAATATAATTGTAATGCAGGCACGACTGATTAGCCGGGCTACACAGCTTGGTCAGGCGAAAGTGCTGAGAAATGCTAGGAAGTGGACGCCATGCCAATGCCTCCCTAAATTCATATACAAAATGAACGCTCCCATACAACAAGCCCATCTGACGGTATAGTCAATGCTACATAGTGCATGAGAACAAGCCCCAAATGATAGCTTTCGTGCAGGCCAACCAGATAATTAGCCGCCCCAAACCAAAGCCACCAAGGTGTGGCGCTAAGTGTGACATGTCAACCATATCATTGTGCCCAGGGCTACATGAAAGACCTGAATAACACTTATTGCTAGCAATCAAACGAAGAAGCAGAGTGAAGCCTAAATAAGAGGCGACGCCCAATTGACCAACAAGCGACTCACAGAGTCCAACGAGAGAGGCAGCCTTTGCCAGATGAACCCGAGCTAGAAGCGTGCCAGTGTGAAACAAAGCTATATCCGCTACTAATGGGAGTAAAAATGCCATGTGTGGAAAGAGACTGGGAGGCCCAGAGGGAGCAGGGAAACACAAACTTACACATCAGACTGGACTGCCTTGCACCGTAAGACGGGAGAAGGGCAAGTGCAACTATGCCTAGCGTGAAGACAGACGTTGCCCTGAAAGGGGAACAAACGGCATGCGCCGGCTTCGCCTCATCCTGGGCACGCCAACTCAGTCTAAATCAGGATGACGCCGACCACATCCAAGTCTTAAATCTACTTCTCAACCTGTGAGAACGGAACCAAACGCAAAGTCGCCCTACCGACCCACAGCTTAAGGCTAACAGAGCCTAGTATGCTTTCCCTGCAGGGCAAAGGGCAAAGTGTACTACTTCTAGTACTACCATCCGCCAGGGAAAGGGTTCTACTACTAGTAACATCACTAAAAAGGCGTTGAATAGCTCAAAATGTACCTCCATATGCACGAGGAAGAGTCACCCAATGTTTAGAATAATAAATGGGATGTTGCATGACTTAAAGCGAACGCGTAAAGCAAACGCAGCTTCCCAGATCTGCCAATCACGGTCTGGACACGCTGGTATTCCAACCAATCCGCTTAACGAAGATAACAAACTCTCCCGCAACGGTGGCCCCCTGCTTTCTGGACTAAACCTTCCCTTCAGAGCGCTTCCTCTGTGATCACTTTCGTGTAAAGTGCATTAATAGGAACTTAAAAGAAACTACAGCTGAGTGAATGAAACCCTTCCCTGCTGGTGTGTTGTTGTACATCATCGAACACGAGCACCTCTTTTGTCTTGTTGTACAGGTACACACTCTATACAGTTAAAACATCACATTAATGGCTATCTACTGTGGGAAATTCCAGCATGAGCATCTCATTGTACCCTAAAGAAAGAATGAAAAATGTGAACATTGTTTAAACAAAACTGTCGTTAATTTCCCAAACAGAGAATAACCTAGGAAACAGTGTCCAGAATGACTTGAGTCTGGTAGTTCCAAATATATGTGCCTTTTTGTAGTGGTTGAGGTCTGTACAATCAATTATGTAAAATTGGGCCTGCAAGAGCAGGACTGTATAAAAACGGGCAAATACATACAGGGCGGAAATGCCCCTGGCGAGAACCAGGGTGTCCCATACCCTAGCTCACTGACCACAGTGTGCTAAGACCCTTCTACTTTGATGATAGTTTGGGCGGCCCCCAAAGGAGAGGGCGGTTCTCCAGCGCGGTTCCTGTAACTGAGACAAAACAACCATTATAAGCCCCGCCCCCTTTTAAGCCACATAATGAATTCTGCCGCGAGACTGGGGCATCAGCCCCCTTGCTAACAAGCCAAACCTGTCAGTCAAGTACGAAAACTGAAATCCAATACAGTGTCGTTGAAATGGGCGGGCAAACCAGTGCGAATCCACAGCGACTGAGGCAGTATTACGGAAGTGTCTTGTTACTATAACCGTATTTCAAATGCAAGCTGAGAACGGCCCTAGCACCTGGGCGAGAGAGAAAGGATATCTCATGCCTCGTCCCCTTCCACTTCTACACATGACACCTCCTCATCCTATCATACAAACTGTCCTCGCCGTACTCCTCCTAAAGAGGCCTACCAAATTCCCTGATGCCCTCTCTATAATTGGAAGGAATGCTAAAACTGAATGGTCGGTATCATCTCCTTGACCGAGGAAGGGTCATCCTACTGTGCACTTGAGTTAGAGTGTGTCCCAAACTAGCAGCAAACCTTCTGCCTGTGTTGGGTACCCTTATGGAACATGCACACGACCCTAACTCTAGTAACACAAAATACAGAAACAGAGTCGGATGATGACCAGTGCACTATGGAGAGAGGATGAGAAACCATCTAGCTCGTACCATGCCAAGTTACCTAGTGTTGGACTTGGGCCTTGTGGCAGGTTCACCCCTGAACTTTTTGCCTTGAAGTGTAGTGATTTCTGGTCTTTGCGCACTTTGACACTGTGGCGCAGTGTAAAGTGCGTGCGCTCCCTGAGTGCGTGGAGTGAGACTGGCCTGCCCTCCCATAGGAATGCATGGGGAATGTCTGTGTCCCTGGTAGTTCCTGATGCGTGAGGCGTGCATGCTTAAGTTTGGTATGTGCGAACTCGTGAGAGTGAATGCTGCGCAACGGTATGTGCGGCGTGTATGTGTCTTGTGCGGATGCGCCACTTCTAGGAGTTGGCATATTAGTGTAAAATATGCCTGGCGTGTGATTGGCTGGAGCTGGCTGGGATGCCAGGCTCCAGGAAGTCTGTGTGGGTCTGCCCCGGTGGTGAGTGGGAGATTAGCATGAGTGATGTGTGGGAGGAGTGTACCTGTGTCCTGGATGGGCTGGGTTTTCCCCACACAATGCTGGCTCCGCCCCCCTGTGGTGTGACTGATGACCCAAGCCCTGCCAGTGAATAGAATGGGTGGTTGGGCCATCAAGAGTGCTCCCGAACCAGCTGCGACTGGTTCTGCCCCCACCCTGCACCTAAAGACAAAGGGAAAAGGTGTATAAAAGAGGGGCTGTGACCCCATGAAAATGTTCTTGTTTTGCTGCTTGAATCTGCCAGGGGCGTGCTGCTGCTTGGGCCCAGGGGGAAGGCTTGCCTCCCCTGGGCCCTGCCCAGCCCCTGGCTTACTGATGGACCCTGAAGGACTTGCTACTGCTGCTTTTTGAGACCCTAGCGCCTGGGAGCGCTTTAATTGAGCTTGGCAGCGTGGAGCTGCTCTCTGTCCTGCTCGTGCTCCTCGCAGGTGCTACCCTGCCCTATGCCCGTATTTTCATTGGATTTATTCACGGGTGCCACCCCGTTTATTTTTCAATGCCCCAAGTGCGCAGGAGCCTACTCTGCGACTTTGTCCGCCTTCGAGGGTGCCACCCCTCAGAAATGCCCCCGAGATTCACCGCCGCGGCCCGAGCGCCGCAAAACCGGAAGTCAGGCGGCCATGTGCCTGGAGTGGGGCGGGACTTCCGCTTGCTTCAGGAAGTCCCGCCCGCCGCCGCGCCGTGATTGGCTGCCTGCCCGGATGAGGAGCCCCGGAGGAAGAAGCCGGCAGAGAAGATGGCGAGATGCTGCCCGGGGCTCCCTTGAGCTGTTGGGAGCCCCGGTGGTCCTGCGGAGAGCTGGAGTCCTCGAGAAGAGGAGAGGACCCCCGCTGGAACCGCCGCCTGGGAGAGCCCCGCAAGCCTGCCGCTTCTGACGAGCAGCCGCACCAGAGGAAGAGGAGTCCCCCGAGAAGCCCGGTGAGTGAGGAAGGGCTGTGGGGGGGAAGCTCCGGAAGGCCCAGTGTTGACTGTGCCAGTGCAGGCACAGAGTCAGAGCGGCCCCGTGTGCTCAGTGGGCCGCTCTAACGATTGGACATCTCTATCAGGGGCCCCATGGAAGTCCCGGGGGCCCATTGAGGCGCATGGGAGGCGCCTGGGCGGCCCCGCTGGCGAGAGGGCCGCCCCAACAGTTGGAGACATAATTCCTTTAAGAGCCAGATGGCTCAGTCCAGCATATTGTCTCCAAGAGCCCGTGCCTAGAGCCCGAGTGGCCCCCACCTGTTTTGGCCCCAATCTTCCTAGAGCCAGAGGGCTCCATTGTTGGGGGAGAGTTCCTTATTGGAGGAGCCAGAGTGCTCCAGGGGACACATGAATATGTTTAGAGCCTAGAGGGCTCCAACCTATTGCGCAGTTTGGATGTAGTTTTGTTCCTGAGGGGCCAGTGAGGGCCCCTGGCGCAGATTTGTTTCCAGCTGCCCAGCAAGTAGTGGGCAGCTGCACCGTGTAGGTATTTCTTTCCCTAGGGACATGTACTGTGGACTTAGGAGTGAGGCGCACTCCTTCATCCCTGGCCTTTCCCCAGCTGCGCAGCACTTAGTGCCAGCTGCAGCGTTTAGGCCCCCCTGTTCTGTCCCTCAGCTGCCCAGCAAGTAGTGGGCAGCTGCTACGTTTAGGTCTTGGCGCAGTGGCGCAACCTGGACTTTGTGAGTTCTACGCTAAAGGTTTAGATGCTGTTATGATCTATGTCCTATTGCTTTTGGGTGTTAGGAAATGTACAATGTGTAGTATGTTTTGCGCACCCTGTGTTCTGCACCTCTGAATGTGTTGTTGATACATTATGTGCCCTGTTCCTTACACCGCTGAACGTGTGTTGATGCGTCATGTGTTCCTTACACCGCTGAATGTAGGTTCTGCATCATGTGTTTTGTCCCCAGGTCTATGCCCCTACTTGTATTGTGATACTGAGGTGGTTGTTCTTGCTAGTGCAGGTGGTGCTAGTAAGGTCCTGGTTCCCTGCGTGACCTGTTCCTAGGGTGGTTAGGATTGCGTAGGGGGGACTTACCAGTTACCAGTGGGTACTGGTTTTGTGCTTTATGTCCTATTTTGTGTTACAGTGATCTTCTGTTATAAGTGATCCCAAGGGCTTGATACTAAGCTTGCCCCCTGACCAGAGTCCCAGGGCCAGTGGACTCTATGGTGCCTTCCCTGCCAAATTGATGGGACTTGTCTGATCCCCCTGGGCCCCTGGGGCCTCGCTGAAATGTGCCTCGCTCGTTCCCCTCGGCAGCTCGTGCCGGCCGCCCGTCCAAGCCTCGAGCCGCGCCGCTCTCCCCTGAGCCGCGCCGCTTCGCTGGGCCGCCCACATCCTGCCTCCCCCTCCTCTTCTGAGCCGCACACATTGGTCGCCCCAGAGAAACGCTTGTACCTTTCCGGCCGCCCGTCCAAGCCTCGAGCCGCACCACTCTCCCCTGAGTCGTGCCGCTTCGCTGGGCCGCCCGCTCAAGCTTACTAAGGAGGTCACTCGCACTATCCCGTGCAACCAGGACGGAAGGTACTGTCTGATAGGCTATGTTCTAAGTTCTAGGCCTACAAGTATTGTATTGTTACTTCTAAAAGTGCTGATTCCTGGCAGTGGTCCAGGTGGCCCTGTCTTGTAAATAATCCCTTGTAAATTCTGCCCGTGCCTCTGGCACATTGTAAAGTGTGTTTTATCTCATGTGTTTTGGTGTAATACAAAGGCTATTTTTATATAACCTTGTGTGGAGTTTCCTTTGTGGTGGGCCTTTGGTTGTTGTTGCTGGGGTGCGTGCGCAAATACTTAGCCTACATCGCCTCCAAGTTTAGCCTTGCTGCTCGCGCCACGTTACCTAGAGGGTGAGTAGGGGTTATCTTGGCGTGTAACTCCCTTGCCCTGACTTGGGTGTGGTGGTCTCTGACTGACTTTGGCGAAAGCCCTGGCCAGCCGGGGATCCCATTTCCAACATTGGCGGCAAGCGGTGGGATAAGGATTTGTGTTTGTGTTGTACCTTAGTAGCAGCTGGCTGCACCACAAAACTCTGCATTTTAGATAAAAACATTTTGGGGATTATTGTTTTAAGTTTGCTGAAAATGTCATTTCTGTGGAAATGTGTTTCTTGTGCACTTTGAGTTAGGTGTCCCTAGCTCGGGAGGGTAGATCATCCCCCTAAGTGCAGTGTGTTTTCTGGATTCACCAGAAGGGTGGGATCCAGTGGTGGCAGCATAAGTGTGTCCAGTGCATGTGTCCCCCGTCCCTGCCCTGGAGTAATGGTACCTGTGTCAAGTGTGGTCAGGTTGAGAAGTCAGGGGTGGTAGAAACTGCCTTACCAGTCTGGGGAGGGGTGTGTGTGGATGAATGGTGTGTGGCACTGGATGTGTTTGTGAGTTCTCTGGATGGGGAGCTTGCTGAATGCTAGTTTTGTTCAGATACCTAAGTCCTGTGTGTTGAACTTTTCCCAAGAACGTCTGCAGATAGTGGAGCCTGCTTTTTGATTTCTGTGGTCTGTTGAGAGACAGAATTTTAGAGTTGGTAATGTTCTGGGAGGAGAGAGGCATAGGGGATGGAGGGATTCCAAAAGGAGTGTCTGAGGTGTCTTCCAGCCCAGCGTGGTGGAAGAGGTTCAGTGTAGCCCAGCTAGGTCTCGGTGTAGGGGCTCACGTCCTGTCTCAAGAGGAGAAGGAGTGGGTGGGACTGCATGTCTCCAGGTGCCCGAAACCCAGTGTCAGGGCCTGGAATGTTTCTAGAGGGAACATCAGGTCGGGGGCCTAGGCTGTACCAATAGGTCATTTGAGGAGGATCTTCCAGAGTGTCTGGAGAACGTGGAACCTCTGTAACCAGGGTTCCAGTAGTTCTGGTGTCTGACAGTACCGCTCCAGTTGGGAGGGTGCAGAAGTCCAGATGGAGGGGTGCGAGGGGGATAGGTTCCCCAGTGGAAGAACCAGTGGGTCAGGGGCCAACCAGAAGGGTTGTGTCGCCAGGGAGTGACCATGGTGATGCCACTTCTGTCCTGAGTGTCAGGCAGACTTGTACACGACACATTAGTTGTGTCACCCTCAAGGAAGTCCTGGTGCGCCAGGCATCTGACCAAAGGGTACGTCCCTCGGTTGGGGAGCCAGTAGCCGGTGTTTCCGGATCTGGACGTCAGGGCAACTGTATGTAGTGTCCTGAAGTTACAAGAGGGAACTCCTGCCTGATGAGAAGGAACCGGGTAAGCTGTATGGGGTATTGACCTGCAGTGGTTGCCTTGCTGCTGAAGGAGGAGAGAAAGTCTTAGATTTTTGTTTTCAACTTGTAGAAGTCCTGGTGTGCCAGGCATCTAACCAAAGGGTAGCGTCCCTAGGTTAGGGAGCCAGGTTCAGGTGGTTGCCTGTCCTGGACGGCAGGGCAACTGTAGCCAGTGTCCTGGCCGGTTTGTCTTCTAGGGGTACCCCTGTGAACACAGGTGGGGCTCATCTTAAGTGAAGAGACCCTGTGTTTCCCAGAAGGGGTGGTACAGGCCTAGCAGGGATCTTTAGGGTTCTTGGCTGAGTGTTGTGGTACTACCCTGAGAGCAGGTGGGGCCTACCTTAAGTGGAGGGACCCTGTTCTACAGTGGGAGGGTGTAGACTTTGAAAGGGAGGGCAGGTGTTCAAAGGGAAACGTGCAAATGCACTGGAAGGGAGCCTGGTGACGTCACGGGGGCTGCCTCTGCACAAGAGGCCTGCACCGGCAGCCTCTCGTGCCTACGGCCATACCACCCTGAATGCGCCCGATCTCGTCCGATCTCGGAAGCTAAGCAGGGTCGGGCCTGGTTAGTACTTGGATGGGAGACCGCCTGGGAATACCAGGTGCTGTAGGCATTTTGCTTCTCGCTACAGGCACTTCCGTTTTTTTTTTTGTTTTCCTTCTTTTTCGCGGGGGCATTTATTCTATTATTTGATCGCAACTTTCTTCAAAAAGAAAACGCCATCGAGTTCACGACACGCAGGGTCCATAACTTTCCATTCGGAAATTGAAAATTCGGCTGCACTTTACACTGGGTCAAAAAAGATGAAACTCTTTGCCCTAAGATAGGACAGGGGACAGGGGACCCCTCACCACCCCCCAGCTGAGGGTTTTCTTCTGCCGGCGGCTGCAAGCTGCTGCTGGGCTGCTCCGGTCGCAGCAGCGGCATAACGCAGGCCCACGCAGCCCCCGCGGTGCGTGGGGGGCCCCTATCTCCAAGGGGCCCCCTCGGCACTGCACTCCTGGCCAGAGAGCTCCTGATTGAGCCCGGAGGGGGCCCCTCTCAGTACCGTGCAGGGAGGCACCCTCACTTTTCATGACGCCAGTGGGTCGCAGCATCGGTTCCTGGTCCCCCTCTTTTGGCCTTTCCCAGCGGCCCGGGAGCAGGAGGAGTGCTGAGGCAGAGAGGCAGGCAACGAGTGCCGTTCAGTACAACCGAGAGGGGAGCGGGGCGCACACGCATGCACACTCACTTATACTCATGCATTCACATGCAGACACTCGCACCCTTCCCCCCCCCCTGTCAGGAGACTCACTCACAAATACACATACACTAATACATACTAACACGCACGAACCAAACAGTCAACAAAAAAGCGACACTTGCCTGCTGCTGCAGGGCTCGGGGAGCTGCCAGGAGGATTGGGACTGCTATCTTGTTCAGCCAATGAGGGGAGGCAGCAGTCCCTCACTCGTCACAGAGCAGGATGGGGGACAGAGTCAGCGACAGACACTCGGCCGTTGGCACTTCGGGGCTTAAAAACGAAGCGCCCAGCTACGAGGCTATCCCTGACGCTCTCCCTCGTCACGAGGGGGAGGGCCTCCAGGACATTTGCTGAGCTGAGGAGGTCAGGCCCACCGGAGCTGTGACGTCCTCAGCCCAGCAAACTTCAGCTTAGGCAGCCGCGAGCCTGTGCATTTAGCGCATGTCCAGCTCCTGGCTGCCTGGTCTGAACATAAGGAGTGTTTGTCTAGCTGTCCTTTCTTCAGCCTGACATGCAATCTTTTTGTCCAAAAAGGGCGGGCGGGGCCTCACTGCCCTCAAGGAGGGGCGGCTGCTGAAGTCAGGCCGCTTGCAAAGAAGGACCCTTCACCCAGGCAGCACTCGGTCCCTCCTCTGAGTCTCTCTTCTCTATGCACACCGGGGCGGGCCCTGGGCATGGATGGGACTTGCATATCAGGGCTCTGTCCCGGATAAAAAAAGAAAAGGAAACTTGCAGCCAGAGCTGCACAGAAAAAAAAGTGTCGCCCCAAAGTTTCTGCGGGCGAGCCAGAGTTGAAGAGCGGTAGCCTGGCAGGCGCTGCCACATAGAGCAGTGGCCTGATAGGGTGCTTTAGAGGCCAGTGCAAAGCAAGGCTAGGCACTTGGGGGCAGTTTTACAAGCCCCATGTGCCTCTTTTACACCGCCGATGCGACGCAGTGGCGGCGCAAAGCCAGCGCCACTCTGCGGGGTATTTACAACGTGACGCATCTGGGAGATGCGTCACGTTGTAAAGGCCTATGCCACATGTAGGCGTTCCGGCGCAGGAACGCCTCCCAAAAGTGGCCGAGTGAAATCGACAAGATTTCAGTCAGTCACTTTTAAGGCCATGCTGCGTCAAAACCCTGCGCCTGCTTGAAGCAGGCGTAAGGATTGACGCAGCATTTTAAGGATAGGGCACCCCCGAGCCTTGCTGGAGCTGCGTCGCGCCTGCGACGCAACTCCAGCAATGCGCCACCTTTACGGCAGCAGATGCGTCACGCATCTGTCCATTTTTTGCCCCAGGGTGCGCCGCATCGTGAATGCGGCGCATCCATGACGCACAATAACTGGCACATCCTTGCTGCTGATAGGCAGGGATGCGCCAGGTATTGTAAATGTGCCCCAATGTGAAAAGCCCAGGCTGCTGCTTTGCTAGTTCTCCGGCTGGCACCTGAAGGGAGGCCGGAGCCTGTGTGTGATTGGAAAAGAAGCGAGTGCAAGGCTGGAGGAAGAGAGGGCTGTTCTTTGTTGGCTATCTGTAGCAAGCTTGCAAAGGGTTGTTGGAGTGACGCTTGCAAGGGAGGTGCAGCGCAGCACGTTCCAGAGTGGAGGGGGTTGTCAGCACAAGAGGCCTGAACCGGAGGCCTCTCATGCCTACGGCCATACCACCCTGAATGCGCCCGATCTCGTCCGATCTCGGAAGCTAAGCAGGGTCGGGCCTGGTTAGTACTTGGATGGGAGACCGCCTGGGAATACCAGGTGCTGTAGGCATTTTGCCACTCGCTGACACCAAGCTCGGCCCTTGCACATTCACACCTAATCTAACTTGCTCATAGCACTTTTTTAAAAGAAAAAAAATATTCTGCTCTCCTCCTCTCCTCTCTTTTTTTTTTTTTGTATGTATTTATAAAGAATCCGGCATGGAGTTTACAATATACGTGGCCCTTAACTGTAAACTCGAAAACTGAAAGAAAAAGAAGAAAAGCTTTGCCCTAAGGCAGGACAGAGGACTCCCAGCTAAGACTGGGGAGCTGCTGCATGCTGCTGCTGCATGCTGCTGCTGCTGCTGAGGGGCTGCTGCTGCTGCTGCTGCTGCTGAGGGGCTGCGCCGGCCCCGGTTCCGGGCCCCCCTCTCTCGGCTGGGAGCGAGCAGGGGGCTGCTGAGGGTGGCAGAGAGCCAGGCGGGTGACATGAAGGGCCCTGGACTACTCGGACCCTCGCCTCACTCGCTCTTCTATACCCACAGAGGGCCGGGGCATGGGCGTTATTTGCACACGAGGGGCCTGTTCTTGATTTCAAAACAAAACAAAACAACAATAGGGGACTTGCAGGCAGAGCTCGAGGGTTCAAGAAGTCGCCTCGCCAGAGTTGGGGTGAGCATTAAGCTGCTCAGCCCCCCCCCCCCCCCAACGCACCGCCAGCCGGAAGGGGGGGGGGGGCTTTGGCACGTAGAGAAGCGGCCCGAGCAGAGTGCCTTCTAGGCGCTTGTTGAATCAAAACGTCAGGCTGCTTGTCTGCTGCTGGTAGTGCCGCCCCTCAGGAAGGGCGGTCCCACCTCAGCAAGCGCGAGAGATGGCCGTGTGCAGGGACTTTGAAAGGGAGGGCAGGTGTTCAAAGGGAAACGTGCAAATGCACTGGAAGGGAGCCTGGTGACGTCACGGGGGCTGCCTCTGCACAAGAGGCCTGAACCGGAGGCCTCTCGTGCCTACGGCCATACCACCCTGAATGCGCCCGATCTCGTCCGATCTCGGAAACTAAGCAGGGTCGGGCCTGGATAGTACTTGGATGGGAGACCGCCTGGGAATACCAGGTGCTGTAGGCATTTTGCCACTCGCTGACACCAAGCTCGGCCCTTGCACATTCACACCTAATCTAACTCGCTCATAGCACTTTTTTAAAAGAAAAAAAATATTCTGCTCTCCTCCTCTCCTCTCTTTTTTTTTTTTTGTATGTATTTATAAAGAATCCGGCATGGAGTTTACAATATACGTGGCCCTTAACTGTAAACTCGAAAACTGAAAGAAAAAGAAGAAAAGCTTTGCCCTAAGGCAGGACAGAGGACTCCCAGCTAAGACTGGGGAGCTGCTGCATGCTGCTGCTGCATGCTGCTGCTGCTGCTGAGGGGCTGCTGCTGCTGCTGCTGCTGCTGCTGCTGAGGGGCTGCGCCGGCCCCGGTTCCGGGCCCCCCTCTCTCGGCTGGGAGCGAGCAGGGGGCTGCTGAGGGTGGCAGAGAGCCAGGCGGGTGACATGAAGGGCCCTGGACTACTCGGACCCTCGCCTCACTCGCTCTTCTATACCCACAGAGGGCCGGGGCATGGGCGTTATTTGCACACGAGGGGCCTGTTCTTGATTTCAAAACAAAACAAAACAACAATAGGGGACTTGCAGGCAGAGCTCGAGGGTTCAAGAAGTCGCCTCGCCAGAGTTGGGGTGAGCATTAAGCTGCTCAGCCCCCCCCCCCCGCCCCCCCCCCAACAGGAGGGGGGGGGGCTTTGGCACGTAGAGAAGCGGCCCGAGCAAAGTGCCTTCTAGGCGCTTGTTGAATCAAAACGTCAGGCTGCTTGTCTGCTGCTGGTAGTGCCGGCCCCTCAGGAAGGGCGGTCCCACCTCAGCAAGCGCGAGAGATGGCCGTGTGCAGGGACTTTGAAAGGGAGGGCAGGTGTTCAAAGGGAAACGTGCAAATGCACTGGAAGGGAGCCTGGTGACGTCACGGGGGCTGCCTCTGCACAAGAGGCCTGAACCGGAGGCCTCTCGTGCCTACGGCCATACCACCCTGAATGCGCCCGATCTCGTCCGATCTCGGAAGCTAAGCAGGGTCGGGCCTGGTTAGTACTTGGATGGGAGACCGCCTGGGAATACCAGGTGCTGTAGGCATTTTGCCACTCGCTGACACCAAGCTCGGCCCTTGCACATTCACACCTAATCTAACTCGCTCATAGCACTTTTTTAAAAGAAAAAAAATATTCTGCTCTCCTCCTCTCCTCTCTTTTTTTTTTTTTGTATGTATTTATAAAGAATCCGGCATGGAGTTTACAATATACGTGGCCCTTAACTGTAAACTCGAAAACTGAAAGAAAAAGAAGAAAAGCTTTGCCCTAAGGCAGGACAGAGGACTCCCAGCTAAGACTGGGGAGCTGCTGCATGCTGCTGCTGCATGCTGCTGCTGCTGCTGCTGCTGCTGCTGCTGCTGAGGGGCTGCGCCGGCCCCGGTTCCGGGCCCCCCTCTCTCGGCTGGGAGCGAGCAGGGGGCTGCTGAGGGTGGCAGAGAGCCAGGCGGGTGACATGAAGGGCCCTGGACTACTCGGACCCTCGCCTCACTCGCTCTTCTATACCCACAGAGGGCCGGGGCATGGGCGTTATTTGCACACGAGGGGCCTGTTCTTGATTTCAAAACAAAACAAAACAACAATAGGGGACTTGCAGGCAGAGCTCGAGGGTTCAAGAAGTCGCCTCGCCAGAGTTGGGGTGAGCATTAAGCTGCTCAGCCCCCCCCCCCACCCCCCCCCCCCCAACGCACCGCCAGCAGGAGGGGGGGGGGGGGGCTTTGGCACGTAGAGAAGCGGCCCGAGCAAAGTGCCTTCTAGGCGCTTGTTGAATCAAAACGTCAGGCTGCTTGTCTGCTGCTGGTAGTGCCGCCCCTCAGGAAGGGCGGTCCCACCTCAGCAAGCGCGAGAGATGGCCGTGTGCAGGGACTTTGAAAGGGAGGGCAGGTGTTCAAAGGGAAACGTGCAAATGCACTGGAAGGGAGCCTGGTGACGTCACGGGGGCTGCCTCTGCACAAGAGGCCTGAACCGGAGGCCTCTCGTGCCTACGGCCATACCACCCTGAATGCGCCCGATCTCGTCCGATCTCGGAAACTAAGCAGGGTCGGGCCTGGATAGTACTTGGATGGGAGACCGCCTGGGAATACCAGGTGCTGTAGGCATTTTGCCACTCGCTGACACCAAGCTCGGCCCTTGCACATTCACACCTAATCTAACTCGCTCATAGCACTTTTTTAAAAGAAAAAAAATATTCTGCTCTCCTCCTCTCCTCTCTTTTTTTTTTTTTGTATGTATTTATAAAGAATCCGGCATGGAGTTTACAATATACGTGGCCCTTAACTGTAAACTCGAAAACTGAAAGAAAAAGAAGAAAAGCTTTGCCCTAAGGCAGGACAGAGGACTCCCAGCTAAGACTGGGGAGCTGCTGCATGCTGCTGCTGCATGCTGCTGCTGCTGCTGAGGGGCTGCTGCTGCTGCTGCTGCTGCTGCTGCTGAGGGGCTGCGCCGGCCCCGGTTCCGGGCCCCCCTCTCTCGGCTGGGAGCGAGCAGGGGGCTGCTGAGGGTGGCAGAGAGCCAGGCGGGTGACATGAAGGGCCCTGGACTACTCGGACCCTCGCCTCACTCGCTCTTCTATACCCACAGAGGGCCGGGGCATGGGCGTTATTTGCACACGAGGGGCCTGTTCTTGATTTCAAAACAAAACAAAACAACAATAGGGGACTTGCAGGCAGAGCTCGAGGGTTCAAGAAGTCGCCTCGCCAGAGTTGGGGTGAGCATTAAGCTGCTCAGCCCCCCCCCCCCCGCCCCCCCCCCCAACAGGAGGGGGGGGGGGCTTTGGCACGTAGAGAAGCGGCCCGAGCAAAGTGCCTTCTAGGCGCTTGTTGAATCAAAACGTCAGGCTGCTTGTCTGCTGCTGGTAGTGCCGGCCCCTCAGGAAGGGCGGTCCCACCTCAGCAAGCGCGAGAGATGGCCGTGTGCAGGGACTTTGAAAGGGAGGGCAGGTGTTCAAAGGGAAACGTGCAAATGCACTGGAAGGGAGCCTGGTGACGTCACGGGGGCTGCCTCTGCACAAGAGGCCTGCACCGGCAGCCTCTCGTGCCTGCGGCCATACCACCCTGAATGCGCCCGATCTCGTCCGATCTCGGAAGCTAAGCAGGGTCGGGCCTGGTTAGTACTTGGATGGGAGACCGCCTGGGAATACCAGGTGCTGTAGGCATTTTGCTTCTCGCTACAGGCACTTCCGTTTTGTTTTTGTTTTTCTACTTTTTTTGCGGGGGCATTTATTCTATTATTTGATCGCAACTTTCTTCAAAAAGAAAACGCCATCGAGTTCACGACACGCAGGGTCCATAACTTTCCATTCGGAAATTGAAAATTCGGCTGCACTTTACACTGGGTCAAAAAAGATGAAACTCTTTGCCCTAAGATAGGACAGGGGACAGGGGACCCCTCACCACCCCCCAGCTGAGGGTTTTCTTCTGCCGGCGGCTGCAAGCTGCTGCTGGGCTGCTCCGGTCGCAGCAGGGGCATAACGCAGGCCCACGCAGCCCCCGCGGTGCGTGGGGGGCCCCTATCTCCAAGGGGCCCCCTCGGCACTGCACTCCTGGCCAGAGAGCTCCTGATTGAGCCCGGAGGGGGCCCCTCTCAGTACCGTGCAGGGAGGCACCCTCACTTTTCATGACGCCAGTGGGTCGCAGCATCGGTTCCTGGTCCCCCTCTTTTGGCCTTTCCCAGCGGCCCGGGAGCAGGAGGAGGGCTGAGGCAGAGAGGCAGGCAACGAGTGCCGTTCAGTACAACCGAGAGGGGAGCGGGGCGCACACGCATGCACACTCACTTACACTCATGCATTCACATGCAGACACTCGCACCCTTCTCCCCCCCCCCCCCCCCCGTCAGGAGACTCACTCACAAATACACATGCACTCATACATACTAACACGCACGAACCAAACAGTCAACAAAAAAGCGACACTTACCTGCTGCTGCAGGGCTCGGGGAGCTGCCAGGAGGGTTGGGACTGCTACCTTGGTCAGCCAATGAGGGGAGGCAGCAGTCCCTCACTCGTCACAGAGCAGGATGGGGGAGAGAGTCAGCGACAGACACTCGGCCGTTGGCACTTCAGGGCTTAAAAACGAAGCGCCCAGCTACGAGGCTATCCCTGACGCTCTCCCTCGTCGCGAGGGGGCCTCCAGGACATTTGCTGAGCTGAGGAGGTCAGGCCCACCGAAGCGGTGACGTCCTCAGCCCAGCAAACTTCAGCTTAGGCAGCCGCGAGCCTGTGCATTTAGCGCATGTCCAGCTCCTGGCTGCCTGGTCTGAACATAAAGAGCGTTTGTCTAGCTGTCCTTTCTTCAGCCTGACATGCAATCTTTTTGTCCAAAAAGGGCGGGCGGGGCCTCACTCCCTTCAAGGAGGAGCGGCTGCTGAAGTCAGGCCGCTTGCAAGGAGGACCCTTCACCCAGGCAGCACTCAGTCCCTCCTCTGAATCTCTCTTGCTCTATGCACACCGGGGCGGGCCCTGGGCATGGATGGGACTTGCATATCAGGGCTCTGTCCCGGATAAAAAAGACAAGGAAACTTGCAGCCAGAGCTGCACAGAAAAGAAAAAGTGTCACCCCCAATGTTTCTGCGGGCGAGCCAGAGTTGAAGAGCGCTAGCCTGGCAGGCGCTGCCACATAGAGCAGTGGCCTGATAGAGTGCGTTTAGAGGCCAGTGCAAAGCAAGGCTAGGCACTTGGGGGCAGTTTTACAAGCCCCATGCACCTCTTTTACACCGCCGTTGCGACGCAGTGGCGGCGCAAAGCCAGCGCCACTCTGCGGGGTATTTACAAGGAACGCCTCCCAAAAGTGGCCGAGTGAAATCGACAAGATTTCAGTCAGTCACTTTTAAGGCCATGCTGCGTCAAAACCCTGCGCCTGCTTGAAGCAGGCGTAAGGATTGACGCAGCATTTTAAGGATAGGGCACCCCCGAGCCTTGCTGGAGCTGCGTCGCCCCTGCGACGCAACTCCAGCAATGCGCCACCTTTACGGCAGCAGATGCGTCACGCATCTGTCCATTTTTTGCCCCATGGTGCGCCGCATCGTGAATGCGGCGCATCCATGACGCACAATAACTGGCACATCCTTGCTGCTGATAGGCAGGGATGCGCCAGGTATTGTAAATGTGCCCCAACGTGAAAAGCCCAGGCTGCTGCTTTGCTAGTTCTCCGGCTGGCACCTGAAGGGAGGCCGGAGCCTGTGTGTGATTGGAAAAGAAGCGAGTGCAAGGCTGGAGGAAGAGAGGGCTGTTCTTTGTTGGCTATCTGTAGCAAGCTTGCAAAGGGTTGTTGGAGTGACGCTTGCAAGGGAGGTGCAGCGCAGCACGTTCCAGAGTGGAGGGGGTTGTCAGCACAAGAGGCCTGAACCGGAGGTCTCTCATGCCTACGGCCATACCACCCTGAATGCGCCCGATCTCGTCCGATCTCGGAAGCTAAGCAGGGTCGGGCCTGGTTAGTACTTGGATGGGAGACCGCCTGGGAATACCAGGTGCTGTAGGCATTTTGCCACTCGCTGACACCAAGCTCGGCCCTTGCACATTCACACCTAATCTAACTCGCTCATAGCACTTTTTTAAAAGAAAAAAAATATTCTGCTCTCCTCCTCTCCTCTCTTTTTTTTTTTTTTGTATGTATTTATAAAGAATCCGGCATGGAGTTTACAATATACGTGGCCCTTAACTGTAAACTCGAAAACTGAAAGAAAAAGAAGAAAAGCTTTGCCCTAAGGCAGGACAGAGGACTCCCAGCTAAGACTGGGGAGCTGCTGCTGCTGCTGCTGCTGCTGCTGCTGCTGCTGCTGCTGCTGCTGCTGCTGCTGCTGCTGCTGCTGCTGCTGCTGCTGCTGCTGCTGCTGCTGCTGCTGCTGCTGCTGCTGCTGCTGCTGCTGCTGCTGCTGCTGCTGCTGCTGCTGCTGCTGCTGCTGCTGCTGCTGCTGCTGCTGCTGCTGCTGCTGCTGCTGCTGCTGCTGCTGCTGCTGCTGCTGCTGCTGCTGCTGCTGCTGCTGCTGCTGCTGCTGCTGCTGCTGCTGCTGCTGCTGCTGCTGCTGCTGCTGCTGCTGCTGCTGCTGCTGCTGCGCCGGCCCCGGTTCCGGGCCCCCCTCTCTCGGCTGGGAGCGAGCAGGGGGCTGCTGAGGGTGGCAGAGAGCCAGGCGGGTGACATGAAGGGCCCTGGACTACTCGGACCCTCGCCTCACTCGCTCTTCTATACCCACAGAGGGCCGGGGCATGGGCGTTATTTGCACACGAGGGGCCTGTTCTTGATTTCAAAACAAAACAAAACAACAATAGGGGACTTGCAGGCAGAGCTCGAGGGTTCAAGAAGTCGCCTCGCCAGAGTTGGGGTGAGCATTAAGCTGCTCAGCCCCCCCCCCCCGCCCCCCCCCCCAACAGGAGGGGGGGGGGCTTTGGCACGTAGAGAAGCGGCCCGAGCAAAGTGCCTTCTAGGCGCTTGTTGAATCAAAACGTCAGGCTGCTTGTCTGCTGCTGGTAGTGCCGGCCCCTCAGGAAGGGCGGTCCCACCTCAGCAAGCGCGAGAGATGGCCGTGTGCAGGGACTTTGAAAGGGAGGGCAGGTGTTCAAAGGGAAACGTGCAAATGCACTGGAAGGGAGCCTGGTGACGTCACGGGGGCTGCCTCTGCACAAGAGGCCTGCACCGGCAGCCTCTCGTGCCTACGGCCATACCACCCTGAATGCGCCCGATCCCGTCCGATCTCGGAAGCTAAGCAGGGTCGGGCCTGGTTAGTACTTGGATGGGAGACCGCCTGGGAATACCAGGTGCTGTAGGCATTTTGCTTCTCGCTACAGGCACTTCCGTTTTTTTTTTTGTTTTCCTTCTTTTTCGCGGGGGCATTTATTCTATTATTTGATCGCAACTTTCTTCAAAAAGAAAACGCCATCGAGTTCACGACACGCAGGGTCCATAACTTTCCATTCGGAAATTGAAAATTCGGCTGCACTTTACACTGGGTCAAAAAAGATGAAACTCTTTGCCCTAAGATAGGACAGGGGACAGGGGACCCCTCACCACCCCCCAGCTGAGGGTTTTCTTCTGCCGGCGGCTGCAAGCTGCTGCTGGGCTGCTCCGGTCGCAGCAGGGGCATAACGCAGGCCCACGCAGCCCCCGCGGTGCGTGGGGGGCCCCTATCTCCAAGGGGCCCCCTCGGCACTGCACTCCTGGCCAGAGAGCTCCTGATTGAGCCCGGAGGGGGCCCCTCTCAGTACCGTGCAGGGAGGCACCCTCACTTTTCATGACGCCAGTGGGTCGCAGCATCGGTTCCTGGTCCCCCTCTTTTGGCCTTTCCCAGCGGCCCGGGAGCAGGAGGAGGGCTGAGGCAGAGAGGCAGGCAACGAGTGCCGTTCAGTACAACCGAGAGGGGAGCGGGGCGCACACGCATGCACACTCACTTACACTCATGCATTCACATGCAGACACTCGCACCCTTCTCCCCCCCCCCCCCCTGTCAGGAGACTCACTCACAAATGCACATGCACTCATACATACTAACACGCACGAACCAAACAGTCAACAAAAAAGCGACACTTACCTGCTGCTGCAGGGCTCGGGGAGCTGCCAGGAGGGTTGGGACTGCTACCTTGGTCAGCCAATGAGGGGAGGCAGCAGTCCCTCACTCGTCACAGAGCAGGATGGGGGAGAGAGTCAGCGACAGACACTCGGCCGTTGGCACTTCAGGGCTTAAAAACGAAGCGCCCAGCTACGAGGCTATCCCTGACGCTCTCCCTCGTCGCGAGGGGGCCTCCAGGACATTTGCTGAGCTGAGGAGGTCAGGCCCACCGAAGCGGTGACGTCCTCAGCCCAGCAAACTTCAGCTTAGGCAGCCGCGAGCCTGTGCATTTAGCGCATGTCCAGCTCCTGGCTGCCTGGTCTGAACATAAAGAGCGTTTGTCTAGCTGTCCTTTCTTCAGCCTGACATGCAATCTTTTTGTCCAAAAAGGGCGGGCGGGGCCTCACTCCCTTCAAGGAGGAGCGGCTGCTGAAGTCAGGCCGCTTGCAAGGAGGACCCTTCACCCAGGCAGCACTCAGTCCCTCCTCTGAATCTCTCTTGCTCTATGCACACCGGGGCGGGCCCTGGGCATGGATGGGACTTGCATATCAGGGCTCTGTCCCGGATAAAAAAGACAAGGAAACTTGCAGCCAGAGCTGCACAGAAAAGAAAAAGTGTCACCCCCAATGTTTCTGCGGGCGAGCCAGAGTTGAAGAGCGCTAGCCTGGCAGGCGCTGCCACATAGAGCAGTGGCCTGATAGAGTGCGTTTAGAGGCCAGTGCAAAGCAAGGCTAGGCACTTGGGGGCAGTTTTACAAGCCCCATGCACCTCTTTTACACCGCCGTTGCGACGCAGTGGCGGCGCAAAGCCAGCGCCACTCTGCGGGGTATTTACAAGGAACGCCTCCCAAAAGTGGCCGAGTGAAATCGACAAGATTTCAGTCAGTCACTTTTAAGGCCATGCTGCGTCAAAACCCTGCGCCTGCTTGAAGCAGGCGTAAGGATTGACGCAGCATTTTAAGGATAGGGCACCCCCGAGCCTTGCTGGAGCTGCGTCGCCCCTGCGACGCAACTCCAGCAATGCGCCACCTTTACGGCAGCAGATGCGTCACGCATCTGTCCATTTTTTGCCCCATGGTGCGCCGCATCGTGAATGCGGCGCATCCATGACGCACAATAACTGGCACATCCTTGCTGCTGATAGGCAGGGATGCGCCAGGTATTGTAAATGTGCCCCAACGTGAAAAGCCCAGGCTGCTGCTTTGCTAGTTCTCCGGCTGGCACCTGAAGGGAGGCCGGAGCCTGTGTGTGATTGGAAAAGAAGCGAGTGCAAGGCTGGAGGAAGAGAGGGCTGTTCTTTGTTGGCTATCTCTAGCAAGCTTGCAAAGGGTTGTTGGAGTGACGCTTGCAAGGGAGGTGCAGCGCAGCACGTTCCAGAGTGGAGGGGGTTGTCAGCACAAGAGGCCTGAACCGGAGGTCTCTCATGCCTACGGCCATACCACCCTGAATGCGCCCGATCTCGTCCGATCTCGGAAGCTAAGCAGGGTCGGGCCTGGTTAGTACTTGGATGGGAGACCGCCTGGGAATACCAGGTGCTGTAGGCATTTTGCCACTCGCTGACACCAAGCTCGGCCCTTGCACATTCACACCTAATCTAACTCGCTCATAGCACTTTTTTAAAAGAAAAAAAATATTCTGCTCTCCTCCTCTCCTCTCTTTTTTTTTTTTTTGTATGTATTTATAAAGAATCCGGCATGGAGTTTACAATATACGTGGCCCTTAACTGTAAACTCGAAAACTGAAAGAAAAAGAAGAAAAGCTTTGCCCTAAGGCAGGACAGAGGACTCCCAGCTAAGACTGGGGAGCTGATGCATGCTGCTGCTGCTGCTGCTGCTGCTGCTGCTGCTGCTGCTGCTGCTGCTGCTGCTGCTGCTGCTGCTGCTGCTGCTGCTGCTGCTGCTGCTGCTGCTGCTGCTGCTGCTGCTGCTGCTGCTGCTGCTGCTGCTGCTGCTGCTGCTGCTGCTGCTGCTGCTGCTGCTGCTGCTGCTGCTGCTGCTGCTGCTGCTGCTGCTGCTGCTGCTGCTGCTGCTGCTGCTGCTGCTGCTGCTGCTGCTGCTGCTGCTGCTGCTGCTGCTGCTGCTGCTGCTGCTGCTGCTGCTGCTGCTGCTGCTGCTGCTGCTGCTGCTGCTGCTGCTGCTGCTGCTGCTGCTGCTGCTGCTGCTGCTGCTGCTGCTGCTGCTGCTGCTGCTGCTGCTGCTGCTGCTGCTGCTGCTGCTGCTGCTGCTGCTGCTGCTGCTGCTGCTGCTGCTGCTGCTGCTGCTGCTGCTGCTGCTGCTGCTGCTGCTGCTGCTGCTGCTGCTGCTGCTGCTGCTGCTGCTGCTGCTGCTGCTGCTGCTGCTGCTGCTGCTGCTGCTGCTGCTGCTGCTGCTGCTGCTGCTGCTGCTGCTGCTGCTGCGCTGCGCCGGCCCCGGTTCCGGGCCCCCCTCTCTCGGCTGGGAGCGAGCAGGGGGCTGCTGAGGGTGGCAGAGAGCCAGGCGGGTGACATGAAGGGCCCTGGACTACTCGGACCCTCGCCTCACTCGCTCTTCTATACCCACAGAGGGCCGGGGCATGGGCGTTATTTGCACACGAGGGGCCTGTTCTTGATTTCAAAACAAAACAAAACAACAATAGGGGACTTGCAGGCAGAGCTCGAGGGTTCAAGAAGTCGCCTCGCCAGAGTTGGGGTGAGCATTAAGCTGCTCAGCCCCCCCCCCCCGCCCCCCCCCCCAACAGGAGGGGGGGGGGGCTTTGGCACGTAGAGAAGCGGCCCGAGCAAAGTGCCTTCTAGGCGCTTGTTGAATCAAAACGTCAGGCTGCTTGTCTGCTGCTGGTAGTGCCGGCCCCTCAGGAAGGGCGGTCCCACCTCAGCAAGCGCGAGAGATGGCCGTGTGCAGGGACTTTGAAAGGGAGGGCAGGTGTTCAAAGGGAAACGTGCAAATGCACTGGAAGGGAGCCTGGTGACGTCACGGGGGCTGCCTCTGCACAAGAGGCCTGCACCGGCAGCCTCTCGTGCCTACGGCCATACCACCCTGAATGCGCCCGATCCCGTCCGATCTCGGAAGCTAAGCAGGGTCGGGCCTGGTTAGTACTTGGATGGGAGACCGCCTGGGAATACCAGGTGCTGTAGGCATTTTGCTTCTCGCTACAGGCACTTCCGTTTTTTTTTTTGTTTTCCTTCTTTTTCGCGGGGGCATTTATTCTATTATTTGATCGCAACTTTCTTCAAAAAGAAAACGCCATCGAGTTCACGACACGCAGGGTCCATAACTTTCCATTCGGAAATTGAAAATTCGGCTGCACTTTACACTGGGTCAAAAAAGATGAAACTCTTTGCCCTAAGATAGGACAGGGGACAGGGGACCCCTCACCACCCCCCAGCTGAGGGTTTTCTTCTGCCGGCGGCTGCAAGCTGCTGCTGGGCTGCTCCGGTCGCAGCAGGGGCATAACGCAGGCCCACGCAGCCCCCGCGGTGCGTGGGGGGCCCCTATCTCCAAGGGGCCCCCTCGGCACTGCACTCCTGGCCAGAGAGCTCCTGATTGAGCCCGGAGGGGGCCCCTCTCAGTACCGTGCAGGGAGGCACCCTCACTTTTCATGACGCCAGTGGGTCGCAGCATCGGTTCCTGGTCCCCCTCTTTTGGCCTTTCCCAGCGGCCCGGGAGCAGGAGGAGGGCTGAGGCAGAGAGGCAGGCAACGAGTGCCGTTCAGTACAACCGAGAGGGGAGCGGGGCGCACACGCATGCACACTCACTTACACTCATGCATTCACATGCAGACACTCGCACCCTTCTCCCCCCCCCCCCCCCTGTCAGGAGACTCACTCACAAATGCACATGCACTCATACATACTAACACGCACGAACCAAACAGTCAACAAAAAAGCGACACTTACCTGCTGCTGCAGGGCTCGGGGAGCTGCCAGGAGGGTTGGGACTGCTACCTTGGTCAGCCAATGAGGGGAGGCAGCAGTCCCTCACTCGTCACAGAGCAGGATGGGGGAGAGAGTCAGCGACAGACACTCGGCCGTTGGCACTTCAGGGCTTAAAAACGAAGCGCCCAGCTACGAGGCTATCCCTGACGCTCTCCCTCGTCGCGAGGGGGCCTCCAGGACATTTGCTGAGCTGAGGAGGTCAGGCCCACCGAAGCGGTGACGTCCTCAGCCCAGCAAACTTCAGCTTAGGCAGCCGCGAGCCTGTGCATTTAGCGCATGTCCAGCTCCTGGCTGCCTGGTCTGAACATAAAGAGCGTTTGTCTAGCTGTCCTTTCTTCAGCCTGACATGCAATCTTTTTGTCCAAAAAGGGCGGGCGGGGCCTCACTCCCTTCAAGGAGGAGCGGCTGCTGAAGTCAGGCCGCTTGCAAGGAGGACCCTTCACCCAGGCAGCACTCAGTCCCTCCTCTGAATCTCTCTTGCTCTATGCACACCGGGGCGGGCCCTGGGCATGGATGGGACTTGCATATCAGGGCTCTGTCCCGGATAAAAAAGACAAGGAAACTTGCAGCCAGAGCTGCACAGAAAAGAAAAAGTGTCACCCCCAATGTTTCTGCGGGCGAGCCAGAGTTGAAGAGCGCTAGCCTGGCAGGCGCTGCCACATAGAGCAGTGGCCTGATAGAGTGCGTTTAGAGGCCAGTGCAAAGCAAGGCTAGGCACTTGGGGGCAGTTTTACAAGCCCCATGCACCTCTTTTACACCGCCGTTGCGACGCAGTGGCGGCGCAAAGCCAGCGCCACTCTGCGGGGTATTTACAAGGAACGCCTCCCAAAAGTGGCCGAGTGAAATCGACAAGATAATCGACAAGATTTCAGTCAGTCACTTTTAAGGCCATGCTGCGTCAAAACCCTGCGCCTGCTTGAAGCAGGCGTAAGGATTGACGCAGCATTTTAAGGATAGGGCACCCCCGAGCCTTGCTGGAGCTGCGTCGCCCCTGCGACGCAACTCCAGCAATGCGCCACCTTTACGGCAGCAGATGCGTCACGCATCTGTCCATTTTTTGCCCCATGGTGCGCCGCATCGTGAATGCGGCGCATCCATGACGCACAATAACTGGCACATCCTTGCTGCTGATAGGCAGGGATGCGCCAGGTATTGTAAATGTGCCCCAACGTGAAAAGCCCAGGCTGCTGCTTTGCTAGTTCTCCGGCTGGCACCTGAAGGGAGGCCGGAGCCTGTGTGTGATTGGAAAAGAAGCGAGTGCAAGGCTGGAGGAAGAGAGGGCTGTTCTTTGTTGGCTATCTGTAGCAAGCTTGCAAAGGGTTGTTGGAGTGACGCTTGCAAGGGAGGTGCAGCGCAGCACGTTCCAGAGTGGAGGGGGTTGTCAGCACAAGAGGCCTGAACCGGAGGTCTCTCATGCCTACGGCCATACCACCCTGAATGCGCCCGATCTCGTCCGATCTCGGAAGCTAAGCAGGGTCGGGCCTGGTTAGTACTTGGATGGGAGACCGCCTGGGAATACCAGGTGCTGTAGGCATTTTGCCACTCGCTGACACCAAGCTCGGCCCTTGCACATTCACACCTAATCTAACTCGCTCATAGCACTTTTTTAAAAGAAAAAAAATATTCTGCTCTCCTCCTCTCCTCTCTTTTTTTTTTTTTGTATGTATTTATAAAGAATCCGGCATGGAGTTTACAATATACGTGGCCCTTAACTGTAAACTCGAAAACTGAAAGAAAAAGAAGAAAAGCTTTGCCCTAAGGCAGGACAGAGGACTCCCAGCTAAGACTGGGGAGCTGCTGCATGCTGCTGCTGCTGCTGCATGCTGCTGCTGCTGCTGCTGCTGCTGCTGCTGCTGCTGCTGCTGCTGCTGCTGCTGCTGCTGAGGGGCTGCGCCGGCCCCGGTCTCTCGGCTGGGAGCGAGCAGGGGGCTGCTGAGGGTGGCAGAGAGCCAGGCGGGTGACATGAAGGGCCCTGGACTACTCGGACCCTCGCCTCACTCGCTCTTCTATACCCACAGAGGGCCGGGGCATGGGCGTTATTTGCACACGAGGGGCCTGTTCTTGATTTCAAAACAAAACAAAACAACAATAGGGGACTTGCAGGCAGAGCTCGAGGGTTCAAGAAGTCGCCTCGCCAGAGTTGGGGTGAGCATTAAGCTGCTCAGCCCCCCCCCCCCAACGCACCGCCAGCAGGAGGGGGGGGGGGGCTTTGGCACGTAGAGAAGCGGCCCGAGCAAAGTGCCTTCTAGGCGCTTGTTGAATCAAAACGTCAGGCTGCTTGTCTGCTGCTGGTAGTGCCGGCCCCTCAGGAAGGGCGGTCCCACCTCAGCAAGCGCGAGAGATGGCCGTGTGCAGGGACTTTGAAAGGGAGGGCAGGTGTTCAAAGGGAAACGTGCAAATGCACTGGAAGGGAGCCTGGTGACGTCACGGGGGCTGCCTCTGCACAAGAGGCCTGCACCGGCAGCCTCTCGTGCCTACGGCCATACCACCCTGAATGCGCCCGATCTCGTCCGATCTCGGAAGCTAAGCAGGGTCGGGCCTGGTTAGTACTTGGATGGGAGACCGCCTGGGAATACCAGGTGCTGTAGGCATTTTGCCACTCGCTGACACCAAGCTCGGCCCTTGCACATTCACACCTAATCTAACTCGCTCATAGCACTTTTTTAAAAGAAAAAAATATTCTGCTCTCCTCCTCTCCTCTCTTTTTTTTTTTTTGTATGTATTTATAAAGAATCCGGCATGGAGTTTACAATATACGTGGCCCTTAACTGTAAACTCGAAAACTGAAAGAAAAAGAAGAAAAGCTTTGCCCTAAGGCAGGACAGAGGACTCCCAGCTAAGACTGGGGAGCTGCTGCATGCTGCTGCTGCTGCTGCATGCTGCTGCTGCTGCTGCTGCTGCTGCTGCTGCTGCTGCTGCTGCTGCTGCTGCTGAGGGGCTGCGCCGGCCCCGGTCTCTCGGCTGGGAGCGAGCAGGGGGCTGCTGAGGGTGGCAGAGAGCCAGGCGGGTGACATGAAGGGCCCTGGACTACTCGGACCCTCGCCTCACTCGCTCTTCTATACCCACAGAGGGCCGGGGCATGGGCGTTATTTGCACACGAGGGGCCTGTTCTTGATTTCAAAACAAAACAAAACAACAATAGGGGACTTGCAGGCAGAGCTCGAGGGTTCAAGAAGTCGCCTCGCCAGAGTTGGGGTGAGCATTAAGCTGCTCAGCCCCCCCCCCCCCAACGCACCGCCAGCAGGAGGGGGGGGGGGGGGGCTTTGGCACGTAGAGAAGCGGCCCGAGCAAAGTGCCTTCTAGGCGCTTGTTGAATCAAAACGTCAGGCTGCTTGTCTGCTGCTGGTAGTGCCGCCCCTCAGGAAGGGCGGTCCCACCTCAGCAAGCGCGAGAGATGGCCGTGTGCAGGGACTTTGAAAGGGAGGGCAGGTGTTCAAAGGGAAACGTGCAAATGCACTGGAAGGGAGCCTGGTGACGTCACGGGGGCTGCCTCTGCACAAGAGGCCTGAACCGGAGGCCTCTCGTGCCTACGGCCATACCACCCTGAATGCGCCCGATCTCGTCCGATCTCGGAAACTAAGCAGGGTCGGGCCTGGATAGTACTTGGATGGGAGACCGCCTGGGAATACCAGGTGCTGTAGGCATTTTGCCACTCGCTGACACCAAGCTCGGCCCTTGCACATTCACACCTAATCTAACTCGCTCATAGCACTTTTTTAAAAGAAAAAAAATATTCTGCTCTCCTCCTCTCCTCTCTTTTTTTTTTTTTGTATGTATTTATAAAGAATCCGGCATGGAGTTTACAATATACGTGGCCCTTAACTGTAAACTCGAAAACTGAAAGAAAAAGAAGAAAAGCTTTGCCCTAAGGCAGGACAGAGGACTCCCAGCTAAGACTGGGGAGCTGCTGCATGCTGCTGCTGCATGCTGCTGCTGCTGCTGAGGGGCTGCTGCTGCTGCTGCTGCTGCTGCTGCTGAGGGGCTGCGCCGGCCCCGGTTCCGGGCCCCCCTCTCTCGGCTGGGAGCGAGCAGGGGGCTGCTGAGGGTGGCAGAGAGCCAGGCGGGTGACATGAAGGGCCCTGGACTACTCGGACCCTCGCCTCACTCGCTCTTCTATACCCACAGAGGGCCGGGGCATGGGCGTTATTTGCACACGAGGGGCCTGTTCTTGATTTCAAAACAAAACAAAACAACAATAGGGGACTTGCAGGCAGAGCTCGAGGGTTCAAGAAGTCGCCTCGCCAGAGTTGGGGTGAGCATTAAGCTGCTCAGCCCCCCCCCCCCCCGCCCCCCCCCCAACAGGAGGGGGGGGGGGGCTTTGGCACGTAGAGAAGCGGCCCGAGCAAAGTGCCTTCTAGGCGCTTGTTGAATCAAAACGTCAGGCTGCTTGTCTGCTGCTGGTAGTGCCGGCCCCTCAGGAAGGGCGGTCCCACCTCAGCAAGCGCGAGAGATGGCCGTGTGCAGGGACTTTGAAAGGGAGGGCAGGTGTTCAAAGGGAAACGTGCAAATGCACTGGAAGGGAGCCTGGTGACGTCACGGGGGCTGCCTCTGCACAAGAGGCCTGAACCGGAGGCCTCTCGTGCCTACGGCCATACCACCCTGAATGCGCCCGATCTCGTCCGATCTCGGAAGCTAAGCAGGGTCGGGCCTGGATAGTACTTGGATGGGAGACCGCCTGGGAATACCAGGTGCTGTAGGCATTTTGCCACTCGCTGACACCAAGCTCGGCCCTTGCACATTCACACCTAATCTAACTCGCTCATAGCACTTTTTTAAAAGAAAAAAAATATTCTGCTCTCCTCCTCTCCTCTCTTTTTTTTTTTTTGTATGTATTTATAAAGAATCCGGCATGGAGTTTACAATATACGTGGCCCTTAACTGTAAACTCGAAAACTGAAAGAAAAAGAAGAAAAGCTTTGCCCTAAGGCAGGACAGAGGACTCCCAGCTAAGACTGGGGAGCTGCTGCATGCTGCTGCTGCTGCTGCATGCTGCTGCTGCTGCTGCTGCTGCTGCTGCTGCTGCTGCTGCTGCTGCTGCTGCTGAGGGGCTGCGCCGGCCCCGGTCTCTCGGCTGGGAGCGAGCAGGGGGCTGCTGAGGGTGGCAGAGAGCCAGGCGGGTGACATGAAGGGCCCTGGACTACTCGGACCCTCGCCTCACTCGCTCTTCTATACCCACAGAGGGCCGGGGCATGGGCGTTATTTGCACACGAGGGGCCTGTTCTTGATTTCAAAACAAAACAAAACAACAATAGGGGACTTGCAGGCAGAGCTCGAGGGTTCAAGAAGTCGCCTCGCCAGAGTTGGGGTGAGCATTAAGCTGCTCAGCCCCCCCCCCCCCAACGCACCGCCAGCAGGAGGGGGGGGGGGGGGGCTTTGGCACGTAGAGAAGCGGCCCGAGCAAAGTGCCTTCTAGGCGCTTGTTGAATCAAAACGTCAGGCTGCTTGTCTGCTGCTGGTAGTGCCGCCCCTCAGGAAGGGCGGTCCCACCTCAGCAAGCGCGAGAGATGGCCGTGTGCAGGGACTTTGAAAGGGAGGGCAGGTGTTCAAAGGGAAACGTGCAAATGCACTGGAAGGGAGCCTGGTGACGTCACGGGGGCTGCCTCTGCACAAGAGGCCTGAACCGGAGGCCTCTCGTGCCTACGGCCATACCACCCTGAATGCGCCCGATCTCGTCCGATCTCGGAAACTAAGCAGGGTCGGGCCTGGATAGTACTTGGATGGGAGACCGCCTGGGAATACCAGGTGCTGTAGGCATTTTGCCACTCGCTGACACCAAGCTCGGCCCTTGCACATTCACACCTAATCTAACTCGCTCATAGCACTTTTTTAAAAGAAAAAAAATATTCTGCTCTCCTCCTCTCCTCTCTTTTTTTTTTTTTGTATGTATTTATAAAGAATCCGGCATGGAGTTTACAATATACGTGGCCCTTAACTGTAAACTCGAAAACTGAAAGAAAAAGAAGAAAAGCTTTGCCCTAAGGCAGGACAGAGGACTCCCAGCTAAGACTGGGGAGCTGCTGCATGCTGCTGCTGCATGCTGCTGCTGCTGCTGAGGGGCTGCTGCTGCTGCTGCTGCTGCTGCTGCTGAGGGGCTGCGCCGGCCCCGGTTCCGGGCCCCCCTCTCTCGGCTGGGAGCGAGCAGGGGGCTGCTGAGGGTGGCAGAGAGCCAGGCGGGTGACATGAAGGGCCCTGGACTACTCGGACCCTCGCCTCACTCGCTCTTCTATACCCACAGAGGGCCGGGGCATGGGCGTTATTTGCACACGAGGGGCCTGTTCTTGATTTCAAAACAAAACAAAACAACAATAGGGGACTTGCAGGCAGAGCTCGAGGGTTCAAGAAGTCGCCTCGCCAGAGTTGGGGTGAGCATTAAGCTGCTCAGCCCCCCCCCCCCCCGCCCCCCCCCCAACAGGAGGGGGGGGGGGGCTTTGGCACGTAGAGAAGCGGCCCGAGCAAAGTGCCTTCTAGGCGCTTGTTGAATCAAAACGTCAGGCTGCTTGTCTGCTGCTGGTAGTGCCGGCCCCTCAGGAAGGGCGGTCCCACCTCAGCAAGCGCGAGAGATGGCCGTGTGCAGGGACTTTGAAAGGGAGGGCAGGTGTTCAAAGGGAAACGTGCAAATGCACTGGAAGGGAGCCTGGTGACGTCACGGGGGCTGCCTCTGCACAAGAGGCCTGAACCGGAGGCCTCTCGTGCCTACGGCCATACCACCCTGAATGCGCCCGATCTCGTCCGATCTCGGAAGCTAAGCAGGGTCGGGCCTGGATAGTACTTGGATGGGAGACCGCCTGGGAATACCAGGTGCTGTAGGCATTTTGCCACTCGCTGACACCAAGCTCGGCCCTTGCACATTCACACCTAATCTAACTCGCTCATAGCACTTTTTTAAAAGAAAAAAAATATTCTGCTCTCCTCCTCTCCTCTCTTTTTTTTTTTTTGTATGTATTTATAAAGAATCCGGCATGGAGTTTACAATATACGTGGCCCTTAACTGTAAACTCGAAAACTGAAAGAAAAAGAAGAAAAGCTTTGCCCTAAGGCAGGACAGAGGACTCCCAGCTAAGACTGGGGAGCTGCTGCATGCTGCTGCTGCTGCTGCATGCTGCTGCTGCTGCTGCTGCTGCTGCTGCTGCTGCTGCTGCTGCTGCTGCTGCTGCTGCTGAGGGGCTGCGCCGGCCCCGGTCTCTCGGCTGGGAGCGAGCAGGGGGCTGCTGAGGGTGGCAGAGAGCCAGGCGGGTGACATGAAGGGCCCTGGACTACTCGGACCCTCGCCTCACTCGCTCTTCTATACCCACAGAGGGCCGGGGCATGGGCGTTATTTGCACACGAGGGGCCTGTTCTTGATTTCAAAACAAAACAAAACAACAATAGGGGACTTGCAGGCAGAGCTCGAGGGTTCAAGAAGTCGCCTCGCCAGAGTTGGGGTGAGCATTAAGCTGCTCAGCCCCCCCCCCCCAACGCACCGCCAGCAGGAGGGGGGGGGGGGGGCTTTGGCACGTAGAGAAGCGGCCCGAGCAGAGTGCCTTCTAGGCGCTTGTTGAATCAAAACGTCAGGCTGCTTGTCTGCTGCTGGTAGTGCCGCCCCTCAGGAAGGGCGGTCCCACCTCAGCAAGCGCGAGAGATGGCCGTGTGCAGGGACTTTGAAAGGGAGGGCAGGTGTTCAAAGGGAAACGTGCAAATGCACTGGAAGGGAGCCTGGTGACGTCACGGGGGCTGCCTCGGCACAAGAGGCCTGCACCGGCAGCCTTTTGTGCCTACGGCCATACCACCCTGAATGCGCCCGATCTCGTCCGATCACCCTGAATGCGCCCGATCTCGTCCGATCTCGGAAGCTAAGCAGGGTCGGGCCTGGTTAGTACTTGGATGGGAGACCGCCTGGGAATACCAGGTGCTGTAGGCATTTTGCCACTCGCTGACACCAAGCTCGGCCCTTGCACATTCACACCTAATCTAACTTGCTCATAGCACTTTTTTAAAAGAAAAAAAATATTCTGCTCTCCTCCTCTCCTCTCTTTTTTTTTTTTTGTATGTATTTATAAAGAATCCGGCATGGAGTTTACAATATACGTGGCCCTTAACTGTAAACTCGAAAACTGAAAGAAAAAGAAGAAAAGCTTTGCCCTAAGGCAGGACAGAGGACTCCCAGCTAAGACTGGGGAGCTGCTGCATGCTGCTGCTGCATGCTGCTGCTGCTGCTGCATGCTGCTGCTGCTGCTGCTGCTGCTGCTGCTGCTGAGGGGCTGCGCCGGCCCCGGTTCCGGGCCCCCCTCTCTCGGCTGGGAGCGAGCAGGGGGCTGCTGAGGGTGGCAGAGAGCCAGGCGGGTGACATGAAGGGCCCTGGACTACTCGGACCCTCGCCTCACTCGCTCTTCTATACCCACAGAGGGCCGGGGCATGGGCGTTATTTGCACACGAGGGGCCTGTTCTTGATTTCAAAACAAAACAAAACAACAATAGGGGACTTGCAGGCAGAGCTCGAGGGTTCAAGAAGTCGCCTCGCCAGAGTTGGGGTGAGCATTAAGCTGCTCAGCCCCCCCCCCCACCCCCCCCCCCCCCAACGCACCGCCAGCAGGAGGGGGGGGGGGCTTTGGCACGTAGAGAAGCGGCCCGAGCAAAGTGCCTTCTAGGCGCTTGTTGAATCAAAACGTCAGGCTGCTTGTCTGCTGCTGGTAGTGCCGCCCCTCAGGAAGGGCGGTCCCACCTCAGCAAGCGCGAGAGATGGCCGTGTGCAGGGACTTTGAAAGGGAGGGCAGGTGTTCAAAGGGAAACGTGCAAATGCACTGGAAGGGAGCCTGGTGACGTCACGGGGGCTGCCTCTGCACAAGAGGCCTGAACCGGAGGCCTCTCGTGCCTACGGCCATACCACCCTGAATGCGCCCGATCTCGTCCGATCTCGGAAACTAAGCAGGGTCGGGCCTGGATAGTACTTGGATGGGAGACCGCCTGGGAATACCAGGTGCTGTAGGCATTTTGCCACTCGCTGACACCAAGCTCGGCCCTTGCACATTCACACCTAATCTAACTCGCTCATAGCACTTTTTTAAAAGAAAAAAAATATTCTGCTCTCCTCCTCTCCTCTCTTTTTTTTTTTTTGTATGTATTTATAAAGAATCCGGCATGGAGTTTACAATATACGTGGCCCTTAACTGTAAACTCGAAAACTGAAAGAAAAAGAAGAAAAGCTTTGCCCTAAGGCAGGACAGAGGACTCCCAGCTAAGACTGGGGAGCTGCTGCATGCTGCTGCTGCTGCTGCTGCTGCTGCTGAGGGGCTGCGCCGGCCCCGGTTCCGGGCCCCCCTCTCTCGGCTGGGAGCGAGCAGGGGGCTGCTGAGGGTGGCAGAGAGCCAGGCGGGTGACATGAAGGGCCCTGGACTACTCGGACCCTCGCCTCACTCGCTCTTCTATACCCACAGAGGGCCGGGGCATGGGCGTTATTTGCACACGAGGGGCCTGTTCTTGATTTCAAAACAAAACAAAACAACAATAGGGGACTTGCAGGCAGAGCTCGAGGGTTCAAGAAGTCGCCTCGCCAGAGTTGGGGTGAGCATTAAGCTGCTCAGCCCCCCCCCCCCCCCGCCCCCCCCCCCAACAGGAGGGGGGGGGGCTTTGGCACGTAGAGAAGCGGCCCGAGCAAAGTGCCTTCTAGGCGCTTGTTGAATCAAAACGTCAGGCTGCTTGTCTGCTGCTGGTAGTGCCGGCCCCTCAGGAAGGGCGGTCCCACCTCAGCAAGCGCGAGAGATGGCCGTGCGCAGGGACTTTGAAAGGGAGGGCAGGTGTTCAAAGGGAAACGTGCAAATGCACTGGAAGGGAGCCTGGTGACGTCACGGGGGCTGCCTCTGCACAAGAGGCCTGCACCGGCAGCCTCTCGTGCCTACGGCCATACCACCCTGAATGCGCCCGATCTCGTCCGATCTCGGAAGCTAAGCAGGGTCGGGCCTGGTTAGTACTTGGATGGGAGACCGCCTGGGAATACCAGGTGCTGTAGGCATTTTGCTTCTCGCTACAGGCACTTCCGTTTTTTTTTTTGTTTTCCTTCTTTTTCGCGGGGGCATTTATTCTATTATTTGATCGCAACTTTCTTCAAAAAGAAAACGCCATCGAGTTCACGACACGCAGGGTCCATAACTTTCCATTCGGAAATTGAAAATTCGGCTGCACTTTACACTGGGTCAAAAAAGATGAAACTCTTTGCCCTAAGATAGGACAGGGGACAGGGGACCCCTCACCACCCCCCAGCTGAGGGTTTTCTTCTGCCGGCGGCTGCAAGCTGCTGCTGGGCTGCTCCGGTCGCAGCAGGGGCATAACGCAGGCCCACGCAGCCCCCGCGGTGCGTGGGGGGCCCCTATCTCCAAGGGGCCCCCTCGGCACTGCACTCCTGGCCAGAGAGCTCCTGATTGAGCCCGGAGGGGGCCCCTCTCAGTACCGTGCAGGGAGGCACCCTCACTTTTCATGACGCCAGTGGGTCGCAGCATCGGTTCCTGGTCCCCCTCTTTTGGCCTTTCCCAGCGGCCCGGGAGCAGGAGGAGGGCTGAGGCAGAGAGGCAGGCAACGAGTGCCGTTCAGTACAACCGAGAGGGGAGCGGGGCGCACACGCATGCACACTCACTTACACTCATGCATTCACATGCAGACACTCGCACCCTTCTCCCCCCCCCCCCCCCTGTCAGGAGACTCACTCACAAATGCACATGCACTCATACATACTAACACGCACGAACCAAACAGTCAACAAAAAAGCGACACTTACCTGCTGCTGCAGGGCTCGGGGAGCTGCCAGGAGGGTTGGGACTGCTACCTTGGTCAGCCAATGAGGGGAGGCAGCAGTCCCTCACTCGTCACAGAGCAGGATGGGGGAGAGAGTCAGCGACAGACACTCGGCCGTTGGCACTTCAGGGCTTAAAAACGAAGCGCCCAGCTACGAGGCTATCCCTGACGCTCTCCCTCGTCGCGAGGGGGCCTCCAGGACATTTGCTGAGCTGAGGAGGTCAGGCCCACCGAAGCGGTGACGTCCTCAGCCCAGCAAACTTCAGCTTAGGCAGCCGCGAGCCTGTGCATTTAGCGCATGTCCAGCTCCTGGCTGCCTGGTCTGAACATAAAGAGCGTTTGTCTAGCTGTCCTTTCTTCAGCCTGACATGCAATCTTTTTGTCCAAAAAGGGCGGGCGGGGCCTCACTCCCTTCAAGGAGGAGCGGCTGCTGAAGTCAGGCCGCTTGCAAGGAGGACCCTTCACCCAGGCAGCACTCAGTCCCTCCTCTGAATCTCTCTTGCTCTATGCACACCGGGGCGGGCCCTGGGCATGGATGGGACTTGCATATCAGGGCTCTGTCCCGGATAAAAAAGACAAGGAAACTTGCAGCCAGAGCTGCACAGAAAAGAAAAAGTGTCACCCCCAATGTTTCTGCGGGCGAGCCAGAGTTGAAGAGCGCTAGCCTGGCAGGCGCTGCCACATAGAGCAGTGGCCTGATAGAGTGCGTTTAGAGGCCAGTGCAAAGCAAGGCTAGGCACTTGGGGGCAGTTTTACAAGCCCCATGCACCTCTTTTACACCGCCGTTGCGACGCAGTGGCGGCGCAAAGCCAGCGCCACTCTGCGGGGTATTTACAAGGAACGCCTCCCAAAAGTGGCCGAGTGAAATCGACAAGATTTCAGTCAGTCACTTTTAAGGCCATGCTGCGTCAAAACCCTGCGCCTGCTTGAAGCAGGCGTAAGGATTGACGCAGCATTTTAAGGATAGGGCACCCCCGAGCCTTGCTGGAGCTGCGTCGCCCCTGCGACGCAACTCCAGCAATGCGCCACCTTTACGGCAGCAGATGCGTCACGCATCTGTCCATTTTTTGCCCCATGGTGCGCCGCATCGTGAATGCGGCGCATCCATGACGCACAATAACTGGCACATCCTTGCTGCTGATAGGCAGGGATGCGCCAGGTATTGTAAATGTGCCCCAACGTGAAAAGCCCAGGCTGCTGCTTTGCTAGTTCTCCGGCTGGCACCTGAAGGGAGGCCGGAGCCTGTGTGTGATTGGAAAAGAAGCGAGTGCAAGGCTGGAGGAAGAGAGGGCTGTTCTTTGTTGGCTATCTCTAGCAAGCTTGCAAAGGGTTGTTGGAGTGACGCTTGCAAGGGAGGTGCAGCGCAGCACGTTCCAGAGTGGAGGGGGTTGTCAGCACAAGAGGCCTGAACCGGAGGTCTCTCATGCCTACGGCCATACCACCCTGAATGCGCCCGATCTCGTCCGATCTCGGAAGCTAAGCAGGGTCGGGCCTGGTTAGTACTTGGATGGGAGACCGCCTGGGAATACCAGGTGCTGTAGGCATTTTGCCACTCGCTGACACCAAGCTCGGCCCTTGCACATTCACACCTAATCTAACTCGCTCATAGCACTTTTTTAAAAGAAAAAAAATATTCTGCTCTCCTCCTCTCCTCTCTTTTTTTTTTTTTTGTATGTATTTATAAAGAATCCGGCATGGAGTTTACAATATACGTGGCCCTTAACTGTAAACTCGAAAACTGAAAGAAAAAGAAGAAAAGCTTTGCCCTAAGGCAGGACAGAGGACTCCCAGCTAAGACTGGGGAGCTGATGCATGCTGCTGCTGCTGCTGCTGCTGCTGCTGCTGCTGCTGCTGCTGCTGCTGCTGCTGCTGCTGCTGCTGCTGCTGCTGCTGCTGCTGCTGCTGCTGCTGCTGCTGCTGCTGCTGCTGCTGCTGCTGCTGCTGCTGCTGCTGCTGCTGCTGCTGCTGCTGCTGCTGCTGCTGCTGCGCTGCGCCGGCCCCGGTTCCGGGCCCCCCTCTCTCGGCTGGGAGCGAGCAGGGGGCTGCTGAGGGTGGCAGAGAGCCAGGCGGGTGACATGAAGGGCCCTGGACTACTCGGACCCTCGCCTCACTCGCTCTTCTATACCCACAGAGGGCCGGGGCATGGGCGTTATTTGCACACGAGGGGCCTGTTCTTGATTTCAAAACAAAACAAAACAACAATAGGGGACTTGCAGGCAGAGCTCGAGGGTTCAAGAAGTCGCCTCGCCAGAGTTGGGGTGAGCATTAAGCTGCTCAGCCCCCCCCCCCCGCCCCCCCCCCCCAACAGGAGGGGGGGGGGGCTTTGGCACGTAGAGAAGCGGCCCGAGCAAAGTGCCTTCTAGGCGCTTGTTGAATCAAAACGTCAGGCTGCTTGTCTGCTGCTGGTAGTGCCGGCCCCTCAGGAAGGGCGGTCCCACCTCAGCAAGCGCGAGAGATGGCCGTGTGCAGGGACTTTGAAAGGGAGGGCAGGTGTTCAAAGGGAAACGTGCAAATGCACTGGAAGGGAGCCTGGTGACGTCACGGGGGCTGCCTCTGCACAAGAGGCCTGCACCGGCAGCCTCTCGTGCCTACGGCCATACCACCCTGAATGCGCCCGATCCCGTCCGATCTCGGAAGCTAAGCAGGGTCGGGCCTGGTTAGTACTTGGATGGGAGACCGCCTGGGAATACCAGGTGCTGTAGGCATTTTGCTTCTCGCTACAGGCACTTCCGTTTTTTTTTTTGTTTTCCTTCTTTTTCGCGGGGGCATTTATTCTATTATTTGATCGCAACTTTCTTCAAAAAGAAAACGCCATCGAGTTCACGACACGCAGGGTCCATAACTTTCCATTCGGAAATTGAAAATTCGGCTGCACTTTACACTGGGTCAAAAAAGATGAAACTCTTTGCCCTAAGATAGGACAGGGGACAGGGGACCCCTCACCACCCCCCAGCTGAGGGTTTTCTTCTGCCGGCGGCTGCAAGCTGCTGCTGGGCTGCTCCGGTCGCAGCAGGGGCATAACGCAGGCCCACGCAGCCCCCGCGGTGCGTGGGGGGCCCCTATCTCCAAGGGGCCCCCTCGGCACTGCACTCCTGGCCAGAGAGCTCCTGATTGAGCCCGGAGGGGGCCCCTCTCAGTACCGTGCAGGGAGGCACCCTCACTTTTCATGACGCCAGTGGGTCGCAGCATCGGTTCCTGGTCCCCCTCTTTTGGCCTTTCCCAGCGGCCCGGGAGCAGGAGGAGGGCTGAGGCAGAGAGGCAGGCAACGAGTGCCGTTCAGTACAACCGAGAGGGGAGCGGGGCGCACACGCATGCACACTCACTTACACTCATGCATTCACATGCAGACACTCGCACCCTTCTCCCCCCCCCCCCCCCTGTCAGGAGACTCACTCACAAATGCACATGCACTCATACATACTAACACGCACGAACCAAACAGTCAACAAAAAAGCGACACTTACCTGCTGCTGCAGGGCTCGGGGAGCTGCCAGGAGGGTTGGGACTGCTACCTTGGTCAGCCAATGAGGGGAGGCAGCAGTCCCTCACTCGTCACAGAGCAGGATGGGGGAGAGAGTCAGCGACAGACACTCGGCCGTTGGCACTTCAGGGCTTAAAAACGAAGCGCCCAGCTACGAGGCTATCCCTGACGCTCTCCCTCGTCGCGAGGGGGCCTCCAGGACATTTGCTGAGCTGAGGAGGTCAGGCCCACCGAAGCGGTGACGTCCTCAGCCCAGCAAACTTCAGCTTAGGCAGCCGCGAGCCTGTGCATTTAGCGCATGTCCAGCTCCTGGCTGCCTGGTCTGAACATAAAGAGCGTTTGTCTAGCTGTCCTTTCTTCAGCCTGACATGCAATCTTTTTGTCCAAAAAGGGCGGGCGGGGCCTCACTCCCTTCAAGGAGGAGCGGCTGCTGAAGTCAGGCCGCTTGCAAGGAGGACCCTTCACCCAGGCAGCACTCAGTCCCTCCTCTGAATCTCTCTTGCTCTATGCACACCGGGGCGGGCCCTGGGCATGGATGGGACTTGCATATCAGGGCTCTGTCCCGGATAAAAAAGACAAGGAAACTTGCAGCCAGAGCTGCACAGAAAAGAAAAAGTGTCACCCCCAATGTTTCTGCGGGCGAGCCAGAGTTGAAGAGCGCTAGCCTGGCAGGCGCTGCCACATAGAGCAGTGGCCTGATAGAGTGCGTTTAGAGGCCAGTGCAAAGCAAGGCTAGGCACTTGGGGGCAGTTTTACAAGCCCCATGCACCTCTTTTACACCGCCGTTGCGACGCAGTGGCGGCGCAAAGCCAGCGCCACTCTGCGGGGTATTTACAAGGAACGCCTCCCAAAAGTGGCCGAGTGAAATCGACAAGATTTCAGTCAGTCACTTTTAAGGCCATGCTGCGTCAAAACCCTGCGCCTGCTTGAAGCAGGCGTAAGGATTGACGCAGCATTTTAAGGATAGGGCACCCCCGAGCCTTGCTGGAGCTGCGTCGCCCCTGCGACGCAACTCCAGCAATGCGCCACCTTTACGGCAGCAGATGCGTCACGCATCTGTCCATTTTTTGCCCCATGGTGCGCCGCATCGTGAATGCGGCGCATCCATGACGCACAATAACTGGCACATCCTTGCTGCTGATAGGCAGGGATGCGCCAGGTATTGTAAATGTGCCCCAACGTGAAAAGCCCAGGCTGCTGCTTTGCTAGTTCTCCGGCTGGCACCTGAAGGGAGGCCGGAGCCTGTGTGTGATTGGAAAAGAAGCGAGTGCAAGGCTGGAGGAAGAGAGGGCTGTTCTTTGTTGGCTATCTGTAGCAAGCTTGCAAAGGGTTGTTGGAGTGACGCTTGCAAGGGAGGTGCAGCGCAGCACGTTCCAGAGTGGAGGGGGTTGTCAGCACAAGAGGCCTGAACCGGAGGTCTCTCATGCCTACGGCCATACCACCCTGAATGCGCCCGATCTCGCTCGGAAGCTAAGCAGGGTCGGGCCTGGTTAGTACTTGGATGGGAGACCGCCTGGGAATACCAGGTGCTGTAGGCATTTTGCCACTCGCTGACACCAAGCTCGGCCCTTGCACATTCACACCTAATCTAACTCGCTCATAGCACTTTTTTAAAAGAAAAAAAATATTCTGCTCTCCTCCTCTCCTCTCTTTTTTTTTTTTTGTATGTATTTATAAAGAATCCGGCATGGAGTTTACAATATACGTGGCCCTTAACTGTAAACTCGAAAACTGAAAGAAAAAGAAGAAAAGCTTTGCCCTAAGGCAGGACAGAGGACTCCCAGCTAAGACTGGGGAGCTGCTGCATGCTGCTGCTGCTGCTGCATGCTGCTGCTGCTGCTGCTGCTGCTGCTGCTGCTGCTGCTGCTGCTGCTGCTGCTGCTGAGGGGCTGCGCCGGCCCCGGTCTCTCGGCTGGGAGCGAGCAGGGGGCTGCTGAGGGTGGCAGAGAGCCAGGCGGGTGACATGAAGGGCCCTGGACTACTCGGACCCTCGCCTCACTCGCTCTTCTATACCCACAGAGGGCCGGGGCATGGGCGTTATTTGCACACGAGGGGCCTGTTCTTGATTTCAAAACAAAACAAAACAACAATAGGGGACTTGCAGGCAGAGCTCGAGGGTTCAAGAAGTCGCCTCGCCAGAGTTGGGGTGAGCATTAAGCTGCTCAGCCCCCCCCCCCCAACGCACCGCCAGCAGGAGGGGGGGGGGGGCTTTGGCACGTAGAGAAGCGGCCCGAGCAAAGTGCCTTCTAGGCGCTTGTTGAATCAAAACGTCAGGCTGCTTGTCTGCTGCTGGTAGTGCCGGCCCCTCAGGAAGGGCGGTCCCACCTCAGCAAGCGCGAGAGATGGCCGTGTGCAGGGACTTTGAAAGGGAGGGCAGGTGTTCAAAGGGAAACGTGCAAATGCACTGGAAGGGAGCCTGGTGACGTCACGGGGGCTGCCTCTGCACAAGAGGCCTGCACCGGCAGCCTCTCGTGCCTACGGCCATACCACCCTGAATGCGCCCGATCTCGTCCGATCTCGGAAGCTAAGCAGGGTCGGGCCTGGTTAGTACTTGGATGGGAGACCGCCTGGGAATACCAGGTGCTGTAGGCATTTTGCCACTCGCTGACACCAAGCTCGGCCCTTGCACATTCACACCTAATCTAACTCGCTCATAGCACTTTTTTAAAAGAAAAAAATATTCTGCTCTCCTCCTCTCCTCTCTTTTTTTTTTTTTGTATGTATTTATAAAGAATCCGGCATGGAGTTTACAATATACGTGGCCCTTAACTGTAAACTCGAAAACTGAAAGAAAAAGAAGAAAAGCTTTGCCCTAAGGCAGGACAGAGGACTCCCAGCTAAGACTGGGGAGCTGCTGCATGCTGCTGCTGCTGCTGCATGCTGCTGCTGCTGCTGCTGCTGCTGCTGCTGCTGCTGCTGCTGCTGCTGCTGCTGAGGGGCTGCGCCGGCCCCGGTCTCTCGGCTGGGAGCGAGCAGGGGGCTGCTGAGGGTGGCAGAGAGCCAGGCGGGTGACATGAAGGGCCCTGGACTACTCGGACCCTCGCCTCACTCGCTCTTCTATACCCACAGAGGGCCGGGGCATGGGCGTTATTTGCACACGAGGGGCCTGTTCTTGATTTCAAAACAAAACAAAACAACAATAGGGGACTTGCAGGCAGAGCTCGAGGGTTCAAGAAGTCGCCTCGCCAGAGTTGGGGTGAGCATTAAGCTGCTCAGCCCCCCCCCCCCCAACGCACCGCCAGCAGGAGGGGGGGGGGGGGGGCTTTGGCACGTAGAGAAGCGGCCCGAGCAAAGTGCCTTCTAGGCGCTTGTTGAATCAAAACGTCAGGCTGCTTGTCTGCTGCTGGTAGTGCCGCCCCTCAGGAAGGGCGGTCCCACCTCAGCAAGCGCGAGAGATGGCCGTGTGCAGGGACTTTGAAAGGGAGGGCAGGTGTTCAAAGGGAAACGTGCAAATGCACTGGAAGGGAGCCTGGTGACGTCACGGGGGCTGCCTCTGCACAAGAGGCCTGAACCGGAGGCCTCTCGTGCCTACGGCCATACCACCCTGAATGCGCCCGATCTCGTCCGATCTCGGAAACTAAGCAGGGTCGGGCCTGGATAGTACTTGGATGGGAGACCGCCTGGGAATACCAGGTGCTGTAGGCATTTTGCCACTCGCTGACACCAAGCTCGGCCCTTGCACATTCACACCTAATCTAACTCGCTCATAGCACTTTTTTAAAAGAAAAAAAATATTCTGCTCTCCTCCTCTCCTCTCTTTTTTTTTTTTTGTATGTATTTATAAAGAATCCGGCATGGAGTTTACAATATACGTGGCCCTTAACTGTAAACTCGAAAACTGAAAGAAAAAGAAGAAAAGCTTTGCCCTAAGGCAGGACAGAGGACTCCCAGCTAAGACTGGGGAGCTGCTGCATGCTGCTGCTGCATGCTGCTGCTGCTGCTGAGGGGCTGCTGCTGCTGCTGCTGCTGCTGCTGCTGAGGGGCTGCGCCGGCCCCGGTTCCGGGCCCCCCTCTCTCGGCTGGGAGCGAGCAGGGGGCTGCTGAGGGTGGCAGAGAGCCAGGCGGGTGACATGAAGGGCCCTGGACTACTCGGACCCTCGCCTCACTCGCTCTTCTATACCCACAGAGGGCCGGGGCATGGGCGTTATTTGCACACGAGGGGCCTGTTCTTGATTTCAAAACAAAACAAAACAACAATAGGGGACTTGCAGGCAGAGCTCGAGGGTTCAAGAAGTCGCCTCGCCAGAGTTGGGGTGAGCATTAAGCTGCTCAGCCCCCCCCCCCCCCCGCCCCCCCCCCAACAGGAGGGGGGGGGGGGCTTTGGCACGTAGAGAAGCGGCCCGAGCAAAGTGCCTTCTAGGCGCTTGTTGAATCAAAACGTCAGGCTGCTTGTCTGCTGCTGGTAGTGCCGGCCCCTCAGGAAGGGCGGTCCCACCTCAGCAAGCGCGAGAGATGGCCGTGTGCAGGGACTTTGAAAGGGAGGGCAGGTGTTCAAAGGGAAACGTGCAAATGCACTGGAAGGGAGCCTGGTGACGTCACGGGGGCTGCCTCTGCACAAGAGGCCTGCACCGGCAGCCTCTCGTGCCTACGGCCATACCACCCTGAATGCGCCCGATCTCGTCCGATCTCGGAAGCTAAGCAGGGTCGGGCCTGGATAGTACTTGGATGGGAGACCGCCTGGGAATACCAGGTGCTGTAGGCATTTTGCCACTCGCTGACACCAAGCTCGGCCCTTGCACATTCACACCTAATCTAACTCGCTCATAGCACTTTTTTAAAAGAAAAAAAATATTCTGCTCTCCTCCTCTCCTCTCTTTTTTTTTTTTTGTATGTATTTATAAAGAATCCGGCATGGAGTTTACAATATACGTGGCCCTTAACTGTAAACTCGAAAACTGAAAGAAAAAGAAGAAAAGCTTTGCCCTAAGGCAGGACAGAGGACTCCCAGCTAAGACTGGGGAGCTGCTGCATGCTGCTGCTGCTGCTGCATGCTGCTGCTGCTGCTGCTGCTGCTGCTGCTGCTGCTGCTGCTGCTGCTGCTGCTGCTGCTGCTGCTGCTGCTGCTGAGGGGCTGCGCCGGCCCCGGTCTCTCGGCTGGGAGCGAGCAGGGGGCTGCTGAGGGTGGCAGAGAGCCAGGCGGGTGACATGAAGGGCCCTGGACTACTCGGACCCTCGCCTCACTCGCTCTTCTATACCCACAGAGGGCCGGGGCATGGGCGTTATTTGCACACGAGGGGCCTGTTCTTGATTTCAAAACAAAACAAAACAACAATAGGGGACTTGCAGGCAGAGCTCGAGGGTTCAAGAAGTCGCCTCGCCAGAGTTGGGGTGAGCATTAAGCTGCTCAGCCCCCCCCCCCCAACGCACCGCCAGCAGGAGGGGGGGGGGGGGGCTTTGGCACGTAGAGAAGCGGCCCGAGCAGAGTGCCTTCTAGGCGCTTGTTGAATCAAAACGTCAGGCTGCTTGTCTGCTGCTGGTAGTGCCGCCCCTCAGGAAGGGCGGTCCCACCTCAGCAAGCGCGAGAGATGGCCGTGTGCAGGGACTTTGAAAGGGAGGGCAGGTGTTCAAAGGGAAACGTGCAAATGCACTGGAAGGGAGCCTGGTGACGTCACGGGGGCTGCCTCGGCACAAGAGGCCTGCACCGGCAGCCTTTTGTGCCTACGGCCATACCACCCTGAATGCGCCCGATCTCGTCCGATCACCCTGAATGCGCCCGATCTCGTCCGATCTCGGAAGCTAAGCAGGGTCGGGCCTGGTTAGTACTTGGATGGGAGACCGCCTGGGAATACCAGGTGCTGTAGGCATTTTGCCACTCGCTGACACCAAGCTCGGCCCTTGCACATTCACACCTAATCTAACTTGCTCATAGCACTTTTTTAAAAGAAAAAAAATATTCTGCTCTCCTCCTCTCCTCTCTTTTTTTTTTTTTGTATGTATTTATAAAGAATCCGGCATGGAGTTTACAATATACGTGGCCCTTAACTGTAAACTCGAAAACTGAAAGAAAAAGAAGAAAAGCTTTGCCCTAAGGCAGGACAGAGGACTCCCAGCTAAGACTGGGGAGCTGCTGCATGCTGCTGCTGCTGCTGCATGCTGCTGCTGCTGCTGCTGCTGCTGCTGCTGCTGCTGCTGCTGCTGAGGGGCTGCGCCGGCCCCGGTTCCGGGCCCCCCTCTCTCGGCTGGGAGCGAGCAGGGGGCTGCTGAGGGTGGCAGAGAGCCAGGCGGGTGACATGAAGGGCCCTGGACTACTCGGACCCTCGCCTCACTCGCTCTTCTATACCCACAGAGGGCCGGGGCATGGGCGTTATTTGCACACGAGGGGCCTGTTCTTGATTTCAAAACAAAACAAAACAACAATAGGGGACTTGCAGGCAGAGCTCGAGGGTTCAAGAAGTCGCCTCGCCAGAGTTGGGGTGAGCATTAAGCTGCTCAGCCCCCCCCCCCACCCCCCCCCCCCCCAACGCACCGCCAGCAGGAGGGGGGGGGGGCTTTGGCACGTAGAGAAGCGGCCCGAGCAAAGTGCCTTCTAGGCGCTTGTTGAATCAAAACGTCAGGCTGCTTGTCTGCTGCTGGTAGTGCCGCCCCTCAGGAAGGGCGGTCCCACCTCAGCAAGCGCGAGAGATGGCCGTGTGCAGGGACTTTGAAAAGGAGGGCAGGTGTTCAAAGGGAAACGTGCAAATGCACTGGAAGGGAGCCTGGTGACGTCACGGGGGCTGCCTCTGCACAAGAGGCCTGAACCGGAGGCCTCTCGTGCCTACGGCCATACCACCCTGAATGCGCCCGATCTCGTCCGATCTCGGAAGCTAAGCAGGGTCGGGCCTGGTTAGTACTTGGATGGGAGACCGCCTGGGAATACCAGGTGCTGTAGGCATTTTGCCACTCGCTGACACCAAGCTCGGCCCTTGCACATTCACACCTAATCTAACTCGCTCATAGCACTTTTTTAAAAGAAAAAAAATATTCTGCTCTCCTCCTCTCCTCTCTTTTTTTTTTTTTGTATGTATTTATAAAGAATCCGGCATGGAGTTTACAATATACGTGGCCCTTAACTGTAAACTCGAAAACTGAAAGAAAAAGAAGAAAAGCTTTGCCCTAAGGCAGGACAGAGGACTCCCAGCTAAGACTGGGGAGCTGCTGCATGCTGCTGCTGCTGCTGCTGCTGCTGCTGAGGGGCTGCGCCGGCCCCGGTTCCGGGCCCCCCTCTCTCGGCTGGGAGCGAGCAGGGGGCTGCTGAGGGTGGCAGAGAGCCAGGCGGGTGACATGAAGGGCCCTGGACTACTCGGACCCTCGCCTCACTCGCTCTTCTATACCCACAGAGGGCCGGGGCATGGGCGTTATTTGCACACGAGGGGCCTGTTCTTGATTTCAAAACAAAACAAAACAACAATAGGGGACTTGCAGGCAGAGCTCGAGGGTTCAAGAAGTCGCCTCGCCAGAGTTGGGGTGAGCATTAAGCTGCTCAGCCCCCCCCCCCCCCGCCCCCCCCCCAACAGGAGGGGGGGGGGGCTTTGGCACGTAGAGAAGCGGCCCGAGCAAAGTGCCTTCTAGGCGCTTGTTGAATCAAAACGTCAGGCTGCTTGTCTGCTGCTGGTAGTGCCGGCCCCTCAGGAAGGGCGGTCCCACCTCAGCAAGCGCGAGAGATGGCCGTGTGCAGGGACTTTGAAAGGGAGGGCAGGTGTTCAAAGGGAAACGTGCAAATGCACTGGAAGGGAGCCTGGTGACGTCACGGGGGCTGCCCCTGCACAAGAGGCCTGCACCGGCAGCCTCTCGTGCCTACGGCCATACCACCCTGAATGCGCCCGATCTCGTCCGATCTCGGAAGCTAAGCAGGGTCGGGCCTGGTTAGTACTTGGATGGGAGACCGCCTGGGAATACCAGGTGCTGTAGGCATTTTGCTTCTCGCTACAGGCACTTCCGTTTTTTTTTTTGTTTTCCTTCTTTTTCGCGGGGGCATTTATTCTATTATTTGATCGCAACTTTCTTCAAAAAGAAAACGCCATCGAGTTCACGACACGCAGGGTCCATAACTTTCCATTCGGAAATTGAAAATTCGGCTGCACTTTACACTGGGTCAAAAAAGATGAAACTCTTTGCCCTAAGATAGGACAGGGGACAGGGGACCCCTCACCACCCCCCAGCTGAGGGTTTTCTTCTGCCGGCGGCTGCAAGCTGCTGCTGGGCTGCTCCGGTCGCAGCAGGGGCATAACGCAGGCCCACGCAGCCCCCGCGGTGCGTGGGGGGCCCCTATCTCCAAGGGGCCCCCTCGGCACTGCACTCCTGGCCAGAGAGCTCCTGATTGAGCCCGGAGGGGGCCCCTCTCAGTACCGTGCAGGGAGGCACCCTCACTTTTCATGACGCCAGTGGGTCGCAGCATCGGTTCCTGGTCCCCCTCTTTTGGCCTTTCCCAGCGGCCCGGGAGCAGGAGGAGGGCTGAGGCAGAGAGGCAGGCAACGAGTGCCGTTCAGTACAACCGAGAGGGGAGCGGGGCGCACACGCATGCACACTCACTTACACTCATGCATTCACATGCAGACACTCGCACCCTTCTCCCCCCCCCCCCCCCCCGTCAGGAGACTCACTCACAAATACACATGCACTCATACATACTAACACGCACGAACCAAACAGTCAACAAAAAAGCGACACTTACCTGCTGCTGCAGGGCTCGGGGAGCTGCCAGGAGGGTTGGGACTGCTACCTTGGTCAGCCAATGAGGGGAGGCAGCAGTCCCTCACTCGTCACAGAGCAGGATGGGGGAGAGAGTCAGCGACAGACACTCGGCCGTTGGCACTTCAGGGCTTAAAAACGAAGCGCCCAGCTACGAGGCTATCCCTGACGCTCTCCCTCGTCGCGAGGGGGCCTCCAGGACATTTGCTGAGCTGAGGAGGTCAGGCCCACCGAAGCGGTGACGTCCTCAGCCCAGCAAACTTCAGCTTCGGCAGCCGCGAGCCTGTGCATTTAGCGCATGTCCAGCTCCTGGCTGCCTGGTCTGAACATAAAGAGCGTTTGTCTAGCTGTCCTTTCTTCAGCCTGACATGCAATCTTTTTGTCCAAAAAGGGCGGGCGGGGCCTCACTCCCTTCAAGGAGGAGCGGCTGCTGAAGTCAGGCCGCTTGCAAGGAGGACCCTTCACCCAGGCAGCACTCAGTCCCTCCTCTGAATCTCTCTTTCTCTATGCACACCGGGGCGGGCCCTGGGCATGGATGGGACTTGCATATCAGGGCTCTGTCCCGGATAAAAAAGACAAGGAAACTTGCAGCCAGAGCTGCACAGAAAAGAAAAAGTGTCACCCCCAATGTTTCTGCGGGCGAGCCAGAGTTGAAGAGCGCTAGCCTGGCAGGCGCTGCCACATAGAGCAGTGGCCTGATAGAGTGCGTTTAGAGGCCAGTGCAAAGCAAGGCTAGGCACTTGGGGGCAGTTTTACAAGCCCCATGCACCTCTTTTACACCGCCGTTGCGACGCAGTGGCGGCGCAAAGCCAGCGCCACTCTGCGGGGTATTTACAAGGAACGCCTCCCAAAAGTGGCCGAGTGAAATCGACAAGATTTCAGTCAGTCACTTTTAAGGCCATGCTGCGTCAAAACCCTGCGCCTGCTTGAAGCAGGCGTAAGGATTGACGCAGCATTTTAAGGATAGGGCACCCCCGAGCCTTGCTGGAGCTGCGTCGCCCCTGCGACGCAACTCCAGCAATGCGCCACCTTTACGGCAGCAGATGCGTCACGCATCTGTCCATTTTTGCCCCAGGGTGCGCCGCATCGTGAATGCGGCGCATCCATGACGCACAATAACTGGCACATCCTTGCTGCTGATAGGCAGGGATGCGCCAGGTATTGTAAATGTGCCCCAACGTGAAAAGCCCAGGCTGCTGCTTTGCTAGTTCTCCGGCTGGCACCTGAAGGGAGGCCGGAGCCTGTGTGTGATTGGAAAAGAAGCGAGTGCAAGGCTGGAGGAAGAGAGGGCTGTTCTTTGTTGGCTATCTGTAGCAAGCTTGCAAAGGGTTGTTGGAGTGACGCTTGCAAGGGAGGTGCAGCGCAGCACGTTCCAGAGTGGAGGGGGTTGTCAGCACAAGAGGCCTGAACCGGAGGTCTCTCATGCCTACGGCCATACCACCCTGAATGCGCCCGATCTCGTCCGATCTCGGAAGCTAAGCAGGGTCGGGCCTGGTTAGTACTTGGATGGGAGACCGCCTGGGAATACCAGGTGCTGTAGGCATTTTGCCACTCGCTGACACCAAGCTCGGCCCTTGCACATTCACACCTAATCTAACTCGCTCATAGCACTTTTTTAAAAGAAAAAAAATATTCTGCTCTCCTCCTCTCCTCTCTTTTTTTTTTTTTGTATGTATTTATAAAGAATCCGGCATGGAGTTTACAATATACGTGGCCCTTAACTGTAAACTCGAAAACTGAAAGAAAAAGAAGAAAAGCTTTGCCCTAAGGCAGGACAGAGGACTCCCAGCTAAGACTGGGGAGCTGCTGCATGCTGCTGCTGCTGCTGCATGCTGCTGCTGCTGCTGCTGCTGCTGCTGCTGCTGCTGCTGCTGCTGCTGCTGCTGCTGCTGCTGAGGGGCTGCGCCGGCCCCGGTCTCTCGGCTGGGAGCGAGCAGGGGGCTGCTGAGGGTGGCAGAGAGCCAGGCGGGTGACATGAAGGGCCCTGGACTACTCGGACCCTCGCCTCACTCGCTCTTCTATACCCACAGAGGGCCGGGGCATGGGCGTTATTTGCACACGAGGGGCCTGTTCTTGATTTCAAAACAAAACAAAACAACAATAGGGGACTTGCAGGCAGAGCTCGAGGGTTCAAGAAGTCGCCTCGCCAGAGTTGGGGTGAGCATTAAGCTGCTCAGCCCCCCCCCCCCAACGCACCGCCAGCAGGAGGGGGGGGGGGGGGCTTTGGCACGTAGAGAAGCGGCCCGAGCAAAGTGCCTTCTAGGCGCTTGTTGAATCAAAACGTCAGGCTGCTTGTCTGCTGCTGGTAGTGCCGCCCCTCAGGAAGGGCGGTCCCACCTCAGCAAGCGCGAGAGATGGCCGTGTGCAGGGACTTTGAAAGGGAGGGCAGGTGTTCAAAGGGAAACGTGCAAATGCACTGGAAGGGAGCCTGGTGACGTCACGGGGGCTGCCTCGGCACAAGAGGCCTGCACCGGCAGCCTTTTGTGCCTACGGCCATACCACCCTGAATGCGCCCGATCTCGTCCGATCACCCTGAATGCGCCCGATCTCGTCCGATCTCGGAAGCTAAGCAGGGTCGGGCCTGGTTAGTACTTGGATGGGAGACCGCCTGGGAATACCAGGTGCTGTAGGCATTTTGCCACTCGCTGACACCAAGCTCGGCCCTTGCACATTCACACCTAATCTAACTTGCTCATAGCACTTTTTTAAAAGAAAAAAAATATTCTGCTCTCCTCCTCTCCTCTCTTTTTTTTTTTTTGTATGTATTTATAAAGAATCCGGCATGGAGTTTACAATATACGTGGCCCTTAACTGTAAACTCGAAAACTGAAAGAAAAAGAAGAAAAGCTTTGCCCTAAGGCAGGACAGAGGACTCCCAGCTAAGACTGGGGAGCTGCTGCAAGCTGCTGCTGCATGCTGCTGCTGCTGCTGAGGGGCTGCTGCTGCTGCTGCTGCTGCTGCTGAGGGGCTGCGCCGGCCCCGGTTCCGGGCCCCCCTCTCTCGGCTGGGAGCGAGCAGGGGGCTGCTGAGGGTGGCAGAGAGCCAGGCGGGTGACATGAAGGGCCCTGGACTACTCGGACCCTCGCCTCACTCGCTCTTCTATACCCACAGAGGGCCGGGGCATGGGCGTTATTTGCACACGAGGGGCCTGTTCTTGATTTCAAAACAAAACAAAACAACAATAGGGGACTTGCAGGCAGAGCTCGAGGGTTCAAGAAGTCGCCTCGCCAGAGTTGGGGTGAGCATTAAGCTGCTCAGCCCCCCCCCCCCCCGCCCCCCCCCAACAGGAGGGGGGGGGGGCTTTGGCACGTAGAGAAGCGGCCCGAGCAAAGTGCCTTCTAGGCGCTTGTTGAATCAAAACGTCAGGCTGCTTGTCTGCTGCTGGTAGTGCCGGCCCCTCAGGAAGGGCGGTCCCACCTCAGCAAGCGCGAGAGATGGCCGTGTGCAGGGACTTTGAAAGGGAGGGCAGGTGTTCAAAGGGAAACGTGCAAATGCACTGGAAGGGAGCCTGGTGACGTCACGGGGGCTGCCTCTGCACAAGAGGCCTGCACCGGCAGCCTCTCGTGCCTACGGCCATACCACCCTGAATGCGCCCGATCTCGTCCGATCTCGGAAGCTAAGCAGGGTCGGGCCTGGTTAGTACTTGGATGGGAGACCGCCTGGGAATACCAGGTGCTGTAGGCATTTTGCTTCTCGCTACAGGCACTTCCGTTTTTTTTTTTGTTTTCCTTCTTTTTCGCGGGGGCATTTATTCTATTATTTGATCGCAACTTTCTTCAAAAAGAAAACGCCATCGAGTTCACGACACGCAGGGTCCATAACTTTCCATTCGGAAATTGAAAATTCGGCTGCACTTTACACTGGGTCAAAAAAGATGAAACTCTTTGCCCTAAGATAGGACAGGGGACAGGGGACCCCTCACCACCCCCCAGCTGAGGGTTTTCTTCTGCCGGCGGCTGCAAGCTGCTGCTGGGCTGCTCCGGTCGCAGCAGGGGCATAACGCAGGCCCACGCAGCCCCCGCGGTGCGTGGGGGGCCCCTATCTCCAAGGGGCCCCCTCGGCACTGCACTCCTGGCCAGAGAGCTCCTGATTGAGCCCGGAGGGGGCCCCTCTCAGTACCGTGCAGGGAGGCACCCTCACTTTTCATGACGCCAGTGGGTCGCAGCATCGGTTCCTGGTCCCCCTCTTTTGGCCTTTCCCAGCGGCCCGGGAGCAGGAGGAGGGCTGAGGCAGAGAGGCAGGCAACGAGTGCCGTTCAGTACAACCGAGAGGGGAGCGGGGCGCACACGCATGCACACTCACTTACACTCATGCATTCACATGCAGACACTCGCACCCTTCTCCCCCCCCCCCCCCCGTCAGGAGACTCACTCACAAATACACATGCACTCATACACGCACGAACCAAACAGTCAACAAAAAAGCGACACTTACCTGCTGCTGCAGGGCTCGGGGAGCTGCCAGGAGGGTTGGGACTGCTACCTTGGTCAGCCAATGAGGGGAGGCAGCAGTCCCTCACTCGTCACAGAGCAGGATGGGGGAGAGAGTCAGCGACAGACACTCGGCCGTTGGCACTTCAGGGCTTAAAAACGAAGCGCCCAGCTACGAGGCTATCCCTGACGCTCTCCCTCGTCGCGAGGGGGCCTCCAGGACATTTGCTGAGCTGAGGAGGTCAGGCCCACCGAAGCGGTGACGTCCTCAGCCCAGCAAACTTCAGCTTCGGCAGCCGCGAGCCTGTGCATTTAGCGCATGTCCAGCTCCTGGCTGCCTGGTCTGAACATAAAGAGCGTTTGTCTAGCTGTCCTTTCTTCAGCCTGACATGCAATCTTTTTGTCCAAAAAGGGCGGGCGGGGCCTCACTCCCTTCAAGGAGGAGCGGCTGCTGAAGTCAGGCCGCTTGCAAGGAGGACCCTTCACCCAGGCAGCACTCAGTCCCTCCTCTGAATCTCTCTTTCTCTATGCACACCGGGGCGGGCCCTGGGCATGGATGGGACTTGCATATCAGGGCTCTGTCCCGGATAAAAAAGACAAGGAAACTTGCAGCCAGAGCTGCACAGAAAAGAAAAAGTGTCACCCCCAATGTTTCTGCGGGCGAGCCAGAGTTGAAGAGCGCTAGCCTGGCAGGCGCTGCCACATAGAGCAGTGGCCTGATAGAGTGCGTTTAGAGGCCAGTGCAAAGCAAGGCTAGGCACTTGGGGGCAGTTTTACAAGCCCCATGCACCTCTTTTACACCGCCGTTGCGACGCAGTGGCGGCGCAAAGCCAGCGCCACTCTGCGGGGTATTTACAAGGAACGCCTCCCAAAAGTGGCCGAGTGAAATCGACAAGATTTCAGTCAGTCACTTTTAAGGCCATGCTGCGTCAAAACCCTGCGCCTGCTTGAAGCAGGCGTAAGGATTGACGCAGCATTTTAAGGATAGGGCACCCCCGAGCCTTGCTGGAGCTGCGTCGCCCCTGCGACGCAACTCCAGCAATGCGCCACCTTTACGGCAGCAGATGCGTCACGCATCTGTCCATTTTTGCCCCAGGGTGCGCCGCATCGTGAATGCGGCGCATCCATGACGCACAATAACTGGCACATCCTTGCTGCTGATAGGCAGGGATGCGCCAGGTATTGTAAATGTGCCCCAACGTGAAAAGCCCAGGCTGCTGCTTTGCTAGTTCTCCGGCTGGCACCTGAAGGGAGGCCGGAGCCTGTGTGTGATTGGAAAAGAAGCGAGTGCAAGGCTGGAGGAAGAGAGGGCTGTTCTTTGTTGGCTATCTGTAGCAAGCTTGCAAAGGGTTGTTGGAGTGACGCTTGCAAGGGAGGTGCAGCGCAGCACGTTCCAGAGTGGAGGGGGTTGTCAGCACAAGAGGCCTGAACCGGAGGTCTCTCATGCCTACGGCCATACCACCCTGAATGCGCCCGATCTCGTCCGATCTCGGAAGCTAAGCAGGGTCGGGCCTGGTTAGTACTTGGATGGGAGACCGCCTGGGAATACCAGGTGCTGTAGGCATTTTGCCACTCGCTGACACCAAGCTCGGCCCTTGCACATTCACACCTAATCTAACTCGCTCATAGCACTTTTTTAAAAGAAAAAAAATATTCTGCTCTCCTCCTCTCCTCTCTTTTTTTTTTTTTGTATGTATTTATAAAGAATCCGGCATGGAGTTTACAATATACGTGGCCCTTAACTGTAAACTCGAAAACTGAAAGAAAAAGAAGAAAAGCTTTGCCCTAAGGCAGGACAGAGGACTCCCAGCTAAGACTGGGGAGCTGCTGCATGCTGCTGCTGCTGCTGCATGCTGCTGCTGCTGCTGCTGCTGCATGCTGCTGCTGCTGCTGCTGCTGCTGCTGCTGCTGCTGCTGAGGGGCTGCGCCGGCCCCGGTCTCTCGGCTGGGAGCGAGCAGGGGGCTGCTGAGGGTGGCAGAGAGCCAGGCGGGTGACATGAAGGGCCCTGGACTACTCGGACCCTCGCCTCACTCGCTCTTCTATACCCACAGAGGGCCGGGGCATGGGCGTTATTTGCACACGAGGGGCCTGTTCTTGATTTCAAAACAAAACAAAACAACAATAGGGGACTTGCAGGCAGAGCTCGAGGGTTCAAGAAGTCGCCTCGCCAGAGTTGGGGTGAGCATTAAGCTGCTCAGCCCCCCCCCCCCCAACGCACCGCCAGCAGGAGGGGGGGGGGGGGGCTTTGGCACGTAGAGAAGCGGCCCGAGCAAAGTGCCTTCTAGGCGCTTGTTGAATCAAAACGTCAGGCTGCTTGTCTGCTGCTGGTAGTGCCGCCCCTCAGGAAGGGCGGTCCCACCTCAGCAAGCGCGAGAGATGGCCGTGTGCAGGGACTTTGAAAGGGAGGGCAGGTGTTCAAAGGGAAACGTGCAAATGCACTGGAAGGGAGCCTGGTGACGTCACGGGGGCTGCCTCGGCACAAGAGGCCTGCACCGGCAGCCTTTTGTGCCTACGGCCATACCACCCTGAATGCGCCCGATCTCGTCCGATCACCCTGAATGCGCCCGATCTCGTCCGATCTCGGAAGCTAAGCAGGGTCGGGCCTGGTTAGTACTTGGATGGGAGACCGCCTGGGAATACCAGGTGCTGTAGGCATTTTGCCACTCGCTGACACCAAGCTCGGCCCTTGCACATTCACACCTAATCTAACTTGCTCATAGCACTTTTTTAAAAGAAAAAAAATATTCTGCTCTCCTCCTCTCCTCTCTTTTTTTTTTTTTGTATGTATTTATAAAGAATCCGGCATGGAGTTTACAATATACGTGGCCCTTAACTGTAAACTCGAAAACTGAAAGAAAAAGAAGAAAAGCTTTGCCCTAAGGCAGGACAGAGGACTCCCAGCTAAGACTGGGGAGCTGCTGCAAGCTGCTGCTGCATGCTGCTGCTGCTGCTGAGGGGCTGCTGCTGCTGCTGCTGCTGCTGCTGAGGGGCTGCGCCGGCCCCGGTTCCGGGCCCCCCTCTCTCGGCTGGGAGCGAGCAGGGGGCTGCTGAGGGTGGCAGAGAGCCAGGCGGGTGACATGAAGGGCCCTGGACTACTCGGACCCTCGCCTCACTCGCTCTTCTATACCCACAGAGGGCCGGGGCATGGGCGTTATTTGCACACGAGGGGCCTGTTCTTGATTTCAAAACAAAACAAAACAACAATAGGGGACTTGCAGGCAGAGCTCGAGGGTTCAAGAAGTCGCCTCGCCAGAGTTGGGGTGAGCATTAAGCTGCTCAGCCCCCCCCCCCCCCGCCCCCCCCCCAACAGGAGGGGGGGGGGGCTTTGGCACGTAGAGAAGCGGCCCGAGCAAAGTGCCTTCTAGGCGCTTGTTGAATCAAAACGTCAGGCTGCTTGTCTGCTGCTGGTAGTGCCGGCCCCTCAGGAAGGGCGGTCCCACCTCAGCAAGCGCGAGAGATGGCCGTGTGCAGGGACTTTGAAAGGGAGGGCAGGTGTTCAAAGGGAAACGTGCAAATGCACTGGAAGGGAGCCTGGTGACGTCACGGGGGCTGCCTCTGCACAAGAGGCCTGCACCGGCAGCCTCTCGTGCCTACGGCCATACCACCCTGAATGCGCCCGATCTCGTCCGATCTCGGAAGCTAAGCAGGGTCGGGCCTGGTTAGTACTTGGATGGGAGACCGCCTGGGAATACCAGGTGCTGTAGGCATTTTGCTTCTCGCTACAGGCACTTCCGTTTTTTTTTTTGTTTTCCTTCTTTTTCGCGGGGGCATTTATTCTATTATTTGATCGCAACTTTCTTCAAAAAGAAAACGCCATCGAGTTCACGACACGCAGGGTCCATAACTTTCCATTCGGAAATTGAAAATTCGGCTGCACTTTACACTGGGTCAAAAAAGATGAAACTCTTTGCCCTAAGATAGGACAGGGGACAGGGGACCCCTCACCACCCCCCAGCTGAGGGTTTTCTTCTGCCGGCGGCTGCAAGCTGCTGCTGGGCTGCTCCGGTCGCAGCAGGGGCATAACGCAGGCCCACGCAGCCCCCGCGGTGCGTGGGGGGCCCCTATCTCCAAGGGGCCCCCTCGGCACTGCACTCCTGGCCAGAGAGCTCCTGATTGAGCCCGGAGGGGGCCCCTCTCAGTACCGTGCAGGGAGGCACCCTCACTTTTCATGACGCCAGTGGGTCGCAGCATCGGTTCCTGGTCCCCCTCTTTTGGCCTTTCCCAGCGGCCCGGGAGCAGGAGGAGGGCTGAGGCAGAGAGGCAGGCAACGAGTGCCGTTCAGTACAACCGAGAGGGGAGCGGGGCGCACACGCATGCACACTCACTTACACTCATGCATTCACATGCAGACACTCGCACCCTTCTCCCCCCCCCCCCCCCGTCAGGAGACTCACTCACAAATACACATGCACTCATACACGCACGAACCAAACAGTCAACAAAAAAGCGACACTTACCTGCTGCTGCAGGGCTCGGGGAGCTGCCAGGAGGGTTGGGACTGCTACCTTGGTCAGCCAATGAGGGGAGGCAGCAGTCCCTCACTCGTCACAGAGCAGGATGGGGGAGAGAGTCAGCGACAGACACTCGGCCGTTGGCACTTCAGGGCTTAAAAACGAAGCGCCCAGCTACGAGGCTATCCCTGACGCTCTCCCTCGTCGCGAGGGGGCCTCCAGGACATTTGCTGAGCTGAGGAGGTCAGGCCCACCGAAGCGGTGACGTCCTCAGCCCAGCAAACTTCAGCTTCGGCAGCCGCGAGCCTGTGCATTTAGCGCATGTCCAGCTCCTGGCTGCCTGGTCTGAACATAAAGAGCGTTTGTCTAGCTGTCCTTTCTTCAGCCTGACATGCAATCTTTTTGTCCAAAAAGGGCGGGCGGGGCCTCACTCCCTTCAAGGAGGAGCGGCTGCTGAAGTCAGGCCGCTTGCAAGGAGGACCCTTCACCCAGGCAGCACTCAGTCCCTCCTCTGAATCTCTCTTTCTCTATGCACACCGGGGCGGGCCCTGGGCATGGATGGGACTTGCATATCAGGGCTCTGTCCCGGATAAAAAAGACAAGGAAACTTGCAGCCAGAGCTGCACAGAAAAGAAAAAGTGTCACCCCCAATGTTTCTGCGGGCGAGCCAGAGTTGAAGAGCGCTAGCCTGGCAGGCGCTGCCACATAGAGCAGTGGCCTGATAGAGTGCGTTTAGAGGCCAGTGCAAAGCAAGGCTAGGCACTTGGGGGCAGTTTTACAAGCCCCATGCACCTCTTTTACACCGCCGTTGCGACGCAGTGGCGGCGCAAAGCCAGCGCCACTCTGCGGGGTATTTACAAGGAACGCCTCCCAAAAGTGGCCGAGTGAAATCGACAAGATTTCAGTCAGTCACTTTTAAGGCCATGCTGCGTCAAAACCCTGCGCCTGCTTGAAGCAGGCGTAAGGATTGACGCAGCATTTTAAGGATAGGGCACCCCCGAGCCTTGCTGGAGCTGCGTCGCCCCTGCGACGCAACTCCAGCAATGCGCCACCTTTACGGCAGCAGATGCGTCACGCATCTGTCCATTTTTGCCCCAGGGTGCGCCGCATCGTGAATGCGGCGCATCCATGACGCACAATAACTGGCACATCCTTGCTGCTGATAGGCAGGGATGCGCCAGGTATTGTAAATGTGCCCCAACGTGAAAAGCCCAGGCTGCTGCTTTGCTAGTTCTCCGGCTGGCACCTGAAGGGAGGCCGGAGCCTGTGTGTGATTGGAAAAGAAGCGAGTGCAAGGCTGGAGGAAGAGAGGGCTGTTCTTTGTTGGCTATCTGTAGCAAGCTTGCAAAGGGTTGTTGGAGTGACGCTTGCAAGGGAGGTGCAGCGCAGCACGTTCCAGAGTGGAGGGGGTTGTCAGCACAAGAGGCCTGAACCGGAGGTCTCTCATGCCTACGGCCATACCACCCTGAATGCGCCCGATCTCGTCCGATCTCGGAAGCTAAGCAGGGTCGGGCCTGGTTAGTACTTGGATGGGAGACCGCCTGGGAATACCAGGTGCTGTAGGCATTTTGCCACTCGCTGACACCAAGCTCGGCCCTTGCACATTCACACCTAATCTAACTCGCTCATAGCACTTTTTTAAAAGAAAAAAAATATTCTGCTCTCCTCCTCTCCTCTCTTTTTTTTTTTTTGTATGTATTTATAAAGAATCCGGCATGGAGTTTACAATATACGTGGCCCTTAACTGTAAACTCGAAAACTGAAAGAAAAAGAAGAAAAGCTTTGCCCTAAGGCAGGACAGAGGACTCCCAGCTAAGACTGGGGAGCTGCTGCATGCTGCTGCTGCTGCTGCATGCTGCTGCTGCTGCTGCTGCTGCTGCTGCTGCTGCTGCTGCTGCTGCTGCTGCTGCTGCTGCTGCTGAGGGGCTGCGCCGGCCCCGGTCTCTCGGCTGGGAGCGAGCAGGGGGCTGCTGAGGGTGGCAGAGAGCCAGGCGGGTGACATGAAGGGCCCTGGACTACTCGGACCCTCGCCTCACTCGCTCTTCTATACCCACAGAGGGCCGGGGCATGGGCGTTATTTGCACACGAGGGGCCTGTTCTTGATTTCAAAACAAAACAAAACAACAATAGGGGACTTGCAGGCAGAGCTCGAGGGTTCAAGAAGTCGCCTCGCCAGAGTTGGGGTGAGCATTAAGCTGCTCAGCCCCCCCCCCCCCAACGCACCGCCAGCAGGAGGGGGGGGGGGGGGCTTTGGCACGTAGAGAAGCGGCCCGAGCAAAGTGCCTTCTAGGCGCTTGTTGAATCAAAACGTCAGGCTGCTTGTCTGCTGCTGGTAGTGCCGCCCCTCAGGAAGGGCGGTCCCACCTCAGCAAGCGCGAGAGATGGCCGTGTGCAGGGACTTTGAAAGGGAGGGCAGGTGTTCAAAGGGAAACGTGCAAATGCACTGGAAGGGAGCCTGGTGACGTCACGGGGGCTGCCTCGGCACAAGAGGCCTGCACCGGCAGCCTTTTGTGCCTACGGCCATACCACCCTGAATGCGCCCGATCTCGTCCGATCACCCTGAATGCGCCCGATCTCGTCCGATCTCGGAAGCTAAGCAGGGTCGGGCCTGGTTAGTACTTGGATGGGAGACCGCCTGGGAATACCAGGTGCTGTAGGCATTTTGCCACTCGCTGACACCAAGCTCGGCCCTTGCACATTCACACCTAATCTAACTTGCTCATAGCACTTTTTTAAAAGAAAAAAAATATTCTGCTCTCCTCCTCTCCTCTCTTTTTTTTTTTTTGTATGTATTTATAAAGAATCCGGCATGGAGTTTACAATATACGTGGCCCTTAACTGTAAACTCGAAAACTGAAAGAAAAAGAAGAAAAGCTTTGCCCTAAGGCAGGACAGAGGACTCCCAGCTAAGACTGGGGAGCTGCTGCAAGCTGCTGCTGCATGCTGCTGCTGCTGCTGAGGGGCTGCTGCTGCTGCTGCTGCTGCTGCTGAGGGGCTGCGCCGGCCCCGGTTCCGGGCCCCCCTCTCTCGGCTGGGAGCGAGCAGGGGGCTGCTGAGGGTGGCAGAGAGCCAGGCGGGTGACATGAAGGGCCCTGGACTACTCGGACCCTCGCCTCACTCGCTCTTCTATACCCACAGAGGGCCGGGGCATGGGCGTTATTTGCACACGAGGGGCCTGTTCTTGATTTCAAAACAAAACCAAACAACAATAGGGGACTTGCAGGCAGAGCTCGAGGGTTCAAGAAGTCGCCTCGCCAGAGTTGGGGTGAGCATTAAGCTGCTCAGCCCCCCCCCCCCCGCCCCCCCCCCAACAGGAGGGGGGGGGGGGCTTTGGCACGTAGAGAAGCGGCCCGAGCAAAGTGCCTTCTAGGCGCTTGTTGAATCAAAACGTCAGGCTGCTTGTCTGCTGCTGGTAGTGCCGGCCCCTCAGGAAGGGCGGTCCCACCTCAGCAAGCGCGAGAGATGGCCGTGTGCAGGGACTTTGAAAGGGAGGGCAGGTGTTCAAAGGGAAACGTGCAAATGCACTGGAAGGGAGCCTGGTGACGTCACGGGGGCTGCCTCTGCACAAGAGGCCTGCACCGGCAGCCTCTCGTGCCTACGGCCATACCACCCTGAATGCGCCCGATCTCGTCCGATCTCGGAAGCTAAGCAGGGTCGGGCCTGGTTAGTACTTGGATGGGAGACCGCCTGGGAATACCAGGTGCTGTAGGCATTTTGCCACTCGCTGACACCAAGCTCGGCCCTTGCACATTCACACCTAATCTAACTTGCTCATAGCACTTTTTTAAAAGAAAAAAAATATTCTGCTCTCCTCCTCTCCTCTCTTTTTTTTTTTTTGTATGTATTTATAAAGAATCCGGCATGGAGTTTACAATATACGTGGCCCTTAACTGTAAACTCGAAAACTGAAAGAAAAAGAAGAAAAGCTTTGCCCTAAGGCAGGACAGAGGACTCCCAGCTAAGACTGGGGAGCTGCTGCAAGCTGCTGCTGCATGCTGCTGCTGCTGCTGAGGGGCTGCTGCTGCTGCTGCTGCTGCTGCTGAGGGGCTGCGCCGGCCCCGGTTCCGGGCCCCCCTCTCTCGGCTGGGAGCGAGCAGGGGGCTGCTGAGGGTGGCAGAGAGCCAGGCGGGTGACATGAAGGGCCCTGGACTACTCGGACCCTCGCCTCACTCGCTCTTCTATACCCACAGAGGGCCGGGGCATGGGCGTTATTTGCACACGAGGGGCCTGTTCTTGATTTCAAAACAAAACAAAACAACAATAGGGGACTTGCAGGCAGAGCTCGAGGGTTCAAGAAGTCGCCTCGCCAGAGTTGGGGTGAGCATTAAGCTGCTCAGCCCCCCCCCCCCCCGCCCCCCCCCCAACAGGAGGGGGGGGGGGCTTTGGCACGTAGAGAAGCGGCCCGAGCAAAGTGCCTTCTAGGCGCTTGTTGAATCAAAACGTCAGGCTGCTTGTCTGCTGCTGGTAGTGCCGGCCCCTCAGGAAGGGCGGTCCCACCTCAGCAAGCGCGAGAGATGGCCGTGTGCAGGGACTTTGAAAGGGAGGGCAGGTGTTCAAAGGGAAACGTGCAAATGCACTGGAAGGGAGCCTGGTGACGTCACGGGGGCTGCCTCTGCACAAGAGGCCTGCACCGGCAGCCTCTCGTGCCTACGGCCATACCACCCTGAATGCGCCCGATCTCGTCCGATCTCGGAAGCTAAGCAGGGTCGGGCCTGGTTAGTACTTGGATGGGAGACCGCCTGGGAATACCAGGTGCTGTAGGCATTTTGCTTCTCGCTACAGGCACTTCCGTTTTTTTTTTTGTTTTCCTTCTTTTTCGCGGGGGCATTTATTCTATTATTTGATCGCAACTTTCTTCAAAAAGAAAACGCCATCGAGTTCACGACACGCAGGGTCCATAACTTTCCATTCGGAAATTGAAAATTCGGCTGCACTTTACACTGGGTCAAAAAAGATGAAACTCTTTGCCCTAAGATAGGACAGGGGACAGGGGACCCCTCACCACCCCCCAGCTGAGGGTTTTCTTCTGCCGGCGGCTGCAAGCTGCTGCTGGGCTGCTCCGGTCGCAGCAGGGGCATAACGCAGGCCCACGCAGCCCCCGCGGTGCGTGGGGGGCCCCTATCTCCAAGGGGCCCCCTCGGCACTGCACTCCTGGCCAGAGAGCTCCTGATTGAGCCCGGAGGGGGCCCCTCTCAGTACCGTGCAGGGAGGCACCCTCACTTTTCATGACGCCAGTGGGTCGCAGCATCGGTTCCTGGTCCCCCTCTTTTGGCCTTTCCCAGCGGCCCGGGAGCAGGAGGAGGGCTGAGGCAGAGAGGCAGGCAACGAGTGCCGTTCAGTACAACCGAGAGGGGAGCGGGGCGCACACGCATGCACACTCACTTACACTCATGCATTCACATGCAGACACTCGCACCCTTCTCCCCCCCCCCCCCCCGTCAGGAGACTCACTCACAAATACACATGCACTCATACACGCACGAACCAAACAGTCAACAAAAAAGCGACACTTACCTGCTGCTGCAGGGCTCGGGGAGCTGCCAGGAGGGTTGGGACTGCTACCTTGGTCAGCCAATGAGGGGAGGCAGCAGTCCCTCACTCGTCACAGAGCAGGATGGGGGAGAGAGTCAGCGACAGACACTCGGCCGTTGGCACTTCAGGGCTTAAAAACGAAGCGCCCAGCTACGAGGCTATCCCTGACGCTCTCCCTCGTCGCGAGGGGGCCTCCAGGACATTTGCTGAGCTGAGGAGGTCAGGCCCACCGAAGCGGTGACGTCCTCAGCCCAGCAAACTTCAGCTTCGGCAGCCGCGAGCCTGTGCATTTAGCGCATGTCCAGCTCCTGGCTGCCTGGTCTGAACATAAAGAGCGTTTGTCTAGCTGTCCTTTCTTCAGCCTGACATGCAATCTTTTTGTCCAAAAAGGGCGGGCGGGGCCTCACTCCCTTCAAGGAGGAGCGGCTGCTGAAGTCAGGCCGCTTGCAAGGAGGACCCTTCACCCAGGCAGCACTCAGTCCCTCCTCTGAATCTCTCTTTCTCTATGCACACCGGGGCGGGCCCTGGGCATGGATGGGACTTGCATATCAGGGCTCTGTCCCGGATAAAAAAGACAAGGAAACTTGCAGCCAGAGCTGCACAGAAAAGAAAAAGTGTCACCCCCAATGTTTCTGCGGGCGAGCCAGAGTTGAAGAGCGCTAGCCTGGCAGGCGCTGCCACATAGAGCAGTGGCCTGATAGAGTGCGTTTAGAGGCCAGTGCAAAGCAAGGCTAGGCACTTGGGGGCAGTTTTACAAGCCCCATGCACCTCTTTTACACCGCCGTTGCGACGCAGTGGCGGCGCAAAGCCAGCGCCACTCTGCGGGGTATTTACAAGGAACGCCTCCCAAAAGTGGCCGAGTGAAATCGACAAGATTTCAGTCAGTCACTTTTAAGGCCATGCTGCGTCAAAACCCTGCGCCTGCTTGAAGCAGGCGTAAGGATTGACGCAGCATTTTAAGGATAGGGCACCCCCGAGCCTTGCTGGAGCTGCGTCGCCCCTGCGACGCAACTCCAGCAATGCGCCACCTTTACGGCAGCAGATGCGTCACGCATCTGTCCATTTTTGCCCCAGGGTGCGCCGCATCGTGAATGCGGCGCATCCATGACGCACAATAACTGGCACATCCTTGCTGCTGATAGGCAGGGATGCGCCAGGTATTGTAAATGTGCCCCAACGTGAAAAGCCCAGGCTGCTGCTTTGCTAGTTCTCCGGCTGGCACCTGAAGGGAGGCCGGAGCCTGTGTGTGATTGGAAAAGAAGCGAGTGCAAGGCTGGAGGAAGAGAGGGCTGTTCTTTGTTGGCTATCTGTAGCAAGCTTGCAAAGGGTTGTTGGAGTGACGCTTGCAAGGGAGGTGCAGCGCAGCACGTTCCAGAGTGGAGGGGGTTGTCAGCACAAGAGGCCTGAACCGGAGGTCTCTCATGCCTACGGCCATACCACCCTGAATGCGCCCGATCTCGTCCGATCTCGGAAGCTAAGCAGGGTCGGGCCTGGTTAGTACTTGGATGGGAGACCGCCTGGGAATACCAGGTGCTGTAGGCATTTTGCCACTCGCTGACACCAAGCTCGGCCCTTGCACATTCACACCTAATCTAACTCGCTCATAGCACTTTTTTAAAAGAAAAAAAATATTCTGCTCTCCTCCTCTCCTCTCTTTTTTTTTTTTTGTATGTATTTATAAAGAATCCGGCATGGAGTTTACAATATACGTGGCCCTTAACTGTAAACTCGAAAACTGAAAGAAAAAGAAGAAAAGCTTTGCCCTAAGGCAGGACAGAGGACTCCCAGCTAAGACTGGGGAGCTGCTGCATGCTGCTGCTGCTGCTGCATGCTGCTGCTGCTGCTGCTGCTGCTGCTGCTGCTGCTGCTGCTGCTGCTGCTGCTGCTGCTGCTGCTGAGGGGCTGCGCCGGCCCCGGTCTCTCGGCTGGGAGCGAGCAGGGGGCTGCTGAGGGTGGCAGAGAGCCAGGCGGGTGACATGAAGGGCCCTGGACTACTCGGACCCTCGCCTCACTCGCTCTTCTATACCCACAGAGGGCCGGGGCATGGGCGTTATTTGCACACGAGGGGCCTGTTCTTGATTTCAAAACAAAACAAAACAACAATAGGGGACTTGCAGGCAGAGCTCGAGGGTTCAAGAAGTCGCCTCGCCAGAGTTGGGGTGAGCATTAAGCTGCTCAGCCCCCCCCCCCCCAACGCACCGCCAGCAGGAGGGGGGGGGGGGGGCTTTGGCACGTAGAGAAGCGGCCCGAGCAAAGTGCCTTCTAGGCGCTTGTTGAATCAAAACGTCAGGCTGCTTGTCTGCTGCTGGTAGTGCCGCCCCTCAGGAAGGGCGGTCCCACCTCAGCAAGCGCGAGAGATGGCCGTGTGCAGGGACTTTGAAAGGGAGGGCAGGTGTTCAAAGGGAAACGTGCAAATGCACTGGAAGGGAGCCTGGTGACGTCACGGGGGCTGCCTCGGCACAAGAGGCCTGCACCGGCAGCCTTTTGTGCCTACGGCCATACCACCCTGAATGCGCCCGATCTCGTCCGATCACCCTGAATGCGCCCGATCTCGTCCGATCTCGGAAGCTAAGCAGGGTCGGGCCTGGTTAGTACTTGGATGGGAGACCGCCTGGGAATACCAGGTGCTGTAGGCATTTTGCCACTCGCTGACACCAAGCTCGGCCCTTGCACATTCACACCTAATCTAACTTGCTCATAGCACTTTTTTAAAAGAAAAAAAATATTCTGCTCTCCTCCTCTCCTCTCTTTTTTTTTTTTTGTATGTATTTATAAAGAATCCGGCATGGAGTTTACAATATACGTGGCCCTTAACTGTAAACTCGAAAACTGAAAGAAAAAGAAGAAAAGCTTTGCCCTAAGGCAGGACAGAGGACTCCCAGCTAAGACTGGGGAGCTGCTGCAAGCTGCTGCTGCATGCTGCTGCTGCTGCTGAGGGGCTGCTGCTGCTGCTGCTGCTGCTGCTGAGGGGCTGCGCCGGCCCCGGTTCCGGGCCCCCCTCTCTCGGCTGGGAGCGAGCAGGGGGCTGCTGAGGGTGGCAGAGAGCCAGGCGGGTGACATGAAGGGCCCTGGACTACTCGGACCCTCGCCTCACTCGCTCTTCTATACCCACAGAGGGCCGGGGCATGGGCGTTATTTGCACACGAGGGGCCTGTTCTTGATTTCAAAACAAAACCAAACAACAATAGGGGACTTGCAGGCAGAGCTCGAGGGTTCAAGAAGTCGCCTCGCCAGAGTTGGGGTGAGCATTAAGCTGCTCAGCCCCCCCCCCCCGCCCCCCCCCCAACAGGAGGGGGGGGGGGGCTTTGGCACGTAGAGAAGCGGCCCGAGCAAAGTGCCTTCTAGGCGCTTGTTGAATCAAAACGTCAGGCTGCTTGTCTGCTGCTGGTAGTGCCGGCCCCTCAGGAAGGGCGGTCCCACCTCAGCAAGCGCGAGAGATGGCCGTGTGCAGGGACTTTGAAAGGGAGGGCAGGTGTTCAAAGGGAAACGTGCAAATGCACTGGAAGGGAGCCTGGTGACGTCACGGGGGCTGCCTCTGCACAAGAGGCCTGCACCGGCAGCCTCTCGTGCCTACGGCCATACCACCCTGAATGCGCCCGATCTCGTCCGATCTCGGAAGCTAAGCAGGGTCGGGCCTGGTTAGTACTTGGATGGGAGACCGCCTGGGAATACCAGGTGCTGTAGGCATTTTGCTTCTCGCTACAGGCACTTCCGTTTTTTTTTTTGTTTTCCTTCTTTTTCGCGGGGGCATTTATTCTATTATTTGATCGCAACTTTCTTCAAAAAGAAAACGCCATCGAGTTCACGACACGCAGGGTCCATAACTTTCCATTCGGAAATTGAAAATTCGGCTGCACTTTACACTGGGTCAAAAAAGATGAAACTCTTTGCCCTAAGATAGGACAGGGGACAGGGGACCCCTCACCACCCCCCAGCTGAGGGTTTTCTTCTGCCGGCGGCTGCAAGCTGCTGCTGGGCTGCTCCGGTCGCAGCAGGGGCATAACGCAGGCCCACGCAGCCCCCGCGGTGCGTGGGGGGCCCCTATCTCCAAGGGGCCCCCTCGGCACTGCACTCCTGGCCAGAGAGCTCCTGATTGAGCCCGGAGGGGGCCCCTCTCAGTACCGTGCAGGGAGGCACCCTCACTTTTCATGACGCCAGTGGGTCGCAGCATCGGTTCCTGGTCCCCCTCTTTTGGCCTTTCCCAGCGGCCCGGGAGCAGGAGGAGGGCTGAGGCAGAGAGGCAGGCAACGAGTGCCGTTCAGTACAACCGAGAGGGGAGCGGGGCGCACACGCATGCACACTCACTTACACTCATGCATTCACATGCAGACACTCGCACCCTTCTCCCCCCCCCCCCCCCCGTCAGGAGACTCACTCACAAATACACATGCACTCATACACGCACGAACCAAACAGTCAACAAAAAAGCGACACTTACCTGCTGCTGCAGGGCTCGGGGAGCTGCCAGGAGGGTTGGGACTGCTACCTTGGTCAGCCAATGAGGGGAGGCAGCAGTCCCTCACTCGTCACAGAGCAGGATGGGGGAGAGAGTCAGCGACAGACACTCGGCCGTTGGCACTTCAGGGCTTAAAAACGAAGCGCCCAGCTACGAGGCTATCCCTGACGCTCTCCCTCGTCGCGAGGGGGCCTCCAGGACATTTGCTGAGCTGAGGAGGTCAGGCCCACCGAAGCGGTGACGTCCTCAGCCCAGCAAACTTCAGCTTCGGCAGCCGCGAGCCTGTGCATTTAGCGCATGTCCAGCTCCTGGCTGCCTGGTCTGAACATAAAGAGCGTTTGTCTAGCTGTCCTTTCTTCAGCCTGACATGCAATCTTTTTGTCCAAAAAGGGCGGGCGGGGCCTCACTCCCTTCAAGGAGGAGCGGCTGCTGAAGTCAGGCCGCTTGCAAGGAGGACCCTTCACCCAGGCAGCACTCAGTCCCTCCTCTGAATCTCTCTTTCTCTATGCACACCGGGGCGGGCCCTGGGCATGGATGGGACTTGCATATCAGGGCTCTGTCCCGGATAAAAAAGACAAGGAAACTTGCAGCCAGAGCTGCACAGAAAAGAAAAAGTGTCACCCCCAATGTTTCTGCGGGCGAGCCAGAGTTGAAGAGCGCTAGCCTGGCAGGCGCTGCCACATAGAGCAGTGGCCTGATAGAGTGCGTTTAGAGGCCAGTGCAAAGCAAGGCTAGGCACTTGGGGGCAGTTTTACAAGCCCCATGCACCTCTTTTACACCGCCGTTGCGACGCAGTGGCGGCGCAAAGCCAGCGCCACTCTGCGGGGTATTTACAAGGAACGCCTCCCAAAAGTGGCCGAGTGAAATCGACAAGATTTCAGTCAGTCACTTTTAAGGCCATGCTGCGTCAAAACCCTGCGCCTGCTTGAAGCAGGCGTAAGGATTGACGCAGCATTTTAAGGATAGGGCACCCCCGAGCCTTGCTGGAGCTGCGTCGCCCCTGCGACGCAACTCCAGCAATGCGCCACCTTTACGGCAGCAGATGCGTCACGCATCTGTCCATTTTTGCCCCAGGGTGCGCCGCATCGTGAATGCGGCGCATCCATGACGCACAATAACTGGCACATCCTTGCTGCTGATAGGCAGGGATGCGCCAGGTATTGTAAATGTGCCCCAACGTGAAAAGCCCAGGCTGCTGCTTTGCTAGTTCTCCGGCTGGCACCTGAAGGGAGGCCGGAGCCTGTGTGTGATTGGAAAAGAAGCGAGTGCAAGGCTGGAGGAAGAGAGGGCTGTTCTTTGTTGGCTATCTGTAGCAAGCTTGCAAAGGGTTGTTGGAGTGACGCTTGCAAGGGAGGTGCAGCGCAGCACGTTCCAGAGTGGAGGGGGTTGTCAGCACAAGAGGCCTGAACCGGAGGTCTCTCATGCCTACGGCCATACCACCCTGAATGCGCCCGATCTCGTCCGATCTCGGAAGCTAAGCAGGGTCGGGCCTGGTTAGTACTTGGATGGGAGACCGCCTGGGAATACCAGGTGCTGTAGGCATTTTGCCACTCGCTGACACCAAGCTCGGCCCTTGCACATTCACACCTAATCTAACTCGCTCATAGCACTTTTTTAAAAGAAAAAAAATATTCTGCTCTCCTCCTCTCCTCTCTTTTTTTTTTTTTGTATGTATTTATAAAGAATCCGGCATGGAGTTTACAATATACGTGGCCCTTAACTGTAAACTCGAAAACTGAAAGAAAAAGAAGAAAAGCTTTGCCCTAAGGCAGGACAGAGGACTCCCAGCTAAGACTGGGGAGCTGCTGCATGCTGCTGCTGCTGCTGCATGCTGCTGCTGCTGCTGCTGCTGCTGCTGCTGCTGCTGCTGCTGCTGCTGCTGCTGCTGCTGAGGGGCTGCGCCGGCCCCGGTCTCTCGGCTGGGAGCGAGCAGGGGGCTGCTGAGGGTGGCAGAGAGCCAGGCGGGTGACATGAAGGGCCCTGGACTACTCGGACCCTCGCCTCACTCGCTCTTCTATACCCACAGAGGGCCGGGGCATGGGCGTTATTTGCACACGAGGGGCCTGTTCTTGATTTCAAAACAAAACAAAACAACAATAGGGGACTTGCAGGCAGAGCTCGAGGGTTCAAGAAGTCGCCTCGCCAGAGTTGGGGTGAGCATTAAGCTGCTCAGCCCCCCCCCCCCCCAACGCACCGCCAGCAGGAGGGGGGGGGGGGGGCTTTGGCACGTAGAGAAGCGGCCCGAGCAAAGTGCCTTCTAGGCGCTTGTTGAATCAAAACGTCAGGCTGCTTGTCTGCTGCTGGTAGTGCCGCCCCTCAGGAAGGGCGGTCCCACCTCAGCAAGCGCGAGAGATGGCCGTGTGCAGGGACTTTGAAAGGGAGGGCAGGTGTTCAAAGGGAAACGTGCAAATGCACTGGAAGGGAGCCTGGTGACGTCACGGGGGCTGCCTCGGCACAAGAGGCCTGCACCGGCAGCCTTTTGTGCCTACGGCCATACCACCCTGAATGCGCCCGATCTCGTCCGATCACCCTGAATGCGCCCGATCTCGTCCGATCTCGGAAGCTAAGCAGGGTCGGGCCTGGTTAGTACTTGGATGGGAGACCGCCTGGGAATACCAGGTGCTGTAGGCATTTTGCCACTCGCTGACACCAAGCTCGGCCCTTGCACATTCACACCTAATCTAACTTGCTCATAGCACTTTTTTAAAAGAAAAAAAATATTCTGCTCTCCTCCTCTCCTCTCTTTTTTTTTTTTTGTATGTATTTATAAAGAATCCGGCATGGAGTTTACAATATACGTGGCCCTTAACTGTAAACTCGAAAACTGAAAGAAAAAGAAGAAAAGCTTTGCCCTAAGGCAGGACAGAGGACTCCCAGCTAAGACTGGGGAGCTGCTGCAAGCTGCTGCTGCATGCTGCTGCTGCTGCTGAGGGGCTGCTGCTGCTGCTGCTGCTGCTGCTGAGGGGCTGCGCCGGCCCCGGTTCCGGGCCCCCCTCTCTCGGCTGGGAGCGAGCAGGGGGCTGCTGAGGGTGGCAGAGAGCCAGGCGGGTGACATGAAGGGCCCTGGACTACTCGGACCCTCGCCTCACTCGCTCTTCTATACCCACAGAGGGCCGGGGCATGGGCATTATTTGCACACGAGGGGCCTGTTCTTGATTTCAAAACAAAACAAAACAACAATAGGGGACTTGCAGGCAGAGCTCGAGGGTTCAAGAAGTCGCCTCGCCAGAGTTGGGGTGAGCATTAAGCTGCTCAGCCCCCCCCCCCCGCCCCCCCCCCCAACAGGAGGGGGGGGGGGGCTTTGGCACGTAGAGAAGCGGCCCGAGCAAAGTGCCTTCTAGGCGCTTGTTGAATCAAAACGTCAGGCTGCTTGTCTGCTGCTGGTAGTGCCGGCCCCTCAGGAAGGGCGGTCCCACCTCAGCAAGCGCGAGAGATGGCCGTGTGCAGGGACTTTGAAAGGGAGGGCAGGTGTTCAAAGGGAAACGTGCAAATGCACTGGAAGGGAGCCTGGTGACGTCACGGGGGCTGCCTCTGCACAAGAGGCCTGCACCGGCAGCCTCTCGTGCCTACGGCCATACCACCCTGAATGCGCCCGATCTCGTCCGATCTCGGAAGCTAAGCAGGGTCGGGCCTGGTTAGTACTTGGATGGGAGACCGCCTGGGAATACCAGGTGCTGTAGGCATTTTGCTTCTCGCTACAGGCACTTCCGTTTTTTTTTTTGTTTTCCTTCTTTTTCGCGGGGGCATTTATTCTATTATTTGATCGCAACTTTCTTCAAAAAGAAAACGCCATCGAGTTCACGACACGCAGGGTCCATAACTTTCCATTCGGAAATTGAAAATTCGGCTGCACTTTACACTGGGTCAAAAAAGATGAAACTCTTTGCCCTAAGATAGGACAGGGGACAGGGGACCCCTCACCACCCCCCAGCTGAGGGTTTTCTTCTGCCGGCGGCTGCAAGCTGCTGCTGGGCTGCTCCGGTCGCAGCAGGGGCATAACGCAGGCCCACGCAGCCCCCGCGGTGCGTGGGGGGCCCCTATCTCCAAGGGGCCCCCTCGGCACTGCACTCCTGGCCAGAGAGCTCCTGATTGAGCCCGGAGGGGGCCCCTCTCAGTACCGTGCAGGGAGGCACCCTCACTTTTCATGACGCCAGTGGGTCGCAGCATCGGTTCCTGGTCCCCCTCTTTTGGCCTTTCCCAGCGGCCCGGGAGCAGGAGGAGGGCTGAGGCAGAGAGGCAGGCAACGAGTGCCGTTCAGTACAACCGAGAGGGGAGCGGGGCGCACACGCATGCACACTCACTTACACTCATGCATTCACATGCAGACACTCGCACCCTTCTCCCCCCCCCCCCCCCCCCGTCAGGAGACTCACTCACAAATACACATGCACTCATACACGCACGAACCAAACAGTCAACAAAAAAGCGACACTTACCTGCTGCTGCAGGGCTCGGGGAGCTGCCAGGAGGGTTGGGACTGCTACCTTGGTCAGCCAATGAGGGGAGGCAGCAGTCCCTCACTCGTCACAGAGCAGGATGGGGGAGAGAGTCAGCGACAGACACTCGGCCGTTGGCACTTCAGGGCTTAAAAACGAAGCGCCCAGCTACGAGGCTATCCCTGACGCTCTCCCTCGTCGCGAGGGGGCCTCCAGGACATTTGCTGAGCTGAGGAGGTCAGGCCCACCGAAGCGGTGACGTCCTCAGCCCAGCAAACTTCAGCTTCGGCAGCCGCGAGCCTGTGCATTTAGCGCATGTCCAGCTCCTGGCTGCCTGGTCTGAACATAAAGAGCGTTTGTCTAGCTGTCCTTTCTTCAGCCTGACATGCAATCTTTTTGTCCAAAAAGGGCGGGCGGGGCCTCACTCCCTTCAAGGAGGAGCGGCTGCTGAAGTCAGGCCGCTTGCAAGGAGGACCCTTCACCCAGGCAGCACTCAGTCCCTCCTCTGAATCTCTCTTTCTCTATGCACACCGGGGCGGGCCCTGGGCATGGATGGGACTTGCATATCAGGGCTCTGTCCCGGATAAAAAAGACAAGGAAACTTGCAGCCAGAGCTGCACAGAAAAGAAAAAGTGTCACCCCCAATGTTTCTGCGGGCGAGCCAGAGTTGAAGAGCGCTAGCCTGGCAGGCGCTGCCACATAGAGCAGTGGCCTGATAGAGTGCGTTTAGAGGCCAGTGCAAAGCAAGGCTAGGCACTTGGGGGCAGTTTTACAAGCCCCATGCACCTCTTTTACACCGCCGTTGCGACGCAGTGGCGGCGCAAAGCCAGCGCCACTCTGCGGGGTATTTACAAGGAACGCCTCCCAAAAGTGGCCGAGTGAAATCGACAAGATTTCAGTCAGTCACTTTTAAGGCCATGCTGCGTCAAAACCCTGCGCCTGCTTGAAGCAGGCGTAAGGATTGACGCAGCATTTTAAGGATAGGGCACCCCCGAGCCTTGCTGGAGCTGCGTCGCCCCTGCGACGCAACTCCAGCAATGCGCCACCTTTACGGCAGCAGATGCGTCACGCATCTGTCCATTTTTGCCCCAGGGTGCGCCGCATCGTGAATGCGGCGCATCCATGACGCACAATAACTGGCACATCCTTGCTGCTGATAGGCAGGGATGCGCCAGGTATTGTAAATGTGCCCCAACGTGAAAAGCCCAGGCTGCTGCTTTGCTAGTTCTCCGGCTGGCACCTGAAGGGAGGCCGGAGCCTGTGTGTGATTGGAAAAGAAGCGAGTGCAAGGCTGGAGGAAGAGAGGGCTGTTCTTTGTTGGCTATCTGTAGCAAGCTTGCAAAGGGTTGTTGGAGTGACGCTTGCAAGGGAGGTGCAGCGCAGCACGTTCCAGAGTGGAGGGGGTTGTCAGCACAAGAGGCCTGAACCGGAGGTCTCTCATGCCTACGGCCATACCACCCTGAATGCGCCCGATCTCGTCCGATCTCGGAAGCTAAGCAGGGTCGGGCCTGGTTAGTACTTGGATGGGAGACCGCCTGGGAATACCAGGTGCTGTAGGCATTTTGCCACTCGCTGACACCAAGCTCGGCCCTTGCACATTCACACCTAATCTAACTCGCTCATAGCACTTTTTTAAAAGAAAAAAAATATTCTGCTCTCCTCCTCTCCTCTCTTTTTTTTTTTTTGTATGTATTTATAAAGAATCCGGCATGGAGTTTACAATATACGTGGCCCTTAACTGTAAACTCGAAAACTGAAAGAAAAAGAAGAAAAGCTTTGCCCTAAGGCAGGACAGAGGACTCCCAGCTAAGACTGGGGAGCTGCTGCATGCTGCTGCTGCTGCTGCATGCTGCTGCTGCTGCTGCTGCTGCTGCTGCTGCTGCTGCTGCTGCTGCTGCTGCTGCTGCTGCTGCTGCTGCTGCTGCTGCTGCTGCTGCTGCTGCTGCTGCTGCTGAGGGGCTGCGCCGGCCCCGGTCTCTCGGCTGGGAGCGAGCAGGGGGCTGCTGAGGGTGGCAGAGAGCCAGGCGGGTGACATGAAGGGCCCTGGACTACTCGGACCCTCGCCTCACTCGCTCTTCTATACCCACAGAGGGCCGGGGCATGGGCGTTATTTGCACACGAGGGGCCTGTTCTTGATTTCAAAACAAAACAAAACAACAATAGGGGACTTGCAGGCAGAGCTCGAGGGTTCAAGAAGTCGCCTCGCCAGAGTTGGGGTGAGCATTAAGCTGCTCAGCCCCCCCCCCCCAACGCACCGCCAGCAGGAGGGGGGGGGGGGGGGCTTTGGCACGTAGAGAAGCGGCCCGAGCAAAGTGCCTTCTAGGCGCTTGTTGAATCAAAACGTCAGGCTGCTTGTCTGCTGCTGGTAGTGCCGCCCCTCAGGAAGGGCGGTCCCACCTCAGCAAGCGCGAGAGATGGCCGTGTGCAGGGACTTTGAAAGGGAGGGCAGGTGTTCAAAGGGAAACGTGCAAATGCACTGGAAGGGAGCCTGGTGACGTCACGGGGGCTGCCTCGGCACAAGAGGCCTGCACCGGCAGCCTTTTGTGCCTACGGCCATACCACCCTGAATGCGCCCGATCTCGTCCGATCACCCTGAATGCGCCCGATCTCGTCCGATCTCGGAAGCTAAGCAGGGTCGGGCCTGGTTAGTACTTGGATGGGAGACCGCCTGGGAATACCAGGTGCTGTAGGCATTTTGCCACTCGCTGACACCAAGCTCGGCCCTTGCACATTCACACCTAATCTAACTTGCTCATAGCACTTTTTTAAAAGAAAAAAAATATTCTGCTCTCCTCCTCTCCTCTCTTTTTTTTTTTTTGTATGTATTTATAAAGAATCCGGCATGGAGTTTACAATATACGTGGCCCTTAACTGTAAACTCGAAAACTGAAAGAAAAAGAAGAAAAGCTTTGCCCTAAGGCAGGACAGAGGACTCCCAGCTAAGACTGGGGAGCTGCTGCATGCTGCTGTCTGCATGCTGCTGCTGGGGGCTGCGCCGGCCCCGGTTCCGGGCCCCCCTCTCTCGGCTGGGAGCGAGCAGGGGGCTGCTGAGGGTGGCAGAGAGCCAGGCGGGTGACATGAAGGGCCCTGGACTACTCGGACCCTCGCCTCACTCGCTCTTCTATACCCACAGAGGGCCGGGGCATGGGCGTTATTTGCACACGAGGGGCCTGTTCTTGATTTCAAAACAAAACAAAACAACAATAGGGGACTTGCAGGCAGAGCTCGAGGGTTCAAGAAGTCGCCTCGCCAGAGTTGGGGTGAGCATTAAGCTGCTCAGCCCCCCCCCCCGCCCCCCCCCCAACAGGAGGGGGGGGGGGGCTTTGGCACGTAGAGAAGCGGCCCGAGCAAAGTGCCTTCTAGGCGCTTGTTGAATCAAAACGTCAGGCTGCTTGTCTGCTGCTGGTAGTGCCGGCCCCTCAGGAAGGGCGGTCCCACCTCAGCAAGCGCGAGAGATGGCCGTGTGCAGGGACTTTGAAAGGGAGGGCAGGTGTTCAAAGGGAAACGTGCAAATGCACTGGAAGGGAGCCTGGTGACGTCACGGGGGCTGCCTCTGCACAAGAGGCCTGCACCGGCAGCCTCTCGTGCCTACGGCCATACCACCCTGAATGCGCCCGATCTCGTCCGATCTCGGAAGCTAAGCAGGGTCGGGCCTGGTTAGTACTTGGATGGGAGACCGCCTGGGAATACCAGGTGCTGTAGGCATTTTGCCACTCGCTGACACCAAGCTCGGCCCTTGCACATTCACACCTAATCTAACTCGCTCATAGCACTTTTTTAAAAGAAAAAAAATATTCTGCTCTCCTCCTCTCCTCTCTTTTTTTTTTTTTGTATGTATTTATAAAGAATCCGGCATGGAGTTTACAATATACGTGGCCCTTAACTGTAAACTCGAAAACTGAAAGAAAAAGAAGAAAAGCTTTGCCCTAAGGCAGGACAGAGGACTCCCAGCTAAGACTGGGGAGCTGCTGCATGCTGCTGCTGCTGCTGCATGCTGCTGCTGCTGCTGCTGCTGCATGCTGCTGCTGCTGCTGCTGCTGCTGCTGCTGCTGCTGCTGAGGGGCTGCGCCGGCCCCGGTCTCTCGGCTGGGAGCGAGCAGGGGGCTGCTGAGGGTGGCAGAGAGCCAGGCGGGTGACATGAAGGGCCCTGGACTACTCGGACCCTCGCCTCACTCGCTCTTCTATACCCACAGAGGGCCGGGGCATGGGCGTTATTTGCACACGAGGGGCCTGTTCTTGATTTCAAAACAAAACAAAACAACAATAGGGGACTTGCAGGCAGAGCTCGAGGGTTCAAGAAGTCGCCTCGCCAGAGTTGGGGTGAGCATTAAGCTGCTCAGCCCCCCCCCCCCCAACGCACCGCCAGCAGGAGGGGGGGGGGGGGGCTTTGGCACGTAGAGAAGCGGCCCGAGCAAAGTGCCTTCTAGGCGCTTGTTGAATCAAAACGTCAGGCTGCTTGTCTGCTGCTGGTAGTGCCGCCCCTCAGGAAGGGCGGTCCCACCTCAGCAAGCGCGAGAGATGGCCGTGTGCAGGGACTTTGAAAGGGAGGGCAGGTGTTCAAAGGGAAACGTGCAAATGCACTGGAAGGGAGCCTGGTGACGTCACGGGGGCTGCCTCGGCACAAGAGGCCTGCACCGGCAGCCTTTTGTGCCTACGGCCATACCACCCTGAATGCGCCCGATCTCGTCCGATCACCCTGAATGCGCCCGATCTCGTCCGATCTCGGAAGCTAAGCAGGGTCGGGCCTGGTTAGTACTTGGATGGGAGACCGCCTGGGAATACCAGGTGCTGTAGGCATTTTGCTTCTCGCTACAGGCACTTCCGTTTTTTTTTTTGTTTTCCTTCTTTTTCGCGGGGGCATTTATTCTATTATTTGATCGCAACTTTCTTCAAAAAGAAAACGCCATCGAGTTCACGACACGCAGGGTCCATAACTTTCCATTCGGAAATTGAAAATTCGGCTGCACTTTACACTGGGTCAAAAAAGATGAAACTCTTTGCCCTAAGATAGGACAGGGGACAGGGGACCCCTCACCACCCCCCAGCTGAGGGTTTTCTTCTGCCGGCGGCTGCAAGCTGCTGCTGGGCTGCTCCGGTCGCAGCAGGGGCATAACGCAGGCCCACGCAGCCCCCGCGGTGCGTGGGGGGCCCCTATCTCCAAGGGGCCCCCTCGGCACTGCACTCCTGGCCAGAGAGCTCCTGATTGAGCCCGGAGGGGGCCCCTCTCAGTACCGTGCAGGGAGGCACCCTCACTTTTCATGACGCCAGTGGGTCGCAGCATCGGTTCCTGGTCCCCCTCTTTTGGCCTTTCCCAGCGGCCCGGGAGCAGGAGGAGGGCTGAGGCAGAGAGGCAGGCAACGAGTGCCGTTCAGTACAACCGAGAGGGGAGCGGGGCGCACACGCATGCACACTCACTTACACTCATGCATTCACATGCAGACACTCGCACCCTTCTCCCCCCCCCCCCCCCCGTCAGGAGACTCACTCACAAATACACATGCACTCATACATACTAACACGCACGAACCAAACAGTCAACAAAAAAGCGACACTTACCTGCTGCTGCAGGGCTCGGGGAGCTGCCAGGAGGGTTGGGACTGCTACCTTGGTCAGCCAATGAGGGGAGGCAGCAGTCCCTCACTCGTCACAGAGCAGGATGGGGGAGAGAGTCAGCGACAGACACTCGGCCGTTGGCACTTCAGGGCTTAAAAACGAAGCGCCCAGCTACGAGGCTATCCCTGACGCTCTCCCTCGTCGCGAGGGGGCCTCCAGGACATTTGCTGAGCTGAGGAGGTCAGGCCCACCGAAGCGGTGACGTCCTCAGCCCAGCAAACTTCAGCTTCGGCAGCCGCGAGCCTGTGCATTTAGCGCATGTCCAGCTCCTGGCTGCCTGGTCTGAACATAAAGAGCGTTTGTCTAGCTGTCCTTTCTTCAGCCTGACATGCAATCTTTTTGTCCAAAAAGGGCGGGCGGGGCCTCACTCCCTTCAAGGAGGAGCGGCTGCTGAAGTCAGGCCGCTTGCAAGGAGGACCCTTCACCCAGGCAGCACTCAGTCCCTCCTCTGAATCTCTCTTTCTCTATGCACACCGGGGCGGGCCCTGGGCATGGATGGGACTTGCATATCAGGGCTCTGTCCCGGATAAAAAAGACAAGGAAACTTGCAGCCAGAGCTGCACAGAAAAGAAAAAGTGTCACCCCCAATGTTTCTGCGGGCGAGCCAGAGTTGAAGAGCGCTAGCCTGGCAGGCGCTGCCACATAGAGCAGTGGCCTGATAGAGTGCGTTTAGAGGCCAGTGCAAAGCAAGGCTAGGCACTTGGGGGCAGTTTTACAAGCCCCATGCACCTCTTTTACACCGCCGTTGCGACGCAGTGGCGGCGCAAAGCCAGCGCCACTCTGCGGGGTATTTACAAGGAACGCCTCCCAAAAGTGGCCGAGTGAAATCGACAAGATTTCAGTCAGTCACTTTTAAGGCCATGCTGCGTCAAAACCCTGCGCCTGCTTGAAGCAGGCGTAAGGATTGACGCAGCATTTTAAGGATAGGGCACCCCCGAGCCTTGCTGGAGCTGCGTCGCCCCTGCGACGCAACTCCAGCAATGCGCCACCTTTACGGCAGCAGATGCGTCACGCATCTGTCCATTTTTGCCCCAGGGTGCGCCGCATCGTGAATGCGGCGCATCCATGACGCACAATAACTGGCACATCCTTGCTGCTGATAGGCAGGGATGCGCCAGGTATTGTAAATGTGCCCCAACGTGAAAAGCCCAGGCTGCTGCTTTGCTAGTTCTCCGGCTGGCACCTGAAGGGAGGCCGGAGCCTGTGTGTGATTGGAAAAGAAGCGAGTGCAAGGCTGGAGGAAGAGAGGGCTGTTCTTTGTTGGCTATCTGTAGCAAGCTTGCAAAGGGTTGTTGGAGTGACGCTTGCAAGGGAGGTGCAGCGCAGCACGTTCCAGAGTGGAGGGGGTTGTCAGCACAAGAGGCCTGAACCGGAGGTCTCTCATGCCTACGGCCATACCACCCTGAATGCGCCCGATCTCGTCCGATCTCGGAAGCTAAGCAGGGTCGGGCCTGGTTAGTACTTGGATGGGAGACCGCCTGGGAATACCAGGTGCTGTAGGCATTTTGCCACTCGCTGACACCAAGCTCGGCCCTTGCACATTCACACCTAATCTAACTCGCTCATAGCACTTTTTTAAAAGAAAAAAAATATTCTGCTCTCCTCCTCTCCTCTCTTTTTTTTTTTTTGTATGTATTTATAAAGAATCCGGCATGGAGTTTACAATATACGTGGCCCTTAACTGTAAACTCGAAAACTGAAAGAAAAAGAAGAAAAGCTTTGCCCTAAGGCAGGACAGAGGACTCCCAGCTAAGACTGGGGAGCTGCTGCATGCTGCTGCTGCTGCTGCTGCTGCTGCTGCTGCTGCATGCTGCTGCTGCTGCTGCTGCTGCTGCTGCTGCTGCTGCTGCTGCTGCTGCTGCTGCTGCTGAGGGGCTGCGCCGGCCCCGGTCTCTCGGCTGGGAGCGAGCAGGGGGCTGCTGAGGGTGGCAGAGAGCCAGGCGGGTGACATGAAGGGCCCTGGACTACTCGGACCCTCGCCTCACTCGCTCTTCTATACCCACAGAGGGCCGGGGCATGGGCGTTATTTGCACACGAGGGGCCTGTTCTTGATTTCAAAACAAAACAAAACAACAATAGGGGACTTGCAGGCAGAGCTCGAGGGTTCAAGAAGTCGCCTCGCCAGAGTTGGGGTGAGCATTAAGCTGCTCAGCCCCCCCCCCCCAACGCACCGCCAGCAGGAGGGGGGGGGGGGGGCTTTGGCACGTAGAGAAGCGGCCCGAGCAAAGTGCCTTCTAGGCGCTTGTTGAATCAAAACGTCAGGCTGCTTGTCTGCTGCTGGTAGTGCCGGCCCCTCAGGAAGGGCGGTCCCACCTCAGCAAGCGCGAGAGATGGCCGTGTGCAGGGACTTTGAAAGGGAGGGCAGGTGTTCAAAGGGAAACGTGCAAATGCACTGGAAGGGAGCCTGGTGACGTCACGGGGGCTGCCTCTGCACAAGAGGCCTGCACCGGCAGCCTCTCGTGCCTACGGCCATACCACCCTGAATGCGCCCGATCTCGTCCGATCTCGGAAGCTAAGCAGGGTCGGGCCTGGATAGTACTTGGATGGGAGACCGCCTGGGAATACCAGGTGCTGTAGGCATTTTGCTTCTCGCTACAGGCACTTCCGTTTTTTTTTTTGTTTTCCTTCTTTTTCGCGGGGGCATTTATTCTATTATTTGATCGCAACTTTCTTCAAAAAGAAAACGCCATCGAGTTCACGACACGCAGGGTCCATAACTTTCCATTCGGAAATTGAAAATTCGGCTGCACTTTACACTGGGTCAAAAAAGATGAAACTCTTTGCCCTAAGATAGGACAGGGGACAGGGGACCCCTCACCACCCCCCAGCTGAGGGTTTTCTTCTGCCGGCGGCTGCAAGCTGCTGCTGGGCTGCTCCGGTCGCAGCAGGGGCATAACGCAGGCCCACGCAGCCCCCGCGGTGCGTGGGGGGCCCCTATCTCCAAGGGGCCCCCTCGGCACTGCACTCCTGGCCAGAGAGCTCCTGATTGAGCCCGGAGGGGGCCCCTCTCAGTACCGTGCAGGGAGGCACCCTCACTTTTCATGACGCCAGTGGGTCGCAGCATCGGTTCCTGGTCCCCCTCTTTTGGCCTTTCCCAGCGGCCCGGGAGCAGGAGGAGGGCTGAGGCAGAGAGGCAGGCAACGAGTGCCGTTCAGTACAACCGAGAGGGGAGCGGGGCGCACACGCATGCACACTCACTTACACTCATGCATTCACATGCAGACACTCGCACCCTTCTCCCCCCCCCCCCCCCGTCAGGAGACTCACTCACAAATACACATGCACTCATACACGCACGAACCAAACAGTCAACAAAAAAGCGACACTTACCTGCTGCTGCAGGGCTCGGGGAGCTGCCAGGAGGGTTGGGACTGCTACCTTGGTCAGCCAATGAGGGGAGGCAGCAGTCCCTCACTCGTCACAGAGCAGGATGGGGGAGAGAGTCAGCGACAGACACTCGGCCGTTGGCACTTCAGGGCTTAAAAACGAAGCGCCCAGCTACGAGGCTATCCCTGACGCTCTCCCTCGTCGCGAGGGGGCCTCCAGGACATTTGCTGAGCTGAGGAGGTCAGGCCCACCGAAGCGGTGACGTCCTCAGCCCAGCAAACTTCAGCTTCGGCAGCCGCGAGCCTGTGCATTTAGCGCATGTCCAGCTCCTGGCTGCCTGGTCTGAACATAAAGAGCGTTTGTCTAGCTGTCCTTTCTTCAGCCTGACATGCAATCTTTTTGTCCAAAAAGGGCGGGCGGGGCCTCACTCCCTTCAAGGAGGAGCGGCTGCTGAAGTCAGGCCGCTTGCAAGGAGGACCCTTCACCCAGGCAGCACTCAGTCCCTCCTCTGAATCTCTCTTTCTCTATGCACACCGGGGCGGGCCCTGGGCATGGATGGGACTTGCATATCAGGGCTCTGTCCCGGATAAAAAAGACAAGGAAACTTGCAGCCAGAGCTGCACAGAAAAGAAAAAGTGTCACCCCCAATGTTTCTGCGGGCGAGCCAGAGTTGAAGAGCGCTAGCCTGGCAGGCGCTGCCACATAGAGCAGTGGCCTGATAGAGTGCGTTTAGAGGCCAGTGCAAAGCAAGGCTAGGCACTTGGGGGCAGTTTTACAAGCCCCATGCACCTCTTTTACACCGCCGTTGCGACGCAGTGGCGGCGCAAAGCCAGCGCCACTCTGCGGGGTATTTACAAGGAACGCCTCCCAAAAGTGGCCGAGTGAAATCGACAAGATTTCAGTCAGTCACTTTTAAGGCCATGCTGCGTCAAAACCCTGCGCCTGCTTGAAGCAGGCGTAAGGATTGACGCAGCATTTTAAGGATAGGGCACCCCCGAGCCTTGCTGGAGCTGCGTCGCCCCTGCGACGCAACTCCAGCAATGCGCCACCTTTACGGCAGCAGATGCGTCACGCATCTGTCCATTTTTGCCCCAGGGTGCGCCGCATCGTGAATGCGGCGCATCCATGACGCACAATAACTGGCACATCCTTGCTGCTGATAGGCAGGGATGCGCCAGGTATTGTAAATGTGCCCCAACGTGAAAAGCCCAGGCTGCTGCTTTGCTAGTTCTCCGGCTGGCACCTGAAGGGAGGCCGGAGCCTGTGTGTGATTGGAAAAGAAGCGAGTGCAAGGCTGGAGGAAGAGAGGGCTGTTCTTTGTTGGCTATCTGTAGCAAGCTTGCAAAGGGTTGTTGGAGTGACGCTTGCAAGGGAGGTGCAGCGCAGCACGTTCCAGAGTGGAGGGGGTTGTCAGCACAAGAGGCCTGAACCGGAGGTCTCTCATGCCTACGGCCATACCACCCTGAATGCGCCCGATCTCGTCCGATCTCGGAAGCTAAGCAGGGTCGGGCCTGGTTAGTACTTGGATGGGAGACCGCCTGGGAATACCAGGTGCTGTAGGCATTTTGCCACTCGCTGACACCAAGCTCGGCCCTTGCACATTCACACCTAATCTAACTCGCTCATAGCACTTTTTTAAAAGAAAAAAAATATTCTGCTCTCCTCCTCTCCTCTCTTTTTTTTTTTTTGTATGTATTTATAAAGAATCCGGCATGGAGTTTACAATATACGTGGCCCTTAACTGTAAACTCGAAAACTGAAAGAAAAAGAAGAAAAGCTTTGCCCTAAGGCAGGACAGAGGACTCCCAGCTAAGACTGGGGAGCTGCTGCATGCTGCTGCTGCTGCTGCATGCTGCTGCTGCTGCTGCTGCTGCTGCTGCTGCTGCTGCTGCTGCTGCTGCTGCTGCTGCTGCTGCTGAGGGGCTGCGCCGGCCCCGGTCTCTCGGCTGGGAGCGAGCAGGGGGCTGCTGAGGGTGGCAGAGAGCCAGGCGGGTGACATGAAGGGCCCTGGACTACTCGGACCCTCGCCTCACTCGCTCTTCTATACCCACAGAGGGCCGGGGCATGGGCGTTATTTGCACACGAGGGGCCTGTTCTTGATTTCAAAACAAAACAAAACAACAATAGGGGACTTGCAGGCAGAGCTCGAGGGTTCAAGAAGTCGCCTCGCCAGAGTTGGGGTGAGCATTAAGCTGCTCAGCCCCCCCCCCCCCAACGCACCGCCAGCAGGAGGGGGGGGGGGGGGGCTTTGGCACGTAGAGAAGCGGCCCGAGCAAAGTGCCTTCTAGGCGCTTGTTGAATCAAAACGTCAGGCTGCTTGTCTGCTGCTGGTAGTGCCGCCCCTCAGGAAGGGCGGTCCCACCTCAGCAAGCGCGAGAGATGGCCGTGTGCAGGGACTTTGAAAGGGAGGGCAGGTGTTCAAAGGGAAACGTGCAAATGCACTGGAAGGGAGCCTGGTGACGTCACGGGGGCTGCCTCGGCACAAGAGGCCTGCACCGGCAGCCTTTTGTGCCTACGGCCATACCACCCTGAATGCGCCCGATCTCGTCCGATCACCCTGAATGCGCCCGATCTCGTCCGATCTCGGAAGCTAAGCAGGGTCGGGCCTGGTTAGTACTTGGATGGGAGACCGCCTGGGAATACCAGGTGCTGTAGGCATTTTGCCACTCGCTGACACCAAGCTCGGCCCTTGCACATTCACACCTAATCTAACTTGCTCATAGCACTTTTTTAAAAGAAAAAAAATATTCTGCTCTCCTCCTCTCCTCTCTTTTTTTTTTTTTGTATGTATTTATAAAGAATCCGGCATGGAGTTTACAATATACGTGGCCCTTAACTGTAAACTCGAAAACTGAAAGAAAAAGAAGAAAAGCTTTGCCCTAAGGCAGGACAGAGGACTCCCAGCTAAGACTGGGGAGCTGCTGCAAGCTGCTGCTGCATGCTGCTGCTGCTGCTGAGGGGCTGCTGCTGCTGCTGCTGCTGCTGCTGCTGAGGGGCTGCGCCGGCCCCGGTTCCGGGCCCCCCTCTCTCGGCTGGGAGCGAGCAGGGGGCTGCTGAGGGTGGCAGAGAGCCAGGCGGGTGACATGAAGGGCCCTGGACTACTCGGACCCTCGCCTCACTCGCTCTTCTATACCCACAGAGGGCCGGGGCATGGGCGTTATTTGCACACGAGGGGCCTGTTCTTGATTTCAAAACAAAACAAAACAACAATAGGGGACTTGCAGGCAGAGCTCGAGGGTTCAAGAAGTCGCCTCGCCAGAGTTGGGGTGAGCATTAAGCTGCTCAGCCCCCCCCCCCCGCCCCCCCCCCAACAGGAGGGGGGGGGGGGCTTTGGCACGTAGAGAAGCGGCCCGAGCAAAGTGCCTTCTAGGCGCTTGTTGAATCAAAACGTCAGGCTGCTTGTCTGCTGCTGGTAGTGCCGGCCCCTCAGGAAGGGCGGTCCCACCTCAGCAAGCGCGAGAGATGGCCGTGTGCAGGGACTTTGAAAGGGAGGGCAGGTGTTCAAAGGGAAACGTGCAAATGCACTGGAAGGGAGCCTGGTGACGTCACGGGGGCTGCCTCTGCACAAGAGGCCTGCACCGGCAGCCTCTCGTGCCTACGGCCATACCACCCTGAATGCGCCCGATCTCGTCCGATCTCGGAAGCTAAGCAGGGTCGGGCCTGGTTAGTACTTGGATGGGAGACCGCCTGGGAATACCAGGTGCTGTAGGCATTTTGCCACTCGCTGACACCAAGCTCGGCCCTTGCACATTCACACCTAATCTAACTCGCTCATAGCACTTTTTTAAAAGAAAAAAAATATTCTGCTCTCCTCCTCTCCTCTCTTTTTTTTTTTTTGTATGTATTTATAAAGAATCCGGCATGGAGTTTACAATATACGTGGCCCTTAACTGTAAACTCGAAAACTGAAAGAAAAAGAAGAAAAGCTTTGCCCTAAGGCAGGACAGAGGACTCCCAGCTAAGACTGGGGAGCTGCTGCATGCTGCTGCTGCTGCTGCATGCTGCTGCTGCTGCTGCTGCTGCATGCTGCTGCTGCTGCTGCTGCTGCTGCTGCTGCTGCTGCTGAGGGGCTGCGCCGGCCCCGGTCTCTCGGCTGGGAGCGAGCAGGGGGCTGCTGAGGGTGGCAGAGAGCCAGGCGGGTGACATGAAGGGCCCTGGACTACTCGGACCCTCGCCTCACTCGCTCTTCTATACCCACAGAGGGCCGGGGCATGGGCGTTATTTGCACACGAGGGGCCTGTTCTTGATTTCAAAACAAAACAAAACAACAATAGGGGACTTGCAGGCAGAGCTCGAGGGTTCAAGAAGTCGCCTCGCCAGAGTTGGGGTGAGCATTAAGCTGCTCAGCCCCCCCCCCCCCAACGCACCGCCAGCAGGAGGGGGGGGGGGGGGCTTTGGCACGTAGAGAAGCGGCCCGAGCAAAGTGCCTTCTAGGCGCTTGTTGAATCAAAACGTCAGGCTGCTTGTCTGCTGCTGGTAGTGCCGCCCCTCAGGAAGGGCGGTCCCACCTCAGCAAGCGCGAGAGATGGCCGTGTGCAGGGACTTTGAAAGGGAGGGCAGGTGTTCAAAGGGAAACGTGCAAATGCACTGGAAGGGAGCCTGGTGACGTCACGGGGGCTGCCTCGGCACAAGAGGCCTGCACCGGCAGCCTTTTGTGCCTACGGCCATACCACCCTGAATGCGCCCGATCTCGTCCGATCACCCTGAATGCGCCCGATCTCGTCCGATCTCGGAAGCTAAGCAGGGTCGGGCCTGGTTAGTACTTGGATGGGAGACCGCCTGGGAATACCAGGTGCTGTAGGCATTTTGCCACTCGCTGACACCAAGCTCGGCCCTTGCACATTCACACCTAATCTAACTTGCTCATAGCACTTTTTTAAAAGAAAAAAAATATTCTGCTCTCCTCCTCTCCTCTCTTTTTTTTTTTTTGTATGTATTTATAAAGAATCCGGCATGGAGTTTACAATATACGTGGCCCTTAACTGTAAACTCGAAAACTGAAAGAAAAAGAAGAAAAGCTTTGCCCTAAGGCAGGACAGAGGACTCCCAGCTAAGACTGGGGAGCTGCTGCAAGCTGCTGCTGCATGCTGCTGCTGCTGCTGAGGGGCTGCTGCTGCTGCTGCTGCTGCTGCTGAGGGGCTGCGCCGGCCCCGGTTCCGGGCCCCCCTCTCTCGGCTGGGAGCGAGCAGGGGGCTGCTGAGGGTGGCAGAGAGCCAGGCGGGTGACATGAAGGGCCCTGGACTACTCGGACCCTCGCCTCACTCGCTCTTCTATACCCACAGAGGGCCGGGGCATGGGCGTTATTTGCACACGAGGGGCCTGTTCTTGATTTCAAAACAAAACAAAACAACAATAGGGGACTTGCAGGCAGAGCTCGAGGGTTCAAGAAGTCGCCTCGCCAGAGTTGGGGTGAGCATTAAGCTGCTCAGCCCCCCCCCCCCCGCCCCCCCCCCAACAGGAGGGGGGGGGGGCTTTGGCACGTAGAGAAGCGGCCCGAGCAAAGTGCCTTCTAGGCGCTTGTTGAATCAAAACGTCAGGCTGCTTGTCTGCTGCTGGTAGTGCCGGCCCCTCAGGAAGGGCGGTCCCACCTCAGCAAGCGCGAGAGATGGCCGTGTGCAGGGACTTTGAAAGGGAGGGCAGGTGTTCAAAGGGAAACGTGCAAATGCACTGGAAGGGAGCCTGGTGACGTCACGGGGGCTGCCTCTGCACAAGAGGCCTGCACCGGCAGCCTCTCGTGCCTACGGCCATACCACCCTGAATGCGCCCGATCTCGTCCGATCTCGGAAGCTAAGCAGGGTCGGGCCTGGTTAGTACTTGGATGGGAGACCGCCTGGGAATACCAGGTGCTGTAGGCATTTTGCTTCTCGCTACAGGCACTTCCGTTTTTTTTTTTGTTTTCCTTCTTTTTCGCGGGGGCATTTATTCTATTATTTGATCGCAACTTTCTTCAAAAAGAAAACGCCATCGAGTTCACGACACGCAGGGTCCATAACTTTCCATTCGGAAATTGAAAATTCGGCTGCACTTTACACTGGGTCAAAAAAGATGAAACTCTTTGCCCTAAGATAGGACAGGGGACAGGGGACCCCTCACCACCCCCCAGCTGAGGGTTTTCTTCTGCCGGCGGCTGCAAGCTGCTGCTGGGCTGCTCCGGTCGCAGCAGGGGCATAACGCAGGCCCACGCAGCCCCCGCGGTGCGTGGGGGGCCCCTATCTCCAAGGGGCCCCCTCGGCACTGCACTCCTGGCCAGAGAGCTCCTGATTGAGCCCGGAGGGGGCCCCTCTCAGTACCGTGCAGGGAGGCACCCTCACTTTTCATGACGCCAGTGGGTCGCAGCATCGGTTCCTGGTCCCCCTCTTTTGGCCTTTCCCAGCGGCCCGGGAGCAGGAGGAGGGCTGAGGCAGAGAGGCAGGCAACGAGTGCCGTTCAGTACAACCGAGAGGGGAGCGGGGCGCACACGCATGCACACTCACTTACACTCATGCATTCACATGCAGACACTCGCACCCTTCTCCCCCCCCCCCCCCCGTCAGGAGACTCACTCACAAATACACATGCACTCATACACGCACGAACCAAACAGTCAACAAAAAAGCGACACTTACCTGCTGCTGCAGGGCTCGGGGAGCTGCCAGGAGGGTTGGGACTGCTACCTTGGTCAGCCAATGAGGGGAGGCAGCAGTCCCTCACTCGTCACAGAGCAGGATGGGGGAGAGAGTCAGCGACAGACACTCGGCCGTTGGCACTTCAGGGCTTAAAAACGAAGCGCCCAGCTACGAGGCTATCCCTGACGCTCTCCCTCGTCGCGAGGGGGCCTCCAGGACATTTGCTGAGCTGAGGAGGTCAGGCCCACCGAAGCGGTGACGTCCTCAGCCCAGCAAACTTCAGCTTCGGCAGCCGCGAGCCTGTGCATTTAGCGCATGTCCAGCTCCTGGCTGCCTGGTCTGAACATAAAGAGCGTTTGTCTAGCTGTCCTTTCTTCAGCCTGACATGCAATCTTTTTGTCCAAAAAGGGCGGGCGGGGCCTCACTCCCTTCAAGGAGGAGCGGCTGCTGAAGTCAGGCCGCTTGCAAGGAGGACCCTTCACCCAGGCAGCACTCAGTCCCTCCTCTGAATCTCTCTTTCTCTATGCACACCGGGGCGGGCCCTGGGCATGGATGGGACTTGCATATCAGGGCTCTGTCCCGGATAAAAAAGACAAGGAAACTTGCAGCCAGAGCTGCACAGAAAAGAAAAAGTGTCACCCCCAATGTTTCTGCGGGCGAGCCAGAGTTGAAGAGCGCTAGCCTGGCAGGCGCTGCCACATAGAGCAGTGGCCTGATAGAGTGCGTTTAGAGGCCAGTGCAAAGCAAGGCTAGGCACTTGGGGGCAGTTTTACAAGCCCCATGCACCTCTTTTACACCGCCGTTGCGACGCAGTGGCGGCGCAAAGCCAGCGCCACTCTGCGGGGTATTTACAAGGAACGCCTCCCAAAAGTGGCCGAGTGAAATCGACAAGATTTCAGTCAGTCACTTTTAAGGCCATGCTGCGTCAAAACCCTGCGCCTGCTTGAAGCAGGCGTAAGGATTGACGCAGCATTTTAAGGATAGGGCACCCCCGAGCCTTGCTGGAGCTGCGTCGCCCCTGCGACGCAACTCCAGCAATGCGCCACCTTTACGGCAGCAGATGCGTCACGCATCTGTCCATTTTTGCCCCAGGGTGCGCCGCATCGTGAATGCGGCGCATCCATGACGCACAATAACTGGCACATCCTTGCTGCTGATAGGCAGGGATGCGCCAGGTATTGTAAATGTGCCCCAACGTGAAAAGCCCAGGCTGCTGCTTTGCTAGTTCTCCGGCTGGCACCTGAAGGGAGGCCGGAGCCTGTGTGTGATTGGAAAAGAAGCGAGTGCAAGGCTGGAGGAAGAGAGGGCTGTTCTTTGTTGGCTATCTGTAGCAAGCTTGCAAAGGGTTGTTGGAGTGACGCTTGCAAGGGAGGTGCAGCGCAGCACGTTCCAGAGTGGAGGGGGTTGTCAGCACAAGAGGCCTGAACCGGAGGTCTCTCATGCCTACGGCCATACCACCCTGAATGCGCCCGATCTCGTCCGATCTCGGAAGCTAAGCAGGGTCGGGCCTGGTTAGTACTTGGATGGGAGACCGCCTGGGAATACCAGGTGCTGTAGGCATTTTGCCACTCGCTGACACCAAGCTCGGCCCTTGCACATTCACACCTAATCTAACTCGCTCATAGCACTTTTTTAAAAGAAAAAAAATATTCTGCTCTCCTCCTCTCCTCTCTTTTTTTTTTTTTGTATGTATTTATAAAGAATCCGGCATGGAGTTTACAATATACGTGGCCCTTAACTGTAAACTCGAAAACTGAAAGAAAAAGAAGAAAAGCTTTGCCCTAAGGCAGGACAGAGGACTCCCAGCTAAGACTGGGGAGCTGCTGCATGCTGCTGCTGCTGCTGCATGCTGCTGCTGCTGCTGCTGCTGCTGCTGCTGCTGCTGCTGCTGCTGCTGCTGCTGCTGCTGCTGAGGGGCTGCGCCGGCCCCGGTCTCTCGGCTGGGAGCGAGCAGGGGGCTGCTGAGGGTGGCAGAGAGCCAGGCGGGTGACATGAAGGGCCCTGGACTACTCGGACCCTCGCCTCACTCGCTCTTCTATACCCACAGAGGGCCGGGGCATGGGCGTTATTTGCACACGAGGGGCCTGTTCTTGATTTCAAAACAAAACAAAACAACAATAGGGGACTTGCAGGCAGAGCTCGAGGGTTCAAGAAGTCGCCTCGCCAGAGTTGGGGTGAGCATTAAGCTGCTCAGCCCCCCCCCCCCCAACGCACCGCCAGCAGGAGGGGGGGGGGGGGCTTTGGCACGTAGAGAAGCGGCCCGAGCAAAGTGCCTTCTAGGCGCTTGTTGAATCAAAACGTCAGGCTGCTTGTCTGCTGCTGGTAGTGCCGCCCCTCAGGAAGGGCGGTCCCACCTCAGCAAGCGCGAGAGATGGCCGTGTGCAGGGACTTTGAAAGGGAGGGCAGGTGTTCAAAGGGAAACGTGCAAATGCACTGGAAGGGAGCCTGGTGACGTCACGGGGGCTGCCTCGGCACAAGAGGCCTGCACCGGCAGCCTTTTGTGCCTACGGCCATACCACCCTGAATGCGCCCGATCTCGTCCGATCACCCTGAATGCGCCCGATCTCGTCCGATCTCGGAAGCTAAGCAGGGTCGGGCCTGGTTAGTACTTGGATGGGAGACCGCCTGGGAATACCAGGTGCTGTAGGCATTTTGCCACTCGCTGACACCAAGCTCGGCCCTTGCACATTCACACCTAATCTAACTTGCTCATAGCACTTTTTTAAAAGAAAAAAAATATTCTGCTCTCCTCCTCTCCTCTCTTTTTTTTTTTTTGTATGTATTTATAAAGAATCCGGCATGGAGTTTACAATATACGTGGCCCTTAACTGTAAACTCGAAAACTGAAAGAAAAAGAAGAAAAGCTTTGCCCTAAGGCAGGACAGAGGACTCCCAGCTAAGACTGGGGAGCTGCTGCAAGCTGCTGCTGCATGCTGCTGCTGCTGCTGAGGGGCTGCTGCTGCTGCTGCTGCTGCTGCTGAGGGGCTGCGCCGGCCCCGGTTCCGGGCCCCCCTCTCTCGGCTGGGAGCGAGCAGGGGGCTGCTGAGGGTGGCAGAGAGCCAGGCGGGTGACATGAAGGGCCCTGGACTACTCGGACCCTCGCCTCACTCGCTCTTCTATACCCACAGAGGGCCGGGGCATGGGCGTTATTTGCACACGAGGGGCCTGTTCTTGATTTCAAAACAAAACCAAACAACAATAGGGGACTTGCAGGCAGAGCTCGAGGGTTCAAGAAGTCGCCTCGCCAGAGTTGGGGTGAGCATTAAGCTGCTCAGCCCCCCCCCCCCGCCCCCCCCCCAACAGGAGGGGGGGGGGGGCTTTGGCACGTAGAGAAGCGGCCCGAGCAAAGTGCCTTCTAGGCGCTTGTTGAATCAAAACGTCAGGCTGCTTGTCTGCTGCTGGTAGTGCCGGCCCCTCAGGAAGGGCGGTCCCACCTCAGCAAGCGCGAGAGATGGCCGTGCTTGGCCGTGTGCAGGGACTTTGAAAGGGAGGGCAGGTGTTCAAAGGGAAACGTGCAAATGCACTGGAAGGGAGCCTGGTGACGTCACGGGGGCTGCCTCTGCACAAGAGGCCTGCACCGGCAGCCTCTCGTGCCTACGGCCATACCACCCTGAATGCGCCCGATCTCGTCCGATCTCGGAAGCTAAGCAGGGTCGGGCCTGGTTAGTACTTGGATGGGAGACCGCCTGGGAATACCAGGTGCTGTAGGCATTTTGCTTCTCGCTACAGGCACTTCCGTTTTTTTTTTTGTTTTCCTTCTTTTTCGCGGGGGCATTTATTCTATTATTTGATCGCAACTTTCTTCAAAAAGAAAACGCCATCGAGTTCACGACACGCAGGGTCCATAACTTTCCATTCGGAAATTGAAAATTCGGCTGCACTTTACACTGGGTCAAAAAAGATGAAACTCTTTGCCCTAAGATAGGACAGGGGACAGGGGACCCCTCACCACCCCCCAGCTGAGGGTTTTCTTCTGCCGGCGGCTGCAAGCTGCTGCTGGGCTGCTCCGGTCGCAGCAGGGGCATAACGCAGGCCCACGCAGCCCCCGCGGTGCGTGGGGGGCCCCTATCTCCAAGGGGCCCCCTCGGCACTGCACTCCTGGCCAGAGAGCTCCTGATTGAGCCCGGAGGGGGCCCCTCTCAGTACCGTGCAGGGAGGCACCCTCACTTTTCATGACGCCAGTGGGTCGCAGCATCGGTTCCTGGTCCCCCTCTTTTGGCCTTTCCCAGCGGCCCGGGAGCAGGAGGAGGGCTGAGGCAGAGAGGCAGGCAACGAGTGCCGTTCAGTACAACCGAGAGGGGAGCGGGGCGCACACGCATGCACACTCACTTACACTCATGCATTCACATGCAGACACTCGCACCCTTCTCCCCCCCCCCCCCCCCGTCAGGAGACTCACTCACAAATACACATGCACTCATACACGCACGAACCAAACAGTCAACAAAAAAGCGACACTTACCTGCTGCTGCAGGGCTCGGGGAGCTGCCAGGAGGGTTGGGACTGCTACCTTGGTCAGCCAATGAGGGGAGGCAGCAGTCCCTCACTCGTCACAGAGCAGGATGGGGGAGAGAGTCAGCGACAGACACTCGGCCGTTGGCACTTCAGGGCTTAAAAACGAAGCGCCCAGCTACGAGGCTATCCCTGACGCTCTCCCTCGTCGCGAGGGGGCCTCCAGGACATTTGCTGAGCTGAGGAGGTCAGGCCCACCGAAGCGGTGACGTCCTCAGCCCAGCAAACTTCAGCTTCGGCAGCCGCGAGCCTGTGCATTTAGCGCATGTCCAGCTCCTGGCTGCCTGGTCTGAACATAAAGAGCGTTTGTCTAGCTGTCCTTTCTTCAGCCTGACATGCAATCTTTTTGTCCAAAAAGGGCGGGCGGGGCCTCACTCCCTTCAAGGAGGAGCGGCTGCTGAAGTCAGGCCGCTTGCAAGGAGGACCCTTCACCCAGGCAGCACTCAGTCCCTCCTCTGAATCTCTCTTTCTCTATGCACACCGGGGCGGGCCCTGGGCATGGATGGGACTTGCATATCAGGGCTCTGTCCCGGATAAAAAAGACAAGGAAACTTGCAGCCAGAGCTGCACAGAAAAGAAAAAGTGTCACCCCCAATGTTTCTGCGGGCGAGCCAGAGTTGAAGAGCGCTAGCCTGGCAGGCGCTGCCACATAGAGCAGTGGCCTGATAGAGTGCGTTTAGAGGCCAGTGCAAAGCAAGGCTAGGCACTTGGGGGCAGTTTTACAAGCCCCATGCACCTCTTTTACACCGCCGTTGCGACGCAGTGGCGGCGCAAAGCCAGCGCCACTCTGCGGGGTATTTACAAGGAACGCCTCCCAAAAGTGGCCGAGTGAAATCGACAAGATTTCAGTCAGTCACTTTTAAGGCCATGCTGCGTCAAAACCCTGCGCCTGCTTGAAGCAGGCGTAAGGATTGACGCAGCATTTTAAGGATAGGGCACCCCCGAGCCTTGCTGGAGCTGCGTCGCCCCTGCGACGCAACTCCAGCAATGCGCCACCTTTACGGCAGCAGATGCGTCACGCATCTGTCCATTTTTGCCCCAGGGTGCGCCGCATCGTGAATGCGGCGCATCCATGACGCACAATAACTGGCACATCCTTGCTGCTGATAGGCAGGGATGCGCCAGGTATTGTAAATGTGCCCCAACGTGAAAAGCCCAGGCTGCTGCTTTGCTAGTTCTCCGGCTGGCACCTGAAGGGAGGCCGGAGCCTGTGTGTGATTGGAAAAGAAGCGAGTGCAAGGCTGGAGGAAGAGAGGGCTGTTCTTTGTTGGCTATCTGTAGCAAGCTTGCAAAGGGTTGTTGGAGTGACGCTTGCAAGGGAGGTGCAGCGCAGCACGTTCCAGAGTGGAGGGGGTTGTCAGCACAAGAGGCCTGAACCGGAGGTCTCTCATGCCTACGGCCATACCACCCTGAATGCGCCCGATCTCGTCCGATCTCGGAAGCTAAGCAGGGTCGGGCCTGGTTAGTACTTGGATGGGAGACCGCCTGGGAATACCAGGTGCTGTAGGCATTTTGCCACTCGCTGACACCAAGCTCGGCCCTTGCACATTCACACCTAATCTAACTCGCTCATAGCACTTTTTTAAAAGAAAAAAAATATTCTGCTCTCCTCCTCTCCTCTCTTTTTTTTTTTTTGTATGTATTTATAAAGAATCCGGCATGGAGTTTACAATATACGTGGCCCTTAACTGTAAACTCGAAAACTGAAAGAAAAAGAAGAAAAGCTTTGCCCTAAGGCAGGACAGAGGACTCCCAGCTAAGACTGGGGAGCTGCTGCATGCTGCTGCTGCTGCTGCATGCTGCTGCTGCTGCTGCTGCTGCTGCTGCTGCTGCTGCTGCTGCTGCTGCTGCTGCTGCTGAGGGGCTGCGCCGGCCCCGGTCTCTCGGCTGGGAGCGAGCAGGGGGCTGCTGAGGGTGGCAGAGAGCCAGGCGGGTGACATGAAGGGCCCTGGACTACTCGGACCCTCGCCTCACTCGCTCTTCTATACCCACAGAGGGCCGGGGCATGGGCGTTATTTGCACACGAGGGGCCTGTTCTTGATTTCAAAACAAAACAAAACAACAATAGGGGACTTGCAGGCAGAGCTCGAGGGTTCAAGAAGTCGCCTCGCCAGAGTTGGGGTGAGCATTAAGCTGCTCAGCCCCCCCCCCCCCCAACGCACCGCCAGCAGGAGGGGGGGGGGGGGGCTTTGGCACGTAGAGAAGCGGCCCGAGCAAAGTGCCTTCTAGGCGCTTGTTGAATCAAAACGTCAGGCTGCTTGTCTGCTGCTGGTAGTGCCGCCCCTCAGGAAGGGCGGTCCCACCTCAGCAAGCGCGAGAGATGGCCGTGTGCAGGGACTTTGAAAGGGAGGGCAGGTGTTCAAAGGGAAACGTGCAAATGCACTGGAAGGGAGCCTGGTGACGTCACGGGGGCTGCCTCGGCACAAGAGGCCTGCACCGGCAGCCTTTTGTGCCTACGGCCATACCACCCTGAATGCGCCCGATCTCGTCCGATCACCCTGAATGCGCCCGATCTCGTCCGATCTCGGAAGCTAAGCAGGGTCGGGCCTGGTTAGTACTTGGATGGGAGACCGCCTGGGAATACCAGGTGCTGTAGGCATTTTGCCACTCGCTGACACCAAGCTCGGCCCTTGCACATTCACACCTAATCTAACTTGCTCATAGCACTTTTTTAAAAGAAAAAAAATATTCTGCTCTCCTCCTCTCCTCTCTTTTTTTTTTTTTGTATGTATTTATAAAGAATCCGGCATGGAGTTTACAATATACGTGGCCCTTAACTGTAAACTCGAAAACTGAAAGAAAAAGAAGAAAAGCTTTGCCCTAAGGCAGGACAGAGGACTCCCAGCTAAGACTGGGGAGCTGCTGCAAGCTGCTGCTGCATGCTGCTGCTGCTGCTGAGGGGCTGCTGCTGCTGCTGCTGCTGCTGCTGAGGGGCTGCGCCGGCCCCGGTTCCGGGCCCCCCTCTCTCGGCTGGGAGCGAGCAGGGGGCTGCTGAGGGTGGCAGAGAGCCAGGCGGGTGACATGAAGGGCCCTGGACTACTCGGACCCTCGCCTCACTCGCTCTTCTATACCCACAGAGGGCCGGGGCATGGGCGTTATTTGCACACGAGGGGCCTGTTCTTGATTTCAAAACAAAACAAAACAACAATAGGGGACTTGCAGGCAGAGCTCGAGGGTTCAAGAAGTCGCCTCGCCAGAGTTGGGGTGAGCATTAAGCTGCTCAGCCCCCCCCCCCCGCCCCCCCCCCAACAGGAGGGGGGGGGGGCTTTGGCACGTAGAGAAGCGGCCCGAGCAAAGTGCCTTCTAGGCGCTTGTTGAATCAAAACGTCAGGCTGCTTGTCTGCTGCTGGTAGTGCCGGCCCCTCAGGAAGGGCGGTCCCACCTCAGCAAGCGCGAGAGATGGCCGTGTGCAGGGACTTTGAAAGGGAGGGCAGGTGTTCAAAGGGAAACGTGCAAATGCACTGGAAGGGAGCCTGGTGACGTCACGGGGGCTGCCTCTGCACAAGAGGCCTGCACCGGCAGCCTCTCGTGCCTACGGCCATACCACCCTGAATGCGCCCGATCTCGTCCGATCTCGGAAGCTAAGCAGGGTCGGGCCTGGTTAGTACTTGGATGGGAGACCGCCTGGGAATACCAGGTGCTGTAGGCATTTTGCTTCTCGCTACAGGCACTTCCGTTTTTTTTTTTGTTTTCCTTCTTTTTCGCGGGGGCATTTATTCTATTATTTGATCGCAACTTTCTTCAAAAAGAAAACGCCATCGAGTTCACGACACGCAGGGTCCATAACTTTCCATTCGGAAATTGAAAATTCGGCTGCACTTTACACTGGGTCAAAAAAGATGAAACTCTTTGCCCTAAGATAGGACAGGGGACAGGGGACCCCTCACCACCCCCCAGCTGAGGGTTTTCTTCTGCCGGCGGCTGCAAGCTGCTGCTGGGCTGCTCCGGTCGCAGCAGGGGCATAACGCAGGCCCACGCAGCCCCCGCGGTGCGTGGGGGGCCCCTATCTCCAAGGGGCCCCCTCGGCACTGCACTCCTGGCCAGAGAGCTCCTGATTGAGCCCGGAGGGGGCCCCTCTCAGTACCGTGCAGGGAGGCACCCTCACTTTTCATGACGCCAGTGGGTCGCAGCATCGGTTCCTGGTCCCCCTCTTTTGGCCTTTCCCAGCGGCCCGGGAGCAGGAGGAGGGCTGAGGCAGAGAGGCAGGCAACGAGTGCCGTTCAGTACAACCGAGAGGGGAGCGGGGCGCACACGCATGCACACTCACTTACACTCATGCATTCACATGCAGACACTCGCACCCTTCTCCCCCCTCCCCCCCCCCGTCAGGAGACTCACTCACAAATACACATGCACTCATACACGCACGAACCAAACAGTCAACAAAAAAGCGACACTTACCTGCTGCTGCAGGGCTCGGGGAGCTGCCAGGAGGGTTGGGACTGCTACCTTGGTCAGCCAATGAGGGGAGGCAGCAGTCCCTCACTCGTCACAGAGCAGGATGGGGGAGAGAGTCAGCGACAGACACTCGGCCGTTGGCACTTCAGGGCTTAAAAACGAAGCGCCCAGCTACGAGGCTATCCCTGACGCTCTCCCTCGTCGCGAGGGGGCCTCCAGGACATTTGCTGAGCTGAGGAGGTCAGGCCCACCGAAGCGGTGACGTCCTCAGCCCAGCAAACTTCAGCTTCGGCAGCCGCGAGCCTGTGCATTTAGCGCATGTCCAGCTCCTGGCTGCCTGGTCTGAACATAAAGAGCGTTTGTCTAGCTGTCCTTTCTTCAGCCTGACATGCAATCTTTTTGTCCAAAAAGGGCGGGCGGGGCCTCACTCCCTTCAAGGAGGAGCGGCTGCTGAAGTCAGGCCGCTTGCAAGGAGGACCCTTCACCCAGGCAGCACTCAGTCCCTCCTCTGAATCTCTCTTTCTCTATGCACACCGGGGCGGGCCCTGGGCATGGATGGGACTTGCATATCAGGGCTCTGTCCCGGATAAAAAAGACAAGGAAACTTGCAGCCAGAGCTGCACAGAAAAGAAAAAGTGTCACCCCCAATGTTTCTGCGGGCGAGCCAGAGTTGAAGAGCGCTAGCCTGGCAGGCGCTGCCACATAGAGCAGTGGCCTGATAGAGTGCGTTTAGAGGCCAGTGCAAAGCAAGGCTAGGCACTTGGGGGCAGTTTTACAAGCCCCATGCACCTCTTTTACACCGCCGTTGCGACGCAGTGGCGGCGCAAAGCCAGCGCCACTCTGCGGGGTATTTACAAGGAACGCCTCCCAAAAGTGGCCGAGTGAAATCGACAAGATTTCAGTCAGTCACTTTTAAGGCCATGCTGCGTCAAAACCCTGCGCCTGCTTGAAGCAGGCGTAAGGATTGACGCAGCATTTTAAGGATAGGGCACCCCCGAGCCTTGCTGGAGCTGCGTCGCCCCTGCGACGCAACTCCAGCAATGCGCCACCTTTACGGCAGCAGATGCGTCACGCATCTGTCCATTTTTGCCCCAGGGTGCGCCGCATCGTGAATGCGGCGCATCCATGACGCACAATAACTGGCACATCCTTGCTGCTGATAGGCAGGGATGCGCCAGGTATTGTAAATGTGCCCCAACGTGAAAAGCCCAGGCTGCTGCTTTGCTAGTTCTCCGGCTGGCACCTGAAGGGAGGCCGGAGCCTGTGTGTGATTGGAAAAGAAGCGAGTGCAAGGCTGGAGGAAGAGAGGGCTGTTCTTTGTTGGCTATCTGTAGCAAGCTTGCAAAGGGTTGTTGGAGTGACGCTTGCAAGGGAGGTGCAGCGCAGCACGTTCCAGAGTGGAGGGGGTTGTCAGCACAAGAGGCCTGAACCGGAGGTCTCTCATGCCTACGGCCATACCACCCTGAATGCGCCCGATCTCGTCCGATCTCGGAAGCTAAGCAGGGTCGGGCCTGGTTAGTACTTGGATGGGAGACCGCCTGGGAATACCAGGTGCTGTAGGCATTTTGCCACTCGCTGACACCAAGCTCGGCCCTTGCACATTCACACCTAATCTAACTCGCTCATAGCACTTTTTTAAAAGAAAAAAAATATTCTGCTCTCCTCCTCTCCTCTCTTTTTTTTTTTTTGTATGTATTTATAAAGAATCCGGCATGGAGTTTACAATATACGTGGCCCTTAACTGTAAACTCGAAAACTGAAAGAAAAAGAAGAAAAGCTTTGCCCTAAGGCAGGACAGAGGACTCCCAGCTAAGACTGGGGAGCTGCTGCATGCTGCTGCTGCTGCTGCATGCTGCTGCTGCTGCTGCTGCTGCTGCTGCTGCTGCTGCTGCTGCTGCTGCTGCTGCTGCTGCTGCTGCTGCTGCTGCTGCTGCTGCTGCTGCTGCTGCTGCTGCTGCTGCTGCTGCTGAGGGGCTGCGCCGGCCCCGGTCTCTCGGCTGGGAGCGAGCAGGGGGCTGCTGAGGGTGGCAGAGAGCCAGGCGGGTGACATGAAGGGCCCTGGACTACTCGGACCCTCGCCTCACTCGCTCTTCTATACCCACAGAGGGCCGGGGCATGGGCGTTATTTGCACACGAGGGGCCTGTTCTTGATTTCAAAACAAAACAAAACAACAATAGGGGACTTGCAGGCAGAGCTCGAGGGTTCAAGAAGTCGCCTCGCCAGAGTTGGGGTGAGCATTAAGCTGCTCAGCCCCCCCCCCCCAACGCACCGCCAGCAGGAGGGGGGGGGGGGGGGCTTTGGCACGTAGAGAAGCGGCCCGAGCAAAGTGCCTTCTAGGCGCTTGTTGAATCAAAACGTCAGGCTGCTTGTCTGCTGCTGGTAGTGCCGCCCCTCAGGAAGGGCGGTCCCACCTCAGCAAGCGCGAGAGATGGCCGTGTGCAGGGACTTTGAAAGGGAGGGCAGGTGTTCAAAGGGAAACGTGCAAATGCACTGGAAGGGAGCCTGGTGACGTCACGGGGGCTGCCTCGGCACAAGAGGCCTGCACCGGCAGCCTTTTGTGCCTACGGCCATACCACCCTGAATGCGCCCGATCTCGTCCGATCACCCTGAATGCGCCCGATCTCGTCCGATCTCGGAAGCTAAGCAGGGTCGGGCCTGGTTAGTACTTGGATGGGAGACCGCCTGGGAATACCAGGTGCTGTAGGCATTTTGCCACTCGCTGACACCAAGCTCGGCCCTTGCACATTCACACCTAATCTAACTTGCTCATAGCACTTTTTTAAAAGAAAAAAAATATTCTGCTCTCCTCCTCTCCTCTCTTTTTTTTTTTTTGTATGTATTTATAAAGAATCCGGCATGGAGTTTACAATATACGTGGCCCTTAACTGTAAACTCGAAAACTGAAAGAAAAAGAAGAAAAGCTTTGCCCTAAGGCAGGACAGAGGACTCCCAGCTAAGACTGGGGAGCTGCTGCATGCTGCTGCTGCATGCTGCTGCTGAGGGGCTGCGCCGGCCCCGGTTCCGGGCCCCCCTCTCTCGGCTGGGAGCGAGCAGGGGGCTGCTGAGGGTGGCAGAGAGCCAGGCGGGTGACATGAAGGGCCCTGGACTACTCGGACCCTCGCCTCACTCGCTCTTCTATACCCACAGAGGGCCGGGGCATGGGCATTATTTGCACACGAGGGGCCTGTTCTTGATTTCAAAACAAAACAAAACAAAACAACAATAGGGGACTTGCAGGCAGAGCTTGAGGGTTCAAGAAGTCGCCTCGCCAGAGTTGGGGTGAGCATTAAGCTGCTCAGCCCCCCCCCCCCCCCCCCCCAACGCACCGCCAGCCGGAAGGGGGGGGGGGGGCTTTGGCACGTAGAGAAGCGGCCCGAGCAGAGTGCCTTCTAGGCGCTTGTTAAATCAAAACGTCAGGCTGCTGGTCTGCTGCTGCTGCTGCTGCTAGTGCCGGCCCCTCAGGAAGGGCGGTCCCAGCCTCAGCAAGCGCGAGAGATGGCCGTGCTTGGCCGTGTGCAGGGACTTTGAAAGGGAGGGCAGGTGTTCAAAGGGAAACGTGCAAATGCACTGGAAGGGAGCCTGGTGACGTCACGGGGGCTGCCTCGGCACAAGAGGCCTGAACCGGAGGCCTCTCGTGCCTACGGCCATACCACCCTGAATGCGCCCGATCTCGTCCGATCTCGGAAGCTAAGCAGGGTCGGGCCTGGTTAGTACTTGGATGGGAGACCGCCTGGGAATACCAGGTGCTGTAGGCATTTTGCTTCTCGCTACAGGCACTTCCGTTTTGTTTTTGTTTTTCTACTTTTTTTGCGGGGGCATTTATTCTATTATTTTATCGCAACTTTCTTCAAAAAGAAAACGCCATCAAGTTCACAACACGCAGGGTCCATAACTTTCCATTCGGAAATTGAAAATTCGGCTGCACTTTACACTGGGTCAAAAAAGATGAAACTCTTTGCCCTAAGAGGGGACAGGGGACAGGGGACCCCTCACCACCCCCCAGCTGAGGGTTTTCTTCTGCCGGCGGCTGCAAGCTGCTGCTGGGCTGCTCCGGTCGCAGCAGCGGCATAACGCAGGCCCACGCAGCCCCCGCGGTGCGTGGGGGGCCCCTATCTCCAAGGGGCCCCCTCGGCACTGCACTCCTGGCCAGAGAGCTCCTGATTGAGCCCGGAGGGGGCCCTCTCAGTACCGTGCAGGGAGGCACCCTCACTTTTCATGACGCCAGTGGGTCGCAGCATCGGTTCCTGGTCCCCCTCTTTTGGCCTTTCCCAGCGGCCCGGGAGCAGGAGGAGTGCTGAGGCAGAGAGGCAGGCAACGAGTGCCGTTCAGTACAACCGAGAGGGGAGCGGGGCGCACACGCATGCACACTCACTTATACTCATGCATTCACATGCAGACACTCGCACCCTTCCCCCCCCCCCCCTGTCAGGAGACTCACTCACAAATACACATGCACTCATATATACTAACACGCGCGAACCAAACAGTCAACAAAAAAGCGACACTTACCTGCTGCTGCAGGGCTCGGGGAGCTGCCAGGATGGTTGGGACTGCTACCTTGGTCAGCCAATGAGGGGAGGCAGCAGTCCCTCACTCGTCACAGAGCAGGATGGGGGACAGAGTCAGCGACAGACACTCGGCCGTTGGCACTTCAGGGCTTAAAAACGAAGCGCCCAGCTACGAGGCTATCCCTGACGCTCTCCCTCGTCACGAGGGGGCCTCCAGGACATTTGCTGAGCTGAGGAGGTCAGGCCCACCGAAGCGGTGACGTCCTCAGCCCAGCAAACTTCAGCTTAGGCAGCCGCGAGCCTGTGCATTTAGCGCATGTCCAGCTCCTGGCTGCCTGGTCTGAACATAAAGAGTGTTTGTCTAGCTGTCCTTTCTTCAGCCTGACATGCAATCTTTTTGTCCAAAAAGGGCGGGCGGGGCCTCACTGCCTTCAAGGAGGGGCGGCTGCTGAAGTCAGGCCGCTTGCAAGGAGGACCCTTCACCCAGGCAGCACTCAGTCCCTCCTCTGAGTCTCTCTTTCTCTATGCACACCGGGGCGGGCCCTGGGCATGGATGGGACTTGCATATCAGGGCTCTGTCCCGGATAAAAAAAGACAAGGAAACTTGCAGCCAGAGCTGCACAGAAAAGAAAGTGTCACCCCAATGTTTCTGCGGGCGAGCCAGAGTTGAAGAGCGGTAGCCTGGCAGGCGCTGCCACATAGAACAGTGGCCTGATAGAGTGCCTTAGAGGCCAGTGCAAAGCAAGGCTAGGCACTTGGGGGCAGTTTTACAAGCCCTTTACGCCTCTTTTACACCGCCGTTGCGACGCGGTGGCGGCGCATAGCCAGCGCCACTCTGTGGGGTATTTACAACGTGACGCATGTGGGAGATGCGTCACGTTGTAAAGCCCTATGCCACATGTAGGCATTCCGGCGCAGGAACGCCTCCCAAAAGTGGCTGAGTGAAATCGACAAGATTTCAGTCAGTCACTTTTAAGGCCATGCTGCGTCAAAACCCTGCGCCTGCTTGAAGCAGGCGTAAGGACTGACGCAGCATTTTAAGGATAGGGCACCCCCGAGCCTTGCTGTAGCTGCTTGGCGCCTGCGACGCAACTCCAGCAATGCGCCACCTTTACGGCAGCAGATGCATCACGCATCTGTCCATTTTTGCCCCATGGTGCGCCGCATTGTGAATGCGGCGCATCCATGACGCACAATAACTGGCGCATCCCTGCTGCTGATAGGCGGGGATGCGCCAGTTATTGTAAATGTGCCCCAAGGTGAAAAGCCCAGGCTGCTGCTTTGCTAGTTCTCCGGCTGGCACCTGAAGGGAGGCCGGAGCCTGTGTGCGATTGGAAAAGAAGCGAGTGCAAGGCTGGAGGAAGAGAGGGCTGTTCTTTGGCTATCTGTAGCAAGCTTGCAAAGGGTTGTTGGAGTGAAGCTTGCAAGGGAGGTGCAGCGCAGCACGTTCCAGAGTGGAGGGGGTTGTCGGCACAAGAGGCCTGAACCGGAGGCCTCTCGTGCCTACGGCCATACCACCCTGAATGCGCCCGATCTCGTCCGATCTCGGAAGCTAAGCAGGGTCGGGCCTGGTTAGTACTTGGATGGGAGACCGCCTGGGAATACCAGGTGCTGTAGGCATTTTGCCACTCGCTGACACCAAGCTCGGCCCTTGCACATTCACACCTAATCTAACTCGCTCATAGCACTTTTTTAAAAGAAAAAAAATATTCTGCTCTCCTCCTCTCCTCTCCTCTCTTTTTTTTTTTTTTTTTTAATGTATTTATGAAGAATCCGGCATGGAGTTTACAATATACGTGGCCCTTAACTGTAAACTTGAAAACTGAAAGAAAAAGAAGAAAAGCTTTGCCCTAAGGCAGGACAGAGGACTCCCAGCTAAGACTGGGAGCTGCTGCATGCTGCTGCTGCTGCTGCATGCTGCTGCTGCTGCTGCTGCTGCTGCTGCTGAGGGGCTGCGCCGGCCCCGGTTCCGGGCCCCCCTCTCTCGGCTGGGAGCGAGCAGGGGGCTGCTGAGGGTGGCAGAGAGCCAGGCGGGTGACATGAAGGGCCCTGGACTACTCGGACCCTCGCCTCACTCGCTCTTCTATACCCACAGAGGGCCGGGGCATGGGCATTATTTGCACACGAGGGGCCTGTTCTTGATTTCAAAACAAAACAAAACAAAACAACAATAGGGGACTTGCAGGCAGAGCTTGAGGGTTCAAGAAGTCGCCTCGCCAGAGTTGGGGTGAGCATTAAGCTGCTCAGCCCCCCCCCCCCCCCAACGCACCGCCAGCCGGAAGGGGGGGGGGGGCTTTGGCACGTAGAGAAGCGGCCCGAGCAGAGTGCCTTCTAGGCGCTTGTTAAATCAAAACGTCAGGCTGCTGGTCTGCTGCTGCTGCTGCTGCTAGTGCCGGCCCCTCAGGAAGGGCGGTCCCAGCCTCAGCAAGCGCGAGAGATGGCCGTGCTTGGCCGTGTGCAGGGACTTTGAAAGGGAGGGCAGGTGTTCAAAGGGAAACGTGCAAATGCACTGGAAGGGAGCCTGGTGACGTCACGGGGGCTGCCTCGGCACAAGAGGCCTGAACCGGAGGCCTCTCGTGCCTACGGCCATACCACCCTGAATGCGCCCGATCTCGTCCGATCTCGGAAGCTAAGCAGGGTCGGGCCTGGTTAGTACTTGGATGGGAGACCGCCTGGGAATACCAGGTGCTGTAGGCATTTTGCTTCTCGCTACAGGCACTTCCGTTTTGTTTTTGTTTTTCTACTTTTTTTGCGGGGGCATTTATTCTATTATTTTATCGCAACTTTCTTCAAAAAGAAAACGCCATCAAGTTCACAACACGCAGGGTCCATAACTTTCCATTCGGAAATTGAAAATTCGGCTGCACTTTACACTGGGTCAAAAAAGATGAAACTCTTTGCCCTAAGAGGGGACAGGGGACAGGGGACCCCTCACCACCCCCCAGCTGAGGGTTTTCTTCTGCCGGCGGCTGCAAGCTGCTGCTGGGCTGCTCCGGTCGCAGCAGCGGCATAACGCAGGCCCACGCAGCCCCCGCGGTGCGTGGGGGGCCCCTATCTCCAAGGGGCCCCCTCGGCACTGCACTCCTGGCCAGAGAGCTCCTGATTGAGCCCGGAGGGGGCCCTCTCAGTACCGTGCAGGGAGGCACCCTCACTTTTCATGACGCCAGTGGGTCGCAGCATCGGTTCCTGGTCCCCCTCTTTTGGCCTTTCCCAGCGGCCCGGGAGCAGGAGGAGTGCTGAGGCAGAGAGGCAGGCAACGAGTGCCGTTCAGTACAACCGAGAGGGGAGCGGGGCGCACACGCATGCACACTCACTTATACTCATGCATTCACATGCAGACACTCGCACCCTTCCCCCCCCCCCCCTGTCAGGAGACTCACTCACAAATACACATGCACTCATATATACTAACACGCGCGAACCAAACAGTCAACAAAAAAGCGACACTTACCTGCTGCTGCAGGGCTCGGGGAGCTGCCAGGATGGTTGGGACTGCTACCTTGGTCAGCCAATGAGGGGAGGCAGCAGTCCCTCACTCGTCACAGAGCAGGATGGGGGACAGAGTCAGCGACAGACACTCGGCCGTTGGCACTTCAGGGCTTAAAAACGAAGCGCCCAGCTACGAGGCTATCCCTGACGCTCTCCCTCGTCACGAGGGGGCCTCCAGGACATTTGCTGAGCTGAGGAGGTCAGGCCCACCGAAGCGGTGACGTCCTCAGCCCAGCAAACTTCAGCTTAGGCAGCCGCGAGCCTGTGCATTTAGCGCATGTCCAGCTCCTGGCTGCCTGGTCTGAACATAAAGAGTGTTTGTCTAGCTGTCCTTTCTTCAGCCTGACATGCAATCTTTTTGTCCAAAAAGGGCGGGCGGGGCCTCACTGCCTTCAAGGAGGGGCGGCTGCTGAAGTCAGGCCGCTTGCAAGGAGGACCCTTCACCCAGGCAGCACTCAGTCCCTCCTCTGAGTCTCTCTTTCTCTATGCACACCGGGGCGGGCCCTGGGCATGGATGGGACTTGCATATCAGGGCTCTGTCCCGGATAAAAAAAGACAAGGAAACTTGCAGCCAGAGCTGCACAGAAAAGAAAGTGTCACCCCAATGTTTCTGCGGGCGAGCCAGAGTTGAAGAGCGGTAGCCTGGCAGGCGCTGCCACATAGAACAGTGGCCTGATAGAGTGCCTTAGAGGCCAGTGCAAAGCAAGGCTAGGCACTTGGGGGCAGTTTTACAAGCCCTTTACGCCTCTTTTACACCGCCGTTGCGACGCGGTGGCGGCGCATAGCCAGCGCCACTCTGTGGGGTATTTACAACGTGACGCATGTGGGAGATGCGTCACGTTGTAAAGCCCTATGCCACATGTAGGCATTCCGGCGCAGGAACGCCTCCCAAAAGTGGCTGAGTGAAATCGACAAGATTTCAGTCAGTCACTTTTAAGGCCATGCTGCGTCAAAACCCTGCGCCTGCTTGAAGCAGGCGTAAGGACTGACGCAGCATTTTAAGGATAGGGCACCCCCGAGCCTTGCTGTAGCTGCTTGGCGCCTGCGACGCAACTCCAGCAATGCGCCACCTTTACGGCAGCAGATGCATCACGCATCTGTCCATTTTTGCCCCATGGTGCGCCGCATTGTGAATGCGGCGCATCCATGACGCACAATAACTGGCGCATCCCTGCTGCTGATAGGCGGGGATGCGCCAGTTATTGTAAATGTGCCCCAAGGTGAAAAGCCCAGGCTGCTGCTTTGCTAGTTCTCCGGCTGGCACCTGAAGGGAGGCCGGAGCCTGTGTGCGATTGGAAAAGAAGCGAGTGCAAGGCTGGAGGAAGAGAGGGCTGTTCTTTGGCTATCTGTAGCAAGCTTGCAAAGGGTTGTTGGAGTGAAGCTTGCAAGGGAGGTGCAGCGCAGCACGTTCCAGAGTGGAGGGGGTTGTCGGCACAAGAGGCCTGAACCGGAGGCCTCTCGTGCCTACGGCCATACCACCCTGAATGCGCCCGATCTCGTCCGATCTCGGAAGCTAAGCAGGGTCGGGCCTGGTTAGTACTTGGATGGGAGACCGCCTGGGAATACCAGGTGCTGTAGGCATTTTGCCACTCGCTGACACCAAGCTCGGCCCTTGCACATTCACACCTAATCTAACTCGCTCATAGCACTTTTTTAAAAGAAAAAAAATATTCTGCTCTCCTCCTCTCCTCTCCTCTCTTTTTTTTTTTTTTTTTAATGTATTTATGAAGAATCCGGCATGGAGTTTACAATATACGTGGCCCTTAACTGTAAACTTGAAAACTGAAAGAAAAAGAAGAAAAGCTTTGCCCTAAGGCAGGACAGAGGACTCCCAGCTAAGACTGGGAGCTGCTGCATGCTGCTGCTGCTGCTGCATGCTGCTGCTGCTGCTGCTGCTGCTGCTGCTGAGGGGCTGCGCCGGCCCCGGTTCCGGGCCCCCCTCTCTCGGCTGGGAGCGAGCAGGGGGCTGCTGAGGGTGGCAGAGAGCCAGGCGGGTGACATGAAGGGCCCTGGACTACTCGGACCCTCGCCTCACTCGCTCTTCTATACCCACAGAGGGCCGGGGCATGGGCATTATTTGCACACGAGGGGCCTGTTCTTGATTTCAAAACAAAACAAAACAAAACAACAATAGGGGACTTGCAGGCAGAGCTTGAGGGTTCAAGAAGTCGCCTCGCCAGAGTTGGGGTGAGCATTAAGCTGCTCAGCCCCCCCCCCCCCCCAACGCACCGCCAGCCGGAAGGGGGGGGGGGGCTTTGGCACGTAGAGAAGCGGCCCGAGCAGAGTGCCTTCTAGGCGCTTGTTAAATCAAAACGTCAGGCTGCTGGTCTGCTGCTGCTGCTGCTGCTAGTGCCGGCCCCTCAGGAAGGGCGGTCCCAGCCTCAGCAAGCGCGAGAGATGGCCGTGCTTGGCCGTGTGCAGGGACTTTGAAAGGGAGGGCAGGTGTTCAAAGGGAAACGTGCAAATGCACTGGAAGGGAGCCTGGTGACGTCACGGGGGCTGCCTCGGCACAAGAGGCCTGAACCGGAGGCCTCTCGTGCCTACGGCCATACCACCCTGAATGCGCCCGATCTCGTCCGATCTCGGAAGCTAAGCAGGGTCGGGCCTGGTTAGTACTTGGATGGGAGACCGCCTGGGAATACCAGGTGCTGTAGGCATTTTGCTTCTCGCTACAGGCACTTCCGTTTTGTTTTTGTTTTTCTACTTTTTTTGCGGGGGCATTTATTCTATTATTTTATCGCAACTTTCTTCAAAAAGAAAACGCCATCAAGTTCACAACACGCAGGGTCCATAACTTTCCATTCGGAAATTGAAAATTCGGCTGCACTTTACACTGGGTCAAAAAAGATGAAACTCTTTGCCCTAAGAGGGGACAGGGGACAGGGGACCCCTCACCACCCCCCAGCTGAGGGTTTTCTTCTGCCGGCGGCTGCAAGCTGCTGCTGGGCTGCTCCGGTCGCAGCAGCGGCATAACGCAGGCCCACGCAGCCCCCGCGGTGCGTGGGGGGCCCCTATCTCCAAGGGGCCCCCTCGGCACTGCACTCCTGGCCAGAGAGCTCCTGATTGAGCCCGGAGGGGGCCCTCTCAGTACCGTGCAGGGAGGCACCCTCACTTTTCATGACGCCAGTGGGTCGCAGCATCGGTTCCTGGTCCCCCTCTTTTGGCCTTTCCCAGCGGCCCGGGAGCAGGAGGAGTGCTGAGGCAGAGAGGCAGGCAACGAGTGCCGTTCAGTACAACCGAGAGGGGAGCGGGGCGCACACGCATGCACACTCACTTATACTCATGCATTCACATGCAGACACTCGCACCCTTCCCCCCCCCCTGTCAGGAGACTCACTCACAAATACACATACCCTCATACATACTAACACGCGCGAACCAAACAGTCAACAAAAAAGCGACACTTACCTGCTGCTGCAGGGCTCGGGGAGCTGCCAGGAGGGTTGGGACTGCTACCTTGGTCAGCCAATGAGGGGAGGCAGCAGTCCCTCACTCGTCACAGAGCAGGATGGGGGACAGAGTCAGCGACAGACACTCGGCCGTTGGCACTTCAGGGCTTAAAAACGAAGCGCCCAGCTACGAGGCTATCCCTGACGCTCTCCCTCGTCACGAGGGGGCCTCCAGGACATTTGCTGAGCTGAGGAGGTCAGGCCCACCGAAGCGGTGACGTCCTCAGCCCAGCAAACTTCAGCTTAGGCAGCCGCGAGCCTGTGCATTTAGCGCATGTCCAGCTCCTGGCTGCCTGGTCTGAACATAAAGAGTGTTTGTCTAGCTGTCCTTTCTTCAGCCTGACATGCAATCTTTTTGTCCAAAAAGGGCGGGCGGGGCCTCACTGCCTTCAAGGAGGGGCGGCTGCTGAAGTCAGGCCGCTTGCAAGGAGGACCCTTCACCCAGGCAGCACTCAGTCCCTCCTCTGAGTCTCTCTTTCTCTATGCACACCGGGGCGGGCCCTGGGCATGGATGGGACTTGCATATCAGGGCTCTGTCCCGGATAAAAAAAGACAAGGAAACTTGCAGCCAGAGCTGCACAGAAAAGAAAGTGTCACCCCAATGTTTCTGCGGGCGAGCCAGAGTTGAAGAGCGGTAGCCTGGCAGGCGCTGCCACATAGAACAGTGGCCTGATAGAGTGCCTTAGAGGCCAGTGCAAAGCAAGGCTAGGCACTTGGGGGCAGTTTTACAAGCCCTTTACGCCTCTTTTACACCGCCGTTGCGACGCGGTGGCGGCGCATAGCCAGCGCCACTCTGTGGGGTATTTACAACGTGACGCATGTGGGAGATGCGTCACGTTGTAAAGCCCTATGCCACATGTAGGCATTCCGGCGCAGGAACGCCTCCCAAAAGTGGCTGAGTGAAATCGACAAGATTTCAGTCAGTCACTTTTAAGGCCATGCTGCGTCAAAACCCTGCGCCTGCTTGAAGCAGGCGTAAGGACTGACGCAGCATTTTAAGGATAGGGCACCCCCGAGCCTTGCTGTAGCTGCTTGGCGCCTGCGACGCAACTCCAGCAATGCGCCACCTTTACGGCAGCAGATGCATCACGCATCTGTCCATTTTTGCCCCATGGTGCGCCGCATTGTGAATGCGGCGCATCCATGACGCACAATAACTGGCGCATCCCTGCTGCTGATAGGCGGGGATGCGCCAGTTATTGTAAATGTGCCCCAAGGTGAAAAGCCCAGGCTGCTGCTTTGCTAGTTCTCCGGCTGGCACCTGAAGGGAGGCCGGAGCCTGTGTGCGATTGGAAAAGAAGCGAGTGCAAGGCTGGAGGAAGAGAGGGCTGTTCTTTGGCTATCTGTAGCAAGCTTGCAAAGGGTTGTTGGAGTGAAGCTTGCAAGGGAGGTGCAGCGCAGCACGTTCCAGAGTGGAGGGGGTTGTCGGCACAAGAGGCCTGAACCGGAGGCCTCTCGTGCCTACGGCCATACCACCCTGAATGCGCCCGATCTCGTCCGATCTCGGAAGCTAAGCAGGGTCGGGCCTGGTTAGTACTTGGATGGGAGACCGCCTGGGAATACCAGGTGCTGTAGGCATTTTGCCACTCGCTGACACCAAGCTCGGCCCTTGCACATTCACACCTAATCTAACTCGCTCATAGCACTTTTTTAAAAGAAAAAAAATATTCTGCTCTCCTCCTCTCCTCTCCTCTCTTTTTTTTTTTTTTTTTTAATGTATTTATGAAGAATCCGGCATGGAGTTTACAATATACGTGGCCCTTAACTGTAAACTTGAAAACTGAAAGAAAAAGAAGAAAAGCTTTGCCCTAAGGCAGGACAGAGGACTCCCAGCTAAGACTGGGAGCTGCTGCATGCTGCTGCTGCTGCTGCATGCTGCTGCTGCTGCTGCTGCTGCTGCTGCTGAGGGGCTGCGCCGGCCCCGGTTCCGGGCCCCCCTCTCTCGGCTGGGAGCGAGCAGGGGGCTGCTGAGGGTGGCAGAGAGCCAGGCGGGTGACATGAAGGGCCCTGGACTACTCGGACCCTCGCCTCACTCGCTCTTCTATACCCACAGAGGGCCGGGGCATGGGCATTATTTGCACACGAGGGGCCTGTTCTTGATTTCAAAACAAAACAAAACAAAACAACAATAGGGGACTTGCAGGCAGAGCTTGAGGGTTCAAGAAGTCGCCTCGCCAGAGTTGGGGTGAGCATTAAGCTGCTCAGCCCCCCCCCCCCCCCCCCCAACGCACCGCCAGCCGGAAGGGGGGGGGGGGGCTTTGGCACGTAGAGAAGCGGCCCGAGCAGAGTGCCTTCTAGGCGCTTGTTAAATCAAAACGTCAGGCTGCTGGTCTGCTGCTGCTGCTGCTGCTAGTGCCGGCCCCTCAGGAAGGGCGGTCCCAGCCTCAGCAAGCGCGAGAGATGGCCGTGCTTGGCCGTGTGCAGGGACTTTGAAAGGGAGGGCAGGTGTTCAAAGGGAAACGTGCAAATGCACTGGAAGGGAGCCTGGTGACGTCACGGGGGCTGCCTCGGCACAAGAGGCCTGAACCGGAGGCCCCTCGTGCCTACGGCCATACCACCCTGAATGCGCCCGATCTCGTCCGATCTCGGAAGCTAAGCAGGGTCGGGCCTGGTTAGTACTTGGATGGGAGACCGCCTGGGAATACCAGGTGCTGTAGGCATTTTGCTTCTCGCTACAGGCACTTCCGTTTTGTTTTTGTTTTTCTACTTTTTTTGCGGGGGCATTTATTCTATTATTTTATCGCAACTTTCTTCAAAAAGAAAACGCCATCAAGTTCACAACACGCAGGGTCCATAACTTTCCATTCGGAAATTGAAAATTCGGCTGCACTTTACACTGGGTCAAAAAAGATGAAACTCTTTGCCCTAAGAGGGGACAGGGGACAGGGGACCCCTCACCACCCCCCAGCTGAGGGTTTTCTTCTGCCGGCGGCTGCAAGCTGCTGCTGGGCTGCTCCGGTCGCAGCAGCGGCATAACGCAGGCCCACGCAGCCCCCGCGGTGCGTGGGGGGCCCCTATCTCCAAGGGGCCCCCTCGGCACTGCACTCCTGGCCAGAGAGCTCCTGATTGAGCCCGGAGGGGGCCCTCTCAGTACCGTGCAGGGAGGCACCCTCACTTTTCATGACGCCAGTGGGTCGCAGCATCGGTTCCTGGTCCCCCTCTTTTGGCCTTTCCCAGCGGCCCGGGAGCAGGAGGAGTGCTGAGGCAGAGAGGCAGGCAACGAGTGCCGTTCAGTACAACCGAGAGGGGAGCGGGGCGCACACGCATGCACACTCACTTATACTCATGCATTCACATGCAGACACTCGCACCCTTCCCCCCCCCCCCCTGTCAGGAGACTCACTCACAAATACACATGCACTCATATATACTAACACGCGCGAACCAAACAGTCAACAAAAAAGCGACACTTACCTGCTGCTGCAGGGCTCGGGGAGCTGCCAGGAGGGTTGGGACTGCTACCTTGGTCAGCCAATGAGGGGAGGCAGCAGTCCCTCACTCGTCACAGAGCAGGATGGGGGACAGAGTCAGCGACAGACACTCGGCCGTTGGCACTTCAGGGCTTAAAAACGAAGCGCCCAGCTACGAGGCTATCCCTGACGCTCTCCCTCGTCACGAGGGGGCCTCCAGGACATTTGCTGAGCTGAGGAGGTCAGGCCCACCGAAGCGGTGACGTCCTCAGCCCAGCAAACTTCAGCTTAGGCAGCCGCGAGCCTGTGCATTTAGCGCATGTCCAGCTCCTGGCTGCCTGGTCTGAACATAAAGAGTGTTTGTCTAGCTGTCCTTTCTTCAGCCTGACATGCAATCTTTTTGTCCAAAAAGGGCGGGCGGGGCCTCACTGCCTTCAAGGAGGGGCGGCTGCTGAAGTCAGGCCGCTTGCAAGGAGGACCCTTCACCCAGGCAGCACTCAGTCCCTCCTCTGAGTCTCTCTTTCTCTATGCACACCGGGGCGGGCCCTGGGCATGGATGGGACTTGCATATCAGGGCTCTGTCCCGGATAAAAAAAGACAAGGAAACTTGCAGCCAGAGCTGCACAGAAAAGAAAGTGTCACCCCAATGTTTCTGCGGGCGAGCCAGAGTTGAAGAGCGGTAGCCTGGCAGGCGCTGCCACATAGAACAGTGGCCTGATAGAGTGCCTTAGAGGCCAGTGCAAAGCAAGGCTAGGCACTTGGGGGCAGTTTTACAAGCCCTTTACGCCTCTTTTACACCGCCGTTGCGACGCGGTGGCGGCGCATAGCCAGCGCCACTCTGTGGGGTATTTACAACGTGACGCATGTGGGAGATGCGTCACGTTGTAAAGCCCTATGCCACATGTAGGCATTCCGGCGCAGGAACGCCTCCCAAAAGTGGCTGAGTGAAATCGACAAGATTTCAGTCAGTCACTTTTAAGGCCATGCTGCGTCAAAACCCTGCGCCTGCTTGAAGCAGGCGTAAGGACTGACGCAGCATTTTAAGGATAGGGCACCCCCGAGCCTTGCTGTAGCTGCTTGGCGCCTGCGACGCAACTCCAGCAATGCGCCACCTTTACGGCAGCAGATGCATCACGCATCTGTCCATTTTTGCCCCATGGTGCGCCGCATTGTGAATGCGGCGCATCCATGACGCACAATAACTGGCGCATCCCTGCTGCTGATAGGCGGGGATGCGCCAGTTATTGTAAATGTGCCCCAAGGTGAAAAGCCCAGGCTGCTGCTTTGCTAGTTCTCCGGCTGGCACCTGAAGGGAGGCCGGAGCCTGTGTGCGATTGGAAAAGAAGCGAGTGCAAGGCTGGAGGAAGAGAGGGCTGTTCTTTGGCTATCTGTAGCAAGCTTGCAAAGGGTTGTTGGAGTGAAGCTTGCAAGGGAGGTGCAGCGCAGCACGTTCCAGAGTGGAGGGGGTTGTCGGCACAAGAGGCCTGAACCGGAGGTCTCTCATGCCTACGGCCATACCACCCTGAATGCGCCCGATCTCGTCCGATCTCGGAAGCTAAGCAGGGTCGGGCCTGGTTAGTACTTGGATGGGAGACCGCCTGGGAATACCAGGTGCTGTAGGCATTTTGCCACTCGCTGACAGCAAGCTCGGCCCTTGCACATTCACACCTAATCTAACTCGCTCATAGCACTTTTTTAAAAGAAAAAAAATATTCTGCTCTCCTCCTCTCCTCTCCTCTCTTTTTTTTTTTTTTTTAATGTATTTATGAAGAATCCGGCATGGAGTTTACAATATACGTGGCCCTTAACTGTAAACTCGAAAACTGAAAGAAAAAGAAGAAAAGCTTTGCCCTAAGGCAGGACAGAGGACTCCCAGCTAAGACTGGGGAGCTGCTGCTGCTGCTGCTGCTGCTGCTGCTGCTGCTGCTGAGGGGCTGCGCCGGCCCCGGTTCCGGGCCCCCCTCTCTCGGCTGGGAGCGAGCAGGGGGCTGCTGAGGGTGGCAGAGAGCCAGGCGGGTGACATGAAGGGCCCTGGACTACTCGGACCCTCGCCTCACTCGCTCTTCTATACCCACAGAGGGCCGGGGCATGGGCATTATTTGCACACGAGGGGCCTGTTCTTGATTTCAAAACAAAACAAAACAAAACAACAATAGGGGACTTGCAGGCAGAGCTTGAGGGTTCAAGAAGTCGCCTCGCCAGAGTTGGGGTGAGCATTAAGCTGCTCAGCCCCCCCCCCCCCCAACGCACCGCCAGCCGGAAGGGGGGGGGGGGCTTTGGCACGTAGAGAAGCGGCCCGAGCAGAGTGCCTTCTAGGCGCTTGTTAAATCAAAACGTCAGGCTGCTGGTCTGCTGCTGCTGCTGCTGCTAGTGCCGGCCCCTCAGGAAGGGCGGTCCCAGCCTCAGCAAGCGCGAGAGATGGCCGTGCTTGGCCGTGTGCAGGGACTTTGAAAGGGAGGGCAGGTGTTCAAAGGGAAACGTGCAAATGCACTGGAAGGGAGCCTGGTGACGTCACGGGGGCTGCCTCGGCACAAGAGGCCTGAACCGGAGGCCTCTCGTGCCTACGGCCATACCACCCTGAATGCGCCCGATCTCGTCCGATCTCGGAAGCTAAGCAGGGTCGGGCCTGGTTAGTACTTGGATGGGAGACCGCCTGGGAATACCAGGTGCTGTAGGCATTTTGCTTCTCGCTACAGGCACTTCCGTTTTGTTTTTGTTTTTCTACTTTTTTTGCGGGGGCATTTATTCTATTATTTTATCGCAACTTTCTTCAAAAAGAAAACGCCATCAAGTTCACAACACGCAGGGTCCATAACTTTCCATTCGGAAATTGAAAATTCGGCTGCACTTTACACTGGGTCAAAAAAGATGAAACTCTTTGCCCTAAGAGGGGACAGGGGACAGGGGACCCCTCACCACCCCCCAGCTGAGGGTTTTCTTCTGCCGGCGGCTGCAAGCTGCTGCTGGGCTGCTCCGGTCGCAGCAGCGGCATAACGCAGGCCCACGCAGCCCCCGCGGTGCGTGGGGGGCCCCTATCTCCAAGGGGCCCCCTCGGCACTGCACTCCTGGCCAGAGAGCTCCTGATTGAGCCCGGAGGGGGCCCTCTCAGTACCGTGCAGGGAGGCACCCTCACTTTTCATGACGCCAGTGGGTCGCAGCATCGGTTCCTGGTCCCCCTCTTTTGGCCTTTCCCAGCGGCCCGGGAGCAGGAGGAGTGCTGAGGCAGAGAGGCAGGCAACGAGTGCCGTTCAGTACAACCGAGAGGGGAGCGGGGCGCACACGCATGCACACTCACTTATACTCATGCATTCACATGCAGACACTCGCACCCTTCCCCCCCCCCTGTCAGGAGACTCACTCACAAATACACATACCCTCATACATACTAACACGCGCGAACCAAACAGTCAACAAAAAAGCGACACTTACCTGCTGCTGCAGGGCTCGGGGAGCTGCCAGGAGGGTTGGGACTGCTACCTTGGTCAGCCAATGAGGGGAGGCAGCAGTCCCTCACTCGTCACAGAGCAGGATGGGGGACAGAGTCAGCGACAGACACTCGGCCGTTGGCACTTCAGGGCTTAAAAACGAAGCGCCCAGCTACGAGGCTATCCCTGACGCTCTCCCTCGTCACGAGGGGGCCTCCAGGACATTTGCTGAGCTGAGGAGGTCAGGCCCACCGAAGCGGTGACGTCCTCAGCCCAGCAAACTTCAGCTTAGGCAGCCGCGAGCCTGTGCATTTAGCGCATGTCCAGCTCCTGGCTGCCTGGTCTGAACATAAAGAGTGTTTGTCTAGCTGTCCTTTCTTCAGCCTGACATGCAATCTTTTTGTCCAAAAAGGGCGGGCGGGGCCTCACTGCCTTCAAGGAGGGGCGGCTGCTGAAGTCAGGCCGCTTGCAAGGAGGACCCTTCACCCAGGCAGCACTCAGTCCCTCCTCTGAGTCTCTCTTTCTCTATGCACACCGGGGCGGGCCCTGGGCATGGATGGGACTTGCATATCAGGGCTCTGTCCCGGATAAAAAAAGACAAGGAAACTTGCAGCCAGAGCTGCACAGAAAAGAAAGTGTCACCCCAATGTTTCTGCGGGCGAGCCAGAGTTGAAGAGCGGTAGCCTGGCAGGCGCTGCCACATAGAACAGTGGCCTGATAGAGTGCCTTAGAGGCCAGTGCAAAGCAAGGCTAGGCACTTGGGGGCAGTTTTACAAGCCCTTTACGCCTCTTTTACACCGCCGTTGCGACGCGGTGGCGGCGCATAGCCAGCGCCACTCTGTGGGGTATTTACAACGTGACGCATGTGGGAGATGCGTCACGTTGTAAAGCCTGCCACATGTAGGCATTCCGGCGCAGGAACGCCTCCCAAAAGTGGCTGAGTGAAATCGACAAGATTTCAGTCAGTCACTTTTAAGGCCATGCTGCGTCAAAACCCTGCGCCTGCTTGAAGCAGGCGTAAGGACTGACGCAGCATTTTAAGGATAGGGCACCCCCGAGCCTTGCTGTAGCTGCTTGGCGCCTGCGACGCAACTCCAGCAATGCGCCACCTTTACGGCAGCAGATGCATCACGCATCTGTCCATTTTTGCCCCATGGTGCGCCGCATTGTGAATGCGGCGCATCCATGACGCACAATAACTGGCGCATCCCTGCTGCTGATAGGCGGGGATGCGCCAGTTATTGTAAATGTGCCCCAAGGTGAAAAGCCCAGGCTGCTGCTTTGCTAGTTCTCCGGCTGGCACCTGAAGGGAGGCCGGAGCCTGTGTGCGATTGGAAAAGAAGCGAGTGCAAGGCTGGAGGAAGAGAGGGCTGTTCTTTGGCTATCTGTAGCAAGCTTGCAAAGGGTTGTTGGAGTGAAGCTTGCAAGGGAGGTGCAGCGCAGCACGTTCCAGAGTGGAGGGGGTTGTCGGCACAAGAGGCCTGAACCGGAGGCCTCTCGTGCCTACGGCCATACCACCCTGAATGCGCCCGATCTCGTCCGATCTCGGAAGCTAAGCAGGGTCGGGCCTGGTTAGTACTTGGATGGGAGACCGCCTGGGAATACCAGGTGCTGTAGGCATTTTGCCACTCGCTGACACCAAGCTCGGCCCTTGCACATTCACACCTAATCTAACTCGCTCATAGCACTTTTTTAAAAGAAAAAAAATATTCTGCTCTCCTCCTCTCCTCTCCTCTCTTTTTTTTTTTTTTTTTTAATGTATTTATGAAGAATCCGGCATGGAGTTTACAATATACGTGGCCCTTAACTGTAAACTTGAAAACTGAAAGAAAAAGAAGAAAAGCTTTGCCCTAAGGCAGGACAGAGGACTCCCAGCTAAGACTGGGAGCTGCTGCATGCTGCTGCTGCTGCTGCATGCTGCTGCTGCTGCTGCTGCTGCTGCTGCTGAGGGGCTGCGCCGGCCCCGGTTCCGGGCCCCCCTCTCTCGGCTGGGAGCGAGCAGGGGGCTGCTGAGGGTGGCAGAGAGCCAGGCGGGTGACATGAAGGGCCCTGGACTACTCGGACCCTCGCCTCACTCGCTCTTCTATACCCACAGAGGGCCGGGGCATGGGCATTATTTGCACACGAGGGGCCTGTTCTTGATTTCAAAACAAAACAAAACAAAACAACAATAGGGGACTTGCAGGCAGAGCTTGAGGGTTCAAGAAGTCGCCTCGCCAGAGTTGGGGTGAGCATTAAGCTGCTCAGCCCCCCCCCCCCCCCCCCCAACGCACCGCCAGCCGGAAGGGGGGGGGGGGGCTTTGGCACGTAGAGAAGCGGCCCGAGCAGAGTGCCTTCTAGGCGCTTGTTAAATCAAAACGTCAGGCTGCTGGTCTGCTGCTGCTGCTGCTGCTAGTGCCGGCCCCTCAGGAAGGGCGGTCCCAGCCTCAGCAAGCGCGAGAGATGGCCGTGCTTGGCCGTGTGCAGGGACTTTGAAAGGGAGGGCAGGTGTTCAAAGGGAAACGTGCAAATGCACTGGAAGGGAGCCTGGTGACGTCACGGGGGCTGCCTCGGCACAAGAGGCCTGAACCGGAGGCCTCTCGTGCCTACGGCCATACCACCCTGAATGCGCCCGATCTCGTCCGATCTCGGAAGCTAAGCAGGGTCGGGCCTGGTTAGTACTTGGATGGGAGACCGCCTGGGAATACCAGGTGCTGTAGGCATTTTGCTTCTCGCTACAGGCACTTCCGTTTTGTTTTTGTTTTTCTACTTTTTTTGCGGGGGCATTTATTCTATTATTTTATCGCAACTTTCTTCAAAAAGAAAACGCCATCAAGTTCACAACACGCAGGGTCCATAACTTTCCATTCGGAAATTGAAAATTCGGCTGCACTTTACACTGGGTCAAAAAAGATGAAACTCTTTGCCCTAAGAGGGGACAGGGGACAGGGGACCCCTCACCACCCCCCAGCTGAGGGTTTTCTTCTGCCGGCGGCTGCAAGCTGCTGCTGGGCTGCTCCGGTCGCAGCAGCGGCATAACGCAGGCCCACGCAGCCCCCGCGGTGCGTGGGGGGCCCCTATCTCCAAGGGGCCCCCTCGGCACTGCACTCCTGGCCAGAGAGCTCCTGATTGAGCCCGGAGGGGGCCCTCTCAGTACCGTGCAGGGAGGCACCCTCACTTTTCATGACGCCAGTGGGTCGCAGCATCGGTTCCTGGTCCCCCTCTTTTGGCCTTTCCCAGCGGCCCGGGAGCAGGAGGAGTGCTGAGGCAGAGAGGCAGGCAACGAGTGCCGTTCAGTACAACCGAGAGGGGAGCGGGGCGCACACGCATGCACACTCACTTATACTCATGCATTCACATGCAGACACTCGCACCCTTCCCCCCCCCCTGTCAGGAGACTCACTCACAAATACACATACCCTCATACATACTAACACGCGCGAACCAAACAGTCAACAAAAAAGCGACACTTACCTGCTGCTGCAGGGCTCGGGGAGCTGCCAGGAGGGTTGGGACTGCTACCTTGGTCAGCCAATGAGGGGAGGCAGCAGTCCCTCACTCGTCACAGAGCAGGATGGGGGACAGAGTCAGCGACAGACACTCGGCCGTTGGCACTTCAGGGCTTAAAAACGAAGCGCCCAGCTACGAGGCTATCCCTGACGCTCTCCCTCGTCACGAGGGGGCCTCCAGGACATTTGCTGAGCTGAGGAGGTCAGGCCCACCGAAGCGGTGACGTCCTCAGCCCAGCAAACTTCAGCTTAGGCAGCCGCGAGCCTGTGCATTTAGCGCATGTCCAGCTCCTGGCTGCCTGGTCTGAACATAAAGAGTGTTTGTCTAGCTGTCCTTTCTTCAGCCTGACATGCAATCTTTTTGTCCAAAAAGGGCGGGCGGGGCCTCACTGCCTTCAAGGAGGGGCGGCTGCTGAAGTCAGGCCGCTTGCAAGGAGGACCCTTCACCCAGGCAGCACTCAGTCCCTCCTCTGAGTCTCTCTTTCTCTATGCACACCGGGGCGGGCCCTGGGCATGGATGGGACTTGCATATCAGGGCTCTGTCCCGGATAAAAAAAGACAAGGAAACTTGCAGCCAGAGCTGCACAGAAAAGAAAGTGTCACCCCAATGTTTCTGCGGGCGAGCCAGAGTTGAAGAGCGGTAGCCTGGCAGGCGCTGCCACATAGAACAGTGGCCTGATAGAGTGCCTTAGAGGCCAGTGCAAAGCAAGGCTAGGCACTTGGGGGCAGTTTTACAAGCCCTTTACGCCTCTTTTACACCGCCGTTGCGACGCGGTGGCGGCGCATAGCCAGCGCCACTCTGTGGGGTATTTACAACGTGACGCATGTGGGAGATGCGTCACGTTGTAAAGCCCTATGCCACATGTAGGCATTCCGGCGCAGGAACGCCTCCCAAAAGTGGCTGAGTGAAATCGACAAGATTTCAGTCAGTCACTTTTAAGGCCATGCTGCGTCAAAACCCTGCGCCTGCTTGAAGCAGGCGTAAGGACTGACGCAGCATTTTAAGGATAGGGCACCCCCGAGCCTTGCTGTAGCTGCTTGGCGCCTGCGACGCAACTCCAGCAATGCGCCACCTTTACGGCAGCAGATGCATCACGCATCTGTCCATTTTTGCCCCATGGTGCGCCGCATTGTGAATGCGGCGCATCCATGACGCACAATAACTGGCGCATCCCTGCTGCTGATAGGCGGGGATGCGCCAGTTATTGTAAATGTGCCCCAAGGTGAAAAGCCCAGGCTGCTGCTTTGCTAGTTCTCCGGCTGGCACCTGAAGGGAGGCCGGAGCCTGTGTGCGATTGGAAAAGAAGCGAGTGCAAGGCTGGAGGAAGAGAGGGCTGTTCTTTGGCTATCTGTAGCAAGCTTGCAAAGGGTTGTTGGAGTGAAGCTTGCAAGGGAGGTGCAGCGCAGCACGTTCCAGAGTGGAGGGGGTTGTCGGCACAAGAGGCCTGAACCGGAGGCCTCTCGTGCCTACGGCCATACCACCCTGAATGCGCCCGATCTCGTCCGATCTCGGAAGCTAAGCAGGGTCGGGCCTGGTTAGTACTTGGATGGGAGACCGCCTGGGAATACCAGGTGCTGTAGGCATTTTGCCACTCGCTGACACCAAGCTCGGCCCTTGCACATTCACACCTAATCTAACTCGCTCATAGCACTTTTTTAAAAGAAAAAAAATATTCTGCTCTCCTCCTCTCCTCTCCTCTCTTTTTTTTTTTTTTTTTTAATGTATTTATGAAGAATCCGGCATGGAGTTTACAATATACGTGGCCCTTAACTGTAAACTTGAAAACTGAAAGAAAAAGAAGAAAAGCTTTGCCCTAAGGCAGGACAGAGGACTCCCAGCTAAGACTGGGAGCTGCTGCATGCTGCTGCTGCTGCTGCATGCTGCTGCTGCTGCTGCTGCTGCTGCTGCTGAGGGGCTGCGCCGGCCCCGGTTCCGGGCCCCCCTCTCTCGGCTGGGAGCGAGCAGGGGGCTGCTGAGGGTGGCAGAGAGCCAGGCGGGTGACATGAAGGGCCCTGGACTACTCGGACCCTCGCCTCACTCGCTCTTCTATACCCACAGAGGGCCGGGGCATGGGCATTATTTGCACACGAGGGGCCTGTTCTTGATTTCAAAACAAAACAAAACAAAACAACAATAGGGGACTTGCAGGCAGAGCTTGAGGGTTCAAGAAGTCGCCTCGCCAGAGTTGGGGTGAGCATTAAGCTGCTCAGCCCCCCCCCCCCCCCCCCCAACGCACCGCCAGCCGGAAGGGGGGGGGGGGGCTTTGGCACGTAGAGAAGCGGCCCGAGCAGAGTGCCTTCTAGGCGCTTGTTAAATCAAAACGTCAGGCTGCTGGTCTGCTGCTGCTGCTGCTGCTAGTGCCGGCCCCTCAGGAAGGGCGGTCCCAGCCTCAGCAAGCGCGAGAGATGGCCGTGCTTGGCCGTGTGCAGGGACTTTGAAAGGGAGGGCAGGTGTTCAAAGGGAAACGTGCAAATGCACTGGAAGGGAGCCTGGTGACGTCACGGGGGCTGCCTCGGCACAAGAGGCCTGAACCGGAGGCCTCTCGTGCCTACGGCCATACCACCCTGAATGCGCCCGATCTCGTCCGATCTCGGAAGCTAAGCAGGGTCGGGCCTGGTTAGTACTTGGATGGGAGACCGCCTGGGAATACCAGGTGCTGTAGGCATTTTGCTTCTCGCTACAGGCACTTCCGTTTTGTTTTTGTTTTTCTACTTTTTTTGCGGGGGCATTTATTCTATTATTTTATCGCAACTTTCTTCAAAAAGAAAACGCCATCAAGTTCACAACACGCAGGGTCCATAACTTTCCATTCGGAAATTGAAAATTCGGCTGCACTTTACACTGGGTCAAAAAAGATGAAACTCTTTGCCCTAAGAGGGGACAGGGGACAGGGGACCCCTCACCACCCCCCAGCTGAGGGTTTTCTTCTGCCGGCGGCTGCAAGCTGCTGCTGGGCTGCTCCGGTCGCAGCAGCGGCATAACGCAGGCCCACGCAGCCCCCGCGGTGCGTGGGGGGCCCCTATCTCCAAGGGGCCCCCTCGGCACTGCACTCCTGGCCAGAGAGCTCCTGATTGAGCCCGGAGGGGGCCCTCTCAGTACCGTGCAGGGAGGCACCCTCACTTTTCATGACGCCAGTGGGTCGCAGCATCGGTTCCTGGTCCCCCTCTTTTGGCCTTTCCCAGCGGCCCGGGAGCAGGAGGAGTGCTGAGGCAGAGAGGCAGGCAACGAGTGCCGTTCAGTACAACCGAGAGGGGAGCGGGGCGCACACGCATGCACACTCACTTATACTCATGCATTCACATGCAGACACTCGCACCCTTCCCCCCCCCCTGTCAGGAGACTCACTCACAAATACACATACCCTCATACATACTAACACGCGCGAACCAAACAGTCAACAAAAAAGCGACACTTACCTGCTGCTGCAGGGCTCGGGGAGCTGCCAGGAGGGTTGGGACTGCTACCTTGGTCAGCCAATGAGGGGAGGCAGCAGTCCCTCACTCGTCACAGAGCAGGATGGGGGACAGAGTCAGCGACAGACACTCGGCCGTTGGCACTTCAGGGCTTAAAAACGAAGCGCCCAGCTACGAGGCTATCCCTGACGCTCTCCCTCGTCACGAGGGGGCCTCCAGGACATTTGCTGAGCTGAGGAGGTCAGGCCCACCGAAGCGGTGACGTCCTCAGCCCAGCAAACTTCAGCTTAGGCAGCCGCGAGCCTGTGCATTTAGCGCATGTCCAGCTCCTGGCTGCCTGGTCTGAACATAAAGAGTGTTTGTCTAGCTGTCCTTTCTTCAGCCTGACATGCAATCTTTTTGTCCAAAAAGGGCGGGCGGGGCCTCACTGCCTTCAAGGAGGGGCGGCTGCTGAAGTCAGGCCGCTTGCAAGGAGGACCCTTCACCCAGGCAGCACTCAGTCCCTCCTCTGAGTCTCTCTTTCTCTATGCACACCGGGGCGGGCCCTGGGCATGGATGGGACTTGCATATCAGGGCTCTGTCCCGGATAAAAAAAGACAAGGAAACTTGCAGCCAGAGCTGCACAGAAAAGAAAGTGTCACCCCAATGTTTCTGCGGGCGAGCCAGAGTTGAAGAGCGGTAGCCTGGCAGGCGCTGCCACATAGAACAGTGGCCTGATAGAGTGCCTTAGAGGCCAGTGCAAAGCAAGGCTAGGCACTTGGGGGCAGTTTTACAAGCCCTTTACGCCTCTTTTACACCGCCGTTGCGACGCGGTGGCGGCGCATAGCCAGCGCCACTCTGTGGGGTATTTACAACGTGACGCATGTGGGAGATGCGTCACGTTGTAAAGCCCTATGCCACATGTAGGCATTCCGGCGCAGGAACGCCTCCCAAAAGTGGCTGAGTGAAATCGACAAGATTTCAGTCAGTCACTTTTAAGGCCATGCTGCGTCAAAACCCTGCGCCTGCTTGAAGCAGGCGTAAGGACTGACGCAGCATTTTAAGGATAGGGCACCCCCGAGCCTTGCTGTAGCTGCTTGGCGCCTGCGACGCAACTCCAGCAATGCGCCACCTTTACGGCAGCAGATGCATCACGCATCTGTCCATTTTTGCCCCATGGTGCGCCGCATTGTGAATGCGGCGCATCCATGACGCACAATAACTGGCGCATCCCTGCTGCTGATAGGCGGGGATGCGCCAGTTATTGTAAATGTGCCCCAAGGTGAAAAGCCCAGGCTGCTGCTTTGCTAGTTCTCCGGCTGGCACCTGAAGGGAGGCCGGAGCCTGTGTGCGATTGGAAAAGAAGCGAGTGCAAGGCTGGAGGAAGAGAGGGCTGTTCTTTGGCTATCTGTAGCAAGCTTGCAAAGGGTTGTTGGAGTGAAGCTTGCAAGGGAGGTGCAGCGCAGCACGTTCCAGAGTGGAGGGGGTTGTCGGCACAAGAGGCCTGAACCGGAGGCCTCTCGTGCCTACGGCCATACCACCCTGAATGCGCCCGATCTCGTCCGATCTCGGAAGCTAAGCAGGGTCGGGCCTGGTTAGTACTTGGATGGGAGACCGCCTGGGAATACCAGGTGCTGTAGGCATTTTGCCACTCGCTGACACCAAGCTCGGCCCTTGCACATTCACACCTAATCTAACTCGCTCATAGCACTTTTTTAAAAGAAAAAAAATATTCTGCTCTCCTCCTCTCCTCTCCTCTCTTTTTTTTTTTTTTTTTTAATGTATTTATGAAGAATCCGGCATGGAGTTTACAATATACGTGGCCCTTAACTGTAAACTTGAAAACTGAAAGAAAAAGAAGAAAAGCTTTGCCCTAAGGCAGGACAGAGGACTCCCAGCTAAGACTGGGAGCTGCTGCATGCTGCTGCTGCTGCTGCATGCTGCTGCTGCTGCTGCTGCTGCTGCTGCTGAGGGGCTGCGCCGGCCCCGGTTCCGGGCCCCCCTCTCTCGGCTGGGAGCGAGCAGGGGGCTGCTGAGGGTGGCAGAGAGCCAGGCGGGTGACATGAAGGGCCCTGGACTACTCGGACCCTCGCCTCACTCGCTCTTCTATACCCACAGAGGGCCGGGGCATGGGCATTATTTGCACACGAGGGGCCTGTTCTTGATTTCAAAACAAAACAAAACAAAACAACAATAGGGGACTTGCAGGCAGAGCTTGAGGGTTCAAGAAGTCGCCTCGCCAGAGTTGGGGTGAGCATTAAGCTGCTCAGCCCCCCCCCCCCCCCCCCCAACGCACCGCCAGCCGGAAGGGGGGGGGGGGGCTTTGGCACGTAGAGAAGCGGCCCGAGCAGAGTGCCTTCTAGGCGCTTGTTAAATCAAAACGTCAGGCTGCTGGTCTGCTGCTGCTGCTGCTGCTAGTGCCGGCCCCTCAGGAAGGGCGGTCCCAGCCTCAGCAAGCGCGAGAGATGGCCGTGCTTGGCCGTGTGCAGGGACTTTGAAAGGGAGGGCAGGTGTTCAAAGGGAAACGTGCAAATGCACTGGAAGGGAGCCTGGTGACGTCACGGGGGCTGCCTCGGCACAAGAGGCCTGAACCGGAGGCCTCTCGTGCCTACGGCCATACCACCCTGAATGCGCCCGATCTCGTCCGATCTCGGAAGCTAAGCAGGGTCGGGCCTGGTTAGTACTTGGATGGGAGACCGCCTGGGAATACCAGGTGCTGTAGGCATTTTGCTTCTCGCTACAGGCACTTCCGTTTTGTTTTTGTTTTTCTACTTTTTTTGCGGGGGCATTTATTCTATTATTTTATCGCAACTTTCTTCAAAAAGAAAACGCCATCAAGTTCACAACACGCAGGGTCCATAACTTTCCATTCGGAAATTGAAAATTCGGCTGCACTTTACACTGGGTCAAAAAAGATGAAACTCTTTGCCCTAAGAGGGGACAGGGGACAGGGGACCCCTCACCACCCCCCAGCTGAGGGTTTTCTTCTGCCGGCGGCTGCAAGCTGCTGCTGGGCTGCTCCGGTCGCAGCAGCGGCATAACGCAGGCCCACGCAGCCCCCGCGGTGCGTGGGGGGCCCCTATCTCCAAGGGGCCCCCTCGGCACTGCACTCCTGGCCAGAGAGCTCCTGATTGAGCCCGGAGGGGGCCCTCTCAGTACCGTGCAGGGAGGCACCCTCACTTTTCATGACGCCAGTGGGTCGCAGCATCGGTTCCTGGTCCCCCTCTTTTGGCCTTTCCCAGCGGCCCGGGAGCAGGAGGAGTGCTGAGGCAGAGAGGCAGGCAACGAGTGCCGTTCAGTACAACCGAGAGGGGAGCGGGGCGCACACGCATGCACACTCACTTATACTCATGCATTCACATGCAGACACTCGCACCCTTCCCCCCCCCCTGTCAGGAGACTCACTCACAAATACACATACCCTCATACATACTAACACGCGCGAACCAAACAGTCAACAAAAAAGCGACACTTACCTGCTGCTGCAGGGCTCGGGGAGCTGCCAGGAGGGTTGGGACTGCTACCTTGGTCAGCCAATGAGGGGAGGCAGCAGTCCCTCACTCGTCACAGAGCAGGATGGGGGACAGAGTCAGCGACAGACACTCGGCCGTTGGCACTTCAGGGCTTAAAAACGAAGCGCCCAGCTACGAGGCTATCCCTGACGCTCTCCCTCGTCACGAGGGGGCCTCCAGGACATTTGCTGAGCTGAGGAGGTCAGGCCCACCGAAGCGGTGACGTCCTCAGCCCAGCAAACTTCAGCTTAGGCAGCCGCGAGCCTGTGCATTTAGCGCATGTCCAGCTCCTGGCTGCCTGGTCTGAACATAAAGAGTGTTTGTCTAGCTGTCCTTTCTTCAGCCTGACATGCAATCTTTTTGTCCAAAAAGGGCGGGCGGGGCCTCACTGCCTTCAAGGAGGGGCGGCTGCTGAAGTCAGGCCGCTTGCAAGGAGGACCCTTCACCCAGGCAGCACTCAGTCCCTCCTCTGAGTCTCTCTTTCTCTATGCACACCGGGGCGGGCCCTGGGCATGGATGGGACTTGCATATCAGGGCTCTGTCCCGGATAAAAAAAGACAAGGAAACTTGCAGCCAGAGCTGCACAGAAAAGAAAGTGTCACCCCAATGTTTCTGCGGGCGAGCCAGAGTTGAAGAGCGGTAGCCTGGCAGGCGCTGCCACATAGAACAGTGGCCTGATAGAGTGCCTTAGAGGCCAGTGCAAAGCAAGGCTAGGCACTTGGGGGCAGTTTTACAAGCCCTTTACGCCTCTTTTACACCGCCGTTGCGACGCGGTGGCGGCGCATAGCCAGCGCCACTCTGTGGGGTATTTACAACGTGACGCATGTGGGAGATGCGTCACGTTGTAAAGCCCTATGCCACATGTAGGCATTCCGGCGCAGGAACGCCTCCCAAAAGTGGCTGAGTGAAATCGACAAGATTTCAGTCAGTCACTTTTAAGGCCATGCTGCGTCAAAACCCTGCGCCTGCTTGAAGCAGGCGTAAGGACTGACGCAGCATTTTAAGGATAGGGCACCCCCGAGCCTTGCTGTAGCTGCTTGGCGCCTGCGACGCAACTCCAGCAATGCGCCACCTTTACGGCAGCAGATGCATCACGCATCTGTCCATTTTTGCCCCATGGTGCGCCGCATTGTGAATGCGGCGCATCCATGACGCACAATAACTGGCGCATCCCTGCTGCTGATAGGCGGGGATGCGCCAGTTATTGTAAATGTGCCCCAAGGTGAAAAGCCCAGGCTGCTGCTTTGCTAGTTCTCCGGCTGGCACCTGAAGGGAGGCCGGAGCCTGTGTGCGATTGGAAAAGAAGCGAGTGCAAGGCTGGAGGAAGAGAGGGCTGTTCTTTGGCTATCTGTAGCAAGCTTGCAAAGGGTTGTTGGAGTGAAGCTTGCAAGGGAGGTGCAGCGCAGCACGTTCCAGAGTGGAGGGGGTTGTCGGCACAAGAGGCCTGAACCGGAGGCCTCTCGTGCCTACGGCCATACCACCCTGAATGCGCCCGATCTCGTCCGATCTCGGAAGCTAAGCAGGGTCGGGCCTGGTTAGTACTTGGATGGGAGACCGCCTGGGAATACCAGGTGCTGTAGGCATTTTGCCACTCGCTGACACCAAGCTCGGCCCTTGCACATTCACACCTAATCTAACTCGCTCATAGCACTTTTTTAAAAGAAAAAAAATATTCTGCTCTCCTCCTCTCCTCTCCTCTCTTTTTTTTTTTTTTTTTTAATGTATTTATGAAGAATCCGGCATGGAGTTTACAATATACGTGGCCCTTAACTGTAAACTTGAAAACTGAAAGAAAAAGAAGAAAAGCTTTGCCCTAAGGCAGGACAGAGGACTCCCAGCTAAGACTGGGAGCTGCTGCATGCTGCTGCTGCTGCTGCATGCTGCTGCTGCTGCTGCTGCTGCTGCTGCTGAGGGGCTGCGCCGGCCCCGGTTCCGGGCCCCCCTCTCTCGGCTGGGAGCGAGCAGGGGGCTGCTGAGGGTGGCAGAGAGCCAGGCGGGTGACATGAAGGGCCCTGGACTACTCGGACCCTCGCCTCACTCGCTCTTCTATACCCACAGAGGGCCGGGGCATGGGCATTATTTGCACACGAGGGGCCTGTTCTTGATTTCAAAACAAAACAAAACAAAACAACAATAGGGGACTTGCAGGCAGAGCTTGAGGGTTCAAGAAGTCGCCTCGCCAGAGTTGGGGTGAGCATTAAGCTGCTCAGCCCCCCCCCCCCCCCCCCCAACGCACCGCCAGCCGGAAGGGGGGGGGGGGGCTTTGGCACGTAGAGAAGCGGCCCGAGCAGAGTGCCTTCTAGGCGCTTGTTAAATCAAAACGTCAGGCTGCTGGTCTGCTGCTGCTGCTGCTGCTAGTGCCGGCCCCTCAGGAAGGGCGGTCCCAGCCTCAGCAAGCGCGAGAGATGGCCGTGCTTGGCCGTGTGCAGGGACTTTGAAAGGGAGGGCAGGTGTTCAAAGGGAAACGTGCAAATGCACTGGAAGGGAGCCTGGTGACGTCACGGGGGCTGCCTCGGCACAAGAGGCCTGAACCGGAGGCCTCTCGTGCCTACGGCCATACCACCCTGAATGCGCCCGATCTCGTCCGATCTCGGAAGCTAAGCAGGGTCGGGCCTGGTTAGTACTTGGATGGGAGACCGCCTGGGAATACCAGGTGCTGTAGGCATTTTGCTTCTCGCTACAGGCACTTCCGTTTTGTTTTTGTTTTTCTACTTTTTTTGCGGGGGCATTTATTCTATTATTTTATCGCAACTTTCTTCAAAAAGAAAACGCCATCAAGTTCACAACACGCAGGGTCCATAACTTTCCATTCGGAAATTGAAAATTCGGCTGCACTTTACACTGGGTCAAAAAAGATGAAACTCTTTGCCCTAAGAGGGGACAGGGGACAGGGGACCCCTCACCACCCCCCAGCTGAGGGTTTTCTTCTGCCGGCGGCTGCAAGCTGCTGCTGGGCTGCTCCGGTCGCAGCAGCGGCATAACGCAGGCCCACGCAGCCCCCGCGGTGCGTGGGGGGCCCCTATCTCCAAGGGGCCCCCTCGGCACTGCACTCCTGGCCAGAGAGCTCCTGATTGAGCCCGGAGGGGGCCCTCTCAGTACCGTGCAGGGAGGCACCCTCACTTTTCATGACGCCAGTGGGTCGCAGCATCGGTTCCTGGTCCCCCTCTTTTGGCCTTTCCCAGCGGCCCGGGAGCAGGAGGAGTGCTGAGGCAGAGAGGCAGGCAACGAGTGCCGTTCAGTACAACCGAGAGGGGAGCGGGGCGCACACGCATGCACACTCACTTATACTCATGCATTCACATGCAGACACTCGCACCCTTCCCCCCCCCCTGTCAGGAGACTCACTCACAAATACACATACCCTCATACATACTAACACGCGCGAACCAAACAGTCAACAAAAAAGCGACACTTACCTGCTGCTGCAGGGCTCGGGGAGCTGCCAGGAGGGTTGGGACTGCTACCTTGGTCAGCCAATGAGGGGAGGCAGCAGTCCCTCACTCGTCACAGAGCAGGATGGGGGACAGAGTCAGCGACAGACACTCGGCCGTTGGCACTTCAGGGCTTAAAAACGAAGCGCCCAGCTACGAGGCTATCCCTGACGCTCTCCCTCGTCACGAGGGGGCCTCCAGGACATTTGCTGAGCTGAGGAGGTCAGGCCCACCGAAGCGGTGACGTCCTCAGCCCAGCAAACTTCAGCTTAGGCAGCCGCGAGCCTGTGCATTTAGCGCATGTCCAGCTCCTGGCTGCCTGGTCTGAACATAAAGAGTGTTTGTCTAGCTGTCCTTTCTTCAGCCTGACATGCAATCTTTTTGTCCAAAAAGGGCGGGCGGGGCCTCACTGCCTTCAAGGAGGGGCGGCTGCTGAAGTCAGGCCGCTTGCAAGGAGGACCCTTCACCCAGGCAGCACTCAGTCCCTCCTCTGAGTCTCTCTTTCTCTATGCACACCGGGGCGGGCCCTGGGCATGGATGGGACTTGCATATCAGGGCTCTGTCCCGGATAAAAAAAGACAAGGAAACTTGCAGCCAGAGCTGCACAGAAAAGAAAGTGTCACCCCAATGTTTCTGCGGGCGAGCCAGAGTTGAAGAGCGGTAGCCTGGCAGGCGCTGCCACATAGAACAGTGGCCTGATAGAGTGCCTTAGAGGCCAGTGCAAAGCAAGGCTAGGCACTTGGGGGCAGTTTTACAAGCCCTTTACGCCTCTTTTACACCGCCGTTGCGACGCGGTGGCGGCGCATAGCCAGCGCCACTCTGTGGGGTATTTACAACGTGACGCATGTGGGAGATGCGTCACGTTGTAAAGCCCTATGCCACATGTAGGCATTCCGGCGCAGGAACGCCTCCCAAAAGTGGCTGAGTGAAATCGACAAGATTTCAGTCAGTCACTTTTAAGGCCATGCTGCGTCAAAACCCTGCGCCTGCTTGAAGCAGGCGTAAGGACTGACGCAGCATTTTAAGGATAGGGCACCCCCGAGCCTTGCTGTAGCTGCTTGGCGCCTGCGACGCAACTCCAGCAATGCGCCACCTTTACGGCAGCAGATGCATCACGCATCTGTCCATTTTTGCCCCATGGTGCGCCGCATTGTGAATGCGGCGCATCCATGACGCACAATAACTGGCGCATCCCTGCTGCTGATAGGCGGGGATGCGCCAGTTATTGTAAATGTGCCCCAAGGTGAAAAGCCCAGGCTGCTGCTTTGCTAGTTCTCCGGCTGGCACCTGAAGGGAGGCCGGAGCCTGTGTGCGATTGGAAAAGAAGCGAGTGCAAGGCTGGAGGAAGAGAGGGCTGTTCTTTGGCTATCTGTAGCAAGCTTGCAAAGGGTTGTTGGAGTGAAGCTTGCAAGGGAGGTGCAGCGCAGCACGTTCCAGAGTGGAGGGGGTTGTCGGCACAAGAGGCCTGAACCGGAGGCCTCTCGTGCCTACGGCCATACCACCCTGAATGCGCCCGATCTCGTCCGATCTCGGAAGCTAAGCAGGGTCGGGCCTGGTTAGTACTTGGATGGGAGACCGCCTGGGAATACCAGGTGCTGTAGGCATTTTGCCACTCGCTGACACCAAGCTCGGCCCTTGCACATTCACACCTAATCTAACTCGCTCATAGCACTTTTTTAAAAGAAAAAAAATATTCTGCTCTCCTCCTCTCCTCTCCTCTCTTTTTTTTTTTTTTTTTTAATGTATTTATGAAGAATCCGGCATGGAGTTTACAATATACGTGGCCCTTAACTGTAAACTTGAAAACTGAAAGAAAAAGAAGAAAAGCTTTGCCCTAAGGCAGGACAGAGGACTCCCAGCTAAGACTGGGAGCTGCTGCATGCTGCTGCTGCTGCTGCATGCTGCTGCTGCTGCTGCTGCTGCTGCTGCTGAGGGGCTGCGCCGGCCCCGGTTCCGGGCCCCCCTCTCTCGGCTGGGAGCGAGCAGGGGGCTGCTGAGGGTGGCAGAGAGCCAGGCGGGTGACATGAAGGGCCCTGGACTACTCGGACCCTCGCCTCACTCGCTCTTCTATACCCACAGAGGGCCGGGGCATGGGCATTATTTGCACACGAGGGGCCTGTTCTTGATTTCAAAACAAAACAAAACAAAACAACAATAGGGGACTTGCAGGCAGAGCTTGAGGGTTCAAGAAGTCGCCTCGCCAGAGTTGGGGTGAGCATTAAGCTGCTCAGCCCCCCCCCCCCCCCCCCCAACGCACCGCCAGCCGGAAGGGGGGGGGGGGGCTTTGGCACGTAGAGAAGCGGCCCGAGCAGAGTGCCTTCTAGGCGCTTGTTAAATCAAAACGTCAGGCTGCTGGTCTGCTGCTGCTGCTGCTGCTAGTGCCGGCCCCTCAGGAAGGGCGGTCCCAGCCTCAGCAAGCGCGAGAGATGGCCGTGCTTGGCCGTGTGCAGGGACTTTGAAAGGGAGGGCAGGTGTTCAAAGGGAAACGTGCAAATGCACTGGAAGGGAGCCTGGTGACGTCACGGGGGCTGCCTCGGCACAAGAGGCCTGAACCGGAGGCCCCTCGTGCCTACGGCCATACCACCCTGAATGCGCCCGATCTCGTCCGATCTCGGAAGCTAAGCAGGGTCGGGCCTGGTTAGTACTTGGATGGGAGACCGCCTGGGAATACCAGGTGCTGTAGGCATTTTGCTTCTCGCTACAGGCACTTCCGTTTTGTTTTTGTTTTTCTACTTTTTTTGCGGGGGCATTTATTCTATTATTTTATCGCAACTTTCTTCAAAAAGAAAACGCCATCAAGTTCACAACACGCAGGGTCCATAACTTTCCATTCGGAAATTGAAAATTCGGCTGCACTTTACACTGGGTCAAAAAAGATGAAACTCTTTGCCCTAAGAGGGGACAGGGGACAGGGGACCCCTCACCACCCCCCAGCTGAGGGTTTTCTTCTGCCGGCGGCTGCAAGCTGCTGCTGGGCTGCTCCGGTCGCAGCAGCGGCATAACGCAGGCCCACGCAGCCCCCGCGGTGCGTGGGGGGCCCCTATCTCCAAGGGGCCCCCTCGGCACTGCACTCCTGGCCAGAGAGCTCCTGATTGAGCCCGGAGGGGGCCCTCTCAGTACCGTGCAGGGAGGCACCCTCACTTTTCATGACGCCAGTGGGTCGCAGCATCGGTTCCTGGTCCCCCTCTTTTGGCCTTTCCCAGCGGCCCGGGAGCAGGAGGAGTGCTGAGGCAGAGAGGCAGGCAACGAGTGCCGTTCAGTACAACCGAGAGGGGAGCGGGGCGCACACGCATGCACACTCACTTATACTCATGCATTCACATGCAGACACTCGCACCCTTCCCCCCCCCCCCCTGTCAGGAGACTCACTCACAAATACACATGCACTCATATATACTAACACGCGCGAACCAAACAGTCAACAAAAAAGCGACACTTACCTGCTGCTGCAGGGCTCGGGGAGCTGCCAGGAGGGTTGGGACTGCTACCTTGGTCAGCCAATGAGGGGAGGCAGCAGTCCCTCACTCGTCACAGAGCAGGATGGGGGACAGAGTCAGCGACAGACACTCGGCCGTTGGCACTTCAGGGCTTAAAAACGAAGCGCCCAGCTACGAGGCTATCCCTGACGCTCTCCCTCGTCACGAGGGGGCCTCCAGGACATTTGCTGAGCTGAGGAGGTCAGGCCCACCGAAGCGGTGACGTCCTCAGCCCAGCAAACTTCAGCTTAGGCAGCCGCGAGCCTGTGCATTTAGCGCATGTCCAGCTCCTGGCTGCCTGGTCTGAACATAAAGAGTGTTTGTCTAGCTGTCCTTTCTTCAGCCTGACATGCAATCTTTTTGTCCAAAAAGGGCGGGCGGGGCCTCACTGCCTTCAAGGAGGGGCGGCTGCTGAAGTCAGGCCGCTTGCAAGGAGGACCCTTCACCCAGGCAGCACTCAGTCCCTCCTCTGAGTCTCTCTTTCTCTATGCACACCGGGGCGGGCCCTGGGCATGGATGGGACTTGCATATCAGGGCTCTGTCCCGGATAAAAAAAGACAAGGAAACTTGCAGCCAGAGCTGCACAGAAAAGAAAGTGTCACCCCAATGTTTCTGCGGGCGAGCCAGAGTTGAAGAGCGGTAGCCTGGCAGGCGCTGCCACATAGAACAGTGGCCTGATAGAGTGCCTTAGAGGCCAGTGCAAAGCAAGGCTAGGCACTTGGGGGCAGTTTTACAAGCCCTTTACGCCTCTTTTACACCGCCGTTGCGACGCGGTGGCGGCGCATAGCCAGCGCCACTCTGTGGGGTATTTACAACGTGACGCATGTGGGAGATGCGTCACGTTGTAAAGCCCTATGCCACATGTAGGCATTCCGGCGCAGGAACGCCTCCCAAAAGTGGCTGAGTGAAATCGACAAGATTTCAGTCAGTCACTTTTAAGGCCATGCTGCGTCAAAACCCTGCGCCTGCTTGAAGCAGGCGTAAGGACTGACGCAGCATTTTAAGGATAGGGCACCCCCGAGCCTTGCTGTAGCTGCTTGGCGCCTGCGACGCAACTCCAGCAATGCGCCACCTTTACGGCAGCAGATGCATCACGCATCTGTCCATTTTTGCCCCATGGTGCGCCGCATTGTGAATGCGGCGCATCCATGACGCACAATAACTGGCGCATCCCTGCTGCTGATAGGCGGGGATGCGCCAGTTATTGTAAATGTGCCCCAAGGTGAAAAGCCCAGGCTGCTGCTTTGCTAGTTCTCCGGCTGGCACCTGAAGGGAGGCCGGAGCCTGTGTGCGATTGGAAAAGAAGCGAGTGCAAGGCTGGAGGAAGAGAGGGCTGTTCTTTGGCTATCTGTAGCAAGCTTGCAAAGGGTTGTTGGAGTGAAGCTTGCAAGGGAGGTGCAGCGCAGCACGTTCCAGAGTGGAGGGGGTTGTCGGCACAAGAGGCCTGAACCGGAGGTCTCTCATGCCTACGGCCATACCACCCTGAATGCGCCCGATCTCGTCCGATCTCGGAAGCTAAGCAGGGTCGGGCCTGGTTAGTACTTGGATGGGAGACCGCCTGGGAATACCAGGTGCTGTAGGCATTTTGCCACTCGCTGACAGCAAGCTCGGCCCTTGCACATTCACACCTAATCTAACTCGCTCATAGCACTTTTTTAAAAGAAAAAAAATATTCTGCTCTCCTCCTCTCCTCTCCTCTCTTTTTTTTTTTTTTTTAATGTATTTATGAAGAATCCGGCATGGAGTTTACAATATACGTGGCCCTTAACTGTAAACTCGAAAACTGAAAGAAAAAGAAGAAAAGCTTTGCCCTAAGGCAGGACAGAGGACTCCCAGCTAAGACTGGGGAGCTGCTGCTGCTGCTGCTGCTGCTGCTGCTGCTGCTGCTGAGGGGCTGCGCCGGCCCCGGTTCCGGGCCCCCCTCTCTCGGCTGGGAGCGAGCAGGGGGCTGCTGAGGGTGGCAGAGAGCCAGGCGGGTGACATGAAGGGCCCTGGACTACTCGGACCCTCGCCTCACTCGCTCTTCTATACCCACAGAGGGCCGGGGCATGGGCATTATTTGCACACGAGGGGCCTGTTCTTGATTTCAAAACAAAACAAAACAAAACAACAATAGGGGACTTGCAGGCAGAGCTTGAGGGTTCAAGAAGTCGCCTCGCCAGAGTTGGGGTGAGCATTAAGCTGCTCAGCCCCCCCCCCCCCCAACGCACCGCCAGCCGGAAGGGGGGGGGGGGCTTTGGCACGTAGAGAAGCGGCCCGAGCAGAGTGCCTTCTAGGCGCTTGTTAAATCAAAACGTCAGGCTGCTGGTCTGCTGCTGCTGCTGCTGCTAGTGCCGGCCCCTCAGGAAGGGCGGTCCCAGCCTCAGCAAGCGCGAGAGATGGCCGTGCTTGGCCGTGTGCAGGGACTTTGAAAGGGAGGGCAGGTGTTCAAAGGGAAACGTGCAAATGCACTGGAAGGGAGCCTGGTGACGTCACGGGGGCTGCCTCGGCACAAGAGGCCTGAACCGGAGGCCTCTCGTGCCTACGGCCATACCACCCTGAATGCGCCCGATCTCGTCCGATCTCGGAAGCTAAGCAGGGTCGGGCCTGGTTAGTACTTGGATGGGAGACCGCCTGGGAATACCAGGTGCTGTAGGCATTTTGCTTCTCGCTACAGGCACTTCCGTTTTGTTTTTGTTTTTCTACTTTTTTTGCGGGGGCATTTATTCTATTATTTTATCGCAACTTTCTTCAAAAAGAAAACGCCATCAAGTTCACAACACGCAGGGTCCATAACTTTCCATTCGGAAATTGAAAATTCGGCTGCACTTTACACTGGGTCAAAAAAGATGAAACTCTTTGCCCTAAGAGGGGACAGGGGACAGGGGACCCCTCACCACCCCCCAGCTGAGGGTTTTCTTCTGCCGGCGGCTGCAAGCTGCTGCTGGGCTGCTCCGGTCGCAGCAGCGGCATAACGCAGGCCCACGCAGCCCCCGCGGTGCGTGGGGGGCCCCTATCTCCAAGGGGCCCCCTCGGCACTGCACTCCTGGCCAGAGAGCTCCTGATTGAGCCCGGAGGGGGCCCTCTCAGTACCGTGCAGGGAGGCACCCTCACTTTTCATGACGCCAGTGGGTCGCAGCATCGGTTCCTGGTCCCCCTCTTTTGGCCTTTCCCAGCGGCCCGGGAGCAGGAGGAGTGCTGAGGCAGAGAGGCAGGCAACGAGTGCCGTTCAGTACAACCGAGAGGGGAGCGGGGCGCACACGCATGCACACTCACTTATACTCATGCATTCACATGCAGACACTCGCACCCTTCCCCCCCCCCTGTCAGGAGACTCACTCACAAATACACATACCCTCATACATACTAACACGCGCGAACCAAACAGTCAACAAAAAAGCGACACTTACCTGCTGCTGCAGGGCTCGGGGAGCTGCCAGGAGGGTTGGGACTGCTACCTTGGTCAGCCAATGAGGGGAGGCAGCAGTCCCTCACTCGTCACAGAGCAGGATGGGGGACAGAGTCAGCGACAGACACTCGGCCGTTGGCACTTCAGGGCTTAAAAACGAAGCGCCCAGCTACGAGGCTATCCCTGACGCTCTCCCTCGTCACGAGGGGGCCTCCAGGACATTTGCTGAGCTGAGGAGGTCAGGCCCACCGAAGCGGTGACGTCCTCAGCCCAGCAAACTTCAGCTTAGGCAGCCGCGAGCCTGTGCATTTAGCGCATGTCCAGCTCCTGGCTGCCTGGTCTGAACATAAAGAGTGTTTGTCTAGCTGTCCTTTCTTCAGCCTGACATGCAATCTTTTTGTCCAAAAAGGGCGGGCGGGGCCTCACTGCCTTCAAGGAGGGGCGGCTGCTGAAGTCAGGCCGCTTGCAAGGAGGACCCTTCACCCAGGCAGCACTCAGTCCCTCCTCTGAGTCTCTCTTTCTCTATGCACACCGGGGCGGGCCCTGGGCATGGATGGGACTTGCATATCAGGGCTCTGTCCCGGATAAAAAAAGACAAGGAAACTTGCAGCCAGAGCTGCACAGAAAAGAAAGTGTCACCCCAATGTTTCTGCGGGCGAGCCAGAGTTGAAGAGCGGTAGCCTGGCAGGCGCTGCCACATAGAACAGTGGCCTGATAGAGTGCCTTAGAGGCCAGTGCAAAGCAAGGCTAGGCACTTGGGGGCAGTTTTACAAGCCCTTTACGCCTCTTTTACACCGCCGTTGCGACGCGGTGGCGGCGCATAGCCAGCGCCACTCTGTGGGGTATTTACAACGTGACGCATGTGGGAGATGCGTCACGTTGTAAAGCCCTATGCCACATGTAGGCATTCCGGCGCAGGAACGCCTCCCAAAAGTGGCTGAGTGAAATCGACAAGATTTCAGTCAGTCACTTTTAAGGCCATGCTGCGTCAAAACCCTGCGCCTGCTTGAAGCAGGCGTAAGGACTGACGCAGCATTTTAAGGATAGGGCACCCCCGAGCCTTGCTGTAGCTGCTTGGCGCCTGCGACGCAACTCCAGCAATGCGCCACCTTTACGGCAGCAGATGCATCACGCATCTGTCCATTTTTGCCCCATGGTGCGCCGCATTGTGAATGCGGCGCATCCATGACGCACAATAACTGGCGCATCCCTGCTGCTGATAGGCGGGGATGCGCCAGTTATTGTAAATGTGCCCCAAGGTGAAAAGCCCAGGCTGCTGCTTTGCTAGTTCTCCGGCTGGCACCTGAAGGGAGGCCGGAGCCTGTGTGCGATTGGAAAAGAAGCGAGTGCAAGGCTGGAGGAAGAGAGGGCTGTTCTTTGGCTATCTGTAGCAAGCTTGCAAAGGGTTGTTGGAGTGAAGCTTGCAAGGGAGGTGCAGCGCAGCACGTTCCAGAGTGGAGGGGGTTGTCGGCACAAGAGGCCTGAACCGGAGGTCTCTCATGCCTACGGCCATACCACCCTGAATGCGCCCGATCTCGTCCGATCTCGGAAGCTAAGCAGGGTCGGGCCTGGTTAGTACTTGGATGGGAGACCGCCTGGGAATACCAGGTGCTGTAGGCATTTTGCCACTCGCTGACAGCAAGCTCGGCCCTTGCACATTCACACCTAATCTAACTCGCTCATAGCACTTTTTTAAAAGAAAAAAAATATTCTGCTCTCCTCCTCTCCTCTCCTCTCTTTTTTTTTTTTTTTTAATGTATTTATGAAGAATCCGGCATGGAGTTTACAATATACGTGGCCCTTAACTGTAAACTCGAAAACTGAAAGAAAAAGAAGAAAAGCTTTGCCCTAAGGCAGGACAGAGGACTCCCAGCTAAGACTGGGGAGCTGCTGCTGCATGCTGCTGCTGCTGCTGCTGCTGCTGCTGCTGCTGCTGCTGAGGGGCTGCGCCGGCCCCGGTTCCGGGCCCCCCTCTCTCGGCTGGGAGCGAGCAGGGGGCTGCTGAGGGTGGCAGAGAGCCAGGCGGGTGACATGAAGGGCCCTGGACTACTCGGACCCTCGCCTCACTCGCTCTTCTATACCCACAGAGGGCCGGGGCATGGGCATTATTTGCACACGAGGGGCCTGTTCTTGATTTCAAAACAAAACAAAACAAAACAACAATAGGGGACTTGCAGGCAGAGCTTGAGGGTTCAAGAAGTCGCCTCGCCAGAGTTGGGGTGAGCATTAAGCTGCTCAGCCCCCCCCCCCCCCAACGCACCGCCAGCCGGAAGGGGGGGGGGGGCTTTGGCACGTAGAGAAGCGGCCCGAGCAGAGTGCCTTCTAGGCGCTTGTTAAATCAAAACGTCAGGCTGCTGGTCTGCTGCTGCTGCTGCTGCTAGTGCCGGCCCCTCAGGAAGGGCGGTCCCAGCCTCAGCAAGCGCGAGAGATGGCCGTGCTTGGCCGTGTGCAGGGACTTTGAAAGGGAGGGCAGGTGTTCAAAGGGAAACGTGCAAATGCACTGGAAGGGAGCCTGGTGACGTCACGGGGGCTGCCTCGGCACAAGAGGCCTGAACCGGAGGCCTCTCGTGCCTACGGCCATACCACCCTGAATGCGCCCGATCTCGTCCGATCTCGGAAGCTAAGCAGGGTCGGGCCTGGTTAGTACTTGGATGGGAGACCGCCTGGGAATACCAGGTGCTGTAGGCATTTTGCTTCTCGCTACAGGCACTTCCGTTTTGTTTTTGTTTTTCTACTTTTTTTGCGGGGGCATTTATTCTATTATTTTATCGCAACTTTCTTCAAAAAGAAAACGCCATCAAGTTCACAACACGCAGGGTCCATAACTTTCCATTCGGAAATTGAAAATTCGGCTGCACTTTACACTGGGTCAAAAAAGATGAAACTCTTTGCCCTAAGAGGGGACAGGGGACAGGGGACCCCTCACCACCCCCCAGCTGAGGGTTTTCTTCTGCCGGCGGCTGCAAGCTGCTGCTGGGCTGCTCCGGTCGCAGCAGCGGCATAACGCAGGCCCACGCAGCCCCCGCGGTGCGTGGGGGGCCCCTATCTCCAAGGGGCCCCCTCGGCACTGCACTCCTGGCCAGAGAGCTCCTGATTGAGCCCGGAGGGGGCCCTCTCAGTACCGTGCAGCGCCAGTGGGTCGCAGCATCGGTTCCTGGTCCCCCTCTTTTGGCCTTTCCCAGCGGCCCGGGAGCAGGAGGAGTGCTGAGGCAGAGAGGCAGGCAACGAGTGCCGTTCAGTACAACCGAGAGGGGAGCGGGGCGCACACGCATGCACACTCACTTATACTCATGCATTCACATGCAGACACTCGCACCCTTCCCCCCCCCCCCCTGTCAGGAGACTCACTCACAAATACACATGCACTCATATATACTAACACGCGCGAACCAAACAGTCAACAAAAAAGCGACACTTACCTGCTGCTGCAGGGCTCGGGGAGCTGCCAGGAGGGTTGGGACTGCTACCTTGGTCAGCCAATGAGGGGAGGCAGCAGTCCCTCACTCGTCACAGAGCAGGATGGGGGACAGAGTCAGCGACAGACACTCGGCCGTTGGCACTTCAGGGCTTAAAAACGAAGCGCCCAGCTACGAGGCTATCCCTGACGCTCTCCCTCGTCACGAGGGGGCCTCCAGGACATTTGCTGAGCTGAGGAGGTCAGGCCCACCGAAGCGGTGACGTCCTCAGCCCAGCAAACTTCAGCTTAGGCAGCCGCGAGCCTGTGCATTTAGCGCATGTCCAGCTCCTGGCTGCCTGGTCTGAACATAAAGAGTGTTTGTCTAGCTGTCCTTTCTTCAGCCTGACATGCAATCTTTTTGTCCAAAAAGGGCGGGCGGGGCCTCACTGCCTTCAAGGAGGGGCGGCTGCTGAAGTCAGGCCGCTTGCAAGGAGGACCCTTCACCCAGGCAGCACTCAGTCCCTCCTCTGAGTCTCTCTTTCTCTATGCACACCGGGGCGGGCCCTGGGCATGGATGGGACTTGCATATCAGGGCTCTGTCCCGGATAAAAAAAGACAAGGAAACTTGCAGCCAGAGCTGCACAGAAAAGAAAGTGTCACCCCAATGTTTCTGCGGGCGAGCCAGAGTTGAAGAGCGGTAGCCTGGCAGGCGCTGCCACATAGAACAGTGGCCTGATAGAGTGCCTTAGAGGCCAGTGCAAAGCAAGGCTAGGCACTTGGGGGCAGTTTTACAAGCCCTTTACGCCTCTTTTACACCGCCGTTGCGACGCGGTGGCGGCGCATAGCCAGCGCCACTCTGTGGGGTATTTACAACGTGACGCATGTGGGAGATGCGTCACGTTGTAAAGCCCTATGCCACATGTAGGCATTCCGGCGCAGGAACGCCTCCCAAAAGTGGCTGAGTGAAATCGACAAGATTTCAGTCAGTCACTTTTAAGGCCATGCTGCGTCAAAACCCTGCGCCTGCTTGAAGCAGGCGTAAGGACTGACGCAGCATTTTAAGGATAGGGCACCCCCGAGCCTTGCTGTAGCTGCTTGGCGCCTGCGACGCAACTCCAGCAATGCGCCACCTTTACGGCAGCAGATGCATCACGCATCTGTCCATTTTTGCCCCATGGTGCGCCGCATTGTGAATGCGGCGCATCCATGACGCACAATAACTGGCGCATCCCTGCTGCTGATAGGCGGGGATGCGCCAGTTATTGTAAATGTGCCCCAAGGTGAAAAGCCCAGGCTGCTGCTTTGCTAGTTCTCCGGCTGGCACCTGAAGGGAGGCCGGAGCCTGTGTGCGATTGGAAAAGAAGCGAGTGCAAGGCTGGAGGAAGAGAGGGCTGTTCTTTGGCTATCTGTAGCAAGCTTGCAAAGGGTTGTTGGAGTGAAGCTTGCAAGGGAGGTGCAGCGCAGCACGTTCCAGAGTGGAGGGGGTTGTCGGCACAAGAGGCCTGAACCGGAGGTCTCTCATGCCTACGGCCATACCACCCTGAATGCGCCCGATCTCGTCCGATCTCGGAAGCTAAGCAGGGTCGGGCCTGGTTAGTACTTGGATGGGAGACCGCCTGGGAATACCAGGTGCTGTAGGCATTTTGCCACTCGCTGACACCAAGCTCGGCCCTTGCACATTCACACCTAATCTAACTCGCTCATAGCACTTTTTTAAAAGAAAAAAAATATTCTGCTCTCCTCCTCTCCTCTCCTCTCTTTTTTTTTTTTTTTTAATGTATTTATGAAGAATCCGGCATGGAGTTTACAATATACGTGGCCCTTAACTGTAAACTCGAAAACTGAAAGAAAAAGAAGAAAAGCTTTGCCCTAAGGCAGGACAGAGGACTCCCAGCTAAGACTGGGGAGCTGCTGCTGCTGCTGCTGCTGCTGCTGCTGAGGGGCTGCGCCGGCCCCGGTTCCGGGCCCCCCTCTCTCGGCTGGGAGCGAGCAGGGGGCTGCTGAGGGTGGCAGAGAGCCAGGCGGGTGACATGAAGGGCCCTGGACTACTCGGACCCTCGCCTCACTCGCTCTTCTATACCCACAGAGGGCCGGGGCATGGGCATTATTTGCACACGAGGGGCCTGTTCTTGATTTCAAAACAAAACAAAACAACAATAGGGGACTTGCAGGCAGAGCTTGAGGGTTCAAGAAGTCGCCTCGCCAGAGTTGGGGTGAGCATTAAGCTGCTCAGCCCCCCCCCCCCCCCAACGCACCGCCAGCCGGAAGGGGGGGGGGGGGGGCTTTGGCACGTAGAGAAGCGGCCCGAGCAGAGTGCCTTCTAGGCGCTTGTTAAATCAAAACGTCAGGCTGCTGGTCTGCTGCTGCTGCTGCTGCTAGTGCCGGCCCCTCAGGAAGGGCGGTCCCAGCCTCAGCAAGCGCGAGAGATGGCCGTGCTTGGCCGTGTGCAGGGACTTTGAAAGGGAGGGCAGGTGTTCAAAGGGAAACGTGCAAATGCACTGGAAGGGAGCCTGGTGACGTCACGGGGGCTGCCTCGGCACAAGAGGCCTGAACCGGAGGCCTCTCGTGCCTACGGCCATACCACCCTGAATGCGCCCGATCTCGTCCGATCTCGGAAGCTAAGCAGGGTCGGGCCTGGTTAGTACTTGGATGGGAGACCGCCTGGGAATACCAGGTGCTGTAGGCATTTTGCTTCTCGCTACAGGCACTTCCGTTTTGTTTTTGTTTTTCTACTTTTTTTGCGGGGGCATTTATTCTATTATTTTATCGCAACTTTCTTCAAAAAGAAAACGCCATCAAGTTCACAACACGCAGGGTCCATAACTTTCCATTCGGAAATTGAAAATTCGGCTGCACTTTACACTGGGTCAAAAAAGATGAAACTCTTTGCCCTAAGAGGGGACAGGGGACAGGGGACCCCTCACCACCCCCCAGCTGAGGGTTTTCTTCTGCCGGCGGCTGCAAGCTGCTGCTGGGCTGCTCCGGTCGCAGCAGCGGCATAACGCAGGCCCACGCAGCCCCCGCGGTGCGTGGGGGGCCCCTATCTCCAAGGGGCCCCCTCGGCACTGCACTCCTGGCCAGAGAGCTCCTGATTGAGCCCGGAGGGGGCCCTCTCAGTACCGTGCAGGGAGGCACCCTCACTTTTCATGACGCCAGTGGGTCGCAGCATCGGTTCCTGGTCCCCCTCTTTTGGCCTTTCCCAGCGGCCCGGGAGCAGGAGGAGTGCTGAGGCAGAGAGGCAGGCAACGAGTGCCGTTCAGTACAACCGAGAGGGGAGCGGGGCGCACACGCATGCACACTCACTTATACTCATGCATTCACATGCAGACACTCGCACCCTTCCCCCCCCCCCCCTGTCAGGAGACTCACTCACAAATACACATGCACTCATATATACTAACACGCGCGAACCAAACAGTCAACAAAAAAGCGACACTTACCTGCTGCTGCAGGGCTCGGGGAGCTGCCAGGAGGGTTGGGACTGCTACCTTGGTCAGCCAATGAGGGGAGGCAGCAGTCCCTCACTCGTCACAGAGCAGGATGGGGGACAGAGTCAGCGACAGACACTCGGCCGTTGGCACTTCAGGGCTTAAAAACGAAGCGCCCAGCTACGAGGCTATCCCTGACGCTCTCCCTCGTCACGAGGGGGCCTCCAGGACATTTGCTGAGCTGAGGAGGTCAGGCCCACCGAAGCGGTGACGTCCTCAGCCCAGCAAACTTCAGCTTAGGCAGCCGCGAGCCTGTGCATTTAGCGCATGTCCAGCTCCTGGCTGCCTGGTCTGAACATAAAGAGTGTTTGTCTAGCTGTCCTTTCTTCAGCCTGACATGCAATCTTTTTGTCCAAAAAGGGCGGGCGGGGCCTCACTGCCTTCAAGGAGGGGCGGCTGCTGAAGTCAGGCCGCTTGCAAGGAGGACCCTTCACCCAGGCAGCACTCAGTCCCTCCTCTGAGTCTCTCTTTCTCTATGCACACCGGGGCGGGCCCTGGGCATGGATGGGACTTGCATATCAGGGCTCTGTCCCGGATAAAAAAAGACAAGGAAACTTGCAGCCAGAGCTGCACAGAAAAGAAAGTGTCACCCCAATGTTTCTGCGGGCGAGCCAGAGTTGAAGAGCGGTAGCCTGGCAGGCGCTGCCACATAGAACAGTGGCCTGATAGAGTGCCTTAGAGGCCAGTGCAAAGCAAGGCTAGGCACTTGGGGGCAGTTTTACAAGCCCTTTACGCCTCTTTTACACCGCCGTTGCGACGCGGTGGCGGCGCATAGCCAGCGCCACTCTGTGGGGTATTTACAACGTGACGCATGTGGGAGATGCGTCACGTTGTAAAGCCCTATGCCACATGTAGGCATTCCGGCGCAGGAACGCCTCCCAAAAGTGGCTGAGTGAAATCGACAAGATTTCAGTCAGTCACTTTTAAGGCCATGCTGCGTCAAAACCCTGCGCCTGCTTGAAGCAGGCGTAAGGACTGACGCAGCATTTTAAGGATAGGGCACCCCCGAGCCTTGCTGTAGCTGCTTGGCGCCTGCGACGCAACTCCAGCAATGCGCCACCTTTACGGCAGCAGATGCATCACGCATCTGTCCATTTTTGCCCCATGGTGCGCCGCATTGTGAATGCGGCGCATCCATGACGCACAATAACTGGCGCATCCCTGCTGCTGATAGGCGGGGATGCGCCAGTTATTGTAAATGTGCCCCAAGGTGAAAAGCCCAGGCTGCTGCTTTGCTAGTTCTCCGGCTGGCACCTGAAGGGAGGCCGGAGCCTGTGTGCGATTGGAAAAGAAGCGAGTGCAAGGCTGGAGGAAGAGAGGGCTGTTCTTTGGCTATCTGTAGCAAGCTTGCAAAGGGTTGTTGGAGTGAAGCTTGCAAGGGAGGTGCAGCGCAGCACGTTCCAGAGTGGAGGGGGTTGTCGGCACAAGAGGCCTGAACCGGAGGTCTCTCATGCCTACGGCCATACCACCCTGAATGCGCCCGATCTCGTCCGATCTCGGAAGCTAAGCAGGGTCGGGCCTGGTTAGTACTTGGATGGGAGACCGCCTGGGAATACCAGGTGCTGTAGGCATTTTGCCACTCGCTGACACCAAGCTCGGCCCTTGCACATTCACACCTAATCTAACTCGCTCATAGCACTTTTTTAAAAGAAAAAAAATATTCTGCTCTCCTCCTCTCCTCTCCTCTCTTTTTTTTTTTTTTTTAATGTATTTATGAAGAATCCGGCATGGAGTTTACAATATACGTGGCCCTTAACTGTAAACTCGAAAACTGAAAGAAAAAGAAGAAAAGCTTTGCCCTAAGGCAGGACAGAGGACTCCCAGCTAAGACTGGGGAGCTGCTGCTGCTGCTGCTGCTGCTGCTGCTGAGGGGCTGCGCCGGCCCCGGTTCCGGGCCCCCCTCTCTCGGCTGGGAGCGAGCAGGGGGCTGCTGAGGGTGGCAGAGAGCCAGGCGGGTGACATGAAGGGCCCTGGACTACTCGGACCCTCGCCTCACTCGCTCTTCTATACCCACAGAGGGCCGGGGCATGGGCATTATTTGCACACGAGGGGCCTGTTCTTGATTTCAAAACAAAACAAAACAACAATAGGGGACTTGCAGGCAGAGCTTGAGGGTTCAAGAAGTCGCCTCGCCAGAGTTGGGGTGAGCATTAAGCTGCTCAGCCCCCCCCCCCCCCCAACGCACCGCCAGCCGGAAGGGGGGGGGGGGGGGCTTTGGCACGTAGAGAAGCGGCCCGAGCAGAGTGCCTTCTAGGCGCTTGTTAAATCAAAACGTCAGGCTGCTGGTCTGCTGCTGCTGCTGCTGCTAGTGCCGGCCCCTCAGGAAGGGCGGTCCCAGCCTCAGCAAGCGCGAGAGATGGCCGTGCTTGGCCGTGTGCAGGGACTTTGAAAGGGAGGGCAGGTGTTCAAAGGGAAACGTGCAAATGCACTGGAAGGGAGCCTGGTGACGTCACGGGGGCTGCCTCGGCACAAGAGGCCTGAACCGGAGGCCTCTCGTGCCTACGGCCATACCACCCTGAATGCGCCCGATCTCGTCCGATCTCGGAAGCTAAGCAGGGTCGGGCCTGGTTAGTACTTGGATGGGAGACCGCCTGGGAATACCAGGTGCTGTAGGCATTTTGCTTCTCGCTACAGGCACTTCCGTTTTGTTTTTGTTTTTCTACTTTTTTTGCGGGGGCATTTATTCTATTATTTTATCGCAACTTTCTTCAAAAAGAAAACGCCATCAAGTTCACAACACGCAGGGTCCATAACTTTCCATTCGGAAATTGAAAATTCGGCTGCACTTTACACTGGGTCAAAAAAGATGAAACTCTTTGCCCTAAGAGGGGACAGGGGACAGGGGACCCCTCACCACCCCCCAGCTGAGGGTTTTCTTCTGCCGGCGGCTGCAAGCTGCTGCTGGGCTGCTCCGGTCGCAGCAGCGGCATAACGCAGGCCCACGCAGCCCCCGCGGTGCGTGGGGGGCCCCTATCTCCAAGGGGCCCCCTCGGCACTGCACTCCTGGCCAGAGAGCTCCTGATTGAGCCCGGAGGGGGCCCTCTCAGTACCGTGCAGGGAGGCACCCTCACTTTTCATGACGCCAGTGGGTCGCAGCATCGGTTCCTGGTCCCCCTCTTTTGGCCTTTCCCAGCGGCCCGGGAGCAGGAGGAGTGCTGAGGCAGAGAGGCAGGCAACGAGTGCCGTTCAGTACAACCGAGAGGGGAGCGGGGCGCACACGCATGCACACTCACTTATACTCATGCATTCACATGCAGACACTCGCACCCTTCCCCCCCCCCCCCTGTCAGGAGACTCACTCACAAATACACATGCACTCATATATACTAACACGCGCGAACCAAACAGTCAACAAAAAAGCGACACTTACCTGCTGCTGCAGGGCTCGGGGAGCTGCCAGGAGGGTTGGGACTGCTACCTTGGTCAGCCAATGAGGGGAGGCAGCAGTCCCTCACTCGTCACAGAGCAGGATGGGGGACAGAGTCAGCGACAGACACTCGGCCGTTGGCACTTCAGGGCTTAAAAACGAAGCGCCCAGCTACGAGGCTATCCCTGACGCTCTCCCTCGTCACGAGGGGGCCTCCAGGACATTTGCTGAGCTGAGGAGGTCAGGCCCACCGAAGCGGTGACGTCCTCAGCCCAGCAAACTTCAGCTTAGGCAGCCGCGAGCCTGTGCATTTAGCGCATGTCCAGCTCCTGGCTGCCTGGTCTGAACATAAAGAGTGTTTGTCTAGCTGTCCTTTCTTCAGCCTGACATGCAATCTTTTTGTCCAAAAAGGGCGGGCGGGGCCTCACTGCCTTCAAGGAGGGGCGGCTGCTGAAGTCAGGCCGCTTGCAAGGAGGACCCTTCACCCAGGCAGCACTCAGTCCCTCCTCTGAGTCTCTCTTTCTCTATGCACACCGGGGCGGGCCCTGGGCATGGATGGGACTTGCATATCAGGGCTCTGTCCCGGATAAAAAAAGACAAGGAAACTTGCAGCCAGAGCTGCACAGAAAAGAAAGTGTCACCCCAATGTTTCTGCGGGCGAGCCAGAGTTGAAGAGCGGTAGCCTGGCAGGCGCTGCCACATAGAACAGTGGCCTGATAGAGTGCCTTAGAGGCCAGTGCAAAGCAAGGCTAGGCACTTGGGGGCAGTTTTACAAGCCCTTTACGCCTCTTTTACACCGCCGTTGCGACGCGGTGGCGGCGCATAGCCAGCGCCACTCTGTGGGGTATTTACAACGTGACGCATGTGGGAGATGCGTCACGTTGTAAAGCCCTATGCCACATGTAGGCATTCCGGCGCAGGAACGCCTCCCAAAAGTGGCTGAGTGAAATCGACAAGATTTCAGTCAGTCACTTTTAAGGCCATGCTGCGTCAAAACCCTGCGCCTGCTTGAAGCAGGCGTAAGGACTGACGCAGCATTTTAAGGATAGGGCACCCCCGAGCCTTGCTGTAGCTGCTTGGCGCCTGCGACGCAACTCCAGCAATGCGCCACCTTTACGGCAGCAGATGCATCACGCATCTGTCCATTTTTGCCCCATGGTGCGCCGCATTGTGAATGCGGCGCATCCATGACGCACAATAACTGGCGCATCCCTGCTGCTGATAGGCGGGGATGCGCCAGTTATTGTAAATGTGCCCCAAGGTGAAAAGCCCAGGCTGCTGCTTTGCTAGTTCTCCGGCTGGCACCTGAAGGGAGGCCGGAGCCTGTGTGTGATTGGAAAAGAAGCGAGTGCAAGGCTGGAGGAAGAGAGGGCTGTTCTTTGGCTATCTGTAGCAAGCTTGCAAAGGGTTGTTGGAGTGAAGCTTGCAAGTGAGGTGCAGCGCAGCACGTTCCAGAGTGGAGGGGGTTGTCGGCACAAGAGGCCTGAACCGGAGGTCTCTCATGCCTACGGCCATACCACCCTGAATGCGCCCGATCTCGTCCGATCTCGGAAGCTAAGCAGGGTCGGGCCTGGTTAGTACTTGGATGGGAGACCGCCTGGGAATATCTGGTGCTGTAGGCATTTTGCCACTCGCTGACAGCAAGCTCGGCCCTTGCACATTCACACCTAATCTAACTCGCTCATAGCACTTTTTTAAAAGAAAAAAAATATTCTGCTCTCCTCCTCTCCTCTCCTCTCTTTTTTTTTTTTTTTTAATGTATTTATGAAGAATCCGGCATGGAGTTTACAATATACGTGGCCCTTAACTGTAAACTCGAAAACTGAAAGAAAAAGAAGAAAAGCTTTGCCCTAAGGCAGGACAGAGGACTCCCAGCTAAGACTGGGGAGCTGCTGCTGCTGCTGCTGCTGCTGCTGCTGAGGGGCTGCGCCGGCCCCGGTTCCGGGCCCCCCTCTCTCGGCTGGGAGCGAGCAGGGGGCTGCTGAGGGTGGCAGAGAGCCAGGCGGGTGACATGAAGGGCCCTGGACTACTCGGACCCTCGCCTCACTCGCTCTTCTATACCCACAGAGGGCCGGGGCATGGGCATTATTTGCACACGAGGGGCCTGTTCTTGATTTCAAAACAAAACAAAACAACAATAGGGGACTTGCAGGCAGAGCTTGAGGGTTCAAGAAGTCGCCTCGCCAGAGTTGGGGTGAGCATTAAGCTGCTCAGCCCCCCCCCCCCCCCAACGCACCGCCAGCCGGAAGGGGGGGGGGGGGGGGCTTTGGCACGTAGAGAAGCGGCCCGAGCAGAGTGCCTTCTAGGCGCTTGTTAAATCAAAACGTCAGGCTGCTGGTCTGCTGCTGCTGCTGCTGCTAGTGCCGGCCCCTCAGGAAGGGCGGTCCCAGCCTCAGCAAGCGCGAGAGATGGCCGTGCGCAGGGACTTTGAAAGGGAGGGCAGGTGTTCAAAGGGAAACGTGCAAATGCACTGGAAGGGAGCCTGGTGACGTCACGGGGGCTGCCTCGGCACAAGAGGCCTGAACCGGAGGCCTCTCGTGCCTACGGCCATACCACCCTGAATGCGCCCGATCTCGTCCGATCTCGGAAGCTAAGCAGGGTCGGGCCTGGTTAGTACTTGGATGGGAGACCGCCTGGGAATACCAGGTGCTGTAGGCATTTTGCTTCTCGCTACAGGCACTTCCGTTTTGTTTTTGTTTTTCTACTTTTTTTGCGGGGGCATTTATTCTATTATTTTATCGCAACTTTCTTCAAAAAGAAAACGCCATCAAGTTCACAACACGCAGGGTCCATAACTTTCCATTCGGAAATTGAAAATTCGGCTGCACTTTACACTGGGTCAAAAAAGATGAAACTCTTTGCCCTAAGAGGGGACAGGGGACAGGGGACCCCTCACCACCCCCCAGCTGAGGGTTTTCTTCTGCCGGCGGCTGCAAGCTGCTGCTGGGCTGCTCCGGTCGCAGCAGCGGCATAACGCAGGCCCACGCAGCCCCCGCGGTGCGTGGGGGGCCCCTATCTCCAAGGGGCCCCCTCGGCACTGCACTCCTGGCCAGAGAGCTCCTGATTGAGCCCGGAGGGGGCCCTCTCAGTACCGTGCAGGGAGGCACCCTCACTTTTCATGACGCCAGTGGGTCGCAGCATCGGTTCCTGGTCCCCCTCTTTTGGCCTTTCCCAGCGGCCCGGGAGCAGGAGGAGTGCTGAGGCAGAGAGGCAGGCAACGAGTGCCGTTCAGTACAACCGAGAGGGGAGCGGGGCGCACACGCATGCACACTCACTTATACTCATGCATTCACATGCAGACACTCGCACCCTTCCCCCCCCCCCCCTGTCAGGAGACTCACTCACAAATACACATGCACTCATATATACTAACACGCGCGAACCAAACAGTCAACAAAAAAGCGACACTTACCTGCTGCTGCAGGGCTCGGGGAGCTGCCAGGAGGGTTGGGACTGCTACCTTGGTCAGCCAATGAGGGGAGGCAGCAGTCCCTCACTCGTCACAGAGCAGGATGGGGGACAGAGTCAGCGACAGACACTCGGCCGTTGGCACTTCAGGGCTTAAAAACGAAGCGCCCAGCTACGAGGCTATCCCTGACGCTCTCCCTCGTCACGAGGGGGCCTCCAGGACATTTGCTGAGCTGAGGAGGTCAGGCCCACCGAAGCGGTGACGTCCTCAGCCCAGCAAACTTCAGCTTAGGCAGCCGCGAGCCTGTGCATTTAGCGCATGTCCAGCTCCTGGCTGCCTGGTCTGAACATAAAGAGTGTTTGTCTAGCTGTCCTTTCTTCAGCCTGACATGCAATCTTTTTGTCCAAAAAGGGCGGGCGGGGCCTCACTGCCTTCAAGGAGGGGCGGCTGCTGAAGTCAGGCCGCTTGCAAGGAGGACCCTTCACCCAGGCAGCACTCAGTCCCTCCTCTGAGTCTCTCTTTCTCTATGCACACCGGGGCGGGCCCTGGGCATGGATGGGACTTGCATATCAGGGCTCTGTCCCGGATAAAAAAAGACAAGGAAACTTGCAGCCAGAGCTGCACAGAAAAGAAAGTGTCACCCCAATGTTTCTGCGGGCGAGCCAGAGTTGAAGAGCGGTAGCCTGGCAGGCGCTGCCACATAGAACAGTGGCCTGATAGAGTGCCTTAGAGGCCAGTGCAAAGCAAGGCTAGGCACTTGGGGGCAGTTTTACAAGCCCTTTACGCCTCTTTTACACCGCCGTTGCGACGCGGTGGCGGCGCATAGCCAGCGCCACTCTGTGGGGTATTTACAACGTGACGCATGTGGGAGATGCGTCACGTTGTAAAGCCCTATGCCACATGTAGGCATTCCGGCGCAGGAACGCCTCCCAAAAGTGGCTGAGTGAAATCGACAAGATTTCAGTCAGTCACTTTTAAGGCCATGCTGCGTCAAAACCCTGCGCCTGCTTGAAGCAGGCGTAAGGACTGACGCAGCATTTTAAGGATAGGGCACCCCCGAGCCTTGCTGTAGCTGCTTGGCGCCTGCGACGCAACTCCAGCAATGCGCCACCTTTACGGCAGCAGATGCATCACGCATCTGTCCATTTTTGCCCCATGGTGCGCCGCATTGTGAATGCGGCGCATCCATGACGCACAATAACTGGCGCATCCCTGCTGCTGATAGGCGGGGATGCGCCAGTTATTGTAAATGTGCCCCAAGGTGAAAAGCCCAGGCTGCTGCTTTGCTAGTTCTCCGGCTGGCACCTGAAGGGAGGCCGGAGCCTGTGTGCGATTGGAAAAGAAGCGAGTGCAAGGCTGGAGGAAGAGAGGGCTGTTCTTTGGCTATCTGTAGCAAGCTTGCAAAGGGTTGTTGGAGTGAAGCTTGCAAGGGAGGTGCAGCGCAGCACGTTCCAGAGTGGAGGGGGTTGTCGGCACAAGAGGCCTGAACCGGAGGTCTCTCATGCCTACGGCCATACCACCCTGAATGCGCCCGATCTCGTCCGATCTCGGAAGCTAAGCAGGGTCGGGCCTGGTTAGTACTTGGATGGGAGACCGCCTGGGAATACCAGGTGCTGTAGGCATTTTGCCACTCGCTGACACCAAGCTCGGCCCTTGCACATTCACACCTAATCTAACTCGCTCATAGCACTTTTTTAAAAGAAAAAAAATATTCTGCTCTCCTCCTCTCCTCTCCTCTCTTTTTTTTTTTTTTTTAATGTATTTATGAAGAATCCGGCATGGAGTTTACAATATACGTGGCCCTTAACTGTAAACTCGAAAACTGAAAGAAAAAGAAGAAAAGCTTTGCCCTAAGGCAGGACAGAGGACTCCCAGCTAAGACTGGGGAGCTGCTGCTGCTGCTGCTGCTGCTGCTGCTGAGGGGCTGCGCCGGCCCCGGTTCCGGGCCCCCCTCTCTCGGCTGGGAGCGAGCAGGGGGCTGCTGAGGGTGGCAGAGAGCCAGGCGGGTGACATGAAGGGCCCTGGACTACTCGGACCCTCGCCTCACTCGCTCTTCTATACCCACAGAGGGCCGGGGCATGGGCATTATTTGCACACGAGGGGCCTGTTCTTGATTTCAAAACAAAACAAAACAACAATAGGGGACTTGCAGGCAGAGCTTGAGGGTTCAAGAAGTCGCCTCGCCAGAGTTGGGGTGAGCATTAAGCTGCTCAGCCCCCCCCCCCCCCCAACGCACCGCCAGCCGGAAGGGGGGGGGGGGGGGCTTTGGCACGTAGAGAAGCGGCCCGAGCAGAGTGCCTTCTAGGCGCTTGTTAAATCAAAACGTCAGGCTGCTGGTCTGCTGCTGCTGCTGCTGCTAGTGCCGGCCCCTCAGGAAGGGCGGTCCCAGCCTCAGCAAGCGCGAGAGATGGCCGTGCTTGGCCGTGTGCAGGGACTTTGAAAGGGAGGGCAGGTGTTCAAAGGGAAACGTGCAAATGCACTGGAAGGGAGCCTGGTGACGTCACGGGGGCTGCCTCGGCACAAGAGGCCTGAACCGGAGGCCTCTCGTGCCTACGGCCATACCACCCTGAATGCGCCCGATCTCGTCCGATCTCGGAAGCTAAGCAGGGTCGGGCCTGGTTAGTACTTGGATGGGAGACCGCCTGGGAATACCAGGTGCTGTAGGCATTTTGCTTCTCGCTACAGGCACTTCCGTTTTGTTTTTGTTTTTCTACTTTTTTTGCGGGGGCATTTATTCTATTATTTTATCGCAACTTTCTTCAAAAAGAAAACGCCATCAAGTTCACAACACGCAGGGTCCATAACTTTCCATTCGGAAATTGAAAATTCGGCTGCACTTTACACTGGGTCAAAAAAGATGAAACTCTTTGCCCTAAGAGGGGACAGGGGACAGGGGACCCCTCACCACCCCCCAGCTGAGGGTTTTCTTCTGCCGGCGGCTGCAAGCTGCTGCTGGGCTGCTCCGGTCGCAGCAGCGGCATAACGCAGGCCCACGCAGCCCCCGCGGTGCGTGGGGGGCCCCTATCTCCAAGGGGCCCCCTCGGCACTGCACTCCTGGCCAGAGAGCTCCTGATTGAGCCCGGAGGGGGCCCTCTCAGTACCGTGCAGGGAGGCACCCTCACTTTTCATGACGCCAGTGGGTCGCAGCATCGGTTCCTGGTCCCCCTCTTTTGGCCTTTCCCAGCGGCCCGGGAGCAGGAGGAGTGCTGAGGCAGAGAGGCAGGCAACGAGTGCCGTTCAGTACAACCGAGAGGGGAGCGGGGCGCACACGCATGCACACTCACTTATACTCATGCATTCACATGCAGACACTCGCACCCTTCCCCCCCCCCCCCTGTCAGGAGACTCACTCACAAATACACATGCACTCATATATACTAACACGCGCGAACCAAACAGTCAACAAAAAAGCGACACTTACCTGCTGCTGCAGGGCTCGGGGAGCTGCCAGGAGGGTTGGGACTGCTACCTTGGTCAGCCAATGAGGGGAGGCAGCAGTCCCTCACTCGTCACAGAGCAGGATGGGGGACAGAGTCAGCGACAGACACTCGGCCGTTGGCACTTCAGGGCTTAAAAACGAAGCGCCCAGCTACGAGGCTATCCCTGACGCTCTCCCTCGTCACGAGGGGGCCTCCAGGACATTTGCTGAGCTGAGGAGGTCAGGCCCACCGAAGCGGTGACGTCCTCAGCCCAGCAAACTTCAGCTTAGGCAGCCGCGAGCCTGTGCATTTAGCGCATGTCCAGCTCCTGGCTGCCTGGTCTGAACATAAAGAGTGTTTGTCTAGCTGTCCTTTCTTCAGCCTGACATGCAATCTTTTTGTCCAAAAAGGGCGGGCGGGGCCTCACTGCCTTCAAGGAGGGGCGGCTGCTGAAGTCAGGCCGCTTGCAAGGAGGACCCTTCACCCAGGCAGCACTCAGTCCCTCCTCTGAGTCTCTCTTTCTCTATGCACACCGGGGCGGGCCCTGGGCATGGATGGGACTTGCATATCAGGGCTCTGTCCCGGATAAAAAAAGACAAGGAAACTTGCAGCCAGAGCTGCACAGAAAAGAAAGTGTCACCCCAATGTTTCTGCGGGCGAGCCAGAGTTGAAGAGCGGTAGCCTGGCAGGCGCTGCCACATAGAACAGTGGCCTGATAGAGTGCCTTAGAGGCCAGTGCAAAGCAAGGCTAGGCACTTGGGGGCAGTTTTACAAGCCCTTTACGCCTCTTTTACACCGCCGTTGCGACGCGGTGGCGGCGCATAGCCAGCGCCACTCTGTGGGGTATTTACAACGTGACGCATGTGGGAGATGCGTCACGTTGTAAAGCCCTATGCCACATGTAGGCATTCCGGCGCAGGAACGCCTCCCAAAAGTGGCTGAGTGAAATCGACAAGATTTCAGTCAGTCACTTTTAAGGCCATGCTGCGTCAAAACCCTGCGCCTGCTTGAAGCAGGCGTAAGGACTGACGCAGCATTTTAAGGATAGGGCACCCCCGAGCCTTGCTGTAGCTGCTTGGCGCCTGCGACGCAACTCCAGCAATGCGCCACCTTTACGGCAGCAGATGCATCACGCATCTGTCCATTTTTGCCCCATGGTGCGCCGCATTGTGAATGCGGCGCATCCATGACGCACAATAACTGGCGCATCCCTGCTGCTGATAGGCGGGGATGCGCCAGTTATTGTAAATGTGCCCCAAGGTGAAAAGCCCAGGCTGCTGCTTTGCTAGTTCTCCGGCTGGCACCTGAAGGGAGGCCGGAGCCTGTGTGTGATTGGAAAAGAAGCGAGTGCAAGGCTGGAGGAAGAGAGGGCTGTTCTTTGGCTATCTGTAGCAAGCTTGCAAAGGGTTGTTGGAGTGAAGCTTGCAAGTGAGGTGCAGCGCAGCACGTTCCAGAGTGGAGGGGGTTGTCGGCACAAGAGGCCTGAACCGGAGGTCTCTCATGCCTACGGCCATACCACCCTGAATGCGCCCGATCTCGTCCGATCTCGGAAGCTAAGCAGGGTCGGGCCTGGTTAGTACTTGGATGGGAGACCGCCTGGGAATACCAGGTGCTGTAGGCATTTTGCCACTCGCTGACACCAAGCTCGGCCCTTGCACATTCACACCTAATCTAACTCGCTCATAGCACTTTTTTAAAAGAAAAAAAATATTCTGCTCTCCTCCTCTCCTCTCCTCTCTTTTTTTTTTTTTTTTAATGTATTTATGAAGAATCCGGCATGGAGTTTACAATATACGTGGCCCTTAACTGTAAACTCGAAAACTGAAAGAAAAAGAAGAAAAGCTTTGCCCTAAGGCAGGACAGAGGACTCCCAGCTAAGACTGGGGAGCTGCTGCTGCTGCTGCTGCTGCTGCTGCTGCTGAGGGGCTGCGCCGGCCCCGGTTCCGGGCCCCCCTCTCTCGGCTGGGAGCGAGCAGGGGGCTGCTGAGGGTGGCAGAGAGCCAGGCGGGTGACATGAAGGGCCCTGGACTACTCGGACCCTCGCCTCACTCGCTCTTCTATACCCACAGAGGGCCGGGGCATGGGCATTATTTGCACACGAGGGGCCTGTTCTTGATTTCAAAACAAAACAAAACAACAATAGGGGACTTGCAGGCAGAGCTTGAGGGTTCAAGAAGTCGCCTCGCCAGAGTTGGGGTGAGCATTAAGCTGCTCAGCCCCCCCCCCCCCCCAACGCACCGCCAGCCGGAAGGGGGGGGGGGGGGGGCTTTGGCACGTAGAGAAGCGGCCCGAGCAGAGTGCCTTCTAGGCGCTTGTTAAATCAAAACGTCAGGCTGCTGGTCTGCTGCTGCTGCTGCTGCTAGTGCCGGCCCCTCAGGAAGGGCGGTCCCAGCCTCAGCAAGCGCGAGAGATGGCCGTGCTTGGCCGTGTGCAGGGACTTTGAAAGGGAGGGCAGGTGTTCAAAGGGAAACGTGCAAATGCACTGGAAGGGAGCCTGGTGACGTCACGGGGGCTGCCTCGGCACAAGAGGCCTGAACCGGAGGCCTCTCGTGCCTACGGCCATACCACCCTGAATGCGCCCGATCTCGTCCGATCTCGGAAGCTAAGCAGGGTCGGGCCTGGTTAGTACTTGGATGGGAGACCGCCTGGGAATACCAGGTGCTGTAGGCATTTTGCTTCTCGCTACAGGCACTTCCGTTTTGTTTTTGTTTTTCTACTTTTTTTGCGGGGGCATTTATTCTATTATTTTATCGCAACTTTCTTCAAAAAGAAAACGCCATCAAGTTCACAACACGCAGGGTCCATAACTTTCCATTCGGAAATTGAAAATTCGGCTGCACTTTACACTGGGTCAAAAAAGATGAAACTCTTTGCCCTAAGAGGGGACAGGGGACAGGGGACCCCTCACCACCCCCCAGCTGAGGGTTTTCTTCTGCCGGCGGCTGCAAGCTGCTGCTGGGCTGCTCCGGTCGCAGCAGCGGCATAACGCAGGCCCACGCAGCCCCCGCGGTGCGTGGGGGGCCCCTATCTCCAAGGGGCCCCCTCGGCACTGCACTCCTGGCCAGAGAGCTCCTGATTGAGCCCGGAGGGGGCCCTCTCAGTACCGTGCAGGGAGGCACCCTCACTTTTCATGACGCCAGTGGGTCGCAGCATCGGTTCCTGGTCCCCCTCTTTTGGCCTTTCCCAGCGGCCCGGGAGCAGGAGGAGTGCTGAGGCAGAGAGGCAGGCAACGAGTGCCGTTCAGTACAACCGAGAGGGGAGCGGGGCGCACACGCATGCACACTCACTTATACTCATGCATTCACATGCAGACACTCGCACCCTTCCCCCCCCCCCCCTGTCAGGAGACTCACTCACAAATACACATGCACTCATATATACTAACACGCGCGAACCAAACAGTCAACAAAAAAGCGACACTTACCTGCTGCTGCAGGGCTCGGGGAGCTGCCAGGAGGGTTGGGACTGCTACCTTGGTCAGCCAATGAGGGGAGGCAGCAGTCCCTCACTCGTCACAGAGCAGGATGGGGGACAGAGTCAGCGACAGACACTCGGCCGTTGGCACTTCAGGGCTTAAAAACGAAGCGCCCAGCTACGAGGCTATCCCTGACGCTCTCCCTCGTCACGAGGGGGCCTCCAGGACATTTGCTGAGCTGAGGAGGTCAGGCCCACCGAAGCGGTGACGTCCTCAGCCCAGCAAACTTCAGCTTAGGCAGCCGCGAGCCTGTGCATTTAGCGCATGTCCAGCTCCTGGCTGCCTGGTCTGAACATAAAGAGTGTTTGTCTAGCTGTCCTTTCTTCAGCCTGACATGCAATCTTTTTGTCCAAAAAGGGCGGGCGGGGCCTCACTGCCTTCAAGGAGGGGCGGCTGCTGAAGTCAGGCCGCTTGCAAGGAGGACCCTTCACCCAGGCAGCACTCAGTCCCTCCTCTGAGTCTCTCTTTCTCTATGCACACCGGGGCGGGCCCTGGGCATGGATGGGACTTGCATATCAGGGCTCTGTCCCGGATAAAAAAAGACAAGGAAACTTGCAGCCAGAGCTGCACAGAAAAGAAAGTGTCACCCCAATGTTTCTGCGGGCGAGCCAGAGTTGAAGAGCGGTAGCCTGGCAGGCGCTGCCACATAGAACAGTGGCCTGATAGAGTGCCTTAGAGGCCAGTGCAAAGCAAGGCTAGGCACTTGGGGGCAGTTTTACAAGCCCTTTACGCCTCTTTTACACCGCCGTTGCGACGCGGTGGCGGCGCATAGCCAGCGCCACTCTGTGGGGTATTTACAACGTGACGCATGTGGGAGATGCGTCACGTTGTAAAGCCCTATGCCACATGTAGGCATTCCGGCGCAGGAACGCCTCCCAAAAGTGGCTGAGTGAAATCGACAAGATTTCAGTCAGTCACTTTTAAGGCCATGCTGCGTCAAAACCCTGCGCCTGCTTGAAGCAGGCGTAAGGACTGACGCAGCATTTTAAGGATAGGGCACCCCCGAGCCTTGCTGTAGCTGCTTGGCGCCTGCGACGCAACTCCAGCAATGCGCCACCTTTACGGCAGCAGATGCATCACGCATCTGTCCATTTTTGCCCCATGGTGCGCCGCATTGTGAATGCGGCGCATCCATGACGCACAATAACTGGCGCATCCCTGCTGCTGATAGGCGGGGATGCGCCAGTTATTGTAAATGTGCCCCAAGGTGAAAAGCCCAGGCTGCTGCTTTGCTAGTTCTCCGGCTGGCACCTGAAGGGAGGCCGGAGCCTGTGTGCGATTGGAAAAGAAGCGAGTGCAAGGCTGGAGGAAGAGAGGGCTGTTCTTTGGCTATCTGTAGCAAGCTTGCAAAGGGTTGTTGGAGTGAAGCTTGCAAGGGAGGTGCAGCGCAGCACGTTCCAGAGTGGAGGGGGTTGTCGGCACAAGAGGCCTGAACCGGAGGTCTCTCATGCCTACGGCCATACCACCCTGAATGCGCCCGATCTCGTCCGATCTCGGAAGCTAAGCAGGGTCGGGCCTGGTTAGTACTTGGATGGGAGACCGCCTGGGAATACCAGGTGCTGTAGGCATTTTGCCACTCGCTGACACCAAGCTCGGCCCTTGCACATTCACACCTAATCTAACTCGCTCATAGCACTTTTTTAAAAGAAAAAAAATATTCTGCTCTCCTCCTCTCCTCTCTTTTTTTTTTTTAATGTATTTATGAAGAATCCGGCATGGAGTTTACAATATACGTGGCCCTTAACTGTAAACTTGAAAACTGAAAGAAAAAGAAGAAAAGCTTTGCCCTAAGGCAGGACAGAGGACTCCCAGCTAAGACTGGGGAGCTGCTGCTGCATGCTGCTGCTGCTGCTGCTGAGGGGCTGCGCCGGCCCCGGTTCCGGGCCCCCCTCTCTCGGCTGGGAGCGAGCAGGGGGCTGCTGAGGGTGGCAGAGAGCCAGGCGGGTGACATGAAGGGCCCTGGACTACTCGGACCCTCGCCTCACTCGCTCTTCTATACCCACAGAGGGCCGGGGCATGGGCATTATTTGCACACGAGGGGCCTGTTCTTGATTTCAAAACAAAACAAAACAACAATAGGGGACTTGCAGGCAGAGCTTGAGGGTTCAAGAAGTCGCCTCGCCAGAGTTGGGGTGAGCATTAAGCTGCTCAGCCCCCCCCCCCCCAACGCACCGCCAGCCGGAAGGGGGGGGGGGCTTTGGCACGTAGAGAAGCGGCCCGAGCAGAGTGCCTTCTAGGCGCTTGTTAAATCAAAACGTCAGGCTGCTGGTCTGCTGCTGCTGCTGCTAGTGCCGGCCCCTCAGGAAGGGCGGTCCCACCTCAGCAAGCGCGAGAGATGGCCGTGTGCAGGGACTTTGAAAGGGAGGGCAGGTGTTCAAAGGGAAACGTGCAAATGCACTGGAAGGGAGCCTGGTGACGTCACGGGGGCTGCCTCGGCACAAGAGGCCTGAACCGGAGGCCTCTCGTGCCTACGGCCATACCACCCTGAATGCGCCCGATCTCGTCCGATCTCGGAAGCTAAGCAGGGTCGGGCCTGGTTAGTACTTGGATGGGAGACCGCCTGGGAATACCAGGTGCTGTAGGCATTTTGCTTCTCGCTACAGGCACTTCCGTTTTGTTTTTGTTTTTCTACTTTTTTTGCGGGGGCATTTATTCTATTATTTTATCGCAACTTTCTTCAAAAAGAAAACGCCATCAAGTTCACAACACGCAGGGTCCATAACTTTCCATTCGGAAATTGAAAATTCGGCTGCACTTTACACTGGGTCAAAAAAGATGAAACTCTTTGCCCTAAGAGGGGACAGGGGACAGGGGACCCCTCACCACCCCCCAGCTGAGGGTTTTCTTCTGCCGGCGGCTGCAAGCTGCTGCTGGGCTGCTCCGGTCGCAGCAGCGGCATAACGCAGGCCCACGCAGCCCCCGCGGTGCGTGGGGGGCCCCTATCTCCAAGGGGCCCCCTCGGCACTGCACTCCTGGCCAGAGAGCTCCTGATTGAGCCCGGAGGGGGCCCTCTCAGTACCGTGCAGGGAGGCACCCTCACTTTTCATGACGCCAGTGGGTCGCAGCATCGGTTCCTGGTCCCCCTCTTTTGGCCTTTCCCAGCGGCCCGGGAGCAGGAGGAGTGCTGAGGCAGAGAGGCTGGCAACGAGTGCCGTTCAGTACAACCGAGAGGGGAGCGGGGCGCACACGCATGCACACTCACTTATACTCATGCATTCACATGCAGACACTCGCACCCTTCCCCCCCCCCCTGTCAGGAGACTCACTCACAAATACACATACCCTCATACATACTAACACGCGCGAACCAAACAGTCAACAAAAAAGCGACACTTACCTGCTGCTGCAGGGCTCGGGGAGCTGCCAGGAGGGTTGGGACTGCTACCTTGGTCAGCCAATGAGGGGAGGCAGCAGTCCCTCACTCGTCACAGAGCAGGATGGGGGACAGAGTCAGCGACAGACACTCGGCCGTTGGCACTTCAGGGCTTAAAAACGAAGCGCCCAGCTACGAGGCTATCCATGACGCTCTCCCTCGTCACGAGGGGGCCTCCAGGACATTTGCTGAGCTGAGGAGGTCAGGCCCACCGAAGCGGTGACGTCCTCAGCCCAGCAAACTTCAGCTTAGGCAGCCGCGAGCCTGTGCATTTAGCGCATGTCCAGCTCCTGGCTGCCTGGTCTGAACATAAAGAGCGTTTGTCTAGCTGTCCTTTCTTCAGCCTGACATGCAATCTTTTTGTCCAAAAAGGGCGGGCGGGGCCTCATTGCCTTCAAGGAGGGGCGGCTGCTGAAGTCAGGCCGCTTGCAAGGAGGACCCTTCACCCAGGCAGCACTCAGTCCCTCCTCTGAGTCTCTCTTTCTCTATGCACACCGGGGCGGGCCCTGGGCATGGATGGGACTTGCATATCAGGGCTCTGTCCCGGATAAAAAAAGACAAGGAAACTTGCAGCCAGAGCTGCACAGAAAAGAAAGTGTCACCCCAATGTTTCTGCGGGCGAGCCAGAGTTGAAGAGCGGTAGCCTGGCAGGCGCTGCTACATAGAGCAGTGGCCTGATAGAGTGCCTTAGAGGCCAGTGCAAAGCAAGGCTAGGCACTTGGGGGCAGTTTTACAAGCCCTTTACGCCTCTTTTACACCGCCGTTGCGACGCGGTGGCGGCGCAGAGCCAGCGCCACTCTGTGGGGTATTTACAACGTGACGCATGTGGGAGATGCGTCACGTTGTAAAGCCCTATGCCACATGTAGGCATTCCGGCGCAGGAACGCCTCCCAAAAGTGGCTGAGTGAAATCGACAAGATTTCAGTCAGTCACTTTTAAGGCCATGCTGCGTCAAAACCCTGCGCCTGCTTGAAGCAGGCGTAAGGACTGACGCAGCATTTTAAGGATAGGGCACCCCCGAGCCTTGCTGTAGCTGCTTGGCGCCTGCGACGCAACTCCAGCAATGCGCCACCTTTACGGCAGCAGATGCATCACGCATCTGTCCATTTTTGCCCCATGGTGCGCCGCATTGTGAATGCGGCGCATCCATGACGCACAATAACTGGCGCATCCCTGCTGCTGATAGGCGGGGATGCGCCAGTTATTGTAAATGTGCCCCAAGGTGAAAAGCCCAGGCTGCTGCTTTGCTAGTTCTCCGGCTGGCACCTGAAGGGAGGCCGGAGCCTGTGTGTGATTGGAAAAGAAGCGAGTGCAAGGCTGGAGGAAGAGAGGGCTGTTCTTTGGCTATCTGTAGCAAGCTTGCAAAGGGTTGTTGGAGTGAAGCTTGCAAGTGAGGTGCAGCGCAGCACGTTCCAGAGTGGAGGGGGTTGTCGGCACAAGAGGCCTGAACCGGAGGCCTCTCGTGCCTACGGCCATACCACCCTGAATGCGCCCGATCTCGTCCGATCTCGGAAGCTAAGCAGGGTCGGGCCTGGTTAGTACTTGGATGGGAGACCGCCTGGGAATACCAGGTGCTGTAGGCATTTTGCTTCTCGCTACAGGCACTTCCGTTTTGTTTTTGTTTTTCTACTTTTTTTGCGGGGGCATTTATTCTATTATTTTATCGCAACTTTCTTCAAAAAGAAAACGCCATCAAGTTCACAACACGCAGGGTCCATAACTTTCCATTCGGAAATTGAAAATTCGGCTGCACTTTACACTGGGTCAAAAAAGATGAAACTCTTTGCCCTAAGAGGGGACAGGGGACCCCTCACCACCCCCCAGCTGAGGGTTTTCTTCTGCCGGCGGCTGCAAGCTGCTGCTGGGCTGCTCCGGTCGCAGCAGGGGCATAACGCAGGCCCACGCAGCCCCCGCGGTGCGTGGGGGGCCCCTATCTCCAAGGGGCCCCCTCGGCACTGCACTCCTGGCCAGAGAGCTCCTGATTGAGCCCGGAGGGGGCCCTCTCAGTACCGTGCAGGGAGGCACCCTCACTTTTCATGACGCCAGTGGGTCGCAGCATCGGTTCCTGGTCCCCCTCTTTTGGCCTTTCCCAGCGGCCCGGGAGCAGGAGGAGTGCTGAGGCAGAGAGGCAGGCAACGAGTGCCGTTCAGTACAACCGAGAGGGGAGCGGGGCGCACACGCATGCACACTCACTTATACTCATGCATTCACATGCAGACACTCGCACCCTTCCCCCCCCCCCCCTGTCAGGAGACTCACTCACAAATACACATGCACTCATATATACTAACACGCGCGAACCAAACAGTCAACAAAAAAGCGACACTTACCTGCTGCTGCAGGGCTCGGGGAGCTGCCAGGAGGGTTGGGACTGCTACCTTGGTCAGCCAATGAGGGGAGGCAGCAGTCCCTCACTCGTCACAGAGCAGGATGGGGGACAGAGTCAGCGACAGACACTCGGCCGTTGGCACTTCAGGGCTTAAAAACGAAGCGCCCAGCTACGAGGCTATCCCTGACGCTCTCCCTCGTCACGAGGGGGCCTCCAGGACATTTGCTGAGCTGAGGAGGTCAGGCCCACCGAAGCGGTGACGTCCTCAGCCCAGCAAACTTCAGCTTAGGCAGCCGCGAGCCTGTGCATTTAGCGCATGTCCAGCTCCTGGCTGCCTGGTCTGAACATAAAGAGTGTTTGTCTAGCTGTCCTTTCTTCAGCCTGACATGCAATCTTTTTGTCCAAAAAGGGCGGGCGGGGCCTCACTGCCTTCAAGGAGGGGCGGCTGCTGAAGTCAGGCCGCTTGCAAGGAGGACCCTTCACCCAGGCAGCACTCAGTCCCTCCTCTGAGTCTCTCTTTCTCTATGCACACCGGGGCGGGCCCTGGGCATGGATGGGACTTGCATATCAGGGCTCTGTCCCGGATAAAAAAAGACAAGGAAACTTGCAGCCAGAGCTGCACAGAAAAGAAAGTGTCACCCCAATGTTTCTGCGGGCGAGCCAGAGTTGAAGAGCGGTAGCCTGGCAGGCGCTGCCACATAGAACAGTGGCCTGATAGAGTGCCTTAGAGGCCAGTGCAAAGCAAGGCTAGGCACTTGGGGGCAGTTTTACAAGCCCTTTACGCCTCTTTTACACCGCCGTTGCGACGCGGTGGCGGCGCATAGCCAGCGCCACTCTGTGGGGTATTTACAACGTGACGCATGTGGGAGATGCGTCACGTTGTAAAGCCCTATGCCACATGTAGGCATTCCGGCGCAGGAACGCCTCCCAAAAGTGGCTGAGTGAAATCGACAAGATTTCAGTCAGTCACTTTTAAGGCCATGCTGCGTCAAAACCCTGCGCCTGCTTGAAGCAGGCGTAAGGACTGACGCAGCATTTTAAGGATAGGGCACCCCCGAGCCTTGCTGTAGCTGCTTGGCGCCTGCGACGCAACTCCAGCAATGCGCCACCTTTACGGCAGCAGATGCATCACGCATCTGTCCATTTTTGCCCCATGGTGCGCCGCATTGTGAATGCGGCGCATCCATGACGCACAATAACTGGCGCATCCCTGCTGCTGATAGGCGGGGATGCGCCAGTTATTGTAAATGTGCCCCAAGGTGAAAAGCCCAGGCTGCTGCTTTGCTAGTTCTCCGGCTGGCACCTGAAGGGAGGCCGGAGCCTGTGTGCGATTGGAAAAGAAGCGAGTGCAAGGCTGGAGGAAGAGAGGGCTGTTCTTTGGCTATCTGTAGCAAGCTTGCAAAGGGTTGTTGGAGTGACGCTTGCAAGGGAGGTGCAGCGCAGCACGTTCCAGAGTGGAGGGGGTTGTCGGCACAAGAGGCCTGAACCGGAGGCCTCTCATGCCTACGGCCATACCACCCTGAATGCGCCCGATCTCGTCCGATCTCGGAAGCTAAGCAGGGTCGGGCCTGGTTAGTACTTGGATGGGAGACCGCCTGGGAATACCAGGTGCTGTAGGCATTTTGCCACTCGCTGACACCAAGCTCGGCCCTTGCACATTCACACCTAATCTAACTCGCTCATAGCACTTTTTTAAAAGAAAAAAAATATTCTGCTCTCCTCCTCTCCTCTCTTTTTTTTTTTTAATGTATTTATGAAGAATCCGGCATGGAGTTTACAATATACGTGGCCCTTAACTGTAAACTTGAAAACTGAAAGAAAAAGAAGAAAAGCTTTGCCCTAAGGCAGGACAGAGGACTCCCAGCTAAGACTGGGGAGCTGCTGCTGCATGCTGCTGCTGCTGCTGCTGCTGCGCTGCGCCGGCCCCGGTTCCGGGCCCCCCTCTCTCGGCTGGGAGCGAGCAGGGGGCTGCTGAGGGTGGCAGAGAGCCAGGCGGGTGACATGAAGGGCCCTGGACTACTCGGACCCTCGCCTCACTCGCTCTTCTATACCCACAGAGGGCCGGGGCATGGGCATTATTTGCACACGAGGGGCCTGTTCTTGATTTCAAAACAAAACAAAACAACAATAGGGGACTTGCAGGCAGAGCTTGAGGGTTCAAGAAGTCGCCTCGCCAGAGTTGGGGTGAGCATTAAGCTGCTCAGCCCCCCCCCCCCCAACGCACCGCCAGCCGGAAGGGGGGGGGGGGCTTTGGCACGTAGAGAAGCGGCCCGAGCAGAGTGCCTTCTAGGCGCTTGTTAAATCAAAACGTCAGGCTGCTGGTCTGCTGCTGCTGCTGCTGCTGCTGCTAGTGCCGGCCCCTCAGGAAGGGCGGTCCCAGCCTCAGCAAGCGCGAGAGATGGCCGTGCGCAGGGACTTTGAAAGGGAGGGCAGGTGTTCAAAGGGAAACGTGCAAATGCACTGGAAGGGAGCCTGGTGACGTCACGGGGGCTGCCTCGGCACAAGAGGCCTGAACCGGAGGCCTCTCGTGCCTACGGCCATACCACCCTGAATGCGCCCGATCTCGTCCGATCTCGGAAGCTAAGCAGGGTCGGGCCTGGTTAGTACTTGGATGGGAGACCGCCTGGGAATACCAGGTGCTGTAGGCATTTTGCTTCTCGCTACAGGCACTTCCGTTTTGTTTTTGTTTTTCTACTTTTTTTGCGGGGGCATTTATTCTATTATTTTATCGCAACTTTCTTCAAAAAGAAAACGCCATCAAGTTCACAACACGCAGGGTCCATAACTTTCCATTCGGAAATTGAAAATTCGGCTGCACTTTACACTGGGTCAAAAAAGATGAAACTCTTTGCCCTAAGAGGGGACAGGGGACAGGGGACCCCTCACCACCCCCCAGCTGAGGGTTTTCTTCTGCCGGCGGCTGCAAGCTGCTGCTGGGCTGCTCCGGTCGCAGCAGCGGCATAACGCAGGCCCACGCAGCCCCCGCGGTGCGTGGGGGGCCCCTATCTCCAAGGGGCCCCCTCGGCACTGCACTCCTGGCCAGAGAGCTCCTGATTGAGCCCGGAGGGGGCCCTCTCAGTACCGTGCAGGGAGGCACCCTCACTTTTCATGACGCCAGTGGGTCGCAGCATCGGTTCCTGGTCCCCCTCTTTTGGCCTTTCCCAGCGGCCCGGGAGCAGGAGGAGTGCTGAGGCAGAGAGGCTGGCAACGAGTGCCGTTCAGTACAACCGAGAGGGGAGCGGGGCGCACACGCATGCACACTCACTTATACTCATGCATTCACATGCAGACACTCGCACCCTTCCCCCCCCCCCTGTCAGGAGACTCACTCACAAATACACATACCCTCATACATACTAACACGCGCGAACCAAACAGTCAACAAAAAAGCGACACTTACCTGCTGCTGCAGGGCTCGGGGAGCTGCCAGGAGGGTTGGGACTGCTACCTTGGTCAGCCAATGAGGGGAGGCAGCAGTCCCTCACTCGTCACAGAGCAGGATGGGGGACAGAGTCAGCGACAGACACTCGGCCGTTGGCACTTCAGGGCTTAAAAACGAAGCGCCCAGCTACGAGGCTATCCCTGACGCTCTCCCTCGTCACGAGGGGGCCTCCAGGACATTTGCTGAGCTGAGGAGGTCAGGCCCACCGAAGCGGTGACGTCCTCAGCCCAGCAAACTTCAGCTTAGGCAGCCGCGAGCCTGTGCATTTAGCGCATGTCCAGCTCCTGGCTGCCTGGTCTGAACATAAAGAGCGTTTGTCTAGCTGTCCTTTCTTCAGCCTGACATGCAATCTTTTTGTCCAAAAAGGGCGGGCGGGGCCTCATTGCCTTCAAGGAGGGGCGGCTGCTGAAGTCAGGCCGCTTGCAAGGAGGACCCTTCACCCAGGCAGCACTCAGTCCCTCCTCTGAGTCTCTCTTTCTCTATGCACACCGGGGCGGGCCCTGGGCATGGATGGGACTTGCATATCAGGGCTCTGTCCCGGATAAAAAAAGACAAGGAAACTTGCAGCCAGAGCTGCACAGAAAAGAAAGTGTCACCCCAATGTTTCTGCGGGCGAGCCAGAGTTGAAGAGCGGTAGCCTGGCAGGCGCTGCTACATAGAGCAGTGGCCTGATAGAGTGCCTTAGAGGCCAGTGCAAAGCAAGGCTAGGCACTTGGGGGCAGTTTTACAAGCCCTTTACGCCTCTTTTACACCGCCGTTGCGACGCGGTGGCGGCGCAGAGCCAGCGCCACTCTGTGGGGTATTTACAACGTGACGCATGTGGGAGATGCGTCACGTTGTAAAGCCCTATGCCACATGTAGGCATTCCGGCGCAGGAACGCCTCCCAAAAGTGGCTGAGTGAAATCGACAAGATTTCAGTCAGTCACTTTTAAGGCCATGCTGCGTCAAAACCCTGCGCCTGCTTGAAGCAGGCGTAAGGACTGACGCAGCATTTTAAGGATAGGGCACCCCCGAGCCTTGCTGTAGCTGCTTGGCGCCTGCGACGCAACTCCAGCAATGCGCCACCTTTACGGCAGCAGATGCATCACGCATCTGTCCATTTTTGCCCCATGGTGCGCCGCATTGTGAATGCGGCGCATCCATGACGCACAATAACTGGCGCATCCCTGCTGCTGATAGGCGGGGATGCGCCAGTTATTGTAAATGTGCCCCAAGGTGAAAAGCCCAGGCTGCTGCTTTGCTAGTTCTCCGGCTGGCACCTGAAGGGAGGCCGGAGCCTGTGTGTGATTGGAAAAGAAGCGAGTGCAAGGCTGGAGGAAGAGAGGGCTGTTCTTTGGCTATCTGTAGCAAGCTTGCAAAGGGTTGTTGGAGTGAAGCTTGCAAGTGAGGTGCAGCGCAGCACGTTCCAGAGTGGAGGGGGTTGTCGGCACAAGAGGCCTGAACCGGAGGCCTCTCGTGCCTACGGCCATACCACCCTGAATGCGCCCGATCTCGTCCGATCTCGGAAGCTAAGCAGGGTCGGGCCTGGTTAGTACTTGGATGGGAGACCGCCTGGGAATACCAGGTGCTGTAGGCATTTTGCTTCTCGCTACAGGCACTTCCGTTTTGTTTTTGTTTTTCTACTTTTTTTGCGGGGGCATTTATTCTATTATTTTATCGCAACTTTCTTCAAAAAGAAAACGCCATCAAGTTCACAACACGCAGGGTCCATAACTTTCCATTCGGAAATTGAAAATTCGGCTGCACTTTACACTGGGTCAAAAAAGATGAAACTCTTTGCCCTAAGAGGGGACAGGGGACCCCTCACCACCCCCCAGCTGAGGGTTTTCTTCTGCCGGCGGCTGCAAGCTGCTGCTGGGCTGCTCCGGTCGCAGCAGGGGCATAACGCAGGCCCACGCAGCCCCCGCGGTGCGTGGAGGGCCCCTATCTCCAAGGGGCCCCCTCGGCACTGCACTCCTGGCCAGAGAGCTCCTGATTGAGCCCGGAGGGGGCCCTCTCAGTACCGTGCAGGGAGGCACCCTCACTTTTCATGACGCCAGTGGGTCGCAGCATCGGTTCCTGGTCCCCCTCTTTTGGCCTTTCCCAGCGGCCCGGGAGCAGGAGGAGTGCTGAGGCAGAGAGGCAGGCAACGAGTGCCGTTCAGTACAACCGAGAGGGGAGCGGGGCGCACACGCATGCACACTCACTTATACTCATGCATTCACATGCAGACACTCGCACCCTTCCCCCCCCCCCCCCTGTCAGGAGACTCACTCACAAATACACATGCACTCATATATACTAACACGCGCGAACCAAACAGTCAACAAAAAAGCGACACTTACCTGCTGCTGCAGGGCTCGGGGAGCTGCCAGGAGGGTTGGGACTGCTACCTTGGTCAGCCAATGAGGGGAGGCAGCAGTCCCTCACTCGTCACAGAGCAGGATGGGGGACAGAGTCAGCGACAGACACTCGGCCGTTGGCACTTCAGGGCTTAAAAACGAAGCGCCCAGCTACGAGGCTATCCCTGACGCTCTCCCTCGTCACGAGGGGGCCTCCAGGACATTTGCTGAGCTGAGGAGGTCAGGCCCACCGAAGCGGTGACGTCCTCAGCCCAGCAAACTTCAGCTTAGGCAGCCGCGAGCCTGTGCATTTAGCGCATGTCCAGCTCCTGGCTGCCTGGTCTGAACATAAAGAGTGTTTGTCTAGCTGTCCTTTCTTCAGCCTGACATGCAATCTTTTTGTCCAAAAAGGGCGGGCGGGGCCTCACTGCCTTCAAGGAGGGGCGGCTGCTGAAGTCAGGCCGCTTGCAAGGAGGACCCTTCACCCAGGCAGCACTCAGTCCCTCCTCTGAGTCTCTCTTTCTCTATGCACACCGGGGCGGGCCCTGGGCATGGATGGGACTTGCATATCAGGGCTCTGTCCCGGATAAAAAAAGACAAGGAAACTTGCAGCCAGAGCTGCACAGAAAAGAAAGTGTCACCCCAATGTTTCTGCGGGCGAGCCAGAGTTGAAGAGCGGTAGCCTGGCAGGCGCTGCCACATAGAACAGTGGCCTGATAGAGTGCCTTAGAGGCCAGTGCAAAGCAAGGCTAGGCACTTGGGGGCAGTTTTACAAGCCCTTTACGCCTCTTTTACACCGCCGTTGCGACGCGGTGGCGGCGCATAGCCAGCGCCACTCTGTGGGGTATTTACAACGTGACGCATGTGGGAGATGCGTCACGTTGTAAAGCCCTATGCCACATGTAGGCATTCCGGCGCAGGAACGCCTCCCAAAAGTGGCTGAGTGAAATCGACAAGATTTCAGTCAGTCACTTTTAAGGCCATGCTGCGTCAAAACCCTGCGCCTGCTTGAAGCAGGCGTAAGGACTGACGCAGCATTTTAAGGATAGGGCACCCCCGAGCCTTGCTGTAGCTGCTTGGCGCCTGCGACGCAACTCCAGCAATGCGCCACCTTTACGGCAGCAGATGCATCACGCATCTGTCCATTTTTGCCCCATGGTGCGCCGCATTGTGAATGCGGCGCATCCATGACGCACAATAACTGGCGCATCCCTGCTGCTGATAGGCGGGGATGCGCCAGTTATTGTAAATGTGCCCCAAGGTGAAAAGCCCAGGCTGCTGCTTTGCTAGTTCTCCGGCTGGCACCTGAAGGGAGGCCGGAGCCTGTGTGCGATTGGAAAAGAAGCGAGTGCAAGGCTGGAGGAAGAGAGGGCTGTTCTTTGGCTATCTGTAGCAAGCTTGCAAAGGGTTGTTGGAGTGACGCTTGCAAGGGAGGTGCAGCGCAGCACGTTCCAGAGTGGAGGGGGTTGTCGGCACAAGAGGCCTGAACCGGAGGCCTCTCATGCCTACGGCCATACCACCCTGAATGCGCCCGATCTCGTCCGATCTCGGAAGCTAAGCAGGGTCGGGCCTGGTTAGTACTTGGATGGGAGACCGCCTGGGAATACCAGGTGCTGTAGGCATTTTGCCACTCGCTGACACCAAGCTCGGCCCTTGCACATTCACACCTAATCTAACTCGCTCATAGCACTTTTTTAAAAGAAAAAAAATATTCTGCTCTCCTCCTCTCCTCTCTTTTTTTTTTTTAATGTATTTATGAAGAATCCGGCATGGAGTTTACAATATACGTGGCCCTTAACTGTAAACTTGAAAACTGAAAGAAAAAGAAGAAAAGCTTTGCCCTAAGGCAGGACAGAGGACTCCCAGCTAAGACTGGGGAGCTGCTGCTGCATGCTGCTGCTGCTGCTGCTGAGGGGCTGCGCCGGCCCCGGTTCCGGGCCCCCCTCTCTCGGCTGGGAGCGAGCAGGGGGCTGCTGAGGGTGGCAGAGAGCCAGGCGGGTGACATGAAGGGCCCTGGACTACTCGGACCCTCGCCTCACTCGCTCTTCTATACCCACAGAGGGCCGGGGCATGGGCATTATTTGCACACGAGGGGCCTGTTCTTGATTTCAAAACAAAACAAAACAACAATAGGGGACTTGCAGGCAGAGCTTGAGGGTTCAAGAAGTCGCCTCGCCAGAGTTGGGGTGAGCATTAAGCTGCTCAGCCCCCCCCCCCCCAACGCACCGCCAGCCGGAAGGGGGGGGGGGGGCTTTGGCACGTAGAGAAGCGGCCCGAGCAGAGTGCCTTCTAGGCGCTTGTTAAATCAAAACGTCAGGCTGCTGGTCTGCTGCTGCTGCTGCTGCTGCTGCTGCTAGTGCCGGCCCCTCAGGAAGGGCGGTCCCAGCCTCAGCAAGCGCGAGAGATGGCCGTGCGCAGGGACTTTGAAAGGGAGGGCAGGTGTTCAAAGGGAAACGTGCAAATGCACTGGAAGGGAGCCTGGTGACGTCACGGGGGCTGCCTCGGCACAAGAGGCCTGAACCGGAGGCCTCTCGTGCCTACGGCCATACCACCCTGAATGCGCCCGATCTCGTCCGATCTCGGAAGCTAAGCAGGGTCGGGCCTGGTTAGTACTTGGATGGGAGACCGCCTGGGAATACCAGGTGCTGTAGGCATTTTGCTTCTCGCTACAGGCACTTCCGTTTTGTTTTTGTTTTTCTACTTTTTTTGCGGGGGCATTTATTCTATTATTTTATCGCAACTTTCTTCAAAAAGAAAACGCCATCAAGTTCACAACACGCAGGGTCCATAACTTTCCATTCGGAAATTGAAAATTCGGCTGCACTTTACACTGGGTCAAAAAAGATGAAACTCTTTGCCCTAAGAGGGGACAGGGGACAGGGGACCCCTCACCACCCCCCAGCTGAGGGTTTTCTTCTGCCGGCGGCTGCAAGCTGCTGCTGGGCTGCTCCGGTCGCAGCAGCGGCATAACGCAGGCCCACGCAGCCCCCGCGGTGCGTGGGGGGCCCCTATCTCCAAGGGGCCCCCTCGGCACTGCACTCCTGGCCAGAGAGCTCCTGATTGAGCCCGGAGGGGGCCCTCTCAGTACCGTGCAGGGAGGCACCCTCACTTTTCATGACGCCAGTGGGTCGCAGCATCGGTTCCTGGTCCCCCTCTTTTGGCCTTTCCCAGCGGCCCGGGAGCAGGAGGAGTGCTGAGGCAGAGAGGCTGGCAACGAGTGCCGTTCAGTACAACCGAGAGGGGAGCGGGGCGCACACGCATGCACACTCACTTATACTCATGCATTCACATGCAGACACTCGCACCCTTCCCCCCCCCCCTGTCAGGAGACTCACTCACAAATACACATACCCTCATACATACTAACACGCGCGAACCAAACAGTCAACAAAAAAGCGACACTTACCTGCTGCTGCAGGGCTCGGGGAGCTGCCAGGAGGGTTGGGACTGCTACCTTGGTCAGCCAATGAGGGGAGGCAGCAGTCCCTCACTCGTCACAGAGCAGGATGGGGGACAGAGTCAGCGACAGACACTCGGCCGTTGGCACTTCAGGGCTTAAAAACGAAGCGCCCAGCTACGAGGCTATCCCTGACGCTCTCCCTCGTCACGAGGGGGCCTCCAGGACATTTGCTGAGCTGAGGAGGTCAGGCCCACCGAAGCGGTGACGTCCTCAGCCCAGCAAACTTCAGCTTAGGCAGCCGCGAGCCTGTGCATTTAGCGCATGTCCAGCTCCTGGCTGCCTGGTCTGAACATAAAGAGCGTTTGTCTAGCTGTCCTTTCTTCAGCCTGACATGCAATCTTTTTGTCCAAAAAGGGCGGGCGGGGCCTCATTGCCTTCAAGGAGGGGCGGCTGCTGAAGTCAGGCCGCTTGCAAGGAGGACCCTTCACCCAGGCAGCACTCAGTCCCTCCTCTGAGTCTCTCTTTCTCTATGCACACCGGGGCGGGCCCTGGGCATGGATGGGACTTGCATATCAGGGCTCTGTCCCGGATAAAAAAAGACAAGGAAACTTGCAGCCAGAGCTGCACAGAAAAGAAAGTGTCACCCCAATGTTTCTGCGGGCGAGCCAGAGTTGAAGAGCGGTAGCCTGGCAGGCGCTGCTACATAGAGCAGTGGCCTGATAGAGTGCCTTAGAGGCCAGTGCAAAGCAAGGCTAGGCACTTGGGGGCAGTTTTACAAGCCCTTTACGCCTCTTTTACACCGCCGTTGCGACGCGGTGGCGGCGCAGAGCCAGCGCCACTCTGTGGGGTATTTACAACGTGACGCATGTGGGAGATGCGTCACGTTGTAAAGCCCTATGCCACATGTAGGCATTCCGGCGCAGGAACGCCTCCCAAAAGTGGCTGAGTGAAATCGACAAGATTTCAGTCAGTCACTTTTAAGGCCATGCTGCGTCAAAACCCTGCGCCTGCTTGAAGCAGGCGTAAGGACTGACGCAGCATTTTAAGGATAGGGCACCCCCGAGCCTTGCTGTAGCTGCTTGGCGCCTGCGACGCAACTCCAGCAATGCGCCACCTTTACGGCAGCAGATGCATCACGCATCTGTCCATTTTTGCCCCATGGTGCGCCGCATTGTGAATGCGGCGCATCCATGACGCACAATAACTGGCGCATCCCTGCTGCTGATAGGCGGGGATGCGCCAGTTATTGTAAATGTGCCCCAAGGTGAAAAGCCCAGGCTGCTGCTTTGCTAGTTCTCCGGCTGGCACCTGAAGGGAGGCCGGAGCCTGTGTGTGATTGGAAAAGAAGCGAGTGCAAGGCTGGAGGAAGAGAGGGCTGTTCTTTGGCTATCTGTAGCAAGCTTGCAAAGGGTTGTTGGAGTGAAGCTTGCAAGTGAGGTGCAGCGCAGCACGTTCCAGAGTGGAGGGGGTTGTCGGCACAAGAGGCCTGAACCGGAGGCCTCTCGTGCCTACGGCCATACCACCCTGAATGCGCCCGATCTCGTCCGATCTCGGAAGCTAAGCAGGGTCGGGCCTGGTTAGTACTTGGATGGGAGACCGCCTGGGAATACCAGGTGCTGTAGGCATTTTGCTTCTCGCTACAGGCACTTCCGTTTTGTTTTTGTTTTTCTACTTTTTTTGCGGGGGCATTTATTCTATTATTTTATCGCAACTTTCTTCAAAAAGAAAACGCCATCAAGTTCACAACACGCAGGGTCCATAACTTTCCATTCGGAAATTGAAAATTCGGCTGCACTTTACACTGGGTCAAAAAAGATGAAACTCTTTGCCCTAAGAGGGGACAGGGGACCCCTCACCACCCCCCAGCTGAGGGTTTTCTTCTGCCGGCGGCTGCAAGCTGCTGCTGGGCTGCTCCGGTCGCAGCAGGGGCATAACGCAGGCCCACGCAGCCCCCGCGGTGCGTGGAGGGCCCCTATCTCCAAGGGGCCCCCTCGGCACTGCACTCCTGGCCAGAGAGCTCCTGATTGAGCCCGGAGGGGGCCCTCTCAGTACCGTGCAGGGAGGCACCCTCACTTTTCATGACGCCAGTGGGTCGCAGCATCGGTTCCTGGTCCCCCTCTTTTGGCCTTTCCCAGCGGCCCGGGAGCAGGAGGAGTGCTGAGGCAGAGAGGCAGGCAACGAGTGCCGTTCAGTACAACCGAGAGGGGAGCGGGGCGCACACGCATGCACACTCACTTATACTCATGCATTCACATGCAGACACTCGCACCCTTCCCCCCCCCCCCCCTGTCAGGAGACTCACTCACAAATACACATGCACTCATATATACTAACACGCGCGAACCAAACAGTCAACAAAAAAGCGACACTTACCTGCTGCTGCAGGGCTCGGGGAGCTGCCAGGAGGGTTGGGACTGCTACCTTGGTCAGCCAATGAGGGGAGGCAGCAGTCCCTCACTCGTCACAGAGCAGGATGGGGGACAGAGTCAGCGACAGACACTCGGCCGTTGGCACTTCAGGGCTTAAAAACGAAGCGCCCAGCTACGAGGCTATCCCTGACGCTCTCCCTCGTCACGAGGGGGCCTCCAGGACATTTGCTGAGCTGAGGAGGTCAGGCCCACCGAAGCGGTGACGTCCTCAGCCCAGCAAACTTCAGCTTAGGCAGCCGCGAGCCTGTGCATTTAGCGCATGTCCAGCTCCTGGCTGCCTGGTCTGAACATAAAGAGTGTTTGTCTAGCTGTCCTTTCTTCAGCCTGACATGCAATCTTTTTGTCCAAAAAGGGCGGGCGGGGCCTCACTGCCTTCAAGGAGGGGCGGCTGCTGAAGTCAGGCCGCTTGCAAGGAGGACCCTTCACCCAGGCAGCACTCAGTCCCTCCTCTGAGTCTCTCTTTCTCTATGCACACCGGGGCGGGCCCTGGGCATGGATGGGACTTGCATATCAGGGCTCTGTCCCGGATAAAAAAAGACAAGGAAACTTGCAGCCAGAGCTGCACAGAAAAGAAAGTGTCACCCCAATGTTTCTGCGGGCGAGCCAGAGTTGAAGAGCGGTAGCCTGGCAGGCGCTGCCACATAGAACAGTGGCCTGATAGAGTGCCTTAGAGGCCAGTGCAAAGCAAGGCTAGGCACTTGGGGGCAGTTTTACAAGCCCTTTACGCCTCTTTTACACCGCCGTTGCGACGCGGTGGCGGCGCATAGCCAGCGCCACTCTGTGGGGTATTTACAACGTGACGCATGTGGGAGATGCGTCACGTTGTAAAGCCCTATGCCACATGTAGGCATTCCGGCGCAGGAACGCCTCCCAAAAGTGGCTGAGTGAAATCGACAAGATTTCAGTCAGTCACTTTTAAGGCCATGCTGCGTCAAAACCCTGCGCCTGCTTGAAGCAGGCGTAAGGACTGACGCAGCATTTTAAGGATAGGGCACCCCCGAGCCTTGCTGTAGCTGCTTGGCGCCTGCGACGCAACTCCAGCAATGCGCCACCTTTACGGCAGCAGATGCATCACGCATCTGTCCATTTTTGCCCCATGGTGCGCCGCATTGTGAATGCGGCGCATCCATGACGCACAATAACTGGCGCATCCCTGCTGCTGATAGGCGGGGATGCGCCAGTTATTGTAAATGTGCCCCAAGGTGAAAAGCCCAGGCTGCTGCTTTGCTAGTTCTCCGGCTGGCACCTGAAGGGAGGCCGGAGCCTGTGTGCGATTGGAAAAGAAGCGAGTGCAAGGCTGGAGGAAGAGAGGGCTGTTCTTTGGCTATCTGTAGCAAGCTTGCAAAGGGTTGTTGGAGTGACGCTTGCAAGGGAGGTGCAGCGCAGCACGTTCCAGAGTGGAGGGGGTTGTCGGCACAAGAGGCCTGAACCGGAGGCCTCTCATGCCTACGGCCATACCACCCTGAATGCGCCCGATCTCGTCCGATCTCGGAAGCTAAGCAGGGTCGGGCCTGGTTAGTACTTGGATGGGAGACCGCCTGGGAATACCAGGTGCTGTAGGCATTTTGCCACTCGCTGACACCAAGCTCGGCCCTTGCACATTCACACCTAATCTAACTCGCTCATAGCACTTTTTTAAAAGAAAAAAAATATTCTGCTCTCCTCCTCTCCTCTCTTTTTTTTTTTTAATGTATTTATGAAGAATCCGGCATGGAGTTTACAATATACGTGGCCCTTAACTGTAAACTTGAAAACTGAAAGAAAAAGAAGAAAAGCTTTGCCCTAAGGCAGGACAGAGGACTCCCAGCTAAGACTGGGGAGCTGCTGCTGCATGCTGCTGCTGCTGCTGCTGAGGGGCTGCGCCGGCCCCGGTTCCGGGCCCCCCTCTCTCGGCTGGGAGCGAGCAGGGGGCTGCTGAGGGTGGCAGAGAGCCAGGCGGGTGACATGAAGGGCCCTGGACTACTCGGACCCTCGCCTCACTCGCTCTTCTATACCCACAGAGGGCCGGGGCATGGGCATTATTTGCACACGAGGGGCCTGTTCTTGATTTCAAAACAAAACAAAACAACAATAGGGGACTTGCAGGCAGAGCTTGAGGGTTCAAGAAGTCGCCTCGCCAGAGTTGGGGTGAGCATTAAGCTGCTCAGCCCCCCCCCCCCCTAAGCACCGCCAGCCGGAAGGGGGGGGGGGGGGCTTTGGCACGTAGAGAAGCGGCCCGAGCAGAGTGCCTTCTAGGCGCTTGTTAAATCAAAACGTCAGGCTGCTGGTCTGCTGCTGCTGCTGCTGCTGCTGCTAGTGCCGGCCCCTCAGGAAGGGCGGTCCCAGCCTCAGCAAGCGCGAGAGATGGCCGTGCGCAGGGACTTTGAAAGGGAGGGCAGGTGTTCAAAGGGAAACGTGCAAATGCACTGGAAGGGAGCCTGGTGACGTCACGGGGGCTGCCTCGGCACAAGAGGCCTGAACCGGAGGCCTCTCGTGCCTACGGCCATACCACCCTGAATGCGCCCGATCTCGTCCGATCTCGGAAGCTAAGCAGGGTCGGGCCTGGTTAGTACTTGGATGGGAGACCGCCTGGGAATACCAGGTGCTGTAGGCATTTTGCTTCTCGCTACAGGCACTTCCGTTTTGTTTTTGTTTTTCTACTTTTTTTGCGGGGGCATTTATTCTATTATTTTATCGCAACTTTCTTCAAAAAGAAAACGCCATCAAGTTCACAACACGCAGGGTCCATAACTTTCCATTCGGAAATTGAAAATTCGGCTGCACTTTACACTGGGTCAAAAAAGATGAAACTCTTTGCCCTAAGAGGGGACAGGGGACAGGGGACCCCTCACCACCCCCCAGCTGAGGGTTTTCTTCTGCCGGCGGCTGCAAGCTGCTGCTGGGCTGCTCCGGTCGCAGCAGCGGCATAACGCAGGCCCACGCAGCCCCCGCGGTGCGTGGGGGGCCCCTATCTCCAAGGGGCCCCCTCGGCACTGCACTCCTGGCCAGAGAGCTCCTGATTGAGCCCGGAGGGGGCCCTCTCAGTACCGTGCAGGGAGGCACCCTCACTTTTCATGACGCCAGTGGGTCGCAGCATCGGTTCCTGGTCCCCCTCTTTTGGCCTTTCCCAGCGGCCCGGGAGCAGGAGGAGTGCTGAGGCAGAGAGGCTGGCAACGAGTGCCGTTCAGTACAACCGAGAGGGGAGCGGGGCGCACACGCATGCACACTCACTTATACTCATGCATTCACATGCAGACACTCGCACCCTTCCCCCCCCCCCTGTCAGGAGACTCACTCACAAATACACATACCCTCATACATACTAACACGCGCGAACCAAACAGTCAACAAAAAAGCGACACTTACCTGCTGCTGCAGGGCTCGGGGAGCTGCCAGGAGGGTTGGGACTGCTACCTTGGTCAGCCAATGAGGGGAGGCAGCAGTCCCTCACTCGTCACAGAGCAGGATGGGGGACAGAGTCAGCGACAGACACTCGGCCGTTGGCACTTCAGGGCTTAAAAACGAAGCGCCCAGCTACGAGGCTATCCCTGACGCTCTCCCTCGTCACGAGGGGGCCTCCAGGACATTTGCTGAGCTGAGGAGGTCAGGCCCACCGAAGCGGTGACGTCCTCAGCCCAGCAAACTTCAGCTTAGGCAGCCGCGAGCCTGTGCATTTAGCGCATGTCCAGCTCCTGGCTGCCTGGTCTGAACATAAAGAGCGTTTGTCTAGCTGTCCTTTCTTCAGCCTGACATGCAATCTTTTTGTCCAAAAAGGGCGGGCGGGGCCTCATTGCCTTCAAGGAGGGGCGGCTGCTGAAGTCAGGCCGCTTGCAAGGAGGACCCTTCACCCAGGCAGCACTCAGTCCCTCCTCTGAGTCTCTCTTTCTCTATGCACACCGGGGCGGGCCCTGGGCATGGATGGGACTTGCATATCAGGGCTCTGTCCCGGATAAAAAAAGACAAGGAAACTTGCAGCCAGAGCTGCACAGAAAAGAAAGTGTCACCCCAATGTTTCTGCGGGCGAGCCAGAGTTGAAGAGCGGTAGCCTGGCAGGCGCTGCTACATAGAGCAGTGGCCTGATAGAGTGCCTTAGAGGCCAGTGCAAAGCAAGGCTAGGCACTTGGGGGCAGTTTTACAAGCCCTTTACGCCTCTTTTACACCGCCGTTGCGACGCGGTGGCGGCGCAGAGCCAGCGCCACTCTGTGGGGTATTTACAACGTGACGCATGTGGGAGATGCGTCACGTTGTAAAGCCCTATGCCACATGTAGGCATTCCGGCGCAGGAACGCCTCCCAAAAGTGGCTGAGTGAAATCGACAAGATTTCAGTCAGTCACTTTTAAGGCCATGCTGCGTCAAAACCCTGCGCCTGCTTGAAGCAGGCGTAAGGACTGACGCAGCATTTTAAGGATAGGGCACCCCCGAGCCTTGCTGTAGCTGCTTGGCGCCTGCGACGCAACTCCAGCAATGCGCCACCTTTACGGCAGCAGATGCATCACGCATCTGTCCATTTTTGCCCCATGGTGCGCCGCATTGTGAATGCGGCGCATCCATGACGCACAATAACTGGCGCATCCCTGCTGCTGATAGGCGGGGATGCGCCAGTTATTGTAAATGTGCCCCAAGGTGAAAAGCCCAGGCTGCTGCTTTGCTAGTTCTCCGGCTGGCACCTGAAGGGAGGCCGGAGCCTGTGTGTGATTGGAAAAGAAGCGAGTGCAAGGCTGGAGGAAGAGAGGGCTGTTCTTTGGCTATCTGTAGCAAGCTTGCAAAGGGTTGTTGGAGTGAAGCTTGCAAGTGAGGTGCAGCGCAGCACGTTCCAGAGTGGAGGGGGTTGTCGGCACAAGAGGCCTGAACCGGAGGCCTCTCGTGCCTACGGCCATACCACCCTGAATGCGCCCGATCTCGTCCGATCTCGGAAGCTAAGCAGGGTCGGGCCTGGTTAGTACTTGGATGGGAGACCGCCTGGGAATACCAGGTGCTGTAGGCATTTTGCTTCTCGCTACAGGCACTTCCGTTTTGTTTTTGTTTTTCTACTTTTTTTGCGGGGGCATTTATTCTATTATTTTATCGCAACTTTCTTCAAAAAGAAAACGCCATCAAGTTCACAACACGCAGGGTCCATAACTTTCCATTCGGAAATTGAAAATTCGGCTGCACTTTACACTGGGTCAAAAAAGATGAAACTCTTTGCCCTAAGAGGGGACAGGGGACCCCTCACCACCCCCCAGCTGAGGGTTTTCTTCTGCCGGCGGCTGCAAGCTGCTGCTGGGCTGCTCCGGTCGCAGCAGGGGCATAACGCAGGCCCACGCAGCCCCCGCGGTGCGTGGAGGGCCCCTATCTCCAAGGGGCCCCCTCGGCACTGCACTCCTGGCCAGAGAGCTCCTGATTGAGCCCGGAGGGGGCCCTCTCAGTACCGTGCAGGGAGGCACCCTCACTTTTCATGACGCCAGTGGGTCGCAGCATCGGTTCCTGGTCCCCCTCTTTTGGCCTTTCCCAGCGGCCCGGGAGCAGGAGGAGTGCTGAGGCAGAGAGGCAGGCAACGAGTGCCGTTCAGTACAACCGAGAGGGGAGCGGGGCGCACACGCATGCACACTCACTTATACTCATGCATTCACATGCAGACACTCGCACCCTTCCCCCCCCCCCCCCTGTCAGGAGACTCACTCACAAATACACATGCACTCATATATACTAACACGCGCGAACCAAACAGTCAACAAAAAAGCGACACTTACCTGCTGCTGCAGGGCTCGGGGAGCTGCCAGGAGGGTTGGGACTGCTACCTTGGTCAGCCAATGAGGGGAGGCAGCAGTCCCTCACTCGTCACAGAGCAGGATGGGGGACAGAGTCAGCGACAGACACTCGGCCGTTGGCACTTCAGGGCTTAAAAACGAAGCGCCCAGCTACGAGGCTATCCCTGACGCTCTCCCTCGTCACGAGGGGGCCTCCAGGACATTTGCTGAGCTGAGGAGGTCAGGCCCACCGAAGCGGTGACGTCCTCAGCCCAGCAAACTTCAGCTTAGGCAGCCGCGAGCCTGTGCATTTAGCGCATGTCCAGCTCCTGGCTGCCTGGTCTGAACATAAAGAGTGTTTGTCTAGCTGTCCTTTCTTCAGCCTGACATGCAATCTTTTTGTCCAAAAAGGGCGGGCGGGGCCTCACTGCCTTCAAGGAGGGGCGGCTGCTGAAGTCAGGCCGCTTGCAAGGAGGACCCTTCACCCAGGCAGCACTCAGTCCCTCCTCTGAGTCTCTCTTTCTCTATGCACACCGGGGCGGGCCCTGGGCATGGATGGGACTTGCATATCAGGGCTCTGTCCCGGATAAAAAAAGACAAGGAAACTTGCAGCCAGAGCTGCACAGAAAAGAAAGTGTCACCCCAATGTTTCTGCGGGCGAGCCAGAGTTGAAGAGCGGTAGCCTGGCAGGCGCTGCCACATAGAACAGTGGCCTGATAGAGTGCCTTAGAGGCCAGTGCAAAGCAAGGCTAGGCACTTGGGGGCAGTTTTACAAGCCCTTTACGCCTCTTTTACACCGCCGTTGCGACGCGGTGGCGGCGCATAGCCAGCGCCACTCTGTGGGGTATTTACAACGTGACGCATGTGGGAGATGCGTCACGTTGTAAAGCCCTATGCCACATGTAGGCATTCCGGCGCAGGAACGCCTCCCAAAAGTGGCTGAGTGAAATCGACAAGATTTCAGTCAGTCACTTTTAAGGCCATGCTGCGTCAAAACCCTGCGCCTGCTTGAAGCAGGCGTAAGGACTGACGCAGCATTTTAAGGATAGGGCACCCCCGAGCCTTGCTGTAGCTGCTTGGCGCCTGCGACGCAACTCCAGCAATGCGCCACCTTTACGGCAGCAGATGCATCACGCATCTGTCCATTTTTGCCCCATGGTGCGCCGCATTGTGAATGCGGCGCATCCATGACGCACAATAACTGGCGCATCCCTGCTGCTGATAGGCGGGGATGCGCCAGTTATTGTAAATGTGCCCCAAGGTGAAAAGCCCAGGCTGCTGCTTTGCTAGTTCTCCGGCTGGCACCTGAAGGGAGGCCGGAGCCTGTGTGCGATTGGAAAAGAAGCGAGTGCAAGGCTGGAGGAAGAGAGGGCTGTTCTTTGGCTATCTGTAGCAAGCTTGCAAAGGGTTGTTGGAGTGACGCTTGCAAGGGAGGTGCAGCGCAGCACGTTCCAGAGTGGAGGGGGTTGTCGGCACAAGAGGCCTGAACCGGAGGCCTCTCATGCCTACGGCCATACCACCCTGAATGCGCCCGATCTCGTCCGATCTCGGAAGCTAAGCAGGGTCGGGCCTGGTTAGTACTTGGATGGGAGACCGCCTGGGAATACCAGGTGCTGTAGGCATTTTGCCACTCGCTGACACCAAGCTCGGCCCTTGCACATTCACACCTAATCTAACTCGCTCATAGCACTTTTTTAAAAGAAAAAAAATATTCTGCTCTCCTCCTCTCCTCTCTTTTTTTTTTTTAATGTATTTATGAAGAATCCGGCATGGAGTTTACAATATACGTGGCCCTTAACTGTAAACTTGAAAACTGAAAGAAAAAGAAGAAAAGCTTTGCCCTAAGGCAGGACAGAGGACTCCCAGCTAAGACTGGGGAGCTGCTGCTGCATGCTGCTGCTGCTGCTGCTGAGGGGCTGCGCCGGCCCCGGTTCCGGGCCCCCCTCTCTCGGCTGGGAGCGAGCAGGGGGCTGCTGAGGGTGGCAGAGAGCCAGGCGGGTGACATGAAGGGCCCTGGACTACTCGGACCCTCGCCTCACTCGCTCTTCTATACCCACAGAGGGCCGGGGCATGGGCATTATTTGCACACGAGGGGCCTGTTCTTGATTTCAAAACAAAACAAAACAACAATAGGGGACTTGCAGGCAGAGCTTGAGGGTTCAAGAAGTCGCCTCGCCAGAGTTGGGGTGAGCATTAAGCTGCTCAGCCCCCCCCCCCCCAACGCACCGCCAGCCGGAAGGGGGGGGGGGGGCTTTGGCACGTAGAGAAGCGGCCCGAGCAGAGTGCCTTCTAGGCGCTTGTTAAATCAAAACGTCAGGCTGCTGGTCTGCTGCTGCTGCTGCTGCTGCTGCTGCTAGTGCCGGCCCCTCAGGAAGGGCGGTCCCAGCCTCAGCAAGCGCGAGAGATGGCCGTGCGCAGGGACTTTGAAAGGGAGGGCAGGTGTTCAAAGGGAAACGTGCAAATGCACTGGAAGGGAGCCTGGTGACGTCACGGGGGCTGCCTCGGCACAAGAGGCCTGAACCGGAGGCCTCTCGTGCCTACGGCCATACCACCCTGAATGCGCCCGATCTCGTCCGATCTCGGAAGCTAAGCAGGGTCGGGCCTGGTTAGTACTTGGATGGGAGACCGCCTGGGAATACCAGGTGCTGTAGGCATTTTGCTTCTCGCTACAGGCACTTCCGTTTTGTTTTTGTTTTTCTACTTTTTTTGCGGGGGCATTTATTCTATTATTTTATCGCAACTTTCTTCAAAAAGAAAACGCCATCAAGTTCACAACACGCAGGGTCCATAACTTTCCATTCGGAAATTGAAAATTCGGCTGCACTTTACACTGGGTCAAAAAAGATGAAACTCTTTGCCCTAAGAGGGGACAGGGGACAGGGGACCCCTCACCACCCCCCAGCTGAGGGTTTTCTTCTGCCGGCGGCTGCAAGCTGCTGCTGGGCTGCTCCGGTCGCAGCAGCGGCATAACGCAGGCCCACGCAGCCCCCGCGGTGCGTGGGGGGCCCCTATCTCCAAGGGGCCCCCTCGGCACTGCACTCCTGGCCAGAGAGCTCCTGATTGAGCCCGGAGGGGGCCCTCTCAGTACCGTGCAGGGAGGCACCCTCACTTTTCATGACGCCAGTGGGTCGCAGCATCGGTTCCTGGTCCCCCTCTTTTGGCCTTTCCCAGCGGCCCGGGAGCAGGAGGAGTGCTGAGGCAGAGAGGCTGGCAACGAGTGCCGTTCAGTACAACCGAGAGGGGAGCGGGGCGCACACGCATGCACACTCACTTATACTCATGCATTCACATGCAGACACTCGCACCCTTCCCCCCCCCCCTGTCAGGAGACTCACTCACAAATACACATACCCTCATACATACTAACACGCGCGAACCAAACAGTCAACAAAAAAGCGACACTTACCTGCTGCTGCAGGGCTCGGGGAGCTGCCAGGAGGGTTGGGACTGCTACCTTGGTCAGCCAATGAGGGGAGGCAGCAGTCCCTCACTCGTCACAGAGCAGGATGGGGGACAGAGTCAGCGACAGACACTCGGCCGTTGGCACTTCAGGGCTTAAAAACGAAGCGCCCAGCTACGAGGCTATCCCTGACGCTCTCCCTCGTCACGAGGGGGCCTCCAGGACATTTGCTGAGCTGAGGAGGTCAGGCCCACCGAAGCGGTGACGTCCTCAGCCCAGCAAACTTCAGCTTAGGCAGCCGCGAGCCTGTGCATTTAGCGCATGTCCAGCTCCTGGCTGCCTGGTCTGAACATAAAGAGCGTTTGTCTAGCTGTCCTTTCTTCAGCCTGACATGCAATCTTTTTGTCCAAAAAGGGCGGGCGGGGCCTCATTGCCTTCAAGGAGGGGCGGCTGCTGAAGTCAGGCCGCTTGCAAGGAGGACCCTTCACCCAGGCAGCACTCAGTCCCTCCTCTGAGTCTCTCTTTCTCTATGCACACCGGGGCGGGCCCTGGGCATGGATGGGACTTGCATATCAGGGCTCTGTCCCGGATAAAAAAAGACAAGGAAACTTGCAGCCAGAGCTGCACAGAAAAGAAAGTGTCACCCCAATGTTTCTGCGGGCGAGCCAGAGTTGAAGAGCGGTAGCCTGGCAGGCGCTGCTACATAGAGCAGTGGCCTGATAGAGTGCCTTAGAGGCCAGTGCAAAGCAAGGCTAGGCACTTGGGGGCAGTTTTACAAGCCCTTTACGCCTCTTTTACACCGCCGTTGCGACGCGGTGGCGGCGCAGAGCCAGCGCCACTCTGTGGGGTATTTACAACGTGACGCATGTGGGAGATGCGTCACGTTGTAAAGCCCTATGCCACATGTAGGCATTCCGGCGCAGGAACGCCTCCCAAAAGTGGCTGAGTGAAATCGACAAGATTTCAGTCAGTCACTTTTAAGGCCATGCTGCGTCAAAACCCTGCGCCTGCTTGAAGCAGGCGTAAGGACTGACGCAGCATTTTAAGGATAGGGCACCCCCGAGCCTTGCTGTAGCTGCTTGGCGCCTGCGACGCAACTCCAGCAATGCGCCACCTTTACGGCAGCAGATGCATCACGCATCTGTCCATTTTTGCCCCATGGTGCGCCGCATTGTGAATGCGGCGCATCCATGACGCACAATAACTGGCGCATCCCTGCTGCTGATAGGCGGGGATGCGCCAGTTATTGTAAATGTGCCCCAAGGTGAAAAGCCCAGGCTGCTGCTTTGCTAGTTCTCCGGCTGGCACCTGAAGGGAGGCCGGAGCCTGTGTGTGATTGGAAAAGAAGCGAGTGCAAGGCTGGAGGAAGAGAGGGCTGTTCTTTGGCTATCTGTAGCAAGCTTGCAAAGGGTTGTTGGAGTGAAGCTTGCAAGTGAGGTGCAGCGCAGCACGTTCCAGAGTGGAGGGGGTTGTCGGCACAAGAGGCCTGAACCGGAGGCCTCTCGTGCCTACGGCCATACCACCCTGAATGCGCCCGATCTCGTCCGATCTCGGAAGCTAAGCAGGGTCGGGCCTGGTTAGTACTTGGATGGGAGACCGCCTGGGAATACCAGGTGCTGTAGGCATTTTGCTTCTCGCTACAGGCACTTCCGTTTTGTTTTTGTTTTTCTACTTTTTTTGCGGGGGCATTTATTCTATTATTTTATCGCAACTTTCTTCAAAAAGAAAACGCCATCAAGTTCACAACACGCAGGGTCCATAACTTTCCATTCGGAAATTGAAAATTCGGCTGCACTTTACACTGGGTCAAAAAAGATGAAACTCTTTGCCCTAAGAGGGGACAGGGGACCCCTCACCACCCCCCAGCTGAGGGTTTTCTTCTGCCGGCGGCTGCAAGCTGCTGCTGGGCTGCTCCGGTCGCAGCAGGGGCATAACGCAGGCCCACGCAGCCCCCGCGGTGCGTGGGGGGCCCCTATCTCCAAGGGGCCCCCTCGGCACTGCACTCCTGGCCAGAGAGCTCCTGATTGAGCCCGGAGGGGGCCCTCTCAGTACCGTGCAGGGAGGCACCCTCACTTTTCATGACGCCAGTGGGTCGCAGCATCGGTTCCTGGTCCCCCTCTTTTGGCCTTTCCCAGCGGCCCGGGAGCAGGAGGAGTGCTGAGGCAGAGAGGCAGGCAACGAGTGCCGTTCAGTACAACCGAGAGGGGAGCGGGGCGCACACGCATGCACACTCACTTATACTCATGCATTCACATGCAGACACTCGCACCCTTCCCCCCCCCCCCCCTGTCAGGAGACTCACTCACAAATACACATGCACTCATATATACTAACACGCGCGAACCAAACAGTCAACAAAAAAGCGACACTTACCTGCTGCTGCAGGGCTCGGGGAGCTGCCAGGAGGGTTGGGACTGCTACCTTGGTCAGCCAATGAGGGGAGGCAGCAGTCCCTCACTCGTCACAGAGCAGGATGGGGGACAGAGTCAGCGACAGACACTCGGCCGTTGGCACTTCAGGGCTTAAAAACGAAGCGCCCAGCTACGAGGCTATCCCTGACGCTCTCCCTCGTCACGAGGGGGCCTCCAGGACATTTGCTGAGCTGAGGAGGTCAGGCCCACCGAAGCGGTGACGTCCTCAGCCCAGCAAACTTCAGCTTAGGCAGCCGCGAGCCTGTGCATTTAGCGCATGTCCAGCTCCTGGCTGCCTGGTCTGAACATAAAGAGTGTTTGTCTAGCTGTCCTTTCTTCAGCCTGACATGCAATCTTTTTGTCCAAAAAGGGCGGGCGGGGCCTCACTGCCTTCAAGGAGGGGCGGCTGCTGAAGTCAGGCCGCTTGCAAGGAGGACCCTTCACCCAGGCAGCACTCAGTCCCTCCTCTGAGTCTCTCTTTCTCTATGCACACCGGGGCGGGCCCTGGGCATGGATGGGACTTGCATATCAGGGCTCTGTCCCGGATAAAAAAAGACAAGGAAACTTGCAGCCAGAGCTGCACAGAAAAGAAAGTGTCACCCCAATGTTTCTGCGGGCGAGCCAGAGTTGAAGAGCGGTAGCCTGGCAGGCGCTGCCACATAGAACAGTGGCCTGATAGAGTGCCTTAGAGGCCAGTGCAAAGCAAGGCTAGGCACTTGGGGGCAGTTTTACAAGCCCTTTACGCCTCTTTTACACCGCCGTTGCGACGCGGTGGCGGCGCATAGCCAGCGCCACTCTGTGGGGTATTTACAACGTGACGCATGTGGGAGATGCGTCACGTTGTAAAGCCCTATGCCACATGTAGGCATTCCGGCGCAGGAACGCCTCCCAAAAGTGGCTGAGTGAAATCGACAAGATTTCAGTCAGTCACTTTTAAGGCCATGCTGCGTCAAAACCCTGCGCCTGCTTGAAGCAGGCGTAAGGACTGACGCAGCATTTTAAGGATAGGGCACCCCCGAGCCTTGCTGTAGCTGCTTGGCGCCTGCGACGCAACTCCAGCAATGCGCCACCTTTACGGCAGCAGATGCATCACGCATCTGTCCATTTTTGCCCCATGGTGCGCCGCATTGTGAATGCGGCGCATCCATGACGCACAATAACTGGCGCATCCCTGCTGCTGATAGGCGGGGATGCGCCAGTTATTGTAAATGTGCCCCAAGGTGAAAAGCCCAGGCTGCTGCTTTGCTAGTTCTCCGGCTGGCACCTGAAGGGAGGCCGGAGCCTGTGTGCGATTGGAAAAGAAGCGAGTGCAAGGCTGGAGGAAGAGAGGGCTGTTCTTTGGCTATCTGTAGCAAGCTTGCAAAGGGTTGTTGGAGTGACGCTTGCAAGGGAGGTGCAGCGCAGCACGTTCCAGAGTGGAGGGGGTTGTCGGCACAAGAGGCCTGAACCGGAGGCCTCTCATGCCTACGGCCATACCACCCTGAATGCGCCCGATCTCGTCCGATCTCGGAAGCTAAGCAGGGTCGGGCCTGGTTAGTACTTGGATGGGAGACCGCCTGGGAATACCAGGTGCTGTAGGCATTTTGCCACTCGCTGACACCAAGCTCGGCCCTTGCACATTCACACCTAATCTAACTCGCTCATAGCACTTTTTTAAAAGAAAAAAAATATTCTGCTCTCCTCCTCTCCTCTCTTTTTTTTTTTTAATGTATTTATGAAGAATCCGGCATGGAGTTTACAATATACGTGGCCCTTAACTGTAAACTTGAAAACTGAAAGAAAAAGAAGAAAAGCTTTGCCCTAAGGCAGGACAGAGGACTCCCAGCTAAGACTGGGGAGCTGCTGCTGCATGCTGCTGCTGCTGCTGCTGAGGGGCTGCGCCGGCCCCGGTTCCGGGCCCCCCTCTCTCGGCTGGGAGCGAGCAGGGGGCTGCTGAGGGTGGCAGAGAGCCAGGCGGGTGACATGAAGGGCCCTGGACTACTCGGACCCTCGCCTCACTCGCTCTTCTATACCCACAGAGGGCCGGGGCATGGGCATTATTTGCACACGAGGGGCCTGTTCTTGATTTCAAAACAAAACAAAACAACAATAGGGGACTTGCAGGCAGAGCTTGAGGGTTCAAGAAGTCGCCTCGCCAGAGTTGGGGTGAGCATTAAGCTGCTCAGCCCCCCCCCCCCCTAAGCACCGCCAGCCGGAAGGGGGGGGGGGGGGCTTTGGCACGTAGAGAAGCGGCCCGAGCAGAGTGCCTTCTAGGCGCTTGTTAAATCAAAACGTCAGGCTGCTGGTCTGCTGCTGCTGCTGCTGCTGCTGCTAGTGCCGGCCCCTCAGGAAGGGCGGTCCCAGCCTCAGCAAGCGCGAGAGATGGCCGTGCGCAGGGACTTTGAAAGGGAGGGCAGGTGTTCAAAGGGAAACGTGCAAATGCACTGGAAGGGAGCCTGGTGACGTCACGGGGGCTGCCTCGGCACAAGAGGCCTGAACCGGAGGCCTCTCGTGCCTACGGCCATACCACCCTGAATGCGCCCGATCTCGTCCGATCTCGGAAGCTAAGCAGGGTCGGGCCTGGTTAGTACTTGGATGGGAGACCGCCTGGGAATACCAGGTGCTGTAGGCATTTTGCTTCTCGCTACAGGCACTTCCGTTTTGTTTTTGTTTTTCTACTTTTTTTGCGGGGGCATTTATTCTATTATTTTATCGCAACTTTCTTCAAAAAGAAAACGCCATCAAGTTCACAACACGCAGGGTCCATAACTTTCCATTCGGAAATTGAAAATTCGGCTGCACTTTACACTGGGTCAAAAAAGATGAAACTCTTTGCCCTAAGAGGGGACAGGGGACAGGGGACCCCTCACCACCCCCCAGCTGAGGGTTTTCTTCTGCCGGCGGCTGCAAGCTGCTGCTGGGCTGCTCCGGTCGCAGCAGCGGCATAACGCAGGCCCACGCAGCCCCCGCGGTGCGTGGGGGGCCCCTATCTCCAAGGGGCCCCCTCGGCACTGCACTCCTGGCCAGAGAGCTCCTGATTGAGCCCGGAGGGGGCCCTCTCAGTACCGTGCAGGGAGGCACCCTCACTTTTCATGACGCCAGTGGGTCGCAGCATCGGTTCCTGGTCCCCCTCTTTTGGCCTTTCCCAGCGGCCCGGGAGCAGGAGGAGTGCTGAGGCAGAGAGGCTGGCAACGAGTGCCGTTCAGTACAACCGAGAGGGGAGCGGGGCGCACACGCATGCACACTCACTTATACTCATGCATTCACATGCAGACACTCGCACCCTTCCCCCCCCCCCTGTCAGGAGACTCACTCACAAATACACATACCCTCATACATACTAACACGCGCGAACCAAACAGTCAACAAAAAAGCGACACTTACCTGCTGCTGCAGGGCTCGGGGAGCTGCCAGGAGGGTTGGGACTGCTACCTTGGTCAGCCAATGAGGGGAGGCAGCAGTCCCTCACTCGTCACAGAGCAGGATGGGGGACAGAGTCAGCGACAGACACTCGGCCGTTGGCACTTCAGGGCTTAAAAACGAAGCGCCCAGCTACGAGGCTATCCCTGACGCTCTCCCTCGTCACGAGGGGGCCTCCAGGACATTTGCTGAGCTGAGGAGGTCAGGCCCACCGAAGCGGTGACGTCCTCAGCCCAGCAAACTTCAGCTTAGGCAGCCGCGAGCCTGTGCATTTAGCGCATGTCCAGCTCCTGGCTGCCTGGTCTGAACATAAAGAGCGTTTGTCTAGCTGTCCTTTCTTCAGCCTGACATGCAATCTTTTTGTCCAAAAAGGGCGGGCGGGGCCTCATTGCCTTCAAGGAGGGGCGGCTGCTGAAGTCAGGCCGCTTGCAAGGAGGACCCTTCACCCAGGCAGCACTCAGTCCCTCCTCTGAGTCTCTCTTTCTCTATGCACACCGGGGCGGGCCCTGGGCATGGATGGGACTTGCATATCAGGGCTCTGTCCCGGATAAAAAAAGACAAGGAAACTTGCAGCCAGAGCTGCACAGAAAAGAAAGTGTCACCCCAATGTTTCTGCGGGCGAGCCAGAGTTGAAGAGCGGTAGCCTGGCAGGCGCTGCTACATAGAGCAGTGGCCTGATAGAGTGCCTTAGAGGCCAGTGCAAAGCAAGGCTAGGCACTTGGGGGCAGTTTTACAAGCCCTTTACGCCTCTTTTACACCGCCGTTGCGACGCGGTGGCGGCGCAGAGCCAGCGCCACTCTGTGGGGTATTTACAACGTGACGCATGTGGGAGATGCGTCACGTTGTAAAGCCCTATGCCACATGTAGGCATTCCGGCGCAGGAACGCCTCCCAAAAGTGGCTGAGTGAAATCGACAAGATTTCAGTCAGTCACTTTTAAGGCCATGCTGCGTCAAAACCCTGCGCCTGCTTGAAGCAGGCGTAAGGACTGACGCAGCATTTTAAGGATAGGGCACCCCCGAGCCTTGCTGTAGCTGCTTGGCGCCTGCGACGCAACTCCAGCAATGCGCCACCTTTACGGCAGCAGATGCATCACGCATCTGTCCATTTTTGCCCCATGGTGCGCCGCATTGTGAATGCGGCGCATCCATGACGCACAATAACTGGCGCATCCCTGCTGCTGATAGGCGGGGATGCGCCAGTTATTGTAAATGTGCCCCAAGGTGAAAAGCCCAGGCTGCTGCTTTGCTAGTTCTCCGGCTGGCACCTGAAGGGAGGCCGGAGCCTGTGTGTGATTGGAAAAGAAGCGAGTGCAAGGCTGGAGGAAGAGAGGGCTGTTCTTTGGCTATCTGTAGCAAGCTTGCAAAGGGTTGTTGGAGTGAAGCTTGCAAGTGAGGTGCAGCGCAGCACGTTCCAGAGTGGAGGGGGTTGTCGGCACAAGAGGCCTGAACCGGAGGCCTCTCGTGCCTACGGCCATACCACCCTGAATGCGCCCGATCTCGTCCGATCTCGGAAGCTAAGCAGGGTCGGGCCTGGTTAGTACTTGGATGGGAGACCGCCTGGGAATACCAGGTGCTGTAGGCATTTTGCTTCTCGCTACAGGCACTTCCGTTTTGTTTTTGTTTTTCTACTTTTTTTGCGGGGGCATTTATTCTATTATTTTATCGCAACTTTCTTCAAAAAGAAAACGCCATCAAGTTCACAACACGCAGGGTCCATAACTTTCCATTCGGAAATTGAAAATTCGGCTGCACTTTACACTGGGTCAAAAAAGATGAAACTCTTTGCCCTAAGAGGGGACAGGGGACCCCTCACCACCCCCCAGCTGAGGGTTTTCTTCTGCCGGCGGCTGCAAGCTGCTGCTGGGCTGCTCCGGTCGCAGCAGGGGCATAACGCAGGCCCACGCAGCCCCCGCGGTGCGTGGGGGGCCCCTATCTCCAAGGGGCCCCCTCGGCACTGCACTCCTGGCCAGAGAGCTCCTGATTGAGCCCGGAGGGGGCCCTCTCAGTACCGTGCAGGGAGGCACCCTCACTTTTCATGACGCCAGTGGGTCGCAGCATCGGTTCCTGGTCCCCCTCTTTTGGCCTTTCCCAGCGGCCCGGGAGCAGGAGGAGTGCTGAGGCAGAGAGGCAGGCAACGAGTGCCGTTCAGTACAACCGAGAGGGGAGCGGGGCGCACACGCATGCACACTCACTTATACTCATGCATTCACATGCAGACACTCGCACCCTTCCCCCCCCCCCCCCTGTCAGGAGACTCACTCACAAATACACATGCACTCATATATACTAACACGCGCGAACCAAACAGTCAACAAAAAAGCGACACTTACCTGCTGCTGCAGGGCTCGGGGAGCTGCCAGGAGGGTTGGGACTGCTACCTTGGTCAGCCAATGAGGGGAGGCAGCAGTCCCTCACTCGTCACAGAGCAGGATGGGGGACAGAGTCAGCGACAGACACTCGGCCGTTGGCACTTCAGGGCTTAAAAACGAAGCGCCCAGCTACGAGGCTATCCCTGACGCTCTCCCTCGTCACGAGGGGGCCTCCAGGACATTTGCTGAGCTGAGGAGGTCAGGCCCACCGAAGCGGTGACGTCCTCAGCCCAGCAAACTTCAGCTTAGGCAGCCGCGAGCCTGTGCATTTAGCGCATGTCCAGCTCCTGGCTGCCTGGTCTGAACATAAAGAGTGTTTGTCTAGCTGTCCTTTCTTCAGCCTGACATGCAATCTTTTTGTCCAAAAAGGGCGGGCGGGGCCTCACTGCCTTCAAGGAGGGGCGGCTGCTGAAGTCAGGCCGCTTGCAAGGAGGACCCTTCACCCAGGCAGCACTCAGTCCCTCCTCTGAGTCTCTCTTTCTCTATGCACACCGGGGCGGGCCCTGGGCATGGATGGGACTTGCATATCAGGGCTCTGTCCCGGATAAAAAAAGACAAGGAAACTTGCAGCCAGAGCTGCACAGAAAAGAAAGTGTCACCCCAATGTTTCTGCGGGCGAGCCAGAGTTGAAGAGCGGTAGCCTGGCAGGCGCTGCCACATAGAACAGTGGCCTGATAGAGTGCCTTAGAGGCCAGTGCAAAGCAAGGCTAGGCACTTGGGGGCAGTTTTACAAGCCCTTTACGCCTCTTTTACACCGCCGTTGCGACGCGGTGGCGGCGCATAGCCAGCGCCACTCTGTGGGGTATTTACAACGTGACGCATGTGGGAGATGCGTCACGTTGTAAAGCCCTATGCCACATGTAGGCATTCCGGCGCAGGAACGCCTCCCAAAAGTGGCTGAGTGAAATCGACAAGATTTCAGTCAGTCACTTTTAAGGCCATGCTGCGTCAAAACCCTGCGCCTGCTTGAAGCAGGCGTAAGGACTGACGCAGCATTTTAAGGATAGGGCACCCCCGAGCCTTGCTGTAGCTGCTTGGCGCCTGCGACGCAACTCCAGCAATGCGCCACCTTTACGGCAGCAGATGCATCACGCATCTGTCCATTTTTGCCCCATGGTGCGCCGCATTGTGAATGCGGCGCATCCATGACGCACAATAACTGGCGCATCCCTGCTGCTGATAGGCGGGGATGCGCCAGTTATTGTAAATGTGCCCCAAGGTGAAAAGCCCAGGCTGCTGCTTTGCTAGTTCTCCGGCTGGCACCTGAAGGGAGGCCGGAGCCTGTGTGCGATTGAGAAGCGAGTGCAAGGCTGGAGGAAGAGAGGGCTGTTCTTTGGCTATCTGTAGCAAGCTTGCAAAGGGTTGTTGGAGTGAAGCTTGCAAGTGAGGTGCAGCGCAGCACGTTCCAGAGTGGAGGGGGTTGTCGGCACAAGAGGCCTGAACCGGAGGCCTCTCGTGCCTACGGCCATACCACCCTGAATGCGCCCGATCTCGTCCGATCTCGGAAGCTAAGCAGGGTCGGGCCTGGTTAGTACTTGGATGGGAGACCGCCTGGGAATACCAGGTGCTGTAGGCATTTTGCTTCTCGCTACAGGCACTTCCGTTTTGTTTTTGTTTTTCTACTTTTTTTGCGGGGGCATTTATTCTATTATTTTATCGCAACTTTCTTCAAAAAGAAAACGCCATCAAGTTCACAACACGCAGGGTCCATAACTTTCCATTCGGAAATTGAAAATTCGGCTGCACTTTACACTGGGTCAAAAAAGATGAAACTCTTTGCCCTAAGAGGGGACAGGGGACAGGGGACCCCTCACCACCCCCCAGCTGAGGGTTTTCTTCTGCCGGCGGCTGCAAGCTGCTGCTGGGCTGCTCCGGTCGCAGCAGGGGCATAACGCAGGCCCACGCAGCCCCCGCGGTGCGTGGGGGGCCCCTATCTCCAAGGGGCCCCCTCGGCACTGCACTCCTGGCCAGAGAGCTCCTGATTGAGCCCGGAGGGGGCCCTCTCAGTACCGTGCAGGGAGGCACCCTCACTTTTCATGACGCCAGTGGGTCGCAGCATCGGTTCCTGGTCCCCCTCTTTTGGCCTTTCCCAGCGGCCCGGGAGCAGGAGGAGTGCTGAGGCAGAGAGGCAGGCAACGAGTGCCGTTCAGTACAACCGAGAGGGGAGCGGGGCGCACACGCATGCACACTCACTTATACTCATGCATTCACATGCAGACACTCGCACCCTTCCCCCCCCCCCTGTCAGGAGACTCACTCACAAATACACATACCCTCATACATACTAACACGCGCGAACCAAACAGTCAACAAAAAAGCGACACTTACCTGCTGCTGCAGGGCTCGGGGAGCTGCCAGGAGGGTTGGGACTGCTACCTTGGTCAGCCAATGAGGGGAGGCAGCAGTCCCTCACTCGTCACAGAGCAGGATGGGGGACAGAGTCAGCGACAGACACTCGGCCGTTGGCACTTCAGGGCTTAAAAACGAAGCGCCCAGCTACGAGGCTATCCCTGACGCTCTCCCTCGTCACGAGGGGGCCTCCAGGACATTTGCTGAGCTGAGGAGGTCAGGCCCACCGAAGCGGTGACGTCCTCAGCCCAGCAAACTTCAGCTTAGGCAGCCGCGAGCCTGTGCATTTAGCGCATGTCCAGCTCCTGGCTGCCTGGTCTGAACATAAAGAGCGTTTGTCTAGCTGTCCTTTCTTCAGCCTGACATGCAATCTTTTTGTCCAAAAAGGGCGGGCGGGGCCTCATTGCCTTCAAGGAGGGGCGGCTGCTGAAGTCAGGCCGCTTGCAAGGAGGACCCTTCACCCAGGCAGCACTCAGTCCCTCCTCTGAGTCTCTCTTTCTCTATGCACACCGGGGCGGGCCCTGGGCATGGATGGGACTTGCATATCAGGGCTCTGTCCCGGATAAAAAAAGACAAGGAAACTTGCAGCCAGAGCTGCACAGAAAAGAAAGTGTCACCCCAATGTTTCTGCGGGCGAGCCAGAGTTGAAGAGCGGTAGCCTGGCAGGCGCTGCTACATAGAGCAGTGGCCTGATAGAGTGCCTTAGAGGCCAGTGCAAAGCAAGGCTAGGCACTTGGGGGCAGTTTTACAAGCCCTTTACGCCTCTTTTACACCGCCGTTGCGACGCGGTGGCGGCGCATAGCCAGCGCCACTCTGTGGGGTATTTACAACGTGACGCATGTGGGAGATGCGTCACGTTGTAAAGCCCTATGCCACATGTAGGCATTCCGGCGCAGGAACGCCTCCCAAAAGTGGCTGAGTGAAATCGACAAGATTTCAGTCAGTCACTTTTAAGGCCATGCTGCGTCAAAACCCTGCGCCTGCTTGAAGCAGGCGTAAGGACTGACGCAGCATTTTAAGGATAGGGCACCCCCGAGCCTTGCTGTAGCTGCTTGGCGCCTGCGACGCAACTCCAGCAATGCGCCACCTTTACGGCAGCAGATGCATCACGCATCTGTCCATTTTTGCCCCATGGTGCGCCGCATTGTGAATGCGGCGCATCCATGACGCACAATAACTGGCGCATCCCTGCTGCTGATAGGCGGGGATGCGCCAGTTATTGTAAATGTGCCCCAAGGTGAAAAGCCCAGGCTGCTGCTTTGCTAGTTCTCCGGCTGGCACCTGAAGGGAGGCCGGAGCCTGTGTGTGATTGGAAAAGAAGCGAGTGCAAGGCTGGAGGAAGAGAGGGCTGTTCTTTGGCTATCTGTAGCAAGCTTGCAAAGGGTTGTTGGAGTGAAGCTTGCAAGTGAGGTGCAGCGCAGCACGTTCCAGAGTGGAGGGGGTTGTCGGCACAAGAGGCCTGAACCGGAGGCCTCTCGTGCCTACGGCCATACCACCCTGAATGCGCCCGATCTCGTCCGATCTCGGAAGCTAAGCAGGGTCGGGCCTGGTTAGTACTTGGATGGGAGACCGCCTGGGAATACCAGGTGCTGTAGGCATTTTGCTTCTCGCTACAGGCACTTCCGTTTTGTTTTTGTTTTTCTACTTTTTTTGCGGGGGCATTTATTCTATTATTTTATCGCAACTTTCTTCAAAAAGAAAACGCCATCAAGTTCACAACACGCAGGGTCCATAACTTTCCATTCGGAAATTGAAAATTCGGCTGCACTTTACACTGGGTCAAAAAAGATGAAACTCTTTGCCCTAAGAGGGGACAGGGGACAGGGGACCCCTCACCACCCCCCAGCTGAGGGTTTTCTTCTGCCGGCGGCTGCAAGCTGCTGCTGGGCTGCTCCGGTCGCAGCAGGGGCATAACGCAGGCCCACGCAGCCCCCGCGGTGCGTGGGGGGCCCCTATCTCCAAGGGGCCCCCTCGGCACTGCACTCCTGGCCAGAGAGCTCCTGATTGAGCCCGGAGGGGGCCCTCTCAGTACCGTGCAGGGAGGCACCCTCACTTTTCATGACGCCAGTGGGTCGCAGCATCGGTTCCTGGTCCCCCTCTTTTGGCCTTTCCCAGCGGCCCGGGAGCAGGAGGAGTGCTGAGGCAGAGAGGCAGGCAACGAGTGCCGTTCAGTACAACCGAGAGGGGAGCGGGGCGCACACGCATGCACACTCACTTATACTCATGCATTCACATGCAGACACTCGCACCCTTCCCCCCCCCCCTGTCAGGAGACTCACTCACAAATACACATACCCTCATACATACTAACACGCGCGAACCAAACAGTCAACAAAAAAGCGACACTTACCTGCTGCTGCAGGGCTCGGGGAGCTGCCAGGAGGGTTGGGACTGCTACCTTGGTCAGCCAATGAGGGGAGGCAGCAGTCCCTCACTCGTCACAGAGCAGGATGGGGGACAGAGTCAGCGACAGACACTCGGCCGTTGGCACTTCAGGGCTTAAAAACGAAGCGCCCAGCTACGAGGCTATCCCTGACGCTCTCCCTCGTCACGAGGGGGCCTCCAGGACATTTGCTGAGCTGAGGAGGTCAGGCCCACCGAAGCGGTGACGTCCTCAGCCCAGCAAACTTCAGCTTAGGCAGCCGCGAGCCTGTGCATTTAGCGCATGTCCAGCTCCTGGCTGCCTGGTCTGAACATAAAGAGCGTTTGTCTAGCTGTCCTTTCTTCAGCCTGACATGCAATCTTTTTGTCCAAAAAGGGCGGGCGGGGCCTCATTGCCTTCAAGGAGGGGCGGCTGCTGAAGTCAGGCCGCTTGCAAGGAGGACCCTTCACCCAGGCAGCACTCAGTCCCTCCTCTGAGTCTCTCTTTCTCTATGCACACCGGGGCGGGCCCTGGGCATGGATGGGACTTGCATATCAGGGCTCTGTCCCGGATAAAAAAAGACAAGGAAACTTGCAGCCAGAGCTGCACAGAAAAGAAAGTGTCACCCCAATGTTTCTGCGGGCGAGCCAGAGTTGAAGAGCGGTAGCCTGGCAGGCGCTGCTACATAGAGCAGTGGCCTGATAGAGTGCCTTAGAGGCCAGTGCAAAGCAAGGCTAGGCACTTGGGGGCAGTTTTACAAGCCCTTTACGCCTCTTTTACACCGCCGTTGCGACGCGGTGGCGGCGCATAGCCAGCGCCACTCTGTGGGGTATTTACAACGTGACGCATGTGGGAGATGCGTCACGTTGTAAAGCCCTATGCCACATGTAGGCATTCCGGCGCAGGAACGCCTCCCAAAAGTGGCTGAGTGAAATCGACAAGATTTCAGTCAGTCACTTTTAAGGCCATGCTGCGTCAAAACCCTGCGCCTGCTTGAAGCAGGCGTAAGGACTGACGCAGCATTTTAAGGATAGGGCACCCCCGAGCCTTGCTGTAGCTGCTTGGCGCCTGCGACGCAACTCCAGCAATGCGCCACCTTTACGGCAGCAGATGCATCACGCATCTGTCCATTTTTGCCCCATGGTGCGCCGCATTGTGAATGCGGCGCATCCATGACGCACAATAACTGGCGCATCCCTGCTGCTGATAGGCGGGGATGCGCCAGTTATTGTAAATGTGCCCCAAGGTGAAAAGCCCAGGCTGCTGCTTTGCTAGTTCTCCGGCTGGCACCTGAAGGGAGGCCGGAGCCTGTGTGTGATTGGAAAAGAAGCGAGTGCAAGGCTGGAGGAAGAGAGGGCTGTTCTTTGGCTATCTGTAGCAAGCTTGCAAAGGGTTGTTGGAGTGAAGCTTGCAAGTGAGGTGCAGCGCAGCACGTTCCAGAGTGGAGGGGGTTGTCGGCACAAGAGGCCTGAACCGGAGGCCTCTCGTGCCTACGGCCATACCACCCTGAATGCGCCCGATCTCGTCCGATCTCGGAAGCTAAGCAGGGTCGGGCCTGGTTAGTACTTGGATGGGAGACCGCCTGGGAATACCAGGTGCTGTAGGCATTTTGCTTCTCGCTACAGGCACTTCCGTTTTGTTTTTGTTTTTCTACTTTTTTTGCGGGGGCATTTATTCTATTATTTTATCGCAACTTTCTTCAAAAAGAAAACGCCATCAAGTTCACAACACGCAGGGTCCATAACTTTCCATTCGGAAATTGAAAATTCGGCTGCACTTTACACTGGGTCAAAAAAGATGAAACTCTTTGCCCTAAGAGGGGACAGGGGACAGGGGACCCCTCACCACCCCCCAGCTGAGGGTTTTCTTCTGCCGGCGGCTGCAAGCTGCTGCTGGGCTGCTCCGGTCGCAGCAGGGGCATAACGCAGGCCCACGCAGCCCCCGCGGTGCGTGGGGGGCCCCTATCTCCAAGGGGCCCCCTCGGCACTGCACTCCTGGCCAGAGAGCTCCTGATTGAGCCCGGAGGGGGCCCTCTCAGTACCGTGCAGGGAGGCACCCTCACTTTTCATGACGCCAGTGGGTCGCAGCATCGGTTCCTGGTCCCCCTCTTTTGGCCTTTCCCAGCGGCCCGGGAGCAGGAGGAGTGCTGAGGCAGAGAGGCAGGCAACGAGTGCCGTTCAGTACAACCGAGAGGGGAGCGGGGCGCACACGCATGCACACTCACTTATACTCATGCATTCACATGCAGACACTCGCACCCTTCCCCCCCCCCCTGTCAGGAGACTCACTCACAAATACACATACCCTCATACATACTAACACGCGCGAACCAAACAGTCAACAAAAAAGCGACACTTACCTGCTGCTGCAGGGCTCGGGGAGCTGCCAGGAGGGTTGGGACTGCTACCTTGGTCAGCCAATGAGGGGAGGCAGCAGTCCCTCACTCGTCACAGAGCAGGATGGGGGACAGAGTCAGCGACAGACACTCGGCCGTTGGCACTTCAGGGCTTAAAAACGAAGCGCCCAGCTACGAGGCTATCCCTGACGCTCTCCCTCGTCACGAGGGGGCCTCCAGGACATTTGCTGAGCTGAGGAGGTCAGGCCCACCGAAGCGGTGACGTCCTCAGCCCAGCAAACTTCAGCTTAGGCAGCCGCGAGCCTGTGCATTTAGCGCATGTCCAGCTCCTGGCTGCCTGGTCTGAACATAAAGAGCGTTTGTCTAGCTGTCCTTTCTTCAGCCTGACATGCAATCTTTTTGTCCAAAAAGGGCGGGCGGGGCCTCATTGCCTTCAAGGAGGGGCGGCTGCTGAAGTCAGGCCGCTTGCAAGGAGGACCCTTCACCCAGGCAGCACTCAGTCCCTCCTCTGAGTCTCTCTTTCTCTATGCACACCGGGGCGGGCCCTGGGCATGGATGGGACTTGCATATCAGGGCTCTGTCCCGGATAAAAAAAGACAAGGAAACTTGCAGCCAGAGCTGCACAGAAAAGAAAGTGTCACCCCAATGTTTCTGCGGGCGAGCCAGAGTTGAAGAGCGGTAGCCTGGCAGGCGCTGCTACATAGAGCAGTGGCCTGATAGAGTGCCTTAGAGGCCAGTGCAAAGCAAGGCTAGGCACTTGGGGGCAGTTTTACAAGCCCTTTACGCCTCTTTTACACCGCCGTTGCGACGCGGTGGCGGCGCATAGCCAGCGCCACTCTGTGGGGTATTTACAACGTGACGCATGTGGGAGATGCGTCACGTTGTAAAGCCCTATGCCACATGTAGGCATTCCGGCGCAGGAACGCCTCCCAAAAGTGGCTGAGTGAAATCGACAAGATTTCAGTCAGTCACTTTTAAGGCCATGCTGCGTCAAAACCCTGCGCCTGCTTGAAGCAGGCGTAAGGACTGACGCAGCATTTTAAGGATAGGGCACCCCCGAGCCTTGCTGTAGCTGCTTGGCGCCTGCGACGCAACTCCAGCAATGCGCCACCTTTACGGCAGCAGATGCATCACGCATCTGTCCATTTTTGCCCCATGGTGCGCCGCATTGTGAATGCGGCGCATCCATGACGCACAATAACTGGCGCATCCCTGCTGCTGATAGGCGGGGATGCGCCAGTTATTGTAAATGTGCCCCAAGGTGAAAAGCCCAGGCTGCTGCTTTGCTAGTTCTCCGGCTGGCACCTGAAGGGAGGCCGGAGCCTGTGTGTGATTGGAAAAGAAGCGAGTGCAAGGCTGGAGGAAGAGAGGGCTGTTCTTTGGCTATCTGTAGCAAGCTTGCAAAGGGTTGTTGGAGTGAAGCTTGCAAGTGAGGTGCAGCGCAGCACGTTCCAGAGTGGAGGGGGTTGTCGGCACAAGAGGCCTGAACCGGAGGCCTCTCGTGCCTACGGCCATACCACCCTGAATGCGCCCGATCTCGTCCGATCTCGGAAGCTAAGCAGGGTCGGGCCTGGTTAGTACTTGGATGGGAGACCGCCTGGGAATACCAGGTGCTGTAGGCATTTTGCTTCTCGCTACAGGCACTTCCGTTTTGTTTTTGTTTTTCTACTTTTTTTGCGGGGGCATTTATTCTATTATTTTATCGCAACTTTCTTCAAAAAGAAAACGCCATCAAGTTCACAACACGCAGGGTCCATAACTTTCCATTCGGAAATTGAAAATTCGGCTGCACTTTACACTGGGTCAAAAAAGATGAAACTCTTTGCCCTAAGAGGGGACAGGGGACAGGGGACCCCTCACCACCCCCCAGCTGAGGGTTTTCTTCTGCCGGCGGCTGCAAGCTGCTGCTGGGCTGCTCCGGTCGCAGCAGGGGCATAACGCAGGCCCACGCAGCCCCCGCGGTGCGTGGGGGGCCCCTATCTCCAAGGGGCCCCCTCGGCACTGCACTCCTGGCCAGAGAGCTCCTGATTGAGCCCGGAGGGGGCCCTCTCAGTACCGTGCAGGGAGGCACCCTCACTTTTCATGACGCCAGTGGGTCGCAGCATCGGTTCCTGGTCCCCCTCTTTTGGCCTTTCCCAGCGGCCCGGGAGCAGGAGGAGTGCTGAGGCAGAGAGGCAGGCAACGAGTGCCGTTCAGTACAACCGAGAGGGGAGCGGGGCGCACACGCATGCACACTCACTTATACTCATGCATTCACATGCAGACACTCGCACCCTTCCCCCCCCCCCTGTCAGGAGACTCACTCACAAATACACATACCCTCATACATACTAACACGCGCGAACCAAACAGTCAACAAAAAAGCGACACTTACCTGCTGCTGCAGGGCTCGGGGAGCTGCCAGGAGGGTTGGGACTGCTACCTTGGTCAGCCAATGAGGGGAGGCAGCAGTCCCTCACTCGTCACAGAGCAGGATGGGGGACAGAGTCAGCGACAGACACTCGGCCGTTGGCACTTCAGGGCTTAAAAACGAAGCGCCCAGCTACGAGGCTATCCCTGACGCTCTCCCTCGTCACGAGGGGGCCTCCAGGACATTTGCTGAGCTGAGGAGGTCAGGCCCACCGAAGCGGTGACGTCCTCAGCCCAGCAAACTTCAGCTTAGGCAGCCGCGAGCCTGTGCATTTAGCGCATGTCCAGCTCCTGGCTGCCTGGTCTGAACATAAAGAGCGTTTGTCTAGCTGTCCTTTCTTCAGCCTGACATGCAATCTTTTTGTCCAAAAAGGGCGGGCGGGGCCTCATTGCCTTCAAGGAGGGGCGGCTGCTGAAGTCAGGCCGCTTGCAAGGAGGACCCTTCACCCAGGCAGCACTCAGTCCCTCCTCTGAGTCTCTCTTTCTCTATGCACACCGGGGCGGGCCCTGGGCATGGATGGGACTTGCATATCAGGGCTCTGTCCCGGATAAAAAAAGACAAGGAAACTTGCAGCCAGAGCTGCACAGAAAAGAAAGTGTCACCCCAATGTTTCTGCGGGCGAGCCAGAGTTGAAGAGCGGTAGCCTGGCAGGCGCTGCTACATAGAGCAGTGGCCTGATAGAGTGCCTTAGAGGCCAGTGCAAAGCAAGGCTAGGCACTTGGGGGCAGTTTTACAAGCCCTTTACGCCTCTTTTACACCGCCGTTGCGACGCGGTGGCGGCGCATAGCCAGCGCCACTCTGTGGGGTATTTACAACGTGACGCATGTGGGAGATGCGTCACGTTGTAAAGCCCTATGCCACATGTAGGCATTCCGGCGCAGGAACGCCTCCCAAAAGTGGCTGAGTGAAATCGACAAGATTTCAGTCAGTCACTTTTAAGGCCATGCTGCGTCAAAACCCTGCGCCTGCTTGAAGCAGGCGTAAGGACTGACGCAGCATTTTAAGGATAGGGCACCCCCGAGCCTTGCTGTAGCTGCTTGGCGCCTGCGACGCAACTCCAGCAATGCGCCACCTTTACGGCAGCAGATGCATCACGCATCTGTCCATTTTTGCCCCATGGTGCGCCGCATTGTGAATGCGGCGCATCCATGACGCACAATAACTGGCGCATCCCTGCTGCTGATAGGCGGGGATGCGCCAGTTATTGTAAATGTGCCCCAAGGTGAAAAGCCCAGGCTGCTGCTTTGCTAGTTCTCCGGCTGGCACCTGAAGGGAGGCCGGAGCCTGTGTGTGATTGGAAAAGAAGCGAGTGCAAGGCTGGAGGAAGAGAGGGCTGTTCTTTGGCTATCTGTAGCAAGCTTGCAAAGGGTTGTTGGAGTGAAGCTTGCAAGTGAGGTGCAGCGCAGCACGTTCCAGAGTGGAGGGGGTTGTCGGCACAAGAGGCCTGAACCGGAGGCCTCTCGTGCCTACGGCCATACCACCCTGAATGCGCCCGATCTCGTCCGATCTCGGAAGCTAAGCAGGGTCGGGCCTGGTTAGTACTTGGATGGGAGACCGCCTGGGAATACCAGGTGCTGTAGGCATTTTGCTTCTCGCTACAGGCACTTCCGTTTTGTTTTTGTTTTTCTACTTTTTTTGCGGGGGCATTTATTCTATTATTTTATCGCAACTTTCTTCAAAAAGAAAACGCCATCAAGTTCACAACACGCAGGGTCCATAACTTTCCATTCGGAAATTGAAAATTCGGCTGCACTTTACACTGGGTCAAAAAAGATGAAACTCTTTGCCCTAAGAGGGGACAGGGGACAGGGGACCCCTCACCACCCCCCAGCTGAGGGTTTTCTTCTGCCGGCGGCTGCAAGCTGCTGCTGGGCTGCTCCGGTCGCAGCAGGGGCATAACGCAGGCCCACGCAGCCCCCGCGGTGCGTGGGGGGCCCCTATCTCCAAGGGGCCCCCTCGGCACTGCACTCCTGGCCAGAGAGCTCCTGATTGAGCCCGGAGGGGGCCCTCTCAGTACCGTGCAGGGAGGCACCCTCACTTTTCATGACGCCAGTGGGTCGCAGCATCGGTTCCTGGTCCCCCTCTTTTGGCCTTTCCCAGCGGCCCGGGAGCAGGAGGAGTGCTGAGGCAGAGAGGCAGGCAACGAGTGCCGTTCAGTACAACCGAGAGGGGAGCGGGGCGCACACGCATGCACACTCACTTATACTCATGCATTCACATGCAGACACTCGCACCCTTCCCCCCCCCCCTGTCAGGAGACTCACTCACAAATACACATACCCTCATACATACTAACACGCGCGAACCAAACAGTCAACAAAAAAGCGACACTTACCTGCTGCTGCAGGGCTCGGGGAGCTGCCAGGAGGGTTGGGACTGCTACCTTGGTCAGCCAATGAGGGGAGGCAGCAGTCCCTCACTCGTCACAGAGCAGGATGGGGGACAGAGTCAGCGACAGACACTCGGCCGTTGGCACTTCAGGGCTTAAAAACGAAGCGCCCAGCTACGAGGCTATCCCTGACGCTCTCCCTCGTCACGAGGGGGCCTCCAGGACATTTGCTGAGCTGAGGAGGTCAGGCCCACCGAAGCGGTGACGTCCTCAGCCCAGCAAACTTCAGCTTAGGCAGCCGCGAGCCTGTGCATTTAGCGCATGTCCAGCTCCTGGCTGCCTGGTCTGAACATAAAGAGCGTTTGTCTAGCTGTCCTTTCTTCAGCCTGACATGCAATCTTTTTGTCCAAAAAGGGCGGGCGGGGCCTCATTGCCTTCAAGGAGGGGCGGCTGCTGAAGTCAGGCCGCTTGCAAGGAGGACCCTTCACCCAGGCAGCACTCAGTCCCTCCTCTGAGTCTCTCTTTCTCTATGCACACCGGGGCGGGCCCTGGGCATGGATGGGACTTGCATATCAGGGCTCTGTCCCGGATAAAAAAAGACAAGGAAACTTGCAGCCAGAGCTGCACAGAAAAGAAAGTGTCACCCCAATGTTTCTGCGGGCGAGCCAGAGTTGAAGAGCGGTAGCCTGGCAGGCGCTGCTACATAGAGCAGTGGCCTGATAGAGTGCCTTAGAGGCCAGTGCAAAGCAAGGCTAGGCACTTGGGGGCAGTTTTACAAGCCCTTTACGCCTCTTTTACACCGCCGTTGCGACGCGGTGGCGGCGCATAGCCAGCGCCACTCTGTGGGGTATTTACAACGTGACGCATGTGGGAGATGCGTCACGTTGTAAAGCCCTATGCCACATGTAGGCATTCCGGCGCAGGAACGCCTCCCAAAAGTGGCTGAGTGAAATCGACAAGATTTCAGTCAGTCACTTTTAAGGCCATGCTGCGTCAAAACCCTGCGCCTGCTTGAAGCAGGCGTAAGGACTGACGCAGCATTTTAAGGATAGGGCACCCCCGAGCCTTGCTGTAGCTGCTTGGCGCCTGCGACGCAACTCCAGCAATGCGCCACCTTTACGGCAGCAGATGCATCACGCATCTGTCCATTTTTGCCCCATGGTGCGCCGCATTGTGAATGCGGCGCATCCATGACGCACAATAACTGGCGCATCCCTGCTGCTGATAGGCGGGGATGCACCAGTTATTGTAAATGTGCCCCAAGGTGAAAAGCCCAGGCTGCTGCTTTGCTAGTTCTCCGGCTGGCACCTGAAGGGAGGCCGGAGCCTGTGTGTGATTGGAAAAGAAGCGAGTGCAAGGCTGGAGGAAGAGAGGGCTGTTCTTTGGCTATCTGTAGCAAGCTTGCAAAGGGTTGTTGGAGTGAAGCTTGCAAGTGAGGTGCAGCGCAGCACGTTCCAGAGTGGAGGGGGTTGTCGGCACAAGAGGCCTGAACCGGAGGCCTCTCGTGCCTACGGCCATACCACCCTGAATGCGCCCGATCTCGTCCGATCTCGGAAGCTAAGCAGGGTCGGGCCTGGTTAGTACTTGGATGGGAGACCGCCTGGGAATACCAGGTGCTGTAGGCATTTTGCTTCTCGCTACAGGCACTTCCGTTTTGTTTTTGTTTTTCTACTTTTTTTGCGGGGGCATTTATTCTATTATTTTATCGCAACTTTCTTCAAAAAGAAAACGCCATCAAGTTCACAACACGCAGGGTCCATAACTTTCCATTCGGAAATTGAAAATTCGGCTGCACTTTACACTGGGTCAAAAAAGATGAAACTCTTTGCCCTAAGAGGGGACAGGGGACAGGGGACCCCTCACCACCCCCCAGCTGAGGGTTTTCTTCTGCCGGCGGCTGCAAGCTGCTGCTGGGCTGCTCCGGTCGCAGCAGGGGCATAACGCAGGCCCACGCAGCCCCCGCGGTGCGTGGGGGGCCCCTATCTCCAAGGGGCCCCCTCGGCACTGCACTCCTGGCCAGAGAGCTCCTGATTGAGCCCGGAGGGGGCCCTCTCAGTACCGTGCAGGGAGGCACCCTCACTTTTCATGACGCCAGTGGGTCGCAGCATCGGTTCCTGGTCCCCCTCTTTTGGCCTTTCCCAGCGGCCCGGGAGCAGGAGGAGTGCTGAGGCAGAGAGGCAGGCAACGAGTGCCGTTCAGTACAACCGAGAGGGGAGCGGGGCGCACACGCATGCACACTCACTTATACTCATGCATTCACATGCAGACACTCGCACCCTTCCCCCCCCCCCTGTCAGGAGACTCACTCACAAATACACATACCCTCATACATACTAACACGCGCGAACCAAACAGTCAACAAAAAAGCGACACTTACCTGCTGCTGCAGGGCTCGGGGAGCTGCCAGGAGGGTTGGGACTGCTACCTTGGTCAGCCAATGAGGGGAGGCAGCAGTCCCTCACTCGTCACAGAGCAGGATGGGGGACAGAGTCAGCGACAGACACTCGGCCGTTGGCACTTCAGGGCTTAAAAACGAAGCGCCCAGCTACGAGGCTATCCCTGACGCTCTCCCTCGTCACGAGGGGGCCTCCAGGACATTTGCTGAGCTGAGGAGGTCAGGCCCACCGAAGCGGTGACGTCCTCAGCCCAGCAAACTTCAGCTTAGGCAGCCGCGAGCCTGTGCATTTAGCGCATGTCCAGCTCCTGGCTGCCTGGTCTGAACATAAAGAGCGTTTGTCTAGCTGTCCTTTCTTCAGCCTGACATGCAATCTTTTTGTCCAAAAAGGGCGGGCGGGGCCTCATTGCCTTCAAGGAGGGGCGGCTGCTGAAGTCAGGCCGCTTGCAAGGAGGACCCTTCACCCAGGCAGCACTCAGTCCCTCCTCTGAGTCTCTCTTTCTCTATGCACACCGGGGCGGGCCCTGGGCATGGATGGGACTTGCATATCAGGGCTCTGTCCCGGATAAAAAAAGACAAGGAAACTTGCAGCCAGAGCTGCACAGAAAAGAAAGTGTCACCCCAATGTTTCTGCGGGCGAGCCAGAGTTGAAGAGCGGTAGCCTGGCAGGCGCTGCTACATAGAGCAGTGGCCTGATAGAGTGCCTTAGAGGCCAGTGCAAAGCAAGGCTAGGCACTTGGGGGCAGTTTTACAAGCCCTTTACGCCTCTTTTACACCGCCGTTGCGACGCGGTGGCGGCGCATAGCCAGCGCCACTCTGTGGGGTATTTACAACGTGACGCATGTGGGAGATGCGTCACGTTGTAAAGCCCTATGCCACATGTAGGCATTCCGGCGCAGGAACGCCTCCCAAAAGTGGCTGAGTGAAATCGACAAGATTTCAGTCAGTCACTTTTAAGGCCATGCTGCGTCAAAACCCTGCGCCTGCTTGAAGCAGGCGTAAGGACTGACGCAGCATTTTAAGGATAGGGCACCCCCGAGCCTTGCTGTAGCTGCTTGGCGCCTGCGACGCAACTCCAGCAATGCGCCACCTTTACGGCAGCAGATGCATCACGCATCTGTCCATTTTTGCCCCATGGTGCGCCGCATTGTGAATGCGGCGCATCCATGACGCACAATAACTGGCGCATCCCTGCTGCTGATAGGCGGGGATGCGCCAGTTATTGTAAATGTGCCCCAAGGTGAAAAGCCCAGGCTGCTGCTTTGCTAGTTCTCCGGCTGGCACCTGAAGGGAGGCCGGAGCCTGTGTGTGATTGGAAAAGAAGCGAGTGCAAGGCTGGAGGAAGAGAGGGCTGTTCTTTGGCTATCTGTAGCAAGCTTGCAAAGGGTTGTTGGAGTGAAGCTTGCAAGTGAGGTGCAGCGCAGCACGTTCCAGAGTGGAGGGGGTTGTCGGCACAAGAGGCCTGAACCGGAGGCCTCTCGTGCCTACGGCCATACCACCCTGAATGCGCCCGATCTCGTCCGATCTCGGAAGCTAAGCAGGGTCGGGCCTGGTTAGTACTTGGATGGGAGACCGCCTGGGAATACCAGGTGCTGTAGGCATTTTGCTTCTCGCTACAGGCACTTCCGTTTTGTTTTTGTTTTTCTACTTTTTTTGCGGGGGCATTTATTCTATTATTTTATCGCAACTTTCTTCAAAAAGAAAACGCCATCAAGTTCACAACACGCAGGGTCCATAACTTTCCATTCGGAAATTGAAAATTCGGCTGCACTTTACACTGGGTCAAAAAAGATGAAACTCTTTGCCCTAAGAGGGGACAGGGGACAGGGGACCCCTCACCACCCCCCAGCTGAGGGTTTTCTTCTGCCGGCGGCTGCAAGCTGCTGCTGGGCTGCTCCGGTCGCAGCAGGGGCATAACGCAGGCCCACGCAGCCCCCGCGGTGCGTGGGGGGCCCCTATCTCCAAGGGGCCCCCTCGGCACTGCACTCCTGGCCAGAGAGCTCCTGATTGAGCCCGGAGGGGGCCCTCTCAGTACCGTGCAGGGAGGCACCCTCACTTTTCATGACGCCAGTGGGTCGCAGCATCGGTTCCTGGTCCCCCTCTTTTGGCCTTTCCCAGCGGCCCGGGAGCAGGAGGAGTGCTGAGGCAGAGAGGCAGGCAACGAGTGCCGTTCAGTACAACCGAGAGGGGAGCGGGGCGCACACGCATGCACACTCACTTATACTCATGCATTCACATGCAGACACTCGCACCCTTCCCCCCCCCCCTGTCAGGAGACTCACTCACAAATACACATACCCTCATACATACTAACACGCGCGAACCAAACAGTCAACAAAAAAGCGACACTTACCTGCTGCTGCAGGGCTCGGGGAGCTGCCAGGAGGGTTGGGACTGCTACCTTGGTCAGCCAATGAGGGGAGGCAGCAGTCCCTCACTCGTCACAGAGCAGGATGGGGGACAGAGTCAGCGACAGACACTCGGCCGTTGGCACTTCAGGGCTTAAAAACGAAGCGCCCAGCTACGAGGCTATCCCTGACGCTCTCCCTCGTCACGAGGGGGCCTCCAGGACATTTGCTGAGCTGAGGAGGTCAGGCCCACCGAAGCGGTGACGTCCTCAGCCCAGCAAACTTCAGCTTAGGCAGCCGCGAGCCTGTGCATTTAGCGCATGTCCAGCTCCTGGCTGCCTGGTCTGAACATAAAGAGCGTTTGTCTAGCTGTCCTTTCTTCAGCCTGACATGCAATCTTTTTGTCCAAAAAGGGCGGGCGGGGCCTCATTGCCTTCAAGGAGGGGCGGCTGCTGAAGTCAGGCCGCTTGCAAGGAGGACCCTTCACCCAGGCAGCACTCAGTCCCTCCTCTGAGTCTCTCTTTCTCTATGCACACCGGGGCGGGCCCTGGGCATGGATGGGACTTGCATATCAGGGCTCTGTCCCGGATAAAAAAAGACAAGGAAACTTGCAGCCAGAGCTGCACAGAAAAGAAAGTGTCACCCCAATGTTTCTGCGGGCGAGCCAGAGTTGAAGAGCGGTAGCCTGGCAGGCGCTGCTACATAGAGCAGTGGCCTGATAGAGTGCCTTAGAGGCCAGTGCAAAGCAAGGCTAGGCACTTGGGGGCAGTTTTACAAGCCCTTTACGCCTCTTTTACACCGCCGTTGCGACGCGGTGGCGGCGCATAGCCAGCGCCACTCTGTGGGGTATTTACAACGTGACGCATGTGGGAGATGCGTCACGTTGTAAAGCCCTATGCCACATGTAGGCATTCCGGCGCAGGAACGCCTCCCAAAAGTGGCTGAGTGAAATCGACAAGATTTCAGTCAGTCACTTTTAAGGCCATGCTGCGTCAAAACCCTGCGCCTGCTTGAAGCAGGCGTAAGGACTGACGCAGCATTTTAAGGATAGGGCACCCCCGAGCCTTGCTGTAGCTGCTTGGCGCCTGCGACGCAACTCCAGCAATGCGCCACCTTTACGGCAGCAGATGCATCACGCATCTGTCCATTTTTGCCCCATGGTGCGCCGCATTGTGAATGCGGCGCATCCATGACGCACAATAACTGGCGCATCCCTGCTGCTGATAGGCGGGGATGCGCCAGTTATTGTAAATGTGCCCCAAGGTGAAAAGCCCAGGCTGCTGCTTTGCTAGTTCTCCGGCTGGCACCTGAAGGGAGGCCGGAGCCTGTGTGTGATTGGAAAAGAAGCGAGTGCAAGGCTGGAGGAAGAGAGGGCTGTTCTTTGGCTATCTGTAGCAAGCTTGCAAAGGGTTGTTGGAGTGAAGCTTGCAAGTGAGGTGCAGCGCAGCACGTTCCAGAGTGGAGGGGGTTGTCGGCACAAGAGGCCTGAACCGGAGGCCTCTCGTGCCTACGGCCATACCACCCTGAATGCGCCCGATCTCGTCCGATCTCGGAAGCTAAGCAGGGTCGGGCCTGGTTAGTACTTGGATGGGAGACCGCCTGGGAATACCAGGTGCTGTAGGCATTTTGCTTCTCGCTACAGGCACTTCCGTTTTGTTTTTGTTTTTCTACTTTTTTTGCGGGGGCATTTATTCTATTATTTTATCGCAACTTTCTTCAAAAAGAAAACGCCATCAAGTTCACAACACGCAGGGTCCATAACTTTCCATTCGGAAATTGAAAATTCGGCTGCACTTTACACTGGGTCAAAAAAGATGAAACTCTTTGCCCTAAGAGGGGACAGGGGACAGGGGACCCCTCACCACCCCCCAGCTGAGGGTTTTCTTCTGCCGGCGGCTGCAAGCTGCTGCTGGGCTGCTCCGGTCGCAGCAGGGGCATAACGCAGGCCCACGCAGCCCCCGCGGTGCGTGGGGGGCCCCTATCTCCAAGGGGCCCCCTCGGCACTGCACTCCTGGCCAGAGAGCTCCTGATTGAGCCCGGAGGGGGCCCTCTCAGTACCGTGCAGGGAGGCACCCTCACTTTTCATGACGCCAGTGGGTCGCAGCATCGGTTCCTGGTCCCCCTCTTTTGGCCTTTCCCAGCGGCCCGGGAGCAGGAGGAGTGCTGAGGCAGAGAGGCAGGCAACGAGTGCCGTTCAGTACAACCGAGAGGGGAGCGGGGCGCACACGCATGCACACTCACTTATACTCATGCATTCACATGCAGACACTCGCACCCTTCCCCCCCCCCTGTCAGGAGACTCACTCACAAATACACATACCCTCATACATACTAACACGCGCGAACCAAACAGTCAACAAAAAAGCGACACTTACCTGCTGCTGCAGGGCTCGGGGAGCTGCCAGGAGGGTTGGGACTGCTACCTTGGTCAGCCAATGAGGGGAGGCAGCAGTCCCTCACTCGTCACAGAGCAGGATGGGGGACAGAGTCAGCGACAGACACTCGGCCGTTGGCACTTCAGGGCTTAAAAACGAAGCGCCCAGCTACGAGGCTATCCCTGACGCTCTCCCTCGTCACGAGGGGGCCTCCAGGACATTTGCTGAGCTGAGGAGGTCAGGCCCACCGAAGCGGTGACGTCCTCAGCCCAGCAAACTTCAGCTTAGGCAGCCGCGAGCCTGTGCATTTAGCGCATGTCCAGCTCCTGGCTGCCTGGTCTGAACATAAAGAGCGTTTGTCTAGCTGTCCTTTCTTCAGCCTGACATGCAATCTTTTTGTCCAAAAAGGGCGGGCGGGGCCTCATTGCCTTCAAGGAGGGGCGGCTGCTGAAGTCAGGCCGCTTGCAAGGAGGACCCTTCACCCAGGCAGCACTCAGTCCCTCCTCTGAGTCTCTCTTTCTCTATGCACACCGGGGCGGGCCCTGGGCATGGATGGGACTTGCATATCAGGGCTCTGTCCCGGATAAAAAAAGACAAGGAAACTTGCAGCCAGAGCTGCACAGAAAAGAAAGTGTCACCCCAATGTTTCTGCGGGCGAGCCAGAGTTGAAGAGCGGTAGCCTGGCAGGCGCTGCTACATAGAGCAGTGGCCTGATAGAGTGCCTTAGAGGCCAGTGCAAAGCAAGGCTAGGCACTTGGGGGCAGTTTTACAAGCCCTTTACGCCTCTTTTACACCGCCGTTGCGACGCGGTGGCGGCGCATAGCCAGCGCCACTCTGTGGGGTATTTACAACGTGACGCATGTGGGAGATGCGTCACGTTGTAAAGCCCTATGCCACATGTAGGCATTCCGGCGCAGGAACGCCTCCCAAAAGTGGCTGAGTGAAATCGACAAGATTTCAGTCAGTCACTTTTAAGGCCATGCTGCGTCAAAACCCTGCGCCTGCTTGAAGCAGGCGTAAGGACTGACGCAGCATTTTAAGGATAGGGCACCCCCGAGCCTTGCTGTAGCTGCTTGGCGCCTGCGACGCAACTCCAGCAATGCGCCACCTTTACGGCAGCAGATGCATCACGCATCTGTCCATTTTTGCCCCATGGTGCGCCGCATTGTGAATGCGGCGCATCCATGACGCACAATAACTGGCGCATCCCTGCTGCTGATAGGCGGGGATGCGCCAGTTATTGTAAATGTGCCCCAAGGTGAAAAGCCCAGGCTGCTGCTTTGCTAGTTCTCCGGCTGGCACCTGAAGGGAGGCCGGAGCCTGTGTGTGATTGGAAAAGAAGCGAGTGCAAGGCTGGAGGAAGAGAGGGCTGTTCTTTGGCTATCTGTAGCAAGCTTGCAAAGGGTTGTTGGAGTGAAGCTTGCAAGTGAGGTGCAGCGCAGCACGTTCCAGAGTGGAGGGGGTTGTCGGCACAAGAGGCCTGAACCGGAGGCCTCTCGTGCCTACGGCCATACCACCCTGAATGCGCCCGATCTCGTCCGATCTCGGAAGCTAAGCAGGGTCGGGCCTGGTTAGTACTTGGATGGGAGACCGCCTGGGAATACCAGGTGCTGTAGGCATTTTGCTTCTCGCTACAGGCACTTCCGTTTTGTTTTTGTTTTTCTACTTTTTTTGCGGGGGCATTTATTCTATTATTTTATCGCAACTTTCTTCAAAAAGAAAACGCCATCAAGTTCACAACACGCAGGGTCCATAACTTTCCATTCGGAAATTGAAAATTCGGCTGCACTTTACACTGGGTCAAAAAAGATGAAACTCTTTGCCCTAAGAGGGGACAGGGGACAGGGGACCCCTCACCACCCCCCAGCTGAGGGTTTTCTTCTGCCGGCGGCTGCAAGCTGCTGCTGGGCTGCTCCGGTCGCAGCAGGGGCATAACGCAGGCCCACGCAGCCCCCGCGGTGCGTGGGGGGCCCCTATCTCCAAGGGGCCCCCTCGGCACTGCACTCCTGGCCAGAGAGCTCCTGATTGAGCCCGGAGGGGGCCCTCTCAGTACCGTGCAGGGAGGCACCCTCACTTTTCATGACGCCAGTGGGTCGCAGCATCGGTTCCTGGTCCCCCTCTTTTGGCCTTTCCCAGCGGCCCGGGAGCAGGAGGAGTGCTGAGGCAGAGAGGCAGGCAACGAGTGCCGTTCAGTACAACCGAGAGGGGAGCGGGGCGCACACGCATGCACACTCACTTATACTCATGCATTCACATGCAGACACTCGCACCCTTCCCCCCCCCCCTGTCAGGAGACTCACTCACAAATACACATACCCTCATACATACTAACACGCGCGAACCAAACAGTCAACAAAAAAGCGACACTTACCTGCTGCTGCAGGGCTCGGGGAGCTGCCAGGAGGGTTGGGACTGCTACCTTGGTCAGCCAATGAGGGGAGGCAGCAGTCCCTCACTCGTCACAGAGCAGGATGGGGGACAGAGTCAGCGACAGACACTCGGCCGTTGGCACTTCAGGGCTTAAAAACGAAGCGCCCAGCTACGAGGCTATCCCTGACGCTCTCCCTCGTCACGAGGGGGCCTCCAGGACATTTGCTGAGCTGAGGAGGTCAGGCCCACCGAAGCGGTGACGTCCTCAGCCCAGCAAACTTCAGTTTAGGCAGCCGCGAGCCTGTGCATTTAGCGCATGTCCAGCTCCTGGCTGCCTGGTCTGAACATAAAGAGCGTTTGTCTAGCTGTCCTTTCTTCAGCCTGACATGCAATCTTTTTGTCCAAAAAGGGCGGGCGGGGCCTCATTGCCTTCAAGGAGGGGCGGCTGCTGAAGTCAGGCCGCTTGCAAGGAGGACCCTTCACCCAGGCAGCACTCAGTCCCTCCTCTGAGTCTCTCTTTCTCTATGCACACCGGGGCGGGCCCTGGGCATGGATGGGACTTGCATATCAGGGCTCTGTCCCGGATAAAAAAAGACAAGGAAACTTGCAGCCAGAGCTGCACAGAAAAGAAAGTGTCACCCCAATGTTTCTGCGGGCGAGCCAGAGTTGAAGAGCGGTAGCCTGGCAGGCGCTGCTACATAGAGCAGTGGCCTGATAGAGTGCCTTAGAGGCCAGTGCAAAGCAAGGCTAGGCACTTGGGGGCAGTTTTACAAGCCCTTTACGCCTCTTTTACACCGCCGTTGCGACGCGGTGGCGGCGCATAGCCAGCGCCACTCTGTGGGGTATTTACAACGTGACGCATGTGGGAGATGCGTCACGTTGTAAAGCCCTATGCCACATGTAGGCATTCCGGCGCAGGAACGCCTCCCAAAAGTGGCTGAGTGAAATCGACAAGATTTCAGTCAGTCACTTTTAAGGCCATGCTGCGTCAAAACCCTGCGCCTGCTTGAAGCAGGCGTAAGGACTGACGCAGCATTTTAAGGATAGGGCACCCCCGAGCCTTGCTGTAGCTGCTTGGCGCCTGCGACGCAACTCCAGCAATGCGCCACCTTTACGGCAGCAGATGCATCACGCATCTGTCCATTTTTGCCCCATGGTGCGCCGCATTGTGAATGCGGCGCATCCATGACGCACAATAACTGGCGCATCCCTGCTGCTGATAGGCGGGGATGCGCCAGTTATTGTAAATGTGCCCCAAGGTGAAAAGCCCAGGCTGCTGCTTTGCTAGTTCTCCGGCTGGCACCTGAAGGGAGGCCGGAGCCTGTGTGTGATTGGAAAAGAAGCGAGTGCAAGGCTGGAGGAAGAGAGGGCTGTTCTTTGGCTATCTGTAGCAAGCTTGCAAAGGGTTGTTGGAGTGAAGCTTGCAAGTGAGGTGCAGCGCAGCACGTTCCAGAGTGGAGGGGGTTGTCGGCACAAGAGGCCTGAACCGGAGGCCTCTCGTGCCTACGGCCATACCACCCTGAATGCGCCCGATCTCGTCCGATCTCGGAAGCTAAGCAGGGTCGGGCCTGGTTAGTACTTGGATGGGAGACCGCCTGGGAATACCAGGTGCTGTAGGCATTTTGCTTCTCGCTACAGGCACTTCCGTTTTGTTTTTGTTTTTCTACTTTTTTTGCGGGGGCATTTATTCTATTATTTTATCGCAACTTTCTTCAAAAAGAAAACGCCATCAAGTTCACAACACGCAGGGTCCATAACTTTCCATTCGGAAATTGAAAATTCGGCTGCACTTTACACTGGGTCAAAAAAGATGAAACTCTTTGCCCTAAGAGGGGACAGGGGACAGGGGACCCCTCACCACCCCCCAGCTGAGGGTTTTCTTCTGCCGGCGGCTGCAAGCTGCTGCTGGGCTGCTCCGGTCGCAGCAGGGGCATAACGCAGGCCCACGCAGCCCCCGCGGTGCGTGGGGGGCCCCTATCTCCAAGGGGCCCCCTCGGCACTGCACTCCTGGCCAGAGAGCTCCTGATTGAGCCCGGAGGGGGCCCTCTCAGTACCGTGCAGGGAGGCACCCTCACTTTTCATGACGCCAGTGGGTCGCAGCATCGGTTCCTGGTCCCCCTCTTTTGGCCTTTCCCAGCGGCCCGGGAGCAGGAGGAGTGCTGAGGCAGAGAGGCAGGCAACGAGTGCCGTTCAGTACAACCGAGAGGGGAGCGGGGCGCACACGCATGCACACTCACTTATACTCATGCATTCACATGCAGACACTCGCACCCTTCCCCCCCCCCCTGTCAGGAGACTCACTCACAAATACACATACCCTCATACATACTAACACGCGCGAACCAAACAGTCAACAAAAAAGCGACACTTACCTGCTGCTGCAGGGCTCGGGGAGCTGCCAGGAGGGTTGGGACTGCTACCTTGGTCAGCCAATGAGGGGAGGCAGCAGTCCCTCACTCGTCACAGAGCAGGATGGGGGACAGAGTCAGCGACAGACACTCGGCCGTTGGCACTTCAGGGCTTAAAAACGAAGCGCCCAGCTACGAGGCTATCCCTGACGCTCTCCCTCGTCACGAGGGGGCCTCCAGGACATTTGCTGAGCTGAGGAGGTCAGGCCCACCGAAGCGGTGACGTCCTCAGCCCAGCAAACTTCAGCTTAGGCAGCCGCGAGCCTGTGCATTTAGCGCATGTCCAGCTCCTGGCTGCCTGGTCTGAACATAAAGAGCGTTTGTCTAGCTGTCCTTTCTTCAGCCTGACATGCAATCTTTTTGTCCAAAAAGGGCGGGCGGGGCCTCATTGCCTTCAAGGAGGGGCGGCTGCTGAAGTCAGGCCGCTTGCAAGGAGGACCCTTCACCCAGGCAGCACTCAGTCCCTCCTCTGAGTCTCTCTTTCTCTATGCACACCGGGGCGGGCCCTGGGCATGGATGGGACTTGCATATCAGGGCTCTGTCCCGGATAAAAAAAGACAAGGAAACTTGCAGCCAGAGCTGCACAGAAAAGAAAGTGTCACCCCAATGTTTCTGCGGGCGAGCCAGAGTTGAAGAGCGGTAGCCTGGCAGGCGCTGCTACATAGAGCAGTGGCCTGATAGAGTGCCTTAGAGGCCAGTGCAAAGCAAGGCTAGGCACTTGGGGGCAGTTTTACAAGCCCTTTACGCCTCTTTTACACCGCCGTTGCGACGCGGTGGCGGCGCATAGCCAGCGCCACTCTGTGGGGTATTTACAACATGACGCATGTGGGAGATGCGTCACGTTGTAAAGCCCTATGCCACATGTAGGCATTCCGGCGCAGGAACGCCTCCCAAAAGTGGCTGAGTGAAATCGACAAGATTTCAGTCAGTCACTTTTAAGGCCATGCTGCGTCAAAACCCTGCGCCTGCTTGAAGCAGGCGTAAGGACTGACGCAGCATTTTAAGGATAGGGCACCCCCGAGCCTTGCTGTAGCTGCTTGGCGCCTGCGACGCAACTCCAGCAATGCGCCACCTTTACGGCAGCAGATGCATCACGCATCTGTCCATTTTTGCCCCATGGTGCGCCGCATTGTGAATGCGGCGCATCCATGACGCACAATAACTGGCGCATCCCTGCTGCTGATAGGCGGGGATGCGCCAGTTATTGTAAATGTGCCCCAAGGTGAAAAGCCCAGGCTGCTGCTTTGCTAGTTCTCCGGCTGGCACCTGAAGGGAGGCCGGAGCCTGTGTGTGATTGGAAAAGAAGCGAGTGCAAGGCTGGAGGAAGAGAGGGCTGTTCTTTGGCTATCTGTAGCAAGCTTGCAAAGGGTTGTTGGAGTGAAGCTTGCAAGTGAGGTGCAGCGCAGCACGTTCCAGAGTGGAGGGGGTTGTCGGCACAAGAGGCCTGAACCGGAGGCCTCTCGTGCCTACGGCCATACCACCCTGAATGCGCCCGATCTCGTCCGATCTCGGAAGCTAAGCAGGGTCGGGCCTGGTTAGTACTTGGATGGGAGACCGCCTGGGAATACCAGGTGCTGTAGGCATTTTGCTTCTCGCTACAGGCACTTCCGTTTTGTTTTTGTTTTTCTACTTTTTTTGCGGGGGCATTTATTCTATTATTTTATCGCAACTTTCTTCAAAAAGAAAACGCCATCAAGTTCACAACACGCAGGGTCCATAACTTTCCATTCGGAAATTGAAAATTCGGCTGCACTTTACACTGGGTCAAAAAAGATGAAACTCTTTGCCCTAAGAGGGGACAGGGGACAGGGGACCCCTCACCACCCCCCAGCTGAGGGTTTTCTTCTGCCGGCGGCTGCAAGCTGCTGCTGGGCTGCTCCGGTCGCAGCAGGGGCATAACGCAGGCCCACGCAGCCCCCGCGGTGCGTGGGGGGCCCCTATCTCCAAGGGGCCCCCTCGGCACTGCACTCCTGGCCAGAGAGCTCCTGATTGAGCCCGGAGGGGGCCCTCTCAGTACCGTGCAGGGAGGCACCCTCACTTTTCATGACGCCAGTGGGTCGCAGCATCGGTTCCTGGTCCCCCTCTTTTGGCCTTTCCCAGCGGCCCGGGAGCAGGAGGAGTGCTGAGGCAGAGAGGCAGGCAACGAGTGCCGTTCAGTACAACCGAGAGGGGAGCGGGGCGCACACGCATGCACACTCACTTATACTCATGCATTCACATGCAGACACTCGCACCCTTCCCCCCCCCCCTGTCAGGAGACTCACTCACAAATACACATACCCTCATACATACTAACACGCGCGAACCAAACAGTCAACAAAAAAGCGACACTTACCTGCTGCTGCAGGGCTCGGGGAGCTGCCAGGAGGGTTGGGACTGCTACCTTGGTCAGCCAATGAGGGGAGGCAGCAGTCCCTCACTCGTCACAGAGCAGGATGGGGGACAGAGTCAGCGACAGACACTCGGCCGTTGGCACTTCAGGGCTTAAAAACGAAGCGCCCAGCTACGAGGCTATCCCTGACGCTCTCCCTCGTCACGAGGGGGCCTCCAGGACATTTGCTGAGCTGAGGAGGTCAGGCCCACCGAAGCGGTGACGTCCTCAGCCCAGCAAACTTCAGCTTAGGCAGCCGCGAGCCTGTGCATTTAGCGCATGTCCAGCTCCTGGCTGCCTGGTCTGAACATAAAGAGCGTTTGTCTAGCTGTCCTTTCTTCAGCCTGACATGCAATCTTTTTGTCCAAAAAGGGCGGGCGGGGCCTCATTGCCTTCAAGGAGGGGCGGCTGCTGAAGTCAGGCCGCTTGCAAGGAGGACCCTTCACCCAGGCAGCACTCAGTCCCTCCTCTGAGTCTCTCTTTCTCTATGCACACCGGGGCGGGCCCTGGGCATGGATGGGACTTGCATATCAGGGCTCTGTCCCGGATAAAAAAAGACAAGGAAACTTGCAGCCAGAGCTGCACAGAAAAGAAAGTGTCACCCCAATGTTTCTGCGGGCGAGCCAGAGTTGAAGAGCGGTAGCCTGGCAGGCGCTGCTACATAGAGCAGTGGCCTGATAGAGTGCCTTAGAGGCCAGTGCAAAGCAAGGCTAGGCACTTGGGGGCAGTTTTACAAGCCCTTTACGCCTCTTTTACACCGCCGTTGCGACGCGGTGGCGGCGCATAGCCAGCGCCACTCTGTGGGGTATTTACAACGTGACGCATGTGGGAGATGCGTCACGTTGTAAAGCCCTATGCCACATGTAGGCATTCCGGCGCAGGAACGCCTCCCAAAAGTGGCTGAGTGAAATCGACAAGATTTCAGTCAGTCACTTTTAAGGCCATGCTGCGTCAAAACCCTGCGCCTGCTTGAAGCAGGCGTAAGGACTGACGCAGCATTTTAAGGATAGGGCACCCCCGAGCCTTGCTGTAGCTGCTTGGCGCCTGCGACGCAACTCCAGCAATGCGCCACCTTTACGGCAGCAGATGCATCACGCATCTGTCCATTTTTGCCCCATGGTGCGCCGCATTGTGAATGCGGCGCATCCATGACGCACAATAACTGGCGCATCCCTGCTGCTGATAGGCGGGGATGCACCAGTTATTGTAAATGTGCCCCAAGGTGAAAAGCCCAGGCTGCTGCTTTGCTAGTTCTCCGGCTGGCACCTGAAGGGAGGCCGGAGCCTGTGTGTGATTGGAAAAGAAGCGAGTGCAAGGCTGGAGGAAGAGAGGGCTGTTCTTTGGCTATCTGTAGCAAGCTTGCAAAGGGTTGTTGGAGTGAAGCTTGCAAGTGAGGTGCAGCGCAGCACGTTCCAGAGTGGAGGGGGTTGTCGGCACAAGAGGCCTGAACCGGAGGCCTCTCGTGCCTACGGCCATACCACCCTGAATGCGCCCGATCTCGTCCGATCTCGGAAGCTAAGCAGGGTCGGGCCTGGTTAGTACTTGGATGGGAGACCGCCTGGGAATACCAGGTGCTGTAGGCATTTTGCTTCTCGCTACAGGCACTTCCGTTTTGTTTTTGTTTTTCTACTTTTTTTGCGGGGGCATTTATTCTATTATTTTATCGCAACTTTCTTCAAAAAGAAAACGCCATCAAGTTCACAACACGCAGGGTCCATAACTTTCCATTCGGAAATTGAAAATTCGGCTGCACTTTACACTGGGTCAAAAAAGATGAAACTCTTTGCCCTAAGAGGGGACAGGGGACAGGGGACCCCTCACCACCCCCCAGCTGAGGGTTTTCTTCTGCCGGCGGCTGCAAGCTGCTGCTGGGCTGCTCCGGTCGCAGCAGGGGCATAACGCAGGCCCACGCAGCCCCCGCGGTGCGTGGGGGGCCCCTATCTCCAAGGGGCCCCCTCGGCACTGCACTCCTGGCCAGAGAGCTCCTGATTGAGCCCGGAGGGGGCCCTCTCAGTACCGTGCAGGGAGGCACCCTCACTTTTCATGACGCCAGTGGGTCGCAGCATCGGTTCCTGGTCCCCCTCTTTTGGCCTTTCCCAGCGGCCCGGGAGCAGGAGGAGTGCTGAGGCAGAGAGGCAGGCAACGAGTGCCGTTCAGTACAACCGAGAGGGGAGCGGGGCGCACACGCATGCACACTCACTTATACTCATGCATTCACATGCAGACACTCGCACCCTTCCCCCCCCCCCTGTCAGGAGACTCACTCACAAATACACATACCCTCATACATACTAACACGCGCGAACCAAACAGTCAACAAAAAAGCGACACTTACCTGCTGCTGCAGGGCTCGGGGAGCTGCCAGGAGGGTTGGGACTGCTACCTTGGTCAGCCAATGAGGGGAGGCAGCAGTCCCTCACTCGTCACAGAGCAGGATGGGGGACAGAGTCAGCGACAGACACTCGGCCGTTGGCACTTCAGGGCTTAAAAACGAAGCGCCCAGCTACGAGGCTATCCCTGACGCTCTCCCTCGTCACGAGGGGGCCTCCAGGACATTTGCTGAGCTGAGGAGGTCAGGCCCACCGAAGCGGTGACGTCCTCAGCCCAGCAAACTTCAGCTTAGGCAGCCGCGAGCCTGTGCATTTAGCGCATGTCCAGCTCCTGGCTGCCTGGTCTGAACATAAAGAGCGTTTGTCTAGCTGTCCTTTCTTCAGCCTGACATGCAATCTTTTTGTCCAAAAAGGGCGGGCGGGGCCTCATTGCCTTCAAGGAGGGGCGGCTGCTGAAGTCAGGCCGCTTGCAAGGAGGACCCTTCACCCAGGCAGCACTCAGTCCCTCCTCTGAGTCTCTCTTTCTCTATGCACACCGGGGCGGGCCCTGGGCATGGATGGGACTTGCATATCAGGGCTCTGTCCCGGATAAAAAAAGACAAGGAAACTTGCAGCCAGAGCTGCACAGAAAAGAAAGTGTCACCCCAATGTTTCTGCGGGCGAGCCAGAGTTGAAGAGCGGTAGCCTGGCAGGCGCTGCTACATAGAGCAGTGGCCTGATAGAGTGCCTTAGAGGCCAGTGCAAAGCAAGGCTAGGCACTTGGGGGCAGTTTTACAAGCCCTTTACGCCTCTTTTACACCGCCGTTGCGACGCGGTGGCGGCGCATAGCCAGCGCCACTCTGTGGGGTATTTACAACGTGACGCATGTGGGAGATGCGTCACGTTGTAAAGCCCTATGCCACATGTAGGCATTCCGGCGCAGGAACGCCTCCCAAAAGTGGCTGAGTGAAATCGACAAGATTTCAGTCAGTCACTTTTAAGGCCATGCTGCGTCAAAACCCTGCGCCTGCTTGAAGCAGGCGTAAGGACTGACGCAGCATTTTAAGGATAGGGCACCCCCGAGCCTTGCTGTAGCTGCTTGGCGCCTGCGACGCAACTCCAGCAATGCGCCACCTTTACGGCAGCAGATGCATCACGCATCTGTCCATTTTTGCCCCATGGTGCGCCGCATTGTGAATGCGGCGCATCCATGACGCACAATAACTGGCGCATCCCTGCTGCTGATAGGCGGGGATGCGCCAGTTATTGTAAATGTGCCCCAAGGTGAAAAGCCCAGGCTGCTGCTTTGCTAGTTCTCCGGCTGGCACCTGAAGGGAGGCCGGAGCCTGTGTGTGATTGGAAAAGAAGCGAGTGCAAGGCTGGAGGAAGAGAGGGCTGTTCTTTGGCTATCTGTAGCAAGCTTGCAAAGGGTTGTTGGAGTGAAGCTTGCAAGTGAGGTGCAGCGCAGCACGTTCCAGAGTGGAGGGGGTTGTCGGCACAAGAGGCCTGAACCGGAGGCCTCTCGTGCCTACGGCCATACCACCCTGAATGCGCCCGATCTCGTCCGATCTCGGAAGCTAAGCAGGGTCGGGCCTGGTTAGTACTTGGATGGGAGACCGCCTGGGAATACCAGGTGCTGTAGGCATTTTGCTTCTCGCTACAGGCACTTCCGTTTTGTTTTTGTTTTTCTACTTTTTTTGCGGGGGCATTTATTCTATTATTTTATCGCAACTTTCTTCAAAAAGAAAACGCCATCAAGTTCACAACACGCAGGGTCCATAACTTTCCATTCGGAAATTGAAAATTCGGCTGCACTTTACACTGGGTCAAAAAAGATGAAACTCTTTGCCCTAAGAGGGGACAGGGGACAGGGGACCCCTCACCACCCCCCAGCTGAGGGTTTTCTTCTGCCGGCGGCTGCAAGCTGCTGCTGGGCTGCTCCGGTCGCAGCAGGGGCATAACGCAGGCCCACGCAGCCCCCGCGGTGCGTGGGGGGCCCCTATCTCCAAGGGGCCCCCTCGGCACTGCACTCCTGGCCAGAGAGCTCCTGATTGAGCCCGGAGGGGGCCCTCTCAGTACCGTGCAGGGAGGCACCCTCACTTTTCATGACGCCAGTGGGTCGCAGCATCGGTTCCTGGTCCCCCTCTTTTGGCCTTTCCCAGCGGCCCGGGAGCAGGAGGAGTGCTGAGGCAGAGAGGCAGGCAACGAGTGCCGTTCAGTACAACCGAGAGGGGAGCGGGGCGCACACGCATGCACACTCACTTATACTCATGCATTCACATGCAGACACTCGCACCCTTCCCCCCCCCCCTGTCAGGAGACTCACTCACAAATACACATACCCTCATACATACTAACACGCGCGAACCAAACAGTCAACAAAAAAGCGACACTTACCTGCTGCTGCAGGGCTCGGGGAGCTGCCAGGAGGGTTGGGACTGCTACCTTGGTCAGCCAATGAGGGGAGGCAGCAGTCCCTCACTCGTCACAGAGCAGGATGGGGGACAGAGTCAGCGACAGACACTCGGCCGTTGGCACTTCAGGGCTTAAAAACGAAGCGCCCAGCTACGAGGCTATCCCTGACGCTCTCCCTCGTCACGAGGGGGCCTCCAGGACATTTGCTGAGCTGAGGAGGTCAGGCCCACCGAAGCGGTGACGTCCTCAGCCCAGCAAACTTCAGCTTAGGCAGCCGCGAGCCTGTGCATTTAGCGCATGTCCAGCTCCTGGCTGCCTGGTCTGAACATAAAGAGCGTTTGTCTAGCTGTCCTTTCTTCAGCCTGACATGCAATCTTTTTGTCCAAAAAGGGCGGGCGGGGCCTCATTGCCTTCAAGGAGGGGCGGCTGCTGAAGTCAGGCCGCTTGCAAGGAGGACCCTTCACCCAGGCAGCACTCAGTCCCTCCTCTGAGTCTCTCTTTCTCTATGCACACCGGGGCGGGCCCTGGGCATGGATGGGACTTGCATATCAGGGCTCTGTCCCGGATAAAAAAAGACAAGGAAACTTGCAGCCAGAGCTGCACAGAAAAGAAAGTGTCACCCCAATGTTTCTGCGGGCGAGCCAGAGTTGAAGAGCGGTAGCCTGGCAGGCGCTGCTACATAGAGCAGTGGCCTGATAGAGTGCCTTAGAGGCCAGTGCAAAGCAAGGCTAGGCACTTGGGGGCAGTTTTACAAGCCCTTTACGCCTCTTTTACACCGCCGTTGCGACGCGGTGGCGGCGCATAGCCAGCGCCACTCTGTGGGGTATTTACAACGTGACGCATGTGGGAGATGCGTCACGTTGTAAAGCCCTATGCCACATGTAGGCATTCCGGCGCAGGAACGCCTCCCAAAAGTGGCTGAGTGAAATCGACAAGATTTCAGTCAGTCACTTTTAAGGCCATGCTGCGTCAAAACCCTGCGCCTGCTTGAAGCAGGCGTAAGGACTGACGCAGCATTTTAAGGATAGGGCACCCCCGAGCCTTGCTGTAGCTGCTTGGCGCCTGCGACGCAACTCCAGCAATGCGCCACCTTTACGGCAGCAGATGCATCACGCATCTGTCCATTTTTGCCCCATGGTGCGCCGCATTGTGAATGCGGCGCATCCATGACGCACAATAACTGGCGCATCCCTGCTGCTGATAGGCGGGGATGCGCCAGTTATTGTAAATGTGCCCCAAGGTGAAAAGCCCAGGCTGCTGCTTTGCTAGTTCTCCGGCTGGCACCTGAAGGGAGGCCGGAGCCTGTGTGTGATTGGAAAAGAAGCGAGTGCAAGGCTGGAGGAAGAGAGGGCTGTTCTTTGGCTATCTGTAGCAAGCTTGCAAAGGGTTGTTGGAGTGAAGCTTGCAAGTGAGGTGCAGCGCAGCACGTTCCAGAGTGGAGGGGGTTGTCGGCACAAGAGGCCTGAACCGGAGGCCTCTCGTGCCTACGGCCATACCACCCTGAATGCGCCCGATCTCGTCCGATCTCGGAAGCTAAGCAGGGTCGGGCCTGGTTAGTACTTGGATGGGAGACCGCCTGGGAATACCAGGTGCTGTAGGCATTTTGCTTCTCGCTACAGGCACTTCCGTTTTGTTTTTGTTTTTCTACTTTTTTTGCGGGGGCATTTATTCTATTATTTTATCGCAACTTTCTTCAAAAAGAAAACGCCATCAAGTTCACAACACGCAGGGTCCATAACTTTCCATTCGGAAATTGAAAATTCGGCTGCACTTTACACTGGGTCAAAAAAGATGAAACTCTTTGCCCTAAGAGGGGACAGGGGACAGGGGACCCCTCACCACCCCCCAGCTGAGGGTTTTCTTCTGCCGGCGGCTGCAAGCTGCTGCTGGGCTGCTCCGGTCGCAGCAGGGGCATAACGCAGGCCCACGCAGCCCCCGCGGTGCGTGGGGGGCCCCTATCTCCAAGGGGCCCCCTCGGCACTGCACTCCTGGCCAGAGAGCTCCTGATTGAGCCCGGAGGGGGCCCTCTCAGTACCGTGCAGGGAGGCACCCTCACTTTTCATGACGCCAGTGGGTCGCAGCATCGGTTCCTGGTCCCCCTCTTTTGGCCTTTCCCAGCGGCCCGGGAGCAGGAGGAGTGCTGAGGCAGAGAGGCAGGCAACGAGTGCCGTTCAGTACAACCGAGAGGGGAGCGGGGCGCACACGCATGCACACTCACTTATACTCATGCATTCACATGCAGACACTCGCACCCTTCCCCCCCCCCCTGTCAGGAGACTCACTCACAAATACACATACCCTCATACATACTAACACGCGCGAACCAAACAGTCAACAAAAAAGCGACACTTACCTGCTGCTGCAGGGCTCGGGGAGCTGCCAGGAGGGTTGGGACTGCTACCTTGGTCAGCCAATGAGGGGAGGCAGCAGTCCCTCACTCGTCACAGAGCAGGATGGGGGACAGAGTCAGCGACAGACACTCGGCCGTTGGCACTTCAGGGCTTAAAAACGAAGCGCCCAGCTACGAGGCTATCCCTGACGCTCTCCCTCGTCACGAGGGGGCCTCCAGGACATTTGCTGAGCTGAGGAGGTCAGGCCCACCGAAGCGGTGACGTCCTCAGCCCAGCAAACTTCAGCTTAGGCAGCCGCGAGCCTGTGCATTTAGCGCATGTCCAGCTCCTGGCTGCCTGGTCTGAACATAAAGAGCGTTTGTCTAGCTGTCCTTTCTTCAGCCTGACATGCAATCTTTTTGTCCAAAAAGGGCGGGCGGGGCCTCATTGCCTTCAAGGAGGGGCGGCTGCTGAAGTCAGGCCGCTTGCAAGGAGGACCCTTCACCCAGGCAGCACTCAGTCCCTCCTCTGAGTCTCTCTTTCTCTATGCACACCGGGGCGGGCCCTGGGCATGGATGGGACTTGCATATCAGGGCTCTGTCCCGGATAAAAAAAGACAAGGAAACTTGCAGCCAGAGCTGCACAGAAAAGAAAGTGTCACCCCAATGTTTCTGCGGGCGAGCCAGAGTTGAAGAGCGGTAGCCTGGCAGGCGCTGCTACATAGAGCAGTGGCCTGATAGAGTGCCTTAGAGGCCAGTGCAAAGCAAGGCTAGGCACTTGGGGGCAGTTTTACAAGCCCTTTACGCCTCTTTTACACCGCCGTTGCGACGCGGTGGCGGCGCATAGCCAGCGCCACTCTGTGGGGTATTTACAACGTGACGCATGTGGGAGATGCGTCACGTTGTAAAGCCCTATGCCACATGTAGGCATTCCGGCGCAGGAACGCCTCCCAAAAGTGGCTGAGTGAAATCGACAAGATTTCAGTCAGTCACTTTTAAGGCCATGCTGCGTCAAAACCCTGCGCCTGCTTGAAGCAGGCGTAAGGACTGACGCAGCATTTTAAGGATAGGGCACCCCCGAGCCTTGCTGTAGCTGCTTGGCGCCTGCGACGCAACTCCAGCAATGCGCCACCTTTACGGCAGCAGATGCATCACGCATCTGTCCATTTTTGCCCCATGGTGCGCCGCATTGTGAATGCGGCGCATCCATGACGCACAATAACTGGCGCATCCCTGCTGCTGATAGGCGGGGATGCGCCAGTTATTGTAAATGTGCCCCAAGGTGAAAAGCCCAGGCTGCTGCTTTGCTAGTTCTCCGGCTGGCACCTGAAGGGAGGCCGGAGCCTGTGTGTGATTGGAAAAGAAGCGAGTGCAAGGCTGGAGGAAGAGAGGGCTGTTCTTTGGCTATCTGTAGCAAGCTTGCAAAGGGTTGTTGGAGTGAAGCTTGCAAGTGAGGTGCAGCGCAGCACGTTCCAGAGTGGAGGGGGTTGTCGGCACAAGAGGCCTGAACCGGAGGCCTCTCGTGCCTACGGCCATACCACCCTGAATGCGCCCGATCTCGTCCGATCTCGGAAGCTAAGCAGGGTCGGGCCTGGTTAGTACTTGGATGGGAGACCGCCTGGGAATACCAGGTGCTGTAGGCATTTTGCTTCTCGCTACAGGCACTTCCGTTTTGTTTTTGTTTTTCTACTTTTTTTGCGGGGGCATTTATTCTATTATTTTATCGCAACTTTCTTCAAAAAGAAAACGCCATCAAGTTCACAACACGCAGGGTCCATAACTTTCCATTCGGAAATTGAAAATTCGGCTGCACTTTACACTGGGTCAAAAAAGATGAAACTCTTTGCCCTAAGAGGGGACAGGGGACAGGGGACCCCTCACCACCCCCCAGCTGAGGGTTTTCTTCTGCCGGCGGCTGCAAGCTGCTGCTGGGCTGCTCCGGTCGCAGCAGGGGCATAACGCAGGCCCACGCAGCCCCCGCGGTGCGTGGGGGGCCCCTATCTCCAAGGGGCCCCCTCGGCACTGCACTCCTGGCCAGAGAGCTCCTGATTGAGCCCGGAGGGGGCCCTCTCAGTACCGTGCAGGGAGGCACCCTCACTTTTCATGACGCCAGTGGGTCGCAGCATCGGTTCCTGGTCCCCCTCTTTTGGCCTTTCCCAGCGGCCCGGGAGCAGGAGGAGTGCTGAGGCAGAGAGGCAGGCAACGAGTGCCGTTCAGTACAACCGAGAGGGGAGCGGGGCGCACACGCATGCACACTCACTTATACTCATGCATTCACATGCAGACACTCGCACCCTTCCCCCCCCCCTGTCAGGAGACTCACTCACAAATACACATACCCTCATACATACTAACACGCGCGAACCAAACAGTCAACAAAAAAGCGACACTTACCTGCTGCTGCAGGGCTCGGGGAGCTGCCAGGAGGGTTGGGACTGCTACCTTGGTCAGCCAATGAGGGGAGGCAGCAGTCCCTCACTCGTCACAGAGCAGGATGGGGGACAGAGTCAGCGACAGACACTCGGCCGTTGGCACTTCAGGGCTTAAAAACGAAGCGCCCAGCTACGAGGCTATCCCTGACGCTCTCCCTCGTCACGAGGGGGCCTCCAGGACATTTGCTGAGCTGAGGAGGTCAGGCCCACCGAAGCGGTGACGTCCTCAGCCCAGCAAACTTCAGCTTAGGCAGCCGCGAGCCTGTGCATTTAGCGCATGTCCAGCTCCTGGCTGCCTGGTCTGAACATAAAGAGCGTTTGTCTAGCTGTCCTTTCTTCAGCCTGACATGCAATCTTTTTGTCCAAAAAGGGCGGGCGGGGCCTCATTGCCTTCAAGGAGGGGCGGCTGCTGAAGTCAGGCCGCTTGCAAGGAGGACCCTTCACCCAGGCAGCACTCAGTCCCTCCTCTGAGTCTCTCTTTCTCTATGCACACCGGGGCGGGCCCTGGGCATGGATGGGACTTGCATATCAGGGCTCTGTCCCGGATAAAAAAAGACAAGGAAACTTGCAGCCAGAGCTGCACAGAAAAGAAAGTGTCACCCCAATGTTTCTGCGGGCGAGCCAGAGTTGAAGAGCGGTAGCCTGGCAGGCGCTGCTACATAGAGCAGTGGCCTGATAGAGTGCCTTAGAGGCCAGTGCAAAGCAAGGCTAGGCACTTGGGGGCAGTTTTACAAGCCCTTTACGCCTCTTTTACACCGCCGTTGCGACGCGGTGGCGGCGCATAGCCAGCGCCACTCTGTGGGGTATTTACAACGTGACGCATGTGGGAGATGCGTCACGTTGTAAAGCCCTATGCCACATGTAGGCATTCCGGCGCAGGAACGCCTCCCAAAAGTGGCTGAGTGAAATCGACAAGATTTCAGTCAGTCACTTTTAAGGCCATGCTGCGTCAAAACCCTGCGCCTGCTTGAAGCAGGCGTAAGGACTGACGCAGCATTTTAAGGATAGGGCACCCCCGAGCCTTGCTGTAGCTGCTTGGCGCCTGCGACGCAACTCCAGCAATGCGCCACCTTTACGGCAGCAGATGCATCACGCATCTGTCCATTTTTGCCCCATGGTGCGCCGCATTGTGAATGCGGCGCATCCATGACGCACAATAACTGGCGCATCCCTGCTGCTGATAGGCGGGGATGCGCCAGTTATTGTAAATGTGCCCCAAGGTGAAAAGCCCAGGCTGCTGCTTTGCTAGTTCTCCGGCTGGCACCTGAAGGGAGGCCGGAGCCTGTGTGTGATTGGAAAAGAAGCGAGTGCAAGGCTGGAGGAAGAGAGGGCTGTTCTTTGGCTATCTGTAGCAAGCTTGCAAAGGGTTGTTGGAGTGAAGCTTGCAAGTGAGGTGCAGCGCAGCACGTTCCAGAGTGGAGGGGGTTGTCGGCACAAGAGGCCTGAACCGGAGGCCTCTCGTGCCTACGGCCATACCACCCTGAATGCGCCCGATCTCGTCCGATCTCGGAAGCTAAGCAGGGTCGGGCCTGGTTAGTACTTGGATGGGAGACCGCCTGGGAATACCAGGTGCTGTAGGCATTTTGCTTCTCGCTACAGGCACTTCCGTTTTGTTTTTGTTTTTCTACTTTTTTTGCGGGGGCATTTATTCTATTATTTTATCGCAACTTTCTTCAAAAAGAAAACGCCATCAAGTTCACAACACGCAGGGTCCATAACTTTCCATTCGGAAATTGAAAATTCGGCTGCACTTTACACTGGGTCAAAAAAGATGAAACTCTTTGCCCTAAGAGGGGACAGGGGACAGGGGACCCCTCACCACCCCCCAGCTGAGGGTTTTCTTCTGCCGGCGGCTGCAAGCTGCTGCTGGGCTGCTCCGGTCGCAGCAGGGGCATAACGCAGGCCCACGCAGCCCCCGCGGTGCGTGGGGGGCCCCTATCTCCAAGGGGCCCCCTCGGCACTGCACTCCTGGCCAGAGAGCTCCTGATTGAGCCCGGAGGGGGCCCTCTCAGTACCGTGCAGGGAGGCACCCTCACTTTTCATGACGCCAGTGGGTCGCAGCATCGGTTCCTGGTCCCCCTCTTTTGGCCTTTCCCAGCGGCCCGGGAGCAGGAGGAGTGCTGAGGCAGAGAGGCAGGCAACGAGTGCCGTTCAGTACAACCGAGAGGGGAGCGGGGCGCACACGCATGCACACTCACTTATACTCATGCATTCACATGCAGACACTCGCACCCTTCCCCCCCCCCCTGTCAGGAGACTCACTCACAAATACACATACCCTCATACATACTAACACGCGCGAACCAAACAGTCAACAAAAAAGCGACACTTACCTGCTGCTGCAGGGCTCGGGGAGCTGCCAGGAGGGTTGGGACTGCTACCTTGGTCAGCCAATGAGGGGAGGCAGCAGTCCCTCACTCGTCACAGAGCAGGATGGGGGACAGAGTCAGCGACAGACACTCGGCCGTTGGCACTTCAGGGCTTAAAAACGAAGCGCCCAGCTACGAGGCTATCCCTGACGCTCTCCCTCGTCACGAGGGGGCCTCCAGGACATTTGCTGAGCTGAGGAGGTCAGGCCCACCGAAGCGGTGACGTCCTCAGCCCAGCAAACTTCAGCTTAGGCAGCCGCGAGCCTGTGCATTTAGCGCATGTCCAGCTCCTGGCTGCCTGGTCTGAACATAAAGAGCGTTTGTCTAGCTGTCCTTTCTTCAGCCTGACATGCAATCTTTTTGTCCAAAAAGGGCGGGCGGGGCCTCATTGCCTTCAAGGAGGGGCGGCTGCTGAAGTCAGGCCGCTTGCAAGGAGGACCCTTCACCCAGGCAGCACTCAGTCCCTCCTCTGAGTCTCTCTTTCTCTATGCACACCGGGGCGGGCCCTGGGCATGGATGGGACTTGCATATCAGGGCTCTGTCCCGGATAAAAAAAGACAAGGAAACTTGCAGCCAGAGCTGCACAGAAAAGAAAGTGTCACCCCAATGTTTCTGCGGGCGAGCCAGAGTTGAAGAGCGGTAGCCTGGCAGGCGCTGCTACATAGAGCAGTGGCCTGATAGAGTGCCTTAGAGGCCAGTGCAAAGCAAGGCTAGGCACTTGGGGGCAGTTTTACAAGCCCTTTACGCCTCTTTTACACCGCCGTTGCGACGCGGTGGCGGCGCATAGCCAGCGCCACTCTGTGGGGTATTTACAACGTGACGCATGTGGGAGATGCGTCACGTTGTAAAGCCCTATGCCACATGTAGGCATTCCGGCGCAGGAACGCCTCCCAAAAGTGGCTGAGTGAAATCGACAAGATTTCAGTCAGTCACTTTTAAGGCCATGCTGCGTCAAAACCCTGCGCCTGCTTGAAGCAGGCGTAAGGACTGACGCAGCATTTTAAGGATAGGGCACCCCCGAGCCTTGCTGTAGCTGCTTGGCGCCTGCGACGCAACTCCAGCAATGCGCCACCTTTACGGCAGCAGATGCATCACGCATCTGTCCATTTTTGCCCCATGGTGCGCCGCATTGTGAATGCGGCGCATCCATGACGCACAATAACTGGCGCATCCCTGCTGCTGATAGGCGGGGATGCGCCAGTTATTGTAAATGTGCCCCAAGGTGAAAAGCCCAGGCTGCTGCTTTGCTAGTTCTCCGGCTGGCACCTGAAGGGAGGCCGGAGCCTGTGTGTGATTGGAAAAGAAGCGAGTGCAAGGCTGGAGGAAGAGAGGGCTGTTCTTTGGCTATCTGTAGCAAGCTTGCAAAGGGTTGTTGGAGTGAAGCTTGCAAGGGAGGTGCAGCGCAGCACGTTCCAGAGTGGAGGGGGTTGTCGGCACAAGAGGCCTGAACCGGAGGCCTCTCGTGCCTACGGCCATACCACCCTGAATGCGCCCGATCTCGTCCGATCTCGGAAGCTAAGCAGGGTCGGGCCTGGTTAGTACTTGGATGGGAGACCGCCTGGGAATACCAGGTGCTGTAGGCATTTTGCTTCTCGCTACAGGCACTTCCGTTTTGTTTTTGTTTTTCTACTTTTTTTGCGGGGGCATTTATTCTATTATTTTATCGCAACTTTCTTCAAAAAGAAAACGCCATCAAGTTCACAACACGCAGGGTCCATAACTTTCCATTCGGAAATTGAAAATTCGGCTGCACTTTACACTGGGTCAAAAAAGATGAAACTCTTTGCCCTAAGAGGGGACAGGGGACAGGGGACCCCTCACCACCCCCCAGCTGAGGGTTTTCTTCTGCCGGCGGCTGCAAGCTGCTGCTGGGCTGCTCCGGTCGCAGCAGGGGCATAACGCAGGCCCACGCAGCCCCCGCGGTGCGTGGGGGGCCCCTATCTCCAAGGGGCCCCCTCGGCACTGCACTCCTGGCCAGAGAGCTCCTGATTGAGCCCGGAGGGGGCCCTCTCAGTACCGTGCAGGGAGGCACCCTCACTTTTCATGACGCCAGTGGGTCGCAGCATCGGTTCCTGGTCCCCCTCTTTTGGCCTTTCCCAGCGGCCCGGGAGCAGGAGGAGTGCTGAGGCAGAGAGGCAGGCAACGAGTGCCGTTCAGTACAACCGAGAGGGGAGCGGGGCGCACACGCATGCACACTCACTTATACTCATGCATTCACATGCAGACACTCGCACCCTTCCCCCCCCCTGTCAGGAGACTCACTCACAAATACACATACCCTCATACATACTAACACGCGCGAACCAAACAGTCAACAAAAAAGCGACACTTACCTGCTGCTGCAGGGCTCGGGGAGCTGCCAGGAGGGTTGGGACTGCTACCTTGGTCAGCCAATGAGGGGAGGCAGCAGTCCCTCACTCGTCACAGAGCAGGATGGGGGACAGAGTCAGCGACAGACACTCGGCCGTTGGCACTTCAGGGCTTAAAAACGAAGCGCCCAGCTACGAGGCTATCCCTGACGCTCTCCCTCGTCACGAGGGGGCCTCCAGGACATTTGCTGAGCTGAGGAGGTCAGGCCCACCGGAGCTGTGACATCCTCAGCCCAGCAAACTTCAGCTTAGGCAGCCGCGAGCCTGTGCATTTAGCGCATGTCCTGTCCTGTCCGTGCCCACAAGTTGCTGGTACAACGAAACATGGTACCAGCAACTTGTGGGCACGGCCATGGGCAATTCAGCAGCCCCAGTATACGCTAATCTATTCATGAAATCTTACGAAGAAATGCATATACTTTCTCAAACGAAATGGCAAGACAATTTGAAACTGTTCATCCGATATATAGATGACATTTTTATCATCTGGAAGAGTTCAAAAGAAGATTTAGAAATAGCTCTTACTGAATTTAACAACATCGATGAAAGAATCCAATTAACGTCGGAAACGTCAGAAACAACCATCACATTTCTAGATGTCAGTGTGAATCGCACGACCACAGGACTCGAAACCGAGCTCTATACTAAAAGCACAGATAGGAACAATATGTTGCACTATTCCAGCTTTCACGAACATAGCCTTAAAAAACACCTACCATTTTCCCAAATGGCAAGAATAAAAAGGATCACATCCACCCCAAGCAAAATGGAACAAAAAACTTTGGAAATGGGCATCAAATTCAAACAAAGAGGATATCCAATGCAAATCATAGAGGAATCAAAATTGAAAGTTAACCAGATAAGCAGAGGCACACTGCTACAACTCAGCACCAAAAAGGAACAAACTAGGATAGTAGCAGTATCAAAATATTCAACATCAAGTGATAAATTCAAGAAAATCATACTCGAACACGGGAGAATGCTAACGCTTGAACCAGACTTTAACGACTGCTTCAAAGACCCTCCGCTATTTGCCTATACCAGAGCAAGAAACTTGGGAGAAATGATCAAACCTCAGTTAATAACCACGGAAACATATAAAGGGACAAAGCCATGTCTTAACTGTGGACATTGTAACAATGTACAGAAAGGAAACATAATAAACCATCCAATGAAAGGCTACAGCATCAAACTAAAGGTGAACGGTACATGCGATACATCCAATGTAATATACGCCCCGAAGTGCCCCTGTGGGAAGGTATATATTGGTAAGACTGAGCGTCGGATAAAAGTGAGAATCACAGAGCATAAGTCCAATATTCGATTGAACAACACCAAGTCATCGGTAGCAGCACACTTTAATGAAGCAAAACATAACATTGCCCAACTAAAATTTCTAATTTTGGAAATTATAAAGAAAACTGAAGGCAGAGACAATTCCAAATATCTTTTACAAAGAGAGAATTTTTGGATATATAGACTTTGTACACAGAAACCCAATGGACTCAATGATCGTATTGAATTTGCATGCTATTTATAAATTGCCCCGTACGTGCTACACGGCACAACTGTCAGTTGTAAGTGACAATGTAATACCCATGGTTAGATATACCCATTCTCAATTCTAATCCAAACGCTCTGGATAGCTCAGAGGTTTGATACATAGACATCGAACACACCAACACGAAGGTTCGAATCCACCCGTCTCCTTTTCACATTTCTGCACACGCTTATTTCTATTTTTACATTGTTTGCATTCTGTATTTTTCGATTGTTTGCAGCGCTGCCACATACCTGTTTATGCTCATAAATAATCATTCCTCTATAGGATATTAGAGAGTCTGACTCTCGCAAACACATCACGACGGCCATAGTCTGTCTTCAGCCACTATAGATCACATGACCGCAACCCGGTCATAGACTAACAAACCTAATGGCGCGCACCCTTCGGAGTGGCGTTTTCGAGTAAACAAATCCTCGGAGCAAGACTAAGCCCATCCAGCATGTTAACCAGGTTAGTTAAACCAGAGTTATTTACTGAAGAGCGCCCATATGACTGACACCAAACAGGATAGAGTCACATTCTCGATCTTTTTCCTTTTTTATCCTAGCGCGTAAACATCTTAAGAAACACATCAGGCATGTACGTCGCTAATTTTTCATTTACTTCCTACAACGCACGTGCATGAATTGTGATATATGTTGTCTATTCGAACCATGTTTTCCAACAACAGAGCAACTTTGGCTATAAAAACAGATTGAGGTATAATTGTTTAAGGTATTTTTCTAGACTACGAGTATAAACTAGTCATATTATTATTTTTACAGCTATGTTATTCCCTGATGAAGGGCTATCCTAAAGCCCGAAATGCATTGGACATGACAATCAGACAATGATGCCATATTGATGAATGAATGAAATGATCAAAAACGGAAATTGAATCTGATTTGAAGAACAATTACGAATAAATTTGTTTTGAACATTTATGAACTTTGTGGGAAATCCTTTTTACGAGGAGAAAGGCGAGTTCTCTCTGGGATGGTCCCAGTGGCCCACTGGAACCACGTTGCTCAATTATTAAAATTTGAACCAGATGACATGTATTCAGGAATACCATTAGTTGCAGAAATTTTACCACTAAAAGGATTTTTGATGGAATTGATTGGAAGTTTATGTAACTTTCTGATCATAGGTTCACAGAAAATAAATGAAAAGAACCGAATAGTGCAGGAGATTAAAAGCATATTTTTTTTTATGTTGTCCTGTGGTACCGAATCCAGCCAATATATTTTTCACATTACATGTGCTGAAGAATGGCTTACACTTATTGATTTTTGCCAAGTTCATATCACAGTGCCATTGCACGAGTATAGTCAGGAGTACTGTCAAAAAGAAGCTGAATGTCTGGGACACAAAATTGGAAAGGGAGGTAGAAAGGTGTCACCAGAGAAGGTGGAAATAATTTCCAAGATGAATACACCTCAAATTCAGAAAGAAGTCAGGACATTTTTGGGAATGGTTAGCTGCTGTAGAGAGTGGTTACTAAACCTTTCCCTAGTGGCTAAGCCTTTACTGAGGCTGACACACTCAGGTGTGTCTGATCCGCTTCCATTGGACAACAACTGCACAAAAGCATTCCTAGAGTTGAAAGAGAAAAAATGTCGCGCCCCAGCACTAGGAATGAAAGTTTATTTGAAAGAAAATACACTGATTTGCTGTGAGAGGGAGGGCTGCGCTCTCTCATTGCCTATTGAAAAAGATGACTGTGTTCAAAGGTCTGTGATGTATTGCCCAATGACCTTTGACCCTAACTTCACAGAAATGTCAGCAAATGAATTAGATTATGATGAAAATGAATATGAGTGTCTAAATATCATGAAAATATGCATAAAGCCAAGTTCAGACTTCAAGGATGATCGTCCGAGTCAGCCCAACAGTGTCCATTTTGTAGATGGCCTATGTTTGAAAGGTGACACATTAAAAGCAGCACATGCTGTGCTCCTTATACATGATGTTGTCAAAGCTTTATGGCTTTCAGTAGTTACCTCAGCCCAAAATTCGAAATTGATTGCCCTTACCATAACATGCAGTATATCTGCTCAATTGGGAGTCACTGTTGTCATGGGAGAGAGAAATGCTAATTCAGTTGCACAAATTTGTGTTCTGTTAGCATATACATTCAATGGAATCTTCACAGATGAATTAAAAGAGGCTCAAGAAAATGTTTTTGAAGCAGCACAACAGGGTTGTATCAGAACTGTTTTTGAGAAAAATGACAATTGCAAAGTGGCAAATATGTTATTGCAAAGACTGATGCCCAGGTATAGATTGCCAGTTTCTCTGAAATCAGATCATAATGAGGTCTCAAAGATAATGAGTGCAGAACAACAGATTGGACAAGGAATGGATTGTAGCTATCTGCCTGAAGTGTCAAGCATAATAAAGCAACACAATGGCAGCACTGAGTTACCTTTTACAAAAGACTGTGTTTCAGCATCACCAAAGTGGCTTGAAAATACATATGCAAATGCACTTGTGGAAAACACTGAGTAGAACACTAGCCATTGCTGTGTAGGTCTGGTTGATGTACAGTGTGCAGTTTCTCACCAGATTGCAGCTGCTACACAAGATCTGCATAATGGATGGTGCAACGGTTTTGATCTGAGAGATGCTGTGGTGACACATCTGAATATGATCAAAGTGAAAATAAGAGTGAAAGGCCTAGGTTGAAAAAGTGCAAAAGATTGATGGTGCTCTGTCAGAGTTTCTCAGCACCTAAGTAGTCTAATTTGCATGGAAAAAGTACAGAATGCCACACTTTATGAGCCATTCTGATGGCAAGCTGAAGATAAAGAGCAAAGAAATGCTGAAACTGTCCTGTTGAATTCTCCTTTTTTATTATTTTAGTTACTTGTTTTAAAGAAGACTAACTGTTCCAAGAAGCTACTTACAGAACTCTGCACTAAAACATTTGAGCTTGGCTATATATGATCTGATTACAGACCAGACTTGTGTTTGCCTTAGAAATAGAAGTAAAATTGCTATATGCTCAGCTTTTGCAATAAGAAATGTCACTAGTGAAATGAAATATGTGTGATAAATTATAAATCATTTTATTATGATTTGAATCATCAGAAGGGTGGATTGATGGAGCAGATTTCATCTGCAGTCAGGCATTGTTTTATTTTTTGTGCTACAGACAGACTGCATTTAAATTGCCATGCACATTTTGGTGCAAGTTAAAAACATGGCACATGAAAAACATGAAAGTGAGGCCTATTCAGTCTGAAATGCTTTTGCTGAATTAACATGTGTTTTTGCAGTGTAGAGAAAAGTGGCCTTTTTACCTTTGAAGATTAATAGAATGTGTTACTCTCTTCCCAGCTCATCCCATGCAATCTAAATCAACTATTTCTGTCTTAAAGGACTTTGACTTGTTGCATATTTTGATAAATATTTTCAGTTAATAACACCTCTTTTTATAATGTGTGTGAATTAATAATGCACCAAACACTACACAGGGGACTAAATGCTTTTTGCATGAAAAGCTATCTAAAACACTAATGCATGTTGCTGTGTGCACTATATTAATTGTGTGTGCTTTTAAATTTTACACTAAATGCATGAAAATGCTATGTTGCACATTTCACATTTATTTTGCATGTTGTCATAAATAATAGAAAAGCTGTTTTTCACTAATAGCTTGGCTAGGTAAACATTTATAAGGGGTATTAGTATGAGGGAGGGAAACATAATGGGCTGATTTACATGAAATTAATTTTATCTTTGTGTTTGTTTTATTTTTGGGGCCTACAATTAAATGGCTGCCTGTGAATCCAGCAAGGCTATGGCTTGCATTAAAGAGAAGAGAGCATGCGCAGACTGTACCAGGTTTCCTAAAGGAGTCAAGGACACTTTGAACTTTGTACATTCTTGTGATTCTGCCAATGTGCCAGTGTTAGTTAAAAGTGTCCATCTGACTACGCTGTGGAAGGAAGAGAATTAGAATGAAACATTTTTCTTAGTAAATGTTGCAAATGTTTATAAATGTAGTTATTCATGTATGCTTCTTTTGTTAAAACTGGTAAAGTCAGGATTTTAGAATGAGTCAGGGTATTGAGAACTCATGCCATCATGACTGACCAATCACGTACAGGTTTTCCTGAAAGATGCTACATCTTTGTGTAGTCTGCCAATAATTAGGGTATAAAATAATGTCCTCTCTGGATGGGGGCTGGCTTTCTCAGCTCAGCTGGCTTCTATGGGTTAGGTACGCGAAACGTCCCGGGAGATTGCTGAAGGGGAGGTGCGTCCGAGGAGATTCAGGGGGAGGTTTCTTGCTTCCACATCATATCTTGGCACATCAGGCCACATTCCTTTGAGGTCTGGTGAAGGGCGGGCTGTCTCCCTCCTTTTTGCTCTTTAGACACAGAGATGCTCAGAGCAGCAACAGATAGAAAGGCTGTTTAGATTTAGATGCTAAACTTTAAGTTTATGCTTAGACTAAATAATTAGGTCTGAAAAGATTTATTTGACTTATGCATTTATTTCTCTTAATGGGAGATTTTTGCAAACTATTTAATTATTGATTAGCTTTGCAAGACTATTTTTCTTAGAAACTCTTTAAGAATTTTGACTGATATTTTGCGCCACATTTTCATAACTACATGTAATGCTTATATGCAGACTATAATGTGTTCTGTATGATTGATATTTTTCCTGTTTTCCAAATTCTGTAACCTGATTGATATTTTACTAATGAATAAAGGGTCAGAGAAAAATTAACTTTTGACTAGAAAATAAAACCCTTTAAATACTCAACAACTCTCTTTATTGGCTTACAATAATAATTGTATTTGGACTGTTCATCTTTATTTAAAATCTCCTGAAGGTAATACATGGTGTGAAGGGCCCAACACCTTTTGAGCGGTAAATTAGAGGTAGCATGAAGGTTTTACATTGAGAAATTACCAGAAGAAATTACCGCTCCATCAGTCCCATTCATCTCCAAACCCCTCATCCTGAGGAAGTTCCCCTTCCTCCTCTTGATCGTCCTGATCGGAATCATTTAAGTCATCACGAATTGTAATAACATTTTGGACCTTCGTCCGTGGAGGAGGAGGCGGTGGCTGAGCCAGGGGTGTCTCCTTTGCAGGTTGGGAGACTTTTTCAGCGGCCGCAGAAGCATTATCTTCCGGAAAGCGACGATAATAGCTATCAATCATGCTTCTTAGGTCTGATATTAAAGAAGTAGGCACCGACATAGCCTCTTCCCGCACCGGCGTATCCACATCCTCTTCATCATCATAGTGGTAGGCCTGATGAAATGACTCATATCTCATCTGGCCTTTGACCGGCCGATCCGTAAAAGAGAAGTGCTCCTGGGCCTCCTGGTGGTCTTCCTCATCAGAATCCTGATGTTTAATATGGAGTTGCGAAGGACTGTAAGCAACACCAAAGGATCCTTCCTCCTCTGATTCCTGGCAATCCAGAATGGTAGAGGGCAGTAAGGGTGAAATCTTCGGCGTGGAAAACTCCCCTTTTTTGCTCGTCAACGCTCCTGTCGACGGAGCAATCCTCTTTATAGAAATATAGGTTGAAGTTATCTTTGTTGGAGATGGCATCGTCGACGATTTTTTCATCGTCGACGGGGCCGTCGACGGAACAATCATCCGTATCGCCGACGGGATACTCGTCGACGAAGATCTTGCCGTCGACGAAGGTCTGACACTCACCGTCGACGGAGTCGTCGTCGACGTCGACGAAGCTGTCGTCGTTGAAATTGTCGTCGTCGACGAGATGGTCGTCGTCGAGGTCGTCGACGGCCTCGTCGGCGATCTGACTGGAATTTCGGTAGATTTTGTCGACGGAAGCGACGACGGAGCCTTCTTTTCTGAGGAAGTCTTGAGAGGAGTTGGAAGGAGTGAAGTAGAAGGTTCACCTTTCTTAGATTTTACTGCTTTTTGTTTCCTCGCATCTCCCTTTTCCTCAGAGGACCCTCTTTTTAATTTCTTAGAGGTGTGTCCTTTGGCTTCTCCCTCAGAGTCCGAGTCTTGAGTTTTCCTTTTCTGAAGCCATAATAAGAGGCACGCTTCTCTATCCTTCAGTGTTTTGGCAGAGAAGGTCCGGCAATACTTGCAGTCCTTAGGAATATGCTTAGGGTACAAATAGTACAAGCACTCCTTGTGAGGATCCTCAGAAAACAGTCTGGCCCTGCCACAGGACCTGCAAGCTCTGAAAAGACTCTTCTTGGAGCTTTCAGACATATTGAATGAAATGAAGCTTGATAATAAAAGAACAGTACCTGTCTTCCAACTGTGAAAGGTCAAAAGTTCAGTGAAGAGAGAATAAACTGAGCAGAGCTCAGGGAGACTCCTTCTCACACGAAGGCGGTTGGAAATCTGAGGTATGGTGGCTCTGCTGGGAATGGTGTAGGCTGGTGCTGGCTGCTGATTGGCTGTAGTTTGGGCCACATAATGAGGAGGAGAGGTTACTTAGTGGTTTCACTACTCTATGGCTTCCAGGCAGTTTTTTCTTCTACTGCTATGGTTATCATTTACCGGGAGACTCCCACCATGACGACGGGGAAGATACAAGCATGTGAATCTATGAAAGATTGAATACTGGAGAACCTACTTTTCCACAGCTTTTCTGCACTCTGTGACTCCTCTTGAGGGTCATACTATTCTGATTCTACCAGGTAATTAGTTTGCTAAGTGCTATATGGGCTGCTGGGGAGAGGTAGGAGGTTGCTTGCTGTCATTCCTACGCAGTGGTCACCCAGAGAATGTGCGCTTGTGTGCAGAATCACTTTCTCTATCATCGCCAATTATATTCTGGGAATGAAAAATGTGGCAGCGGATACCTTGAGCAGGATCTTCCTGTCCTCAACAGAATAGTTCCCAAGAGAAGATTTCAGGAGATGTCACCTGTTCGAGGTTCCTCTGGTGGAATTATTTGCAAGCTCTTTCGCCTTTCAACTGGCCCTGGTCCTTTCTCAGGGGGGGGGAGGGGGGGGGGGGGGAGATAGGTGGAACTCCCGTCTCCCCTTGGTCCAGTGTCTCCAGTTTGCATTTCCTCTTCTGTTGAGGATGCTCCTACAGATCTGACAGGATGGGCAACAGATACTCCTAGGGGTTTTAGCCTGGCAGAGGAAGTCCTGGTTGCCCTACTCTGGGGACATTGGAACGTGTCTTGAATTATTTCTTTGAACTGTTCTGACCACATAAATGGTTCTTTCTCCATTGTCTCTTTGCCACTTGTGCTTGAGCTTGCTGGTAAGTAAGAGAGTGTCTCAAAAAGTACTCTGATCTGTGCCCCATTAGGTCCCACATCAATGGTGCCAGGTTAGAAACAGAAAAGTCACAACTATTTAAAGAAAATATCACTTCACAGGGTTTCAAGGGAAAGTGCCCATCCTCCTGTGGCCAAGCTCCACAAATGTGATTTCACTGGGTTGCAAAACAAATTGTTAGGGCAAACAAGTGATGGCTGCAAGAGTCAGCCTCCAGGCTCAACTTTGGAGCCACCTAGAAAAAGAGGGGCAAACAACATGAAATGTTATGGAAATAAATGACCATATATTATAATAAAACACTGGCACTTTATTAAGGATACACTGAAGTAGCCAAGTCAACACAGCATTGCTTCTTGCTATATACATACACTTCAACCTCCTAAGTGCTAAAAGGGCAATATAAATAAATTCCCAAAATAAAAATAAACAGATACATTTAAAAATTAGTTTATCCTAGATTAAAAAAAACACAGTGGTCACTATAGATAGTGTCCTGTTCCCTGTTAGAACTATTCATTGTGCTAAAGTAAAACATCAGGTCCAAAGTGTGAATAGGTTTTTGGACTTAAAGTGGATTAAGAAACAAAGCACATAACTTATGGAGGTGATACATTTGGTCTTTTGTGACATTCAGTAGCCCCTGTTCATTTATGTAATGAAACCGATGGCTCATTGTGGCTGGACACATCAAGTATAAAACGGAGGCTCGAGAATGCATTACAAATTGTGACTTATTCTGTACTGAACAATAATACTAGGCTGGTTTCAACACCAGTACAATGAGTGTTCATCCCATCAAAGATGCCGGAATACCCAATAATTTAAAGGCTTCCATTCAATCATGTGAAATTAACATGTCCAGTTCTTTGACAGTGTTGAAGCTACTGCAACAGGTAGAATAAACCTACTCAGATAAATGTTGTTAACTGTAACTGACCAAGAGAAGCTTCTCTCTGCAAGGGTTGGACTGTCCCCATTTCATCATTTTTGAAACAATAACCTGCACAGGGTGGTGATTTTAGAATTGAAACTATGCATGTGCATGGTTTTGGAATGGTAATATGCTTGGGGTGATTTTCTGATTGGCAAATCTACACAAGGATTAGTTTGAATAGTAACCTCTTTAAAATAATGACTTTGGAACGATAACCTGTGTAAAAGATTGACTCGAATGATAACCTGTATAAAATAATGATTTTGTAATATGAATCTGTAAAAAAAGAATGGGATGCTGTCCCATGTATGGGAAAGACTCTGAACTATTACCTGTGTGCATAGTAGGTTTTGGAATGGTAATCTGTATGAGGCTGATTTTGGAATAGTAACTTGTGTCAGGGGGTGTGCTGGGATCACAAGATGAGTCTGGGGGATGATTTGGAAAGGATATCACTGAATAATATTCTGTGTATGAGTTGACACTGGAATAGCAATGTGTGTACAAGGATTTAACACGTGGGCACTCATTTGCACATTTTGCTTTAGCTAGGGAATCGGAACACATTTGTCGTTGCAGATGTTATGTAATTCGATATTGTCATACTAGTACTGGAAAGCCTTCGAATTAGATTACTACTACCCTAGCTGCACCTCCTTCACATTTGGCAAGACAAAGAATGCGACTACCTTTGTCTTTTGTTTGCCTGATCAGCAGTGTTCAGGCTCTTCCTGTTCCTGTACACCAAGAGCTGTTATTTCTTAGTAAAGACCATATAGCGCATGACGTCCGCGTCATCCTCAATGCTCTTATGATTTTCATTGAAAACTATTAGGCAAAGGAATATCAATGTAACTTTCCATGAATATTTCAAATTATGCACACATCAGCTTTGGTGACAAGGTGTGTCAATGTCCATGACAAGAGGCGCGGCGAGTCGAAGATAAGCAAATGTTTGCCGCAGCATACTTCTCTAGATCAATCCATGACAGTTCTTCAGTTACATCCCGCGTAGCTTCATAAAAGATAAAGCTTCAGTCCCATCACGACATTCCAAAGTTATGATAATTGCAACATCTGTCACTTCACATTTTGTTTTTATCGCAGTTGGAAGATCTTCACCTACATGACGTGTGTCGAGAGTGCAAACCAGCCTTCTTCCCCATGGTGTGTGCCCTGTAGAAAGAAGAAAATGATTGTCTAGCACAGGTATCCCAGTTCATAAATAGGACAATTCCTACATGACACAATACAGTAATGAACAATGCTCCAAGAATTACCCCCTGTCCCCCAATATGAAGCAATAAAGTGGATCAATTTACTACTAGGGATAAGAGAAAGAACATTTATCAACCAGGACATACAAGTCTATTGAAGTCCACGTTTATGGATGTGAGAGATGATATCCTACACCCTCTGACCTTCAGGCTGGTCTTAGAACTGGTTGGCTGTCAGATACGTCGCTGATGTGCTTGCGTCGTCTGGGACAACACAGGGCCCAGATCATTGGCCATGTGTCAGGTGCTATATCGCTTGGTTGAGAGGTTTTGGAAAGAATCCTGGGGGAGTCCTGCAGCCAACAATCACAAACGTCTATCGTACCGACCTCCAGTGAGTTGATCACTGCTTTGACTATGAAGAAGGACTGAAGGTGAGATCTTTTGTATATTTACAATTTGATAGAGTGGTACAGTGGCTGTGATGGTGATGAAAACCCCCAGGTGTTTGGATGGGTTAAAGAGAATACCGAGGTTTCAGGCGGAAGAGGTCAAGCTAATTGGGGAGATTTATCATCTGCACATTCCAACTTTTGGGGCACTAACCTGGAGAAGGTCAGTGAAGTGAGAAGCCTCAACCTGCGAGGCCTTAACAAGGAGCAGCTTGGCTGTCCTTTCTTTGGTCGGCTTGGTGTCCATTAATGCACATTTCTTGCATTTGATGGAATCATGGTGGAACCTTAGAACAATAAACAAGTCCTGCAGATCTGAGACAGACGTCTGCGGACATTAGGAGAATAGAAAGGGGTCAAACATATACGTTCTAATGGTAAAATGCTCAAGATTGGAACATTTGTGAAAAACACTGTTGCAGCACAAGAGTGAACTTCTAGATACACATCTAAAGGGCACAGAAAAAATGGAAATGCCCTCAGGGCACAGTGTGACACCTTGCCTGTCTTTGTCAAAGTCCTGTTGGAGTCCAGAGCTGCAAGTGACACTGTGGTGTCACCTAGTGCTGCTTAGAAGCAGCTGTAAACATTACATATCCAGTCTGGCACCTTGAGGTAATTCTAATATGAGGAGTCTAGGGGAAGAAATATACTTTTGAAGTAAAAGTCAAAATCATTACCCAATCGGGAAGAATATGTGACAGGCATGTGTGGTGGAGAAATTAAGCTGAGTCGTTGTACAAGTCATTGCTAGCGAGGACCAAATGAGGCATTGCGTTTTTGTAAGTCGAGGACTGAATGAGGCACCGCATTTTAGTAAGTCAAGGACTTAATGAGGCAATGCGTTTTTGTAAGTCGATAAACGAATGAGGCATTGCGTTTCTGTAAGTCGAGAAACGAATGAGGCATTGCGTTTATGTAAGTCTAGGAACGAATGAGGCATTGCGTTTTTGTAAGTCGAGGACTTAATGAGGAAATGCGTTTTTGTAAGTCGAGGAACGAATGAGGCAATGCGTTTTTGTAAGTCGAGGAACGAATGAGGGATTGCGTTTTTGTAAGTCGCGAAACGAATGAGCATTGCGTTTTTGTAAGTCGAGAAACGAATGTTATATTATGTTATGTTAAAAACACTTATAAAGCGCTCACCCGACGGTTTCATGGCGCTAACGGCAGAAAGAAGAGTTTATGGGAAGCTGAGATTACATGTTATAGGCTTGAGCAAACAAAAGGGTCTTGAGCATCTTTCTAAACTGTCCATATGTTGGGCTCAGTCTAATCTCTACCGGGAGAGAGTTCCAGAACTCCGGGCCTATAACAGCAAAGCGAAGGCCACCTAGCTTTTTGCGCTTAAAAGAGGGTATAGTCAACCGGTTTTGATGACAAGAGCGTAAAGTCCGGGAGGGAATATATCTTTGAATTTTCGCCTAAACGAAAGCCGGACTGCTACCGGAATGAGGCATTGCGTTTTTGTAAGTCGAGAAACAAATGAGGCATTGCGTTTTTGTAAGTTGAGGTTGATGTGGCATCATTCATGATGGTGCAGCCACGGCCATGCACATGCTTGAAGATTTGCTGCGGTCCTGATTTTACCTAATTTACGCAGGAATACCCATGTCTTGGTGCTCATGCATCAGCTATTTGATAAAGTGCAGGGTCGGGTGCAAAGCAGAGGGAGAGAAAGAGTGCAGAGGACAGTATGGACTAAATGCATGGTTCAGGACATTACTGAAGCAGGCGCGAGCCTATGGGCAGTAGTGGTTTCCCCCGATCTCCTTGCGGCGCTTCTTGGGATGACCGGTCGACTCAAGGAAGGCAGCAGCATCAAATTCACTCGCTGCTCCTTCCCCTTTCAAACGCTTCGCACTCTCCGAAGACAGCGTGCATGCGCTCGCCAGCGGGTCTCTTTTCGGCTCCAGCCCTGCCTGCACCCCTCTTCCTGGGAAGATCCTCTGGTGGCTCTTAAATTAGAGTGGCTGCAACAATAATTTAACTCTTTGACACCTCTGGGGCTAGAATATTTATTGAAGGCAGGCATTATTCTGTGGGTACAAATTCCCACACCCTTTTTTATTTGGTGCATCATCCAGCCCTCAAGCTTTGTCTGTTCACAGATATACAGCCAAATATCTGGTCTCTTAGTGCTTGTGCACCCACATATATCTATATATTAGTTTACATTTACCTGCAGCAGGAGTGAGGTCTGGCCTGTATCTGACTCTAGGGAAGCACTTAGTGGGGACTTAAACTGATTCTTCTTAATGTGTTCAGACATGATGTCTCAGTCAAATCCTGCTGAATTACCTGTGAATCTTGTAGGAGAGTAGGGTCTGCAATCCTATGATCACCCCAGATTTTTGCTTTTTGCTTCACTGGTTTACGACTTTCCCTGGCTGTGGGCCTGCTAATCAGACCCACAGCCTAGCTGTTCTCTCTACTCCAAATTGTACCCAGGTACTGAATTGGCACTGGGCCCTCTCTTGTGTCCCTGTAACCAGGGCAGAGGTGTACCCAGAAGTCTCCCAGGGGCTGCAGCATGTATTATGCCACCCCTGGGTTGACTAACTAAATCAGACACAACTGGCTGCTTGACAGCAGGGGCAAGGTGGTGTACACACCCTTTGCTTTAGATATAGTATTCCTATATCTAACCCTAAAATGGACACATATATTCCTATCAGTCACTCCTATGGCAGGCCTTAACAATCCTGAAGGCAGAGTGCTTGGAATAATGTGAAATGGTGCTCTGGCATGAGCTGAGCCCGTTTGCAGCTTGCGGAACCAAGTCCTAATAGCTGTTCTATGATAACGCTATACCATATACTCTTAAGTGCATTATGTACCTCGCGGTCATATGCTAACTTTGGTATAGCATTATCAAAGCATGTCGAGTAAGGTGTCATACGAATTGGGATACTAACCCCTCGCCAATTCTGGCGACGGGGTTAGCATTCCACCCTTCTAGAGGGACACGACATGTTGGTAACCTGTAACCCCGGTTAAAGTCAGACATAGCCTCAGCTCCACAAGATGGATGCTGCCACCGAGACACAAGTCTGCCCTCCTGCTGCTGGGAGTCCTCCCAGCGCGGGAGGCAAGGATAAAGGGTTTCCTGCCAGGGGCGGTGCCAGCACCGTCCCAGACAGGATTTTGTGTATCCTAGGTAGGCAGGGCTTTAGAGGAAGGTGACTGCAAGTGGCACCCCGGTGCTCACTGTGCATAGGCCGGCTTGAACCAGTTCCAGGGGCACACCAGCCCCTGAGCTGGGGAAAAGCTCGCCAAAGGAGAGGGGTGTAACCACCCCCCTCCTAGTCCCACCCATAGGGCAGGACTTAGTCGCGTGCCAGCCCCCTTTTGCAGGATAAAGGTAGGAGCAGGCCCCCTTCCAAATTAGATCATCTTTGAATCCTGAACCGACTTTCTACGAAAGGAACTCAAGACTCTTCCTAAGATTTCTCCCTTGTGGCTAAGGAGTAGTCACCCTGCAGCAGCAGGCACCATCCAAGCATCGCGGTCTGCTGTAAGTCTCTCCTCCGGATCAAGACTGCCCAGCTCGACGAGAACCGGCTTCCCTGGCACCTCTGACCTCAACCTGCATCATCAGCCCAGCTGAGATTCGTGGGTGTGACGAGACCTCGAGGGACCGGCCATCTTCAAGACTACACGACGCTTGTCCAGCACGACCACTGAGTGACCCTCGACTGAGTGCTTTGGGGTAAGAGAAGCCCCGACCCTGAGCAGCTCCAGCACCGAAGTTCAGCCCCCTTGCATCCACGAGATCTGCGTGGGGCCCTTCTGCTCTTTGCTGCTCACCGCGTTGTCCAGGTCACTTGGCCGTTGGCTAGTGACCCTCCAGACGACGTCCTACGTTTGTTTCACCACTGGTCTAGCTCCTCTGGACTGGCCCTTGTCTCCTCTTGAAGGGGAACTTCCTAGGACCCTCCTGGTCCACCCCAGACGCCATTTTGTGTCACCGCGTGGGCTTGCCTTAGCCAAGGCTTGTTGCCTCCTTCACCGGATCCAGCATCGCCAGCAGCAGACATCCGACGTGGGACAGCTCGCAGACCTCCAGCCTGGTCGACATCAGCGCCCTGGTCCGTGCAGCAGCAGAATCCAGTGTCACCTCTTCACCTGGCTGAGTGACCTCGTCCGGTGCCACCCTGGTGCCCACCTAATCACTGGCTAGTGATTCAGAACTTGGTCCCCTCTGCTTACAGGTATCCTTCTTCAGCTGATCCAGTCCTTGGATCAGCCCTGGAACATCTTCCCTGGTCGCCTGCCAGCAACTTCCACTTCAGGCTCCTGGTTCGTCAACGAAGAAACCCGACGACATTTGAACCCTATGCAGCCGCAGCCCCTGGGCTAGGTAAAGCGAGTACTCCGGTGCTCCAGCGTAGACCAACTCTCTAAGTGTCTAGATCCACTTTCGTTTTTGACCTACCTAGTCTGGTCCGCCCGAAAACACTAACTTTTGCATTTACTAGGATCCATAGACTTTGTCCCGCCTTACGCGTGAGAGTTCCCACTCTGCACACGACGTCCCTGGGCCTCCTGCTTCTAATCTAAGGGTTCAGCATTGTAGGCCTAGCGTTTCTACAGTCTATGAGAGTAGTACTTACCTGCTAGTAATTTCGCATTCTACTTGTATAGTATATGGTTTTTCGTGCCCCTCGGGCATTTGTGTAAATTGTGCGACTTTAAGTATTTCTTTAAGAGTTTTGTTGTGTGCTTAGCTCCCTGTCTCATAAAGAGCCAGGGTAGTCTTGTTATAAATAAATATACGTTTATTTTCATAACAACTTGTGTGGTGTCCTTTCACTTGGTGTTCAAGGGGTAAATGTGATGGTAAAACAGCTGGCTTAACACGCCCTCTAGAGTTTAGCCTAAAGACTGCACGTGTCCATGCTACTAGGATAGCTGGTCTATCAGGTTGACTTACAACCAAACATCAATAAGGGTTGTTTGGACTGATACATAGTGATCACTAGAATAGTGAGCACTGCATATCAGGCCAACTTCTCACAAATCTGACGCAGGAAAATGTTAGAGCTTTCGTTTTGCTACCTGACAAAGAGGCTGTATCCCAAGCCACTGCAGAACTATACACACACACAGAACTATCACTAAATCTTTAGGTACGGTGGCCATAAAGCTTCAAACCTTTTTGAAGGGATGCCTTGTTCAATTCCTCATGGCGCCCCTGTTCTCCCTGGGGCAGAGACGGGCTCAATACAAAGTAATATCCAAAATGGACGCCTTAGAACATTTGAAAACAGCCTACCTTACTTTAATGTCTTCCCTTCCAGAGGAGGATTTTAAAGGTGGGACCCTGGACAGAGTAGCCTCTATTCAAGATTAAGAGCAACTGGATGGGGCTACAGATGCCTCTGATGAGGAAGACACTAGGTCTTGGTTTTACCTGCCCCTAAGAAAAGAGGCATAGAACATCCTCACTCTTTCCTCTTGGTTTCCTCATCTCAGACCTCATTGCTATGGGATACCTTTGATGCTGAAGATATTGTTCATCAACGTTCCACAACATGGGCGCAGTCGCCTAAGACAGCGGCTTACGTCCCAAGCAGACTTTGTAAATCCTCCCCTAAGGAGGTTTGAAGCCAACCTTGAGCAGAATGTTCCTGACCTTCCTTAGAGGGCAAAGTAGCTATGACCCCTGATATTGATCCTAAATTGTCCACCTTCCTGGGAAAGTTTGTTAAGGACCTTAAGATAGGGATAGATCGTTCCTGGAAAGCATGCCAGGACAAGCTCATGGCTAAAGCCCAAGCCACCTCCCTTGATCCTGATGACTGGCAGGCTGGGCCCAACAGGCCATCTGTTTATTAGGCAATGCTAATTGCACTTTGTCATCAGAGCGCCATCGTTCAATTCTTCTTAAAATGGACACCCAAGCTCTGCAAATTGGCTACAGATGAAGCAGGCTCATCGGCAGATGGACTGCTTTTTGGTGATCCATTGGTAAAGGAGGTGGCGAAATTTGCTAATACCTTCACCTCCCTAGATAATGCCCAGGCAGCTCTAAAAATTTTTTTTCCAGTCTCACCTGTTTGTCTGAGCTGGTCGAGGCCGGTGCCGCACCACCAGTCACCTTCAATATCAAGGCTCCTCCTTTCGTGGATAGATCAGAAGAACGTTCTTGGTATGGAACAACACCAAAATGGGAACCTACTTCTTTCCTTCCCATGCAAGGGGCCCCAGAGGACGATTCAACTGTGGAAATTTCCGTGTAACAACTACCAATATCTCTTTCCAAGGTGAGTCTTCACCATTCTTCCAATGCTGAGTAACGGGAAAGGATTATCTTTTGACGATACTGGAGCTCCATAACCCATGATGCATAGGTTCATCATACAGATCAAGGTTATCAGCTGGAAATCTATGTAACTGCAGTTCAGAGTGTTATTCCCAGCCAACTTAAGTTTCAGTCTCACAAGGTTCACTTCATGGACCAGGAGTTTTCCTCTCTACTACAGAAGCAAGTCATAGCCCCTTGTATTCCTCATCTCACAGGATTTCCACACAACTAGTTTCTCGTGGATAAAAAAAGGTGGAGGCTTCCTCCTGGTAATTAATCTCAAAGAATTCAACACTTGGATCCTTTATCAGCAATTCAAAATGAAAGGGATTCATCTGCTATTAGACCTTCTAAGAGAGGGCAGCAGCATGGTAAGCTTGGACCAAATGTTCCTCCACATCGTCGCTTCTTGAAATTTCAATTGCGGAATCTTACCTACACATTTTTTGGCTATACCCTATAGACTGCCTTAAGCCCCTTGGTGCTTCATCAAACTTCTCAAACAAGTGGTAGAGTTCTTGAGAGCCAGAGGACGACTTTTGCTCACGAATCAGTTGAGTCTCACAATTGGATCCAAATCTGTTCTCTGCGATTATGCAAAAATGGGGCACATGCTAGATGGGCCTGTTTGCAACTCGCCTAACGTTTCAGTTACCATTCTGCTTCAGTTCAGCCAGAACCATTAGCTCTAGCAACAGATGCTTTCTTGCAGAATTGGCCTGGCCTGGGCTGAGCTATGCCTTTCCCTCATTGTCTATGTTGCTGAGAGTTGCCCTGCAGGTCAGACGTCAGACAACAGAATTGATCCTGATCTCTTCTCTTTGGAGGACTCGGAGATGACTTACAACTTTACTGGCACTTTCTCGTAATTGACCTCTCCTATTTCCTTGGTTCTTGACTCTCCTCTTGGACCCTCTCGGGTGTCATCATCCCTGGTTACAACACAGTAGTTGAAGCTAGTAGCATTGAGACTTTCCAGAGATGCTGACAAGTGCCAAGACTTTCGCACAAGGCTCTTGACCTAATCGACAAAGCCTGCACGGATTCCACACATAGGACCCGATTCACAAAGGGTTTGTGTGCTCGTGGTGGAGGCCCTGTAGTCGTTGGGGAGTCTCCAAACTTGGGGCGAAATCCCCGCAATGAAAATTCTCATTGCGGAGATTCCGCTCTGAGTGTGGAGTCTCCCCAACGACTGTGTGGCCTCCGCCACGAGTGCAGAGGCCCTTTGTGAATCAGGCATATAAACATTGCCAAACCGCATGGAAACAATGATCTGGCTGGTGCTAGGACCCGAATTTGGATCCTGTGGTAGCATATGTGATTAATATCACCAATTTCTTGGTTTCCTTGGTCTCGGATGGCCTTTCCTACCAAACCATCAATTCTTACAGATCTGCTATTTAAGCGGATCACCTTCCTGTTGCCAACAAACTTGTGGGAGAACATTCCCTTGTTTCCAAGTTATCTCAGATAGGTACGAGGTTCCGCTCCAGCTCAACCAAAGTATTCTTCTCTTTGGGATGTTTCCGTAGTCCTTCAATCCTGGCCCGACAATTCCATTCTGTCCAGAAAACAACTCTCTGCGAAACTGACGCTCTTACTGTGCCTCGTCTTTTGCAAACAACTCTCTGATGTGCAAGCTCTTGATCTTGCGAGTAGATCTTTTACCCTCAAATGCGTCACTTTCCTGATTTCCAGGTGAACAAAATCAGCAACCAGACATATGGTATTTCCAACACATCTCGGAGACCAGAAGCTCTATATGGTTCAATGTCTACAGAAGTATCAAAAGATGACTGCTTCTTTACAAAGCTCCCCTTCTGGTCCACTATTAATCTCTTTGTTACAACCTCATGCCCTGGTGTCTTGTCCTACATTAACATGCTGGTAAAATGGCTTCTTTCAGAAGAGGGATAGCTCGATCGGCCCAAGGAGCCATAATTTTAAAGTCCTGTGCTGTGGGAATGCGCTTGGAAGAAATTACCCGCATGGTTGTCAGATTCCATGTTTAAAGAATTCTACTATAAGCCAGTAAGTAACCGTTTTTCTATGGTGGTTGATAAGCTTTAAACTTGCATAATCTGAGGTGTGCGGTCCAGATAGAATCGAATGTTTTAGAGCATTTGTGAACAAGAATTTTAAATTCTATTAAGGACACGGAAGCAAAGATTATCCCACCCAGGAATAACTCAATAATTATTGACCTGTTTATGCTGATGATGTAGTTCATACATGCTATTACTGTAATGTAGTACGGATATTTAGTCTTTTATTCCCATTTTCAGATCAAAAGCAAGAATGAAACCGTGACTTATTACCGAAGAAAGGATTTCCACGCAGCAGAAGAGGCAGAGTTAACGCTGTTCACACTGTTTATACACCTACAGGAGTGCGGATCGGATATTAGACATTCTATTATTGCTTATGTAGTTATGTTGGAACCCATGGATTTGCAGTTTTTCTTCTACAACTCTATACTTACTGTGTTCGTTTTTGATGGCTGTCAAAATAAAGCAAAGAAGAGAATGCATAATCTTCGCCTCAGTGCCCTTAATAGAATTGAAAATTCTCACTTACAAATGCTATCAAAGTTTCGATTGCTGCTCTTGTGGAAGAAACTTGGGAGTTGACCGATTAGATCAAAAATTTGGGCCCTCAGAGTCCTACAAAGCTACCACCACAGACTACGGCTTTGCCGACCAAATGAACCCGATCAGCTTCCCTCACTGCAAAGAATTCTCGATTCCCTACCCAGACCAAGGCTGCCCAGTCTCTATGAGAAGGGCTCCAAGGAGAAGTCTTCCTGTCTCCTTATCATGCTCCCTTCCAGTCTCATCCTTCCAGCAGACCATTATAATCTTCAGCAGGAATACACCTCAAAGTGTGCGTGCACAGATGATGAGATAGCTGTTCTGGCCTACATCACACTTCCCAGGTGACTTCTATAGTGCTTTCAATCAAGGACAGGAAGACATGGTCACTAAGACTGATTCAAGGACCATTATGAATACTAACGTGGCCAAACCTACAACAAAGGAATCACCCCCTGGAGCAGGACGCTTTTATAGCTAATTGAGAATGCTGGCCATACCATCTCTAGGCTCAGGACTTAAAAGTATGTAATCATGGTACATGTGGAAGAGTCGAGTCCTCGATCCAATTGCATCATGTAATCTTATTTCTTTTCCTCCTCACCTTGGATATGAAGGTTGACGTGAACATGGAACCATTTCTTGCCAAAATCAGAAAAAAGTACCCCTTTTACATTCTCCAAAGCAGAGCTTACAGCCAAATTAACTTTGCTGTTCTATATTTAATTTTTGTTTTCTGGCCTCACTTCTCATGTAATGCAACATTATGTTTACAGTGTTTCCTTTTGTGCTGAAATCTCGGTTGGACGAATAACAAAATGTATGTTCCCTTGGTCAGAAGGAAAACGGCCAACGGTGGAAGGTGAATAAGATCTTGCTTAGGAAATAAGAATTAGGTCAAGAGGTTTTCCTTGGTCACACAGGTGTCAAGTGTGTGTTGATGAGGGAGTGATCAAAGAAGAGCTGCAAGAACAGCATGTTCATAGCATGTGTGGCTGTAGATACACATGCTCTGCATACTCCTGCCATCTAGTGTTGGACTCAGATATTTGCAAGTTATTTTTCTTCAAGGAAGTGGTTCACGAGGTATAGCGATCCTCATTTGGCTGGTAATGTACATGGGGAACAGACCTATTCTGATCGGCTCCATGTTGGGCGCCCAATTGCACCATTCGCAGGCCTTTTTGACTACTATAACATCCTGCGCCCCTTACCTATCTTGTCCCTTCCCCGCCCCGTCCTACCTCCTGTGTCCGTACGCGTGCCTCCTGGCGCGCAGTTTAGAATGTTGAGGCAATTCTGTTCGGATACCGTTACCTCAACGACATTCCGTATCTAGTATGAAATAAAGCTAGCTGCCCACATGATCTCTCCTGTCGTCCATCATTACAATTAAGCTGGCACGATTACGGGATCAAGAGCCACCATCCAAGGCTGATCACTACAGGCACAGGACGTCCTCATACCCTCCCATCTAGTGTTGTGTGGGACAGACTTCCCCTTTTCGCTCCGCCTCAGCGCGACGCCCATTAACCCCTCAGCCTCACGCCATTTGCCATCACTCATCCCTGTCAGCACGATATGTAAGTAAAGTAGCATTTCTTTCAGCAAAAACTATTTATACGATTGCTCTATTGAAGGAAGCCGTATATCACGCCACAACTCGGTCGGAGAGACCGCCACATACTTGAATCCTACCTGGGGGCTTGCTGCATTTTGTTCCCGTTTCTGCTCCCGCTCTCGACATCGCCGCAACTAGGGGATAAGGACTCCAAGTCCCAGCACTCCCCCTGTGGCGCTCATCACTGACGCCAGCAGGAAGTGAACGGAGGCGCTTGAAAAGCAGAGAGCAACTTCCGCCCTGCGGAACGCGCGCGGGCGCGCGCCGGTCGAAGCCCTGAGGGTCTGTGAATTCTGAACCCGTGGGTTCCATTTTGTGTATGGCAGCCATTTTGTGGTTGCCCTCACATAGGCCGATGATTGTGGCTGAACTAGTCTTTTAAGGACATGTACACCTTAGCTCGAGTTCGTGCTGACTCCTGTTTGACCTGAGTGAACTGACCCTGTTGCCTGAAGCTGACCTTGTTAAACCAGTTCCTGCCCTTTAGCTGATCAAGATTAAGGATCAGAGCACAGGACATCATAAAGTTTTACTGCACACAAACATGCCTTATCCTACTTCTATCTGTTTCTGTTCCTTCTTTTATGGTCTGTTTATGATATGGGTTGTGGTCCTTTTATTATGGGTTTGTCTGGCTTGTGTAAGAAGGAATGTTAGGTATTTTGCATGCTTGCCCCTTACTTGTATGCTGAAGTTTGTAACCCTAAGCATATAAAAGGCCTCTGTTTTCTGTATTCTTCAGACTGCCTCATTCAGTTGCTACGGCTCCTGTGTGACGTAGTTTCACTTAATAAAGATGTCTTTTCATATTGCAGCTTTTGTGCCAAGTTCTTCTTTCTATTAGTAAGTATTCCCTGAGAATGAAGATTACATTTCTTCAAATGGCGCGGCCAACATGGGCCTCATCAGAGAAGTGACTTTCTGTGGGAGTGATCTTGTCAGAAGACTGAAATCTACTGAGGAGAACAGGACGGGACTCTACTACTCTGTGCACAGGAATTCTGGAGATTCTCTGTTTCTGCAGCCCAGTATATTTCTGCTCTTCCTGATTTTGATCCTCCACATGATGTCACTCCTGACTGAGAACCTTTTTGGCGTGAGTATTCTAAAAAAGACCGTTACGTCATGTAGAACTTGACAGTTAGAATTTGGATAACCTTTTGATTAGTAAAAATAAGAAGTACAAGTGGGTCGCTCCCACGACTTTGTTTGGTTTCTTGGTTTTGATTTGGTTATTGCAATTACCAAAGCCGAGGGGTTGGTTTCTTGGTTTTGATTTGGTTATTGCAATTACCAAAGCCGAGGGTCTCGTATATTTGAGAGTATATCGTTTTTGATAACCCCTTGAAGTTTGAAGCTAGATTAGTGAGCTATAAGATGCCTGGTCTTAGCAAATTTAGGACTGTAACTTTGGAACTTTGGAATTAGTGTTGGCCAATTTTGGATTTGTATAGGTTTGTATATGCGAATTGCAATTTGTGTAGAACAGGTAATGAGGAGAATTTTCTCTATTTGGTTTAGTTGAACGGTGCACGTACGAAAAGTACATTAAGCACACATTGATTATAATATTGTATATTTTGCAATATTTTTTGGCATGCCTGTTTAAAAGCTCACATACGAAGAATGTGTGGCTTTATTTGGAAGGCACCATAGTGTGATGTGAAATTAATTAGCCGGCTCTCCTAGAAGGAATACTTAAATAGGTTTAAGTATACAAACATATTTCTTCCTTGGTGATTCTGTAATCCCCAGGGAATTAAAATATGACAAAATACAAACAAGGATCCTTTGTTCTGTGCATTTTTTTTGATATGTAGAACGATTTTTGGTGTTCTGCTAGCCAAAGTAAGTGAATTGAGTGTATTTTCGCTTCTTGGACATACATCAGTCTGTTGGGCTGTTTTTGAAGTCTTTTGGAACACTATTGAGAAGCGTTTCTTGTAAATATGACTTACAACTAGTATTTACAAATGGTTTGGTTTAAGTACAGTCTGTGGGCTGTCCTTTGTTTTTGTTCTGAGTATTGGTTTGTGGGTTAAATGTGTGTTTAAATGTCTATGTGGTTTTCCCATTAGTGCAATTTCTGTAAGTGAATAGCGTTGGCGCTATTTATGAAAGGCATGGCTAAAGCGCGCCGTATTGTGTGTCCTGAGTGCTTCACCCCTTTCTGTAAAAGTCTGAAATAAGGGATGCAGCTTGCTTTTATATGTGGTATTATCAAAAATGATTGGGTTTATTAAAAATAATTATTAAATTATGAAAAGTAATTAATAAAAATAAGTGCTACAACATTTTTTGTTTACTATTCATGAAGCTTAATGCTCATACTGTGACCTCCTAGCATTATAATTTAATTTGAGTTGTGTTGCACTGCATAATGAGGACATTAGCATATGACATCTCACTTAGCGCAGGCGTAAAAAACTCATGTTTCTAAGGATTTACATGAGATATGTCTAATGTCTAATATCTGTAATGTGTAAAGAACATTCTGAGGATGATTAATATGTAACATACTTATAGGATATTTATTTTTAAGAGCCCCAAATATCAAAGTCGAATTTGGGTATTTTTGTCATTATATTAATAGCTTTAAAGTGCTTTTAGGCTTCAGTGAATGCATACATTTAGGTATAATACAAATTTGCAGGCTGTCCTCATTTGGGGTTTGCTTTTAAATGGCCCAGTGAGATTCATTTAAGGTTGATGAAATAAGTACCATTGCAACAAGCATCTGTTCTAAAACTGGTATGTGTGTTATTAGGTTCTGTGAATTATTCACAGTAAATGTTGTTTAATAATCTGGGAATTGAGATAATTTTTAGCGCCTAAAAAGGAGACATTATTTTTCAAAATAGAGTGAATTATTGCAGGTTAGGAGGAATTAGGAACGCCTTTTGCCTTTGTCCGCCTCAGAATGAGCAGAGGGTGGGGGCTAGTAGAGCTGCAGAGGCTTGCTCAAGTCCCGCTGAGGTGTTATCTTTAGTTTCCCTGTAAACAATGGAAGGAGGCGGTCATGTTGACATTTGTGACCTTTTAAATTAGGGCCTTGTCTCTGTGAAATGCAGAATGACCTTGCTAAACAGGCCTCTAAAAGGAAGGGTTTCTGGTTTCTCCACAAAATTAAAGAACTTAATTCCAAAGGGAAAATATGAAAAAGGTTTCTTTGAAAGTCCCAACACATGCTAAATGCTCTGCAGAAATGATATATTTGTATCTCTGCCTCTAAAAAAATAATGTCTGCTAGTTGCTTTTATTTGACCGAAAATGAAGCATTGCATTAAGTCTTAAACAGAAAATAAGACAAAGCTTTTTATTGAAATTTTGAAGGCTACATGCCTAAGTGAGAACGATTTTCCAATTAAGAATTATTTTTTACAGTGGAAATTGTGGCCCAAAGATAACATGGAGTGTCGGTGAAAGAATTTTACTTTCCTAAAGTTAAAATGGCTTAATGTTGCAAGCTGACTGACAAGATGGTAACAGTTAAGTAATGGAAATTTATTTTTGTGTCTGTTCATGTGTATTATGTTTTGTCTTCTGATTAAAAGTTATAATTGATGTCTGTTTGTTATGAGAAATGTCTCTCTTTTGTGTGTTGTGTATTTTTTTTGCTTCTGCCCACAGATCATTCATGGATTGTTCTGGGTGATTTTAAGGCTGACAAGACACATGAGTTTGGTTGGTTAAAAAAGGATGTGTTTTTGCGTAGCCTTTGGGAAGAAATGTTCATGTGGTTTTTTTTGTGTTTTTTTTTAATGTTTGTGTATTTGGTCCTATCCTGAATTGTTCCTGCGGGTCCTGTGTGTCAGAAGAGACATAGTGGGTTGTATTTGACAGCCAAATGTCCACTAAATGGTGATTTGCTGTCAAAAGGAGGGTGAGGATTTTAAACCTGACAAATTAAGCAAGTCCAAATATTGAGTTTTGGGCTGCAGGTTCACAGTGCATTAAGTAAAGGACTTGAAGTGTGTGCGTTGCCGCTCATTTACATATGCTATTGTCTTGTCTATGTTTTTTGTGCTTGATATACAGCAAGTATATCTGATGGCTTGACATGTCCGTTTTGTGCGTTTTTTTGCATGTTTTTTGTTTTATGTTGTTGTTTTTGATACTATTACAAGTTTACCTGTGTTGTGAAGGGATATACATGACGATGTGTATCCTGCAAACAGTTGGGTAGATTTGCTTTGACACTAAATTTCACAGAAAGACAGACAACACTTCATCAGTGTATGTCAAATTTGGCTTTAATGGTATTTGAAGGAAAATAAAAAAGATATACAGAATCAAAGTGTGTCACATGCTGTTAGTCATGTACTGCCCCTCCCCTTAAGGAACAGGCAGCCCTACATTTATGTATCCCGATTGGAGGTAAGGATAAAATTATAGATTTGTGACTCTTGTACATGGTGACCTTATTTCTAGATTACATTAGTCAGTTTTGTTCGGTTTCCTAAGTAGTGTATGGCTTTGTACCATAAAGGAAACAAGGTTTCATTTTTCCCTGAAGAAAGGAACTGGAACATTAGCTGAGATTACCGTATATGGTTTAGCGGCCAGCGGTAGAGCTAACATTTCTGAACTATTTTTGATTTTTTGTTCACTCAAGTAATTTCTTGTTCTTCCTATAGATTTTTCTTTTTCTCCCCTGACCGATGTCACATTGTGCCTAGCGTTTGGGGATTTTAACTGACCTAGTCCCATTTCTCTTTTCCATATTCCTTTCACTAGTCAGCCTTTATTATTGTAGGTGTATTGTTCAGGTTCACACTTCCAGATTGCAGTAATGTACTAGGAACCCCCTATATTATGTATAATTCCCTTTTATATGACCAGACTGGTTTTTAAGAATTTTCTTTAGGCCTACCTCGATGTTTTCCAGTCTGACCGTCACAAGTTTCCACATTTTGATCATTAGCCTGTGTATTGCATAGTGCACTTGATGCACAGTTATTAAAAGGGAGGTATCTACATGTCCCTGATAATCTATCATGTGATTTCTTTTTTGAGATGTTCTAGATAAGGAATTTAGGAACACCTAGACTTAATCATTGAGAGAAAAAAATGTGTTTACCCCATTAGACGATGTCACTATGTGTGAGGACATCCATTTAGATAAAATTCTCATATAGTTATCTACCCTTAGATGGTAGAGGATATGCTCTCACATGGAAACCCAATTGAAGAAATTAGAGGCACTGTTTTGCTTATTGCCTTTGTCTTTGTATTCTATGAGAATGACAGTGTGTTCTAGACCAGAATTGTCTCATGGCGTATGGCCACTCCCTCGCAGATTGCAGGCCACCTGCTTGCAATCCTCTTGTTAAAAACAAACTGTTTTTGTACTAAATTGAAGGAAAATAACAAATGTGTCCCATTTCCTACGTCACTAGGTTCTGCGGGATTAAGTCATAATAACCTGCGGACCTTTGATGAAAAGCTAATTCCCATCAGTGACAGTCTCAGCACCCAGAAAAGCAGCAAGGCTGGACAGTGATCGCCAGAGCGCCATCCATGGTATCTCCAAAGAATCGTACTTGCGCCATCAGACGGCATTGGACATCACAGAACCAGTTTCAGTGCAAAAGAGCGAAAGAGAAGGATTCCAGTTATTTTAAGGTTTTAGTTTTTCACCTGTCATATGCTGGTAACCTCTGACAGTAGGCAGTCCATTGAGCCCCTTGGCCTGAGTTTTGGCCACCCCCCCCTTTTCCTTTGCTCCAACGGAAGTGCAGTGCACCGGAGGATCCAAGATTGCAAAGAGCACTACATTATGGTGCTCATAAAAGAGCAGCCTGAGCGTTCTCCGACACTGAGTAATGAGTGTTGGAGCCTGAGAATGTAGACCCGGATCTGCATAAAATGATTTGTGCCCTTGATCAATGGAGTAATTTCAAAAAGGGGATGGTGATGGACAGAGTATCTGAGTTAATCAGAACACTCCTACCCAGTCAACAGATCAGGGCTTGATCCATCACCGTTTTTTAGCTCACTGCACCATCCCAGTTCAGAACCTGGCTACATGCAAATTAGTCTGTCCCTGGCCCAGTGCATCATGGGAACAGGGCAGACCAAACTACCAAGCCAATTCTTTACTGGAAAGGAAACAAGCTTCCGGGGACCGGTTTCTGGCATTACAGCCGTCTTCGGCCCGGCTTGCTTGAATCCTGATGGTGCAGTGAGCAAGGGACTCATGTCTGAGCATACCCTTCCACACTTATGGTGGCCAAAATAATTTCAAAAAGGGGATGGTTATGGACAGAGTATCTGAGTTAATCATAACACTCCTACCCAGTCAACAGATCAGGGCTTGATCCATCTCCGTTTTTTAGCTCACTGCACAATCCCAGTTCAGAACCTGGCAACATGCAAATTAGCCTGTCCCTGGCCCAGTGCATCATGGGAACAGGGCAGACCAAACTACCAAGCCAATTCTTTACTGGAAAGGAAACAAGCTTCCGGGGACCGGTTTCTGGGACCGGTTTCTGGATTCAAGCAAGCCGGGCTGAAGACGGCTGGAATGCCAGAAACCGGTCCTCGGAAGCTTGTTTCCGGTCCAGGGAAGACATGGCTTGGCAGTTCGGGCTGGACTGTTCCCATGAGGCACAGGGTCAGACTGATTTGTATATAGCCATGTATGAACTGGGGTGGCAGAGTGGGCTAAAGAACGGTGATGGATTAAACCCAGATCTTTTGACTGGGTGTGAGTGTTTGATTGATTCAGATGCTCCGTCCATCACCACCCCCTTTTGTACCGCTTTTGGCCGCCATTAGTGTGGCAGGGTATGCTCAGACGTGAGTCCCTTGCTCACTTTGCCACTGGATTCAAGCAAGCCGGGCTGAAGACAGCTGGAATGCCAGAAACCGGTGCTCAGAAGCTTGTTTCCGGTCCAGGGAAGACATGGCTTGGCAGTTCGGGCTGGACTGTTCCCATGAGGCACAGGGTCAGACTGATTTGCATATAGCCATGTATGAACTGGGGTGGCAGAGTGGGCTAAAGAACGGTGATGGATTAAACCCAGATCTTTTGACTGGGTGTGAGTGTTTGATTGATTCAGATGCTCCGTCCATCACCACCCCCTTTTGTACCGCTTTTGGCCACCATCAGTGTGGCAGGGTGTGCTCAGACATGGGTCCCTTGCTCACTTTGCCACTGGATTCAAGCAAGCCGGGCTGAAGACGGCTGGAATGCCAGAAACCAGTCCTCGGAAGCTTGTTTCCGGTCCAGGGAAGACATGGCTTGGCAGTTCGGGCTGGACTGTTCCCATGAGGCACAGGGTCAGACTGATTTGCATATAGCCATGTCTGAACTGGGGTGGCAGAGTGGGCTAAAGAAAGGTGATGGATTAAACCCAGATCTTTTGACTGGGTGTGAGTGTTTGATTGATTCAGATGCTCCGTCCATCACCACCCCCTCCCTTTTGTACCGCTTTTGGCCGCCATTAGTGTGGCAGGGTATGCTCAGACGTGAGTCCCTTGCTCACTTTGCCACTGGATTCAAGCAAGCCGGGCTGAAGACGGCTGGAATGCCAGAAACCGGTCCTCGGAAGCTTGTTTCCGGTCCAGGGAAGACATGGCTTGGCAGTTCGGGCTGGACTGTTCCCATGAGGCACAGGGTCAGACTGATTTGCATATAGCCATGTCTGAACTGGGGTGGCAGAGTGGGCTAAAGAACGGTGATGGATTAAACCCAGATCTTTTGACTGGGTGTGAGTGTTTGATTGATTCAGATGCTCCGTCCATCACCACCCCCTTTTGTACCGCTTGATCAATGGAGAGCACACTATCTGTAGTGCCTGCCGCAGAGAAGAGATATTGGTGCACTGCATTGAGACATTGAGACTGTCAAATAAGCTGCGAGTGTTTGCCAGGAGGGCACTCCAACGGATACTGAGAAGGACCATTTTCATGAAAGGCCTGAATGAAGAGGCCCATGCGGAAGAAAACAACAGAAGAGGATTTGATGAACAATAGAAGCCTGCCGGAGAGGCTTGGACGGACTCTGGGTATTTCCCGTGCGATTGCATAAAATGGGTGTTAGGAGACTGATTTTTGCTGTTTTGCTGGCATTGTTTTAAAGTAGTATTCTGTTTAGTAAAAGCAGAATAAAGTCCATTCCCTGTGGAAGAGTATCCCTTTTCACCTCAGAGCATTGATGAGGATCACCACTGTTTCACCTGAACATATAATAAGTTACTGAAATGCATAGGAGCCATAAAAATGTTACTAGATAATTTTAGGATTTGCTTTCTGCTTAGAGTTGTGAAAAATGATAATTTTGTTTGTAATAGTGGTCATTACTTTCTCCTGTTGTCTATATGTTCTTAATAACCTGTTTTCTAGTATTTTTAAGCATGACGTTGTCTTTTGTGGGTTGGATTGTTTTTGCTACCCAATTGACATCTGTACCCACCTCCCAACCTATGTCTCTTCCTACTACTACTTCTTTGCATTCTTTCCATACCTTACCTGAAAATGAACTGGTTAGGAGGTCAGAGTTTACTAATAATTCCTTTGTACAGTTTCAGCATCAACACCAGTTAGTAATGAACACCACTAATTGTTGGGTGTGTGGTCTTATGCTACATACTACAGATAGAGGTATTCCCTATTTTTGTTCTGCCATTTAGTTACAATGGGTCTGAATTGGCATATCAGACGATGTTTATTTATGCCAACGAAGTCTATCCCTTGCGTTCCATGAAAGATAACTCGAGTAATAATGCCTTAGTTAAGGGAATAACGGATAATATTGATATTGATTCAGATACAGACTGAGTGATTGCCTATGTAAGGGCAAAAGGAGGGTCTGAGGTTCTGTGAATTCTGAACCCGTGGGTTCCATTTTGTGTATGGCAGCCATTTTTTTGTTGCCCTCACATAGGCCGATGATTGTGGCTGAACTAGTCTATTAAGGACATGTACACCTTAGCTCGAGTTCGTGCTGACTCCTGTTTGACCTGAGTGAACTGACCCTGTTGCCTGAAGCTGACCTTGTTAAACCAGTTCCTGCCCTTTAGCTGATCAAGATTAAGGATCAGAGCACAGGACATCATAAAGTTTTACTGCACACAAACATGCCTTATCCTACTTCTATCTGTTTCTGTTCCTTCTTTTATGGTCTGTTTATGATATGGGTTGTGGTCCTTTTATTATGGGTTTGTCCGGCTTGTGTAAGAAGGAATGTTAGGTATTTTGCATGCTTGCAAAAGCTAGGACTGCCCCTTACTTGTATGCTGAAGTTTGTAACCCTAAGCATATAAAAGGCCTCTGTTTTCTGTATACTTCAGACTGCCTCATTCAGTTGCTACGGCTCCTGTGTGACGTAGTTTCACTTACTAAAGATGTCTTTTTATATTGCAGCTTCTGTGCCAAGTTCTTCTTTCTATTAGTAAGTATTCCCTGAGAATGAAGATTACATTTCTTCAGCCCGGGCCAAGGGCGGGACTGTCTTAGGCCATCAGAGGCCGAAGGCAGCCACCCCTCTTGGCTCCTTGCATCAACAAAGTAAGGTATAAGCGGTTAAGCCATTCATTACCAACTCCTAAGTTATACTGTTGTAATTATACCTTTTGGCTGATCTCTCCTGTGGCCCTAGTATGACTTTGTTGGTGTCCGCTAAAAACTCTGCCGTAACCTGGGCAAAGACGTTGGGAGTGCTGTGGATTCTATGTCACAATAGAATTAACACTTGCATAAAATAGATCCGGTGCGCACTCATTAAATTGGATTTGTCATACAGGCGGCTGAGATCAGATTGTAGATACGTATTATTGGAAATCTGAATTAGTTAAATTGGGTTACCATTGTCGAAACAAGTCCTGGTTTTGTTCTTCTGTTATATCTATGCTTGAATTGGTATTGGAGGGTGAAGAATAGGTATTCTCGTCACGTTGTGCTGTAATTGGCAAAACTTGTTATTGCCGGTTTGGGCAATCTGGAAACATTTATTTAGCACAACAGGAGGGACATTTAATCATGAGCAAATGTAAGGGCGCTGCTGGTACACTCGATTTTATAATAAGCACAAAGAAGGTTATCGCTTGATCCCTCAAAACTTCCGACTTATAGGCAAACCTGGTTTACACTTACCATTCAATGTATCGCATCCAAATTTGGCCAGTTGTATTGAAACCCCCCAACCTGTTTTGAACAACCCTGCCATAGATTTAATACCAATTATAGAGGGGTCTTCAAATGCAAATGAACCGGCGACCTCCGGGATATCAACAAGATTACGAGCTCAAAACTAGTGGGAATGACAAAAGAAAGAACTAAGAATGTGCAGAGGGGAAAAAGAACTGGTGAAAAGAAAGGGAAATTAATTAATTAATTAGTGCTGGGACATTGGGGAAAAGAGCAGAGGAATTAGGGGATAAAGGGTCACAAAGAAAGACTGACACTCAATCTGATAATAGAATAAATTACTCTAAAAGAGATAGCTCCAGGGCAGCAGTGTACAGTCCAAAGGGGACTGATTTGATTCCTAATTATGATGTCCTAAAGCTACCTCCCGCCACATGTCCCTATGTCCTAGTGTTAGCCGGTGTCCCAGCCCTGAGAAGGGATCAAAATGAATCTTGGCATAATCTTAGGAACAAAGCTACAGATTGGCTACTTTAAATATAAAAAATTCAACCCCCCACAAAATGAATGAAATTTTAATGGTGCGCAGGGTAGGGCGGATGGGGGATTCTCCAAAGGACATACAAGGAGATTGTATTGTTATAAACTTTAAGCGCCCTCATATAGTTTGTAACTTGCTAAGAGCACATGAGGAAATACCAACACAGAGTACTAGTATTCACGCCCTACCATTGGGTTACTTTTATAGACCTGGTAAAATAGAAACAAACTACAATCATGGTAATGTTTTATTTCCCCATACTTTCAATAGCTAACATCTCTGGAGGCTGTTGATTGACTGCAACCATCAAATGTCATAGCAAAGGAAACTCAGGTAGCATATGTAGAGAGGGAGCTAGAGGGGAAAAATAAGGCATCAATCACCAAGCACTGTGATAAATTGGAAGTAGGAAAAGAGCGAGATCTGAGCGGGACTGTACCATTAATTCAAATTCTAACAGTAAGTGAAATTTGTGAGGGCATACAGGTTAGGGGGGATAAAAATATAAACAATATGTCAATAGATGGACCAATGAAAGTCTCAAGTTCTAAGGATCTGGCAGAACTAAAAATAATTTCATGGAATATAGCGGGTCTTGGAAGGAATGCTAGCGATCCTGAGTGGAGTGAATACATTGAAACAAGTGATATTTGTCTCCTACAGGAGACTTGGGCAACAAAGATTCCACACAGAGTAGGGTATAAAACATTTTATGTAGACGCAGTCCCATCAGTAAGAGGAAGGCCTTGGGGAGGCCTCGTAATATGGGTAAAAGTAACCCTCGACATTAGAGTCACGCAATTATGTATCGACTCACTAGATATACTTGGAATAAAAATAACAACTATGGACAGAAGAGTGCTGCACCTATATAACATCTATAATAGACCTAGCCCGGCTTCTAAGGAGTCACGGATAATAGAACAAATGGACTCCATTCTAAATTCACTAGACACAAGGATAAGCATACCACCTAGTAATAGGTGGTGACTTTAACTGTAATTATGAACCTATTACAGGGCTTGGAAACATCTTAGAAGATGAAGACAGCGCTAATAAGATTCCTATAATGCATAACAGTAATACGGTTCCGTGTACCGTGCTAGCACTCCAAATTATGAGACTAACGGTTGGGCATGGCCGTTTACCATCAGACATACCAAAGGCCCCAACATTTTGTAGAAGGAAGTCCCAGAGCAAAATCAATTACATAATCTTATCTTTTGATATTTGGCCATATGCAGTAGACTTAAAGATTATGCCAAGAGTAGAGAGCGACCAGCGTCCGCTCCAGTTGGTTTTTAATAATAGATTGTTGCCTAGTTTAATTAAGAGCAACGGCACAGCCCATGTAAGTTCAGATGATATCATAGTCAGCAATAACCGTCGCTCTGTAAAATGGGCATATATGCTGGAGCATGGCGAAGCGCTGGCAAGTGTTTATAATACATTTGCCAATATTTTTCGCAGATACACAACCACACTATTGGAGGGAAATACATTCCTAGACTTACATAAGGAGTTTCATAAAGCACTTGTCCCGCTGGTAACAAAAATACCAAAAAAGACCGGTAGGGACGGAAAGCTCCAGCTGGGAGGGAAATCCTGGTACAATAACGATTGTCGTATTGCTAAGGCTGAATTAGTCCAAGCTATAAAAAACAATAATATGCTGACAGTAAAAGATGCTAGACTAAAATACAGGAGAATACAAGAGAAGGCTAAAGCATCATGGGACGACGATAACTGGTCTGATCTGCTTACTGATGCTAAGAACAATGACCAAATGTCCTTTTGGAGACTCGTGGCTAAAGGAAATAAAAAAGAAAAGGAAACTAGGGATGTTTATCTTGACGAGGCTACTTGGATTGAGCACTTTACTAAGTTGTATGGAGCACCAGAGAATGACAGGACTCCACGCAAGGATGGGTTATTGCTAAACCCAAGCAAAGTCAAATTAGACTTTGATCTACAGGAAACTATACTGGCTATTAACTTAGTTAAAAATGGGAAAACACCGGACTAGACAAAATTCTGGGAGATCCATATAAACATGAAATTAGTGTTTGGGGCCCCTATATTAACTGTTTATGTAACGCTGTAGCTGCAGGTGCAGATTTCCCAGACACATGGAGGGGGCGGAAATCGTTACAATTTTTAAAAAGGGCAATAGGAGCGATCCCGCAAACTATCGCCCAATTAGTTTAATTGATATTTTACAAAAGATTTATGCAAGGCATATTTTAAATCGTATAAACATTTGGACTGAGGAAAAAGCAGTTCTTTCAAAGTTCCAGGCAGGGTTTAGAGCCAAAATAAGTACTATAGACATGGTCTTCAGGTTTTGTTGCCTGTGTTGGAAGTATGTAAATATAAGAAAGGGTCATTTATATGTAGCCTTCGTAGATCTCAGGGCTGCATTTGATCTCATTCCCCGAAACTTGTTATGGAAGACACTCAGCTGCCAAGGGCTACCAGCTAGCCTTTTAGAACAGATTATGAGGTTGTATGAAAATAATTATGCCAAGGTCGGGTGGGGCTCAGGAGGCGAACTAACAAGTCCAATCCCTATAAAGAGGGGGTTTCGCCTAGGCTCCGTGTTGGCACCTACGCTATTTTCGTTATACGTCAACGATATTCCATCCTTTTTGGAGGGCTGTAAAAACGATGCACCGAAATTGAGGGGAGAAAGGATACCAGCCCTCCTTTTCGCTGATGATACTATACTTATATCCCAAACGCCCAAGGGACTACAATGTCTACTAAACACATTTCAAACATACTGTAACAAAAAAGGATAGAGATCAATACCAATAAGACGAAAACCCCTACAAAACTTTGCTAGCAATACATTTTATTAGAGCAAAAGCAGGCTTGAAATTTTAGAGAAATGTTTGTACTGTCGCACAATCTACTAAAATAGAAGAGCTGCTCTAATGAAATCAATCAATCAATCAAAATACTTGTAAAGCGCGCTATTTACCCGTGAGGGTCTCAAGGCGCTGAGGGGAGGGGGTGCCGCTACTGCTCGAAGAGCCAGGTCTTGAGGAGTCTTCTGAAGGTGAGCAGGTCCTGGGTCTGCCGTAGGTGGGTAGGGAGAGTGTTGGCGGTGAGGTAGGAGAAGTATCTGCAGCCGGAGGTTGTTCGGTGGATGCGGGAGACAGCGGCGAGTGCGAGGCTGACAAAGTTGAGCTGGGGGTGTAGAAGCTGAGTCTGCTGTTAAGTTTGGCTGGTCCTGCGTTGTGGAGTGCTTTCTGTGCGTGGGTGAGGAGCTTGAATGTGATCCTCTTGTCGACGGGGAGCCAGCGTAGGTCTCTCAGGTGGAGGGTGATGTGGCTGCGGCAGGGGACGTTGACGATCAGTCGGGCGGAGGCGTTTTGGATGTGTTGTAGTCGTTGTAGGTGTTTGGCTGGGATTCCTGCGTAGAGTGCGTTGCCGTAGTCCAGTCTGCTGCTGACGAGGGCCTGTGTCACCATTCTTCTTGTTTCGGTCGGGATCCACTTGTAGATCCTGCGGAGCCTGCAGAGGGTGTTGTAGCAGGAGGAGGAGACGGCGCCGACCTGTTTAGACATGGAGAGGGAGGAGTCGAGGATGAATCCCAGGTTGCGTGGGTGTCTGTGCTGTTCCCAGTGTGGTCGGCCACCAGGAGTCATCCCAGGCTGAGGGGGTAGGTCCGAGGATGAGTACCTCAGTCTTGTCCGAGTTCAGCTTCAGACAGCTGTTCCTCATCCAGTAGGCGACGGCCTTCAATCCCTCGTGGAGGTTGGTTTTAGCGGTGTGCGGGTCCTTGGTGAGGGAGAGGATGAGCTGGGTGTCGTTGGTGTAGGAGATGTTGTTGAGGTCGTGCTGGCGGGCCACTTGTGCGAGGGGGGCCATGTAGATGTTGAACAGCGTCGAGCTGAGGGATGAGCCCTGGGGGACGCCCCAGATGATGTCGGTGGCCTCGGATCGGAAGGGTGGGAGGCGGATGCTCTGGGTTCTGCCGGAGAGGAGGACGTGGTCCAGTCAAGGGCCTTCTCTTGGATTCCGGCTTCTAGGAGGCGTGTCTTTAGAGTGCGATGACAGACCGTGTCGAAGGCTGCTGACAGGTCCAGGAGGATGAGGGCTGATGTTTCGCCGTTGTCTAGTTGGCGCCTGATGTCGTCTGTGGCGGCGATGAGGGCTATCTCGGTGCTGTGGTTGCACCTGAATCCTGACTGGGACGGGTCTAAGATGTTGTGGTCTTCCAGTTGGCGGGCCAGTTGCATGTTGACGATTTTCTCGATGACCTTCACCGGGAACGGGAGCAGGGAGATGGGCCGGAGGTTCTTGTGGTCCTTGGGGTCCGCCTTGGGCTTCTTGAGGAGGGCGTTGATTTTGGCGTGTTTCCAGCTTTCCGGGAATGTCAGTGTTTTGAAGGAGATGTTGATGACCTTCCGTAGTAGGGGTGCGATGGCAGCGTCTGCTTTGTTGAATACGTGGTGCGGGCATGGGTCTGAGGGAGCTCCTGAGTGGATGGAGTTCATGACCTTGCGTGTCTCGTTGTCATTGACGTTGGACCAGGAGGTCAGGCGGTTGGTGGTGGTGGTGTTCACAGGGGAGGTTGGGTCTGGCGTAGTCGGGACGGTCATGGTGTTGAAGCCGTCATGGATGTCAGCGATCTTGCGGTGGAAAAAGATGGCTAGTGAGTCGCACAGTTCTTGTGAGGGCGATATGTCATTGGCGTTTGGGTTAGAGAGTTCCTTTATGATGCTGAAGAGCGCTTTGCTGTCGTGTGCGTTGTTGTCTAGGCGGTCTTTGAAGGAGGATCTCCTGGCTAATCTGATGAGGTGGTGATGTCTGCGGGTGGCGTCCTTGTGGGCTACGTGGCTGTCCGGAGTACGTTCGTGGAGCCATATCTTCTCCAGTTTCCGGCATGCGCGTTTGGAGGCCTGCATCTCGTTGGTGAACCAGGTGGCTCTCTTGCTGGCATGGTTGTTGGAGGGTTTCTTGAGTGGGGCGAGGGTGTTGGCGCAGTCGTCTATCCACTGTCTGAGGTTGCGGACTGCGATGTCTCGGTTGGTAGGGTCGGTAGGTGGGTTTTGGGCGAGGGTGGTGATCAGCTGGTCTTCAGTGACTTTGCTCCAGCAGCGGCGAGGTAGCTGTTGGGTGCGGTGGTGCTTGGTTGGTTTGTTGAAGGTGAAATGGATGCAGTGGTGGTCGGTCCAGTGGAGTTCGGTGGTGTGGTTGAAGGTGACGTGGGTGCCTATGGAGAAGATGGGGCCAGCGTGTGGCCGGCGGCGTGGGTGGGGGAAACAACCTTTACAACGCAACTTTTAACACGCAGTGCCTTTACGACGCAACTTTTACAACGCAAACCATTACAACGCATTGCGCTGGGGGGCGCTCTAGGATAGGGAATAGGTTTAATTTACTGTCCAACACCTTCCCTACTATCCACAGGGACTGGAGTTGGAATAGTAAATTAAACTATTCACTAACCAGCGCCCCAAAGCACTATGCGTTGGAATGGTATGCGTTGTAAAAACCGCGTTGTAAAAGCATGTGTTGTAATGACATACATCCCGTGGGTGGGTGCGGTGACGAGTTGTCTGAGGCCGAGGTTGGTGAGGTTGTCGATCAGGGTGGTGGAGTTGGCGTTGTTGTTCTCGAGGTGGGAATTCAGGTCCCTGAGGAGGATGTAGTCCAATGACGCGAGTGCGCGGGTGCTGGCGAGGTCGGCGATGGAGTCGCTGAATTGGGCTTGGGGTTCGGGTGGTCTGTAGGTGAGTGTTCATCTGAGGGTGGTGTTGGGGTCGATGTGGATCCGGAAGTGCAGGTGTTCGGCGGTATTGAGGGTGTCGTCTGCGTGGGTGGCGACCTGGAGGGTGGACTTGTGGACGATGGCTATTCCTCCTCCGATTCTGTTGGCGCGATCCCTGCGGGTGATCTTGTAGCCGTCCGGGATGACTATGGTGATGTCGGGCGCTGAGGAGTTGTTCCACCAGGTCTCGGTCAGAAGGCCATGTCTGGGGCAGAGGTGTCGAGCAGATCCCAGAGCTCGACGGCATGTTTGCGTGCGGAGCGGGTGTCGAGGAGTATGCAGCGGGGTGGTTGGGTCCAGTCCTTGGGGGTTTGGTGGTTCTGTCGCAGGTGAAGCTGAAGGTGTGGCAGGAGAAAGGTCGGCGAGTCCATTTCGGGGCGGCTTGGAAGCAGGTGTGGTTTCGGCCAGCGTTGGGTGCGTGCAGGGCACTGGTGTCGTAGAGGAGTCTGGTGTTGTGGCGTTCACGGGGTCCAGGTGCTGGGCGCGGTCCGGGCGCAGACGGGCTTGCCTTTGGCACGCCAGCGGTGCGGCCGCTGCCTGGCCTCCATAAGAGGGGGATAGGGAGGGAGGAGCAGCTGGGAGGCGGGAGCGGGGTGGCCAATGGGAAGCAGGGAGGCGGGGCCGCAGGGACGCAGCGGCAGGAAAGGATCGGGAAACGGCAGGAAGCAGGACACGAGGCAGCTGGCGGCCGTGTGGTGGCATGGGGAACGACCTGCCTGCGAGCAGGGTCAAAGGTCAAATGACACTGTTAATCATATTACTAAAGAATTTAAAATGTACATATATAAAATGTTTTGATTATTATATTAATCCTGGAGCATTTTGATTAACCATGACTCAATTTCGAATGTCATATGTTTTTTTATTCCTCACAAATGCCGTTTTAATGCCTTTTTAACTATTTAAATAAGGTTTTAAATGTAAGGATAGACGCCCCCACCATTGCCTCCTTGTAACAATCATTGGACTGCACTTTACTTGGTATCTGTAATAACGTCAATCTATGTTTTATATATTACTATATGTTTAGGTCTCGCCTGTCGATGCGCATGCGCATCGAGCAAGCGAGACTATAGGGGCTCATCCAGACTTTATCTAACTTTCAAGGAATCGTGGCGATTCCTTGCAGTGCCCGTGACTTTTAAGCTCAATGCGCATGTGCATTGAGCTTAAAAGCGCGTGCACAGCCGCCCGCATTCCTCCGACACCTTTGAAGTGAAACTTAGCTTCACTTCAAAGGCCCGGCTTGTTCACACCCACATGCCGCTCTGCCCCGCTCCGCCCCCTCCCCTGAGTCATCCTGCCTGCCCCTTCCCGCCGTGTCGCATTTCTCCTCCCCCCTCCCCTCTCCCCTCTCCCCTCTCTTCCCTCCGTCTTGTTTTCTTTGATGCTGGTATTGCTGGCAGCGGCATTGCGCTTGGAGGGAGAGCAACAACATAAAACTGACCATGAAGTTAATCACAGGACCCTGCAGCCGAAGGCTTCGTGCACTGAGCCCTCCCGGCATACACATAATTTTATCGCTCTCTTTCTCTCGCGCTCTCCCTACATCTATAGCTCCCCCTCCCTCTCTCCTGTCTTCCTCTGTCTCACTCTAACTGTGTTCCTCCCTCTGTCTCACTCCCCCTCTCTTTTTCCTCCTCTCTCCCTCCCTCTCCGTCTCGCAGCTTAGATTCACGTTTCTGCCTGTTTCACTCTCTCTTCCAACTCTCACCCCCCTCTCCATTTACTTACACAAATCTCGCAGATACCCCAAGCAGCGGTGCACGCAGTACCAATCCTTCTGTTATGCCACATCTCGCAGCTTAGATTCTTTCGCTCTTTCTTTTAACTCTCCACGTTTCTGCCTGTTTCACTCTCTCTTTTAACTCTCACCCCCCTCTCCATTTACTTACACAAATCTCGCAGATACCCCAAGCAGCGGTGCACGCAGTACCAATCCTTCTGTTATGCCACATCTCGCAGCTTAGATTCATTCCCTCTTTCTTTTAACTCCCCACGTTTCTGCCTGTTTCACTCTCTTCCAACTCTCACCCCCCTCTCCATTTACTTACACAAATCTCGCAGATACCCCAAGCAGCGGTGCACGCAGTACCAATCCTTCTGTTATGCCACATCTCGCAGCTTAGATTCATTTGCTTTTTTTTTTAACTCTCCACGTTTCTGCCTGTTTCACTCTCTCTTTTAACTCTCACCCCCCTCTCCATTTACGTTTCTGCCTGTTTCACTCAGCCACGCAACGCCACTCAGGCACGCAACGCCACTCACGCACGCAACGCCACTCAGCCACGCAACGCCACTCACCCACGCAACGCCACTCAGCCACGCAACGCCACTCACCCACGCAACGCCACTCACCCACGCAACGCCACTCACCCACGCAACGCCACTCACCCACGCAACGCCACTCAGCCACGCAACGCCACTCAGCCACGCAACGCCACTCAGCCAAGCAACGCCACTCACCCACGCAACGCCACTCACCCACGCAACGCCACTCACCCACGCAACGCCACTCACCCACGCAACGCCACTCACCAACACTTGACTCACCCTAAACACATCACCCTTAACTCCTCACTCACACTCATCCTCAATCACCCTCAACACCTCACCCTCACTCACCCTCAACGCCTCACCCACACTCACCCTCACACCCTCATCCTCAGCACCTCACTCTCTCTCACCTTCAACGCCTCGCCCTCAACGCCTCACCCACACTCACCCTCAGCTCCTCACCCTCAGCCTCAACACCTCACCCTCACTCACCCACAACGCCTCAGCCTCAGTCAACCTCAACACATCACTCACCCTCACTCTCACTCATCCTCAATCACACTCAACACCTCACCCTCAACACCTCACTCACCCTCAGCCCCTCACCCTCACCCACCCTCAACTCCTCACCCTCACTCATCCTCACTCACCCTCAACACCTCCCCCTCATTCTCACTCACTCTCACCCTCTCACCCTCATACTCACTCACCCTCAACACACTATCACACTACAACAACACACAAACACTTACCACCACAACAACACTTCAATCACGATCAACATCTCCCCCTCAACCCCTTACTTACCCTCACTCTCACTCATCCTCAATCACCCTCAACACCTCACCCTCACCCTCATAGCCTCACCCACCCTCAACGCCTCACACTGACTCACCCTCAATCTCACTCACACTCAACGCCTCACCCTCACTCACCCTCAACACCTCACCCTCACTCACCCTCAACACACTATCACACTACAACCACACAAAAAAACAATTACCACCACAGCACCACTCATCACCACTGCAGCAATCAAAGGTCATACAATAACAACATGTACGCTTTTAACAGTCACACACACACAACAACAGCTATCAATGGCCACTTTCACCAGGCATACACACACAACAGTCATCAGTACTGCAGTATTATGTCAAAATGAGACTGTGTGTTTGCAAAATACGGATGTGGAAGTGCAGAGTGAAGCAGTGTTGTTGCTCAATGGTACTGTGGGGCTGCAGAAAGATAAAGTGGTATTGCTGCATGTTGCATTCGTGGACATCAGTGATGCCATTGTTGGGAGAACTGCAACTGTTGTGGTGCTGAGTTATGCTGTGGTGGTAATTATTAAACACCATCACAACACCACTCATCACTAGCACAGAACAACACATCCCAACTACAGCATTACTAAGCACCACACACTCACATGCCCACACGCTCACACACCCCCATCCTCACACACATCCACACTCACACACTCTCACACATCCTCGCACACCCACTCACATTCTCAATAAGCCTCATAGCCTCACGCTCGCCAACAATCACTCACTCTCACCCTCACACCGTCACCCTCACACCATCATCCACTCACCCTCAACACCTCACCCTCACTCACCATCAACACACTATCACACTACAACCACACACAAACACTTACCACCACAGCACCAATCATTACCACTACAGCATTACTCAGCAGACAAACGACATACAATCCAAACATGTGCGCTTTTAACAGGCACACACACTAATAGCTAGCAATGGACACATTCACAAGGCGTACACACACAACAGTCATCAGTGCATCCTTTCACCATGCATACACCCACACAAACAGCCATCAATCCACGCTTTCAACAGTCACACACACCACCAGCCTGAAGTGCACGCTTTAGAACAACTTTTTGTACGTTGCACACAGAATTACAGCTATACAAGCATGCTTTGGTGCTGTACAGTACTGCAGTTCTATGTCTAAATGAGACTGGGGGAGTTCTAAATACGGCTCTACTGGCAATGAGTGATGATCTCATGTCGCTCAATTGTAGTGTGGGGTTGCAGAATGTTAATAATGTGCTATTGCTGCAGAAATGGACATAAGGGATGCCGTGCAAGAGAAAATTACTACACACAAGGAAAGTGCGACCGAAAAACACGTACGCCAAAACGAAACTCAATCCATGCCAAAGAATAAAACTAAATAGCAGCCATTGATAAAATACTAAACACACTCTAATGAGAGGAGCCAGACAGAAAATACGTACGAGCAAAGCAAAACCAAATACAATAATTACATTAACATCAATAAAAGGAAAGGCATAAACAAAAGTATAAGAACTCACAAAGGCACTTTTTCATAATATGCAAATAAAATTGTCATTACCTGTCGATCGTAGCAGCTCATTCCCTGAAATGTAGAAAATATAAAAAAAAAACACAACAAAGAGAACATACACAGTGCATACATTATACTTTTAACTACAACAAGCAACTAACAAAAAAAATGAATAGCGGCGAAACAAGTCACATACCGGTACAAATGACACAAGCAAAAGCTAAGTCAGAGGGAAAATAAACATCACAGTGCCACCTCAGGCGAAACGGAACTACTGAAACTACATACCAGGAAGACACTAGCAAAGATTACTCAATGCATCCCAAAGAATCTACTTAAACACGAGCCAACATTCGCATAAAGATCAAGAAAAATTCGAAACACAAGAATAGTGAGCGAGAAATAACAAGGGACGCAATTTCAAAGACATAACACATACAAACATAAACATTGCTTTATGTAACATTTCGAAAAAACTATATTTTTCAAACATATATCTTTTAGAACAGTACTAAGGAATATTGTAACTCAAAACTCGATAATACACATGGCGCAATACAAATAAAACACTCATACATCCTAATAAAACATTCTTAATAATACGTATATACACACACGTATTAATACATTCAAATTCATGTACTCACTTTTAATAAATGTACATCTTACCAGTCAGACGACGCAGCAACAAACACGGAGGAATAACACACCTTTACCGCACGAACATTCACATCAATTTGGAAAAAGCCCCGTTGACGCATGTCAAATGCAACGCTACGTCACACAACGTAGAGCTGCGATTGGCTAAAAATTACGTAACGCTCATAATTACATCACCATCAATTAAAAAATAGAACGCTAACATCCCTTACGTAACAAACGTAAAGGGAATACATTGCGTAATACCCTTTACTAGAACAGAAAAACAAAAACTTTTAATTACATACACTACATAATTTTAGAAACGTATACACAAGCCAAGTGCGACCAAAAAACACGTACGGCAAAACGGAACACAATCCATGGCAACAAATACACCGAAATAGCAGCCATTGATAAAATAAAAATCAAATGCAAGAAGCCAGGCAGAAAGTACATGCGAGCAGAGAGACCTAATAAAATAATTACATTAGCTTTACAATAAGCAAATCAATAAACAAAAGTATAAAAGTCACAAAGACACGCTTTAATATTATGCAAATTAATTTGTCATTACCTGTCCATCGTAGCAGCTCATTCCCTGAAATAAAGAAAATATAAAAAAGAAAACACACAAAGAGAACATACACAGTGCATACATAAAACTTTTCACTACAACAATAAACAAACAAAAAAAAAAACTGTGCACGCACTACCAATCCTTCCGTTATGCCAGATCTCACAATCTTCCATCACACACGGAGCTGCTCCAGCACAGGCAACGGCAATGCAAGCTTCACTCAAACACGGAGCAGGTACAGCACAGGCAACAGCATTCCCTTACACATGGAACAGGTACAGCACCGAGAGCTGCAGTGCAATCTTCCCTCACACATACATCAGGTACAGCACAGCCGGCAGCAGTGCAAGCTTCCCTCACACACAGAGCAGGTACAGCACAGGCAGCAGCAGTGCAAGCTTCCCTCACACATAGATCAGGTACAGCACAGGCGGCAGCAGTGCAAGCTTCTCTTACACATGCAACAGGTACAGCACTGACAGCAGCAGTGCAAGCTTCCATCACACACGGAGCAGGTATAGCACAGGCAACGGCAATGCAAGCTTCACTCAAACACGGAGCAGGTACAGCACAGCCAACAGCAGTGCAAGCTTCCCTTACACATGGAACAGGTACAGCACCGACAGCAGCAGTGCAAGCTTCCCTCACACATAGATCACGTACAGCACAGGCGGAAGCAGTGCAAGCTTCACTCGAAAACAAGGAGCAGGTACAGCACAGGCAACAGCAGTGCAAACTTCCCTTACACATGGAACAGGTACAGCACCGACAGCAGCAGTGCAAGCTTCCCTCACACATAGATCAGGTACAGCACAGGCGGCAGCAGTACAAGCTTCCCTCACACACAGAGCAGGTACAGCACAGGCAGCAGCAGTGCAAGCTTCCCTCACACATAGATCAGGTACAGCACAGGCGGCAGCAGTGCAAGCTTCCCTTACACATGCAACAGGTACAGCACCGACAGCAGCAGTGCAAGCTTCCATCACACACGGAGCAGGTATAGCACAGGCAACGGCAATGCAAGCTTCACTCAAACACGGAGCAGGTACAGCACAGGCAACAGCAGTGCAAGCTTCCCTTACACATGGAACAGGTACAGCACCGACAGCAGCAGTGCAAGCTTCCCTCACACATACATCAGGTACAGCACAGGCAGCTGCAGTGCAAGCTTCCATCACACACGGAGCAGGTATAGCACAGGCAACGGCAATGCAAGCTTCACTCAAACACGGAGCAGGTACAGCACAGGCAACAGCAGTGCAAGCTTCCCTTACACATGGAACAGGTACAGCACCGACAGCAGCAGTGCAAGCTTCCCTCACACATACATCAGGTACAGCACAGGCAGCTGCAGTGCAAGCTTCCATCACACACGGAGCAGGTACTGCACAGGCAACGGCAATGCAAGCTTCACTCAAACACGGAGCAGGTACAGCACAGCCAACAGCAGTGCAAGCTTCCCTTACACATGGAACAGGTACAGCACCGACAGCAGCAGTGCAAGCTTTCATCACACATACATCAGGTACAGCACAGGCGGCAACAGTGCAAGCTTCCCTCACACACGGAGCAGGTACAGCACAGCATACCCTCAGACCCTCACCCTCAACACCTCACCCTCACTAACTTCACCCTTATCACCTCACCCACAATTCCACACCCTCACTCACCCTCACCATCACTCACCCTCACTCACACTCAACACATCACCCTCATCTACACTCAACATCACCATCACTCACCCTCAACATCTCATCCTTAACACCTCACTCTTAACACCTCACTCACCCTCACTCTTCCTCAACAAGTCACACTCACTCACCCTTAACACCTCACCCTCACCCTCAATACCATTCAACACCTCACCCTCACCTTCACTCAACATCACCCTCACTCACCCTCAACGACTCACCCTCAGTTACACACACTAACACTCAAAAACGCAACAGCACTCTGCCTCTCCATCATTCACACTCTATCCATCATTCACACACTATCCATCTTTCAGAAACTCTGCATCATTCACCCACTCACCATCATTCACCCAATCTCCATCATTCACCCAATCTCCATCATTCACCCAATCTACAGCATTCACCCAATCTACAGCATTCACCCAATCTACAGCATTCACCCAATCTACAGCATTCACCCAATAGACAGCATTCACCCAATAGACAGCATTCACCCAATAGACAGCATTCACCCAATCTGCAGCATTCACCCAATCTGCAGCATTCACCCAATCTGCAGCATTCACCCAATCTGCAGCATTCACCCAATCTGCAGCATTCACCCACTCTGCAGCATTCACCCACTCTGCAGCATTCACCCACTCTGCAGCATTCACCCACTCTGCAGCATTCACCCACTCTGCAGCATTCACCCACTCTGCAGCATTCACCCACTCTGCAGCATTCACCCACTCTGCAGCATTCACCCACTCTGCAGCATTCACCCACTCTGCAGCATTCACCCACTCTGCAGCATTCACCCACTCTGCAGCATTCACCCACTCTGCAGCATACACCCACTCTGCAGCATTCACCCACTCTGCAGCATTCACCCACTCTGCAGCATTCACCCACTCTGCAGCATTCACCCACTCTGCAGCATTCACCCACTCTGCAGCATTCACCCACTCTGCAATTTGAGGAATGTTAGGCCATTTTCTTACACATAAAGAAATTTCAGGACGGAAAACAAGGGGGTCGACGGAGTATAGCATCAGATACGTTAGACACAAAAAAAACTTAACATCATTGACCTAAAAGGATGCAAGGATGTTAATCAGTCTTCGGGCCAAAAAGTAAATTTAATTCGTACGATATTACAACAATATTACACAAAGGAAACAAATACAAATATGTGGCAGGAAGCGAGGACGAGGAGATACAAAGACACAAGTGAAACAGGCAACTTTTTCGCCGGGCAATAAACAAACACTATTCATCCGGAGAATGGGACGGTTTAAAGACAGTAGTCAACAGTTACACAAAAAACCGGACGCATACAACAATAGCACTTCTTCTCACGGAATTCCGTCTAATATAAAGCAAATATGACGAAATAAACAAAAATTCAGAAACAATCAAATTTTTCAGAGGGAAATATACAAGAACGATTCATCCGGAAAATGGGACGCATTGAATACAATAGTCGAGATTTACACAAAAAAAAAAACGCTTAACACAATAGCATTTATCCAGACGGAATTAGTTCAAATACAATAAAACATATTACGAACATAGAAAGAGTCAGTCACAAAAATCTAACGAAAAATACATTAGTTCACTGTACATGTCGTTCATACATTGCTAAAAATACTACAGTCAGCAAAGACACAAAGTTTCATTTCATACTTCAAGTACGTCAATAACAAATTATCCGACTACTTCAGCATCACACAAAAAAATAATAAAAAAACAACTTACATCAATATATTACAACACATTTACCACTTCGAAATGAAACAAACCCCTTTTGTATGTCAAATTACCAAAAAAAGGACATTAATACATTACATTACAGTTTAACAAAACATATGCATTACACATCGCCAATAAAAAACACTACTTTATGTTACATTACAAACATTTACAAATATTACGAGTGAATTAAATAAATTTAGCAAGTATTTAAATTTTACATAGTATATATACTACATTACATTACATTAAAATAAACTTAGGAATACATTCTTACCTGTCAAACGACGCAGCAACACCACCGGGACAAGAACACGCCTTCCGCACACCAACATTCTCGATCAATGGGGAATTCAACGGTTGACGTATGCAAATCGGAACGCTACGTCAAAAACGTCGCGCTCCGATTGGCTAGAAAAATACGTAAACAAAAAACACACACAACTCAAAAATAAACTAGACCGCTAAACATAGCAGACGTCGACGTGACGCTATACGTCGGCCATTTTTAAAAAAAAATAAAAACGAGACTACACAAACATGTTACAAAACATACACATAGTTAGTACAATACATACACATTTAAAATTACATACTAATATACACATAAGACTGAAGTAATACAAAGGGGACACCTTTAGTTACAAACAACATTACTTAATTATTATTAACATATACACACACTCTTAACATCACCCTCACACAACAAAACTATCACACTCTTTCACACACGCTCAGTAACGCTAAAACAACCACGCAACGCCACTCAGGCACGCAACGCCACTCACGCACGCAACGCCACTCAGCCACGCAACGCCACTCAGCCACGCAACGCCACTCAGCCACGCAACGCCACTCAGCCACGCAACGCCACTCACCCACGCAACGCCACTCACCCACGCAACGCCACTCACCCACGCAACGCCACTCAGCCACGCAACGCCACTCAGCCACGCAACGCCACTCAGCCACGCAACGCCACTCACCCACGCAACGCCACTCACCCACGCAACGCCACTCATGCACGCCACTCACACACGCAACGCCACGCACACATGCAACGCCACTCAGCCACTCACTGCCACTCTGCCACGCAACGCCACTCAGCCACGCAACGCCACTCAGCCACGCAACGCCACTCAGCCACGCAACGCCACTCACCCACGCAACGCCACTCACCCACGCAACGCCACTCACCCACGCAACGCCACTCACCCACGCAACGCCACTCACCCACGCAACGCCACTCACCCACGCAACGCCACTCACCCACGCAACGCCACTCACCCACGCAACGCCACTCAGCCACGCAACGCCACTCAGCCACGCAACGCCACTCAGCCACGCAACGCCACTCAGCCACGCAACGCCACTCACCCACGCAACGCCACTCACTCACGCAACGCCACTCACCCACGCAACGCCACTCACCCACGCAACGCCACTCACCCACGCAACGCCACTCACCCACGCCACTCAGCCACGCAACGCCACTCACACACGCCACTCACCCACGCAACGCCACTCAGCCACGCAACGCCACTCAGCCACGCAACGCCACTCAGCCACGCAACGCCACTCAGCCACGCAACGCCACTCAGCCACGCAACGCCACTCACCCACGCAACGCCACTCACTCACGCAACGCCACTCACCCACGCAACGCCACTCACCCACGCAACGCCACTCAGCCACGCAACGCCACTCACACACGCCACTCACACACGCAACGCCACGCACACATGCAACGCCACTCAGCCACGCACTGCCACTCTGCCACGCAACGCCACTCAGCCACGCAACGCCACTCAGCCACGCAACGCCACTCACACACGCAACGCCACTCACACGCAACGCCACTCACACGCAACGCCACTCACACACGCAACGCCACTCACCCACGCAACGCCACTCACCCACGCAACGCCACTCACCCACGCAATGCCACTCACCCACGCAATGCCACTCTGGCACGCAACGCCACTCTGGCACGCAACGCCACTCACCCACGCAACGCCACTCACCCACGCAACGCCACTCACCCACACAACGCCACTCACCCACGCAACGCCACTCACCCACGCAACGCCACTCAGCCACGCAACGCCACTCAGCCACGCAACGCCACTCAGCCACGCAACGCCACTCACCCACGCAACGCCACTCACACACGCAACGCCACTCACACGCAACGCCACTCACCCACGCAACGCCACTCAGCCACGCAACGCCACTCAGCCACGCAACGCCACTCAGCCACGCAACGCCACTCAGCCACGCAACGCCACTCAGCCACGCAACGCCACTCACCCACGCAACGCCACTCAGCCACGCAACGCCACTCAGCCACGCAACGCCACTCACCCACGCAACGCCACTCACCCACTGACACTCACTCACACTCAATCACTCTCACCCTCACTCACCAGCAACACCTCACCCTCAACGCCTCACCCTCAAATCCTCACTCACCCTCACTCTCACTCATCCTCAATCACCCTCAACATCACACACTCACTCACCCTCACTCACCCTCAACACCTCACCCTCACTCACCCTCAACTCCTCACTCACCCTCATTCTCACTCATCCTCACTCAACCACCCTCAACTTCAATGACCCTCAACGCCTCACCCAACACCTCACCTTCACTCACCATCAACATCTCACCCTCACTCACCCACAAAACATCAGCCTCAACACCTCACCCTCAATCACTCACCCTCAACAATTCACCCACACTCACCCTCCCTCACCCTCAATTCCTCACCCACACCCTCAACACTTCACCCTAAACACGTCACTCATCCTCAACGCCTCCCCCTCCCCCTCACTCACCCTCACCCTCACTCACCCTCAACACCTCACCATCACTAACACTCAACACCTCACCCTCACTAACTCACACTCAATCACCCTCAACACCTCACCCTCAACACCTCACCCTCAACACCTCACCCTCAACACCTCACCTTCAAAACCTCAACCTCAACAACTCACCCTCAACACCTCACCCTCACTCACCCTCACTCACCCTCACTCAGTCACACTCAGTCACCCTCACTCACCCTCACTCACCCTCAACTCCTCATTCACCCTCACTCATCCTCACTCACCCTCAACACCTCACCCTCACCATCACCCACCCTCAACCCCTCATCCTAACTCGCAATAACCCTCCCTCACCCTCACCCTCACTCACTCTCACTCTCACTCACCCTCAACACCTCACTCACCCTCAACACCTCACTCACACTCAACTCCTCACTCATCCCCACCCTCACTCACCCTCAACACCTCACCCTCACACAGTGCAATAGGTCTCGTAGGATTTTTAGTTACAGCTTTTACAATTGTTTATTGCTTTTTTGATTTGTAATTCTTTAGCATTGGCAAAAAAAAATAAAAATGCAAAAGATTTACAACAAAAAACCCATAAACAATTCTAAATGCACTAACTCTAATGCTGCGAGACCTATTGCATTTCCAATGCTTGTTTTATGTATCTTTTATGGTACTAATGTACCGAAATAAAGAGTATGATGATGATTATACCATAAACAGCCACCGGAGGGAGCCAAACGCCATCTAATCTTTACTTCATAAGATTTAAGAGCTTATTCCTAACAATTGCCTACGCTGTGTTAAAATGACTGGAATAATGAATGCGGTGGCAATGCCCAGCACCTTCCTAGAAGTCCCTGGGCCACCCACGGAAAATTGGACACAGTGGGTAAAGTGTTTTGAGAAACATTTGGAGGCAATTGATGGGACTGAATATAATCCAATGAGAAAAACAAGCAATGATGTACAATTGTTTGGGTGCAGAAGGAATAACATAACTCCAATTGAAAAAGAGGAAGGGAATGAAGAGTGGGATGTATTTAAGGAGGCCAAATTGAGAATGAAATACTACTTTGACACCACCCTGAGTGTGATAATGGAGAGATATGTTTTACTACAGGTGCGCAAACCTGATAACCAACAAATGAGCGTCAATCTTGTGCGGAAGGAGGAGGAGTCCACCTCCAACAAACCACACAAGAATTTCTCCTGGCCTAAGAACCCCAGTACCCATGTGGGGAGGCAGAATTGTTATCATTGTGGATACAACTGACATGTGGCATCTAGCAAAGAATGTAACATATAGCAATATTCCCTCACGACCTACACAATTTTAGAAATGACAACTTCTACACTTTGGCAAATATTATTTAACACAGAGTGGCAACTTTAACTTTTTTTCATTTGTAATTTTTATTATTTTTTTTATGTACAAAATATCATTCATCAATTTCTTATTTTGACATATAGATTTTCAAAGTTCATTTAGTAAAACATATAATAATTCATTTAGGACATTAAAAGACATAACCATACCATGCAGAGAAACCATATGAGACTAAACAATTCTTACAAATTCACACAACAGACTCTCTCATTCACACTCCATTCACTCCTTATTCTGCGTCTGAGGGATCGCAGGTTGTGGCGCGAAATTATTACGCAAGGTCGACGCGTTTCGGTGGTGTAAAACCACCTTCCTCAGGACCTTTTGGCAGAATAATCAGATATTCATAAATGAATTATAACCACTGCATGGAGGGGTATCTGTAACGATAAATAGCATATATTTGTATCATGAATCTCATGTATTTCTTCAGATTAGTCATGCTTTACATAGCCACTATAATTTAAGTTGCCCTGTGTTTACATCAATAGCTACTGCTTCACATATCTTATTCTAGTGCTTCGTTTCTTACAAAATTGATCCAGAGACCAGTGGAGTAGTACATGTCATTTTCTCCCAACATTAAAAAATTTTAATTTAATTTTTAGAAAAAGAGTAAGAAAGGTGAGAAAGAGAAGGAATTCATAAAGATTTCTAAAAAGATTTTTTTTAAAGTTTTTTGTCACATTGAGGCTATCTCTCATCTGGCTTATTTTTAGGAGACAGTTGTTTCATACCAAGAATTCTATCAGTAATAGCCAACACTTAAAGGCTGTTACCACTTAAGTTGTTACATGTTCTTACCCGGAAATTTTCAATAGGGTGGACCACCGCTTCGGTCACAGGTTCATATCAATAGGACATATCATTCTTAAATGTTCATATATTGAGTCAAAAATAGGGTACATCAATCAACTATTGATTTAAAAACATGTTGAAGGTCTAAGTCTAATTTAATTGTAAATGCTTACCAAGCATGAAGACTAACTATTCCTCACGCAATCACAGTTACGAGGGTTTTCTGGGGTTATATACCCTCATCCAGGGGATAAAGGTTTCCTGAAAAAACCAATAGCAGTTCTTAGTCTAAAGAGTATGGCTCCTGCAGTGTCTACGTATTTGATAGACATAAGGCACTGCTACTAACCTTTTTCAAACACTTTGGGCCCCAAAAACTTCTTCTTTCGTCTAATTTATTTTGCTGTATTACTTCTACGATTGTTCAGGTTTAGGTCTTTAATTTATTTGCCATTAACTGTAACCAAAAGACAAAGAGTAATGAAAAATTGAACAGGCAACCCTTTCTGAAATATGGTGTAACCATATGACCAATTGTTCTTGTTACTTATTACATAAATTGGGTTGATAATATAAAGGTCAAAATCAACCTTCACCAAAAGTATCTCTATTGTGCCATATCTCAAATGGTCCTCATAAGACTAACTCTTAGGGAGACTACTCGTTACTCTCAGGATGTCAGACAAACTACGATAATTGCAATCGATCCCTGAGTTACTCTTACTTTGTCTGTTTCAGAATACGTGTTGTAATACTCCTGCCGGCATACCCTCGTAACCTCCCGTGGGCCAGAAATCACTCGTATCGCGTCCTCATTTAAATACAATCTCCTTGGTGCCAAAGTTAATAATCACGTGATCGTGATTACGGCGGCTATTACTCAGTGGTGTCTTTCTAGATTTCTTGTTACTTTAATTATCAGATGTATTGCGAAATGATATGACTGCTTTATCTATATTTAGTTCATTAAAAAGAACAAATTTATATAAATTTAAAGTGATTTAATGTATACGCTGTTTTTGTCTCACTACCCCGAATACGTCTTACAAAATTCAGCCTATACTTCCTTCAAAATACATGTTGCAGGAAAGGCAAATCTGAACCTGTCGGGACATAATATGTTATTATGATGCCAACCACAGTTTACACAGAAGCTATATACAAAGAAGCTGTTTCTATATTGATTTTAAGGCTAATACTCGGCAAGTTGAAAAAGCCGGTTATTTAGACGCCATTGCTAAGTGGTGTTTCCGCCTTCGGTAGTGGCCACATATATGTAAACACAATAAAACTACAGGTAAAAAGTAGTGCTGGGAGATCGTATTCAGGCATCAATTCAAGCCTGCCTTAAATCTATAGACTATATGTTTTACTCGTCATACTAGATGGCGCGAAATTCACATGAATATTAAAAGTGCTTTGTTAAAGCATATAACAGTGTCTATTGAAGTTGTAGAAGTTCGCTTTCCTAGCGCATGGCGATGTCTCTGTAGATGGTATAGAATCACCTGATATTTCTAATAATAATTTTAAAAAGGATGTCAGTATGTATTCTAATTAGAGTTTTGATACCACAATATAACTCTTAAAATTATTTCATCCATATATAGGGAGCGATCGACATGATATTGTCTGATTTGTCCAAAATGAGCTTGGCCTTGTAAGACCAATTATCTTTTATTAAGATAGTAGTACGCGGAGTATATTTATTCTGTCACATACCAAGATATATTTTCATTAAGGCCACTTCTAACACTATCAAAATGAAAAATCCAGTAACATTCTCGTTTTTTCCTTGTTCTCTCAGGTTGTTCCCCTTTTCTGCATTGAATTCTTTCCAGAATACACCACTTTAGTTCTGATTCTTTGTGGTTCAAATCAATGCAGTGTTGGGTCAAAGGTGCTGTCATCTTATTAGTCCTGACCGACGATTTATGTTCGCTGAATCTTTGTCTAAATTCACGTCCTGTTTCGCCTATGTATGCTAGACCACATGGGCATACAATATAATAGACGATATTTTTACTTCGACAGTTAGTGAAAGATCTTAGTGCGATGGTCATGTTGTTATGTTGAAGATTATCGCCTATAATCGCGGAGTCACAAGCATGGCAATTACCACATCTGTGATTTCCACGAATGATATCTCCATTTATCAGAGTTGTTTGTTTATCTATTGATTGAATTTTATGCCTGGTATGGACCAACCGGTCTCTGAGATTTTGGTTGCGCCTATATGTCACTAACGGGTTCTCCAAGGTAGTTTCATTCTCAACTTCAAGAATTCTCCAATTCTTATTAATTATGTTCTTAATTTTATAATTGAGTGTAGAATGATTTATAACACATACGATCTTATCCTGAGTCTTATTTCTCTTGTTTTTAAGCAATGCATCTCTGTCATAATATCTCGCCCTCTTAAAGGCTTGGCGAACTAAGCGATGAGGATAACCCCTTTCAATTAGTCGCTCTCGCAGAGATGTGCTGTGATTATCATAGTCAGTGAGAGATGTGCAATTTCGTCGAATACGAAGGAATTCCCCAAAGGGGATTGAGTCCTTCTGACAGCGAGGGTGAAAACTCTCAAACTGGAGGATAGTGTTTTTTGCAGTAGGTTTACGATAAAGGCTTACTTTTAACTCTCCGTCCTTTCCTTCAATTGCGATATCTAAATATTCAACTCTTTCGCGACTATAATTAGAAGTGAATTTAAGGTTTTTATCACTGGCATTAAGCCAAAGAATAAAATCTTCTAATTGTGTTGTGTCGCCATGCCAAATAAAAAAGATGTCGTCAATAAAACGTCTCCAAAGGGAGACGTTTTCGAAAAAGGGGGCATTTGTATTAAAAATATTCTTCCTCTCCCATTCGCCCATGTAGGTGTTCGCCAAGCTCGGCGCACAAGATGCGCCCATACTTGTGCCCTTTATCTGCTTAAATAGATTACCTTCGAACTCGAAAAAGTTGTTCAGGAGCACAATTTCCAAACACTGGATAATGAACTCATCCGGTCTATTATTGGGATATCTCTGCAGTAATGCGGTGACTGCCTGTAACGCTTGACACTGAGGGATGTTGGTGTACAACGCCTCAATGTCAAGCGTCACTAGGATGTCTGTCACAGGGTTAAATGCTAAGCCCTCAATTTTATTTATCATGTCTCCTGTATCTTTTACAAATGATGCATATTTCTGAGTAAGGGGACATAGGAAGGTATCTACATATTTAGATAATGGCTTGGTGTTTGAGCAAATCATTCTACACTCAATTATAAAATTAAGAACATAATTAATAAGAATTGGAGAATTCTTGAAGTTGAGAATGAAACTACCTTGGAGAACCCGTTAGTGACATATTGGCGCAACCAAAATCTCAGAGACCGGTTGGTCCATACCAGGCATAAAATTCAATCAATAGAGAAACAAACAACTCTGATAAATGGAGATATCATTCGTGGAAATCACAGATGTGGTAATTGCCATGCTTGTGACTCCGCGATTATAGGCGATAATCTTCAACATAACAACATGACCATCGCACTAAGATCTTTCACTAACTGTCGAAGTAAAAATATCGTCTATTATATTGTATGCCCATGTGGTCTAGCATACATAGGCGAAACAGGACGGGAATTTAGACAAAGATTCAGCGAACATAAATCGTCGGTCAGGACTAATAAGATGACAGCACCTTTGACCCAACACAGCATTGATTTGAACCACAAAGAATCAGAACTAAAGTGGTGTATTCTGGAAAGAATTCAATGCAGAAAAGGGGAACAACCTGAGAGAACAAGGAAAAAACGAGAATGTTACTGGATTTTTCATTTTGATAGTGTTAGAAGTGGCCTTAATGAAAATATATCTTGGTATGTGACAGAATAAATATACTCCGCGTACTACTATCTTAATAAAAGATAATTGGTCTTACAAGGCCAAGCTCATTTTGGACAAATCAGACAATATCATGTCGATCGCTCCCTATATATGGATGAAATAATTTTAAGAGTTATATTGTGGTATCAAAACTCTAATTAGAATACATACTGACATCCTTTTTAAAATGATTATTAGAAATATCAGGTGATTCTATACCATCTACAGAGACATCGCCATGCGCTAGGAAAGCGAACTTCTACAACTTCAATAGACACTGTTATATGCTTTAACAAAGCACTTTTAATATTCATGTGAATTTCGCACCATCTAGTATGACGAGTAAAACATATAGTCTATAGATTTAAGGCAGGCTTGAATTGATGCCTGAATACGATCTCCCAGCACTACTTTTTACCTGTAGTTTTATTGTGTTTACATATATGTGGCCACTACCGAAGGCGGAAACACCACTTAGCAATGGCGTCTAAATAACCGGCTTTTTCAACTTGCCGAGTATTAGCCTTAAAATCAATATAGAAACAGCTTCTTTGTATATAGCTTCTGTGTAAACTGTGGTTGGCATCATAATAACATATTATGTCCCGACAGGTTCAGATTTGCCTTTCCTGCAACATGTATTTTGAAGGAAGTATAGGCTGAATTTTGTAAGACGTATTCGGGGTAGTGAGACAAAAACAGCGTATACATTAAATCACTTTAAATTTATATAAATTTGTTCTTTTTAATGAACTAAATATAGATAAAGCAGTCATATCATTTCGCAATACATCTGATAATTAAAGTAACAAGAAATCTAGAAAGACACCACTGAGTAATGGCCGCCGTAATCACGATCACGTGATTATTAACTTTGGCGCCAAGGAGATTGTATTTAAATGAGGACGCGATACGAGTGATTTCTGGCCCACGGGACGTTACGAGGGTATGCCGGCAGGAGTATTACAACACGTATTCTGAAACAGACAAAGTAAGTGTAACTCAGGGATCGATTGCAATTATCGTAGTTTGTCTGACATCCTGAGAGTAACGAGTAGTCTCCCTAAGAGTTAGTCTTATGAGGACCATTTGAGATATGGCACAATAGAGATACTTTTGGTGAAGGTTGATTTTGACCTTTATATTATCAACCCAATTTATGTAATAAGTAACAAGAACAATTGGTCATATGGTTACACCATATTTCAGAAAGGGTTGCCTGTTCAATTTTTCATTACTCTTTGTCTTTTGGTTACAGTTAATGGCAAATAAATTAAAGACCTAAACCTGAACAATCGTAGAAGTAATACAGCAGAATAAATTAGACGAAAGAAGTTGTTTTTGGGGCCCAAAGTGTTTGAAAAAGGTTAGTAGCAGTGCCTTATGTCTATCAAATACGTAGACACTACAGGAGCCATACTCTTTAGACTAAGAACTGCTATTGGTTTTTTCAGGAAACCGTTATCCACTGGATGAGGGTATATAACCCCAGAAAACCCTCGTAACTGTGATTGCGTGAGGAATAGTTAGTCTTCATGCTTGGTAAGCATTTACAATTAAATTAGACTTAGACCTTCAACATGTTTTTAAATCAATAGTTGATTGATGTACCCTATTTTTGACTCAATATAGGAACATTTAAGAATGATATGTCCTATTGATATGAACCTGTGACCGAAGCGGTGGTCCACCCTATTGAAAATTTCCGGGTAAGAACATGTAACAACTTAAGTGGTAACAGCCTTTAAGTGTTGGCTATTACTGATAGAATTCTTGGTATGAAACAACTGTCTCCTAAAAATAAGCCAGATGAGAGATAGCCTCAATGTGACAAAAAACTTTAAAAAAAAATCTTTTTAGAAATCTTTATGAATTCCTTCTCTTTCTCACCTTTCTTACTCTTTTTCTAAAAATTAAAAAAAAAATGTTTAATGTTGGGAGAAAATGACGTACTACTCTACTGGTCTCTGGATCAATTTTGTAAGAAACGAAGCACTAGAATAAGATATGTGACGCAGTAGCTATTGATGTAAACACAGGGCAACTTAAATTATAGTGGCTATGTAAAGCATGACTAATCTGAAGAAATACATGAGATTCATGATACAAATATATGCTATTTATCGTTACAGATACCCCTCCATGCAGTGGTTATAATTCATTTATGAATATCTGATTATTCTGCCAAAAGGTCCTGAGGAAGGTGGTTTTACACCACCGAAACGCGTCGACCTTGCGTAATAATTTCGCGCCACAACCTGCGATCCCTCAGACGCAGAATAAGGAGTGAATGGAGTGTGAATGAGAGAGTCTGCTGTGTGAATTTGTAAGAATTGTTTAGTCTCATATGGTTTCTCTGCATGGTATGGTTATGTCTTTTATTGTCCTAAATGAATTATTATATGTTTTACTAAATTAACTTTGAAAATCTATATGTCAAAATAAGAAATTGATGAATGATATTTTGTACATAAAAAAATTATAAAAATTACAAATGTAAAAAAGTTAATGTTGCCACTCTTTGTTAAATAATATTTGCCAAAGTGTAGAAGTTGTCATTTCTAAAATTGTGTAGGTCGTGAGGGAATATTGCTATATGTTATGTTTTTGTTGTTCCTCTCTTTCCCTGACCTGTAAAGTAGATATAGAGGGAGTCCCATATTTATGTCAATCTAGCAAAGAATGTCCTGCGAGGGGCAGGATCTGTCAAGGATTTCCTTAAGGTTTACAGAACTTCACGATTGAAAAAAATCTACACTGTAAACGAGTCAAAGTCCGATGTAGACTCAGATGAGAGTGAACTACTGGAGAACCTGGTGCTGCTAGTCGCAATTATCAACAGTGAAGATGCACAAAAGCAACCCAGTTGTGATGTTGCTGTGAAAGGTGAATGTGTCGAGATGTTGGTGAACAGCGGGTCAAGAATAACAATTCTGTCCAAGGACAAGTACAATGGACTCAAGTGTAAATCACAGTTGGAGTCTAGCAGAATAATTCCAGGTGCATATGGCGGGTACAAGAGAAAATTAGAAGGGGTCTTCGGCGGATCTGTCGTTTAAAGATAAGAACACTCTGCGAAAGTCTTTGTAGTGGACTACAATGTGAACATTCTGGGTTGGCTGGAACAACAAAAACTCAAGATGATGATGATTAATCCTTGTAAACCACCGTATGTGTTCAGCATTTAAAAGGACAGCCTGGAGACCATTCTCAAGGAATTTGAGGGAGTGTTCAAAGAACAATTAGGATGCTTAAAGAACTTTGAACATCAGATTATCCTGAAGAACAAAGCATATCCAGTGAAACAGAAAGTCAGGAATATACCCTTATCTACCCGCGCCCCAGTCAAGACAATTCTGGAGAATTGGTGCAAGGATGGTATTATTGAGCAAATCAATGCATCTGAGTGGTTGTCGCCAATGGTTATCGCGAGGAAACGGAATGGGAAGATCCGTTTGTGCATTGAACTTCGCGAGCTGAACCGCCACGTGATAGCTATTTGCCAACCTCTGCCTTTGATTAACGAAATGGTGATGACGTTAGGTCAGGCAAAGATCTTCACCACTCTAGACTTCAGCGCGGCCTACCATCAGATACAACTGGAAGACGAGTCAAAAAAATACACGGCGTTCGTCACACCAGAAGGAGCGTATCAATTCCGCAGGTTACCCTTCGGGTTATGTTCGGCGTCAGCTGTATTTCAACGCATAATGAACCAGTTATTCAAAGGCATGGAAGGAGTCAGCTCATTCCAGGATGATGTTCTAATTTACATCAGCACTGAAGACACCACCCACGTCATGAACACCATCCACTCGGGCTCCCCCTCTGACCCTTGCTCCCACCACATCTTCAACAAAGCCGACATCATCATCGCCCCACACCTCCGGAACATCATAAACAACTCCTTCCCGTCAGCCACCTTCCCTGAGAGCTGGAAGCATGCAGAAATCAACGCCCTTCTGAAGAAACCCACCGCGGACCCCAAAGACCTCAAGAACCTCCGCCCCATCTCTCTTCTTCCCTTCCCGGCTAAAGTCATCGAGAAGACCGTCAATAAACAGCTGACTGCTTTCCTCGAGGCAAACAACTTGCTTGACTCGTCCCAGTCTGGATTTCGAGCCAACCACAGCACCAAGACCGCCCTCATCGCAGTCACCGACGACATCAGGACCCTGATGGACAACGGAGAAACAACCGCTCTCATCCTCCTAGACCTCTCGGCCGCCTTCGATACCGTATGCCACCGCACCCTGAAATCCGCATCTTCAACACAGGGATCCAAGAAAAGGCCCTGGACTGGATCACCTCGTTCCTCACCGACAGAACCCAGAGAGTCCGCCTACCTCCTTTCCGCTCAGCGGCCACCGAGATCAACTGCGGCTTACCCCAAGGCTCCTCGCTCAGCCCAACCCTCTTCAATATCTACATGAGCCCCCTCGCCGCCATGGCACGCAAACACAACATCAACATCATCTCCTACGCCGACGACACCCAACTGATACTCTCCCTCACCAACGACCCAGCCACCGCCAAAACCAACCTCCAGGAAGGAATGAAAGACGTCGCAGAATGGATGATACTCAGTCGCCTGAAATTGAACTCTGACAAGACGGAGGTCCTCATCCTCGGACATTCCCTTCCGCCTGGATGACTCCTGGTGGCCCACAGATCTGGGCTCAGCACCAAAACCCACGGACCACGCACGTAACCTGGGATTCATCCTGGACTCCTCCCTCACAATGACCAAGCAAGTCAACGCCGTCTCGTCATCTTGCTTCAACACCCTGCGCCTGCTCCGGGAGATCTTTCGGTGGATCCCCACCGAGACCAGAAAAACCGGCCAACATTATTATGAGAGATTAAGTGTGTCACGAGAAGGGAAAAAAGCTTATTGATTGGTAGGATGTGATGGAGGGAAGGGAAAGACTTAAGGGAAGATGAAAGTTTAAAATTCATTGTTTTGTTTTGATAATGGAGGGTGATTAGCTGCACTAATGGAAATGTTTTTCATTTTTGGAGGGAACATTTGAGCAAATAGTTTATAATATGTGTTCATTTTAAGAAATCACAAATGAAGTTGTGCTGTGTTATAGAGCAAAATGCAATATTATGGTATAATTGTAATTGATTCACATTTTATTGTTCTTTATATAGACCCCCGAAGAAGGGCGCTTGTTGCCCGAAATGTGTTGGATTTTTTAGAATAAACGCAGCCTTTTGACGAACCTTGCTTCAATCGTATCTATGTAGAGAGGTCCGGGTGGACACATCATAAATATTAGAAACTTGGACAATGGCACAAAAGTCCACGTGTGGATGAGTACTTTAATAACTGTGGTAAAGAAAAAAGTATATAAAGAATACAATGATGAGTAAAAAGAAAGGAGAGGCCGAAATGGCGTAATTAAGCTGTGCGAGTGGTTGGGGGTGCAGTTACACCCCTGCTTTAATGTTGTTTATCCCATGAAGGAAATGTAGGAATGACAGGCACCAAACAGAGGTTTAATGGAAGGATACTGGTGGCCCTCCATGGATCGTGACGTTGATATGTTTGTTACTTACTGCTCATTGTGCAATGAAGCTGACACAACTTTAACGACACGCCATTGTTCCATGACTTCAGTTGAACTACCAGAAGGTCCGTGGATCAAAGTCGGCATCGACTTCATAGGTCCCATGAATGCATTGAGTCTAGAATTACGTTATGCCATAGTGTTGACTGATTATTTCAGCAAGTGGGTGGAAGTCAAGTTTGTGTCTCAACCCACCACACGAGAGGTAATACATTTTCTGAAGGGGTTATTTTGCAGAGAAGGCTTTCCCCATCAACTGGTCTCCGACAACGGAGTGCAGTTTGTATCCTCTAAGTTAGTCTCATTCTTTAAAAAAAATGGCATAGAACATGTAAAATCCTCGTTATATTATCCACAGAGCAATTGCCAAGTGGAACGGGTCAATCGCCTGATTAAAGAAACCATCCAAATGGTACCTGGTCTCACATTCCTGTTGAGGCAGCACTACGCACCAGGTTGTGGTCATACCAAACTACCCCTCACAGTACCACTGGCAGAATCCCATTCGAACTCGTCAGGGGTAGAACAGCGATCACACGTTTGCAACCACATTGGTCATTGGCTTGGAAAAAATGGGAAAATGAAAACCGTAAAGAAAGTGAGAGTAAGATGAGAAGTCTGGTTGATGAGCGCCAGAAGCGCATGCGCACAAATTATGACACAAGGAATGCTGTGCGAAAGATGTCCGTGAAAGAAGGTGACGGAGTGAGAGTGAAGTATCCCAGGAAGGGGGCAAACATGAGCAAGTATAGTAAACCTTGGCGTGTGGTCAAAACAAAGGGTACTGCAGTTCTTCTTGACATTGGTCAATGGTGGAATGGGTCGAAAGTTGCTAGAAGCAGGATCTCCGACCCTGCGAGCAGGCCTAGTGGCTCACAGGACGATGGTCTGATGTCGTCTGCTGAGTCACACATGGATAGAGCGTGTGGGGATAAAACTACTCCTGTATCAAATGATGATATTACCAGAGTGTCTCTTCCAGGCGTGACATCCGGTCCTGTTGATGCCAATCATGATAGGAGAACAATTGTTCCGCCCATAAGATTCAAGAATTATGCTATGTATTAACCATCCCTGGGAAAGGAGAGCATGTATTTCCTTTGCTTGTTTTGAAACAATGTATTCCGGAGTTGTTTTGAAAAAACGGGAGAAGATGTAACATCCTGCGTCCCTTACTTATCTTGTCCCTTCCCCATCCCTCTCCCCGTCCTACCTCCTGTGTCCGTGCGCGTGCCTCCCGGCACGCTGGTTAGAATATTGAGGCAATTCTGTTTGGATACCGTCACCCCAACGGCATTCCGTATCTAGTATGAAATAAATCTGGCTGCTTGCATGATCTCTCCTGTCATCCGTCATTACACTACTCATCTCCGGCTATTTCAAGACAATCTACATGTGATCACCTTGCAGACGTTCAACCCACGTGAACCTCTTTAACCAGGGCCTCCCACCCCATATCACTGCTGCCTGCTCCTTGACGAATCGGGGTCAGTGACGCAAAGGACGCCCTTCCAGTACTGCCCCAGTGTCATTGCAAGCTCCCTCTGGATCAATCAACCACCAGGTCTGTGCCTCTCCCCCAAGCATGAAGAGACCATGTGCCAGGCCTGCGACATCTTCAGAGGAACCCCCTTCAGTACTGACACAAGCAGAGGTGGGCCCGCCGTTGGGTGCAGACACAGGACTAAGACGATACCCCCAACATTTGGGGAGCACAACGTCAAGGAATAGCAGGAAGCTGGCCCCTCCAGGGCACAACTCATTCAATCCAGTCCGGATGCCAGTTCAGAGAATGAATCAGATGGTGAGGAGAATCCAGACCCGAAACCTACGATTGGTGACCCAATCACAGCCAGTGGCCGCACAAAACACAGTTGTGCCGGAAGAGCATCGCCCCTCTCGGGGTCGGGCATCAAATCCAGAGACTGAAGAGCGCTCTGTTGGTCCACCACTACCATCCGGCCATGGTTGGCACTGACAGGAGCCCTTACAGCCAAAGCCTTCAGAGCCTGCAACGTTATTTATAGAGCCGCAAGGGCCCCTCATAAATTGCAGCCTTTCTCGGAGTCCACGGACCCTTCCTCTATGGCACCAAAGGGCACCCAAGCCACCATGGGTGCAGAAGCCAATGACGGCACCAAAACAGTCAACACATTACGAAATGCCCATGTGATGGCCTATCTCCCCAGTCGACGCTTCATGTAGTGCTGTTTTGCAAATACTACGAGTTCCCTCGCAAGCGTTGGATTATTCCGCTTCTGCGAAAAATGGGTCTGAGAACTTGCCGCCCGGCTTACTTGGCGTTGCAATATTTGGAATCTAAATACTTAGCAAAGTGTGTAGCTAGTTTTTTTAAATCATGTATTAAATATCGATGTAATCTTTGATTAATACAATCTTCACTTTTCCAATTCCTCAGAGTGTGTCAATGTACTTTTCAATGTTAGAATATCACTCGCAACTTCTTTTTTTCAATATTTTTAATTTTTTAAATTTTGTGATGTATCTATTCTTCCCGCTGTTTGTTTCTTTTATGGTTTTGCACTGTATTATTTATTTGTTATATGTACTTTTTATGGCTACAAAAATTATGGTAACCGAATAAAAGTTTTATGACTGACTGACAGTCAACACAGAAACCACACTTGGCGTTAAAAAGCATATTGACCCCGAGGGTGTCATCGGCAACGTGCGCTGAGGACTTGAAGCAACTTATTCTCCAGTTTACAGCAGGAGCTTGATGCTTGGCAAGAGACCTTTTCTACACCTGCAGACTGGGAAAACTATTATCGAACCCCTGCCTACAGGACACTTTGCCAAACTAGAGGAAGCTATCCTTTGAGGAGCAGACTGCCCTGGAACACACACCTTCTCCACTCCACAAAAGACACAACGACAGGAGCCCAAACCACATCCTTGCTTATTGACCTTTCCTCCTCCTCCACTCTCGCTGCCAGCACTGCTCACTTCACCACAGAGGTCACAACACTCTTCAGATGGAGAAGGGGGACATAGCACATTGTACCCAGGTGAGTTTGGATGCTCCCTATCACCGGGAACCAAGGGACAACCCATGGGACGACTACAATGTTGATTCCTCCAGGCGACAGACCTGGCTCTATCCAGTAACCTCCATCCCCCACCTGATGATACTACATGCTGTCAAGAAGGTGATCCACAGAGCAGCTACCTTTTCATAAAGTACACATCCAGTTTGTTACAGAGGAACCCATCACTGATTCTTTCCTTGTAGGCGGCTCTGACTGCCATATTTTGGGAGGTACCTGGCTCCCAGCCTAAATCTGGGTGACATATTAGAAGGGTCTAGTCTCTTTTTAAATTCCTTCTGTGTGTTAACTTTTATCATCATTTTTTTTGTTTTGACCTTTCTTTTACCAGTAGTCTTCCTGTTCACAGGGTAGCCTGCGACAGGAGTCAGGGGTTGCTGGACCCTGTTTTGATATTTTAATTTGTCCACTCGTTTTTCCTCGTTCAGCTTTGCTGCACGTCCATGCAGATGATCGCTAAAGAGGAACCCACCACCATTTCTTTCCTTGTAGGTGGCTCAGGCGGCCATATTTTGGGAGGTGCCTGGCTCCAAGCCTAAGTGTGGGTGACATATTGGAAAAGTCTAATCCTTTTTTAATTTCCTTTTATGTCTTAAATTTTATCAAGATTATTTTAATTTTGACATTTCTTTTACCAGTAGTCTTCCTGTTCACAGGGTAGCCTTTGACATGAGTCTGGGGTTGCTGGATCTGGTTTGAAATTTTAATTTGCTCATTTGTTTTTCTCATTCAGCTTTGCTGCACTGAAGTGCATGTAAGCCACGCCTCTTGCCACGTCCCTGTTCTAAGGTGGGCTACTTACATAGCACATCACAGCTGTGGACGCGTGCAGTGGGCAAACCGCTTGAGCGCCAAAGGCAAGCCCGTCTGCACCTGGGTGGCACCCAGCGCCAGCCCCGCTGCCAGCTTTGGGCGATAGGGGTACTCCAGATTAACTTACATGCACAACTCTTTGCTTGCATTAAATCCATCAGGTAAGTCCACGCACTGTTTCCAGCGTGAACCTTTTTATTCCTGCAAAGACAAATCCTATCTGTCATGAATGTGGTGCTCATTGGGGCTCGTTTGAGTCAGAGCCACTGTTAGCTTCTAAGAATTCCGTTAGCCATCAGTTAGGACCCAATAAACCGAGCGATAAGTTTAATAACCATCTGTCTTGTGTTCTCATCAAATGCAGGTCTTTGGTGAAACATGGCATTGAATTCACATGTTTTCTAGAAACATACAACCCCTCCCTTGTTTTTATTACTGAAACGTGAACTGATTAGTTTTCCTGCCTTCCAGCAATCCCTGAGGGTTGTGCCATTTGTAGACAGGATAGACCAGGTAAGCTGAGGGGTGGGAGGCATTGGGGTAATATACAGATCTGATTCAGCGGTCTGTTGCAGCCCCCTGCTATCCACTCTCTGTGAAGCGGTTACTTTAGTTCAGAAATTTCCAAAACTCTGTTTTTTAAAGGGACTGTTATCTACCATACACTTGGTCCTAGACCAATTCTTGCTCAGGCGATCCGCATTCTGCTGGAGGCCAACATTCTGTATAATGACTATAGAGTCCTTGGCAATTTTAATTTTCATCTTGATGCTCATTCGGACACCGAAACAGCATTCGGACACCGAAACAGCAGCTTTACTTCAAACTATGTCATTTCTTGCTCTATCTCAATTGGTGGAAGGCCAAACGTAACGGGCAGGTCATCCCTTGGATGGCATTTTCTCTAATAACTCATCTCTTGTGAACAGAAAAATTCTTCCCTTGCTCCGGACCGACCATAGTGTGTTTTTCGTTGATATAAAGCATAGACAATCAGTTCATGGACACCTTGCTCGGGCGTCTTCACGAGCGAGGCATAAAATTCAATCAGATGTATTTGTCCAACTACTAGAAAACTCTCTTCTCGGTTTTTCAGAAGGTACTGACACAGCGGTCTCTCAGTATACGCACTGGATAGACACTGTTGCTCACTCCTTGGCACCTATTAAAAGGACCAAGATAAAGAGAAATAACATTACTGCTCCTTGGTTCTCAGAGAACCTCAGGGCCCTGAAACAAACTTCAGGAGAAAAGATAGAGAGCAGGCTACTAGGAAGAAGAAAAGGTTAAATATAAGAAATGTCTGTCTGAGACAAAGGCATGGATCTTAAAGGAAATGTTTGATTTATTTTCCTAACAAAATTGAAGCAGCTGCCAATCCTACTAAAGAACTGTTTTCCGCAGTCAAAAAACTGACAACTGATTCTTGTAATAGATTCAAGGACTTTAGCCAGCCGTTTGTAACACCTTTGTGGATGCTTTCCTTCATAAAGTCGAAGAGGTTTACATCAAGTTCTCCATCATGCCGTCCATCTCTCCCTATAATTTGCCCACTCCTAACCGTTTGGATGTGGACAATACTCTTAGTGAGTTTATCTCACCATCTAGAGAGGAGGTCATTAGATTGATTAAATCAACTAAATTGGGGTCTCCGTGTGACCCATGTGCAGTCAAGACTATTGCACTCAAGCTGACAGACATTTCTCATTTAATGCGCACGTCTGGCTTGTCTCCCTCAGTCTGGAAGGTCTCAGTATTACCTCTGATTAAGAAACTGTCTCTTGATCCTCGGGATCCAAATAGTTAGTACCCCATTTCTTGTTTACCCTTGCCAGTGAAACTAATTGAAAAATTCATGAATAAAAAACTAGTCAACCATACCCAAGTTTACAATCTTCTGGATGCCATGCAGTTCGGCTTACATGGTGATCACAGCACAGAGACTGCATTAATCAAAACTACTGAGGATGTCAGTCTGTCTCTCGACCGGGGAACAAGAGCCGCCCTTATCCTGCTCGATCTATCAGCGGCCATTGATACTGTTAATCAGGGGCTGCTGATGCCACTCCTGGGTAGGATTGGGGTGACCGGAACAGCTGGGGATTTGCTTAATTCCTTCCTCCTCGGCCGAGAAGCGTCTGTTAGATTGGTCAAATGTATTTCACATTGTTACTCTCAACATTGCATGGTACCCCAGGGGTCCTCGCTTAGCCTGACCTTTTAATGGCTATGTCACTTCTTTGGCCGAGCAAATTAAATCTTATGGTTTCTCCCCGATGTCCTAAATAGACGACACACAAATCATCATCTCTTTGGCCAATGAGGACACCGGTATTGGGATGAGATTTTGTGACTGTATGCAGGTGGTCAGTTTATGGATGTCCAAGAACTGCCTGAAACTTAATTCGGTAAAGACTGAGGTTGTACTTTTCAGTGCACAGTCTTCGGTTTGGTCATCTAGATGGTGGCCACATGATTTAGACTTACTCCCTATACCAGTTAGGAAAACCAAGATTTCTGGAGGTCTAATCAATGATAAATGTACATATTCGGATCAGGTTAATGCAGTTACCTCTGCCGCCTTCCATACTATCAGGATGATAAAGAGGGTCTTACCTTTTATTCCACACAATCTTCAGAAAAGGGTAGTCAGATTGACTACTGTAATGGGCTCTATCTCAGCGCCCATTGGCATATACTCAACAAACTGCAAACCTTGCAAAACACGGTAGCTCGTATGCTGTTAAAAGTCCTGAGATATCATTCGGTCTCCAAGCCAATTAGGAAACTTCAATGGCTCCACATTAGGCAGAGGGTCATTTTCAAAGTGTTCTGCATTGCCTATAAAGCACTACACGACCTAGGTCCCGATTTCCAGAGGAAGAGTATCACTTGGTACACTCCAGGCAGGTCCTTACGATCTGCCGCTGCCAAATCGGTGCCCATATTCAAACGTACAGCTTTGGGAGGCAGAAGCTTTGTGCTGGGAGCAACGAAATCATGGGATGGTCTTCCTCTATACAACAAAGCTATGCTCAGCCTTTTGGCTTTCAATAAGGCCTTGAAGACATAGTTGTTTACTTCTGAATAGGCTTCCTCCCTTCAGGTCCTCTTTGTCAATTCAGCCAGCACCAAGACACCTTTTTGGAAATCGAGCAATTTAGTAAAATAATTTACATAACATGTTATCCAGGAAGATGTGGACTTCCTGGTCTAAACACTTTCTAAGAAACAGTGTACCCTCCAATTCCCCCCCCCCCCCCCGCCCCAGGCTGAAGGGAATGCCAAAAACAGAGCCGAAAGCTGTCCAGGAGTCGGTCAAAGCCCAGGTTTTTACACCAAGGGTAGACAAAGTACAAACCCTTACCCAATGGCCCACCTTACATCCGTAAGCATGTTCTACCTGACTCCCTAGTAGTTCGCAAGGAGACGCAAATGCCCAAGGCACAGGGGACTCTCCACCTCAAACAAAATTTGAGCAAAAGGATTGGCCGAGCAGGAAAAGGAGTGGGGGTTACAATCAGCCGCACTCTGCCAAATTGCCAACTCAGTGGACTTGCTCGCCAGGTACGACAGGGCCCACTGGGACAAAATGGAGGAACACCTACAGGAACAATACAGACAGCGTGGTCAGGAGCTGGTAGCCGAAGGCAAAACTCTTCAACACAACAATCCGCTGCTGACTCAATGCAGCAGACACTGCGGCCAGAGATGGTAATTCAAGCATCCTGGTCCCTAGTCATGCCTGGCTACAATTCCCTGGCTTGAAGGTCAGAGATGCAACAGCATCTGTTATGTTATGTTAAGTTACTGGGTATTTCTAGAGCACACTCCTTAGAGCGTCCCGGCGCTAGCAGAAACCCTTGACAAAATAGTGTACACAACAGCAGGTATGCCTCATCTAATGTTGGAAGAGCCAGGTTTTTAAATTTCTCCTGAAACTAAGGAGATCCTGCACCGGTCTCAGGGAGGGCGGCAGGCTATTCCATAGCTTAGAGGCTGCCACATGGAAGGAGCTTCCCCCCATACGCGAACGCACGTACTTTGGCACGATCAACAACTGCAGTGTCGAAGACCGCAAGGTTCTGGATGGGGCATGGGGCTGAATTTTATTCGTAATGTAAGGAGCCCCTATGTTGTGAAAGAACTTAAAAGCCAGCACCAGGCTTTAAAATGTACTCTCTTTCGCAACGGGAGCCAGTGCAGGGACTTCAAATGAGGTGTCATATGTGTCCTAGGGCCAAACATGAGTATGGCCCTTGCCGCTGCGTTCTGTACCACCTGCAGGCGGCCTACTAAATAATCAGGGAGGTCTAGGTATAGAACGTTGACATGGTCTAACCATGACGTGATCAGTGCTTGGACCACTGTTTTCCTATGCAAGACTGGGAGTAAGGGGAGGAAGTTCCTCAGCATTTTCTGTAGCCCAAAGCATATGCCGGCCACTGTTTGCACCTGTGACTTCATGGACACGTCAGCGTCCAGTTTCACCCCAAGGTTTTTGACGGTGGTGACAGGGCTTGCTGGGGGGGGGACATATTCTGGGGCCACCATTGGTGGCATTCATCGCCTGGGCTATGTCCCCAAAAAATAATTTCAGACTTTACTGATTTGCATAGCAGTTGATTCTACGTAAACCAGGTGAACACCTTTGCCAGGCAACTGTTTATTTCACTTCCTCTCAGTGTATCATCCTTCTTGCAATTGAACAACAGCAGCCTGTCGTCGGCGTAGGATATTACTTTTGCCCCATATTCCTCTGCCAGGAGAGCAAGGGGAGCCATATATATGTTAAACGAAGTTGGGCTCAAAACAGAGCCCTGTGGCACTTCTACTTTCATCTGGGTGATAAGGGCAGAAAAAGGAGGGGGCCATACTGTTTGCTGGCAGCTTTCCAAGAAGGAGGAAAACCACCTAAGGACTGTGCCTCCAAAGCCACAGTCCTGGAGTCTGTGCAGAAGTAGATCGTGGGCCATGGTATCGAAAGCCGCCGAAAGGTCCAGTAGTATCAGTACTGCTTTCACTATTTTAAGAGATGTGGCCAACCGAATAGGGAGAAACTCCAGGAGGGTCCCATCGAAGTTGGAAAAGGCCAGGGGGGGCAAACCTATGTTGCCATTGCTCGCTTGAGGCAAATCCCGAACAAATCCTGGATGGTTTTCATTTTATTATAAAAATGTTGCACAATATGGTTCGTTCATAAGTAGGGGTGAAGGGGCTATTGATTGCATTGGGGGAGGAAAAGTCCCTTACAATCTTGAACAATTCCCTGCTTTTCCCAGCTTGTTCAATTTTTGAAGCCTAAAATATTTTTTTCCCTCACGGATTTTAGCGTAGTGGGCTTTCAGAGCCACTTTATACGTAATTTTACTCTCAGGGTCAAAGTTCTTTCTCCATAATCTCGCCAAGCAGTTACACAGGCTTTTGCTTTTCCTTAGTGCCTCTGTGAAACATGGGGCTGAAGCTCTTCAGGATTTAGATACTCGAGTTTTGGGCGAGGCTAGCCGTATAGAACACTCCTGGAGCGAGCCTTCTAGTGAGCGTACATCACTCTCTAAAATGCCACTAAAGGGAATGGGATGCTGACTAAGTAAAGTGGCTGAAGCTTCCGGCGTTATTTGGTCAAAAGGTCTGAAGCAGCTCGCCCGCGACTTGCAGTAGGATTGAGGTCTTCCTGGTTCCTTGCATACTCTAAAGGTGAGCAGGAAATGGTCAGATCAGATAATGGGAAGGGGTGTGTCTATTTCAATCCTGGTCGTTTAAAAAATCTGGTCCAGAATATGGCCCTTTTCATGAGTAGGGAGCAGGACATAGGGAGTCAGATTGAGGATGCTAAGCGATTCCCACAGCTTTACAGACTCTGGGTCAGCCAGTTGGTCCATGTGTGTATTAAAATCCCCAAGAACCAGACAAGGACTGTATTTGGCCGCAATAGGGGAGATGGCATAGCCGAGAGACTTCAAAAACCGGCCTACCGGCCCTGGTGGTCGATAGATTACCACACCGGCAATCGACTGGTGAGCTGACACAGTCAAATGGAAATCAAGGCCCTCAGCCCCCTCTAACTCTGCAATAGGTATTGGTAGACAGGTGAGAGAGTTCTTCTGTATAATGGCAACGCCCTAGCCCTTGCCGCCTGGTCTGTCCTTCCTTATTGTCCAATACCCGGAGGGATCGCATTAGTGATGGTCGGGTTGGAGCCCTCTTTGAGCCAGGTCTCGGTGATAAACAGAATAGCTGGCTTTATATCAGTGAGGAGATTGAACAGCTGAAACTCGTGTTTTTTTATATATCTTGTGTTAAGAAGAATTGCCTTCAGATTAACCCGTATCACAGCATTTCGAGAAGGGAGAACGCATGCGGCGGAGTCTCCTCCTCTTATTGCCCGGTCAGAGTTGGGAGGGGGCTGGGCGTCCAAGTTACAGTGTTTGCAGGAGAGACAATTAGTGTCTACTGAAAGGGTAAAGTGAGTGTGGCAACTCACCCACTTACCCATCGTTAATAGACTTTCTCTGCTGTAATTTATTCGATGTTTGGAAAGGCAAGCATTACCTGGTGGGCAGCCGCAAGCATTTCCGGCGCTCGTGTCTTCTGGAACACTGACGGGTGCCGACGAGCTTGCCTTAGGCACGCCTTCGGCGCGACAGCGGCACACGCGCTCGCACGTCCCCTTTTATCGCACCTAGTTCAACAACTAGACCATACCTCTAGCAAAATGGCGGCCAGGGAGTGTCATGGTCTAACACCAGGCCTGTTAAACCTGCCGTTCAATGGCAAACATCTGTTTGGACCTCAGGTGGATGAGATGCTTAAGAAAGACACAGCTACAGCTAAGGTGATAGGTGCCTTTCAGGCTCCCAAGCCACAAGAGTCCTTTCATAGGTCTCAGTTGAGGGGCAATAGTAAAACCACATCCCCCAGCTCTCCAGCATCCTATCAAAGGCAGCAGTAATACCATTTACAGTCCACAAGGGGGTACTCAAGCAGTGGTTGCAAGGGCAACAATACAAAGGCAGATTAAAAGGAGGAGCGCCTAAAGAAAACGCCTCCAACGAGCAGTGACTGTTTCACTCCTCTCCCTCCCAATCCCCATTCACAATGCACCTGATAGGGGAAGGCTACTGTGGTCTCTTCCACATTGGGAAGACCGCACCTCCGACCAGTGGGCATTTCCCATCATACAACACTGTTACTACCTGGAACTCAAAAAAGACCGACAGACACACACACACACACTTCTCCCTCCCTCCCTCCTTCCCTCCCTGCACAACACCAGCCCCTTCTTCAAGAAGTCGTCCAGGCGCTTACCATCAAGGGAACAATAGAATCAGTGCCACTGCAAACCAAGGCAGAGGAGTCTGTTTTCTCATCGCCAATAAGGATGGATCATTTCACGATCTCAGGCCCCTCAACAAATGCATCCTCTCAGAACACTTTTATATGGTCACTCTGCAGGATGTCATCCCTCTTCCACAGCATAGCGACTTTATGGTGGCTCTCGATCTAAAGTATGTGTACTTTTATGTATCCATGCACCCTGCTCATCGCTCCTACATAGGATCCTTGGTAAATGATTAGCATGTCATGAGAGTGTTCCCAAAATGCCTTACTGTTGTGGCTGCCCACCTCAGATGGAGAGTTATCCATGCATTACCATACTTTGACAATTGGCTGATCAAGAGTGCCATCAAGCAGCACATACCCAGACAACTATTTCCCTCCTTCGCAAACTGGGATTCACAATAAACATGGGCAATTCCCACCTGGAACCTCTGCAGATTCAGGCTTTTCTAGACCTGTGCTAAACATAGTTATCGGCAAGGCTTGCCCCCCCAGTCAAGCACAAGTGCCGGCCTTTTAGCAGCTATCTCTTTTTCAGCCAAATGGACAAGTAACGGTCAGAGGAGGTATGTGCCTTCTAGGCATGATGGCCTTGCTAGCCATGCTTACCTTCACAGGCGCCCACTCCAGCACTGCCTTCTCATTGCAATGTTCACAAGCGAAGTGTCGTTAGGAGGATCTAGTGTGGATTCATTCCAACACCCATTGGTCTCTGCATTGATAAAACAGCAACAACCTGTTGTATGGCTTGCCCTTTATGTACCTTTTTCAGCAGGTGATCATCACCACAGACGCATCATTCTCAGGGTTGGTAGCACATGTTCAGCAACTGGCAAGTGGTCACCGCAGCAGCGGGTCTCCCACTAAAGTCCCTTGAGCTGCTGGTCATCCAGCTAGCCCTCAAGGTATTCATTCGGCAGATTCAACACAAAGTAGTCCTCATAAAAACAGACAACATGACCGCCATGAATTACCTCTAAAAACAAAGCTGCAATTATTCACCACAGCTATCAGCGCAAAGCATTTGGCCATTCACCATCGGTATTCACCTGTTACAACGCATTTTTTACAACGCAGTACTGTTACAACGCATTTTTTACAACGCAGATACTGTTACAACGCATACTATTACAACTTATACTGTTACAACGCAGGTACTGTTACAACGCAAGTACTTTTACAACGCATATATAAATATGTATATGTATTTAATTTTATATTTTATTTTAAATTAGGTTAGATTGTAGTAATATTAAAATAAATAAATTTATACTTAATAATTTTAAAATGTTGTTTATATATAATTTTTAAATTATTTAATTAATTATAATAATTAATAATTAATAATTTAATAAATGAAAAATAATGTATTAATCAAAAGAAAAGTATTTTTTTAAATATTTTTAAGGTTAGATTGTAGTAATATTAACATATGAAAATATATTTTTAATAATTATTAATTATTTATTAATAATTAATACTTTAATAACTGAAAAATAATGTATTAAGCTAAATAAAAATATAGGATAGATTGTAGTAATTTTAATATATTTAAATTTATTTTTAAAAAATATTTATTAATAATTAATACTTTAATAATTGAAAAATAATGTATTAATCAAAAGATAAGTATTTTTGTAATTTTTTTTGTAAAAAATTATTACCTTTTAATATAGTATTTATTTTATACTTTATTTTAGGAATTTGTTTATTGAATTTTTTGAATAGTAATAATTATAATGTTCATTTTAATTTGATATTGTTTATTATATTGTATAATATAAATTTAGGAATGTATATTACTATAGTTTATTTTAATTTTAATTTTAATTAATATCACATTTTTATTTTATATTTGTATTTTTGATTTTTTTAGTTTTTGTTTATTATTATTATTTTAATTGAAGTATTAATTAGTATGTATATATTAATAATTAAAAAACGATTTAAATAAATTTGAAATATTTTTAAATAATATTATTTTGATTTATTTTGATTTTTAGAAATTATTATATATGACTATATGTTTATTATATTTTATTTATGTTTTTAAAAATATATTGGGAAAATATTATGTTCTATTATTGTTTAATTAAATTTACAAAATATGTTATCTATATGTAGACTTCATTAAGTATATAGTTTTTTTAATTAAATAATTTATAATCGATTTTGTTTGTGATATACTTATATTAAAATTTCCGTTCCCACGCTTTACCATTGTTTTCTATGGATACGTTTGTCCTTCATTTATGTCTTTGATACAACTAGTTATGTAGAGCGGTTCGGAATAAAAGCAAAGGAAACGAAAGGAAAGAGGAGGAAAAAAGCGGAACAGAAAGAAGAAAACAGGTATATTAAGGAAGTATATATTTTACATATTATTTTAAAAGTTAAGATATACAGATTGAAATAAATAAAAACGTCGAGATATGTTTTTGTTCATAAAAATAACTTTTTATTACATACAAAAAATAAATAAAATTTCTTCTGTTTTTAATACATTTTATGTATATTTTTCTAAATTTTAACATATATATGTAAACATATTTAAAAATAATATTTATTTATAAATTGCAATATATTACAATGTACAGTAGTCCTTTCTTTATTGTTGCAGCATATCCTGACGTTATTACGTATACGTGTGCGTCGTCGGCCATTTTGTGGGTATCCGGAGATGGAAGCAGGAGGAAGCAGCAGGACGCTGATCTACGACCAGGTAGGAAAACAATGTAATACTAAGTAATAAAGTTAAATAATAAAAGATTTACATTTATTGTAAGGATAAGTTAAGTAGAGGTTGCTCGAAAAAAAATAAATGTAAAAAATACAACATGTCGCTACTCGTATTATTAGAATATGCCGATGTTGGGTCGGTGGGCGTGGGGAACATCGGTAAATATAAATAAAGTAAGATTTAGTTGAATTTTAGTAAAAAAACATGAAAAGGGGTTTAGAAAAGTATAACAAATATTTCATAATGTATTTATGTATGCAAAGTATTAAAATGCATTTTCGAGTGATATAACTGTTTGTAAATATTGAGTTTGAGAATGTTAGTTGCTATGTTGTTAAAATATCATATGAATGTGAATAAAGATATTTCCAATGTTTTCCTGGTGCTTTTCTGAAATACATTTGTATTTTACGAAGATTATGATGTAGGGTTTATTTCCAAATCAATGATTGTCTGATTGATTATATTGGTTACATTTTATTTGTTTAGTATTCATTTCGGAATTATTATTGCTTTGTTTATTCTATGAAAATTGGAAAGTAAAAATTTAGGAGCCTTTGTATATTGTACTATAGTAGTTTGAAAGGCATAACTGATGTTTATTGATTAGAATTTAATTAATTCGAAGTCTGTCTTTTTTGTATCAGGAGGAGTAGAGATTATAGAATTGATAAAAAATAACATGGAAAATTATAAATATTTATTCTATGTTTGGTGAAATGTTGTAGGAATTAGCACTTGATATGGAAATATGGAAATATCAATATATGGAATACATAAATATTTTAACCATTAATTTTATGGTGTGGTTTTCATAGAAGACTTTATGATAAAATAGAAAATGCATTTTATTTTTTTTTGCAATGTACTTTTCTATTATTTAAAAATGTAGTCTCAAAATTTATTTCTTTGGGAAAATATTGGTTCAGCTATTTCTTATAAAGTTTTATGTGATTCAAAAATTTAAAAAATATGTCATGTAAGGCATTTATTTTTTAAAAAAATGTAACAAAAAAAAATAAAATGAGGAAAAATGACCCAACATCAAATATTAAAAAATGTTTAAAAAAATTTTTTTTTACGAATTGTAATTAAAAAAAAAAAAATAATTTTGGTAGAAGCAGGAAAGTAATGTAAATTATAATTTAAAAAGAAAGGATGTTAGCTAGATTCTCAAGGTAATCTAAAGCCACACACAACGTAAATTGTTGTAGTAGTGCCAATAGTCGTTCAGACATATCCTTAGTTCTTTGGGTAATTCGTGAGTTTAGACTACCAGTGAGAGTTTGAGAAAGTCTCATTTCTTGGAAACTTTGCTCCTTCTTCAAAGTTTCCAGAAATGAATAGAAATTAGGGTGGGGTTTGCCAATTAAATGGTTGAAGGAGTTATGCCATCCCTCAATGGCATTATTTGTTTTTGCCTCTCCCTCTAGGCAACTCGAATAACAGTTCCACCACTGCACATGGAAACGTGGTTTCCTTCTGCGACCCGATCTGCCTAGGTGTCCAATCCATGTGTCTTCCATATAATTTAAAATGGGTGCCAATTTATCTTCGTTAGTTAAATAATAGTCTGATTCTGTAATTGCAGTGTAGTACTCGTCTACACTTTCAGGAGGGACAAAACAAAGAGCAGTTAATTTTTTTAATTCGACTTGTAGTTTGCTGTCCAATGAGTATTCAGTAACTAAGGGTGTTTTTTGTAATTTACGCCAGAATGCCTGGGAAAAGTGGAAAAAACACCCTTGAATTTGGGTATCCGTGTACAGTTTGGTGATCACATTGATCATACTCAATTCAAAATCGATAATAATTTTCCTAGGACTTTGGCTTGTTTTGGATTTAATCACAGATAATAATTCTGTGTAAGTTGCTGAAGTCTTATCAGGCAGCAAACTATATACTAGGGGTATTACATTGTTATTAATTTTACCATGAATAGTATAAATTTGGGTGAATGGATGGGGCGTGCTTTTAAACGTCCCATCCATCATCCAAATTTCACTTGATTCAAGTTTAATAAGGTTGCGTGGGGTACTAAAAATTAAAATGCGCTTAAGAGGGTCTTCGTTGTCATGTAAGAGGAAAGGTTCATTAGAAAAAGTAATAGTAAGTTCAGGAGGAATAATAATATCAGAAAAAGTATGAGGTGTGTTTGTTTGTGTATTACTTGCCTGCTTTTGTCTTTGTATAATTCTTCGCAAATTATGTACGTTAGGAATATTGCTAGCAATATGAGTAGGGACATGTTGTGCAACCTGTCTTAAAATTGATCCAGTGGATTCATTGGAGGTGCTTGCAATAGCCTTCATCTCGTTAACAGTTTCTCTGACATCAACTTCCATTGCAGAGGCAGAGTGGTTATGGTCAGTTGTCCTTACAATAAAATCATTGACCGTAACCGCTCTGCCGCTGCAACGAGTTGTATGGTATTGCACGCATCTCCAATGAATCCGTGGATGACTTAACCTATCCTTACAATAAATGTATCCTTGATGAGCTAGTAATTGCTTTCCTTTCCTGGATGGAATATACTTTGCAGTTTGTTGTTGTGAAGACATTTTCTGAAAAGAAAAAATTATTGTTTTAGTATTTGAATTATAGAAATGGAATGCATAAAATTAGTATGTACTTTTCATTTTATAAAACTCTGATTTTAGTTTTTTTATATTGTATCTAGCACGTTTTCCATATGCTAGCATTTTACTTATTGCTGTAAATTAGAAAACATATTCAGCACTTTTCCTACTGTTGCACTTACTTGGAGTTGGAATAGTCATTTACACCTCTAGACTATCCAGCACTTTCTCTACTGTAGCACTTACCAGGAGTTGGAATAGTAATTTACACCTCTACACTATCCAGCACTTTCCCTACTGTAGCACTTACCAGGAGTTGGAATAGTCATTTACACCTCTAGACTATCCAGCACTTTCTCTACTGTAGCACTTACCAGGAGTTGGAATAGTAATTTACACCTCTACACTATCCAGCACTTTCCCTACTGTAGCACTTACCAGGAGTTGGAATAGTCATTTACACCTCTAGACTATCCAGCACTTTCTCTACTGTAGCACTTACCAGGAGTTGGAATAGTAATTTACACCTCTACACTATCCAGCACTTTCCCTACTGTAGCACTTACCAGGAGTTGGAATAGTCATTTACACCTCTAGACTATCCAGCACTTTCTCTACTGTAGCACTTACCAGGAGTTGGAATAGTAATTTACACCTCTACACTATCCAGCACTTTCCCTACTGTAGCACTTACCTGGAGTTGGAATAGTAATTTACACCTCTACACTATCCAGCACTTTTCCTACTGTAGCACTTACCTGGAGTTTGAATAGTAATTTACACCTCTAGCCTATCCAGCACTTTCCCTACTGTAGCACTTACCAGGAGTTGGAATAGTAATTTACACCTTTAGACTATCCAGCACTTTCCCTACTGTAGCACTTAACAGGAGTTGGAATAGTAATTAACACGTTTAGACTATCCAGCACTTTCCCTACTGTTGCACTTACCAGTATTTGGAATAGTCCTTTACACCTCTAGACTATCCAGCACTTTACCTACTGTAGCACTTACCTGAAGTTGCAATAGTAATTTACTTCTCTAGCCTATCCAGCACTTTCCCTACTGTAGCACTTACCTGAAGTTGCAATAGTAATTTACTCCTCTAACCTATCCAGCACTTTTCCTACTGTAGAACTTGCCAGGAGTTGGAATAGTCATTTACACCTCTAGACTATCCAGCACTTTCCCTACTGTAGCACTTACCAGGAGTTGGAATAGTAATTTACACCTTTAGACTATCCAGCACTTTCCCTACTGTAGCACTTAACAGGAGTTGGAATAGTAATTAACACGTTTAGACTATCCAGCACTTTCCCTACTGTTGCACTTACCAGTATTTGGAATAGTCCTTTACACCTCTAGACTATCCAGCACTTTACCTACTGTAGCACTTACCTGAAGTTGCAATAGTAATTTACTTCTCTAGCCTATCCAGCACTTTCCCTACTGTAGCACTTACCCGAAGTTGCAATAGTAATTACTATTCTAGCCTATTCAGCACTTTTCATACTGTAGCACTTGCCAGGAGTTGGAATAGTCATTTACACCTCTACACTATCCAGCACTTTCCCTACTTTAGCACTTAACAGGAGTTGGAATAGTAATTAACACCTCTAGACTATCCAGCACTTTCCCTACTGTAGCACTTACCTGAAGTTGCAATAGTAATTACTCTTCTAGCCTATCCAGCACTTTTACTACTGTAGCACTTGCCAGGAATTGAAATACTGATTTACACTTGTACATTTTAACAAAACTTTTTTTATAAATACTATGTGTTATTTATTACTGCTTATGCATGTCTTATATATGTATCTGGAAAAGTGTATATCACTTACTCTTAGTTTTTTGGGTGTTTACTTTGAATAAATATGTTTTGGTTTTCTTGTGTTGGTTGTCCTGGAGGTTGGTCAAGTTTTGGTTGGAATGGAGATCTAAAACAAAGAAAAAGTTTGTTTGAAAATGTGTAACACTTAATTTTGGAGAAGACTAACTTTTAAGTTTTCTTTACAGGCATGAGGCATTATATTGAAGTTCATTTTAGCACTTTCTCTGCACTTTATTTATAGCACTACTCATGTAAAGTGAGAAATGCAATTTTGGCGTCTGGATTGCACAGTTCTTTGTGTATTGTAGTGTTTATATGTATCTGGGATACCACATGTTAATTTTATAGTTTATTGCACTTTCCCTATTGTAGCACTTAACTGGAAAAGCATTGATTATTTAAGTTTATAGAGTTTCCTGCATTTTTCGACTGTTTTCAATAGTAACTTACACCTCTAGCCTATCCAGCACTTTCCCTACTGTAGCACTTACCAGGAGTTGGAATAGTAATTTACACCTTTAGACTATCCAGCACTTTCCCTACTGTAGCACTTACCAGGAGTTGGAATAGTAATTTACACCTTTAGACTATCCAGCACTTTCCCTACTGTAGCACTTACCAGGAGTAGGAATAGTAATTTACACCTTTAGACTATCCAGCACTTTCCCTACTGTAGCACTTATCAGGAGTTGGAATAGTAATTAACACGTTTAGACTATCCAGCACTTTCCCTACTGTTGCAATTACCAGTATTTGGAATAGTCCTTTACACCTCTAGACTATCCAGCACTTTACCTACTGTAGCACTTACCTGAAGTTGCAATAGTAATTTACTTCTCTAGCCTATCCAGCACTTTCCCTACTGTAGCACTTACCCGAAGTTGCAATAGTAATTACTATTCTAGCCTATTCAGCACTTTTCCTACTGTAGCACTTGCCAGGAGTTGGAATAGTCATTTACACCTCTAGACTATCCAGCACTTTCCCTACTTTAGCACTTAACAGGAGTTGGAATAGTAATTAACACTTCTAGACTATCCAGCACTTTCCCTACTGTAGCACTTACCTGAAGTTGCAATAGTAATTACTCTTCTAGCCTATCCAGCACTTTTACTACTGTAGCACTTGCCAGGAATTGAAATACTGATTTACACTTGTACATTTTAACAAAACTTTTTTTATAAATACTATGTGTTATTTATTACTGCTTATGCATGTCTTATATATGTATCTGGAAAAGTGTATATCACTTACTCTTAGTTTTTTGGGTGTTTACTTTGAATAAATATGTTTTGGTTTTCTTGTGTTGGTTGTCCTGGAGGTTGGTCAAGTTTTGGTTGGAATGGAGATCTAAAACAAAGAAAAAGTTTGTTTGAAAATGTGTAACACTTAATTTTGGAGAAGACTAACTTTTAAGTTTTCTTTACAGGCATGAGGCATTATATTGAAGTTCATTTTAGCACTTTCTCTGCACTTTATTTATAGCACTACTCATGTAAAGTGAGAAATGCAATTTTGTCGTCTGGATTGCACAGTTCTTTGTGTATTGTAGTGTTTATATGTATCTGGGATACCACATGTTAATTTTATAGTTTATTGCACTTTCCCTATTGTAGCACTTAACTGGAAAAGTATTGATTATTTAAGTTTATAGAGTTTCCTGCATTTTTTCGACTGTTTTCAATAGTAACTTACACCTCTAGCCTATCCAGCACTTTCCCTACTGTAGCACTTACCAGGAGTTGGAATAGTAATTTACACCTTTAGACTATCCAGCACTTTCCCTACTGTAGCACTTAACAGGAGTTGGAATAGTAATTAACATGTTTAGACTATCCAGCAGTTTCTCTACTGTAGCACTTACCAGGAGTTGGAATAGTCATTTACACCTCTAGCCTATCCAGAACTTTCCCTACTGTTGCACTTACCAGTATTTGGAATAGTCCTTTACACCTCTAGACTATCCAGCACTTTACCTACTGTAGCACTTATCTGAAGTTGCAATAGTAATTTACTTCTCTAGCCTATCCAGCACTTTCCCTACTGTAGCACTTACCTGAAGTTGCAATAGTAATTTACTCCTCTAACCTATCCAGCACTTTTCCTAATGTAGAACTTGCCAGGAGTTGGAATAGTAATCTACACCTCTAGACTATCCAGCACTTTCTTTACTGTAGCACTTACCAGGAGTTGGAATAGTCATTTACACCTCTAGCCTATCCAGCACTTTCCCTACTGTTGCACTTACCAGGAGTTGGAATAGTAATCTACACCTCTAGACTATCCAGCACTTTCTTTACTGTAGCACTTACCAGGAGTTGGAATAGTTATTTACACCTCTAGACTATCCAGCACTTTCTCTACTGTAGCACTTACCAGGAGTTGGAATAGTAATCTACACCTCTAGACTATGCAGCACTTTCCCTACTGTAGCACTTACCCGAAGTTGCAATAGTAATTACTATTCTAGCCTATTCAGCACTTTTCCTACTGTAGCACTTGCCAGGATTTGAAATAGTGATTTACAGTTGTACATTTTAACAAAACTTTTTTTTAAAATACCATGTGTTATTTATTACTGCTTATGCATGTTTTATATATGTATCTGGAAAAGTGTATTTCACTTACTCTTAATTTTTTGGGTCTTTACTTTGAATAAATATGTTTTGGTTTTCTTGTGTTGGTTGTCCTGGAGGTTGGTCAAGTTTTGGTTGGAATGGAGATCTAAAAGAAAGAAAAAATATGTTTGAAAATGTGTAACACTTAATTTAGGAGAAGACTAATTTTTAAGTTTTCTTCACAGGCATGAGGTATGATATTGAAGTTCACTTTAGCACTTTCTCTGCAATTTATTTATAGCACAACACATGTAAAGTGAGAAATGCAATTTTGGCGTCTGGATTGCACAGTTCTTTGTGTATTGTAGTGTTTATATGTATCTGGGATACCACATGATAATTTCATAGTTTATTGCAATTTCACTACTGTAGCACTTAACTGGAAAAGCATTGATTATTTAAGTTTATAGAGTTTCCTGCATTTTTAGACTGTTTTGAATAGTAATTTACACCTCTACACTATCCAGCACTTTCCATACTGTAGCACTTACCAGGAGTTGGAATAGTAATTTACACCTCTAGACTATCCAGCACTTTCTCTACTGTAGCACTTACCAGGAGTTGGAATAGTAATTTACACCTCTACACTATCCAGCACTTTCCCTACTGTAGCACTTACCAGGAGTTGGAATAGTCATTTACACCTCTAGACTATCCAGCACTTTCCCTACTGTTGCACTTACCTGGAGTTGGAATAGTAATTTACACTTCTACACTATCCAGCACTTTCCCTACTGTAGCACTTACCAGAAGTTGGAATAGTAAATTACACCTCTAGACTATCCAGCACTTTCCCAACTGTAGCACTTACCTGGAGTTGGAATAGTAATTTACATCTCTATACTATCCAGCACTTTCCCGACTGTAGCACTTGCCAGGAGTTGGAATAGTCATTTACACCTCTACACTATCCAGCACTTTCCCTACCGTAGCACTTACCTGAAGTTGCAATAGTAATTTACTCCTCTAGCCTATCCAGCACTTTTACTAATGTAGCACTTGCCAAGTATTAAAATAATAATTTACACTTGTACACTTTACAAATTTTATTTTATAAATACCATTTGTTATTTATTACTGCTTATGCATGTCTTATATATGTATCTGGAAAAGTGTTTTTCACTTACTGTTAGTGTTTTGGGTCTTTACTTTGAATAAATTTGTTTTGGTTTTCTTGTGTTGGTTGTCCTGGAGGTTGGTCAAGTTTTGGTTTGAATGGAGATCTAAAACAAAGAAAAAATATGTGTTAAAATGTGTGATATGTAATTTTAGAGGAGACTGATTTTCATGTATTTTTCACAGGAATGAGACATCATATTTAAGTTTACTTTACTATTTTCTCTGCACTTTATATATAACTGTATTTTTCATAATGTGGCACTGTTCAATAGTATTTTTACTTGCTGCAAGATGGTAGACTTTTCTAGATTTTTATACAGTTTGATTTTATTCATATTATTTATTATTTATGAACAATTAATATATATATTTCGCAATGTGTTTTTTACTTACTTTTCAGTTTGGTTTTTTCAAAAGTAGAAATGTGTCCTTCCACTGGCTGTACGATTTATTTTTTACTTGGATTGGTCTGTTATTCTGAAACATTTTAAAAAAAAAACATTATTTTATTTTAACCTGATTAAAGTGATTTATGTTTTGCCTTTGAATAGTAGTGTTTAGTTTTATTTGAAATATTTAAATTACCTTTTAAAGCGGTGTTGAAATTTTTTATCTGTCCGATTATTTATGAAGAATTTATTTATATGTAGTATCTCTGTGAGGGAAAAATTTTTGAACAGTTTACTCCTACTGCGGCGTTTTATATTTAAATAATAATAAACTAATTTTTAAAGAAATAATGATGTACCTTATGTTTTTATGCGAAAGCGGGTCGCTTTAAAAAAACAATGAAATGTACACGGATTTCGTGTGTAAACGTTCTGAATAGATTTCTAAAACAAAAAAAATTTATAAATATATTAATAATACTGTATTATTTTTAAATCACGTTTTATTCTTTAGATTATTAATTTAAAAATTTATGTATCATGTTGTTTAAGACGTATTTTGATAATATCGAAATAATCTTTATTCATTTTTAATTAAAGCACAGAAATATATTTTAAAAATTGGCTTTAAAAAATATATAGTCAATATTAAAAAAGAAGTTCTTTTTTTTACATGGCTATTATTTATGGTGTTATCGTTTTCCGAACATATTACTTACTTGTAATTAGTTGGTATTCGTAGTATGATATAGTTTTAGAATTTTCGATTGGATGATAGGGTGAAAAGTTCACAGAGTGCAATCTCACGTCTGCTGTCTCGGGTAGTTGAGAATCAACTAATTTCAAAATGGTTCCTCACTACTATTTATAAGTTTGGTGTAGTATAGCAAAAATAATAGTGAAAATATGCGGTGGAAATCGCATTACATTTTATATTTATTTATCTGAGGACATATAATTTAAAAATTCATTTAAATAACTTTATATTCCGTAATGTTTGCCGTTTTGGCATCCATTTTGGGTATTATGTTGTCGTTTGAAATCATAGAAATAATAGTAGGACTCATTATTATAATACTTATGCAAGATGGCGTCCATGAAAACACTATATATGTTTGTTTTATAAGAATACTAATATATCATGTAAAACAATATGAATGAGTATATTTTTGAATCGTAGTAAGTCAGTAAGTAAATTGTTTTCATTTTTAGTTTTCGTAATAATTTGGAAACTATTGTACTTTGAAAAATAATACTCGAGTAATTATTTAATAAATAAATAAATGTAAATCGCGTTAATATGGTAGTTTTTCATGCCGTTTTTTTAATACAATTACCCACCCAAAACCCCTATTTTCCCTGCATCCCGTTGCCAGTTTTTATTATAAAAAAAAATAAAATATATATTTATTGGTGAATATTTTAAAAGTATGAGTACGAATTTATTAAATAATAATAAAAATTAATACTCGAGTAATTATTTAAAAAATAAATAAATGGAATACGTGATTTTATGGCAGTTTTTCATGCCGTTTTTTTAATACACTTACCCACCTAAAACCCCTATTTTCCCTGCATCCCGTTGCCAGATTTTATTTTTCAAGAAAATTAAAAATATATATTTATTGGTGAATTTTTTAAAAAGGGAGAGTACGAATTTATTAATTAATAATGAAAATTAATACTCGAGTAATTATTTAAAAAATAAATAAATGGAATACGTGATTTTATGGCAGTTTTTCATGCCGTTTTTTTAATACACTTACCCACCCAAAACCCCTATTTTCCCTGCATCCCGTTGCTAGATTTTATTTTACAAGAAAATAAAAAATAGATATTTATTGGTGAATATTTTAAAAGTGTGAGTACGAATTTATTAAATAATAATGAAAATTAATACTCGAGTAATAATTTAATAAATAAATAAATGAAATACGTGATTTTATGGTAGTTTTTTATACCGTATTTTAATACACTTACCCACCCAAAACCCCTATTTTCCCTGCATCCCGTGCCAGGTTTTATTTTACATAGAAATTTTTTTACATATAAATGCGTTGTAATGGTATACGTTGTTAAATGTTGCGTTGTAATGGTACTTTTCCTATTAAAGTACTATTTTGCGTTCTAATAGTACTCGTTGTAAAAACATGCGTTGTAGTAGTATTTACGTTGTAATATCCGCGTTGTAACGGTATGCGTTGTAATAGTATGCGTTGTAACATCATATATCCTCACCATCAGATACACCTCCTGTTGGAGTACCTTCTGGGAGTGGGCAACAATTTTCCAGACCTGCTCAGAAGAATGTGGCAACAAGTCCAAGAGTGGACACTCCACCTGCAAGTCCTACTCCGCCAATGGGGGTACCAGAGGCTGAATTCTTTGCAACTGTCCAAAATGCAAAGTTCCAAAGTTTCGCCTCCACGTTCCTACACACACATCCATAGGAAATGCACTATGAATGAACTGGTCAATGATATTTGCCGACGATTTTTAACCGCTCTCACTTCTGCCGTATGTTGTCCAGAAGCAAACTTCCCTCACTCTCGGTCGGGCTACCTCATGCAGAACTACAGCAAAGTGAGGCATCTCAATCTAGCTACTGAGGTCTTAGAATTTCACTACCTCAATCTTTCTCAAGAGTGCATGTCTATCTTCAAAGAGGCACACAGACCCACTTCGCGGATGTGCTATGCCGCTAAGGGTAAAAGGTTTTATCCACTACTCTATTTCTGAGCATATAGACATGTTTCCGCCTGCAGTCCAGGACATCGTCTTATCTTCTAAATTTACAGGAGATCAGGCCTCTCTTTCACATCCATACACCTGCACCTAGCTGCTATAGCCTGGATATATGATGTTACAACGCATACTATTACAACGCATACCGTTACAACGCGGATATTACAACGTAAATACTACTACAACGCATGTTTTTACAACGAGTACTATTAGAACGCAAAATAGTACTTTAATAGGAAAAGTACCATTACAACGCAACATTTAACAACGTATACCATTACAACGCATATATATGTAAAAAAAATTCTATGTAAAATAAAACCTGGCACGGGATGCAGGGAAAATAGGGGTTTTGGGTGGGTAAGTGTATTAAAATACGGTATAAAAAACTACCATAAAATCACGTATTTCATTTATTTATTTATTAAATTATTACTCGAGTATTAATTTTCATTATTATTTAATAAATTCGTACTCACACTTTTAAAATATTCACCAATAAATATCTATTTTTTATTTTCTTGTAAAATAAAATCTAGCAACGGGATGCAGGGAAAATAGGGGTTTTGGGTGGGTAAGTGTATTAAAAAAACGGCATGAAAAACTGCCATAAAATCACGTATTCCATTTATTTATTTTTTAAATAATTACTCGAGTATTAATTTTCATTATTAATTAATAAATTCGTACTCTCCCTTTTTAAAAAATTCACCAATAAATATATATTTTTAATTTTCTTGAAAAATAAAATCTGGCAACGGGATGCAGGGAAAATAGGGGTTTTAGGTGGGTAAGTGTATTAAAAAAACGGCATGAAAAACTGCCATAAAATCACGTATTCCATTTATTTATTTTTTAAATAATTACTCGAGTATTAATTTTTATTATTATTTAATAAATTCGTACTCATACTTTTAAAATATTCACCAATAAATATATATTTTATTTTTTTTTATAATAAAAACTGGCAACGGGATGCAGGGAAAATAGGGGTTTTGGGTGGGTAATTGTATTAAAAAAACGGCATGAAAAACTACCATATTAACGCGATTTACATTTATTTATTTATTAAATAATTACTCGAGTATTATTTTTCAAAGTACAATAGTTTCCAAATTATTACGAAAACTAAAAATGAAAACAATTTACTTACTGACTTACTACGATTCAAAAATATACTCATTCATATTGTTTTACATGATATATTAGTATTCTTATAAAACAAACATATATAGTGTTTTCATGGACGCCATCTTGCATAAGTATTATAATAATGAGTCCTACTATTATTTCTATGATTTCAAACGACAACATAATACCCAAAATGGATGCCAAAACGGCAAACATTACGGAATATAAAGTTATTTAAATGAATTTTTAAATTATATGTCCTCAGATAAATAAATATAAAATGTAATGCGATTTCCACCGCATATTTTCACTATTATTTTTGCTATACTACACCAAACTTATAAATAGTAGTGAGGAACCATTTTGAAATTAGTTGATTCTCAACTACCCGAGACAGCAGACGTGAGATTGCACTCTGTGAACTTTTCACCCTATCATCCAATCGAAAATTCTAAAACTATATCATACTACGAATACCAACTAATTACAAGTAAGTAATATGTTCGGAAAACGATAACACCATAAATAATAGCCATGTAAAAAAAAGAACTTCTTTTTTAATATTGACTATATATTTTTTAAAGCCAATTTTTAAAATATATTTCTGTGCTTTAATTAAAAATGAATAAAGATTATTTCGATATTATCAAAATACGTCTTAAACAACATGATACATAAATTTTTAAATTAATAATCTAAAGAATAAAACGTGATTTAAAAATAATACAGTATTATTAATATATTTATAAATTTTTTTTGTTTTAGAAATCTATTCAGAACGTTTACACACGAAATCCGTGTACATTTCATTGTTTTTTTAAAGCGACCCGCTTTCGCATAAAAACATAAGGTACATCATTATTTCTTTAAAAATTAGTTTATTATTATTTAAATATAAAACGCCGCAGTAGGAGTAAACTGTTCAAAAATTTTTCCCTCACAGAGATACTACATATAAATAAATTCTTCATAAATAATCGGACAGATAAAAAATTTCAACACCGCTTTAAAAGGTAATTTAAATATTTCAAATAAAACTAAACACTACTATTCAAAGGCAAAACATAAATCACTTTAATCAGGTTAAAATAAAATAATGTTTTTTTTTTAAAATGTTTCAGAATAACAGACCAATCCAAGTAAAAAATAAATCGTACAGCCAGTGGAAGGACACATTTCTACTTTTGAAAAAACCAAACTGAAAAGTAAGTAAAAAACACATTGCGAAATATATATATTAATTGTTCATAAATAATAAATAATATGAATAAAATCAAACTGTATAAAAATCTAGAAAAGTCTACCATCTTGCAGCAAGTAAAAATACTATTGAACAGTGCCACATTATGAAAAATACAGTTATATATAAAGTGCAGAGAAAATAGTAAAGTAAACTTAAATATGATGTCTCATTCCTGTGAAAAATACATGAAAATCAGTCTCCTCTAAAATTACATATCACACATTTTAACACATATTTTTTCTTTGTTTTAGATCTCCATTCAAACCAAAACTTGACCAACCTCCAGGACAACCAACACAAGAAAACCAAAACAAATGTATTCAAAGTAAAGACCCAAAACACTAACAGTAAGTGAAAAACACTTTTCCAGATACATATATAAGACATGCATAAGCAGTAATAAATAACAAATGGTATTTATAAAATAAAATTTGTAAAGTGTACAAGTGTAAATTATTATTTTAATACTTGGCAAGTGCTACATTAGTAAAAGTGCTGGATAGGCTAGAGGAGTAAATTACTATTGCAACTTCAGGTAAGTGCTACGGTAGGGAAAGTGCTGGATAGTGTAGAGGTGTAAATGACTATTCCAACTCCTGGCAAGTGCTACAGTCGGGAAAGTGCTGGATAGTATAGAGATGTAAATTACTATTCCAACTCCAGGTAAGTGCTACAGTTGGGAAAGTGCTGGATAGTCTAGAGGTGTAATTTACTATTCCAACTTCTGGTAAGTGCTACAGTAGGGAAAGTGCTGGATAGTGTAGAAGTGTAAATTACTATTCCAACTCCAGGTAAGTGCAACAGTAGGGAAAGTGCTGGATAGTCTAGAGGTGTAAATGACTATTCCAACTCCTGGTAAGTGCTACAGTAGGGAAAGTGCTGGATAGTGTAGAGGTGTAAATTACTATTCCAACTCCTGGTAAGTGCTACAGTAGAGAAAGTGCTGGATAGTCTAGAGGTGTAAATTACTATTCCAACTCCTGGTAAGTGCTACAGTATGGAAAGTGCTGGATAGTGTAGAGGTGTAAATTACTATTCAAAACAGTCTAAAAATGCAGGAAACTCTATAAACTTAAATAATCAATGCTTTTCCAGTTAAGTGCTACAGTAGTGAAATTGCAATAAACTATGAAATTATCATGTGGTATCCCAGATACATATAAACACTACAATACACAAAGAACTGTGCAATCCAGACGCCAAAATTGCATTTCTCACTTTACATGTGTTGTGCTATAAATAAATTGCAGAGAAAGTGCTAAAGTGAACTTCAATATCATACCTCATGCCTGTGAAGAAAACTTAAAAATTAGTCTTCTCCTAAATTAAGTGTTACACATTTTCAAACATATTTTTTCTTTCTTTTAGATCTCCATTCCAACCAAAACTTGACCAACCTCCAGGACAACCAACACAAGAAAACCAAAACATATTTATTCAAAGTAAAGACCCAAAAAATTAAGAGTAAGTGAAATACACTTTTCCAGATACATATATAAAACATGCATAAGCAGTAATAAATAACACATGGTATTTTAAAAAAAAGTTTTGTTAAAATGTACAACTGTAAATCACTATTTCAAATCCTGGCAAGTGCTACAGTAGGAAAAGTGCTGAATAGGCTAGAATAGTAATTACTATTGCAACTTCGGGTAAGTGCTACAGTAGGGAAAGTGCTGCATAGTCTAGAGGTGTAGATTACTATTCCAACTCCTGGTAAGTGCTACAGTAGAGAAAGTGCTGGATAGTCTAGAGGTGTAAATAACTATTCCAACTCCTGGTAAGTGCTACAGTAAAGAAAGTGCTGGATAGTCTAGAGGTGTAGATTACTATTCCAACTCCTGGTAAGTGCAACAGTAGGGAAAGTGCTGGATAGGCTAGAGGTGTAAATGACTATTCCAACTCCTGGTAAGTGCTACAGTAAAGAAAGTGCTGGATAGTCTAGAGGTGTAGATTACTATTCCAACTCCTGGCAAGTTCTACATTAGGAAAAGTGCTGGATAGGTTAGAGGAGTAAATTACTATTGCAACTTCAGGTAAGTGCTACAGTAGGGAAAGTGCTGGATAGGCTAGAGAAGTAAATTACTATTGCAACTTCAGATAAGTGCTACAGTAGGTAAAGTGCTGGATAGTCTAGAGGTGTAAAGGACTATTCCAAATACTGGTAAGTGCAACAGTAGGGAAAGTTCTGGATAGGCTAGAGGTGTAAATGACTATTCCAACTCCTGGTAAGTGCTACAGTAGAGAAACTGCTGGATAGTCTAAACATGTTAATTACTATTCCAACTCCTGTTAAGTGCTACAGTAGGGAAAGTGCTGGATAGTCTAAAGGTGTAAATTACTATTCCAACTCCTGGTAAGTGCTACAGTAGGGAAAGTGCTGGATAGGCTAGAGGTGTAAGTTACTATTGAAAACAGTCGAAAAAATGCAGGAAACTCTATAAACTTAAATAATCAATACTTTTCCAGTTAAGTGCTACAATAGGGAAAGTGCAATAAACTATAAAATTAACATGTGGTATCCCAGATACATATAAACACTACAATACACAAAGAACTGTGCAATCCAGACGACAAAATTGCATTTCTCACTTTACATGAGTAGTGCTATAAATAAAGTGCAGAGAAAGTGCTAAAATGAACTTCAATATAATGCCTCATGCCTGTAAAGAAAACTTAAAAGTTAGTCTTCTCCAAAATTAAGTGTTACACATTTTCAAACAAACTTTTTCTTTGTTTTAGATCTCCATTCCAACCAAAACTTGACCAACCTCCAGGACAACCAACACAAGAAAACCAAAACATATTTATTCAAAGTAAACACCCAAAAAACTAAGAGTAAGTGATATACACTTTTCCAGATACATATATAAGACATGCATAAGCAGTAATAAATAACACATAGTATTTATAAAAAAAGTTTTGTTAAAATGTACAAGTGTAAATCAGTATTTCAATTCCTGGCAAGTGCTACAGTAGTAAAAGTGCTGGATAGGCTAGAAGAGTAATTACTATTGCAACTTCAGGTAAGTGCTACAGTAGGGAAAGTGCTGGATAGTCTAGAAGTGTTAATTACTATTCCAACTCCTGTTAAGTGCTAAAGTAGGGAAAGTGCTGGATAGTCTAGAGGTGTAAATGACTATTCCAACTCCTGGCAAGTGCTACAGTAGGAAAAGTGCTGAATAGGCTAGAATAGTAATTACTATTGCAACTTCGGGTAAGTGCTACAGTAGGGAAAGTGCTGGATAGGCTAGAGAAGTAAATTACTATTGCAACTTCAGGTAAGTGCTACAGTAGGTAAAGTGCTGGATAGTCTAGAGGTGTAAAGGACTATTCCAAATACTGGTAATTGCAACAGTAGGGAAAGTGCTGGATAGTCTAAACGTGTTAATTACTATTCCAACTCCTGATAAGTGCTACAGTAGGGAAAGTGCTGGATAGTCTAAAGGTGTAAATTACTATTCCTACTCCTGGTAAGTGCTACAGTAGGGAAAGTGCTGGATAGTCTAAAGGTGTAAATTACTATTCCAACTCCTGGTAAGTGCTACAGTAGGGAAAGTGCTGGATAGTCTAAAGGTGTAAATTACTATTCCAACTCCTGGTAAGTGCTACAGTAGGGAAAGTGCTGGATAGGCTAGAGGTGTAAGTTACTATTGAAAACAGTCGAAAAATGCAGGAAACTCTATAAACTTAAATAATCAATGCTTTTCCAGTTAAGTGCTACAATAGGGAAAGTGCAATAAACTATAAAATTAACATGTGGTATCCCAGATACATATAAACACTACAATACACAAAGAACTGTGCAATCCAGACGCCAAAATTGCATTTCTCACTTTACATGAGTAGTGCTATAAATAAAGTGCAGAGAAAGTGCTAAAATGAACTTCAATATAATGCCTCATGCCTGTAAAGAAAACTTAAAAGTTAGTCTTCTCCAAAATTAAGTGTTACACATTTTCAAACAAACTTTTTCTTTGTTTTAGATCTCCATTCCAACCAAAACTTGACCAACCTCCAGGACAACCAACACAAGAAAACCAAAACATATTTATTCAAAGTAAACACCCAAAAAACTAAGAGTAAGTGATATACACTTTTCCAGATACATATATAAGACATGCATAAGCAGTAATAAATAACACATAGTATTTATAAAAAAAGTTTTGTTAAAATGTACAAGTGTAAATCAGTATTTCAATTCCTGGCAAGTGCTACAGTAGTAAAAGTGCTGGATAGGCTAGAAGAGTAATTACTATTGCAACTTCAGGTAAGTGCTACAGTAGGGAAAGTGCTGGATAGTCTAGAGGTGTTAATTACTATTCCAACTCCTGTTAAGTGCTAAAGTAGGGAAAGTGCTGGATAGTGTAGAGGTGTAAATGACTATTCCAACTCCTGGCAAGTGCTACAGTATGAAAAGTGCTGAATAGGCTAGAATAGTAATTACTATTGCAACTTCGGGTAAGTGCTACAGTAGGGAAAGTGCTGGATAGGCTAGAGAAGTAAATTACTATTGCAACTTCAGGTAAGTGCTACAGTAGGTAAAGTGCTGGATAGTCTAGAGGTGTAAAGGACTATTCCAAATACTGGTAAGTGCAACAGTAGGGAAAGTGCTGGATAGTCTAAACGTGTTAATTACTATTCCAACTCCTGTTAAGTGCTACAGTAGGGAAAGTGCTGGATAGTCTAAAGGTGTAAATTACTATTCCAACTCCTGGTAAGTGCTACAGTAGGGAAAGTGCTGGATAGTCTAGAGGTGTAAATGACTATTCCAACTCCTGGCAAGTTCTACAGTAGGAAAAGTGCTGGATAGGTTAGAGGAGTAAATTACTATTGCAACTTCAGGTAAGTGCTACAGTAGGGAAAGTGCTGGATAGGCTAGAGAAGTAAATTACTATTGCAACTTCAGGTAAGTGCTACAGTAGGTAAAGTGCTGGATAGTCTAGAGGTGTAAAGGACTATTCCAAATACTGGTAAGTGCAACAGTAGGGAAAGTGCTGGATAGTCTAAACGTGTTAATTACTATTCCAACTCCTGTTAAGTGCTACAGTAGGGAAAGTGCTGGATAGTCTAAAGGTGTAAATTACTATTCCAACTCCTGGTAAGTGCTACAGTAGGGAAAGTGCTGGATAGGCTAGAGGTGTAAATTACTATTCAAACTCCAGGTAAGTGCTACAGTAGGAAAAGTGCTGGATAGTGTAGAGGTGTAAATTACTATTCCAACTCCAGGTAAGTGCTACAGTAGGGAAAGTGCTGGATAGTGTAGAGGTGTAAATTACTATTCCAACTCCTGGTAAGTGCTACAGTAGAGAAAGTGCTGGATAGTCTAGAGGTGTAAATGACTATTCCAACTCCTGGTAAGTGCTACAGTAGGGAAAGTGCTGGATAGTGTAGAGGTGTAAATTACTATTCCAACTCCTGGTAAGTGCTACAGTAGAGAAAGTGCTGGATAGTCTAGAGGTGTAAATGACTATTCCAACTCCTGGTAAGTGCTACAGTAGGGAAAGTGCTGGATAGTGTAGAGGTGTAAATTACTATTCCAACTCCTGGTAAGTGCTACAGTAGAGAAAGTGCTGGATAGTCTAGAGGTGTAAATGACTATTCCAACTCCTGGTAAGTGCTACAGTAGGGAAAGTGCTGGATAGTGTAGAGGTGTAAATTACTATTCCAACTCCTGGTAAGTGCTACAGTAGAGAAAGTGCTGGATAGTCTAGAGGTGTAAATGACTATTCCAACTCCAAGTAAGTGCAACAGTAGGAAAAGTGCTGAATATGTTTTCTAATTTACAGCAATAAGTAAAATGCTAGCATATGGAAAACGTGCTAGATACAATATAAAAAAACTAAAATCAGAGTTTTATAAAATGAAAAGTACATACTAATTTTATGCATTCCATTTCTATAATTCAAATACTAAAACAATAATTTTTTCTTTTCAGAAAATGTCTTCACAACAACAAACTGCAAAGTATATTCCATCCAGGAAAGGAAAGCAATTACTAGCTCATCAAGGATACATTTATTGTAAGGATAGGTTAAGTCATCCACGGATTCATTGGAGATGCGTGCAATACCATACAACTCGTTGCAGCGGCAGAGCGGTTACGGTCAATGATTTTATTGTAAGGACAACTGACCATAACCACTCTGCCTCTGCAATGGAAGTTGATGTCAGAGAAACTGTTAACGAGATGAAGGCTATTGCAAGCACCTCCAATGAATCCACTGGATCAATTTTAAGACAGGTTGCACAACATGTCCCTACTCATATTGCTAGCAATATTCCTAACGTACATAATTTGCGAAGAATTATACAAAGACAAAAGCAGGCAAGTAATACACAAACAAACACACCTCATACTTTTTCTGATATTATTATTCCTCCTGAACTTACTATTACTTTTTCTAATGAACCTTTCCTCTTACATGACAACGAAGACCCTCTTAAGCGCATTTTAATTTTTAGTACCCCACGCAACCTTATTAAACTTGAATCAAGTGAAATTTGGATGATGGATGGGACGTTTAAAAGCACGCCCCATCCATTCACCCAAATTTATACTATTCATGGTAAAATTAATAACAATGTAATACCCCTAGTATATAGTTTGCTGCCTGATAAGACTTCAGCAACTTACACAGAATTATTATCTGTGATTAAATCCAAAACAAGCCAAAGTCCTAGGAAAATTATTATCGATTTTGAATTGAGTATGATCAATGTGATCACCAAACTGTACACGGATACCCAAATTCAAGGGTGTTTTTTCCACTTTTCCCAGGCATTCTGGCGTAAATTACAAAAAACACCCTTAGTTACTGAATACTCATTGGACAGCAAACTACAAGTCGAATTAAAAAAATTAACTGCTCTTTGTTTTGTCCCTCCTGAAAGTGTAGACGAGTACTACACTGCAATTACAGAATCAGACTATTATTTAACTAACGAAGATAAATTGGCACCCATTTTAAATTATATGGAAGACACATGGATTGGACACCTAGGCAGATCGGGTCGCAGAAGGAAACCACGTTTCCATGTGCAGTGGTGGAACTGTTATTCGAGTTGCCTAGAGGGAGAGGCAAAAACAAATAATGCCATTGAGGGATGGCATAACTCCTTCAACCATTTAATTGGCAAACCCCACCCTAATTTCTATTCATTTCTGGAAACTTTGAAGAAGGAGCAAAGTTTCCAAGAAATGAGACTTTCTCAAACTCTCACTGGTAGTCTAAACTCACGAATTACCCAAAGAACTAAGGATATGTCTGAACGACTATTGGCACTACTACAACAATTTACGTTGTGTGTGGCTTTAGATTACCTTGAGAATCTAGCTAACATCCTTTCTTTTTAAATTATAATTTACATTACTTTCCTGCTTCTACCAAAATTATTTTTTTTTTTTTAATTACAATTCGTAAAAAAAATTTTTTTAAAACATTTTTTAATATTTGATGTTGGGTCATTTTTCCTCATTTTATTTTTTTTTGTTACATTTTTTTAAAAAATAAATGCCTTACATGACATATTTTTTAAATTTTTGAATCACATAAAACTTTATAAGAAATAGCTGAACCAATATTTTCCCAAAGAAATAAATTTTGAGACTACATTTTTAAATAATAGAAAAGTACATTGCAAAAAAAAATAAAATGCATTTTCTATTTTATCATAAAGTCTTCTATGAAAACCACACCATAAAATTAATGGTTAAAATATTTATGTATTCCATATATTGATATTTCCATATTTCCATATCAAGTGCTAATTCCTACAACATTTCACCAAACATAGAATAAATATTTATAATTTTCCATGTTATTTTTTATCAATTCTATAATCTCTACTCCTCCTGATACAAAAAAGACAGACTTCGAATTAATTAAATTCTAATCAATAAACATCAGTTATGCCTTTCAAACTACTATAGTACAATATACAAAGGCTCCTAAATTTTTACTTTCCAATTTTCATAGAATAAACAAAGCAATAATAATTCCGAAATGAATACTAAACAAATAAAATGTAACCAATATAATCAATCAGACAATCATTGATTTGGAAATAAACCCTACATCATAATCTTCGTAAAATACAAATGTATTTCAGAAAAGCACCAGGAAAACATTGGAAATATCTTTATTCACATTCATATGATATTTTAACAACATAGCAACTAACATTCTCAAACTCAATATTTACAAACAGTTATATCACTCGAAAATGCATTTTAATACTTTGCATACATAAATACATTATGAAATATTTGTTATACTTTTCTAAACCCCTTTTCATGTTTTTTTACTAAAATTCAACTAAATCTTACTTTATTTATATTTACCGATGTTCCCCACGCCCACCGACCCAACATCGGCATATTCTAATAATACGAGTAGCGACATGTTGTATTTTTTACATTTATTTTTTTTCGAGCAACCTCTACTTAACTTATCCTTACAATAAATGTAAATCTTTTATTATTTAACTTTATTACTTAGTATTACATTGTTTTCCTACCTGGTCGTAGATCAGCGTCCTGCTGCTTCCTCCTGCTTCCATCTCCGGATACCCACAAAATGGCCGACGACGCACACGTATACGTAATAACGTCAGGATATGCTGCAACAATAAAGAAAGGACTACTGTACATTGTAATATATTGCAATTTATAAATAAATATTATTTTTAAATATGTTTACATATATATGTTAAAATTTAGAAAAATATACATAAAATGTATTAAAAACAGAAGAAATTTTATTTATTTTTTGTATGTAATAAAAAGTTATTTTTATGAACAAAAACATATCTCGACGTTTTTATTTATTTCAATCTGTATATCTTAACTTTTAAAATAATATGTAAAATATATACTTCCTTAATATACCTGTTTTCTTCTTTCTGTTCCGCTTTTTTCCTCCTCTTTCCTTTCGTTTCCTTTGCTTTTATTCCGAACCGCTCTACATAACTAGTTGTATCAAAGACATAAATGAAGGACAAACGTATCCATAGAAAACAATGGTAAAGCGTGGGAACGGAAATTTTAATATAAGTATATCACAAACAAAATCGATTATAAATTATTTAATTAAAAAAACTATATACTTAATGAAGTCTACATATAGATAACATATTTTGTAAATTTAATTAAACAATAATAGAACATAATATTTTCCCAATATATTTTTAAAAACATAAATAAAATATAATAAACATATAGTCATATATAATAATTTCTAAAAATCTAAATAAATCAAAATAATATTATTTAAAAATATTTCAAATTTATTTAAATCGTTTTTTAATTATTAATATATACATACTAATTAATACTTCAATTAAAATAATAATAATAAACAAAAACTAAAAAAATCAAAAATACAAATATAAAATAAAAATGTGATATTAATTAAAATTAAAATTAAAATAAACTATAGTAATATACATTCCTAAATTTATATTATACAATATAATAAACAATATCAAATTAAAATGAACATTATAATTATTACTATTCAAAAAATTCAATAAACAAATTCCTAAAATAAAGTATAAAATAAATACTATATTAAAAGGTAATAATTTTTTACAAAAATACTTACAAAAATACTTATCTTTTGATTAATACATTATTTTTCAATTATTAAAGTATTAATTATTAATAAATATTTTTTAAAAATAAATTTAAATATATTAAAATTACTACAATCTATCCTATATTTTTATTTAGCTTAATACATTATTTTTCAGTTATTAAAGTATTAATTATTAATAAATAATTAATAATTATTAAAAATATATTTTCATATGTTAATATTACTACAATCTAACCTTAAAAATATTTAAAAAAATACTTTTCTTTTGATTAATACATTATTTTTCATTTATTAAATTATTAATTATTAATTATTATAATTAATTAAATAATTTAAAAATTATATATAAACAACATTTTAAAATTATTAAGTATAAATTTATTTATTTTAATATTACTACAATCTAACCTAATTTAAAATAAAATATAAAATTAAATACATATACATATTTATATATGCGTTGTAAAAGTACTTGCGTTGTAACAGTACCTGCGTTGTAACAGTATAAGTTGTAATAGTATGCGTTGTAACAGTATCTGCGTTGTAAAAAATGCGTTGTAACAGTACTGCGTTGTAAAAAATGCGTTGTAACAGGTGAATACCTATAGCCTACATGCAGAACAGGGAACACACTGCCTTATTCAAAATACAAGTAGTCAAGGACTCATGGGAGGTCTAAAGCGAATTATCCCCTCCCCGCCAAAGTTGCCCACCCCTCTTTGGAACTGTACTATCATTCTTACCAGACTTACATACTCCCCCCTCCCTTTTGAACCCTTACATTCAAGGCCCTTACTTTTCCTTTCCTGGAAGTTAGTGTTTGTTGTCATCATCACATCCTTATGATGTGTTAGTGAACTGCAAGCCCTCACTCTGGAGGAGCCTTTCTTCCAAGTTCACAAGGACAGAATTGCCTTTGGAACAGTAAAAGGTACAAGCGGTTTTTCCTACACCTCTGGGGGAAAATCAGTTCTGCTCATTAGGGCACACCAGTTTCCTCTGAATCTGCATTGTGTAGTGAACGTGGTCTGCTACAGGTGTGTTGCAGGCTGTGGTGAGTTTGTGTGGGTTTGTGTGCTTTTTGATGTGTTAGTACAATACAGAGGTACCAAAAACTATCATCAGTGCCTGTCTGTGGATGAAACCATGAAAAAGTAGCAGACCCTGGAGCCATCAGGAGTAAGAAACCAATTACTTACCTCTATTCACAAGCCTGAATTATTCCCAGTCGTCAGGCTGGAATGTCCCAGTAGTATAAAACAGCAATAAACATAGAATGGACATAAGCATATGAACAGTGTTCATTTAGTAGTGAATTCACATAACGGAAATGGACCAAAACTTCAGCCAATGAGGTAAAAAGCACAAGCACTCTCCCTCTCCCTAGATGCCACCATAGCTCAAATTTTCAAATCACATAAGTGGCGGAGGAGCAACTAGTGAAACTCGGAAGTGCACGCGCACGTGAGCAAAGATACCAACGCTGAAGAACAGTGGTTGCAGCTAAGTAACTTCTCCAGCTTTGAATCTTTCACAGATTCATATCCTTAAATTAGAATAGTTTGGAGACAACAGTAAATTTGGAAGCAGATGGATGTGCAGCTGCATCCACATAGTAGCATTTGCTGAATGCTTGCTTACTCTTCCAAGTCCCAGATCGACAGATATCTTGCAGAAGTTGTCCGCTATACAAGGCTGCTGTTGTTGAAACTCCTCTGGGTGAGTGCACCATCAATCTTCCTCTCAAAGGTCTTCTCTCCTTTTTGTGACAGTACACGTGGCAGGCTGAGAGTCATCTCGACAGACCTTGGTCAGAGAGGGGTGATCCCTTCCAGGCTTACTGAAGGACACATATCAGATAAGTCGGTCTTAAATCTTTAGTTTTGTCAAGATAAAATTTAAGGACACCTGCGAACATTTAGAAAATGCAAAGACGTTTTTGCATTGGAAGTAGGAATCAGCAAGAAGAACAGAGAACAAGTGGCTCATTGGGGTGAAAGTCTGAAGGTACTTTGGGCAGGAATGTGAGATTTGGGTGCAGTACCAGCCTTATCGTTTCAGAACTGAAGGAAAGGTTTTTTGATGAATAAGTGTGTGCAGCTCACTCACTCTTCACAAAGAGGTCAAGGCAAAAAGCATTGCAGTTTTTTTAGGAGCTTTATGAATAGATTCAAATGGAGGTGCCATGAGGCATCGAAGAGCAATGCTGAGCTCCGACAGTGGGTATGATCCTGGTGGCTATCACACTGGAAGTAAGGCTCGAAATAGCCATTTCATAAACTGCTGAATAATAGAAAGAGGACTAAAAGAACATCTGAAACTGGCAATTACAGCCAGATGGACTTTGACAATAGCATGCTTGAGGCAGATTTGGCAAGATATGATCACTGTGGCAATATCAGATGGAGTTACACGGCCGTCTGATGTAGACTTTCACCAGCACACCAGGCGTTGCAGCTTTTTAATTTTCCATTGTACATTTTCAAAGTGGATGGTGCATGGGTGCATCAAACCATCCCTGCAGTCTGACACAGGAATGACTAGGTGACCAAACTCTAGGTCAACAAGAGCCAAGCCGTGAGGCTCTGGGACTTCAGATTGTGGTGGCAAATCTATTCCGTTGCCTGCACAGGAGCTCTGGCTGGATCTCAAGTGGAACAGGAGTACTTGAGAGATGCAGAAGCTATGTACACCAATACTTTCTTGGCTATCCAGAGATGGTCAGTATCATTTTGCATGGCTCCTTCTTCACTCTACAGAAAACCTTGGGACCAAAGTACACACTGTGGATAAGCACAAAGAAATGTATACCAGTTCTTTGAAATTGCTTCTCCAGAGTTCCATGCTGATATTACCTGCTAGCAAAGGGACAACATTTCTCGTCAAGAACAGAACAGAGGATGACGCCAACATTTGAACAGCTGCCGCAACTGATCACAGGGCTGCTCTCATTCACAACACTCAGCGAGACCAGCTGAGAGAGTCTGCTTGTTTCCTGTGCGGCATATGCTTCGCTTTCAGATTGATCCCATTGGCTATCGCAGTCACACAGCTGCTGGACATCTCATACAAGCAGAGATTTCGTCCTGCCCTGCTTCACCATGTAACAGAATGAGCTGTGTGGTATCTTGAAAGCAGGACTTGGATTCAGGACTATCTGATTCTGAAGATGACGATGGAACACTCGAAGGCCTAGCTAAACGACTTAAAGTCCAAAGACATTCGTGTGTAGAAGCTTCTCGGTCTCTGACCATCTGTCCTGCATTATCACTTCCTGCATGTGTGTGTGCCCCATCCTTATATTGACACCTTTGTTGTCCTTACTGTTTGGTGCTAGGACTTTAAAAAAAGCAGACCTTTTGTATAATTATTTGACATTCTCCACCACACCAATGCTAGCTTGAAACAACCGATGACTGACACCATGTCAAACTATCATCGTATAGCCTGGTTCCACCAACTGTTCACCTTCTGCTCAATAGCAATTTGCAGGGTTGAATTGATAGAATTCAGGATGACATGAACCCCATTAGAGACTTGTACTGTCACTCTGGGATAATGGTGCGGCTGGAGCCACCATCTTTGCCACTTCGATTTGGAGATATGCTCCATAGGAAGTCTGTGTAGTTGCTGGTGATGAGCTTTAGATGCAAAACAAAGGCAGGAAAAACAATTGCCGTATTAGGTACCAGAGCTTGGAACCTATTGCCAATCCATCTGAGAATGTTAAAATCAGAAACATAATATAAGAAAGCACTAAAAACTTGGATTTTTGAATCTTCAGATGAACTGTCTCACTCATTTAAGAACACCAGAGTTTCTTCTCACTGCCATACCAGCACCAGGATGCTCCTTTCGGAGTGGCAGTTAGCGCTTTATAAACACCGCATTTCATTTCATTTCATTGGTGGGGAAGTGACCAGAACATCAGTCACAGCTGACTTCCATGCCACCTTTACATGCAAATAGCCAAAGGGGTGTGAATTTTCACTGAGAATAGACTGCATTTTTCTAATAGATTTCCAGGAGACTCCAAATGTTGACTTTTTGTGAAAGATACTGGAGCTGCACTTGGCAGAATCAACCTCTAACAGAGGGCATCCCCAATACTGGGTTATCTCTTTGCTCTTGAGGGAATAAGGCTAGGCACCTGTCTCTGTCACAATAGGATTTTGAAGAAAAGTCTTAGAAAAGTCGTATTTTAATGACTTCTGTTTTGGATACAGCCATTAAAGGAATTTAAAATGTAGACAATCCGCAACTAGATTATTCAATCCACAAGTCAAACAGGCCTTGAAGAGAGATTTCTTTTCCCATGGGGAACTTGACAATGTCACCAAAGGTTTCTCTAGTCCAGATCAAAAAATGGACACTCACTGTGTTGTAGTAGATGAAGTTGGGTTTGGGAGGTCGTCCAGGGAAGGTGAATATGTGGAATCCTGATTTCATGGGGTTAATGTATCAGATGGAGTAGAGCCGTGTCTGGGCGCTCCATGACACTTAACATGCGGTACAAAACCTGAGCTCAGGTGGCCTCGAGGGGGAGTAAGAGTGTAAGTGCATTCACCTGATTGGCTGAAGTTTGAGTAATTTTCAGAGACCTTAATGTGCTATATAAAACCATGTTCTTAGGACTGTGGCCATTTTAACACTGTTTGTTGCTGCTTTTAACTACCCGGGTTCCCAGCGTGACAAAAGGAAATCGTTCAAGCATTTGCAAGACCCAATGCTGGAGTAGCCACCTTGTTTATGATGTCTGGTCTGTCAAATATTCATGCAGGGTGATCTAGCCTATTCCTTACTGCCACTTGCCTGCTGTCAAAGTATAATGTCCCGGCAAAGTTTAGGAAAGGGAATCCATGGTCGGATTTCTTGCCACCTGAAGTTCAAACGCAGCACTCGTACGGAATAGGCACAGGTTTCTTGTCCGCGACTGAGAATTAAAGGTCTCATTGAACTCTAGAAGAGCAATCTCAAGCAGAAGGACTGTCTGAATGTACAGGTGCTTCTATGGCACAAACGTATTCACCAAGCAATGGAGCACTCCAATGTACTGTGATTAATATACCTTGGTCTAAATAAAAGATATAGGGTCTTTTGAAGTATCATTATCTGACAGTCTCTGTGCTAGTAGGCTGTCTAGAGTATATATACAGCAACACTATGGGAACAAACCGTTTTACAGTCTGTTCTGTATGCCTCTGCCAACAGCTTGTGGGGTCTTTGTAGTTTACCCCAAAAAGAGACTATTTTCATCTGATTCTTTACTTTAACATTTGCCCATTCCTAACAAAAACCAAGCAAAGCTCCTGGGCCAACGTAATTTCTATACGTTTATGTAAACATCACATTGCTGTACATGCCCCTCTCTAGTTTTAAAGGCATGTGATGAAGCTCTGGGTGTAGCAGAAACCCTTTCTGCACAAGGAAACAATTGAGGTCCTCCTGGTCTGCAAGAAGGAAATCAGAAACAAACCTTACAGAAATCCTGGCTAGTGTTTAGCAAGAGATGCAAGATATGAGATATACAAGGAGCCTTCAGAAGGACTTCAGACCTGTAGATAATGTCAGTAGAGACAACTGCATTGGTAGAAAATCCATGGAATACATCTGACAGCAATAAAGGGTAAAAAGTAAGGTCTGAACTAAGAAAACAAGGATACGGATACATGTTTGTTTTAGCAAACCAATTGTGGCTGGTCAGAGAGAAGCAGTGGGTTTACAGATATACACAACATAACAAGACAAGTAGATCAGCACTAGAACATGGACGAGTTAGTTGTAGTGACACCAGAAAGGGAAGTACAAGCCGGATAGACAATGTGCACGTATTACACAGGAATGTAAAACAATAGGTTTTAAAGGAGTATTTCAATGAAAGAATAGCACCTAAAATCACACAGATATATTTGGTATCTCATTGAATGGAATGAGTTATTCACCTTGGGTCTCGGGCCGAGTGGCGTCAGCCTTTCAGAGATACCAGGGGGTGTTTTCGGGGAGTGAGACCTGTTGATGAAGGAAATAAAATGAAATTCAAAAAAGCATACTGTGAGTGCCTCTAGCAAAAACGTTTCAACCAATAAAGCTTGCAACCATCCCTGCCAGGCGCTGAATTCCTCACAGGTATAGTGGCATTGAACAATTGACAGGAATAGTTGTCCTGCAATGAGGCCAGGCAGTTACTGACAGCAATCTTTAGGTATTCCTCTGGTGAAACACCACACAGAAATTCACGAATGAGTTGTAGCATTATTGAACAACGCATCCTTCACTAATTATCAAATTGATTTAGCCCTTTCACACTCACAATATAAATTGACTTTTGTTACACCCTTAAGACCAAACTACCCTGATTTCAGGTGCTGGGAACAAGAAAAGGGTAGTTCTAAACGTTAATGTTGTCACTGATATTGTTTCACCTAACTATAATGTTAAGTTAACCTTTGGTTTTATCGGTGAATTTCTAAGGTTTTTTTTATTTTTTTTTAACCAAAACAGATCTTTTCATCAAACCTAACTAACATTACTATAACCTTTACTTTTTTTTTAAAACTAGAAATTCACTGAAAAAAACAATGCAATATTTTTTTCCCAAACATAAAGCTAATGTCCTGCCACCAGGCCCTGTAGAAAATCCCCAACAGGCAACTAACCCCATTCTGTGCACCACCTTCATCCGTGTACAGAAGGGAGTTGGAAACAGGTATTGGCACTGTGCCCAACCCACGTGGAGGCGGATATGCATGATCAGCAGTGATCACTTATGTGCATCAGGAAGGTTGCCAGCAATAATGTACAAAAGGATTTGTCAATTTGGAATGCCTTTATATGGGTAATACGTGACCACCATAGCTGCAACGCCCCAGGAGTCAAGGTAATAATATTAGTGAAAAGTCTCCTGATCACCAGGATTTATCAATCGACTATCCGCTTTAAATACATTCAACCATTGTTCTCCAAGCCCCACTTATGAGTTCTAGAAATACATACATTTTCATCTAAAATACACACTTTTCAATTTTGCTACACATATTTTACTTCAACCAAGCAAAAGCTTCTAATTTGTTAGGCTGGGCTGCACACAGGAGGCCTACTCACAAGTTTCTAGAGAACAACCTCCTGCTCCTCGTTGGAGAAGTCGGATCTAAACACTGACAATATCTCTGAGTAGCATTCCAACCAATCACTTTTTTGCCCACTATGCCAACTCAGTATAAATGCAACCGAAAGCTAATCAGACTCAGTTCTGCTCCGAATGGAACAGCCCAGTCCAAACTGCAAGGCTAGGTCCTCTCTAAATCAGAACTCAAGCCGGTTTCTGTCTGTCTAGTAGGGCCTCTTCAGTAAGGCGCAGCTTGCTTCCCGGTGACACAGTGAGCATGGGATCTACACATGGGCATACCCTTGGCCACTTAGAGTATCACATCAAACTCACAAAAGGTGATTGGAAGAATGCTTGTAAATAGACTAACCAATGGCAATCGTTCAGGGTAGCAGTCCTATCTGGGACATAATGCATCCGTAATCAATGTGGCGAACAAGTTACCTACCTTCGGTAACGCTCTTTCTGATGGAAACTCCATCTAACAGCAGATTACTCACTTTTTGAATACTTCCAGGTGTCAGACTGTATCCGGTGATTCTTGGGCGTTGATAGGTGAAGTCGTGCACTGTTGAGTGGTTCCACCTGAGATGCAACATTGGGGATCCTGCATAAACTCCACATGCTGACATACATTTTCTGATATCTGTCTGTGCCGGCAAATGTAGAGTCATTTTAATCAGACTGTGCCAGTGTGCAAGTTGGAATCGTATTAAAATGGAATTAAAGATTCCATTCCATTGAACGGGGAGGTGGGTGGGACAGTGAGAAATCTGCAGTTAGGAGGAAACCCGCTTTTGTTCTGAGCACTAGCTTGTCTGGGAAGGGGTTATTCAGCTGCATGACAGACCGTGCTTGTAATTCACTCACACAACAAGATGGTGTTTTAATTATGAGGAATGTCAACTTTCATGCGCGTAGTCTTAGAGGACAGTTGAGCATAGGTGAAAAAGGGTCACATATGATCAAAGTGAGAACTAAGTGAAAGGTCCCACTGAGGCATCACAAATGGTGCTGGTGGAAACATGTGGGTCAGCCCTTTCAAATAAAAATGCATCACAAATGGTGATTTAAATAAAGATAGCTGATCTGGTAAGATAGCTGATCAGCTGATAAGAAGGCCAAAAGGACTGATAAATAACCTTCAATTGTTGCAACAGCAAGGCCTTGCTGGGCTAAAGAGAGACAAAATAGCAGGTGAGACAATTGTACCTGTAAAGGTTGGACATTTCGGCATGAACACCAAATAACAAACTTCTCATATCATCTGTGAATAAATTGTTTTAGTGGACAGATGCCAGGCAGTCAAAATGATACCTACTATCTCAGGAGGGAGATCAAAAACTCAACTGTCACCCCTAAATTTCCATGCACAGAGATGTAGGTTGTGCTGGCTCGGATGCAAGATCCTTCCCTGCTGCTGCGATATTATGGCTTCCCGAAGGGGTAGCCAGATTGGGAGATAGCCGTTTGTGGCCAGAAGTTTTCGGGTACCATGCTATCCTCACCCAGTCTGGAGCCACAAAGATGACTAGGTTCCAGCTGTTCCTGATCTTCAGAACCCTGGGCAAGAGAGGCAGAGGAGGGAAGGCGTACAGGAGCCCGAGTTCCAATCCAAGTAAAAAGCATTTCTAAACGAGAAATGACTTGGGAAGTTCAACATACAAAAGCTTGGAAACTGGGTGTTCTCTATGGTGGCAAAAGAATCGAGCCATAGTTCTACCCATTGCTGAAAAATACCCTATTCCACTTCAGAGTGCAGATGCCATTCTTTATCCACTATGCAATGTCCACTTAGTTCCTTCCCCCTGGCATTTTAAGATCCAACCAGGTGTTACATGACGACCTCACTCAGCCATGTTTGTTACAGTATCACATGGCGGTGGTTATGTCAGTGAGACCCTGAACCCGTTCCCCATTGATGGAGGGGAGGAACTCTTTTAGTGCCAAGCTGATCACCCACAACTCCAACAAAATGATGTTGAGGCGGGCTTCTGATGGAGACTAGAGCCCTCTGATCTCCACCTTTACCAGATGACATCCCCAACCTAGCAACGATGCATCAATCATAACCATTAGCTCTGTTTGGCATAGGGAGAGGGATCTGTCACTGGTCCAACTGTGGTCTAGCAACCACCACTGCAGATCTTTTGCTGTTTACTATGACAGCTGGATGGTACCGAAAGGTTCCATTAGAGCAGAGTCCACTGAGACTTCAGATCTCACTTCAGAGCCTGTATGTACCACCTAACGCAGTCCACAAGCGGGATGCAGGAGGCCAGGAAACATCAGAGCTGCTCTAGCCGCGCTTCCTGAGACCCAGGTCAAAGACTGAACCACCGGGGATCACAGCCTTAAAGTCGTAGACTCACTGAAGCAGCAGGAAGCCTCAGTAGAGCACTGTGTCCAGGATAGCTCAATGAAGGATAATCTATGTGAAGTAGCAGGTGTGACTTTGTGAAGTTGAGGGAAAATCCCAGTGATGTCAACAGACCGGCCGTTGTCCGGAGGGGCCGCCCACAGCTGCCTAAGAGTCGCCTACCTTCAGCAGCCAGCCACTGAGATATCAGAAGTTTCATTCTTCTAACCTCCAAAGATGGGCAGCGATCACCACCATTTGTGAACACCTGAGGTGCATTGGTAAGGCTGAAGGGGAGAACAGAGACCTGAAAGTGCTCATGGCCTACCTGAAACTGCATGTACCACCTGTGGGACTGCAGGACAGGAATGTGAAAATAGGCATCCTGCAGGTCCAATGCCACCATCCATGGCGAAGACCGAGGATGGCCCGGGCGGGAGTAACAACTAGTCCGGACTTCTGGAGCTGGCACCCACTCTATGGCTTCCTTGTCAAGAGAGCCTGGACTTCTCACAGAATGGACAAGGGTCCCCCCCCAGGGAGCGGTTGTGGCAAAGCAAGCATGTCGCAAGGGCTGGACAGAAAGGGGAGAACGTATCTATTCTGGACAATTTGGAGCGCTCACAGGTCTGAGGTAAGGCTCAGCCACTTGTGGAAGTAAATGGTGATACGACCACCCACTGGGCAATTACTCCCTGCCAAGGACAAATTAAAGTGGTTTTGCAGCGGCTGCAGTAGAGGTGATGGGGGTGGGAGCAGTGGGAAGGGTACAGGGGTTTTGGCAGTTCGTTGCTTCTGGGGGCCTGCAAGCTCACAGCTGGATCCCCAGCCTCTGCCTCAAATGGCTTGTGTGGCCGGTTGCTGCTGAGGCAAGGTCTGAAGCGGCCTCTGCTGAAGTCTTCTGAAGTCTCAAAAGTGGCTAAATTGTTGAGGAAACTGCTGTACAGTTGGGTGTTATCCCAAGGGCACGTGCTGTTGCCTTGCTGTCCTTGAAGAGCTTCAAGGCTTAGTCTGTCTGGTCTTCGAAGAGATGTGTACCATCAAATGGCATGTCCATCAAGGATTGTTGTACTTTACTAGAAAACCCTGTTGAATCGATCTAATCATGCAACCTAGGCACCACAGTTGTCCCGAATGCCCTACCGAAGCAGTCAGTAATGTCTAGGCCTAAGTGAATTGCATATATTGCAGTGTCCTGACCATCCTGAATGACATGCTGGAGGTTGGCCCCGAGGTCTCTGGAATTGATGGCAAGATTTCCTCCACCATGTCCCACAAAGCATGCTAGTATCTACACGGAGGCAACTGTATTTCACTGAACAGAGGGCAAGACTAGTGGTGGAGAACATGCCTTTTGCAAATGTTTCCATGCATTTCGACTTGGTCTAGAGGCTGGCTGGTTTAACCTGCTTGTAGGCGCCTGAACTACCAGCCTTTCTGTCAGAATGTTGAAGGAGAATGGCAGGATCTCTTGGAGTAGGTCTGAATCTCTAAGCTATTTGGCAGTTCACTGGCAGCCAAGATACTGTTTTTGCTCAGATGCCGCAATTTGTCTGTCAAGGTCTCATGAAATAGCTAGAGAGGCTCCTGTGTTATCTGTCCGGGTTGTAGGACCTGTGTGAGGACATTAGTTTGAACCTCAATGGTGTGACGCTGCAAGTCAAGGACCTCTGCTGCCCTCCTAATCACCATCGCAAAGGAGGCAGTGTCTAAAGTGGCTGGGCTCAGGGAAGGGAAGTGTAGACTGGTGTCAGGTAAAGTATTGAGCCCATTGGCATCTTGTGGGTCCAGAAAAAGTTTTTTTCAATCATATACCCGACTGCTATCCTCTGTGTCTTGCAGGTCATAATGGAGCGAAAGAGTCTCTGTATAAGAGTAGGCAGGGGGCGCAAGGGTTGCAACTTCAGTGGAGGGAGAAACTGATTTGCTTCTGGCCCCAAAAGAACTATCTGCTCCTCCTCCAGCGTCGGTGCTAGCTTTGACACATAAGCTAGCCCTGAAGCAGGGGTCAAGGGGTACAAACAGGGCCGGACTGGCTACCGGGCAGTTGTGTGTGCTGCCGAGCAGGGGGATGATTTCTCCGTGTTATGGGCGTATTTCGTTGATGGGGACCTGCGTGCGCTTTGAAAACAAAAAAGCAAAACGAATTTCGTTTTGCACACACAGGTCCCCATCAACGAAAGCATCCCCCTGCTCGGCAGCACACACAACTGCCCGGTAGCCAGTCCGGCCCTGGGTACAAATGCTGCATTGGCTATCAATCCACTGTGGTAACTCGACTGGAGGCCCACTCGGATCCTTAGGGCCAGCAGGGGCTTCAGAGGAAACCAGTGGGGTACCGAAGAACAGCAACATGGCATTCCTAAATTCTCTGACCTGTTGCGGCGATGTCAATGGGCTTGGGAACTTGGGCTGAATGAAAATTAGGGCTGGAACCATTACCGAAGACTGAGACAGGTCAGCATGGTGGAAGAAGTGGGACAAAGGGGAGCGTTCTTGGACTGCTTGTGCTTTTTTGTCTTACCCGATTTATGGACCTCTGAGAAGACCGGTCATGGGATGGGCCTCAAGAACACGTCTGTGTCCTAGAATTCGAGCAGAATCGTGACTTTCTAACTTTTCATCACTGGTCCGTGACATATAACTTGGATTCAGGATCACAGATGGCCTTTGGATTCATCTTAGCACACTTGTCGAATGACATCAAATCATGTGAGGAGCCCAAACACCAGAGAGAAACCTTGTGAGGGTCTGTCACTGATCTTGGTTCGTGGCAATCCTTACAGGTTTAAAGCCTGTCTTTTTAGGAGCCGACAAGTCCCTTGCAACCTGGAAGAATCCCAAAGAGAAAAACCTGTCATGCCAGACAGAATTTGAGTGAGCGAGCTCCAGATTAGCATTTGAAGGCACACAAAAAAGGAACTGATGTCAGGGTACGGAGGTGGCAGATATGAAGGGACCATGCATTTCAAGTAGGGCTTGATGGACCAGACACGGAGTCGCATGATGACATCTACCATTGGGCAAGGGCGCACCTACCGATGGGCAAAGGTAATTGCAGTGAAAAAATTTACAGATCCTCTCGGTGCCTGGATGGATTTACAGGGTGAAGACTCTGCGGTTATGACTTGAGCAAGGGAAAGCATTTTTATACATTTTCTTCTGGAGGAAAGAGTTCATGACCATGGTGTTTGACACAGGACCCTGTAATTCTTGGAGGATTTGGAAGTAGGAAGAATACTGCACATTTGCCAATGCCCGCTTCAGGCTCCAATTAGGATGCACCCTTGCTAACACTTCTCTGGAGAGGAGCAGTGCATGATCTGCATCCTCAGTTTATCCTCTGCACTGTGGGCCTCCATCTTTGGTGAGCTGCTCTAGGTCCTCATATGACTCCTGTGCCTTCGGCCTGTGGGTCCTCTCGAGGGTCTTCCTTTACATTAGTGGGCTATCCTGCTTGCTTGTGCCTGCTCTAACTTTCCTGCACTTGGTAAGGCCCTTGGACCTTGCTGGTCCCAACATTTGCATATTTTTGATTTCTTTGTCATTTGCGACTACCAAGGCTTGTTGGTTCTCACTTGGGACACCAAACACCTAGATACCGACATCCGACGTGGGACAGCTCATGCAGGCTCCTGATCTTCCTCAGCATTGCCTGGTCCTCACAACTGCAGCGACAAGGTCACCATCTTCACTTCTGAACCGCCCGACATTGGTGGGCATTGTTCTTCCGTGCCTCCTGGTCACCTCCGAGTGGCATAGACTCTATCCCTTCTGCTTGCAGGTTCTCCTCTTCAAGGATACACCCTTGGATTCCACCAGATTACACTGGACTCCTTCACAGTTTTTTCCAGAGGCATCTTCTTCGAAGTCTCCCATTGTCATCTATGGCAAGTCCTGAGGTTACTTCACCCCATGCATTCGGCTTCCCTGGTGCAAGTAACCTGGTTCATCGGGCATACACGGGTGGGGTGGTTCTCCCACCTCCTGTCTTCCAAAGGGTTTCTTCTGGGATCTCCGGGAAGAGTCCTTCTTTAAAACCGGATCTGAGACTTCTCCATTGACTTCCATTGCACACGCCGTTGTGTTTCCACTCTGCACAAGGCTCCGTGGGGTTCTTGGATACTTACCATGGGTCTGTTCCTTGTGTCCCCAGCTCCTCTGAGTCTTCTGGTCCAAGCCCAATTCTCCTTTGCAGTTACAATTCCACTCTCCTAGTATATGGTCGAGTCTCCCCCTGGAGACCAGTGTATATTTGTGCTACTTACCTAATTATTTTGAAGTATTCTTGTGTGCATTGTTGATAACTTCGGGTAGAAGATATACCAATGTGTTAGTGATTGTTTTGTATAATAAATACTTATTTTTATAAAACACTGAGTGGTTCTTTTAATCTAATCTACACTATTGATTAAATGTGGTAAAACAACCTGCTTTACACTCCTTCAAGGTAAACCTGAAGGCTGTTCTCCACAGCTACCTCTGTGAGAGCTTTCTATGTTTATCAAAGCCCACTAAATAACCATAAGGGTTGCCTGGATTAGGGCAAGGCACATCATTGTAATACGTGTGCACCATATACTAAGCCAGCCACCATTATACTAAGCTAAGCCGTCCATTCAATCAAGGATTGGAGGGTGCACTATATGATGCATGCAAGCATATGCAGCACTTAAGAGCAAAGTTTAGAAGTATCTGAAATAACAGTTTCCTGTCCTAAAATTATATGTTTACATTAGGAAAGAGCCAGGATGTAAGAGTAAGTATTAACTTTGCAGGTTTGAATGCAGCTTTGAGCATCCGATGAAGGAGGGAGGAATTTTTGATGATGGCCATTCGAAAGGATAATGGGTGCGTAGCCAGAAGTTTGGAAAGTGTTTTTTACAAAGTGATTTTAAGATATGCGAGTGCTGCAAAAGAATGGCTAAATGATGTTAAGTGGGATTTAATTATGATCTATCTTGGAAATGTTCTTTGAGGAGGCATCTTTGAGTATCTCATCTCTGTGTTTTACAAGTCAGAAATAGCACTTGGACCAAAATCAAATTTCAAAATATTTTTTATACCAGTACCGCTTGGCTCTGCTGCAGACGTGGTGTGTTCGACCAAAAGGATGGGACAGCATGGCTGAATCTCACAACATAGGAGTCTTTTACAGAGAGGAAGAGGATAACTGTGTGATATGAGAAATCTTAGGCATGTCAGAGCATTCCGCATCACTGTGAGATGTTGTCGGCAGGGGTCTAGGGGCAGATAATGTTTACCACAGACAGCAAACCTTCCTTACCTTTACGCTCACGTCATTGCTAAGCATGGAGGATGCAGATATGATTTGCCTCAGTGAGTAAGATCATTCATGAAAACAGAGGCAAATAAGAGCCTCCTGTATGTGCAGAGTGGTGTGGGAGAGAGGAACATTCAGGTTCTATGGTATGAAAGTAGCACTGCAGCAGTAAAATCACATTTTATGCAGAGTTTATGCTATCTCCCAACTGATTGTACCTTCTTCCAGTAGCCACGCTGGCTGGGGAGGTGGTTAGACAAACTGATGAATCTGCAGGCTCATGACCCGGTATGGACACCTCAATAGTCTTTCCTTTACTTTCTATCAGAATAAAGAAAAAGCAAAATTAATAAACTACTGTAATTGGCAAGTACTATACAATTTTGTTCTTACTTCACAGAATACTGAACCACTCATAAGTAGAATCATCATAATATAGACCCCAGCGAGGAAAAGGGTGAAACTGCTAAAGAGAAAAAATACTGGAAGCACTACCATTTACACAAAGTTTAAACAGGAGAAGAAAAAAGATTACAAATAAAGTTTCACAGGTCTTCGACTGCAGTACTTCAAAAAGATTTCTTTCTTCCATTCTTTACATAAGCTTCTAGTAACATCCAAAACAGGAATATGGCCAAAGTGAAAAAGTGGAGAAACAAAGTTATCAAATAATTCTTTATATGACTGTGCATCAAAATCTCATTCTGTATTTTATATGAAGGTTTGGATCTAAGCAGTGTCTACTCTAATCTGGGAAAGAAGCCTGTTCCTGCTGCATTACCAATCATTTCAATATATTTTTGGAATATCTTTGCTCATGTGCAGACTCCAAAACACATTATTTTAAATATACAGGTTTTTAATACTGAAAGTAATTTAAACACAAAATTGGACTCTGAGATAACATTTAGTCCCCACTAAAATATAATCCAATTAGTGAAATCAGTTATAAGAAAGTACATGTGACAAAAAAAACCTCAGTAATGTAGTTAAAGAAGAAAATGAGAGTAGGGAATGGTACTCTTATGTATAAGCGGTGCATAGGTGAAAACTGTTTCTGCTTCCTTAGAGAGCTAAAAAAAGAAAAAGTAGCTAGGAAGATGCCCACCGCAGTAAAGGTCAAATGTAAAGAGATAGCACAATATACCTCAGTAGTGCTTTGGTCAAGAAATGTTAACAAAAATCTCAAAGATTGAGGCATGGTGATTTGGAAAAAGCTTTCTTGCCAAATCTTTTGTTGTACTTTCTGGAAAAATTCCAAATACCTAACGGGTCTCTTGTTCACAGTGGATATGTAAAAAAAATTTTTATTTGAATTGTGTAATAGCGGAGTTCATTTCATGAGTTATTCTTAAAATCCAGTCAAAAGAGCTAACATGTGGTACATAAAATCTCATTAGCTTTATCAGGACTCTAAACATAATTCACTAACGCACTATAAATTATACATCAACCTTACAATTGATCAACAAATATTGACCTTCCTTATAGAGATTTTTAAACAATTTATTTTCATTAATGTGAGATCACAATAGAAATCAAACAGTACATATGTATAACATTGTCAGATCTCTGGGTTCACTGATGAATGTCTTGCTAAATGCAAAAGACTGGCATCATTTTACATGACATTGTGAAAATATATCACATGAAAACATAAGCATTACAGTGTGGTATTACATGCATCTGTAAAGCACCTTTTCACCCGTTGGGGCATTTCGCGCTTTATAACAGATGTTTAAGAATGGGTTTATTGAATTTTTCGGAGTATTGCATGAATGTGAAAGATAATTTAAAATATTGGGGTGGAAGATTAGACCCTTTGCCGACCTTAAAAAAAGACTACGAGTTGGCTCCCACAGAGACCTTCCGATATCTCCAAGTTAGACATGGATTGCAACAAGCTATTCAGAGGGATACAGATCTTACGGCCTCTTCTCCTTTGGAAGATAGGCTCTTAGACGATTATCTAAGTGATAAGGCAATCGCGCTAACTTATCGGAAGATATTAAATAATTACCTGGGTACATTGGAGAAATTGTGATCCAAATGGGAGGAGGACATGGGGAAGCTGTATGACGAGGATTGGCTGGAGGCACTTGCACGCCCCGAGAGGTGGCGATCCGGTCTCGATTCAAGCTGATCCAGCTGAAAGGGCTCCATAGGACATATTATGCACGTACCACACTGGACCAAATGAACAGACTTGACTCTGCACTTTGTCCTAAAAATTGCGGCAAAGAAGGTACCTTTGTATATCTGTGGTGGAACTGCCCCAAGATAAGAGAATACTGGAACAAAATCGCCACGCACATGCTAAAATTTTGCGGCAAGGACATGGTGATGTCATCCCAAGAGTGCCTATTAAACATCTAGGGTAAAACAGACCTAACAATGGGAGAGAAACTTTGGGCCACTCTGGGCTTAATGATAGCTAAGCGTAAAATAGCGTGCAACTGAGGTCATAGTCCTGTCTTATGTTTAACAATTGGGAAAACGATATGGATTGGTGTATGCGAGCAGAGGGTGGTCTACGAGAGTAGAGGGTGCCCGCACAAATGGACAAATATCTGGGGGAGATGGAACGAGAGTAGAGGGATGCTCTGTCTGCCAGTTAGGAATACCTGCCTACCCGAAGATACACCAGAGAGAACATACTAATACTGTGTTGACTCCTTGCGATTGGGGAGGGGGTGTGTTAAAGTAAGAAGCTACATTTGTTTGTATATCACAAGTTGAAAAGTGAACGTCCTGAAATGTATAAAACAAATCTTTTGTGAGCTTATTCCAACTGAGATGTTTGTCAAGGTCTTTGGTTGTGTATTGCTTCAAAAGAAAAATAGTTTTACAAAAAAAAAATATATAAAATATTTGTTGATAGTTGGTAACCTTGATAAACAAAAGACTTGCATGTATTGGAGTTTTTAAAAAAATGACAACAAATGATATAGCAAGAGCTTTTTTTTTAAAAAAAAAGTCTCTGATATTGTGAAGATTTTGTCAGGAGCTGGAAGCAGCCCCATTCCATTAAGCATAACAAGGATGTAGTCAATCAGTTTGTTTTTAGGGTTAGATTGAGAAAGCATCTAACAAGATTCCATTCCAGGGTAAAAGGGTTGGACCTTAACCAGGAAGAAAAACTAGGATTACAAGTAAGTAATTTCCCCTTCATATTATAGGAATTCTTTTGATACATCAAGCTTAACCAAACTTCAGAAGCAAGATACCACAAGCAGAGAGAGAATTATTACAAAAAAGGTAACACACGGTTGTGTGACTAACTTGAGTATTTATACAGGAGCCAGTCTGTGCAGTAATGGTCAGCACAGGTATGGACTCATTTTCCAGGTCGCAGATTAGAGGTATGTTCCTCATAAGAACACCTGTGGCTGCTGACCCTCTGGTGGAGTGAACCTTGGGTTACAAGGCACATGACATTCAAATAGCACAATTTAATGCAATATACTATCCACCTAGACCCCAGCAGCTATTAAGTAGCCAGATGTGTGTCAAAAAATGCACAATTAAAACTTGCTGTTCTTCCTTACATATATCTTTGGTTCTGTCTAAATGGTAACAAAGAAATCTCATCACATTTACGGTGTGCAAGGATCTTTCTGCTTGGCAACACAAATTAGTGTTGGGAAGGAAAGGGTTCGATCAATAGGGAAATCAGAAACAACTCCTGTAAGAAGCTTTATTCCTTAGAAAAACCTTAACAAAGAGAGAAAATATATTTAGTTCTTCAATACAAACAACTTGAAGATCACCCACCACTGCAGCTGATGTGCTATGTACCAAGAAGGATACATTTCAAGTCAACCTACTCAAAAGGCAGACCATTAATTTAGAAAGGATTATATCAGATTCCCATGGTTGTGAAAGTCACCTAACGAAGGGTATAACCTTCCTGAGACTTTCCAGGAAATTCTTAATGAGTGGAATCATTTAACAATACCCCAGTGAAGGACATTTCCCAAAACCCGTATTATGTTTATAGTCAAGATCCAAACCATCTTTTAAAATGATTATTCAGACAGCTTGAAAACGGTTATATTGCAAGGAACTAGGCTGTCAAGATCTGCAAAGGTAAATCCTGGTTCGAAGGATTAGCTTGCAAATAAAAAAAAACTCCTGTGTAGCTGGGTAGAAATATGTGGGAAAAAAATGTGCAGCAAATATAAAGGGACTAGTCTGGAGCTAGGAGGATCAACTCTTCACTTGCTTTACCTTGTTGATCACTTTGGGGAGCAGGGGAACTGGAAGCAAGCTGTACAGAAATGCCTTTAACCAATTTACTGAAAAGCACTACCTCTAGGATCAAAGCGCTGGGAAAGTGAAAGCGTATGTTTAGCATTTGGAATTTTCTTGATTAGCAAAGAGACATATTTCTCTGAATCCCACGCCTGCACGTGCTGCAATAATTAGTGTCTGATTAGCCAACTGCCTTCAGTTTCTGCAAGGAGGACGGCTGAGATTCCTCACTAGCAGCCAATGCCACATCGTTTGTGCGTTCCTCACAAAGACCAAGTTTCTCATCTGTCCATGTTTGGTTAGCTAGACATAGTGGTGGTGGTGGTGTCTGCTGGAAGAAGAAAAGAGTTGGATCTCTCAGTTCCAACATGTTGTTATGGCTCTCCGGATTACCAAACGGTGATGTCATAATATCAATGTATGCACCCCAGAGCCTCTAGTAACAGATCTTTAATAAGGTATCTCCTGTTGATGATTGCCAAGTCAACTCCTTGTAATTTGTGTTTCTTTTGACACCATAGGAAGAATTGGTCATTAAGTAGTCCTTCAAAATTCTCACAGACCATCAGAGCCTGTGTAAATTTCCAAAACAGTTCAGAGGTCAAGGATCATGGCAAATTTGGCATTTCAGTGGGGGCTCCTAGCATTGGAGAATATTCCATGCCTCCTGGCTCTGCTGATCAGCACAGAGAAAAATACTAATTTTGTCCAGCTGTCTTCACAGAACCTTTGCCTGGTCTGGATATTTCCAGATACCTGTTAGAGTTACAGAAAACCATATTTCACCAGAGGTTGACAACTAGTCGCATGTGAACGTCAGCAGTGGCAGTCTCTCACTGAAAAGCCCTAGGAGACATCAGATCAAAGTGTATCCAACAGAGGTCCTCCTTGCAGGTATGATCCACACCACATGTTTAGGATAGATGCATAAAACATAGGTAGTCTAAAAGAATCCCATTTACAAAGTCAATGGGTATCATGAAAAACAGGCCTCTTAGATCTACATTGGAGGCCCGTGCCTTAAACTGTTCCAATCCCATGCTAGGCACGAGAGTGCATTTTAGTAATGTGGCCTCTACTGAGAAGTGACATGCTACTTTCAAGGAGATATAACTTGAGAAAATCGTTTGGTTCGAATGCCTCGTGAAGCATTACAGAAGGAACAATTGATGGACGGAATGCTGGACAATGCAAACATTCACCCTCAGTCACAAGGATCTGGGTTAAAATCCATCATTCTTTTGCTCACCACACCACCCCAGTTTGGACCCAGCCATATGCAAATCAGTCTTGACCCTGTTTCTTGTGGGAACACTCCAGCCTTAACTGCCAAGCTAGCTCCTCCCTGGACCGGAAAAAAGCATCCTGAGACCAGTTTCAGGGCATCACCCTTCATCAGCCAGGCTAGCTTGAATCCAGAGGTGTAGTAAGCATGGGACCCACGTCTGGGCATACCCTTCTCACCTAGGGCTACATAGGTAAAAGAAACAATTGATGAACGGAATGCTGGACAATGCCAACATTCACCCCCAGTCACAAGGATCTAGGTTAAATCCATCATTCGCATCATCGCGAAGCATTACAGGCAGAATAAAATATTATCTGGAAAAACATTAAAACAGATAATTGCCAGTTTGGCAAAGATCCATGGAGTGGCCAAAACCACAAACTTTACACTGTGTCTAACATCACCCATATTAAGTACTGCTAAAGGACTAAAGATTATACACTGTGGTGTCTTTGCATTAAAAAAGCTGGATATTTGTGGCATGTCACACACATTCCAGAGATATGGAAGAAAAGTAACAAAGAAGTGTACAACATAGAGGCAGTTTCAAGGAAAGGCAGGAAAAAATGAATCGATGATTGGTAGTGACTATATGGAAGATGCAAGTCTTCTCACTCAGTGACATGTGGAATGCACATTTGTATATTGAGGAGGGAAGCATGGGAGATATATCCTGAGATGACTACCTACCTCCAGTGCAGGTAAGTAAAGGACATAATTAGCAAACAATAGGATATCTACTGCCCTAAAGTGATCAACATATCGTTTTCATATAACAAATGACGTTCACATAGAGCACATGATAAATGCAATATGAGTTTGAAATATAATTTATTTTTGATATTTTTAGAAAATTATTATTTTATCCATTTTTTCTTTCCTATTTCATAAAATTTTCGAGACAAATTTTATATAAACAAAAAAACACAAAAAAACATTTACATAACGTAATTTTGGTCGATGTATTTACAGATGTAGGCAATATGCTGTTAAACCACACCTCCAGTGCTTCTTTAATGTGAAAAGAATACACGAGCACAAAGGTTTGTTTTGAGAGGAGCATCTAACAATTCCTAGCATATACAAGTGAAAACTGAAAAAACAAACAGATGTGACAGCATAGCACAGTACGCACACATACAATATTAAAGCCATGAGCTATTAACTCAAAAGAAAGGATAAGACGGGGAGCAGGGCTAGCAGTCACGCGTGTTCTATGGGTAATAAAAATGGCATTATATAAGACTTTACAAAGTAGATATTTTAAAAACTCTATTATAGGGTACTGGTTTGATGAACCCAAGTACCTCAATGATATAAGGTTTTTATTGACCCATACAGAAACCACCAGGGGAAGACCACAACTAGATTTAAACAAGACTTGTTGGATTCCTGACAATACGGGTTCCGACAAGGGCATGGCACAGAAACTGCCCTGATCATGGTAGCAGAGGCGATACAGGCAATACAAGACAAAGGTGCCAAGGCCGCCTTGATCCTGTTGGATCTATCGGCAGCATTTGACACCGTAAACCATGATATTCTAATCAAAAGAGGCAGGAATCAGGAACTCTGCTCTAAAGATGATCAAATCTTATCTGAACAACAGGTATCAATATGTTCAGATGGGCAACTTCTGCTCAGAGCAATTTACTCTGCCGTGTGGGGTGCCGCAGGACTCCTCATTAAGCCCCACTTTGTTCAACTTGTATGTGACCCCTCTAGCCAATATCATCAGGCCGTTCGGGTTCACACCTATCTGTAACGCAGACAACACCCAAATCGTGGTGTCCCTATCAAGCAGCCCAGAGGAAACAGCTGACCGCTTTAGCCAATGCATGCCCACATAAATCAGTGGAATGGAACAAATTGTCTAAAACTTAATGGGACCAAAACAGAGGTTCTCCTGCTAGGATCCGATACCTCCTTTTGATCACGGAACTGGTGGCCTCCCAGTATAGGAGACCACCCTACCCCAGCCCATAAAGTGAGGAATCTGGGCATCATTTTTGATGACATACTGACTTTTCAACACCAGTTCAATAAGGTCATCTCCCAGGTCTTTCTAACATTAAAATCAATCCATAAAGTACGTGCTTTCACCCCCCAGAAGCAGTATAAACCCTTGTGGCGGTTCTGGTCATGGCTAGACTGGACTATGGAACTGCCTTATACCTAGGCCTCCAAAAACAGCATATGCTGAAACTGCAGTGAGTGCAGAACACAGCCGCCAGAATGCTGCTGGACATCCCCAAATTCAAGTCCATCTCAGAAGGTTTAAAAAAACTCCACTGGCTTCCCGTGAAGAAAAGGATTGAGATTAAATCCCTATATCTGGCGTACAAAGCGATGTATGGAAATGGACCAGCGTTCTTGAAAAAAACACCTCACATGGTACCATCCACCCAGACACCTACGCTTCGCACAGAACAAACTCCTCCAGATACCAACATTTTAAAAAGCCTGCTGGGGAGGAAGAAGCTTTGTCCTGGGTACAGTGAAACTTTGGAACTCGCTCCCGATAGATATTAAAAGGTGTCCAACGTTGCTCGGATTCAGAAAGCTGCAAAAGACATGGATATTCTCAAACTAAGCTACACCATCTCCATCTGAATCCCTGGCACAGCCCTCCGCATAGCGCCTAGACGCCCTTGGGCATTCGTGCGCTATATAAATTCCATAATCAAATCAAGTAGTTACTTGGCGAGAAAAAGAAGATATCCTCTAGCAGTAGGATCCCAATGATATAGTACAAGGCAACTAACACTACAATCCTAAAAGAGCCATCCTCACTCTTGGAAAGCTCAATGGCAAGGAGGGTCTTGCTATGTTACTGTTTCCTTCATATCTAATGGATGACCAATACTGTGAGATGTGATGACAAACAAGTGACTGGTGATCCTTTCCACTCCATATAATAACTCCACAGCGAATGGCAAAGATGCTGACAGTGATGTTTCTGGTACAGTTTGTGTGATCGCCACCTTCGGAATGGTAACAAAATGGGATAGCATAACTAGCAGCATACATCTGCCATCCACTGAGCACACCAAAAGGAGGATTCAGGGAGAGTCTCTCTTGCTTTGTGGCCTTTCAGGGTCCGCCTGAATATCACCTGCAAAAAATGAAACTCCATTCCATCAACAGAGCCTGGTAGGTGTACTACACAAAGTGTATGACGACCCCACTCACTCCTTCAACAGGACAGATCCTCATGACCAGTGAATGCATGCTGCCTCTGGAGAGTAAAAAGGAGGAAGACCAGGGAAAACATGTTTTCTTAATTTAAAAATATACAAATCAGTCAATACAAAGAACGATAGCCAAAGGTGTGTAAGCATTCCATTTTCTTTTCAGGGAAAGGGAAAATGGCAGACTTCAGTATTAAGTTAGTACTCACATGAGGCAGAACAAATAACTTAATTAAATACCCAGTTCTGTTCAGTCTGGATAGTGCGGTCACTAATTTCTTTCATGCGGCTATCTAGTTCCAATCCCTTGCATTTACCTGTTTTTCTTAAGACTTAGTGCTGCATTTTTGTTCTCTTTCAAAGTATTCACTGTCTTTGATTTGGCATGTTGAAAAAAAGGTTTATTTAGGCAACCATCCTAAAAAAAGACAAACCTAACAAAGAAAGTGTTTTAGAACTGAAATAATTCTCTTTGCACAGATGATTCTAGGTTCTGCACTGGAGCTGTGATATTTGAGGTCCAGACTATTAGTAAAGATATCATAACAGGAAAAAACACTAGATTGAGATACAAAAAGAAAATATACACGTGTCTGAACTGCTCCTCAGATTGGTTCCAGCTGTGGATTATGTTGGCACCACATTTTTTTAAGAAGCTCAGAAACACGTATAAAAAAATACTACAGCACAGTAAAAAAAAAGCTACAAATATGCCTCTAGAACAAATTATGCAGGATACTTACATTTGGTTTCCATTTGAACTCACTAGGTAACACCACAGGTTGTCTAGCTGAGTGCCCTTACCTGACCACATTGGCTGTGAGGAGATGGGTGATATTGGTGGAGATGCTGCAGTGGCATCCTTCTGCTGCTCGATCAGATGCAGCAGTTTTTTGCGTGCTTCAGCGCTCTGGCGGTTCAGCTCTGCAATGCGGCGCTCTATACTGTCCTCCATTGGAATTACTTCTGGCGTATTTACGCATACACCCTAAAGGATTTACAACCATCACAAATATTACAAATTTTCCTGTACTTTATGATTTAAAAGCAAACACATTGAAAACTAGAAAGGGCATTGAAAGCCTGCAACACTGGAGACAGTTTGCTAAAACGTAAAAACACTGCACATTTTTGTGTACGACAGTAGACATACAGAGGACATGACGTTCTACAAGAGTTCAGAATCAAGTGACTTTACAAAGGTACAGTTGATTCTTCAATGACACAGTTCCATCAATTGTATTAACATTGAAACAATTGATACTTACTGCAGTTAAAGTTACTTACCATAATGGGCTGTAATGACCAATTGTGAAATAGGTTCCCTGAGGTAATAACTTTTGTGCGAAAAAGCTAAGTAAAAAAAGGGTCCCGACAGGATCCTTAAAGTGTATCACTTCTGATCATGCCATCCCTCTCAGAGATATGAGCATTGGAGTCGTCTTGAAGCTTCCTCTGAAGACCATTAGCCTCAACTGTTCGGCTGCAGAGAGTCGCTTTGTCAGGAGCCCCAAGCACAAGGATCTACGGCCATGTTATGTTGTGGGTGTTTGTCCAGGATACAAGCTGGAGACTTTTCAACCTGGTTACAAGTCCTCCATGGCAGCCAAGGGTCTGCTTCAGCTTGCACTGGGTTCTGGTTTGTTTCCTTCCTGGAAGCCTGTGTCTTATTCAATATGTTGTAATGTACAATTTTGTTGACTAGGGCCGACGGCTTGAGGCTTTCTCCGATTATTTATTCTTTTTCAAGGCCAATCAGCAACCCACTGTCTTGTTGGTTGGCATTTTTTGGTTGCAATTGCTGTTGGATATACTGATAGCTACCTCTGTGGGGTATTTGGCTTGTGTTGGATATATATCAGAAGTTCGGTCTAGTTTATTCATGATGGTAATGTGTGATAATGGAAAGGCTGTTGCAAGCACAGTCATCGCTAGCCTGGTCATATCTGTGCTGTGTTGGATATATGCAGGATGTGGTTTCTAATGTCTTCTATTGGGTGTTCAGATAGGCAGGTTAGTGAAAAGTGATGCTGAGACCATGATAGGCAGCTATATAGCATACCCGGGGTTGTTGGGTAAATATAAAGTATTCCTTCCAATGTGTTTACTTTTATCAGCAGTGTTGTTTCTAGTGGGCAAGGGCATCGGGGGAAACATGAGAGCTGAGATAAGGCATATATGTGCAGTGTTGAATGTATAGATATGAGAAGATAACCTGACTGATACCTATAAAAAGTTGTGAAACGTGATTGCTACAGAGCCCATACAGAGTCACAACATTGTGGAGTTACATCCATCCATCCAATCATCATTTTAAGTGCGGGGGAGCCTAGAGCGCCTGCAAAGGCCACAGACCTATGTCAGGATCACAGTACAGAAAAGAGACTCAGTGGGCAAACAGAAGGCTTGGTTAAGCCATCAGCAGCCAGCACAGAAGGAAGGCAAAACAAAGAAGTCTTTAAAACACATTTTCATGATGAGGTATTCTTGTCAAACTCTCACAATTAAAAGATTCTTCTACTTTCTGCTTAACATCCTATTTTTTTTTATACATTATTGAAAAATTCTATAAAATGTGTTGAAAAGAGAAGGGTGGAGTGGATTGAGGAAACATGTTCCAAGCTACTCAAGACACATTGTCCATTATTTAAAAAAAAAAAAAAAACTTGTGCTCTTTGCTCTTGACTAGGGGTTCAATTTCTCTTCATAGAACTTATTATGTAACTACTTTACTTCAGATAAACTACTTCATTGGGTACTTTCGGGGAGCGATATGTGCTGGACATGTTCGAAGCGGCATTCTTATAATTGCACACAACTCAACTCATGTCAGACAGAGGTTTGTCTAACAATTGGTTCACTTTTTGAATTACATCCAAGAAACATGTCATCCCTAATTTCACTTCTTTAGGTTGAATGTATGCAACTGTCCATAGGTGACCACAAATAGCATCTCATCTTTGCACTTCCTGTGGACAAACAAGTGCTGCTGGGAAAAGGAAATTGTCAGGTTTGCTTTTAGAAGAAGACTGGATTGAGGGTTTATGTGAACTAGCAACGTCTTTGCTTTGTTATAAGATTATACTAGGTAAATATGAAATAGGTACTTCTAATTTTAGTTCCCCAGAATAGGTAACTTTCATAGATTCACATGCTTGAATCATCCCTGATCTTTGAGCTGGGAGTCCCACACTAACCTCTCAATAGAATGTGATGATAATGTAATCCTACTCCTAAACAAGCTGTTTAGTGGCCTAGTCACATCATTTAAAAACAACCAAACGTCAATCATTCAGACATAATCAGCCCCATGACCATCCCCCGAGAGACCATCATCCCTCAGATTTTGTTTAGCACTTGTTTGATTTAATATCAGTATTGTTTGAGCCTCTGAAGGGGAGGGGGGTGAGTCCCATGTGAATCTATGAAATATACCAATGCTAAAGATCCCCTCTCCACCGCCGTGCTGAGTGGTCGCTCCCTAGTCTCCCTGGCGAGACCCGGTATCGTTGTACTGAATACCACAGCCTTAAGCCTGTGCTGCCTTGCTCGCTGCTCCGCATTTCATTAATTGCATTTCTGATTTCTAGCATAGTGCTGCCCTGCTCGCTGTTCCGCATTTAATAGATTGCATTTCTGATTTCTAGCATAGTGCTGCCCTGCTCGCTGTTCCGCACTTAATTGATTGTTCTATTTGTTTACTTGCATAGTGCTGCCCTGCTCGCTGCTCCGCTTTTACTTTATTTGCGATTGGCCAATATCTCTTGAACCTGTGTTCCCCTGATCCGCTCTACCTGCGCAGAGCCTTCCACATTTGGCGCGACTGCCCCCAGCGCTGTTTTTCACCCTCCCCTCCGCTGCCATTTTGGGTGTTGTTGTTTGTGCTCGCTCAAGCCCGCCCCGCCTCCCAGCTGAACCGCCCGCGCCCCTCCCCCTCCTCTCTCCATATATGACAGTAGTTCCCGCGCGCAGCGTTTACGCGCAGCGACCGCGCCCAACCCGCGCCGAAGGTGCGCCAAAGGTAAGCCCGTCTACGCCCGTCCGCGCCTGGACCGCGCCCAGCGCCAGTCCCCCTGCCTCTCGCGCTGCCCAGCCCTCCCGCATCACCTACGATGCCGCCACCCTCCTAGCCCTTAACCCCGGTCGCGCCCCCAACTGCGTCCAAGCTGCTCCTGGACACACCCATGGACCTTTCTCTTGCTACTCCTGCAAATTCATCGGCACCGACAACATCTCCGCTATACCCACTCCTCAGATTCCAGACGCCAACCACCTACAATGCATCTTGCTCAACACCCGATCGGTCCACAGACACGCCATTGACCTCTGGAATCTACTAGACACCATCTCTCCGGACGTCGCCTTCCTTACAGAAACATGGATGAACGCTTCCTCCGCCCCAGACATCACCATTGCCATCCCTGAAGACTATAAGATCACACGCAAGGACCGTACCGGCCACACAGGAGGAGGAATCGCTATCGTCCATAAAAAATCAATCCACATCTCAACCAGCTCTGACGTCAACCTCGCCAACTCTGAACACCTTCACTTCCAGATCCACATCGACCCCAAGACCACACTCAGAGGCACCCTCCTTTACAGACCACCAGGACCCCGCTCAAAATTCAGCGAAGACATCACGGACTTCATCACTCCACACGCGCTCCCCTCCAAAGATTACATCCTTCTGGGAGACCTCAACTTTCACCTTGAAAAGAACAACGACCGCAACACCACCACCCTCTTGGACAACCTCGCCAACCTCGGACTTAAACAACTGGTCACTTCCCCCACCCACATCGCAGGTCACACACTCGACCCCATCTTCACCTCCAGCAATCATGTCTCTTTCAGCCACACTACGGATCTCCTCTGGACTGACCACAGCTGCGTTCACTTCACCTACAACAAGCCGAAACCCACCAACCACCTCCAACCAACTCTGCTAAGAAACTGGAACAAAATCACCATCGACCAGATCTCCTCATCGCTCCTTCTAAACACCCCAGCCCACTCTTCCAAACCAGACCAAGCCGCCGCCAACTTCACCCTATGGCTATCCAACACCGCCGACATCCTAGCACCACTGAAAAAACGTCAAAGCAAACCTGGCAGCAAGAAGGCCTCATGGTTCAACGATGATCTTAAGAAGTCCAAGAAACTCTGCCGCTCCCTTGAAAAGGCCTGGAAAAAAGACCCAACCACTAGCACCAAGGACGCCTTCAAAAACGCCACCCGCACACACCACCAACTAATCCGAAAGGCCAAGAAAACAGCATTCAAGGATGGACTAGACAACGCCCACAACAGCAAGGAACTCTTCAACATCGTCAAGGAATTTACCAACCCCTCGGCCAACTCCAACAACATCACCCCTTCTCAAGCCCTCTGCGACTCCCTGGCTTTATTCTTCCACAACAAAATTGCAGACATCCACAACAGCTTCAACAACCAACTCGAAGACCAACCCACCCAACCGTATGATGAACATCCTCCCCCCTTGAACACTCTTGACGACTGGAACCCAATCTCCACTGAGGACACCATCCGCCTGATGAACTCTATCCACTCAGGATCCCCCACAGACCCATGTCCTCACCACATCTTCAACAAAGCAGACTCCGTCATAGCACCGCACCTCCGAGACGTCATCAACTGCTCCTTCAATTCCGCTACCTTCCCGGAAAGCTGGAAACACGCTGAACTCACCGCCCTTCTGAAAAAACCCACAGCGGATCCCACCGAACTCAAAAATTATCGCCCCATATCGCTCCTTCCTTTCCCAGCCAAAGTCATCGAGAAAGCTGTCAACAACCAGCTCGCCGCTTTCCTAGAAGCCAACAATTCCCTCGACTCCTCACAATCTGGCTTTCGAACAAAACACAGCACTGAGACCGCCCTCATCGCAGCAACAGACGACATTCGAACTCTACTGGACAATGGAGACACAGTCGCCCTCATCCTCCTCGACCTCTCTGCAGCCTTCGACACAGTCTGCCACAGCACCCTTTTACAACGCCTCAGAAACATCGGAATACAAGGAAAAGCACTTGAATGGATCACCTCGTTCCTCACCGGAAGAACCCAGAGAGTCCGCCTTCCACCATTCAAGTCCGAGGCCACTGAAGTCATCTGTGGCGTACCACAAGGATCCTCACTCAGTCCCACCCTCTTCAACGTATACATGAGCCCCCTTGCGGCCATCGCTCGCCAACACAACCTCAACATCATCTCCTACGCGGATGACACTCAACTGATCCTTTCTCTCACCAATGACCCCAGCACCGCCAAAACCAACCTACACGAAGGAATGAAAGAAGTTGCCGAATGGATGAAACAAAGCCGTCTGAAACTGAACTCAGATAAAACAGAAGTCCTCATCTTAGGTACATCCCCCTCTGCATGGGACGATTCTTGGTGGCCGGAAGCCCTTGGAAAAGCACCCATCCCGACAGACCACGCACGGAACCTAGGCGTTATCCTGGATTCTTCACTCTCATTGAACAGACAAGTCAACGCCGTATCCTCATCCTGCTTCAACATTCTCCGCATGCTCAAAAAAACATTTCGCTGGATCCCCACCGAAACCAGAAAAACAGTCACCCATGCTCTGGTCACGAGCCGACTGGACTACGGAAACACCCTCTACGCAGGTACTACCGCTAAACTCCAGAAGAAACTCCAACGAATCCAAAACGCCTCAGCCAGGATCATATTAGACATCCCGCGTAACGAACACATCTCTGGCCACCTGAAAGACCTCCACTGGCTACCCGTCAATAAGAGGATCACTTTCCGACTGCTAACCCACGCACACAAATCACTCTACAACATCGGACCAGAATGCCTCAACTCACGACTGTCCTTCTACACCCCCTCCCGCCAATTACGCTCTTCCAGCCTAGCCCTCGCCACTGTACCCCGCATCAACAAGACCACCATGGGAGGCAGATCCTTCTCATACCTGGCAGCTAAAACATGGAACTCACTCCCTACCTACCTTCGCCTTACCCAGAACCACCTAGCATTTAGAAAGCAACTTAAAACGTGGATATTTGACAAGTAATCCTCCTCTCCTCCCTAAGCGCCTTGAGACCCTCTGGGTATGTAGTGCGCTATATAAATTATATGACTTGACTTGACTTGACTAAAGGAAGACAATTACAGGTAAGTAACTTTTTTCTTCTCCAGAACTATATCTTTCATATATACACAAGCCGGTAACAGAGCAGCAAGCAGTAATGTAGAATAATGACCGTACATGGTGGCGGCAGGAAGCAAGTTGAAAGACAGCCAACCTTATGGAAAAAAGATGCCACAGAAACGTCTGTCCAACCCCAGCATTTTTTATCAATTCATTTTGAGGCAATAATGCAGAGTGAACATGTGTGTTTTCTTCTAGATTGGTGCACGACAAATGTACGCTAATGACATTCCAGCAAACAAAGCTGTCAAAGTTGACAAACTTCTGGTTGAGTGTGCTGAGATTCTTGCTTGTAAAGGATGACCAGCCTTAGTATGACCGCACGTAACGATAGTAGACACCAAGCACACTATGGATTGTTTTGATACCGATTGCTCTTTTTTAGGGGCACGGTAGACAACAAGCAATTGATCAGACTTTCTGAATTTACTTGTTCGGTCGGTGTAGAATTTCAGACTTCCTTGAACGTCTAGAGTACGAAGCGCCCTTTCTGCTTCCATGTTGGGGCTTTTAAAGAAAGTTTTATGGACTATAGGTTAATTCAAATGAAAATCAGATGCCTGTGCAGTATACGAAGCTTCAAAAGAGGTCGCTGATATTACTAGTGTAGTTTTTCCTGTGTATCTTCATCGACAATGGTGAACCTCTCTATGATGCCTTAGTCAACTGTATTACCAATGATGGCCTGTTGACGATGATCTTGTTGATATCTTTGGAGAGAGTCTGAGGAGTTTTTGTTGCTTGGGCACAGGTGATTAAAATGCTGGTTTAGGTTTGCCAATGTGAATAATTTACTCAATAAAAAAATACTTTCGCCCACTGACTTCCTCTGAACCTTTTTGGATGGTTCTTTTTGAGGTAGACAGTTCAGATGTTGAAGGTTTACGGTATCTCGTATGAATGTTCCCTTTTTAACACTTTTTTGGAGTGTCATCATAATCTACTTCAGAAGATGGAGCGTCTTTACATCTTAACTTTTGTAGCCAAATAAAGAGCCTTACTTCCCTATTTTAAAAGGTCTTAGTTGAGAAGATGCAGCATATCTTGCATTGTTTATCATTATGGTTAGTCTATATATAATAAATACATTCTTTATGAGGGTTTTCAGAGTGTAGTTTATTCTTGCCACAAGTTCAATTAGGTCTGAAGAGGCCTATTTTTAGAGTTATCAGATATTGACTGTCTTTTGACGTTCATCCCAGCAACATATGCCGAAATCTTCACTAAGGGAAAAGGGTCTATTCCGCAGAATGAGAAGGTGGGTGAGGAATCAATAGTTAGATAGAGTATTCACCAGAAAGAGCATTACCAAAGGTTAGTAACTCGTGTTTCTGATGGATACTTCTAAGCCCAGATGCCTCACCTTATGAACACATATCAAAGCAGTATCTCCTAAAGTGGTGGGTCTGTGTAATGGCTCAGACCAAAAAGTCCCGAAGGACCGATTAGCCAAAATTCTAATCCAGACAAACCTGGCTGTCAAGGCAGTAGAGGTTGGTGAATGTGTGCAATGATGCCCAAGTTGCTGCCCGACAGACGTCCATGACAGGTACTACACATGCTAGCATGGTGGGAGTAGCCTTGCATCTGGAGGCTACTTCTTCACTATAGCGTAGCAGGTTTCAATACAGAGAACTATCCACCTGGATAAATTCAGCTTCTGGACAACTTTGCCATTCTTAGCCCATTAGAAATCTACCAAGACCTGATCATCCACTCGGTGGTCTTTGATATGATCTATGCTGAGCACTCTCTTTGGGCCCAACCGATGGAGTCTCTCCTCCTCTTTTGAGGGATGAGAAAAGGCAAAGAACGTAAGAAGAGTGATGGCTTGTCTAACATTGAAAGTTGTTACAACCTTCGGAAGGCCGCCTTGGTCCTGAGCACTAGCTTGTCCGGGTAAAAAAACTGGTGTGTGGGAGGGTGAACTGACAGAGCTTAAAGCTCACGCATACGACAGGCTGCTGTTACTGCAATGAGAAATACTGACTTCATGTTCAGCAGACCAAGGGGGCAACTGTGTAGCCGCTCAAAAAGGAAACTCATCAGGATAGTAAGGACACATTTGAGGTTCTACTTGTGGCATCACAAAAAGTTTTGTAGTAAACAGATGGACCAAACCTTTAAGGATATACATCACAATGGGAGATTTGAAGACAGATGTTTGGTGAATCAACTGCAAGAAACCAACAGGCTTGACAAATAACCCAAAGTGACCACTGTAAGTCCTTACTGGGCCAACAACAAAACAAAAAGTAACTCATCCAACAGTTTGGTCTTCAAAGGGTCCATATCACGGGCACTAAACTAAAACCACAAATTCTCCCAGCATCCTGCGTAAACAAGGCCCTGTGAGTATCACGATAACATCCACTACATCAGGAGGGAGATCAAACGTAGTCAACTCTGGCAGCTCAATCACCACGCAATGGCAGAAAGGCACACAGAATTCTGTGCTCCACTTTAGGCAGGTTGCAACTCCAAGAAAAAGGCTTTGTGGAATTCCAGTGCCCAAAAGATTTTACACAATACATTCTTGGTTGTGGCAAAGAGATGTAGCCAGAGCTCTCCCCATTGGCGGAAGGTGTCATGCGCCACCTCTGGAGGTATTTGCCATTTGTTATCTGCTAGGTGTCGCCACCGAGTTCATCCTCTCTGGTGTTTAAAGATCCCACCACATGGTACAACATTAGGGAAATGTCCTGATGATCCTGCCACCAATAGAGGTCAAGAGTCTCTTGGTACAGGACCCGGGACAATAAACCACTCTGCTTGTTGGCAGTACCACATGGAGGTGGCATTATCCGTGAGAATCTTAACCAGCCTCTGCTAGATGGATGGCAAGAAAGCTTTTAACGCTAATCCAATGCCCTCAGCGCTAGCAGGTTGATGAGGAGGCAGGCCTCTGTTGGAGATGGAGTCCTCTGATCTCCACTTTTTCCCAGATGCACCCCATGCCCCCCAATCCAGTAGTGATGCATCTGATATCACCTTTGGCTCTGGGAGGGATAGAGAGAGGAGTCTGTCACTGGTCCAACTGCGATCCAGCAGCCACCACTGCAGATCGTTTCTAGGACCCTCTGACACCCGGATGGAATCCGAAAGATTGCCGAGGTTTCAGATCCCACTGCAGAACCTGAATATGCCATCTGGTAGAGTCGACAAGTAGGATGTAGGAAGCTCACAGGCCAAGAAGCCTTAGAGCTCTCTTCTTGGGAAGCAAAAGCCCCTTGCATGGTGAAGTGCATGCACCACTGCCCAGAGTGCCCCAATTGTAGTGATGTCTGGATCCCTAATGCTGACTTTTGTGGTCATGCGTGTGCACCATGACACAGGCCTGTCTCTTGGATTACAGTGTTTGTTTACCAGAAAGGCGCTCAAAGCACTACACTCATGTGGTGAAAGGCTACTGCCTGTACCATGAGTTAAGCAGCGCGAACGCGGTGATGGCAGCATACTGTGTAGTGATCAGTAGAAGCGAACAGGCTCTTTTCACCTGCGTCAGTGGAGAGGCCTAGAAGCGCACTCATTTACAGTTCCGCTGCTCTGTGCTTAACTCATACTTGACCTACATCTGGTTGGTGTGGAGTGCTGCACAGTACATGTGTGCTGTACATGTGCCGAGTGTATCTGTGCCTGTGAATGGTACAATACTTGGAAGACTCTGGGTTCCATTTTGGAGGAACCAGGGTTAACTGGAGGGACACGAGGAGGTTGAGGACAGATTTCTCAATTCTCGCATTCCTGGGAGCTGGGTGGGACATTCTGGGGGAAAGGGGAGCCAGACTTTCCACTGCACTTCAAAGGGTGCTCTTTGATTCAGAGAGAGGTCACTGGGAAGGGGCTTGGGCACATTTCAGGAAGGAGAATGAGCTCATAAGAGAAATATTACGAGTAGGGCTGAGGCCCTGGGGTAACATTTCGATACACATCACTGTGGCTGACATCCAGGTGTTAAACTCTAGTCACTCCCATGTCTGGTGTTGTGGGGGCATCAGATTCGGACTTGCTCTTGCAGGGACAGACTGCTTTCTGGAGGCAGATGAGAGGGCCATTGAAAAGGAAGCACACCCCCAACAAACAGATTACCTACATTAGTTAAGGCTTCTTCTGGCAGAGGCTCAAACCTCAGATTCCCGACCTTAAAATATTCCCAGGTGTCAGAATGGATCCGGAAAATCTTGAGCAATACCTCTGCATGACAGTAGGTGGCGTTAATCAGCTTTGCGTTGGAAGTGATGTACGTGGTGCCTAAATAAGTGCCAGCCTAGCGTGAGGACATCAATTTCTTTTGTGACTACTTTCACGCCAAAAACTCGAGCCACATTAGACTGTGTGACCAGCGTGCAGAATCTAACAGGATGTTAGGGAGAAGAGCCCATATCGCAGAGCGGGGAAGAGGGGAAGGTTGGAGAGGAATCTGCAGCTAGCGTCTCTACCAGAAAAAGCATGTATGTAGTCTTCTCCTCCTCCTTAGAAGGATGAGGGGGGAAAAAAAGTAGCTAGTGTGATGTTCCATCTGACTACAAAAAGGGAATGACCACATTAGTCAGAAAGTTGGCAGTTTGCCTGCTGGTGCATGGAGGGTCTACTGAAAGAACTTGAATGTCGCTAATCCTCCTGGCCGATGCACTGATCACCAAGAAAGCAGTTGTGAGAGTACGGAGTCGTAGAAGACAACTGGCAGTGCTCAATAGGTGAACCCATGAGAAACATGAGGACCAAATTAAGGTCCCATTGGGGCATGATGAAAGGTGCAGGCGTGAACACAGAAAACACGTCATAGCAGATGACAAACAGTGAGGGCTGATCTGGCAACTGCAAAAAAGCCAATTTGGCCGAAATCAAAGCTTTAATGGTGCCCAGGCTAACAACACAAACTGTAAGACCTCCAACAAGGGGGCTGAAAGCGGGTCAACATGACAAGACTAGCAACGAGCCACTAATTTGTCCCAACAGAAGGCTTATGCAGCCTTTGTTGAGGACGTCTGGCTGCCAAGATAACAACACAGATCTAAGAAGGCAGATCAAAGGCATTCATCTGTCGGTGCACAATCTCCCCGACCTGCTGCTACGACAGAAGGTGCTGAGACAGAAGGTGCTCCCAGAAGGGCAGCCTGCTCATGCTCAGGCGTTTGGGATACCAAACTTTATTTGCCCTGTCTGGGGCCACTGGGATGACTTGGGTCTGGGTCGGGTGTTGGGCACAAGTGGTATCTGCAGAGAAGTGTACAGGAGTTCCCAGTTCCATTCAAAACGGAACAAGTCTCTGAGCGAGATCCGCTTTGAAAACTCCAACAGGCAAACATGCAGACATTGCGCGTTCTCGGTGGTGGCGAAAAGATCGAGCCAAGGTTCTACCCTTTCTCAGAAAGTACCTTGTGCCGCTTCTGGGTGCAGAGGTCATTCATGATCCACAAGGCATCGACGGATGAGCTAATCTGCTCTGGCAGAGATCCCACCAGGTACTGCACGACCAGGAAGATAACCTGTTGTTCCAGCCAGGTCCAGAGGCAGAGGGCCTACTGGCACAGAATACACAACTCACTCCACCCAGTTTGCTGAAATACCACATGGAGGTTGCCTGTGAACATCTGAACGAGCCTTCCCTTGATGGATAAGAGGTAAGCTTTCAATGGCGAGCGATTCACCCCCAGCTCCAGAAGATTGATGTGGAGTTGGCACTCCGGAGGAGACGAGAGTTCTCTGATCACCACCTCTCCCACGTGACCACTCCCAGCCCACAGGTGATGGGTTGGTCAACACTCTCAGCTCTGAGTGAGGAAGGGAGAGGGTTATGTCACTGGTCCAAATGCAGTCAGTTAGCCATCACTGCAGATCTTTTGCAGTTTCCTTCAAAATCTGGTCCAGGTCCAAGAGATTCTCCTGATGCTGTGCCCACTGGCCCTTGAGTTCCCACTACGGACCGTGCATGTGGAACGTCGTTGTACAGCTGCTACTAAACTTCAAACAACTGCATCAACATTGGGTCAACTTGTGCTGCCTTTACATCTGCACTTTCCATTTCAGCTCTAGTCAGCAAAATTATTGTTTGATGAACACTGAGAACACTGAGAGCAAACATTGATACAACCTTGGGTTAACTGTTTGCTATTTTGCACTCAGTACTTTTTTATCTGTTTTGCAGTCTAAAAATGAACACTATGGAGAACGTTCAGGTCAATTATAACAGTCTTTGCACAGGCTAAAACCCAGTTTCTGCACTTTCTCCTGCACACTTTGAAACTTTGCTTTTTGCTCCTTTATTTACTCTGCAGCTAAGTATCAAACTAACAAGGATCCGTTCTTCTGCTCTGGGGCTAAGCTTCTGTTTGAAAACAACTGTGTTTTTCACCTCTTTTAAGGTCTTCACTAACTCACTTGGGAGCCGAGGGGTTTATTTTATTACGTTTTTGACTGTGGTTTGTGTTCGGTTTAAAACTATTGGCCTGAACATATGACATGAGATATATGTTTGTAAATGTTTTAATTAACTGTACAATGAATTATTACTTACAAGATAGCTTGGCTCCAGCGTGAATCGGCCCGATCACTGGAAAAGTGGAGGCAGAAGGACATGTCCATTAGAGGTAACTGGAAATCATGTGAAAAGACATTTGATCACAGCTAGGCATGGCAGCATGGTGGAGATAGCCCTGCCCAGCAAATCAGTGGTCTCCAAGCCATACCGGATAGCATCCCTGACAATAATGGCCTGGTTCAGTATGGCACAGGCTTCTTTCGAGACCATGGTCATCACTTGCACAACCAAGTCCTGCAAGGCTGGGATTAGTGGTTTAAGAGGTGCACAGTGTTCAGTGACAGCAATGCTAGGCTGGCTGAAGAAAAGATTCTCTTTCCAAAGGTTTCCAGCCCCTTGGAATACCTGTCGAGCGAACTGTGGGGAATGTGTTGGGATGAAGTTTGGCCGTCAAGGCCTGCACCAGCAGGTTGTCAGGCGTTGGGTCCCCAAGAACGGGCAGTGGCAAAAGGCAATGAACCAGGGCTCTGGAGCACCAGTGCAGGGCTTGGCACAAGTCCCCAGGAGAGTGACCGTGAGGGCTTCACTGAAGGGAAGAAGGAGCTCCAAAGCAGATAACCCTGGCTGAAGCACCTCGGTTAAGAAGTTGGTCTTATTTTGGAAAGAGAGAAGCTGCAGGTCGAGGATCTCAGGCGCCCTCCTCACCAACATGGCAAAGAATGTGCCTTCCTCTGTGGAAGGTCCCGGAGATGAAACCAGACCAGCATCTGGTGACGTGTCCAGTCCACTTGCATCTCCCAGCTCCTCATACTAGCTGTTGACTTGGTAAAGATGGGCAATTTTGTCAGCAGGGTCAGAAAACTAGAAGGCATTGTCTCCTCCAAAGTCCAGTTTCACACTAGGCCTGTCAAAGGCTAGTGGCAGCGTGTCTGAGGAAGATGGCTAACTGACTCCGGACACTGCTGGAGGCGACATGGACCAGTGCTGTTTTGGACTCGGACAGGACAATTGGGTCCGTGTTGTCAGGTGGTGCCTGTGACCTTGGCTGTGGTGTCGGGGGGACACAGTCTAGTATAGCTCTCAACGCCAGCACTAGTCTGAATCCAGATGACCCAGTAGGTGTTGACTGCAAGCTGGCCGACGGTATCTCACCTAGGGCACCTCTCTACTTTGTGGGGCCCGAAGGAGCGACAGAGGCTCAAAAATGGGAGTGCAAAGTTGCATAAAACTCCCTTCAGTTGGGCAAGGGTCACACTGGCTCCAGGCAAATCGAGGAGGCATGGAGTACACCCTGCCTCGCGGTCCGACCCCAGACACCACAGACAGACCAAGTGGGATCAGAAACAGACATCTGTCTCTGACATTCTCCCTGAGGTTTAAAACTTGTGGGTTTGTTAGGGGATGTGTCCCTAGCACACTAGGACAACATCATAATGGAACACATGAAGGCTCCAACTTGTGCCACAGCATTGTTCCATTGCATATGCAGCCGTTTTTATCTTCTTGCCAGTTTGACCATTGTACTCCTAATTTTATCCTTTTAACAATTTCATCTCTGTTTACATCCACAAACCAGGAAACGCTGTTTTTCCAAATTTGTCATGTTAATGTGGGCCATCCGAGCCTCATAACATAAACACGACTGAAGCCGAATCCATTCAAAAATCAGTTTTATTTATAACCCAATGCATTTCAAGCCTCTGGGGCCTTTCTTCAGGGGTGACTGCAAGTACAAAATATGTGCATTAAACCACTGTACACTAATGTTTACTTCATATTCACATCACATACATTCTTATTATCATCGAATTTAACACTTAAAAATGGCAATCACTTTCTGCAAAACGGTAAGCAATATCTCTATGGGAGTTTTATTTTATCTGACAAAACATCGAGCTATAATGCCTGAATGCATCATCCCCCCTCTGTTTATATAGCTGCGTGTCAGAACCGGTATCCGCTACGCTCCCACCCTGGTCTTAAACGGTTCACTTTCACCTGCGTTTCTAAAACATTTAAAAGCTTACCTGCTCTCAACAAAACATCACTTTCCCTCCAGAAAACAGCAAAGTAACCTCTCATTTACCAGCCAGCTGCTTATAAACAGGTCATACACCCCTCCCTCCATGGACTTCCTAATCAGTACGACATCAACGCCACCTGCGGCGTGTTGAGCCTCCCTCATGATGCCTATAGTTACACCAACTACCATAATGCACCAATTATTACTACGTGCTAATTATCATGGAGTTTACTTTCTACGATCGAACTACTTCTAAAAACTTTGTACAGTGCTAACACCTTGTGCATACACATACACCATGCCATTGTTCCTAAATACTTGTCAGTCATATGTTAACAAACACGCTGAAAATAAAACATGTTCTGTCGATTCGAGATGTTCCGCCTGGCGTGTGGATTGCGCCATATCTTTACTGTTCTCATTTCTTTTGTTTGTTCAGTCCGGGTGCTTACCCCATGGGGGCTAATTCATTGTGTCCAACATATTTATTGAAGGGTAGCACACCGTTGCTTGTGCAACTTCATTTCTATTCCTCGTTTAAATGCCGTTTACGTCGCGTGCTCACTAGTGACATGCTCAGCCCGTGCAGCACATAATTTTATAGACAACATCATAATGGAACACATGAAGGCTCCAACTTGTGGCACACTAGGAGCAATATCTCCAAAAAGAATACATAACAATGGGTAGCAGGGTATCTACAGGTGCACCCCGACAACTCCATGAATATCATTGTGCATTGATGTCATCCATACTAATGGTGCTCTAAAAAAAGGAAAGGTGGCCACCACACACCCTTTATTAGCTAAACAGCTCTGCTTTTCATAACTCCTTTGATCACACAATAACTAATAGTCCACTCAAACATTATCGGTTATTCGACCTCATCAAGGCTCTTATATATATATTCTCCACATGTATCCAAGTTGAAACCACAAATAGTATAGTAATAATTCTCATAAATGATTTCCTGCGATCGCTCTATCTGTACGTGTGTGGAGTACTTACCGTACTCTCTCAGGAAATATTTTACGAGAATTATTACTATACTCATCATGGTTTCAACCTGGATACATGGAAAGGTGGAGAAGTGTGGCTCAATGGTTAGAGCGGCAGACCCTGCTGCAGAGGTCTGGCCCGGGACCAGGGTTCAATTCCCGCCTCGGCGGGTCTTGGGCTCATTTTCCTCTGACCTGATAATTCTCGCCTCGGTGCCTAATCTAATCATGGGTCACACTTTGCAACTCTGGGCAATAGCTTGCTTAATCTCCACAACGGCCCCAACAGCGCTAGGATGCCTGGCTGCACCTTGGGGGTGCCCAGGAGTGGACGCCTCACAGGGAAAGCCAGGAAGGGTTCCACAGCGGTATGCGTACAAGCGCCAGAGAGACCCCATGTGGGGTGGTTCGGGCGCTATACAAGTACTACAACTACTACTACTACATGTGGAGAATGTATCTCCTGTCCAGCTGTTGGTGCAGACAGAAAGGAAATGATATCAGTAAGCTGTGATGGCACCTCTATAGCCACCACGCACAATACTTTTGATGCCAATCAATGCCACCTACCAGCAAGCATAAGTACTGCTCAATATGTTTTGCATCCAGTCTAAGGCCTGGGGAATAATCTAAGGTGCGGAATCTGGTTTGGAAATCTTCATCTGCAATAAACTTCAAAGACTCTAAATCACATATGGTGTCTGGAAATTGACTAAAAGAAGGGGGGCTCGAGGCTCCCAAAATGGTCAACTGTCAAGCAGTCAATAAGGCTGTGGGAGGACGAGAAGCTCGGCAACACTTCTACCAGCAGTATCTCAGTATGACGTTTATCACCGTCTTGGCAAGTAACATCACACTATGGGGCAAAATAAGGGCCTGATCCGTGGAAGTCTGAACAAAAAGTGGGGGGATGTGAGGCTGGGCACAAAAAAGACCCATGATTCCATGTGATAGAGTGCCAGTGGGGATGGCAAAGCTGTATTTGGCTAGACAAGCGATACTACGCCGCGTCCTGCCCATGTACTGTCTGGGAAAAGGAATTTCAGAAGCCCTCTAACAAAGTGGGAAAAATTAAACCAGTCATATCCCAGAAGGGTTTGGTGAAACAACCCAAGACAAAGAACATTCAAGGATCAGAGTGCTAGGCTAACCGATGAAGACTTTTTTCCTATAGGGTCTATTTTCTTCTATTCTCTGTAAGGAGGAGCAGTGGGAAATGTGAATATAGATTGAGTTTCCTCAAAGGCTAAACTATAAGCCTCTCAAGAATAGGATGCTATGTTAGGAACATTGGGTGATCTGTGCTGTCCAGCAATTAGGCAACTCACTGGCGGGCCTGAGGAAGGCTTGGTCCAGACCACTATAAGGGTATGAGTCAAGACTTAATAAAAAGGCAATAAAGTCTCTGAAGTGGAGAGGGTAGACTGCAAGATGTCTGTCAGGAATTTTGACCTTAATCTCTACTGCATGCATCAGCAAATCTAGCACCTTTGCAGCTCTGTGTACCACTGCGAAAGAAGCACTCTATTCTTTAGGGGCCTTTAAGAATTAATTTAACTCCATCTCTGGTGACATGCCAGACCTAACAAGGGCTGTCATCCATGTGAAATACTGCCTCTGAAGCAAACAACAGGAGCAGAGTCTTTCTTATACGGAGGTTGAGCATTTTTCATTCGTTAGCATGATATGGGGTGGGGGGGTGGGGTGGGGGAGTCCTAACCAAAGTCAGTTCTGGATCAGCAATCTGAGTCAGAGTAGAATCCAGTAGCAGCACCTCTGGAGTTGGGGGAACGCAGACAACAGAATAACTAGCAGGCCATGCAACAGGAGAGATGAGACACAGCCTGGTGTAGGTTCAGTCAGCATCAGGGGAGGACCAACCAGAGGAAGTCCGACTGGAGGTTTATAGGGGGCACTAGAGAGATCCGTAACTATCTTGCAGAGCTGTAGCATGGCCAACATGAAAACCAACATTTATTGCAGAGTTGACAAAGTCCCAGATAACTCAAGGTACATCGGCTGCTGGACCAGAATTGGAACAGAGTCGAACATCGAAGCAGGAGTCAAGCTTTTACAGCACAGACTGAGACCTCTCTATGGACCAGAAGCATTGAAGAGGTTACAAGTCTTGTTTAGACTTTTTTGTTTTGCTTTTAAATCTTCATTAAAATCATCTTGGACATACCCGAAGATGGTAAAAAGGAGTGGGAATGACCTTACAACTTGGAGTGGAACCAATCTCGTTTCATATGCTTGTGAAGTCTTTTTATTGCATCAAGGAGCACTTTTTGCAAAACTTGGAGCCATGTTTGTTTCATAGGCACCCAAAATAGGCATTGTGCTAGTCCGTGATAGACATCTTTTTGAGTCAATGTATTTCTAGAAGGTGATATCCCAACACTGTCAAAGACTTATGGTTTAGAAAGCTTTTGGAAAAGTTTAAAAAAAAATCAAAACATTCAAGCTCTACAACGGTGTCAAAGGGTGCAGAAAAAGAGGAACCAACATTGGGTTACAGGGGTCACACATGTGTGGATCTCATGGTCCTCACGTCCAGAAGAGGAATGCGGTCATGCATCTGGTTTCTTCCACCAATTGTTATTGCTCCTTTTATTAATACTACAGTATGGACCAACATTCTAACTAACCCTTTATTTAGCTGAAATACCTCTGCATTTTACAGTTTACTTGCTCATGTACTTATATGATACTACGTACTCCTGACCAAAAGCTAATCATTGTCAATAAAATTTAAAAAAATGCAAGGCTGTTCAAACATTGTTTCCACACTATGCTGAGTTTCTGTTTTATCTAACTAACTACATATAGTTTTCTTTGGCAGCTCAAATAAAACACAACAAAAAGGTTTCCAGCTGGGTGCAGTTTATCTTGCATTGCATTTCTTTGAATTTGCTACCTAAAGAACAAGTTACTTACCTTTGGTTACACTTTTTCTGGTGGATACAATATCTGCCAGTGGATTCCTCACCTTGTGAATATCCCCTGCGCCAGCAGCATTCGGAAACTTTTTTAGCTCTCCACACCGACGAGCACGACGTCACAGAGACACGGCTCCGCTCGCGACCTCGCTGACATCACCGGAGCCACAAGAGAGCCTTCTTGGCATGATGACTTCAGTTCCGCCCTTTTTTCCGTGCCCCCGAGGCACACGGACGCCCCGACATACACATACACAGTATTCAAACCAACACACACATTGTGAGATCAATGCAAAAAGCAAGAACAATTAAACTTTTCCATTGAAAGATATAATCATAAAATAAACAGTTTGCAAGTATAGAAGAGTGGACAACGGGGAGGCGGGTGGGTCAGTGAGGAATCCACAGGCAGATACTGTATCCACCAGAAAAAGCGTTCCCGAAGGTTAAGTAACTTGTTCTTCTGATGGATACATCTGCCAGTGGATTCGTCACCTTGGGAATAGAATCCCATAGCAGTCCCACTCCCAAAGGAGGGTGTCCACTCTTTTATACCTAGAAATCCTGTAGGACAGAGCACGCAAAGTGACCATCCCTCCTCACTTCGGAAACTAAGCAGTAATGCTTTGCAAAAGTGTGGAGGGAGGCCCAAGTTGTCGCTCTATAAATGTCCTCTACAGGAACACCTCAAGACAAAGCAGATGTAGAAGACTTTGCTCTAGTAGAGTGAGCTCTTATACCCTCTGGAGGTTCCTAACCAGCCAAGGAGTAACAGATCTTGATGAACAAGATAATCCATCTGGAAAGTGTGCGCTTGTGCACCGCTCTTCCTTTCCTGCAGCCAGCAAAACCAAAAAAGAGCTGCCCATCCACACGATAGTCTTTAGCTCCTCCTCCTTGGAAGGGTGAGGGGGAGGATAGAAGGTAGGAAGGGTAATGGACAGCCCCAGATGGAAGGGAGTTACCACCTTAGGCAGAAAAGCAGTCCTGGTCCTGAGTACCATTCTTTCCGCATGAATGGTCAAGAATGGGGGTTTCAAACTCAGAGCTTGAAGCTCACTTACCCTCCTTGCCGAGGTAATGGCAACAAGAAAAACAGTCTTGAAAGACAACAATCTCAAGGGACACTTGTGCAAGGGCTCAAAAGGAGAACCCATCAAGTAGGTTAAGACAAGATTTAAGTCCCATTGAGGCACAATAAAACGAGTGGGCGGAAATTTGTTTGTAAGGCCCTTAATGAAACGTAACACAATAGGTGACAAACAAAGACGACTGAACCGGCAAGCAAAGGAACGCCGAAAAAGCCGATAAATAGCCCTTCACAGTAGCCACAGCAAAACCCTGCTGGGCCAGAGATAGAGCAAACTGAAGAATGTTGGATAAATGAGCCCTTAAAGGGTCAATAGACTTCTCCCCACACCAATGGACACATTTGGACCACCTGTAGGAATAGATAGACTTGGTGGAGAGACGCCTGGCGGACAAAATAACGTCCACCACATCAGACGGGAGAGAGAAAGAATTCAGGTTGCCCCGTTCAATCTCCAGGCATGAAGGTGTAAGCTCTGGAGGTGGGGGTGTAGAACCTGCACCTGCGACTGCGAGAGGTCTGCCCTGAGAGGGAGACGGAGTGGAGGGCACGAGGAGAGGTGGAGAAGATCCGTATACCACACCCTTCTTGGCCAATCCGGGGCGATCAATATGACTTGGGCCCGGTCTTGGCGAATCTTCCTCAGAACCCGATCAATCAAGGGTATGGGAGGAAACGCGTAAAGGAGTTGCGAGCCTCAACTCAACTGAAACGCGTCCCCCAAAGCTCCCTGCATCAGATACTGGAGACTGCAGAATGACGGGCAGTGTGCGTTCTTGTGAGTGCCAAACAGGTCCACCCGAGGAGTTTCCCACGTCCGAAAGACGCGACGAACCACCTCCGGCTGAAGCCTCCACTCATGGTCAGCAGAGAACTGCCGACTGAGACTGTGTGCACGCACGTTCAGAACCCCGGCCAGGTGATTTGCCATCAGACAAATCTGATGGTCCTGAACCCAGGACCAGAGACGCAGAGCCTCTCTGCAGAGACAATGCGACCCCACTCCTCCCTGCTTGTTGACATACCACATCGCGTTAGTGTTGTCCGTTAGGACTTGAACCGACTGCCCGCAAAGGGAGGGGAGGAAGGCCTTGAGCACCAAACGTATCGCCTGGTTGATGTGAAGCAACCTTTTCTCCGGAGACCAGAGACCCTTGATCTCCAGATCCCACAGATGAGCACCACACCCTAAAGTGGATGCATCCGTTATCACTGAGGCCCCGATGGAGGAAGATGGAAGGGCTTTCCTTGAGACAGATTGCCCTCCACGCTCCACCAAGACAGATCTGCAGCAGCTTCTCTGGAGATCCTGATCGACTCCCTGAGTTCTCCGTTGTGTTGATGCCACTGCCTGTGGCGGCACCACTGAAGCGCCCTCATGTGCCAGCGTGCATTCTTGACCAACAGAATGCAGGAAGCAAACAGACCGAGCAGGCGGAGGACCTTCAGGACTGGAACAACCGCTCCATTGTAAAACAAAGGAATCATTTCCTGAATGTCGAGAATCCTTTGAAGAGGAGGGAATGCTCGACAAACAGTAGTGTCCAGTATCGCCCCTATGAACAGGTTGTGCTGAGAGGGCACCAGGTGAGACTTGGGCACGTTTATCGAAAAACCCCATTTGTACAACAGCTGAGTTGTCCCTTGCAGATGATGAAGCACCTTCTCTGGTGACTCTGCTTTGATCAGCCAGTCGTCCAGATAGAGGAAAACTTGAATCCCCAATCTTCTGAGATGGGCTGCCACCACTGCCTTCACCTTGGTGAAGACTCGAGGTGCAGTAGTAAGTCCAAACGGGAAAACCGTAAACTGATAATGTTGCGACCCCACCGTGAAACGGAGATACATCCTGTGCGACTTCAGGATCGGTATATTAAAATACGCGTCCTGCAAGTCGATCAACACCGTCCAGTCCGCTTGCTGCAGCGCCTGAAGAACCTGCACTAGGGTGAGTATCTTGAACTTTTCTTGCTTCAGAAAAAGATGCAAGATCCTGAGATCCAGGATTGGACGTAACCTGCTATCCTTCTTGGATATCAGGAAATACCGGGAGTAGCATCCCTGACCCCTTTACTGCTCTTGCACCACCTCTATCGCACCTTTTCTTAGTAAAGCTAAGACTTCCTCCTGTAGAAAAAGAAGGTGGTCCTCCGAGCAAGCCCCTTGGCAAGGAGGGTAATTTGGAGGGAATTCCCAAAAGGGAAGGGCATACCCATTCTCCACAAGATTGAGAACCCAAAGGTCTGTAGTGACCGATTGTCAATATTGTAAAAAATGAGTAAGCCGACCCCCTACAGGACCAACAGGATCCAGATTGGTGGATCTAGGGCTGCTTTACTGTAGTAAGAGGGGGAGAGGTAGAGGAAGAGGAGGATGAGGGCTGACAACCTCGTGGGCGACCTCTGTTCCTGCCCCTATATGACTTATATAGGATGTTCTGCTGCTGCCGCTGCTGAGGCTGTTTGTAGGTCCGAAAGGACGACCTCCCAAAGCCTCTGTACTTTCTATAAGAGGAACCCCTAGGCTGTGTCTGCAGACCTATGGACTTGGCTGTAGCCTTGCTATCCTTAAATCTGTCTAAAGCTGCATCTGCACTCTTTCCAAAAAGTCCAGAGCCATCAAAAGGGAGGTCCAAAAGAGTCGCTTGGACATCCTGAGAGAACTCAGACGACTTAAGCCAGGCACTCCTTCTAGATGCAACTGAAGACCCTATTATCCTGGCCACAGAGTCCGCAGTATCAAGACCACTCTGGATCACCTGTCGTGCAAAAGCCTGCGTGTCAGACAAAACCTCATCAAAATTCTTCCTGTCCTCCTCCGATAACTTTGGGGCCAGCAGTTTAGCAGAATCCATTAAGGCATGAATGTACCTGCCCAAAAGACAAGTAGAATTAGTGGACTTTAGGGCCATAGACGCTGAAGAAAACACCTTTTTAGCAGCCTGATCCAGTCTCTTTGACTCTCTGTCACCCTGAACTTGTGGAAAAGCACCAGCCGATTTCTTTGAACAGGCAGCTTGGACAACTAGCTCTCAGGTGAAGGATGTGAAGTTAGAAACTCCGGATCACCTGAAGACGCCCTGTATCTCCTGGCAACAGATCTTGAGACTACCGGAGCCGAAAAGGGCTTTTGCCAAACCTCCATAACCGGTTCAATGATGGCGTCATTGAATGGTAGAAAAGGTTCTATTATAGCAGAAGGAGAATGGAGAACCTCTGTTAGAATGTTGGATTTAAATTCTGCTGTCTGGAGTTGTAGACCTAAAAGATTAGCAGCCTTTCTTATCACAGTGTGGTAGGGCGCCACATCCTTAGAGGGAACCTTCGAAGGAGGAGAGAGTTCCCATTCTGGTGACATGTACAGTCCTCTTGCCACTCTTAAGTCTTCAAAAAAGTCCTCCGACTCCTGACGCTCACCTTCCTTCATCTTAACCTCCCTATATTACTGTTCCTCCAACAATCTTTGTGCATCCCGCCTGGACTTTATCCTCTGGGCCGGCGCCGACTGAGTCGTACACGGCTCCGATGGATTCGGAACCGGCGTCGAACCCGGATCCAGGGGCACAATCGAAGTCGAATGAGGTCGAGCTGACGGTGCCCAAGATGGAGGTATCGGCATCGACGTCCTCGGTGCCGGGAAATGCCAAGACGGAGCCGCAGGAAGAAAAGGCATAAAGGGAGCCTGAGCATAGGCTTGAGGAACCCCCAAATTGAACGCCATAGGACCCATGGGACCCAAAGGTGCACCAGAGGGGTACATTGCCCTCGCATAGACACCATACATAGCATTAAGAGAATGCGATGGGTCTTGCCCTGGACCAGGAAAAGGAGGGTACTCGCCTGAAATACGCTCAGGAAAAGGTATCACCGGACTCTGGCTTGCCGGCGCCGACGGTGGATCTGCTGGAGTCGACGGCCCTTCAGGTACTGGTACCTCTTCGACTGGAGCTAGAGAATTTTCCAGAGATGGAGAGGGAATCGGCGCAGGCGACTGTACCGGTGAAGCCACAGGAGAACTCGCTCTATCTGGAGAAGGAGATACATAGTTGTCACGATGTTGATGGACTTTCGAGGTCGACTTCTGAGCCTCTTCCTTATCCGAACGGCATCGAGAGCCATGCCTCTTCTTCTCCTTGTGCTTCTTGGGTTTTGAAGCATGACCCGACGTCCACTTCGAGCCCGACCTCGACCTGGATCTCGACCTCCTCCGGCCCCTCTTTTCCTTACGCATCTTTGCCATGAACAGCTTGGCTTCCCTTTCTTTCACAGCCTTCGGGTTCATTTTCCTGCAGCAAGCGCAATCCTCAACGTCATGGTCCGATGACAAACCATACACAATCGTCTTGAAGATCTGTTATGGACATGTGTCCACCGCACTCCATGCATGGCTTGAATCCTGACTTTCTCGACAACATCTTCAAAAAGAGAAACAAAAGAGAACAGGATACAAGCTAGAAAACACAAAGTAGCAATACAACCACAGAGAGTTCCAACAAAATGTTAGCGGTAACGGCGCGGAAAAAAGGGAACTGACGTCATCATGCCGACGAGGCTCTCTTATGGCTCCAGTGACGTCAGCGAGGTCGCGAGCGGTGCCATGTCTCTGTGATGTCGTCCTCGTACCGTCGGCGTGGAGAGCTACAAAAGTTTCCGAATGATTCTGGCGCAGGGGATATTCACAAGGTGAGGAATCCAATGGCAGATGTATCCATCAGAAAAGGCTCTAGTGAGCACAGGTGAACAGGCTCCCCCACTAGGGCGGAGGAGCGTCACCCCACTGCTTTCTCGCACTGCGAGATAGCAAAAACATAAAATGGTAATAAGTTTTGGTTATTACCATTTTATGTTTCTCTCCGCATTGCAGGTGGGTGGGTGGGCGGAGCTACCCGGGTAAGGCAGGAGAGGTTTGCCCACTCCTGAGTACGTATGACTTGTTTGTTCGGCCCTCTCGGGCTGTCCGAACCAGTCATGCTCACCCTGCACTTCCCCATGCAGGCTGCATTGCAGCCTACATGGAGAACACGCAATCCCCTACAGCCCCTGGCTGGGGGGCTTCCCGACCAATCACATTGCACCACTGGAGAGTTGTAATTGGCTTTGTGGAGAGCAGGGAGGTATCCTGCTTCCTGCTGCAGGCAGGAGAGCAGGAGCAGCGAAGACGTGTGACCCAAGCTGGCAGAAAGGTAGGTTTAAATTTAAAATAAATATATTATTGAACTCACTGCGCGACTCACCCCTCCCTTCGCGACCCTACGCCCCCCCGCACGGCCCCGCCCCCATCCCCTAACCATTGAGCCATGCCGGCCGCAACTGCCGGTGAACATCAATGCAACAGGGCAAAAATCATAAAGCAGTTACTTAAAAAAACACTAAATATGTTTATCAAACAACTGATACCTAAATAACTTCTCAAAGAAGAGGGCTCCTGCAGAGCGCTCATCAACTGAGCATTTCCTCTTTGTATGAATAATGGCCTAAAAAATCACGTTGGCTGCAGGACAGCATGAGAAGTGCCTATTCTTCATTAGTTCTAGTCAGGTCTAGTATAGGTCGAGCTAAACCTCCACTCAGTCTTCAATACCATTGCCACAAAGTGCCTTTTGTGCATTTACTTCTTTGGTTTGGGTCTTCTGTTAAAGCCATGATAAGCTGTATATGTCATAAATTGGAAATTAACGACTTGATAACTTCTCCGATGCTCCTTCTACCTTCTCTAGTAATGTCCACCTAGAATCTAGAGTGGACCGCTTAACACTAGTAGCCCTAATAATACAATAGGTACTCCTCGATAAGTCATTTCAAAACACTGACCTTCTGACTCATTCAGCAGTAAATGACATGTAGTAAGTATGTGGTATTTCTATGATGCAAATCTAGTCAAAAAGCCGCAGAGCACTGTAATGGACCAAAGACAAGCACAAAGTCAATGAGTGACAGGAAATGTTGATGGCTTGTGGCTTGTTATTGTATTGTACTTAACGGGGTGCATATTCAACTCTTTCTGCCTGGGTGGTCCTGATGGATATAGGAAGATTATTCCACATCCTACATGCATAAATGGAAAAGGCATGCTGCCTTGATATTCCTTGTTTACACTTCTTAGTCTGCAGTCTGATGGTGTCCTAGCTGCGGGTGTGCCAAACACCAGAGATTGTGAGCTTGTCTGCAAGACCAGCATGTGTGCTGGTTGTGGTGGTTTTACAAATGGTGCAGCTGGTTTTGAAGGTGGGGTGGGCCAACAAAGGGGACCAACTGAGTCAGGATGAAATGTGCTGCAGCATGTAGGATGCCCTTAGGAAGTGCAAGTTTGAAGGCCATGGAATTACCGCCATCCAGATGCGGCAGGGGCTTGAACAGCAGTTCTGAAGTCGATTTCTGAAAGCAAGAGTTTCATTTTATTTGTCATGAACTCATTTCAGGATTACTTGAGTCACTAATGAAGGAGACACAATATCAAGGGCTTGAATTACCCATTGTATTATTATACCTATCAGTCCCAGTGGAGTGGGGAACCTACATTGTGCAACAATAATGTTGCATCTACCTACCATTACAGAAACCTACCACTACACTGTGATGCACTTATATTTACCTCCCATGGAAGGCATGCATGTAGTTAAAAAATAGTAGATATACAATTACCTCACAACGTAGTGGTAACTTGATTTAATGAATGCAAAATGATTGCAGGCTGATATTAACAATTTTGATCTTGCGGTCGTATAACTTTTCTTATGGGTGATGGGGTTGTCCTGCATATCTAATTGGTCCAGAGTTCTCGGGTACATGATGGGCAGTGGGTTATCTCCCATGTGGGCATCTGGATAATGCAGCAGATTTTGGATAGGCGCTACTGACCAGGCACACAGGCCTGAGGGTACAACAACGTAGAAGGTAGCAAAACACTCTAGTGTCCTGGTCTGCATGTGCAATCACCTTGTTCGATAACAGTCATGCAAAACTCTGAATCCCCAGGTTTTCTGAGATTCCCTACCTCTGAGGTTCCTCAACAACTGCCCTCTTCAAGCTCTACATATTTTGCCAGGAGGACGTTTGGCGTGCATACCACCATTGCACCCCAGCGCTGACCTCCACCCCTTTAAATTACTGAAATATACTTGGAAAGAATAAAGCATAAGTCGCATGGAACCAAGAGATTACTAAAAGCATGAATGCAGAGAATAGTCATGTAATTTTAAAAAGATTTTTAATCACACACTGAGTGAATCTTTTCACAAAGCCAGTAGAATGCAGCTGACGTCACACCGAGCTCTCTTCTTGTGCTCTCGGGTCCCTTTACTCCTCCTAGAGCTACACTTGATGGGTTCTTCTTGGCTGACTCTCTTACTTCCCAATAAATCACTGATCTGAATTTGAGAGGTGCACAGGGTCCGGTAAAACTGCAATGGGATACAATGGTTTGGAAATTTATGATTACTTATCCCTCACAACAGAACCATAACAGGCTCTACTAGTTCTAACCCTACAAACACTGGTCTCTGCACTGCCTTAACAGTACTAGAAGGATTCATGAACACATAAGCATTTTTGTAATTTTCTCATGACTTGAAACACGCTGTAGAATGTTAGTACTGGCAATATCAGTCACACCTGTCAGAAACAAGGTAAGCAGGTATGTTGAGCGATAACATACTGAAAGAATAATACTGACATCACTTGTTTATGTAACACTGACACGTAATATTTCCAGTAGAGCTTCTTTCAATAGAAACTTTGAAACCAAATGTATTCTTACAGGAAAAGTTGAAAAATCTAAAACCACCAACTAATTATCACTGCCAGAAAGTAGCTCCTAAACATGGACTCTAGCCCAGTATATGATTCAGATAATCTGGACATAGGAAGGAGCTCCTCAGAGTAGAAGGCCCTTAAGGTAGGAGTCAGCCTAACCAATAGAAAGGTTCAATGCTCAAACACACAAGACTGACAGCATACACACAAGACTGACAGCATGAAGCCTGCAACATAAAATAAATCACTAAACAGCAACGCCACCTGCTGCAGGGGGCTCTGGCACGGTTAGTCACAATGTGTATTTGTTGCTTCTGGCCTCAAAAGAAAGAGGAGAGTAGCTCAAGTGTGGGACTGATTGAGCTGGAGTCAAAGTATGCAAGCTAATGCAAATGTATGTATGTATTTTATTGCTTATTGAGCGCATCTGTCACCCAAAGGGTATCCTGGCGCTGAGACCTAACCATGCATCTAATAATAATCTGATGTGGTACCTACTGTAACAGTGGTTATGTTTGTAAGTAGCTCAGGATGATTTACATTGATCGAAAGGGGCTCACACTACAGAAGAGAATGAGACCCTTGGTCTAGCACCTCGCTTCTGAAAGGCAACCATTGTCAGTCTTGCTGCCAGGTGCATGTCATGTGCACGCGACAATAACTCATTACTGCCTGTTCAGACTGCAGCATGTGGGAGGCCGGAACTTCCATGAAAAGTCTTCTAGGAAAACAAAACCACAAGTGACATAATGCAAAGTGCTGGTGGTTAAACAAAAGACTGAATGAGGCCACATGATAACTCTGAATGTGGTTAGCGACTGTCGGATGAGATGTAGGGGCCATTCGATTCAGTGCATTAGGAGCACAGAACTTGAATGTGTAATCCATGGATACAGAAGAGCTGGACCTACAGCCTCATATCTTTGCCTGTCTTGAGTAAGGAAAATAAGAAGGATATGCAAGGACATTTTGATGTCCACTAAAACCCTTCGGGATCTCAGCAGACCATCTGAAATCTGGTTCAGGTAGGAAGTGTCCAGCTCTCTGCAATGACTGGTGAGGCTTCCAGTGAAATTAGGCATTGGACGGAAGTGAACTGCAGAGCTCTGTGTTCCTAGAGGGCAGCATGATTTCCGCACAGCTGCTGAGCTAGCGCTGCCATGACTGCTATAATGTGAAGCAGTACTTTGGATAACAGTGTCTGGTAGTAATTTGACAGAGCAAACTATAGCATATAAACTAACCCCATCCTTTAATTAACATGTTATAAAGCAATATAAAAAATTTAAAAAAACAAGTGTTGCCAATATATCTATCAGAGACGTAAGTAGGATGCATTCCCATTGTATCTGTTGAGTGTCCAGGTTGTGATAGAGCATGGCTTCAACTAGACACAGTTTCCACATCTACACAGTTGCTACCCACAGGGATCATTGACACTAACATGCCACCCACTCAACATACCATACTAAGACTCTTAACCAATTTTAGATCATCTATGGTGGCCTTGTATCATCCTTTCCTTCCAGCTTCAGAAGAACAAGTTACTTACTTCGGTGATGCTTTTTCTGGTGGATACAGTAGACACCAAATGATTCTTCACCTTTTAAATAACCCAATGCGCCAGAATTCCACTGAAACATTTCTTGACAGCTCTCTAACGTAGACGAGGACGTAACAATGCCCATGTGTCTGCACGTGACTCCGCGTGGCGCCATTGGAGTTATAAGAGACTCTCGTCGGCGTGCTGTTAGTTTCCACCCATTTATTTTGTGCCTTTGAGGCAAATGGGTGAAACCAGCATCACAAATGCAATAACATATTCTAAAGCTTACATCAAAGATAGATAGATACATATATATATCTATATATATATCTATATATATATCAAATGTGCAATACATACATGCAGACAAGCAATGGAGAAGCGGGTGGGTCTGTGAGGAATTCACAGGTAGATTCCGTATCCACCAGAAAAAACTTTACTGAAGGTAAGTAACTTGTTCTTCTGATATACACATCTACCTGTTGTATTCCTCACCTTTTGAAAAGAATCCCAAAGCAGTCCCACACTCTGAGGTGGGTCCCGGTCTGCCTATACCAAAACATCTTGCAAAACAGAACAAGCAAAGTGACTGACCCTCCTCACTTTGAAGTCTAAGCAATATTGTTACACAAAAGGTGGCGCGACACCCAAGTTGCCGCTTTACAGATGTCAACTACAGGGACACCTCTAGCTAAAGAAGAAGTAGCAGACTTAGCTTTAATACCTTCTGGAGGTTCTTTGTGAGCCTTGGCATAGTAGATCCTAATGCACAGGATGATCCATCATGATAATGCCTTTTATGCACTGCTTTTCCTGTCATCTCTCCCACATGCCAACAAACAACTGATCATCCAGCCGGTAATCACGAGTTCTGTCCACATAAAAGCAAACAGCCCTTTTGGGGTCCAATCGATAAAGCATTACCTCTTCTTTAGATGGAAGTAGCGGAGGATAAAAAGTAGGAAGTGTGTTGGACTGGCCTAAGTGGAATGCTGTAACCAACTTTGTCAGGAAAGCATCCCTGATTGTCCAAACCAACTTATACATATAGAAAGTCATGAAAGGGGGCTTAACACTAAGGGACCGCAACTCACTAACTCATCTGGCAGATGTTTTAGCTACTAGAAACTTTGTCTTAAAAGTAAGTAGTCTTAAAGAACATCTATGTAAAGGTTTGAATGGAGAACACATAAGATACGAACACAAGATACGTAAGAACCAAATTAAGATTCCATTAACGCATAATAAACGCATAATAAACGCATAATAAACGGATTGGGAGGGTCCCCAAAGTAGGTGGCCGTTCAATTCCGGCTCTGCTTTATGCAGATGATACTGTTTTAATTGCTCATACCGCCAAGGGTCTAGAAAGGCTTCTTAATCTTTTTATCGATTTTATAAACAGCCATGACCTCTTCACTAACTTTTTTGAAATCACACGTAATTAAGTTTGGCCCACCTAAAAGGAAGACAATGAAATGTATAGTAGATGGTCACCATATTAGTGAGGTGGATGAGTTTCGTTATCTAGGGGTTCAGTTAGATTCTGGCCTTAATTAGCATTCACTCAACCCATAAAGTGATGACTTTTAATAGAGCTATGTTTAGCATAGGTGATTTCTCACATAGGCTTGGGCGCACCCACATAAAATCAGCCTTGGAAATTTACAAGGCTAAGTGCATCCCAATAGCCAGCTATGGGTGTGGAATTTGGAGTTATGGCCAATTCAAATAGCGGAAAATACTATTTTAAGGGGGCTATTAGGAGCCTCACAAAGCGTCCTAATTCCCATGAAATTGTGCATGAAGATTTGGGATTGGGTTATATCACCGACCAGCTTCGACTCTGTACTTTGGGTCTTAAAATGGACAAAGGAGGATCTTGGTCTTAACAGATTAATCATACAAGACTGTTTGAACATGGATGAATCTAACTTCAGATGGGTCACTGAAGTGTTTAGAGACAATATGGCAGCTGATTGCGAGGACATAGCACAACCCAAACATTCTGTGCGACATGCGATACTAGTGAAAACGGTGAGTGGCCTGGAACCCTATCGGACCTGGAATTTGTCCCACCATCAGCGGCATCTATTGACATGTTTTAGGCTAAATTAATTTTCGCGACTAGTGCCTTTCAATCACGGCTGTTTTATGGACCCGATGACGCCATTATGTGATTGAGATAATGTTTCAGCCAATGACACTTTACATATTGTCATGATTTGTGTGAAATGTAACCATTTGCGATTTAAATTTATCTGTCCACTCTTAAAGCATATGAATTTTACCCAAGTTAAACCTGCACTATTGTATTTACAGTTTTTAAACACACCCACAGTGTGTTTTTAGATTTCACGTTATCTTTCTGGTGTTTTATGGTTAGGGTAATTTTTAACCTATGTTGATGCTGATCTTGTGCTCTGTTTTATACTGCGTTTGTGGTTTTATTTTTGAAATTGGGTAAAGAATATATTGATTGTTTGAGTGGGAAGGTATTTGTTAGTAAGTACCTTAATAAACCTCAACACAATAGGGGACTTAAACGGAGAAGGTTAATCCGGTAAACAAAGAAATGCCGAAAGGGCAGACAAATAGCTCTTAGCTGTTGCATCTGCATAGTCTTGCTGCGCCAAGGAAAGGGCAAACCTTAAAGTATCGCACAAATGGGTCTTTAAGGGGTATATAGATATCTCCTCACACTACTTTACAAACATATCCCAATTTCCAGCATAGACCGACTTGGTGGAGTGTCTTCTAGGCGATAAAATAGCATCCACCACATCAAGGGAGAGAGAAAAAGGTGTGGGTGTAGAACCTGCCCCTGCAAGAGGAGGTCTGCCCTGTGAGGGAGAGTGAGCAGAGGGCGCAATGAAAGATGAAGGAGGTCTGTGTACCCAATCCCTCACGCCCAATCCGGCCTTTTAATATGACTTGGTCCCAGTTTTGGCGAATCTTCTTGAGAACCCAAAGAACCAAGAGTATGGGGGGAAACACATAAGACAGCTGTGAGCCCCAGTCCAATTGAAAAACATCCTCCAATGCTCCCTGTATCGGATACTGACGACTGCAGAATGATAGGTAGTGTGTGTCCTCGTGAGTGGCAAAAAGTCTATCTGAGGTGTCCCCCATAGACAGAAAAACACTTCCGGATGGAGATACCACATGTGATCAGCTGAAAAATGCCGACTGGGACTGTCCACACACAAATGTTTAGAACTCCAGCCAAGTGATTTGCTATGATACAAATCTGATTATCTTGAGCCCAGGACTAGAGTCCTAGAGGTTCTCTGCAGAGAAGATACAAATCTAACTCCTCCCTGTTTGTTTATGTACCCCATTGCAGTAGTATTCTTTGTCAAGACCTGCATGGACTAACCACAAATGAATGTGAGAAGGGTCTTGAGAGCCAGACTTATCGCCTGCAATGAAACAATTATTCTTTTGGAGACCAAAATCCTTTGATCTCCAGACCCCCAGATGAGCTTCCCAACCTAGAATGGAGGCATCCGTTATCACTACGGCCACTTGAGGTGGAGGGCGAAATGGCTTCCTTCGATATAGATTGCCGGACACACTAAACCACTGAAGATCCTCTGCAGTGTCTCTGGAGATCTTGATCGACTCCTTAAACAACAGCTGAGTTGTCAACTGCAAGTGAAGCAACACCAACTCCAGAGACTTGACTTTGATCAGTCAATCGTCCAGGTAAGCGAATACTGGTACTGCCCACCTTCTGAGAAGTGCTGCGTCCACCACCATCACCTTCATGAAGACAGAAGGCACGGAAGTAAGACCAAACAGGAGGACCATACGATAATGTTGAGACCCCACCCTGAAGCAGAGATACTTCCTGAGCGACTGTAGCATGGGAATGGGAAAATACACATCCCGCAAATCGATCGAGGACATCCAGTCTTCTTTCTCCAGTGCAACAAGCACCTGTGCTCCGATCAGCATTTTGAACTTTTCCTGCTTGAGGAACCAGTTCAAAATCCTGCGGTCTAGGATCAACCGCAAACTGGGAATAGCACCCCTGACTCCTTTCCTGCTCTGTAACCAACTTCACATTACCCTATTGAAGTAGGGATTGAAGGAGCAGAAGATGGTCTTCTGAACAAAAACCTTGTTGGGGAGGAAAGGGTGGGGGAAAGTCATGGAAGGGTAGGGTGTACCCCTTTTCTACAATACTTAACACCCACTGATCCTATGTTATGGATCTTCACTGTGTTAGAAATTGGGACATCCGTTCTCCCATTAGAAAAGCATGCTCCAAGATGGGAAAACTAGGGCTGCTTTCCTATGAGGCTGGCAAAGAAGGAAGTGGAGAAAGATGGCTGTTGGGCAGCTCCTCCTGGTCTACTCCTGCCCCTATAATTTCTATAGAGGGGATTCGTCGGTTGATGCTGCTGTTGGTATGGCTGCCTTCCTCGAAAGGAGAAGTTCCTACCAAACCCAGGGAACCTCTGAAACTGACTGCATTTCCTGGGCTGGAAATTAAGGTCCAAAGATCTTGCCGTTGCCTTGATATCCTTAAATCTTAACAAGACATAGTCTGCTTTGGTGCCAGTGGTCTAATTAGGAGATACCAGCTCCCTCTGGAGAGGTCCATAACTAACAAATGAATAAGATGATTTGTGACTGTTTTGTTCAAAATAAAACTTGCAGTACTGGTACATCTAATACATGAAACATTCTAAAAAAGGACTGTTAAAAACACTAGTAGGGCGACAGATGTATGCGTATGAAAATCAGAGGCCACTTTGTGAAGAAATTGAGGGTGTGTTCTTAAAACTATCCTATTTTGATGAAACACAGTATATGGTTTAACAGCAGATACAGCTGACAGTTCCCCAAGCCTTCTAGCAGAAGTGACTGCAACTAGCGAAGTGACCTTCCAGAAAAGGTGTGGCAATACTGCCTTAAGGATCAGATCAACAGTAGAAGAAATTAGTATAGATAATATCAGGTTAAGTTTCGATGGAGAAGGCTGTCATTTTGGAGGGTAGGTTGCAGGGACGACTGCTAATTATCCTTAGTTGATGATTATTTCATTATGATTTCGCCAGATGCAAAAGGTAAGGTATAATAACATTTTCTTTACTTCAAATGGGATTGAGTTTGTTCTGCAGATACCAGATGACAAATTGTTTCTATTTGAAAGTGGATGATACTCCTGTGGAAGTCTGTTTTGCTTTGTGAAGTATGTTCACACATTCCGGAGGTAAATATAGGTGTCATGCTGTGGGACCTCAGAAACCAGGCAGCCAATTTCAGCAATTGTATGCTGGAATGATGAACCTTCCCCTTCATCCTGCAGTTTTGGTCTGCCTGGCAATTGCATGTGTGGTGCTTTTTAATGAACAAGTTACTTAGCTTCGGTAAAGCCTTATCTGGTACAGACCCTATCTAGCAGCATTTTATTTATCTTAGAATATTCCCCAGGCATCAGACTGGATCAGGAAACTTGTATAGTACATCTGCCCACCGGTATATTGTGTAAATAGACTGTGAGTCACTGGTGTCATGTTATGTTATATTTATTTTTATATAGCGCACGGCTACTCAAAAAGAGTGTCCCGGCGCTTTAAGTAAGGAGAACTACAGCACAATAACATAACACAGTAACAAAAAGGAGAAGAAAAGAACACAGAAAGAGCAAACAACTGGACGGCCTACTGGGTGAACAGCCAGGTCTTGAGGCAAGTAGACTGGTGGCTCCCCGGAGTGTGAGCGGCAATGAGTTCCACATCTGTGGTGCCAGCAATCCGAAGGAGCGGCCTCCCAGGCGGGCTCTCTTCACTCGCGGGACAGCCGCCAGGAATAGAGATTTTGACCTCAGAGAACGAGCCGGGTGGTAAAAGGCAAGTCTCTTTTGGAGGTACTTCGCTCCCACCGCATGGAGAGCCTTATAGGCCAAAGTCAATGCCTTAAAGGCAATCCGTTTGCGGATGGGAAGCCAGTGCAACGTCTGCAACAAACCCGACGCACTGGCTCGTCTGTTCAGACCAAAAATGGCCCTCGCGGCAGCGTTCTGCACGACTTGGAGCCGCTGTAGCAGATACTCTGGTAGGCCCAGGTAAAGAACGTTCGAATAATCTAGCCTAGAGCCGATCAAAGCCTGCACAGTCAGCTTCCTATGCTCCTCAGACAAAAGGGGCAAAAACCTCCGCAGCATCTTTAGGAGGCCGAAGCACGTACCCGTCACACCAAGGATCTGGGCTTTCAGCGTTAGCCCCTTGTCCATCTTGACCCCCAAGTTCTTAGCAGTTTGGGAAGAACAAGACGGAGGGAACATATTAATGGGCCACCAGGCCTGCCAGTCTGACTCCGTATCGCACCCAAAGAAGAGTACCTCGGACTTATTGGAATTGCACTTGAGGCTGTTCAGTTGGAACCATTTAAAAACAGCCCCAAGGCAATCCCGGATACTCTCCCCATCAAAGTCCTCTCCTCTCTTACAAGAGAAGAGGAGCTGGGTGTTGTCTGCGTAGGATACGATCTGGGCCCCAAATGACTCCGCCAACGCCGCCAAAGGGGTCATAAAGATGTTGAAAAGGGTCGGGCTCAATATAGAGCCCTGTGGAACCCAGACTCCCAAAGGCGGCATCACGGCGGAATCTGGGGAGGCCCAGACCGTTTGCCGGCGGCCAGCTAGAAAGGAAGAAAACCAGCTGAGCACCGTCCCCCGTAGGCCGATCTCAGAGTCTTGCGAGAAGGCCATCATGGGGGACGGTGTCGAAAGCCGCCGACAAGTCCAACATCACCAGCGTGGCTTTGCCCCCAGTATCCAGAACCCCTTTAATGGTTTCTGAAACCTCTAGGAGCGCGGTCTCTGTGCTGAGATTTGGACGAAAGCCAGACTGGGTGGCGTGCAGAATCTCGTGTGTCTCTAAAAAATTGGAGAGCACCGTCTGAACGTGCTTCTCCAAAATTTTCGTGAGAGCCGGCAACAGAGAAATAGGCCTATAATTGACTGGGGCCTTCGGATCAAGACCAGGCTTCTTAAGCAGAGGGATGACCATTGCCTGCTTCCAGGCCAGCGGAACCACTCCCTGGCTCAGCGAAAGATTCAGGAGAGGGTTCGCCAGCGGATTAATCACTTCCGCGATTTTTGCCAAAAATTTGGCCGGGCACGGGTCCAAAGGCGACCCAGATTTGAGATTGCCCATAAGCGCTAAGGAAGCAGGGGCTGAAATAGGTGGAAACACAGCCAACGTCGCGCCTAGCGCGGCCAGAGGGAACATATCAGCCTCAGGGTTGATCGGCCCCGCAGGTGCTCTCGGTGGAAAAGAGTCCTGTGTAAGTTTGATCTTGCTAGTAAAAAAAATTAGCAAGATCCGAAGCCCAGGATTCAGAGGGCGTCACTTCAGATGTAACGGACCGTGGGGCCATGAATTCTCTCACTATGGTGAAAATCTCCTTACAGGAGTTGGAGGCGGCTTCTATCCTCCCTGCAAGATAGGCTTTTTTTCCAAGGCGAATGTCCCGGTGATAGGCCTTAACCACCGTCTTATAGGTCAGCCTATCCACAGCATCGTATTGTGCCCGCCATGCTCTTTCGGCTACCTTACACTGCCGCCGCATAGCCGACAGTGCTGGGGTAAACCAGGGAGCCGACACCCGTTTCGATGTCAAGCGGGGGGCCAACACCGGGGCAAGATCGTTTAGCCTATCTAAAAGCCATGCTTGCAAGGACTCCAAGTCCTTCTCCAGGTCGCCTGAGAGGGGGCAGGGGTGATCCAGGGCGGCCTGGGCCAGCATCGCAGGGGTCACTCGATGGTAAGCCCTAGATACTCGGCCCTGCTGCTGTGGCATAGAAATAGACAATTTAGCTGTGCCTCTAATCGAGAATTTAGCAAGCCGATGGTCTGACCATAACACCGGGAGAATCTCTTTCACCTCAAGAGGGGATGTCGAGAAGACCTGGTCAAGAGTATGCCCCTTATCATGCGTGGGCCCCTGAAGGTAAGGGATAAGGCCCAGCGGGGCCATGGCCTCTAATAACTTAGTAGCGGCCGGGTCCGACGGATCATCCATCCGGAAGTTGAAATCCCCGGCTACTATACAGTGTTCTGCTTTCAGGGCCAGTCCCAGCAAAACCAAATCGAGGTCTTCAAAAAACGTTCCAGATGGGCCAGGTGGTCGGTATACTAATAATCCTTTCACTGATTGGTGAGGAGCCAGAGTGATCGAAAAAGCGAGGGTCTCGGAGCCGCGGATATCATCCACTGGCAGGATAGCACATGCCGTGCCTTTCCTCACCACCAGTGCCACTCCGCCGCCCCTTCCCTTAGCTCTATCCTTCCTGAAGATATTATAATCAGGCGGAATTGCCATAGTCACGTCCGGATTAGAAGATTCTCCCCACCACGTCTCAGTGAGCATGAGACAGAGTGGCTTCTCCGTATCGAGAAGCTCAAAAATGTCTTGTGCATGTCTGCACGCAGATCTGGTATTTAACAGCATGCAGGGGTACCCAGCACAAATGATGTTACTGTTGGGAGATGATAATGAAGCGCGGTTGGGGCGCCAACCACAGCAAGGGCAGCATGACTTACCTCTGTGGCGGCCGGGAAAGACAGTGCAGCAGCCGCTATCAAGATTGTGGAGAGAGCGAAGCTCCTCAGACGTATATCGCAGCATGGGTAGCCCAGATATACACATGCCTGGTACCAGAGCCCCACCCGCCACCCCGAGAGCCTCCGGGACGCTGACGGGCGCAGACGGGCAGGACTCTGGCTTGACTCAGGCGCGAGTCAGGCGTCACCGCTGCGCGTCTCCGCTGCGCGAAGGGATGTGAGCTTTAAATACAGCCTCCCCTGGTCTCCAAACGGAGCACTAGAGCGCTGGGTCAGGTGGCGCGCTGGAAAGACAGCACCCCCAATATGGCGGCCAGTCTCCTCGAGTAAATACTACCGGCCCGAAGAACTCCGCTCTACAAGCGGTGGGGGGCACAATTATGGTGCAAGTCTGTGGGCGCGGCGACAATATTAAAAGCAGGGGCTAAGAAAATGATTTTAACAAAGATACAAAAAACGGTAAATTTTTAAAATTCAACAGCGCTGCGCGCCTACTGCAGCATAGGAAATGTAGCACGTTAAAAATGCAGATGTCTCCTTACCGCGCTGGATGTCACGTGTGCGACCCCAGCACACTGACATCTGCTTCTTTTTGCAACAATTCCAAGCCAGAAGCACGGAGCCATGTCAGAGAGCCGACTGTACTGGGGTGAATGTATGACATTGTTCTGCATTCTGTCCATCAATTGTTCTTTTTGCAGAGAGCAGACAAACCAGTGTGCAGGCACTAAGGACCTAGAGGGACCTAAAACATAAAAGCAAACATTTACAGAAACTGGTACAATGGGAATCTGCGACTAGATAGAGTTTCTTCCAGATAAGGCATTATTGAAGGTAAGTATCTTGTTAATCTGATAGACTCCCAGCTGCACATTTATTACCTTAGAATAAATACCTAAGCAACACCTCCCCATTGGAGGGTCTGCAAACATGTTTAGACCACAATGTCCTGGAAGACTGAACGGGCAAAGTGCTTGTTGCGCCGGAAGTGACTGAGCCCAGAAGCCCTTAATGGGTTGCTTCTTGACCAATACGTAGTAGAGATTATTGCCAAGCACAATCCACCTGGAGATGGTCTGCTTTTTCACAGCCTTCCCTCTTTTTGTTCCGTCAAACCCAACGAAGAGGTAATCGTCCACCCGAGGTTCCTTGGTGCAATCAATTTGGATCCAGGTGTTGGAGTCTCTCCTCAGATTTGGAAGAGTGGTGCAAAGAAAGTCGGCAGTGTGATAGCTTAGCCAACATAGAAAGGCGTTACTATCTTTGGCAGGAAAGGAGCACAGGAGTAAAGAACCAGTTTGTCTGGGAAGAGGCTGGTGTATGGAGAGTGCACAGAGAACGCCTGAAGCTCGCTAACCCTCCTGGCTGATGTGATGGCCACTAAGAAGGTTGTTTTGATGGTCAAGAGGCGTAGAGAAAAACTATGCATAGGCTCGAATAGCAAGCACAATCAAAAACATTAAAACCAAATAGAGATTCCATTGGGGCATAATGAAGGGTTTTGAATGAAACATGTGCTGAAGTCCTTTTAGAAAACGAGTCATAGCTGGTGATGAACATGGGGGGGATGATCCAGCAATCATAAGAAAATTAATATGGTTGAAAGATACCCTTTAACTGTGCCCAAAACAAAGTCTTGCTGGGCTAGTAATAAAACAAACAACAACCCTAAGATAAGGGCGGTGAGAAAGGAACAACATGTTAGGCAATGCACCAAGTCCCAACAGCACTCTTAGTCGAGGGTCACCTGACTGCCAAAGACTTCTGAAGGGAGTTCAAGGACTCAAGGAACATCAGCTGCTGCTGCTCAATCTCCTAGCATGAAAGCGAAGTGTGTGCAGGTTTGGATGCAGGACCGTGCCTGGTTGCGGTAACAGGAGATCCTCCTGAGGAGGCAGCCTGATTGGAGGACCAATGCTCATGCTAAGGAGTTTGGGATACCATTCCCTCATTTCTCAGTCCAGAACCACAAGAATGATTTGGGCCAAGTTGGTCCTGTTCTTCTTGAGAACTCAGGGCACGAATAGTACATTTTTTCTCGATATAAAATGCAGCTCTGAGTCAGTGCCACCTTGGAAACACCGACGCCCAGAAGTGCTGACATTGTACATTTTCATAGTTGTGAACAAAAATAACCAAGGTTCTAGCCAGTCGTAGAAGGGGCCTTGCATCACCTCCAGGTGGAGATGGCATTCGTGATCAGTGAGGCATTGATGGCTGAGTTAATCTGTACTGGTATTCAGAGAGACCACTAGGAGTTTTACAACCAGGAAAATGTCCCGACATTCCAGGCATGTCCAGAGAACACAGAGCCTACTGGGACAGGCTCCAGATCCCACCAAGTCTGTTGCAGCCCTACATGATGAGGGTGTTGTCCATGAGCACCTGAACTAACCTTCTCTTGATGGAAGGGAGGAATGCCTTCAATGCCAAGTGGATTGCTCTCAACTCCAGCAAATTGATGTGGGGCTGTGACTCTGCCAGAGACCAGAGCCCTCTATTCTCCACCTCTCCCAGAAAGCTGCTCCTACCCAGGAGTGATGCATCGGTCACCACTGTGAACTCTTGGTATGGAAGGGAGAGGGATCTGCCGCAGACCCAATCACAGTTCGTCAGCTACCACTGCAGATCTTTTGCAGTTTCTTCCGATATCTGGATCAGGTTGGAATGATTTCCCTGATGCTGTACCCACTGGGACTTCAGGTCCCACAACAAACCCACATATGCCAGCAGGCATGTGTTACCAGCAGTCTGCAGGAAGCCATGAGGCACAGCAGCTTCAGAGTCGGTCTCATCAAAATACAGGATAGCAGCTGAAACATCAGTATCCCAACCTGAACATCCTGGACTCATCGTTCTGGAGGATAGGCCAGAAACATCACTGTGTCCAGAATAGCTACAATGAAAGGGAGTGTGTAATAGGGAGTCAGATGCAACTTTACCACGTTGATAGTAACCTCAGGAGGTCCGCAGTAATTTGGAGGTGGGTGAGGACTACTTGGGGGGAGTCCGCCTTCAGCAGCCGGTTGTCGAGGTAGGTTGGAAGACTGGAACGCCTGACTTCCGGAGATGGGCTGCAACCACTGCCAACACCTTTGTGAAAATTTCGTAGACAAAAAAAGGTAGGTAGTAGTGTTCCCTTTGAGGGAGAAACAGCACATCAAATGGGGACCATATGTATTTATCTGGCAGTAATGACCGTGTAATTATATTGGTGCTAGAATTACACCGGGGTGCTAGGGCAACTTGCAACACCTACTACCTAGAAGTGCTTTTAGCACATTATAAAATAACATGCATATCCATAATAATATAAGCTATTGCAGCACACCCTTTTTACATGTTTGTCGGTCAACAACAGTATAGGATAAGTTCAAGACACAATCAAGATTCACATATGAATCAAAACCGAATGGCAAGAAAGTAGGCTTGCATGAAGTAAAGCCTTTACTTCTTGCGAGCGTACTTTCTTGCCAAAAGCCTTTACTTCATGCAAGCTTACTTTCTTGCCATTCGGTGCTGTGGATAGCCTCCGTCTATAGGGTACAGACTTATCATGGATCTGCCCCCCTATTGTTGCACACCAGTTTGAGAAGGTGTATACCCAACGACTTGTCTTACGCCTTATACATACAGGTGCCAGAGCTCTCTAGAGGACGATATTATTTCAGAGTTCAGCAGATTAATTGGAAACCTAAGACTCACCACTGTCAAAAGTGATCTGTGATAGAGAGTATTCTTGGACAGACGGGAACCACATAGGATACTTTTGGATAACTTAACATGCATTTGGACGTACTTCCGGGACATTTCTGTATTCCATTCAACTATTGCACTATTCCCATACCGCCTTGAAAAAGTCTGAGTACAGACGAAACATGTGTCGGCTAGATCGTGTGCTGGGAATCTTTAAAAAAAAGAACCAATAAAGACAAGGACTTGTTAATTGTTGAACTTGGTTTGGACTGTCGGTTTGTTATATACAATACTGATTTGATCGAATTTTTCTTTATCGTTTTTACCATATGTGAAACTTGATTGTATCTTGAACTTATCCTATACTGTTGTTGGACCGACAAACACGTAAAAAGGATGTGCTGCAATAGCTTATATTGACCTTCGTGAACATGTGAGGGGAGCTAGTAAGGCAAAAGGGGAGCAAAGCACACTGAACGTGCTTGTGGCCAACCATTGTTGCCTTGCACAGTCTTTCGGTCGCCTGCCTGTCTGCATGGCTCTGGACCCGCCAATGACCAGATTGTGCGGACGCTGACTGTCCTGGGACACCTTGGAGCCTGTGGATGTCATTTGAGTACAGTGATCGCTGGCGAGCGTAGTCGAGCCTTGCCAGCTTGCCTGACGTCAGTGGGGAGTTCAGGTCCCCAGCAGTTTGGATTCCCGTCTGGTCCCCTTGAGACCGCAGTCTCGGCACAGTGCTAGTTGCTGGCTGAGTAGGAAGGGCGCGCTGGCTCACATGACCGCCAATTCCATAGAAGTGGTTTTGCAGTTCCTGCTTCACCCGATCGGGGAGTGAATTAGCTTTGTTTGTATTTTCTTTACACAATTCTAGCCCCTTTCTTTGATGGATACCGAGAAGCCCAAAGCTGCAGGGGCTTGCCCAGTTCTATGGCCCGTTGGCTGGCTGACTGACCATTCTCTTTGAATTAGAGATTTTAGCATGGGACTTCGTGATCTCTGCCCCCCACCTGCCCCCATTGACTGTGTCAGCTGCCCCTCTTCTTCAGGCGATCACCATCCGGGCTGCCAATGAACTGGCTGTCCAGAGGAGTGTGTTCCAGTTTGTGTGCTGTCATGTGAATGACAGTGACGGTTGGTGAGTCTCTTCTAATACTGCCTTTTTATAAGTACGATGGCTTGGCTGGACAAGGTTCATTCTCCATCTTGGGGCTCACTCTTTCCAGCCCTGATATGGAAACCTCATCCACAAGATGGTGGGCGTTTTACAGCACAATGGATCAGACACTGGACTATCAATCTAGTCCTATATTGAAAGGAAAAAAAAAAAAAGAATATGTAAATTCCAGTGGCATTAAAAGAAAGGTAGGACTAGTTGTGGCGCAATTTACCTCTCCCTGTGAACCACCTAAGTAGGGGGACATATTGAATTGGGACTTCTTTATTACCTTTCATTAACTGGACTGTTTCACTATTCCCTTACATACTCTGCAAAGACCCACTAAGCTATTCAGTGCATCGCCATTACGTGTACTCTTTAACTAAAGAATACTCACTTTTAAGAGCAGGATGTCTGCTACATCTGGACGCAGAACAAAACTATCGGTGATATAAATATATTTACATACAAATAATAGTCCCACAACAAACCTCCCCCTTCTTCATTCAGAATCCTGCGCATAGCACTTCATTGCTCCACGCCTACATGGCCCCAAAGTACACCCATCACAATGATTATCCCCTGGCTCGGGTGGGTTACTATTCATTTAAGATTGGTTACCCCCACTAACCTATCCAAAAATGCTGCTAAGAACTTCAAACGTAATCTTCTCAAACGACACCCCAAAACTATTATCTCTGATGCATACGGTTGCAACTGAAAAGCCCAATGGAGAAGAGTCGTCGTTGCCATTTTCCGCTCCAAACCAATAATGAAAACACCTCACAATTTCAGAATAATCATAATACCATCACCACACTTCAAGGCTGATCTCACAATTTCCATATACAACAATGGAAATATCCTTAAACAAGCCTCAGACTTAAATCTTTAACAATTCGACAAAATCTTAATGAAAATTAAAAACAGGGTAGCTAACACTGTACTGTCCACTCCTACAAAACAGAATACTTAATCTGCACCGAAACCCTCTGCCTAATTTACACCCTCTACCCCTACTTCACACACTAGGACCCAACATTACCTGTCCCCTTGCACTAATAACGAATCCTTTGTGGAAGGAACAAGATCTGTGACAACAATGAAAGACTGCCAGAGTTCCTATGTGGGGGATCTGCCTTCTCCGGCTCCTCAAATATCACTATTACGTTATGTTATAATACACTTATAATCCGCACAGCTACTCAAGGGTGTCCCGGCGCGGGAAGTGACCATCACAGTGAGGAGCTGAGATTTAAATAGACATACTAAAAAGAAGGGTTTTTAGTTGTTTTTTGAAGAGCCTAGGGTCCTGAGTATTCCGCAGCTCCATGGGAAGGGAGTTCCAAGCTACTGCTGCTTTAACAGAGAGGGAGTCACTCCCCAAACGTGTCCTTGGAAAACGGGAAAGATCTGCTGGGGACGTAAAGGCAAAACGCTTCCTGAGATACGTCGGCCCCAGTCCATGGGGTCGCAGGGCTCTGCGGACCAGAGTGAGGGCTTTGAATTGCACTCTATGGGCCACCAGGAGCCAATGCAGATCCCGCAGATGCTGTCTAAAGCTTGACCTTCCTGAGATGTTCAACAGAAGTCTGGCAGCTGAATTCTGTATTATTTGCGTTTTCTTTAGCAGCTAGCACGGAATGCCAATGTACAGGGCGTTGGCATAATCAATGCGTGACAAAATAAGGGCACAGGCCACCATTTCTTTGGCTGACCTGGGTAGCAAGGGAAAAAACTTTCTAAATGATTTGAGAGTACCAAAGCAACCCCCCATAAGTTTTTGAATCTGCACGGAGACCCCAAGGCCCTCACCAAACCAGACCCCCAAGTTCTTCGCAGGATTGCACACTGAGTTGGGCCGAGGGTAGTCTAAGGGCCACAGAGTCTCCCTGAGAGAATGAGAAGGATCCGTACAGAAGGACCTCCGACTTGCCCTCGTTGCACTTAAGTTCTGCTAGTGCAAACCACTTGAAGACAGTACAGATTACTCGCACCTCTAAAACGTTCAGCTACAATATTGTGACCATTGTGACGTTTCCCCCTACTTCACCCTTGCCACAAGGATCTTCTCACTCACTCACTGTGCTCCCAAACAACCCGGGCTCTATAGCCCAACAGCACAAGAGACCCTGGGATGAAAGCAATCGGACACCTCGTCCCTCCCATCTTCAACTTGCCCCCCCCAGGACATCCACCACTAGCCTTCAACCTCCCAGCACCTCACCACCTACTGACCTTTCTTCCTATGTGGAATCCACTCAGCCTACCACGGCCGCCTCCTCGAAGAAGTATCAATCACGATCTACCTCCGGACCTACTACCCACACATTAAACCCTCCCCCTATTGAGGATCAGTTGATAGACCTCAAGAATGAACTGCAACTAATAAAAGAGAATATTCAGTACCTACTACACCTCTCCACAAAAATGGAGAATCATTGGAACCTATTCATGTCCTCTAAAACTAACCAACCTTGCCATCCAACAATTGCTAAACACCACTTGAGGAAAAAATTTCTCCGGTGGAAAGCATGGTAAATATAAACACTGGAAATCAGGGCCTCATCCTAATCACCACTCCAGGCCCTTTAGGATCACTAACCATATGTCAGATGCGGACATTAACTCCCTTCTACTTTCTAACAATGACTCTCCTGGTAATAATTCACCCACACCATTCTACATCCAAACTATTCCTTCCGACCTGTTTAGAGAATCCACTGTCAACCTCAGAACTATAAACATGGATAATTTACTACCTGTCACCACTTCTCACATTGAAGCTCTTATAACTAACTCCCACATCAAACAATGCTTTTTAATTGCAGGTCAGTAGTAAGATATGCCACTGATATTGCCGACCTCATTCTCTCCCAAGAATGGAACCTTCTGTTCTTAACTGAAACCTGGCTTAAGAACGACTCTTCAGCAATTCCTGGCATTCTAATTCACCTGACTATGACATCATCAGATTAGATGGGCCTCGGAAAGTCGAAGGTGGCGTAGCTTGCATTTTGCGATCATCTCTCACCCTAAGACACACACAACCAAGTCCGATGTCCACTTGTGAGCACCTTGGCATCGAAATCTGGAACAACAATTTAGTACATATACTCTACACAATCTATCCCCCCCTGGTGACAATTTTCTCTTCGTAGAACACTGAATGGAGACCATATCCTCCAATTCTGACCAACACACTGATCATATCTTCCTTGGATATTTCAACTTACGCAAATGATCCCTCAATGTGCACTTTCAAGGCCTTACTCTCTGACCTAAACTTCACCCAGTCCTGCAATGAACCCTAGCCACATCCAGGGATCTACCCTCAACCTGATTATTGCTAAAGATAAAGTTATTCAATTGGATGCCACATCACCCTGTGATTGGTCAGATCATTATCTAATTTAATTTTGCATTTTGGAAAGGGTGACTTGCAAAAAAAGGACAACATCGTAAGGCCAAACAATGGTCACAAGACTTGAGGAACATAGATTTAAAGGATCTAACCAGCATCATTAATAACCTACTTCCTCCACCCCCTAACCAGACAAATCTGGATGACCTCACCGAACACAACATCTACTCCATGACTAATATATTTGACTAAATTGCTCCAAAACAATTCAAAAGAATTCCCAACAAAAATTCCAAACCCTGGTTCAACTGCTCCCTTAATAAGGAAAGGCACAAACTAAGGCTGGTGGAGAGGTCATGGAGAAACTCTTCCTCCATAAAAAACTCAAGCAGCGGAGGCTGACCAGGAGTAGATCTAAAAAACAAATCTGCAATGCCAAAACTGCTCACTTTAGGTCACAGCTCAAGCACGCTAAAAAGAGGCCAATTTTTTTTTTTAAATCATCAAACAGCAAGCTAACCACTCAACTAATCAACACTCTATACTCAAATGAATCAACCTCTATCAGCGAGGCATTTCCTGCACACTTCATCGAAAGGATAAGAATGATCAGACTAGAACTACTATACATCGCACCAAATACGCACTCTCTGTAAAAGCCCACTGCCTCTCCGCTACCCCAGATGAGTTCCCCTCCTTCTGGCTCTATGTATTACTCTCCTAAAAACCAGGCATCGTGGAATACCTTTATAGTCCCAGACGATCTAGGCAACAAAACTATATTTTCATTAAAACCGTCAAATCATTTCAAAGGTCCTTTTCCTGCCAATCTCTTCAAATAACTTATATCCTCCATGCCCCCCACTCTGGTCTAAAATGGTCTGCGAATCGCTCCCGAAATGACTGATTACTGATTACCTCATGGTTGGACAGGTCTCTCCCATCTCAAAAAAGCCAAATGCAGACCTAACTGATCCTAACAACTTCAAACCTATTTCCAATATCTTGGTTTTAGCCAAAATACTTGAGAAATACGTACACAGACAACTATGTAATCACATCAAACATTTTCAACTCCGTGACCAATATCAACCAGGCTTTAGATCGCAACTTAGTACAAAAACTGAACTGGCACACATCATTGACGATGCCTTGAGACTACTGGATCAAATCTTTCCATAGCGTTTGACACGGTCAAACATAACTTGATTAACCTACTTGAAAAAAGGATGGGGAATTCAGGAACAGTCTTAAATTGGTGTGCCTCGTTCCTACATAACAGAACTGAAACAGTTGAAGTCCATCATTTCCTCTCCAACAGTACCCCGGTCTCAATTGGAGTGCCTCAGGGATCTGCACTATCACCCAGGCTCTTTAACTTGTTCATGGAGCCTCTCACCGAAATTCTGAACCAATCAAAGATACATTACCACATGTACGTAGACGATACACAATTATACGTGAACATTACAACACCGGATGATACCATCACTCTCAACTTTGCACTTGTGAAAACTCAACTTTGGTTAACTCACAACACCTTATGCTGAACACTTTGAAAACCGAAATCCTAGTGATTTCTCCTCACAACCACTCTACACGCATTCAGGACTGGCTCAAACAACGAACGGCCCTCAATTGCACTCCTCATGTTGTAGATTCCAGTGGATCATTTGGCATAACACTGGACAAACACCTGAATATGCATGATCACATCAGTGCAACAACTAGCTAATCACCAACTAAACACGTTAAGGAAAATCAAACCCTTCCTTCCTCCAGACGACGAAGTTTGCTGTCCAACCCTTCGTTATCTCCCGCTTAGATTACAAGATTTTTGCCCTGGTTGAACTTCCCAAAGCCAAACTGGCCCATTTAATGGGTACTCTAAACTCAGCGGCAGACTGATCATGTGCGCACATCACACCAGACTTAATTCATCTCAAGTGGCTTCCCTTCAAAGCAATGATCTGCTTCAAGACAGAATGCTTGACGCACAAAGTGCTTCACCATAACACTCCAGATTACCTGGCAAAAAAACTTGAACTATCCGGTGTGAATCAATCCCTAAGAAACTCTAATCTACTGCTGAAACCATAAAAATTCAATATGAAGAGAACTTATAACCGAGCCTTCTCTGGCCTTGCTCCGAGAATTTGGAATGCTCTGCATCCCAAAATCAACACTATCCTCTCAATTGCTACATTAAAAAACAGAAGTCAAAAGGTTTCTCCTTAATAGCTACCTGCAATGATACACCGGAAGCCACCGGAACTAACTTTTACTTCTGTTCTACAGCTTTGTTTTAGCTTTGAATGATGCATTCGTTCTGCATGCTTTCTTCTATTACCTCGCAATCAGACTCCAGATCCTTGCCATCACGGAGAAAGGGAAGGAGGCAGGTTTCCTCACAGAGAAAGAATGTTTGTATCTGAATGTAAACCAACCGCGTATCCCTACCATCTATGTCCTACCCAAGGTCCATAAAAACCCTACCAAACCACCTGGACGACCGATCATATCGGGCTGTGGTTCTCTTCTGGAGCCACTTTGTAAATATGTGGATGTCTTTTTGAAACCGCTGGCAGAAGCAACGCCGACCTACCTGAGAGACACTATGCAGGTGATTAATCTTATGGATCAACGACCCTTTGACAAAAATATTCAATTACTTGTCACAATGGACATTGTGTCATTGTACACGAGCATTCCCCAAGGACCAGCACTGACAACGATACGGAGAGCCTTGGCATCAAGACCACAACCAGCAGAGGTCCCTACAGAATTTTTAATTGACTTACTAGAGATCGCAATGACAAAAAACTTTTTTGTATTCCAAAATGATTTCTTTATGCATTGTAAAGGGGTGGCCATGGGGGCAGCCTTCGCCCCTGATCTGGCGATCCTTTACATGAGTGACTATGAACAACACTGCATTCTCTCTCCTTACAATCCTTACCTAAACGATATCTCCGAGTACCGTCGTTACATAGATGATATTCTTATCATTAGGAACTGTACCTGGAAGGAGGACTATTTTACTGAATCGGATGAACTTATCTCCCGTCTGCTGGAAAGAGGCTACCCCAAAAGGTTGGTGAAAAGGGCACGGAAGAGGGCTTGATTTAGCGACAGAGAAACTCTGCTTGTACCTAAAAACCGAAAAACTCCAGAGGACAGGATGATCTGTGTCACTACCTACTGTAGCAAGAGTAATGAAATACGGAAGATAATCAATAAACATTGGAATATCGTGTCAGATGCAATTGAAATGCCGAATCCGCCCATGCACGCTTTTAAAAAAGCCAAAAGCGTCAGAGACTATGTAGGATGTTCTATGCTGGACAGCCCACCTGTTCCCACTATCCAAACAATGAGGAATTTACCTGTCACACTTGGAAACTACAAATGCAGCAACTGCAAAGCTTGTGCACTGTGCCTAGAAACTAAGACAATCACGCACAATAATTTGACTATCACCCTGAAATCATTCACAAACTGCAACAGCAATGGAGTTATTTACGCTATCTTCTGCCCTTGTGGATCCATCTACATTGGCCAAACCAAGCAAAAAATAAAGAACCGCGTATTGCAACATTGCAGTAGAATAAGATGCCAAAGGGCAGGGGCTCCCTTGGTAGACCATTTTCTAGCTAACACTCACACACCTGAATCTCTGAAGTGGGTAGTTATTGAGAAAATCACACTGGGACCACGGGGGGAGATCTGAATTCCATCATGAATGTAAGAGAATGTAAGTGGATGCAGTCCTTTGACTCCGTCCAGAATGGACTAAATGAATTGGATGCCACATTTGCCCAGATGGCTTTGATCAACCCTGAATAATATATAGGTGTAGACGCATTGTGACGCACCCTTCGCTTTTATGTGAACCCTATGACCAACATGCAACACTGGGATAATGTATAACAATTATGGGGGCTATGTTTTCATCTGTATATATATGTATTCATGTGAAATCGAAATGCATAATACGTTTGATTGCCCTCTCATTTTGCACTTGGTTTTGATATAGTTTAGCTATGTACCCCTCAAGGAATGAGCATATTCTAAGATGGAATAATGTTTTCCTCTTTGGAGATGTTTATCTAATGTAACCAGTTCCCCTGCCTTGCGTGTGATTCATTATCACTAGTTAAGCCCTTCACTGCAACCGTAATGACACCAAAAACCAGACCTATTATGTTTGCCGTAGGGATCCAAGCTAGCAATAATGTTTTTTCCTTTTTTTTCCTCTTTGATGTTCATCTAATGTAACGAGTCCCCCTGCCTTGCGTGTGGCTCATTATCATTATCATTATCTCTAGTCAAGCCCCTCACTACAACCGTAATGAAACCAGAAACTAGACCTATTATGTTTACCTTAGGGACCCAGGTTAGCATTAAAGTATATTTCGCCACATTCCCTTGGATCTGATCGAGAACTGTCTCCCGATTGGCCGGTCGAGGACGAGCCTCCTGACAGTATCTAGCGACTGCACCTCGAGGCGGCTCAGTCACTGTTTGGCAGCCGATCCTGTGTGATGTATACACGAACACTTTGGTGATGATTAGGTAAGATACAACGCCCCGACCGATTTACCACCTAGCCTTGTAGTATCAACATAGATTACACCTTGGCTTTGAGTTTTAACCCTTTTTCCCGTGATTAACGTATACGGCGAATTTTGTACTAACTATAAGTCTAAGAGATGCGTTATGCAACCGGCTATGCCTAATCTTTGCCCATAAGGTGACAGACTTTAGATCTTCATAACTACTGGAGGTGACCCTTGTGACGCCCATTTGATTTAAATGTATGACACCCCAACTCAGCCACTCTCTACAATATGGCATATAGGACAGCATGGGTTGTGTGTCGTGCTCTACTTAAAACCCAGACATGATTTATATTTACGACACCCTAAATAAGCCACTTTCTAACATATGGCGTATAGGACAGCCTGGACTGGGTGTCGTGCTTTACTGTAAACCCCGGCATGACCCTTTCCTTTTAAGGTTAAACGCGGTGATAAATAGGGTTTCGAATCCCAGGAGACCCCTGAATATAATTATTTATTCTCATCTCATAAAACCACCGGGGAAGTGTGACTTCCGGCGCACCCCCTTTGGCCATCGTTGGACATACGACAAGTTTGAAAACACTAGAAACGACTGGAAAGTTACCACGTCCCAGTAAGTGCCCCCCCTGATAATTTCACCAACCAAAATGTATACATGGGATGCCTCCCCTTGTACCCCATTGTAACACCGATCCTTCTAATTAAATTGCAGGTCATTTCCTTCAACGTAGGAACCCATGATGGTCCTATCTTAATAGCCACTGGATGGCCATATGTAAAGTATGTATTTCATTTCTAGCCCAGTCCTATTGTACCAAAGACCCTTGTCAGTGGTTCGATACATTCATTTTAATTGTATTATTTATAGGCGCTCCAGTCCTTTCCGTGTCCTGAAGAAGACCCCAGCATGAGGTTTCCATTAACCCTTAAACCAGGGGTCGAAACGTAGACCAGACTGCATCATCCCTCTAAACATAGGAGAAATTTATGGAATAGTACAGATCCTATGTTAAAGAGCTTTACGGAACTACCGATCTAAACCAGACTGTAAAGGCTGCACTGAATTTCACTGTGATTGTTTTATGGTCACAACACCTTTACCCAGTCCCCACCTGTATCCCATCACACCTATCCCACCTAACTACCTCCTTTTCTTGATCACTATGAGCGCGTTGATATACTACCATGTAAATAATATGTGACAACTCTTGACAATTATAAGTTACACACGAGGAGTTACCAATGAACTGATTTCTATCTTTGTTTTACAAATTTACTAGATTCAATGAATTAATTGATATGCTTCTTCATACGTTTGTTTGATTCAATAATTTCTGGTACTTATTGATTGATACTAAGTATCCTGCTAACCATGTGCTGAAATAAAATACGCACTGTATCAATGGACTGTTTATAATTTGAGATATGCAATGTTTATTTGTGACATTTGATGTTTTGTAAAGCAATAGACTCTGACCACTTTATACGTACCTTCTTCTATTACCTCGGTTGTTCTTTTAGTGTAACTACTTATCTGAATACTTACATGTTCAGTTTGCTACCTTTCCCAGTTTATCTTGTATGCTTTGTGTATAGCGCTCTGATACCCTGAAGGGTCGCGTTTGCGCTTTATAAAACCTTTCAAGTAAAATGAAATTAATTAATTAATTTATCGCAGATGGTTGTGGGTTGGCAGAATGGGTATGTAAAAATAGGCGCCCTGCAAGTCCAACACTGCCAACCAGTCTTCAGGGTCCACAGTAGACAAGACCTGAGCCAAAATGAGAATTTTGAATTTCTCCTTTTACAGGAAGGAGGGGAGGAGGAGAGGGATGAGGATGAGGATGAAGGGGGAGGAGGGGAGGAGGAGAGGGATGAGGATGAGGATGAAGGGGGAGGAGGAGAGGGATGAGGATGAGGATGAGGATGAAGGGGGAGGAGGAGAGGGATGAGGATGAGGATGAGGATGAAGGGGGAGGAGGAGAGGGATGAGGATGAGGATGAAGGGGGAGGAGGAGAGGGATGAGGATGAGGATGAAGGGGGAGGAGGAGAGGGATGAGGATGAGGATGAGGATGAAGGGGGAGGAGGAGAGGGATGAGGATGAGGATGAGGATGAAGGGGGAGGAGGAGAGGGATGAGGATGAGGATGAAGGGGGAGGAGGAGAGGGATGAGGATGAAGGGGGAGGAGGAGAGGGGTGAGGATGAGGATGAAGGGGGAGGAGGAGAGGGATGAGGATGAGGATGAAGGGGGAGGAGGAGAGGGATGAGGATGAGGATGAAGGGGGAGGATGAGAGGAAGGAGGATGAGGATGAAGGGGGAGGATGAGAGGAAGGAGGATGAGGATGAAGGGGGAGGAGGAGGATGAGGATGAGGATGAAGGGGGAGGAAGAGGAGGAGGAGGAGGAGGAGGAGGAGGAGGAGGAGGAGGAGGAGGAGGAGAAGGAGGAGAAGGAGGAGGAGGAGGAGGAGGAGGAGGAGGAGGAGGAGGAGGAGGAGGAGGAGAGAGAGAGAGAGAGAGAGAGAGAGAGAGAGATATATATATATATATATATATATATATATATATATATATATAGAGGGGGAGGGGGAGAGGGAGAGGGAGAGGGAGAGGGAGAGGAAGAGGGATAGATAGATAGATAGATAGATAGATAGATAGATAGATAGATAGATAGATAGATAGATAGATAGATAGATAGATAGATAGATAGATAGATAGATAGATGGCAGAGGCAGAGGGAGAGGGAGCGTGTTGGCCGTGGTGGCTGGGCAAGAATGGACATGGTCGGTAGCCCCTATTCTAGCTATTGAAGAAGCAAAAGGCAGAATGGGGCTGGCGTGGGTTCATGATAATCACAACAGTTACATTACTATTCCTAAATGCCTGTTGTGAATACCGAAAGTCGTAAAGTTAGGATTTTGTCTCAGTTACATTTAAGTTTTAGTCATAAGTTTAACTTAAGACCAAAACTTAAGTTTAACTGAGACAAAATCCTAACTTTACTACTCCTAAATGCCCTTTGTGAATACCGAATGTTGTAAAGTTAGGATTTTGTCTCCGATTACTTTTGTGAATCGGGCCTTAGATATTTGTGAAGGTTCGGTATGATGGGGATGTGGAAGTATGCAGCTTGAAGATCCATGGCACACATCCAATCCCCTTGATAGAGCTGGAGGTATATTTGGTTTAGTGGCAACATATAAAATGCATCTTCATATATTTGTTTGGTGTCCGGAAGTCTAGAATGGGACTATATTCTTGCTTTGGTCCATTCTATCATAATCAAAAGTAATCGAAGTACATGCCCTTTCCTTTTTGGGGTTGAGGAACCAGATCCACTGCCTTTTCGATCATAAGGGTACCGACATCCAACTGGGGTAACTCTCGATGGGAATGTGGTGTTTTCTTTGGAGGAATGCATGGAATTACTAAAAGCTCAGAGAGCAGCCAGTTTGCACAATGTTCAGCAACCATGTCGCACTGCTATTTTCTCCCACTAATCCAGGTGACTTCTGTTGACAACAGAGTGGCAAACAGAAGTGAAACGTTACTGTTTGGTTGGTTTTCTGGCAGCAGATGGTGGTTGGAGGCTGACTCTTCATTGTGTGGACTTACAAGAGCAGGAACTCCCAGCATTTTACACATGGTTTGACGCAATGCATAAGAGGCTGTTTTGAACAACAAAACTGCAAGGGAGTATTTATTATGATTAAATCTTTCGCTCCAACTCTAACAGGATTTGAATCACAGCAAGTGCAGATGGAGTCCGAGTTCGCAGGCCTGCCGCCACTCAGACAAACACCTCTCCGGCAGCACTGTCCCTGGGAAGCCTTTGCAAGGTAACAGATATATGGGTCCATCAAAGAATGCAGAGAATATTTAAGGGTCTCTAGCAGCCACTAAAGTTTCCAAAACTATGGATTGCAAGGGTTTCTTGAATTAACAGCTGTATTCACACTGCGTTGCTTTCTGTGTGCACTAATGTATGTATCTATGTATGTGTTACTATCTCCTTGAGGCATGTCAACATGTAGGGGGATGATAAAATGCCCAAACTATTGCCTCCATGTGTTTTAAAGTTTTAAAAGGGTGTAACTCCAACCGCACACAATAAGAACTGATGGACAATATATCCCATTTGGTATTTAACTCTTGCACCTGCCACAGTGGGGTCTTGCAATGATATTGACAACGCTAAATGGCGGGGGCAAGGCATTCAGGCTGAACCTTGGGAAGTTTAAATGTACTCCATTACCTCTTCAACGGGGAGGGGTAACACAGAGGTTATGAGTCGCAGGCTAGTGGCAGAGTCCCTCACGCCCTAGAAAAGGTTCTGGGTAGTCATTGAAGCGAGTGCTGGATAGGTGTTCAGGGAATAATGGGGTTTCAATTGCAAATAAAGCGGTTTCCATTCTAGATGCACGAGTGATTCCAGCCTGGTGTCACCACACCTTCTGGTTGAGTTCGGATGTGCTACTTCGAAATTGACATTCTGCATTTGAGCAGACGGTCACTATGCAGAAACACATAATGAAGGGTTATGTTATTTATGGCCCAGGTCCTTGTAAATAGTCTGTCGGGTGCTTCAAGCTCTGAAATTCATTTAATGTACAAAGATACCCATGTACATGGATGCCAGAAGCGTCACAGGAGAAGTATACTAAAGTATACAAGAGGCCGTATGCTTACGCTTGACCTAAAAATGGAATATTCAAACTTAGGGTAAAATAATCACCATGAACAGGACACATAAGCCTTTTAAAAAAGGCTTAGACAGATAGCTTCCTACTCCTTTCATCATATCGATCATTCCTTTGCGTTAACATGATATTAACTATTTTGAAATTATTGTACCAACTTTTCCATAAATTGTCTTTCAACTAATTCTGCAAATATTGGTTTTAACAGGTTTATGTGCTCTGTTTGTTTCACATCGGACCTGCAGTCAGACGGCGGACAGTATGCAGTACAACAGCGAGCACAGCAGCAATGACTGGCGCGGACCATCTCCCTTCCACAAGTCTTGGAAGGCTGCAGGATGTGACCTCAAAAAGCTTCTGAGTAGGACATTACATTATCAGAGATCATGTTGATTACTTTACCCTAAGGTTGAATATTTCATTTTAGGGCCTATGCGGAGTTACCTATGGTTACACGCATTTGCCCACTGAGGCTGAATTGTACCTGATTATGAACAGTATTATCATGCTGTTGCTCTGTACAAGGTTTCTTACATGAACGTTCATTTGCCCACTGGGGCTGAATTGTTTATGAATATATTTTTACCTATAATGTTGAGCTGCATTCCTCAATTCGTTTTTAAGTTCTGTGATAACTCTGGAACAGGTGATCATAGCCGTATGCCAAAACAGAATTAACCCATTGGGGCGATAAATATTGGTATAATTATGAGGGGGCACTCCCTGATCTTGGAAGTATCACTAGTATATGATATGATTGTACACAAGGGAGTTTTTGTCTTATTTTCTTAGGCAAACTATTTCATTATAATTTTAGTTCACTTCTTGGTCTGTTAACATTGCAGTATGAGATTTCAATGTAATCATACGCTTGATTAATGGCTATGTAACTATACTAGTTACCCATATATTGCCCTCTCTTTGCATGCAGGCAAGATTCTATACACTGAGTGTGACGTATTTTACACACTGCAAGATGTCTGCCATTTTCTCTGTAACCACAAAATGTTTGCTGGCAAGTGTCCCTTTTCTATGTTGCATATTCACCTTTAAATGTTTCTGTTTCTAAACCTGCCGAACCAGTGACTCCATCCATCATCTCCTTTGGTTCTGCTTTGTTCGTCCTAAGTTAGCAGGGTATGCCCAGACGTGGGTCCCTTGCTCACTTTGCCACTGGATTCAAGATAGCCTGGCTGATGAGGGCTGTAAGCCGAAACCGGTCCCAGGATGCTTGTTTCCGGTCCAGGGAAGACATTGCTAGGCAGTTCGAGTTGGACTGTTCCCATGATGCACAGGGTCAGACTGATTTGCATATAGCCATGTCTGAACTGGGGTGGGGGAGTGAGCTAAAGAATGGTGATGGATTAAACCCAGATCAGTTGACTGGGGGTGAGTGCTTGCAATGTTCAACACTCCGTCCATAATCCTCTTTGGTTTTGCTTTGTTCGCCCCAAGTTGGCAGGGTATGCCCAGACATGGATCCCTTGCTCACTTTGCCACTGGATTCAAGATAGCCTGGCAGATGAGGTCTGTGAGCCCGAAACCGGTCCCAGGATGCTAGTTTCCAGTCCAGGGAAGACATGGCTTGGCAGTTCGGGCTGGACTGTTCCAATGAGGCACAGGGTCAGACTGATTTGCATTCAACCATGTCTTAACTGGGGTGGCAGAGTGAGCTAAAGAATGATGATGGATTAAACCCTGATCAGTTTACTGGGGGTGAGTGCTTGCAATGTTCAACTAGTGATCAAGGCGTGCTTGACGCTGAAACACGTAGGGTTTGTACAGGTTTATGGATTAAAACATAAGATTCAGCAGTATTTATGATTGAACTCGAAAGGAGGGCTAGTTCCGCACATTGCAGCTGCAATACCAGAAGTGTTATGAATTTTGATGGGGCTCCTCTACCAAGACGTGCACCTGTGCCGCCTTTGGGTCTCGGCTTCAGGAGGACGGTGTGTGTGTGTGTGTATATATATATATATATATATATATATTCACACACCATATAAATGCAACCACCATTAGTTTCCTCGACATTCAGGTCAATATCAGGGCAGGGCAAATAGAGACAAGTTTGTTCCAGAAACCTACAGCAGGAAATACCCTGCTTCATGCGAGTAGTTTTCACCCTAGCCTAGCCACACCATAGCTAGCCTACCCTACGGCAAATTTCTCAGGGTAAAGAGAACATGTAGTACGGAACTTGCATGTGAGGAAGCTCTTACTTTAACCAAACAAATTGTTAGAGAGGGGCTATAATGAGAAAAATCTGGCAGCTACCCTGGGAAAAGTCGCCCTAATTAAAAGAGAAACCCTTCTACAACCTAGGGCAGACAATAACATTTAAGGAACTTTCCCTACGATGAATACAAATGAAGAGAAAGATAGTTCCAATAAAACGTGTAGATTCATATCGACCTACAGCAGGCAATCTAAGATCATTAGAATGATTGTGAATAAAGAATGGCCAACATTAATGACTGATGGCATCCTGAAAGATATTTACGTGAATAAGCCTAAATTCACCTTTCGTAAGGCCCATTCTATGAAATCTGACTTGGTGAAAACCAGTCCAGAGATTTTCAATAAAGATAACTGCCTTTCCTCCCGAAATGGCTTTTTCAAATGCTTTTCTTGCCGAGCCTGTAAATTTGGCTCTAACACCACAACAAACACCAACGCATTCTCAGATCGGCCCATTAAAATCAAAGGGCATTATACTTGCAAAACTGAGTATGCGGTGTATATTTTAACTTGTGAATGCGGATTAAGATATGTCGGGAGCACCAAGCTTCCGGTACAGGCAAGGATTTTACAGCACCTAAGGGCCTCGGTAAATTCAGACCCTACATACCCTGATGCTAGGCACGTAAAAGCTGAACATGGAGGTAACCTCAATGTACTCAGCTATTTCGTAATAGATCATATCCCTAGTAATAAAAGGGGTGGAGATAGGGAAAAACAACTCCGTCGGTTAGAAACCAGTTACATAGTGGAATTAGAAACCAAGAGTCCACGAGGCTTAAATATTTGCGAAGACCTACACCACTTCCTAGGATAATTCAGAGATACTGTAGACATTTATAACCACACAGGATCATTTGCATATGTTGATTTGTCACGAACAAAAATAGAACATATAGCATTCGATTTTTAGTATTTTGAAATGTAAAGAAAACCTCCTATATTTGTAGCAATGGGTTTAAATCTGTTTATTTATCCATTGTTTATGCGGTGTACCTAGTTGATAGGGTACTGTGCAATCAATGAATGGTATCAGACTACTTATTTGAACTATAAACAATACACAGGAAAAGATAGTACCGACTTTAAAGGTCACGAATACTAACTTGGTTATAAGGATCTCAAATAGAAAAAGGAAATGGTGTGATGTTGAAATGTAAATTCTAAATTAAGGTATGGGCAGAAACGTTAATACAAAATGGCATGATTGGGATTAGTAATCCAGGAACCATCCGTTCTCTGCCTTCTTTCCCTTGACTCCCCCTCTGTTAAAAATTATATTATCGAAGCTCACATACAAACTTGTGATAACACTCCCGGCTGGGAGATGTGATCATTGAACTTCGGCAAGAAAAGTTTTTTTAAATTGTTGCACTTAGCACTTATACAGGTGGATATCATGGACACATGAGTAGTTAAACGACTAAGCACAGAAAATGCAGCAATGTATGACAGTTTAAGCACAGACAATTCAACACATTTGGTATAGTAGGGGAAAATCAGACAATGTATCTCTCTCCTCTACACTGATGTAAAAACAAAAAAAGTTATTTGTTTTGTCTGCTTACAGGTTTACACACAAAATAACAATGTATATATGTGCACTTAGAAATTGAACAGGCAGCATCTTAATAGTTGGGATCTGTTTTTTCTCTATTTAATTTTGCCGGAGCAACAAAAGCTTTAAGTATGTCGTTTATATCTACTGTGAATCCATGACCAATCACGAAGGTTTACGTTTTTTTTAAAAAAGAGGAGGGTATTTGCACACAGAATACCAGCGAACAAGGCGTCAGGGAACGCCGAAACGCGTTTGGTTTTTTGACACCTACTGAAGGAATATGTAAATGGGCGCTCACCTATGGACTACGTATACCATCATGCTTGATGGTGCATAACGCTAAGCCCCACCCACTGAGGGCGGTGTTTCTACTGAAATAAAGGTGAAACGTGAAAGTGAGCCTCAAGCGTGCTCGTGTGTTTGTCCCCTGAGGAAGAAGCGGAGTTGCTTTGAAACGCGTTGGGAATCAGAAGTATAACGGGAGAAAGGGCATTTTGGCTGTCTCAAGGCAAGCGAGCTGGATAGCGGGGGTGTCAAGAGTGACCTTTCAGAGTGCAAGCGCACTTTGGTGGAAGCTATATATATATATATATATATATATATATATATATATATATATATATATATATATATATATATATATATAAACACATGTTTAAGGGAAGTTATAGTTAGGAATTAGCATTTAAAAAACCTTAGATATTCACAGAAAAAAACACAAGTTAGAGGAACGTTATAGTTAGGCTGGCAAAACCAGAGAAATGTAGCCGTTATAGTTGGCTGAGCTAACTATAATTTACGCTCCCGCAATGCCCTGCTGATGACATTACATATTACATCACTCATGACATGATCAGGAAAATCACTCATGACATCTCTGATAACATCACTGATGACATCATGCAGTGACTGAGTGTTATAAAAAAGTTTAAGAATGTAATATATATATTTTCATTTCTTTTTTTTAACTAGCAGTCACTTTTGCAGGTTGGTGGCGAAAGGGGGGCTGGGCCTCCAAACAGCACTCAGGAATTCCGCTGTGTAGTGGGGCTTCTTGGCCACCAAGGTCCCTCACGAGTAAAGTGGATTTCATCCCCCAACCAGTAGTGCACCAGGAGACGTGTTTGTAGAGTGGTGGATAAAGGGGGACCTGGCCTCTGAAAACCTCTCAGCAGTTCCACTGTTTGGGACTAACTGGAGGTAACAGGAGGGTTAGTTGGCCCCAGAGGACGTCCTTGGGGGGCCAACTCCCCTTCCTATTACCTCCAGTAAGTTCCACACAGCAGGATTGCTGAGTTCTAATATCAGGCCACATCCCCCTTTGTCCACCACTCTGCAAACGCGCCTCCTGGCGCGCTCTTGGTTGGGGGATGACTTTCCCTTTGCTCCTGGGGGTCCTTAGGGGCCAACTAGCCTACCTGTTACCTCCAGTAAGCGCCACAGAGCGGGACTGCTGAGAGGTGTTCGCAGGCCACGCCCTCTTTCTCCACCACTTTGCGAACGCACCTGCTGGCGCACTGCTGCTTGAAGGATGAAGTCCACTTTAGTATTGAAGTCCTCAGGACACAAGGGAACCTCATAGTCCCACCAGCAGTGTGCCAGTAGGCACGCTTGCAGAGTGTTGTAAAAAGGGATGTGGTCTTCGACCATTTTAAGGCAGACCTACTGGCTTTGTCAAAGGGTTAGTACTCGAAAATGTAACCTCTTGGCCGTGGGGGTAATTCCCCCACGGCGCGGGGAGAGGGGGAGGCCGTGGCGCTGCGATGCTCGTGACGAGTCCAGCTCGTCAGGAGGCACAGTGGAGCTGTGCTCATGACGAGCTGGGCTCGTCACGACTCCGCCCACTGATTGATCCTCCCTCCGCCCACTGATTGATTCTCCCGCACAGTCGGGGAATCAATTGCACGTGGGAGTGCCGCGGCCGTTATGACAAGCCCAGCTCGTCATGATGCACAGCTCCACTGTGCATTATGACGAGCTGGGCTCGTCATGAACATGGAAGGGGTTAAAAGGCAAGCCTATTGGCTTTCAATACATTTAAAACAGACCTTTCAACTTTGTCAAAAAGTCACCAATAACTATACTCGAATTATACTTACTAAATACACACATTACAATGTTTGGTAAAATAAATCACAAAATATTTTCAATAAAGCCTTTTTTTTCCCAAATCAACCATTACCATGTCTTTGAGTCTTTTCTTTTTAAAACACTTTTTAGGCCACAAAGGGTAGCCATAAAACCAACCACAGTGGGTTCATGCACTCCTGCGGAATGAACTGGGATTAACATTACTGGTTGAAGCCTGAATCACAATACTCTTTTGGAGTAGGTTGTTCAGTAAGAAAATCTGGATCACCAGGTGCCAGTCTGTAAAGCCTGCCACCTGCGTATTCACTGTTGAGCAGGAATAGGTTTTAAATTAAATGGCCCTCAAGGTAACAGTGAGGGCCTGATTAAAAGGGAGCAAAGGCTCAGACTTGACGGGCCATGCAGAACATTTTTTGTAAGGACGTTTGCGTTGGTCCTGAATGAGTGCAGCTGTAAATATAGGACCTGAACTGCAAAGGAGACACTTTTGTTTGTTGTTGGTCCAAATGGTGAGTCAAATTCTACCTCACGGGAGGAGTCATGCCTACTGGCCTAGTCTAGATCCATGTAAAATGTAAAATGTAAATTGATACTTGTATAGCGCACTACTCACCCGCAAGGGTCTTAAGGCGCTTGTACGAATACCGCTGTGGAACCCATCCTGGCTTTCCCTGTGAGGTGTCCACTCCTGGGCACCCCCAAGGTGGAGGCCAGGCATCCTTAGCGTTGTGGGGGCCGTTGTGGAGATTAAGCAAGCTATTGCCCAAAGTTGCAGAGTGGGACTCCATGATTGGAATAGGCACCGAGGCGAGAATTATCAGGTCCGTGGAATTTTTGAGCTCAAGACCCGCCGAGGCGGGAAATTGAACCCTGGTCCCAGGGTAGACCTCTGCGTCAGGGTCTGCCGCTCTAACCATTGAGCCACACTTCTCATGTAAAAGTTACTGTGTGTGTGTGTGTGATGATGGGGGGAGAAAACCTCCATCCCCATCCTGAAGTTCCCTTGTTCAGAGTCAGAGCCAAAAAGATAAGGGTGCCTCTGCCGGCACATCCACCCTGATAGGGGCACCAGATCAGAATCAGGATATTGGATGACAGGTTTCTCATTTATCTCGTAGTGTGACATCAGTTGAGATGAAGTCGATATGGTGTCAGAAATTGGAACCAGCAGTGGATCCTCTTCTGGTGCCAGCGTCAAAGTGGAAGGGCCTGAAGCAGTGTTGGGTGCCAGTAGGAAAGCCTCTACTGGAGTCGGGGTCCCAAAGGGTCATAAGTGCAGAGGAAGGGTCTGTTACCAGTGGCCCAACTGGGGACCTCTTTCAGTTCATTGGGGGCTAAGCATGTACAGCATATCCCCCTTCAAGACTTCAATCTACTGCAGCATCACATATGGGCCGGGACACACTGGGAACAGCTGAGGGATCGGAAACGCAACCGAAGACCTCTAGAGTGAACAACTCACATTAGGATGCCCTTGAGCCTTCTCTTTAGGTTCAAAGTGGCGGGATGGGCTTAAGTTTAGCTTAGCTTTTTTAGGTTTTCGCTTGGACATACCAGAGGACATTAAGTGTGAACTTGACCAACTGGCTCCAGGAACCGCATCAAGTCTGCCGCCACACCTCAACATCTTTTTATGTTCAGAGACATACAGATTGGTCTTCAGGTCCCGGATCGCCTTTGGGTGCACAAGGGCACATTTATTGCACAACTTCGAGCTGTGGCCCGAGCACAGACACCAGAGACAAACCTCATGTGGATCAGTCACAGACATTTGTTTTCTGCAGTTGCAGCAAACTTTGAAACCTATAATTTTACGTGAGGCTATCCTTGATTAGCAAACTAGAATTTGATTTCAAAAGACCAACAAATTTAGGAGCCAAGCTCCGGATTCACCACAGAAGGCGCAGAAGGAAGGTGCTTAAATGAGGCTCTGCTCCATCACTTCCGGGGAGGAGCCAGTCTGGCACTTGGGAAGTATTCGACATTGAGGATTCTGTAATTAGAAGTATCCTTCAGAAATATTTTGGTGAGTTGAACTGCGAGGTCATACTCTGTGTAAAAAGCAAAATAAAATATTCAGATCACTGGAAGAGAAGGTTTCCTTCTAGAGATGTTCAGGTTTGTGCAGACAAACAGGAGAAAACGGACAGGATTGGCAAGCCTGGGCTGAGGGGCTTTGTGAAAATGTGTGAAAGAAGGGGAGGGAGACCGAGAACTATTGAGGAAGTCATGGATGGCAAAGAACGCACAAATTAGGATGCTTCAACCTGTGGTCAAGAAGTACAATAATTTTAGAAAGCATCTTTTGTGGAGGCCCAGACAGACTCCATTAATGGAAGAGAACACAGATAAAGTAACACAAAACTCTTCTCTATGTAAAACTTGTGATAACATGAGAAGACAAAGCCTGCCATTACATCCTGGAAATAAATTATGTAAAACATAAGAGAAGTAGCACATTACCTTTGGATCAGGGCATGGACCTGGGCTAATAGGTGTGTCATTAGTTTCACGTACAAAAATTAACTGTTGTTGCCCATCCTTCACCTCCGGGGTGGGAGTGTCAACTTTGCTTTTCATTAGCTGGGCTTTCAGGATGGAGTTTTGCATAGTTAAATTGGCAATCTTATTCACAAGTTCTTCATCACATAGTTTCCCTACAGAAAAAGGGCTTTTCCCATCACCCTTTGAGCTGTCTACAACTCCAGCTTCTGGTCCATCTCCACACAAGGGGCCCCACTGCTGTTTTGTGGGAGGCATGCTAACAGACCGTGGGGTTGCATTGGTGTTCTTTATATCCCCCGGCATGGGTATAAAACTCCATGGCTCAGCTAACATGCGGCTTTCATCTATCTTTGTTCTGGCATCACCGGGAGGGGCCTTCATTTCCTGATTCTCCAATGTTTCCATCCTATTTGAAGGTTTGGTGACAGCCAGCGAGGGATGGACTCGAACTGTGCAAGGAAGAAGTTAACACAATAAGTAATGACAGGACACAATAACAGGAGCATAAGAAATACCTTTTCTTGATCAGGTATGACAAGCAAACCAAATAGCAATCACATATTTGAGACAGGGTTATCTCTACCTAAAAACAGTGAGAGAGAAAGTCAGGGCTAAGAAACTGTCCCATTGCTACTGTCTTGCAATAAATATACATGATCCACTAGCTACAAAATGCCAGCATTGTAGAAATAAACCTGCACAGTGCAGTCAAGGTCACAACTGTTAACATCTATTGTACTGGATGCCTTATTGCACAGACAAATATATTATGCTAAATGTAGAGCAAACAGCAGCAAACATTGAAAAAGCCAATCAGTCTTACTTTGCAAGTGATTTGTGGCGGCAGTTATTGGTAGGGCCAATGCTGGATGCATTGGCTTTAGCAAAGCCAACAGCAAAGGCTGCCCTTGTATTACTTATCCTTTCAAGATGGCTGCCACTATGCTTTAGGAAATGTGCTGGACATCTGGAAAGTATACCAAATAATGTGTTCATGCCTCAATATGGCCGCCACTGTGCGTGACACAATGAAACTGTTAGAAATTGGATTTTTGGCAGGTTAGGGCATGTGCCAAAGCCAGGAAGAAACCACCACTCTAGTCAGGATAAGGGAGTTACACTCCTAAAATAACCCCAGCTCATCCCCTTGGTAGCTTGGCACGAGCAGCTAGGCTGATCTTGGAGGCAGTGTATAAAGCATTTGCACGTAACCAACAGTAATACAGTGTAAGCACTACAAAAGGACACCACACCAGTTTAGAAAAATATCCAATATTTTTATATACTCAAGACCAGACCAAAAACGATAAAAATCCACAATACAGTACTTAAAATTCCACAGTTATCAAAATACGCTTTAAAAACAGTTCCTTGATGTTGATAGCTCCATCCGGCGCTATAACTGCGTCATGAGCAAACAAATCCAAACAGTTCTGGATGACCGCGGCGTCACAAGACCCGCAAACAGTACCTTTTAGAAAAGCAGGGCGCCGGCGACCTCTCATTGAGCTTCCGAAAGCACTGCGTCTGCAGGCGTCGGTTTCGGAGATTGGTGCAGGAGTCGTCGGGGCCCTCGAAGTCACACGAGTTGCAGGTCGAACTCCTCTGTGCTCGAGTCAGGAGCGCTGGCGTCGGCTGGCGTCAGGGTGCTGTGGTCCGAAATGCAGCGGTGCGGCGTGAAGTGCTCACCGGTCGTCGTGCGGGCAGCGGCTCGGTGGCGGAGTCAGATGGCGTCGTCGGTGAGACCAGGGTCGCGGTGCGAGATGAAGACGGTGCTAGCATGTCACGTTGCAAGCAGCTGCGGCGTCGTTGCTGAAGCGCTGTTGTCGGCTGACGAACTGGAGTCGATGGCACTGGCGTCGGAAGGCCAAGGCTACGGTGTGGGATGAGGGCGGTGCATCGTGTAACTTTACGAGTGGTGCCCTCCAACCACGGTGCAAGCAACGGCGTAGATTCTGTTGTGGAGCGGCGGCGTCAGGGATACCAAGGCATCATCGTGAAGCGAGGAGGTGTGGAGTACAGTGCCACAGGTCGCGGTGTGAGCAATGGCTCAGTGGCGGCGGCAGATGGTGTCGTCGATGAGACCAGGGTCGCGGTGCAGCGTTGCCCTCTGTGGTGCCAAGGCGTCGTAGCGAGGCGGTGCGGAGTGCTGACAGGTCACGGTACGAGCAGCGGCTCGGTGATGGCGTAGTCGGTGAGACCAGGGTCACGGTGTGGCGTTGCGGCGGTACCCTCTGCGGTGCCGTTAGGACACAGAGTTGGCAGCGGCATTGTAGACTTTGTCGAGTTGATTTTCCTCTGTTACAGCACAAAACACACAGTCCCTAGTGCTGCGGGCAGAAGAGCTTAAAGTCTTTGTTGTTCCTGAGACTTCTTGAACAGGGCGCAAGGTCTGCCTCAAGCCCTTGGAGAAACTCACAAAGCATATTACAGAAAGTTCAGTCCAGTCCTTTCCCTGCCCAAGACAGAAGCAGTCACTGCAGCCCAACACAGCAAAGCACGCAGCAAAGTGGTAGATCCTCCTCACAGCTTCTCCAGCTCTTCTTCTTGTCAGTCTTCTTGATCCAAAAGAGTTCGAAAGTTCAGGGGTCTGGGCCCCAATATTTGTATCCAAAAATCCTTTGATCCTCTAGGCATAGGGTGTCTGCCTAGCCAGAACCGATTCTGCCTTCTCAGGTGTGATTTCCTGGCATGGGGTGGACACGGCATTGTCAGAGGCAGACCAGGCCCTTTGTGGTGCAAGGAAATCTCCTCCCTCTTCCCCCATCGCAGCTGGGTCTATTCAGCCCTTTCCCGACCTACCTAGACTATTGGGAGCCACACTTGCTTCCTAGCCATCTGTCATTCAAAACCCAGACAGGCAATCCACATCCCAGCAGAGGCACACGGGATGACGGAGCAAGAAAATACCTACTTCCTAAAAGTGGTATTTTCAAACACAGAATGTAAAAATCACCTTTACTAAAAGATGCATTGTTAGATTCTGAGTTCAGGCACACTACATTTTATTTTCTTACCTGATTGACGGGCCAGTTTTGTCTATAAGATGTTATAAACAAACTTCCCATTCTGTCTGATGGGGAACAGGTAGCCTTGCAATAGTGAAAAACGAAATAGGCTGTAATTCACTATCAGGACTTGCGACACACACCAGGGCATGTCCTACCTTTCGCATACACTGCAACCTGCGAACAGGGGTACCTTGGGCCTACCTTAGGGGTGCCTGACGTTTAAGAAAAGGTAAGGTTAGGGACCGGCAAGTGTGTGCACTGGCCAAGACGACATGGCAATTACCAACTGCATGCAGACTCTGCAATGGCAGATCTGAGTTACCTTTTTAAGGCTACTCACGTGGGTGGCACAATCAGTGCTGCAGGTCCACTAGTAGCATTTGATTTACAGGTCCTGGCACACTCAGTGCACTTTACTAAGGACTAACAAGTAACTCAAATATCCAATCATGGAAACACCAATCCATAACAAAGTTTACCCAGAGAGCATATGCACTTTTAGCACTGATCAACAGTGGTAAAGGGTCCTAAAACCAACAACAGCAAGTCAGGAAAAAATAGAAGAAGCAAAAAGTTTGGAGATAGCCCTGCAAAAAAAGCAATTTCCAACAGTAACATATGCAATGCTGGGTCCTTCTTGAAAGTATTAGACATAATTTTCTATACTTCTAAGATATCCACTGCATTGTGCCACACAATGCGGTGACCTACCTGAAAGTATGCAGCAACTGATTTTCTAAACTTTTATGATGGCTGTTAAGTTGTATTTAGACATAACGTTTTTTTCTATACTATCAAGATGGCGGCCACCACTACAGTCTTGACAAAGCCAGTTCTATTTTCAAAGCATCCGGCAGGGCCAAAGCCAATAATGGGGGATTACAGGAGAGGGTGGGGAAGTTGCAGAGTGGCGAGGTGATTGCAGAAAAGGGGAGTTAAAGAGAGAGGGGGACAGTGGGAATCAGCCTTTACAACAAGGTTTTTACAATGCTGTGCCTTTACCACGCATATTTTTAACAAGGACATAGCTAAACTACAAACACGATGGAGAGTGAGGCCCCTGTTAACCTTGCAGTAAGCTCTTTTAACAGGTTTTAGCAGCTAGCTGAATTATAGGGATAACTGTAACTGACTTGATGCAGACCAGAAACCGGACTCATTAGCTCCAACTAAAGGAAGTGCAGTTGTATGCTCTGATGATTGCCTTCAATCTTAAAGCCATGAGCTGGAGCAATGTGGGCTATCTAGTAAAGCCAACAACAAGATATGGCTCTCCTTCGTAAAGCATGTCAATTTTATCTGCCTACAAGAAACTTGGTACACTTCGAAAATGTTACATTTAGACAGAAACAAGTTCTACTATGTCCCTGCTATTGCCTCTAACTCGGACTGCACAATAGGGGGCATAATCCTCGTTTTGCTTTATCTTTTTGTTGGCCTTAGGACTCTGAGAACTTTACCAGTGCTAAAGTGCATGCGTTTCTACCCTAAACATGGTAACATTGATGTACACGCAATTGGCACATTTAGTTTACTTGTAAGTCCCTTGTAAAGTGGTATACCATATACTCAGGTCCTGTAAACTACATGCTACTAGTGGACCTTCAGCACTGATTGTGCCACCCCCTCAAGTAGCCTTTCAAACCTGTCTCAGGCCTGCCATTGCAAGGCCTGGGTGTGCAGTTTACTGGTGCTTCGACTGGGCATTTAAAATCACTTGCCAAACCTTAAATTCCCCTTTTATGACACATAGATCACCCCTAAGGTAGGTCCTAGGTAGCTTTAAGGGCATGGTGCTGTGTAGGTAAAAGGTAGGGCATGTACTAGCAAGATATGCATGTCCTAGTACTGACAAACACTCAAATTCATTTTCCACTACTGTGATGCCTACTCCTCTCATAGGCTAGCATTGATAACTCCTTGATACACTTAAGCTGTAATTCCTGATTAGAAAGTAGTAGCTGAATCGCGTTTCATATCTTTGAAATGGTAATGATACACCCTTTTTCCTGGTAAAGGTGGATTTGGCATTACTAAATTCCACTTTTAGAAAGTGGACATTTCTCTGCTCTTACTGCTCTGTGTGCCTTGCAACCTGCCTCCAATACACACCTGGGGTGGGTGACAGCTACACATTGTGCATTCCCTCTAGAGAGCAACAAACACAGCAAGGGTATGTGCGACAGATATCACTTCCTGGGCGGGAAGAGAGGCGAGAACCGACACTTACACATGAATAGGCAGTGTCCTGTTTCCCACACAAAGGGCTGATTACCCAATTGATAGTCTGTACCTGTGCACCTAAACTGCCTTCTTTGAAGTCACCCCACTTCAAAGGCACAACTAGGTAGAAGTACTACGCCTCTGACCCTACCAAGACAATACCCTATTTGACCTGTGAAGAACTCTACCAGGAGCAAAGACTGCTGTGCTACAAGGATTGCCACTCTGTTTGACTGCTGCTCTAAAAGTACTGATTTTCTGATTTGCTGTGCTGGCCTGCTGATTTCTGCTTTGCTGAGGACAAGCACTGGACCAATCTCACTTGTACTCTGAGTGACTCCAAGGGCTTGCCGACTTGACCCCTGTTCTGAAGTCTCAGGGCCATCAAAGACTTCGTTCAACTCTCCAACATCACCTGGACTCTGCCTTCTGTGAGTCCTGCCCTGGCAAGTGGTGCCTATCCAGTTGGGGTCCTTGAAAGATGACTTCTGCTGTACAGAACCATCAAATGGGATGAAGTGACAACTGCGCTGATCATAACCGATGCACTGACTTTTGACACAGGAGCTGATCAACGTCATCGCTTCGACAGACTGCGAGGCTCAAGTTCAAGTATTTATATAGCGCACTACTCACCCGGAGGGTCTCAAGGCGCTTGGGGGGGGGGTTCATTAAATATCGAATAGCCAGGTTTTGAGTTCTTTTCTGAAGGAGATGTGATTCTGTGTAAGGCGGAGGTGAGTGGGGAGCGAGTTCCAGGTCTTGGCCGCTAAGTAGGAGAAGGATCTGCCTCCCATGGTGGATCTTTGGATACGCGGAACTGCGGCGAGGGCTTGATTGGAGGATCTCAGTTGGCGGGTGGGTGTGTAGAAGGACAGACAAGTGTTGAGGCATTCGGGACCTAGATTGTAGAGGGCCTTGTGTGCGTGGGTGAGGAGACGGAATGTTATTCTCTTGTTGACGGGAAGCCAGTGGAGGTCTTTCAGATGGCCGGTAATGTGATCTTGGCGAGGGATGTCTAAAATGAGTCTCGCTGATGCGTTTTGGATGCGTTGGAGTTTTTTTTGTAATTTGGTTGTGATTCCGGCGTAGAGGGTGTTTCCGTAATCTAGTCGACTTGTGACAAGTGCGTGGGTGACAGTCTTTCTTGTCTCGGAGGGGATCCAGCGGAAGATTTTTTTGTGCATACGGAGTACGTTGAAGCAGGAGGAAGAGACGGCGTTGACTTGTCTGGTCATCGAGAGTGCGGAGTCTAGGATGAAGCCAAGGTTACGTGCATGGTCTGTGGGTATGGGTGCTGTGCCCAGAGCCGAAGGCCACCATGAGTCGTCCCAGGCAGAGGGGGATGATCCTAGGATGAGCACTTCCGTTTTGTCTGAGTTAAGTTTTAGGCGGCTGTTTTTCATCCATACGGCTACTTCTTTCATGCCTTCATGAAGATTCGTTTTGGCGGTGTTAGGGTCTTTGGTGAGGGAAAGGATCAGCTGGGTGTCGTCAGCGTAGGAGATGATGTTAAGGTTGTGTTGACGCGCGATGGATGCGAGTGGACTCATGTAAACGTTGAAGAGGGTGGGACTGAGTGAAGAACCTTGAGGTACGCCGCAGATGCCTTCGGTGGCCTCTGATTTGAATGGGGGAAGTCGGACTCTGAGTTCTCCCAGCTAGGAACGAGATGATCCAGTCCAAGGCTTTTCCTTGTATGCCGATGTTGTTGAGGCGTTGTATGAGGGTGCTGTGACAGACAGTGTCGAAGGCGGCGGAGAGGTCGAGTAGAATGAGGGCCACTGTTTCTCCGTTGTCCAGTAGTGTTCGGATGTCGTCTGTAGCTGCGATGAGGGCGGTCTCGGTGCTGTGTTTGGCTCGAAAGCCTGACTGTGAGGGATCGAGGGAATTGTTGGATTCAAGGAAGGCAGCGAGCTGGCTATTGACGGCTTTTTCAATGACTTTGGCAGGGAATGGGACGAGGGATATGGGGCGATAGTTTTTAAGTTCAGAGGGGTCTGCTGTGGGTTTCTTCAGGAGGGCGCTGACTTCGACGTGTTTCCAGCTTTCTGGGAAGGTAGCAGAGTTGATGGAGCAGTTGATGACATCACGGAGATGGGGTGCGATGAGGGAGTCTGCTTTGTTGAAGATGTGGTGGGGACAGGGGTCGGTTGGCGAGCCAGAGTGGATGGAGTTCATTAGGCGGAAGGTGTCTTCAGTGGTGATTGGGTTCCAGGCGCTGAGGTTGTTAGAGGGCGGTTTAGGTTCGGAGGGGGGCGGAGAGGATTGTTCGTTGGTAATGTTTTTGAAGCTGTTATGTATGTCGGCAATTTTGTTGTAGAAGAAGGAGGATAACGAATCGCAGAGGTCTTGGGAGGGAGTGATGTCGTTTGAGGCTGTGGTGGGATTGGTGAATTCTTTGACGATGTTGAATAGTTCCTTGCTGTTATGGGCGTTGTTGTCGAGTCGATTCTTGAATGCTGATTTCTTGGTGGATCGATTTAGTTGGTGGTGTTTGCGGGTGGCTGCCTTGAAGGTGGTCATGTTGTCGGTTGTTGGGTTTTTTCTCCATGTTTTCTCGAGAGTACGGCATAGCTTCTTGGATTTCTTAAGGTCATCGTTGAACCAGGGGGCCTTTTTGCTGTCCTGTTTGGTGTGATGGTTTTTCAAGGGTGCTAATTCGTCAGCGCTGTGAGTGATCCATTGTTTGAATTTGGTGGCAGCTTGGTTTGGGTCCGATGAGAGGGCGGGTGGGTTTTGGTTGAGCGATGTGAAGAGTTGGTCGGTGGTGATTTTGTTCCAGTTTCTTCGAGGAATAGGTTGTGGGGGGTTGTGGGTCGAGGTGGTTTTGTAGCTGAAGTGAACACAACTGTGGTCCGACCAATGGAGAGTTGTGGTGCGATCGAAGGAGATGTGCTTGCTGGAGGTGAAGATTGGGTCGAGCGTATGTCCGGCTATATGGGTGGGGGTGTCAACAAGTTGTTTGAGACCGAGATTGGCCAGGTTGTCGAGAAGGGTGGAGGTGTTGCTGTCGTTTTTCCTTTCCAGGTGAAAGTTGAGGTCTCCCAGTAGGATGTAGTTCTCGGAGGCGAGGGCTTGTGGACTGATGAAGTCAGTGATGTCTTCGCTGAATTGTTTACGGGTACCTGGAGGCCTGCAGATGAGGGTGCCTCTGAGAGTGGTTCTAGGGTCGGTGTGGATCTGGAAGTGGAGGTGTTCGGCGGAAGTAAGGTTGTCGTCGAGGCTGGTCGTGATTTTGATGGTGTTCTTATGGACGATGGCGATGCCTCCTCCTGTTTGCTTGGTGCGGTCTTTTCGGATGATCTTGTACGTGTCCGGGATAGCTATGGCGATGTCGGGTGTTGATGATGCGTTCATCCATGTTTCTGTAAGGAAGGCGATGTCAGGTGAAGCAGTGTCGAGTAGGTCCCAGAGTTCGGTGGCGTGTCTGTGGACCGAGCGGGTGTTCAGCAGGATGCACTTCAGGTGGTTCGAGTCAGGCTGTGTTTGGGGTTATTGGAAATGGTATGGATCTTGATGCTGGTATATTTGCAGGAGTGGCAGGCGAATGGTCCGTGGGTGTGTCCAGGGGTAGCTACGCAGCATTGTGGGGTGCGTCCGGGGTTGAGGGCTAGGAGGGTGGCGACGTAGTATGTTATGCGGGCGGAGTGGGTTTTGCGAGGACCAGGGGGTCTGGCGCTGGGCGTGGTCTAGGCGCGGACGGGCTTAGACGGGCTTACCTTTGGCGCACCTTCGGCACGCATGGGGCACGTGAACGCTGCGCGTGAAGGCATCTGTCATATATGGATGGTGGAGGAGGGGGGAGGGGTGAGGGGGGGGTCAGCTGGGAGGCGGGAGCGGGGTGGAGAGAGGGGCTGGGAGGCGGAACAACAAAATGGTGGCAGCAAAAAAGCGAAGACGAAAACAACACAAGCAGGGCTTTGCAAATGTAAACAATGCTAGCTTTACAGTCAGCGCTACGAGCAATCCAATCACAAATCAAAATATGCAAAGTGGGCAGCCAGGAGCAGTGAAGCGCTACGATGTTAGCAGAGTACAATTACTTAATTTAAAAGCAAGAGCAGTGAAGCGCTATCCTGATTGCAGCTAAGTTTAATCTCAATCAAGAGCAGGGAAGCGCTACGATGTCTGCAGAGCACAAGCAGTGAAGCGCTACGATACCAATGCCAGGGAGCGACCGCTTCTGAGCCAGCCAGGACGGTCACAGCGCAGGGTTAGGTGTGTCCTTCCTGTACTATCAGTGGGAGGGGGGTCAGCTGGGAGGCGGGAGCGGGGTGGAGAGAGGGGCTGGGAGGCGGAACAACAAAATGGTGGCAGCAAAAAAGCGAAGACGAAAACAACACAAGCAGGGCTTTGCAAATGTAAACAATGCTAGCTTTACAGTCAGCGCTACGAGCAATCCAATCACAAATCAAAATATGCAAAGTGGGCAGCCAGGAGCAGTGAAGCGCTACGATGTTCGCAGAGTACAATTACTTAATTTAAAAGCAAGAGCAGTGAAGCGCTATCCTGATTGCAGCTAAGTTTAATCTCAATCAAGAGCAGGGAAGCGCTACGATGTCTGCAGAGCACAAGCAGTGAAGCGCTACGATACCAATGCCAGGGAGCGACCGCTTCTGAGCCAGCCAGGACGGTTATCAGGCTCGATAACTATGGACAGTGTGGCTCGGCGACCACGCTGTGCCTTCATTGTAAGGGGTAATTGATGACACTTTTGTCATCTGCGCAGATCTGAACCGATGCATTGACACTTGCGCAGCCAAGCTTCTTCTTTAACAGGACCTGCCCGAGTCCTGTAGCCAGCCAGCCCTTCATCGCAGTCATCCAAAATGTTGGATTTACTGTGGTCCAGCACAACCTCAAGTAACCCCTATGCGCTAGTTGTTTATAAGCACTATTTGTTGTCTCCCACCCGGATTCACGCCTACGATGGTGCAACCATACCTTCAAGTATCCAGGCATACAACTTTATCACTCTGACTGTGATCTCCGTGACGGCAACCTGGATAAGGCAACTGGTTCCACACGCCGCTCGCTCCCCTTATTGGAGTTCACTCCCGCTGTCCCCGCTGGGCTAGTTCGAGATTTCTAAAATGTAAAAATTACCCCGTCTGCTGTATTATTTCTCATCTCTACCGCTTGTGCTACCTAGATCCTTCTTCCGTGACTTAGATGGTTTAATACTGGAATTGCGTTGGTGCTCTGCCCGCCAGCGGATGGCTATGTTGACTCTACAGCAGATGAAGGGTTAGGAGCTCCCAATTTTGAAATGCACTACGCCGCGGCACATCACCAGTGGCCTATGTCCAGGCTGAGAGCCCAAGTGCACCCAGAACCCTCACTCATTCACACAATCCTCCAGGGAACTACACTTTATACTTGGATATCCAACCCCATTATTCACCTTACGTGTGAACCAATTAATGACAGTGGCCCGCACTTGCTGGTATCGCTATTTGCATCCTATGGGCCCCTACACCACCATATTCACCCTCTATTCCATTTGGGATTTGCCTCTATTACGCCGGACACAGAGGCGAGTTGTCTCACGCCCATGGATTGATGTTGCTGTTAACCAAACAAGGGACATTTATAACTAAGGAAAGTTTATGCTATTCTCGGAACTGACCAAGACGTATGACCTGCAGGAAGGACTCTTTGTATCCCATCATATACTACATTGGGTCGTACATGAGACCTGGGGCATCAGAGAGTCCGAACTGCACCATTCCAGGTTCTGTCCTTATTTTTGACATCTGACTCCACACGCCACGCTGTCACACTCTTGTATTCTTCCCTTAACGCTACTCATCTTGCTCACACCATGAAGGCACGTGTCAGATGGGACGCAGTGCTACACCATCCTCTAACTGATACAGGATAAACCCGCGACTAACTAAAGACATCTCCCGTAATCCCAGGTTTAATTGGACCTTGTTCTCTTACATACACTACACTTACCTCTCCCCACTCCGCATCCAGCACATGTTCCCAACCAGCTCTCAGGAATGCCCGTGTTGCAGGTTACAAACGCTGACTTCATACACATGGTATGGACATATGTCCCACTGTCACACACGTGGACAGAACAGAGGCAACTTTATTGGTGGCAGAACTGTCCATACACCCCCTCACCCCTTGTCCTGAATCTTGTTTATTGGGTTTGCAGTTGCAAGCAAAGTGAGACAAACACTTGCATTGTTTCATTGATCTAGCCTTTATTCTATACAAATGAAACATTGCCATGGTGTGGAAATCCCCCACCCCTCCTGAGGTCCGTACCTGGCTTCATGTACCACTGACCAGGACTAAAGCAGAGGCACATACTCTCAGGCTGATCCGCATGTAGGGCGATACCTGCATGGAAGGCTAGATATGGAAAATGTTCTGAATAAGCAGTTGAATCTAAAATCGACAATATGCCCACCATGAATCCCCATACACTGACCACCCAAACATACTTATCACTATTAAGTGCACTCAACTGAACCCAATGCGGTTATCCCCCATGCTCGTCACCAATTTCCCAGCCCTGAACCATCCCAATGGACGGGCCGTGACGTCTCTAATCCTACCGCTGCTTCGTCCGAGCTCTCCCCACCTGAGGACCGTACTCCATGCGCCCAGGTCAGCCTGCAGTAATCGGACCTTCTCAACAGGAATGCTCTACCATCCAATGGATATACTCTGATGTTTCCTATCCTTCCGCAGCCCTCATCGCAGTTTTCCCACCTGGACCTATCACATCCAGTGGACCCAAATTTGTGTACTACTCTGGATCCCCTCATTCCTCCCCCTGAGACCACTCCGTCTCCACCGCGATTCGCTCTCTGCCACACTGTTATGCAATTATCTCTGAACCTGGTCCGGATGATGGCTTAACATTGCATACAGGCTGAAACACCATTGACTTTTTACAACTAAATTTACAGCGCCTCCCTTGTGTTTACCCAGTCAAATCATGCTGTATTCACTGTATGGGTATTACTGCGAATACACCTTGTGTATAATTTGTTTTGTTGTGCGCCCCCTGCCCGCTGTACATACTTCCTCATGTGTCACTTGCACCATTCACCATTTCACAAGCATTTGTGCACAGTATAACACAGGTTACATGTCATTTAATGTAACACAGGGCTTTCTTTACCTTTAAATATATGGCATCTTATACAAAAACGTTTTTCTTTGTCTCTGCGAAAGGATCTTGCGTAAAAATTACGAACTTTTAGAACAAAACAGATACAAATCCATGATATCAGATTTTAAAAAAAAGCTGATTGGAGAGAAAACTCTCTACTACACAGCAAAGATAGAAAATGCCAGTGGTTCCAGTAAAGAATTATTTTGCACCATGAAAAACAACCACAATTAAAAAAGATGACTCTACTAATTTTAATCAAGAATTTTGTGATGCTTTAGCTCTCTCTTTTAGATCAAAGGTAGATCAAATCTATGATCAGTTTACTCATTCTACACCAGATGGTAAAAAATATGTACAAGATATCAGTGAATATACTTATTTTTTTAACTTCTCCCTGACCTCTCCTATGCAAATCACTAAATTAATCTCTATGGCTAAGTCAGGTTCTCCGGAAGATCCTTGCCCTCCCAATATTCTACAGAATATTTGCAATCTTATTGGTTCCCCATCTATTCAAAATATTCAATCAGATGATAGAACAAGGATCTTTTCCCTCTATGCGGAAGCAGGCTTGTATCCAGCCTCTTCTAATAAAAAAAACAATCTGGATGCATCTGAGACAGCTAACTACTGACCTATTTCAAGAATCCCACTTCCGGCCAAGATAATTGATAAGATCATGAATGCAGAACTTTCTACTTTTATTGTAACCAATCAGATTGTAGATCACAGCCAGTCAGCTTTCACTAAGACTACAGAAGAAATCCGCTCTTCGCTGGACAGCGGTGGGTCAGCAGCCTTGGTGCTGCTGGACCTATCCGCTGCATTTGATACAGTAGATCATTCTCTTCTGGTTCATCATCTACAAGAAATTGGGATAGGAGGTTAAGCCCTTGACCCGTTGACATCGTTCTTATCGGAGAGGACCCTATCTGTTCCTTTGGGCAAATTTAAATCAGCACCTTTTTCTCTCCCATGTGGCGTTCTGCAGGGCTCATCATTGAGCCCTACACTTTTTAACATCTATGTAGCGGAATTAGCACCACTGATAAGAAGCTTTAACCTGATTCCGACATCCTATTCTGACGGCACCCAGCTGGTGATCTCGACAGTGGATAAGGACATTAATCATTCATTAAAAGTTCATAACTGTATGCTGTCCTTAATCCACTGGATGAGCACTCATTGCTTGAAATTGAACTCAAGCCAAACAGAAGTGATTATATTCGGAAACCTCTTTCCTCCTTGGTCCCCAGCTTGGTGGCCAGAAAATCTTGCTCTCCCCCCTCCCCCCCCTAACCCCCACCCCCTTACACCGGTAGATAAAGCAAAAAATCTTGGGGTTATTATAGATGAAAGGCTTAGTTTAAAAGCTCAAGTCTCTAAGGTTGGGTCTTCTTTATTTTTTATGATCAAGACTATTAGGAACATTCTGCGTTTCATTCCCAAACCTTGCAGAAAGTCATTAGTAATTTCCTTAGTCTTGTCTAAACTGGACTATTGTAATGGACTGTACATTAAAGTGCAATCCACCCTCCTTAGGAAGTTACAAGCAGTGCAAAACGAGGTTGCAAGACTGATTTTGGACATTCCAAAATATCAGTCTGTTAGATCAGCACTGCAAGAACTCCACTGGCTGCCAGTCTGCCAGCAGATACAATTTAAGACTCAATGCATGGCACACAAGGCATTACACAAAGAAGGGCCGAAATTCTTAGAGGATCAGTTTAGATGGTATTCCCCAAACAGAGCTCTGTGATCAGCTAATGCATATTTGATACAGACAGTTAGTATCAAAAAGATGAATTTGGTGGGTGGGGAAGGGGGGGGGGGGAGTCTTACCCTTTAACACCATTAAGGAATGGAACTCCCTGCCGTTACATCTTAGAAAAATTCCCCCCCATCTGGAATTTAGGAAACAGTTGAAGACCTGGCTCTTTCAGCAGTAGTAGTACATAGCACAGTATGTTATTCCGGAAGCACCTAGACACCAGAGGGTATTCTTGCGCTGTACAAATTTCATTAACATTAACAATTATTGTCTCCCTCTTCTCCTTCTGTGTTCATAGCAACTACTTGTGCTCACTTAAAAATTAATTGACAAATAATACCTATGTGACTCTGATAGAAGGTGGGCGCATATGGGGAAGTGGTTTTGGAACCATCACCAAAATGTGTGTGGTGAAAAGACATCTGAGGGGATGGCAACTGTACGGGTCTCATCACCTTGGTTATATACACGGATATGTCTTGTTGGATTTTCTCAAACATCTGATCAACTTGAGGGTCGAATAGATGTTCTTCATCCAATGGCAGGTTGATGAGATGCTGTTGAACTTCTGGCTTAAAGGCAGAGATACGAAGCCATGTGTGTCTTCTGATAAGAATGCTAGAGTTTACTCCCTGAGTGGTGGTGTCTGCCACGTGAAGAGCACATCTGATAGAAGTATTAGAGATTGTCTGCCACTTTGACACAATCTCCTGAGCCCTTTGTTTATACTGTTTTTGTAGGTGTTGTATAAGCTCCCCAATTTAACGCTTTTGGCGCGGTCATGTCTCACAAACAGACCTACCAAATTAGTAATATGCCAGTGGGTTGCTGACTGAGCTGCAACCATTTTCCCAGCAGCATCCAATTGTTAACTTTTTTAAATCTGGGGTGGGGCATCCCCTGTGCCCATGGCCTTTGCCCTCTTACGTGCAGAATGTACCCACATGGAGTCGGGTGGGAGTTGCCCTGTAATATGTAGTGGGTCACAGGATGAAGCTTTATACTTCTTGTCAACCCGTGGTGTGACAATTCTAGCCTTGGTTGAGTAGGTGTTAGGGGTAAAGGGCTGGTATCCTGCCATGTCTCTTATTCAGCGTCAAAGGCCATGGTGGCTCCAGTGTTAACTATTCCTTGAATGTAAACTGTCTCTTGCGAGGAAAGAGTCTGCTGACTTGAGGTGGAGGTTTACCAATAATCTTGTCTGTGTGGGGATGGATAAACAGGTGCCGCTTCAAGAGTCCAGTTCCTCCGGAAGGATGATCAGAAGCTCCTGGTTATGAGTCTGCTGTGTATGGGTGACTGAGCTCTGTTGGCCGTTAACTTTTTGAATTCCCTTAAGATATCAACTCTTGTTTCAGTTCCAAAGTTTCTTTAACCATCGACGTGTGTTTCAACTCTGAAGTAGCTTTTAACACCGAACCTAGTTTTAGCCCAAAAGACATGTGATGGCCCCTCTTGTTTCGGCTCTAACTGTGCTTTGATGCAGACCTGCTGGTGGGCAACGAAGATGTTTTCAGCATCAAGGGAGGCCTGGCCTTGAGCTGCTGACTTGTTGCCGGAACGAGAACCGAAATCCACTCCAAAGCCTTATATCGGTGCCGGCGATGGCTGCAGTGCAGTGGAGGCCTGTCCACTCAGAGAAAAGACCTATACATGCTTTGCCCAACGAGGATGATGCTGTTCTCCTAGCAAGAACCTCTGTTGGACTTCAAACTCTTCTCTATTCATTTGTTTCTTTTATGGTAGGTTTGGACCTGTCCATTTATTTGAACAAGTCCTTTATCATGATGGCTCCTTTATCATGATGGCCTTAGGCAGTGATATCTGGGGATAGTAGAATGTTCCCTATTCAAGGGTCTCTTTGGTGAACAGTGACTAGGCATGGGTTAAAACACATTTTCTAATGAGACCTGACCAGGAAAGCTTAGAATCCTCAAAACCTCAGTCTGGAAGTGAGGTTTAAAAAACAGTTCTTTTTATGGAGCCTTAGCTCACTGTTGCAACAAATAATCATTGCTTCCTACTTACTAGGTTCAGGGGAAACCTATTACATTTGGCATTATCAGTCCCTAAACCTCAGGGTGAAATGTAAGATCTAGACCCTTGATGCTACGATCTCGAGTCTCCACAAGATACTGAGCACTTTGAGGTGCCTTGCAAGCATTATGAAAAAGCAAGGAGGGATCTTATTATTCGAGTTTTAAGCGGTCACAATGTTTAGCAAGTTCGACCAGCTTTGTGTTTATTTGCAGCTCCCTAGCGACCATGTCATTTGCTTTTCCGCTGCATGCTTAAGCCGTTCACTAACTAGAAGGCGGGCTATGGAGGGTCGGTCTCAGGCATCTTTTTATTGTATGCCTTCATGGCTTTCAGTCTTGTTTTTAACCTTCATATGACAAATTATTGGATATGTGTCATGTCTGCTGTATGTAGGGGTTTTATTGAAGTAATTTGGACAGGAAGGGCTTGGACTGATTTATAATGCATTGTAATGTATGGATTGATTCTATCAGGCATTTTAAACATTTTTCACACGGTGGCCATTTCCAAGAGAAATATCTCAACTCTGATTGGAAGGGCTGGAAAATTATTGTATGGCAAAGCCCAGTACAAAGATATTCAAAAAAGTGTTGCTGTCAATTTTAAAAGATTTTTAATATTGTCACTTCAAGCCTCAATCTGTAATGAGGCAGCAGAATGGGGAAAGGTCAACACCTAATTTACGTTGGTGCATTTTAATGAACCTGTAAATAAAACCTGCAACATTTGGACTTCACAGATTTAAAATGATGGCACTGCTCAAATATTGTAACCCATGCAATGGTAAGTATACTTGTAAAGCGCATTGTTACTCTATCTCGGAGTGTCCTGGCGCTGTATACCGCTGGGGAACCCGTCCTGGCTTTCCCTGTGAGATGGTCCCTCTTGGGAACCTCCAAGGTGAAGCCAGGCATCCCCGGCGCTGATGGGGCCGTTGTGGAGATTAAGCAAGCTATTGCCCAGAGTTGCAGAGTGGGACCCATGGTTAGCGTAGTCACCTCGGCGAGAATTATGGAGTCCGCGGACATTGACCCAAGACCCTGCCGCGTCGGGAATTAAACCCTGGTCCCGGGCCGATCTCTGCTTCAGGGTCTGCCGCTTCTAACCAGTGAGCCACACTTCTCCACTGATTTCTACTTGGGACAAAACAAACAAAATATTTCAGTTCAGTGATGCCAATGCAAACAGCAGTAAGTTAACACAGCCAGCCACCCAAGGTTTACCGCCGTCGGCACTTCTTGGTCCAACACACTGGTGAGGCGAAGGGGCATCCAGCGCTCACTGCAAGCAGCTGATGCTAGGCTGCCCTCTGCTATCTGGAATGTTTACAAAATAGAACTAGTCTGAAAGAAAAGTGTCGTGAAACAACGTGCGACACTATGGCCACTATTTTCAATTGGGAACTTCGACGCGAATATAACGAGGGCCTGTGGCAGTCACTGTCGGGTGAGCTGCTGTGCCCTCCTTCGAAAGGTTAAAATGGATTATACGAGGGGAAATCTTTAAAGCAACACACTGTCCCACAAATTCCAGCGGTCACTGAGGAGCGCCACTTTCTTGGCACACATGCACATTGTGCAGAGGCGAAATACTGTCACTCACGAAGAGGAGCCAATGGCTGAAGTGGGATGGCCCACTACTCCATGCTGTAGTGGGCAGAAGCAAACTGAGTGGCACTGCAAGGGACAAATGGGAGAAGGGAGCGGACTGAGAGCTCCTGTATGTATGTGTGTAGGTATGCTTCCTTATTTGAGTGAAAAAAAACGAAGTCTTGGCAAACGAAGAGGGTGGTCAGGCACGTAGATGCATTTTGAAATACTTGGAATTGAGATACAGTGCCCATTGATACACACCCTTAGGACAGTAGCATAGTACAGGATTTCTTCTCCAGGTTATTGATCCTCGCTTTTTGGCATTCAATTACATCTTATATGGAGAACCATTGACCAGGGTCTTTTCAAGGGAGTGGTCACACGTCAGTCATGCCCACTCTCTACCCTACTATTGAGCCTCTTACAGGGTGTATAAGAGGCTTCGCATAAGTAAAAGGCTTGAAAGAGACAATAACATCAAAGACCAATACCTCATTGTGGTCCTAGTGGGGAATTTTGTGTCTGCGTAAGATTACACTATATATTACATATATTAGACTAGAATGACTTAAGGATTTAAAAATACTGGCAAAGCATTTCACACACGTTCGCCGTGGTACTGCTGGGGTGTCCTGTGGCTCTGTCTTTTTGAGGTGGTGATTCCTGAAGTTATATAGAATGTGAATGGGTGCCATGGTGCCAATCTCTTAATTGGACCAGTGTTCTTGCAGCCAAAACTGAAATCAAACCAGGCAGCTCCAATCGAATAGAGGTTGAGAAGGATAGGCAAAAAGTCTTGAATACTAGAATCAATTCATCAGGTGAGGTGGTGCACAAAGAAGCATTCAATCAAACCAAAAGGAGAGAGAGAGGTTAAGATTCTACTCTGGACTCAACCTCATTTCTAATGGAAGTAACCAAAAGGAGTCCACCCGTACTCTTAGACAAATTAGCTATCTTTCCAAAGGACTCTATAGTATTAAAGAAAAGCGATATGTTTTCTTAAAATAACCCTCACCCACCAAAATGTCCCTAGGTGGCATGCTTCAACTTCGGGTTACTTACTGCCCAAAGAAGTGTAACAAAAAATACAGAGGTCTCAGGACCATTGAAATATATCATCATCCTGACTGTTAACTCATATTTTACTGCCACCTATACAATACTATGTTTGGTGAATGGCATGATCTGTTTATGCAAATTAGTGTTGTATGCTGATTTCAGCTCTCTTCATGCTGGGTAAATACTAGACAACATTTTTATTAAAACAAGCATCAATGCATACTACCCTAGTAAGTCCATAACAAAACACAAATGTTTTCTGGGCACGGAAAATTCTCTATTTACCTTAACTCAACACGCAAATTCGTTCCACCTTAATGTGTAGAAGGAGGAAGAACCGTCCTACTGACCATTCTCTTTGGCCGAAGGTAACGCAGTTTTCTGACTGATGGAAGGAAGCAGGAAGGGTAGCTCTTCAGTAGCTTGGAACCATTGTATTTTCTGGATCCATAAATGTATCCGTGGCCCAAACAGTGGAACTCAGTTAACACACTTAGGTGGACAGGGGACCATTGCAGTTTTATCTGAGCTGAAAATTTGTGAAATTCTTGCACCAACTTGACCACAAAGCTAGAGTCTCTATAGAGAGTAGAAAAATTAAATGCCAGTAAACTGCTGAAGCTATACTTTTAAGCATAGCAGTGTCCGCCTGATGTCTTACAATGTGCTGTGCAGTCGTTCTCCATATGTACAGCTAGGGTGCCTATACACTTCTTTTCCTTTCTCTTCTAAAAATAAAAGGTACAGAAGGTACATTCTGAGTTTAAAACCTCAGCATGGTACTCTTAGAGGGGTTAGGCCTAGCCACAAAGGGGCAGTTTTACTTGCTAACTTGTGACTTTTTAATTTGACTGTTCTTTTAGAGATGTTTTTAAGTCGAAGACTACCAGACAGTGCAGCTATCTAGGAGCGAAAAGACCTCTTGTGGGCAGTCTGAAAACTGGGAATGCATTTCACCTATTGCTCACGATTGGCTTTGTAGTTAGTAACCCACATTTTCTGCCTTTCGATTTGCTGGCTGTATTTGTTTTAGGTTGTCCAGTATGTCTTCGTCTCTCCCAAGGAGCAAAGCTTGTTCACCACCGCTCCTTCCATTCTTCCACAAGTCTTCGCTTTCTGTAAAGAGGCCTTTACATTTTGTTCCTATATTGTCACATTTGTTGTGCATTCAAAAACAAGAGGGCAAATGTCTGGTTCTGTCTTATGAGGAGGCTTGGTGTTTATTTTCTTTCTCTGACTTCAAAGTGAGAGGATTTGTGTGACCATCTTGTCAGTACTGGGAAAGAATAATTTTTTTCTAGCACACAACAAAATTTAAATGACTGTAAATGTACTGTGCAAATGTTTCAGAATATATCCGAATCAGTAAAGCACAAATGAATGATTTTTTTTTAATTTGGAAGTATTGTGGAAACAAATAACTTAATATGATCAAAACAAATCAGTACACTAGGTGATGTCATTTCCACACATTATCGTTTATGCTCTGTATAGTTTTATCATTAAAACCTATCTGCAGGGGGAGTGGCCTGGCATGGCGGAGGTGCTCTCGGCGAGCTCTCGGAGCCCAGTAAAACATCCTTCAATTATCCTACCCCATCGGTCTTATGACGGCGTGGAAGACTCCCGCCGACAACGAGATTGCCGAGGTCGGCAATTGAGAAGAGTGGGAGCGCCAGGAAACAAACGGGCGAGACTGTGGAGATCCAGGCCTCTTGGTGGTGTAGCCTAGTGATAATATGGCGGCGAGGAGCCTAACGGCCGAGATGGAATCGGTGCAGCCATTGAGGGCAGGAGGCGTAGTGATCCACAGGAGCAGAATACCCAGCAGAGATTGATCAATAGAAAGGAGGCCATCCCCATCTCAGGGTCGGGCCTTGATCTGGACCCAGCCCGAAACATTGATGAGCCTAGGTTAGTGGCAAAACGGTGAGCAGGGCACCCATTGGGGGGTGGGGGGTTCCGATCGATCGCTGCCGTGGCCGGGCTGGGTTTCGGGGCAGTGTGTGGGTGGGAGTCACCAAATCCAGCCTTGGTCATCTGAGAAACAGCCACCCGACCACAGGTAGCACTGGTGCAGTCGCATTGGGGGGTCGACGCGAACCACCAGCAAGCAGGCACCCCGGGGATTTGCGCCTGGCGTTGTAGCCCGGCTGGGTGCACCAACATGACGAAAGACAAGGTACCTGGGGGGCCCGCTAAACAGAGCACATTAGATCGGTACACTGGCGCAGGGGCCCCGGCGTCGGATCAATGGGGCACGGCGGGAGCCATGCCAGATAATGCTATATTAATGGCGGCTATCACGCAAGCCAGAGACACATAGGACGTCGAGATAGGAGCGGTGGGCTCTGATGTCATGATTATCAGGCAAGACTTGCTCAATGCTGTAAAGTGCATCACAGATACCGAAAGAAGGATGTCAGAGGTCGAAGATACTGTCACTACCCTGCAAAAGAAGGTGACCACCCTAGTGCCCCTTACGACAGGACTGGTGTCCCATGTGGAAGATGCAGAGGGCAAGGCCAGAAGGAACAACTTGTGCTTTGTGGGATTTCTCAAAGGGTGTGAATGCAACAGTATGGAGCGCTTCTTAACTCAGTAGCTCATGGACTGGCTCAGACCAGAGTTGCTCTCACGCTGCTTCATAATTGAGAGGACCCACAGAGCGTTAATACAGAATCCGCCCCCGAGCGATGCAGAGACTCGTCATTGCTAAGATATTAAATTAGCACAACAGAGATGTGATATTAAAGTAGGCGAGACAAAAGGAATCTATTATTTATGCTGCCAGTCATGTCCTGATATTTCCGGACTACACAAGGCTAGTTCAACAGAGGCAACAATCCTTCACAGCAGCTAAAGCCAGTCTACGAGATCTCAAACTTCCATATGCGCTGCGGTTTCCGGCCAGGTTGAGGGTAGTGTGCCAGACTCGCACATTTGTCTTTGAGGCGCCTGAAGAAATCTTTACCTGGGCAGACGAAACTGTGAAAAGCCGGCCCAACACACCGCCCCGTATGGAATCGGACTCCTCTTCTAGTGACGTCATCCGCAGACAACCAAAGCCTAAAATAATAGGAAGCAGAAGATCGAGATCAAGACAACCCTCCAAGTCCTGCAGCGATCCTAATAGAGACACTCAAGCACCCCATCATGAGACTACAGCTTCCTAGTCACTAAGAGGAGGTCACGTGATGAGTAAACACAGGCCATGGGGACAAACAAGAGTGGTTATTACCATTACCAGACTGTTTGTAGTGTAGGGGAACGCCTGATGCTCATGGGTTGAATTAGCCGGGTCTGGTGGCTCAGGGGGCTAATGCATCGCCTGTGTTCAACCTCAGGGTCACAGGTTCAAATCCCGGCGGGTCCACTCAGCCTTTCATCCATCTGAGGTCGATAAAATGAGTACCATTGAGTTGGGTAACAATAAACATCTGTTATTCAGCGTCAAGATACCCCGTTCGGGGTGAACGTGCGCTTTACAAATGCACCTGTTATGTTTATGTTTTATGTTATGGAATCATTGGTGGGGGTGGGTAGAGGGCTCCCATTGGGGTCCGCATCACACCCCAGCCGCGACAGGTACTTCAACTGTTACGAGGTAATGGGAGGGGGAGTGGGGGGGGGGAAAGGGGGAAGGGGGGGGGGAGGGGGGAGGGGGGGGGGGATGGGGGGGGGAGTTGGGGTAAGTTGGTCAGCTATTTGTGCTGCACCAAGTTTTTTCTTTGCAATTGCTTACTCAGCTGTCATTGCACACTGCTCACATATACGGTCACTAAGCCACCCAAGGCGGATCCCATAGATAAGTTGCATACCTGGGGGGCGGGCTTCGGATGGTCAGCTGGAATGTGAGAGGGGCAATAGACAAAATAAATCGTGGCACCATACTCCAAAAAAGTAAAAGGCACCAAGTGGACATCCTGATGCCCCAGGAAATCCACTTGTGGGGAAACAAAACGATGTGCCTTCTCAGATATGGGTTTACCCAGGTCTTCCACTTGGGCTTTACTAGTGAGTCCAGAGGAGTGCCATATTGTTCGACCGCAGGTTCCCGTATCAGCATGAGAGAACGTGGATGGCTACACATGGTAGATATGTTTTTATTATGGGTATCCTACGTGGGGAGTGATTGGTCCTGGGTAGTGAATACGCCCCCCGCCCCTGTCGTGGACTCTCGTGAAGTGCTTAACAACTCTCTGGTCGGAGATACCTGAGGGACAGCAGTAGTGGGCGGGGACTGGAATGATGTCATGGACCCAGCCAAGGACAGATGACAAGCAAGAGGGAAAACATACAAACACCAAGCTACAAAGCTGGGCTCCTTAGTGGAGTGATTGGGCTGGACCGATACGTGTAGGAGACTCCACCTGGAGGAACAGGGTACACCTACTCGGGGACATACGACTCCTACTCTCACAATGACTGCATTTTTATGCCTTCTGGTGCTGCCCACAGGGCGAGGGCCAAAGAGATCCTACCAAGGAGTCTAATGGATCATTCCCCGGTAGTGTGGACACTGCAGATGGGCCCGGAGAGGCAGGCCCCTCTTCACCTGGCGATTATAGGATGAGCAATACCGGACAAATATACACCAAGAGATTGAGCAATACTTGGGGTCTAATGTGGGGTCTGTAGATACAGCCGAGACCCTGTGGGAGGCTATGAAGCCAACGCTTTGAGGCATTGACATCTCCTACTGAGTGGCGTTGCGTTAACTTAGTTGGGAGTCGCTTCTGAGGTCTGAAGCTCAGCTGATAGAGCTCGAACAGAGCAGTCGTGGGGAAAATGGGGGCTTAGCGCGTCGCCAGTTATTACATATGCAGCAGATTCATGCTAGTGAATTGCTGGATGAGGCCGGGTTGGTATGGCTGGCATTGCGCAGTAGGATCCATCAATGGGGGGATAAATCTAGCAGGTTACTGCACTGACTGTGGCAAGGGGGTCTGCAACCCCAATCTATCCCCAGTGTTGTTTACTCAGATGGTCAGGTGCTAAGCGATCCCACATTGATCGCCGCAAGCTTAGCGGGCTACTTCACAGAGTTATATGCCCCCAGGGAACTTCTTTAGGAGGACACAATACAGCGATTTATAGATGACCTACCGCCACGGACCCTATCCGATGAAGTAAGAGTGGTAGTAGATGCCCCCCTCACGTAGGAAGAATTACGTGTAGCATTGGGAGACCTGAATTCCGGTAAGGCGTCTGGCTCCAATGGATTCCCAAGTGAATTCTTCAAGAAATACTTTTTCAAGTTAGGATCTCACTTTCTTGCGGTAGTAGACAAGGCAATGGACTGGGGCAGTCTCCCACAAGACGGGAGGCATGCTGAGGTAGTTTCACAAACCCAGGTTGCCTCTGGAACAGCATGCATCATATCACCCCATTTCATTATTAAATGTCGAGGCCAAAATATTGGCTAAGGTGCTTTCCAACCGCCTACAGCCGCATATAGTGCATCTGCTCCATCCATAACAGGCCGGCTTTATGCCCCAGAGAGCCACGTGTCACAATATTCATCGAGCCCACAACGCCATTGCAGCCATTGATGCATATGTGAGACCAGCTGTGGTGCTACTAGCATATATGGATAGGGCATTCGATTTCCCTCAGCTAGGTATACCCATTTGCTCTATTGAGTCGCCTCAATTTGGGGCCACGCTACTTATCATACCTCAAGTTGCTATATACAGATCTTAAGGCAGCGAAGCAAGTGGCGGGATCCACTTCCCATACATTCTCAATTGGAAGGGGTAACCGACAGGAATGCCCCTTGTCACCATACTTATTTGCCATAGCAATCGAGCCCCTGGCGGCCTGGGTGAGAATACACACCCAAGTACGGATCCTCGAATGGCATTGCCTTGTATGCGGACAATGTGTTATTTTTCTTAACAGACCTCAATAGGACGGGCCTTGGACTACTTCCTATCATGCAGGTTTTGGGCGAGTCCTCGGGCCTCTTCATGAATCCCCGTAAGTCTACCTTATGGCCGCTGAAGGGGTTAACAAACAGGGCCCTTGGGCGTCGGCTGTAACAACGGTAATGGAGTGGGTGAGGTATTTGGGGGTCTTTATATCGGCCTTGCAATCCAGTCCAGTCTGGACACGGGTAAGGGAGGAGATGAAAACGTGGTCGCACATGCCCCTCTCTATATATGGTAGCAAAGCTATCTTTAAAATGATCTCTCTCCCACGTCTGCTCTACCAACTGCAGAATCATCCCTATCTGATATTACACACCTGGTTTCAACACATAAATGCGGTACTGGGACAGTTTTTATGGGAAGGAGGAGTAGTCAGGGTTGTGCCCTGCAGACTTGTTTCCAGTCAACGTATTGTGGGGGACTTGCACAGCTGACATCCAATCCTATTATGTGGCCTTGCACCTATTGGTGCTAAATGAATGGTGGTACAGGGACAGGCAGGAGCCTGCATACGCGGCGGAGAGGTGGCGAATGGAGGATGCTACCCTACATACTATTCCATACTCGGGCCCCCTGCTCCGAGCTCTGCCGCCTGCGACACAAGTGATTTTTAAACTAAGGAAACAATCCCTCCGTAAGATGTCATGGTGGGATTAGGTATCCTACACATCATGGAGGGTATCGGAGGCAACCTCTATAAACGTCATTTACTACTGCTGGGGCTTACACTGGTTAAAAGGGATATTGTGAGTTGTCAGCCTGGAAAAGGGGGCTAGATTTTTGTATGGGCATGGACAACCATTGTTTAAAGTTATGGGTTGCCCGCAGAAGCACTCCAAGAGGAAATGGGCTGAATTCTGGGGCCTATGCCCGGAGCCTATGATGGGGCTAAATGCATTAGGGTTGACATCGGGGGTCGCTAGACAGTGCAGGGGGGTAAATTGACTACATACGAATCAACTGGGGAGGCAGGGCAATATGGATGAAAAGGGATGCGGTTTTGGTGAAGCACCCTGGGGGAGGGAGGGTTCAAAATGTTAATGTTACAATGTTATTTATATTTTGTATACATGAAGATTGTAAGTACTATATGTCGTCCGCTTCCTGTGTTGGGGATCCACGAACAGAATGTGATTATTGACACAATAAAATCTTTTCTTAAAAAAAAAAAAAACCTATGTGCAAATGCAACTGTCATTTCAATTGAAAATGTGTCTGTAACAGCAGTATGCTACCACACCATGCATACTTGATAGTACACGTCACCACATCACTGTACTCCACGCCACTTCACTGTAAGTCATTCTACGCAACTTTATTCTGTCACTGCGCCTCTCAACACTATGCCCATCCACTCGGAGACTCTACTTTACTCCACTCAACTATATACCACTCCACTATATACCATACCACTCTACGACTCAACTCCACAACACTCTAAAAATCTATGCCTCTCTATGATACCCCACAACTCTTTTTCCACTCTATGCCCCTCCAATGCAATCCCCTTAACTCTACTCCAGCTCATCGCTGCCTGTTGCTCAATCATTAATCAAAATGGAAGAGCTATTGTATTTGTAGTGATGAGAACGGTTTGGATGGCAGTTAGTAGTAATTTTTATTTAAATTGAATTAATAAACAGCTGTTGTTGGGCTCATTTCTAAATCAAACAGTGTCACCACGTGGCAGAATGTCATAAGTGCTGGGTGTTGACAATTAAGTGTTGGTCCTGAGCACTGAAAACCACCAGCTCAAATGAACCACTAGGTGTTGTGTCATGTCAAAGATCAAACAAAGATGCTATGTAACTTTAAAAATAGCTGCAGCTGGGCAACAAGGTAAGTGACAAACAAATGTGCTATTACATCCTGCCCAAAAAACAAAATGTACATGCTATAAAGCCTAAACTAGGAAGCAAACAACCCCCTGGAAGATGTACCAAACCAATATTGCATTTGCATAGCTAGACCTCTTGGCTCTACCTCGTGTGCAGGAGAGTAAAGTGGAAGTGTCAAGATACCAGCATGATAAAGGTGCACATCTGGTGAATCTATTGTTTTGAAGCAAGAAGAGGAGAAGCTTTCATGCTGACACAAGACGCTGAGATTCCTGCATGCAGAAAAGTCCTTCAAGCAGTGATCTGATATCCCTTGCGGGGTGTCCAACACAGGACTAAGACGGGGTCCTTCCTTCTATCCCATCAGGTAATGGGGTTGGCTCTTGCCTACGGGATTATTGGCTTTACATCCATATAGATGCTAGGTACACCTAGGTACATGTAGATAGGGTTTGCATGATAGGAGTACGTGTGAGTACTACCATGTATCTCTATGTCTGCATATATTCACTGTTTTAGAATTCTACCTTTTATTTACTCTCTTGGTGCTTGTAATCGTATAGATCTGTTTCTGTCTAATGGTTGCCGCAGCTCATGTATTTTATACTAGAATGACGCTGGTTCAATAAATGCTTCTCGAAAACGTCCCCTTTAATTTATTCTGTTTATCTCTCTGAGAAGAAGGAAGCAGGAGTGACTGAGCGAAAAGTATTGTACTGTTTCTACGATCCAGGAGGGGTCAGGGTTGTCATGTTTCATAGTTGCCAGAAACTATTTGCTCCTTGGTAAGTTTGTGGGGCTTATAGTGCCACTGTGAGCTAGCAGGCAAACATATCCTTTGGGGGTGTGTCGAATCAGTATGGACACCAATCCCTTAGTTTATGTTAACTAAGTAAATGTAAACAACTCTAACGAAATATCTTAAATTCATTTTTCATACAGTGCTGCTTAGTGGAGGACACACCGGCTTTGTTAATATGAATCTCTTTTCACAATTAATGACACCAAAATGCCAGTGTTTTAATTAATTTACATTACGATTTTTAAGTCTCCCTTTGTGTGCGCTACTGAAAGGCCGGTCACTGCCTTGGTAGTGTTCTGAACACCATGACGATTCTTGTTCTTGCCTTTTTATTCTAGACCTATCCTCAGCTGCCAGTGATCTCCTTCATTAGAAAGTGTGAAGTTCACAACACATCAAGAAATGCTGATATCATGATGGCCACTGACTATGTAAGCTGACAAGTTTTCATCATCAGTTAATGAAGTGGCAATAGCATAATGGCTAACCCCTATAATTGGAGGTGGAAGTTAAGTCAATGGTTTAAATATGAGGGCCTTTGATCATGGAGAGTTTTGTATGCATGTGTGAGGATCTTGAACTGGCATCTCTTCTGGTTGGGGAGCCAATGGAGGTTTCTGAGGTGAGGGGTGATGTTAGTTCGTTTGGGGACATCCAGGAGGAGTGTGGCTCACTGATTAGAGCGGCAGACCCTGATGCAGAGGTCTGGCCCGGGACCAGGGTTCAATTCCCGACGCGGCAGGGTCCTGAGCCCAAAATGTCCACGGACTCGATAATTCTCGCCTCGGTGCCTATTCTAATCATGGGGTCCCACGCTGCAACTCTGGGCAATAGTTGCTTAATCTCCACTACGGCGGCCCACCCGCTGCGGGATGCCTGGCTTTCACCCTGGGGATACCCAGTAGGGGTTATCTCACAGGGAAAAGCCAGGACGGGTTCCCAAGGCAAGCGCCTTGATGCCTTCGGGTGATACGTGCGCTATATAAGTCGCAATACATCCAGGATGAGTTGGGCCGCGGTGTTCTGTATGGCCTAAATTCTTTTGAGGAGCTGGGTGGAGATTCCACCATAGAGAAAGCTGCCATATTCAGGTGTGATGGTCTTTCTGGTGTCGAGGAGGATCCATCTGATGAGTCTGCGGAGCATTAGGAGGGTGTGGAAGCAGGAGGAGGCAACTGCGTTGACTTGTCTTTTCATGGCAGGTTGGTTGTCTAGGATGCGGTCTGTTGGTGTGCATGCTGGCCTGAGTCCTACCGGCCACAGGCTGTGGTCTCATATGGAGGTGTTTCTTCCTAAGTTGTCAGACTTGAATTTGAGCCAGGGTTCTCTCATCCATTTTTCCACATTGATCATGGCATTGCAAAAGTTGGTTTGGGTGTTGGAGGGGTCTTCTGAGAGTGAGAGGATTAGTTGAGTGTCATCGGCGTAGGATATTAATTTAAATCCGTGGGAAATGACGATATCTGCGAGGGGGGTCATGTAGATGTAGAACAGGGTGAAGGCTGAGGGATGATCCATAGGGTATCCCGCAAATTATGTTCTTGGGTGCGGAGGTGAAGGGGGGCAGTCGGATGCCCTGGGTGCATCCTGAAAGGAAGGAAGCGAACCACTTGAGGGCGTTCTGCTGTATGCTGATGTTGTGGAGTCTGTCGATGAGGGTGTGGTGGGAGGCGGTGTCGAACGCAGTGGAGTGGTCAAGAAGGATTAGGGCCACCATTTCTCCGCAATCGAGGATATGATATGATAATAGGATTTTATAGAGCGCTTGTTCACCAACGGTTTCTTGGCGCTAGGTATAGGGGAGCATGGACAGGCAGGGCGTGTAAGTTATTGATCGTAGGCCTGGGAGAACAGCCATGTTTTAAGAGCTTTCCTGAACATAGGGTAAAACTTGATTTGACGTAGGGCGGGCGGTAGTGTGTTCCAGAACTGGGGTGCCAGGAACGTGAATCGAAGTTCACCGTGTTTTTTACGCTTGGAGGACTGGGGAGTCAGGAGGTAGGAGCTGGCAGAGCTAAGGGTGCGGCGGGGATGTAAGCGCTGAATTCTGTTGGCTATGAAGACTGGCCCGTGAAATGAAAGAGCTCTGTGGATCAGACAGCCAAGTTTGAAGAGGCAGCGTTGGGCAACTGGGAGCCAGTGAAGACTTTTCAGCAGGGGTTTTACGTGGTGGGACCTAGGTTGGCCGTGTACGAGTCTGGCCGCTTGGTTCTGCACCAGTTAAAGCCGCTGTAACTGATAGGCAGGGATCCCGGCATATAAGGAGTTGGAATAATCGATTTGTGACATGACTAAGGCCAAGATGACCTGGACCAGGGCCTCCAAGGAAAGAAATCTGGTGATTTTTTGGATCCTGCGTAAGTGGAAGAAGCAGGAGGAGACTACAGCGTTAACTTGAGTCTTTAGGGTGAGATCGCTACTAATTGTGACACCGAGACTTTTGACCGCACTGACTGGGGCGGGTGGAGGACCCAGAACAGGTGGCCAAAAGTTATGGTACCAGGGATTAAGTTAGGGCCTAGTGAGTACCAGCTCCATCTTGCCTTGATTTAATTTTAGTTGGCTTATGTTCATCCAATTTCTGATGGACGTCATGGTGGACTGGAAAGTTTCAATTGCGGATGGGGAGGGGTCAGTGGTAAAGACCAGCTCGATGTCGTTGGCGTAGTTAAAAATAGCTATGTCTCTCCTCCATAAATCTGATATCAATGGCCGGATGTACAGATTAAATAGGACCAGGGAGAGGGAGGAACCCTGGGGGACCCCAAAAGTGAGTTTCTTTTTCTCCGAGGTGAAGTCGGAGAGGCGGACAGCTTGGTGGCGATTGCTAAGGAAAGAGGTGATCCATTTTAGGGGGATGCCCTGGATGCCGGCGCCCTCGACTCGTTCCGCCAAGAGCTTGTGGTCGACGGTGTCAAAGGCAGCCGACAAATTCAGGAGGACAAGAGCCTGCGAGATGCTTTGGTCCGCCCCCTTTCTTAGTTCATCATGAACTGCCAACATGATGGATTCAGTGGAGTGTTCGGGTCTAAAACCCGCTTGGTGTGGGTCCAGGTAGTGCGAGTGTTCCACAAATGCACTAAGGCAGCTTGTGACATAAGCTTCCAGGATTTTTGCCAGGAATGGTAAAAGCGAGATGGGTCGGAAGTTGCTGGGTACGATAGGGTCGGCCCCTGCTTTTTTCAGGATGGGTCTTACTTCTGCCATTTTAAAACAGTTCGGGACAAGCCTGTGGACAGGGAGTTGTTAAGGAGGGACAATGGAATTTCGGGAAGCTGAAGAAATATCTCACGGGCAATGTGAGGGGGGCAGCTGTCTGTGGGGGAACCAGAATGGACTTTTTTTTAAGGAGGGAGAAGAAAGTGTCTTGCGTGATGGGTGGGAAGAAGTCAAATGAGAGTGGGTTGTGATATGTCTGAACAGACTCCGCGGGAGATACGTTCTTGGGAATGCTGGCTTTGATTATGGCGATTTTGTCTAAGAAGTAAAAGTTGAGGGAGTCACAGAGCTTTTATGATGGGACTCGTTTGGTGGTGATCCGGTCAGGCTCGACGAGCTCGTCCACGATAGAGAAAATTTCTTTCGCTTTGTTGGCTGAGTTAAGAATTTTTAATGAGAAATAATCTGATTTAGCTTTCAGAATGGCAGCTTTGTATTCCTGAAGAACCCTCATGAACGAGGATTTTTTTATGGGGCAATAATTCTGTCTCCACTTGCGCTCCGATTGAAGCAGGGTCAGTTTCATCTCTTTTAGGTTGTTGGTGAACCATCGTTGAGCGTCATGTGGTCACCTACAATTTATCTTCTTGAGTGGGGCCAATCTGTCTCTGCCTGTGGCCAGCCAGGCATTGATGTTATCTGCCTGGGCATGGAGAGATGATTGGGGGTCATCGGGTGTGAGGCTGGGGAGGTTAGAGGTAGCTAAGAGGGAGAAGAGCTCGGCAATGTCCACCCGACTCCAGTTCCTTGCCTGGCCGGTCCCTGGGAGAGGGGTTTTAGTAGGGGAGGGGATCGGGAGGGAAAAGGAAATGAAAAGGTGGTCCGACCAGGTACAGGGAGTGACCTGTATGTCTCCTGGCTGGATGACCAGACCTGGTCTAGTGTATGCCCTTTAGTGTGGGGGCTACCTTGATGTGCTTTGTAAGGTTCATCCCAATCAGTAGCTCCGTGAACGCCACTGAAGAGGGGCACTCGCGTGCATCACCTGGCCAGTAGTTGAAGTCGCCAATAACTAGTAGTCTGGCAGGATTTATGGCAAGTTCTGCGATAGTGTTTCCAAAAAGTTGAGGAAAAGTGGGCATATGGCTGGGATGTCTGAAGACTAACGCACACACAAGTGGGGAAGAAGGTGAGTCAAATTTACAGAGATGGCAGTCTACCAAAGGGATTTTTGAGGTAGAGAGGGAGGTGAATTTGTGGGTTTGTGAAATTATGGCCGCCACCCCACCACCTGCCTGAGGAGAGTTCTGATGTCGCCTGTGGTGGAGATCAGTGTGGTCCTGGTGCTGTGGCTGGCATGGAATCCTGATTGAGAGGCGTAGAGTAGGGGGTTTTGATCCATGTATTCGGTGAGTTGTTAGTTGATGGCTTTCTCAAGTACTTTGGCTGGGTATGGAATTAGGTGCATCAGGCACTATTTTGTTTAGGTCAATGGGGGTCTGCATCGGGCTGCTTTAGGAGTCCGACCACTGCATGATTCCATAGGTCTGGGAAGGTTGCTGTGGAGATGGAGATGTTGAGGATGCTGGGGAGTCCTGCGCTGATTGGGTTGGCTTTGAGGTTGAAAAGGTGGTGAGGTAGGAGTCATCGGGTGCCCCGGAATAGATGGATGACATGATGATTGCGGTGGTCTGAGCGGTGAGTGGAGACCAGGTGGTTATCTTTTGTCTGGTGTTCACTTTTTCGTCGAGGTTGTCGAGGCTGAGAGTGGGGGTCTGTGGAGGGAGACTGTGATGACATATATATTGCCATTTTTGTTTACTCTGCTAGATATTTAGTGTCTCAAATGTTCATGCAGACTTATAAACATAACATAAGATAAGATAGCGGATCAGATGTTATATAAACTTAGGAGTCTAACCATTAAGTAGAGAGACTTGCACCTGAATTATCATCAAGACTCACGCTGGTCTGCAGCGCCAAAGAGCCAAGGTCGAAGGGCTATCACGGGAATGGTGCTAAGAGACAGCCGGGGGCCTACACGCACAGCTTATGTTCGCATGCAGAGCTACTATAAAGAATAACTGGAGTCTCTATTCAAAGGTATGCTCAGCACACCATCCACAGAAACTCCAGAAGTAGGCTTGCTGTTTAATGCTTTAGCCAGAGTATAGCATAGCCCGTGGAAACACCTTAAGGGTATTAGGATGACAGGAACTTACTAATTGTGTTAGAAATGTTCTTAATGTCCATTATATTTTAAGTTGTATTTCTATTCTCAATCTGTGTGGTTACCGCTCATATTGTATGCACTAGACAGATTTTAAAATAAATGTTTTAAATCCTATGTCTGGCCTTCTAGTGCTCTTTTCAGTGTGTTATTAATTTTAAAAAATAGTATTTGGATATCTACTGTGTCCCTTTTCTCATCCTGTGGGACTGATTGCAAAGCTAAAAACTATCCGCATAGTACTGCTCATTGGGTTAGTGTTAGTGTTCACATGTTGGAGTACAACTGGCATTCTAATTCAGTGTTGGTGCACTGAACAAAATTCTTGCACCAGGGATTTAGACACGACGCCTGCGACTGGAAGATCTCACAGATCATATCAGTAGGTGAATAAAGCTTTGGAGGTAATGCAATAATGAATGCACCCTACCAGAAATCCTCTTCAAGCCAACCTATAAAGTATGGATCGTGTAGAAGGATTATAAATTATGATTATGAAAAATGGTGGCATAAAATAAAATATGGACAATTGAAATCCAGATGTAAATTAAATAAAATACAACCTGTAGTCCAAAGCAAAGGTGTGTTTTCACAAAGTAGCTATAATTACTTCTATAGCCCTTGGCCAATCTGAACATTAGAATAATGGATATGGTAGGTCTCAACTTTGAAAAGTTATTCATGCTAGCCGTGGTCAAGATGGTGGCTGGGCGTGGCCAAGATGGTGGAGTAAGCAAACGTGCTGTTAGCATCCCAGCCTGACCTGGGATTCCTGACATTCGGACGCCGCACCCTCCCTTGGCCCCGGTAGAATGTCTACGACTCGTAATTTTTGAGAGGTGTGGGTCGGTAGCCCACAGCTCCGCAATGGCGGCACATCACATTAATAAAGACTGATCCCTCAAAGCCCTCCACCTCATTGCCGCCAGAGCGTCCCGGCACCTCAAGCAGGCCGCCATCTCCAGGAGACGGAGAGGGTGAGGCGCCAGTCTCCCGTTCTTATCTGGAAATGCTGTTCTCCTCCCTCAGGAAAGACTTGCAGGCAATCAAGAGAGACCGGACGCAGAAATTACAAGCGCTCCAGAAAGAGGTGTCTGAGGTTGGAGACAGAGATGACACACTTGAAAATCACAAAATATCCAGAGATGAGGATATTGAACAGCTGTGGCAAGACCTCATTCGACTCACGGACCAGCAAATCTATCCCCAAACCTATGCTGAGGACCTCACAATAGGTCGCAATGCAACAATATCAGAATAAGAGAGGCCCCAGAGCTGCAGAGGACATGGAGAATACGTAACGGCCCTCTTCGCCTAGATCTTAGGGCACATTCAGGCTGAGGACATCCGGCTTGACAGAGTACACAGAGCGGGACCTCGGACACCTCAATATGTCCGGGGTGGCAAACATGCCACCCCGGACATATTGGCTTGTGTCCACAATTTTCCCCTGAAGGGGCGGATTCTCCACAAGGCCAGAGATATCCAGCCATGTCATGACCGCTGATCCCTACTCAAACTGTCATGCCCGCTGAGCCTCTCCAATGCTACATGGCATGCTGCCAGATGTAGTGTGCGGTATGCGTAGTGGTGTCCAGACTACTGAACCTGTATCACAGCATGCATGATGCCCTTCTGCCAAGTGCATAATGCCCAGTGTACAATAGCATGCTGCCAAATGTAATATACGTAATGCCCAAACTACTGAACCTACTGTAGCATGTTGTCAAAATGTGGTATGCATAAGGCCCAGACTACCGAACCTGTATCACAGCTTCCATACTGCTTTTCTGCCAAATGCATAGTGCCAAGACTATTGAACCTGTATCATAGCGGTGTTGCATAGCCTGCAGCCACATGAACGATGGCCCCATATGGTACTGGATCTAGTTACTGCGTGTGCCCATGTGAACCTCTTTATTCCCTTTGTTTTGAAGTTGCAGCCGGTTCGAGGTCTTGTGGCACGTTGCAGCTGCCGTACTTTGTACAGCCACTATATAGCCGACCGCACCCATCAGCCCCTTGCGGATTTTTCCCAGGCGACGATGAGCGGGTGAAGTCCTTTGTTGCGGTCGACTGGATTCTCGTTTGCGGAGGCATCCAGACGAATTTCTTCTTTTCAAGTAGGAGGTAGCATTTCCTACTAATTGTATTTAGATCCTTGGCTAGAATACAGTACACTATTTTGTGGTTTTTAGGATACGAATTATCATGGTGACACACGTGATGATAGAACGTGTGTCAAGAAAATAAATCACAATAAGAAGATGCAAAGATATTTCAACAGCGCATTACCGAACAATGTTTCCCTAAAAAGGTATTGAAACAGCAAAAAAATTTGTGAACAAGTTTTAGAAGGATAAATACCAGTGATGGGCTCATTATTTATGAAAATCATAAATATTAACCAACAAGGATTTTCTTTGATAAAACTGTGAACACTCCTGAAAGACAAGCAATCCACGGCATACGGATCTCAACATTCCAGAATTGATCACTTTGTAAAACATCTTTTCAGGACAATAAGTTAACTTGAACTACATATCTTAGGAAAACCATAAAGAAACCAGTTTAAGAACATCTTTGATATTATTGTCATTCGCCCCTTTGTTTCTCCTTTTGAAGCCCTTGTTTTTTCTTTTTAAAAAAAGTGTGTACTATATAAAGACTGTTTATACAATAGGTCATTTATGTGAATTGTGAAGTAGCAGAGGCACCAACCCTCACCTGTTGATTATTCTCCGTTCCAGATCTCTCCCTCCCCCCTCCCCCACAGTACCCTCCCTAATTCCCTTCCCCTCGTCTGGCCACTTTGATCCTCTCTTATATTAAACTCAGAGTCAGAGCTGCCGGATGGTGTGCTTCTTGATGGTACTGCTCCTGAGGAACCAGACATGTTTGTGATACCCAGTACAATTCGGTGGCCATCTACTTCAGTTGTTTCAAGACCTCTCGACAATCACGCTCTAGAAAAGACGAGAGTCCGGCCCAAGGACAACTTTCCTCTGTGACAAATACATCACATACTCCTGTGGACATCCCTTTCACCTGGTCTTCAAGTGGGAGGGAAAACTGCATAAAATTCGCTCCCTCAGGGCAGCCTGTGACTTAATGCAGATTGAGGGCCCTGATGGCTCTTCCCCCTGTAAGAACGTAGAGGACCCCTGGCCAGTCGACGCTCCTGCTGGAAAAGGAAGCTTAGCGGTACGGGGGGGAACGAGTCCAACCTTGTCATGATCACCCAAGAACGGAGGACGGTTTCAGGGAGACTGGCTGAAGATCCAACATCACAAGACATAGCTTGAGGTGTCTCCTCCACCGTTTCTCGTGGGTTTCCTAGATGCTGGCTGGGCCAGGGGGCTGGGAGGGGAAGGGTACCTTCATAGTGGAGATTGGCCGACCATGGACCCCACTCTTCGTCTATTTCCTGGACTGGCACAGACGTTGCTGGATGCCTTGCTCCTTTCAGGGACTCAGTTTTCGCTTTTTCCTTTTTTTATCTACCATAGTTATGTTAATTGTTAAGGTTGTTGAGGGTACCCACGTACTTGGTCCTTAAGCTACACATGAAGATAGTCTCACACTCAGATAGACCCTCTTACTCCAACTCATGCCACTGGGCGAATCAGGTGTGGGTTATGGAATTTAGTGCAGGTACACACACACCCTCAGATGATAGGTGACCCCGTGAAGGTGATTTCTCGAAACGTGAAGGGGCTTAACAACCTCGTCAAGAGGCGGGCCTTCCTTTCTTATCTGGAGCGGGCTCGGGACGATATCTGCCTCCTCCAAGAGACCCATCTGGACCCAGGGGACTGGCACAGGCTGAAATCCAGAGAATTCCCATACCAATTTATTTCCTCTACAGGATGAAACACGGCTGAGGTGGCTATCCTGTTCTCACGTACCTTCCGGGGGAAGATTGGTCCTAAATTGATAGTGCTTAGGGGTCGCCTCCTGGTCTACAGCGTACAGCTAGGCACCCAGCCACTTATCCTGGGCTCCCTCTATGCCCCTAATGAGGGCCAGGAATACTTCCAACAGACGGCCACAGCAGGCACCTTTGCCACACAGGACCGAGAAGTCTTAATAGGGGGCGACTTCAATTTGATATGTAATAATGAAATTGATCGCTCGGTCAATAGGGATATAGCCTGGCTCTTGGAGATCGGCTGGATAGACTTGTGGAGAGGACACTATCACCATACCCAGGATTACCCTTTCTTTTTGCACTTGTATGGGTATTAAGCCTGCCTAGTTCACTTCTTGGGCTCCAGGGAACTCCAGTGGTTGGTGCGGTTGGTCACATTGGTCGAGATTGAGCCGAGATATCTCTCTGACCATACGGTGCTTGCTCTTAGATTGCGCACTCCACTGGCTGGAGACATCCCTCGGCAGTGGTGACTGCTAATGACGCTCCTTCAGAGACCAGAAGTGGTGGGACAGATTAGAAAAGCCATTACCGACTACCTTAACGTCAATGATAATCTCAACGTTACTCCATCCATAGTCTGGGATGCCCTAAAGGCAGTTACCTGGAGCAAGTTTATTGAGCTCTGGGCAGCAAAGAATAAATTGCGAAAGACCAAGTGGGAAGAATTACAAAGACCGGTGCGCGAACTAGAGCATATCCATCATGGCACGAGTGCTCCGAGAATATGGTGCAAGCTGGAAACGGCCAGGAAACAGCTGGTGGGTTACAACTTAGACAGGGCCAAATATTCCCTTCTTGGACTAAAGCACTCCTAAGTAGGGGGAATAAGTATGGGAGGCTCCTGGAAAACAAGCTCAGAGACTATCGGAGATGGTTGATTCCCTACTGACTGCAGAGGGGGGCACCCATTAATGTAGATGACCTGATACCATCCAGGTTCAGGGAGTTCTACAAAGAATTATAATTAGCCACCCCTCTACCCTGAGAACCCAGCTCGTTACCTCAACACTAGGAACACTACACAATTAACCTAAGCACAGGCGGCATCGCTCGATAGTCCGATACACATTGAGGAGGTCATAGCTGTTATAACAAGACAGAAACCTCTTAATTCACCAGGCCCTACGGCTTCCCATCAGCCTTTTATAATATCTTCTGCCCTGAACTAGCTCCAGTCCTCACGAGGTGCTTCAGTTCAATATCGTACCAGTCACACTCCCACCCTCAATGCACAAGGTGACCATAGTTGTCATTCCTAAGCCCGGGAAAGATGGCCGGCACTGTGCGAACTATTGACCAATCTCTCTACTGAATTTAGATGCGAAATTGCTCACTGGAGTCCCGGCAGTCCGTGTCAATCCCTTAATGCAGGGTCTAGTGGCTCTCGATCAAGTGGGATTTTATTCCACAGAGACAGTGCGCCAATAATATGAAGCGACTCCTTGCCAACCACGCCAGGAGCAAAACAATGCTACTGTCGGTCGATGACGAGAAAGCATTTGATAGCCTGCACTGGCCCTATCTGGAGGCGATATTGGCCCACTTTGGCATGGAGGAGAGGTTCCACTCCTGGGTCTTTATTTATTTATTTTAAACGTTTTATATAGCGCTGGCTAGACCCGGAGGTATCAGAAAGCTTTACATGAGCATCAGATCTTAGTTACAGGTTATATTGTTACAAAGGTTACAGTTATTAGAGCATGGCAACATAGTTACTTTTAAGGTCAGGATAAACAATTAGCACAAATACGTAAGGGAAAAAGCAGGCAAGGGGAAAGATTCAGGGGAGGGGGAAGGAGCTGGGGAAGTAGACAGGTAATGAAGGCGGGAAAGAGGAGAGGAGGATGAAGGACACCGCATGGAAAGGAGAGGGGAAGGACGACGGGGACACAAACCGGTAGACGAGTCAAAGCAACGTCCAAAGTCCAGTAAGCTTGATCCCAGGGGAAGTGGTATCACTTCCCTATCTCTGTTGTGGGAGGCTCCCTTTACGCAGTGGACTCTCTCAGAGGGGTCTCTGAGACTCAAAAGTATAAATATTGGATCTTTCCCCAACAAGGGGAGAAGGAGTGCTTAGTCAAAGGGCACAAAGGACAGGGGCTAGGCAGACTAGCAGGCAAGGTGAGAGATTCAGGGGAGAGTGGATAGGAGCTTGGATCTAGGGAGGTAGACAAGGAGAGAAAGAGTACTAAAGGGGAACATATTTAATTAATGAGTTATTATATAGCGCTGGCTAGACCCGATGGAATCAGATTGTTTTACATTTGGGACAATAATGTTGCAATTTACATCAGTTAAAAGTTACATAAGTATCAAGAAAAGCATTTAAAGAACATAGGGGACGAGGTGAAAGGAGCAAGGAAGGGTAAGGAGATAGGGTAAAGGGGTAGGAGGAAGATAGGAGGTAGAGACGAGGGGAAAATCTGACCAAGGTCCAGCTGGGTAGGTGACTGCAGGGAAGGGGGGAGTCCACAACCCATCTACTCTTTAGCTATATGGTAGCTCCACCGGGCATCAGCCAAATCGCAAGGTCTCCACAGTCTGGGGTAAGTTCCGCAGGATCCAAGTCCTGATGTGTAGGCAGGTAAGGGAAGGTCTGGTCAATGTCCAATTGTTGTCCCAGGGAAGTAAAACAACGTGTAGGGGACCAATATCGAAGCCATCTTGGGGCCAGGCAGGGGACAGTACTGTACACTGGTACACTGGTGGTAATCCTAAGGTCAGGTATCAGGCAGTTAAAGTCAATATCCAGGACAGCGGCCGCCAGAAAATAACAAATCCAGCGTGCACACACCATCACAAGCACAAGCATACATCAATGTGAGCACAAACTCTCATATGCACAGACGCACACAGACACGCACAGACAAACATCCAAGAACACAAGCACATATAAAATCCCATGCTCTAATACAAAAACACCCAAATACATGCACATGCAAACACCATCACATGCAGACATGCACAAGCACACAAATGCGCTCACTCTCATACACGCAGACACGCACAAACACACAAGCACACATACAGAAACTATCAAAAACACAAGCACACACACACAATCACATGCTCCAGAATAAAAATACCCAAGGGCATACACACAAATACATGCACACACACACACACCAACACACGCACAGACATGCATAAGTACACAACAAATGTGCGCGCACACTCTCATACGCAAACAGAGGGCGCACATACAGAAACATCCGCACACACCCATACAATCCCATGCTCTAATACAAAAATACTCAAATACATGCACACACCATCATACGCACAGAAATAAGCACACATAAAGAAACATCTTCGCGCACAAACACAAGCACACATAGAATCATATGATCTAATACATAAACACCAAAATACATGTCCACACCATTACGCGCACACACCCCCTCATACACGCACAGACGCACACACAAAAGCACTCCCATGACACATTTCTCCAGGACTGCCGCAGCATTGATGGCACATAAAGGCAGAGTCAGCGGTACCGATGTCCTGAGGGCGCCGCAACCAAGCAGTCGGCCCACGATTTAGCGCAGTCGGGTGTGTTCCTCATAAGAGAGGAATGGGTGCACACTGATGGTCGCGCTGTTGCTCCCGGGTCCGACCAGATGCCACCAGGTCCCAGGAGCTCGCAGGGTGGTCAGCGGCGCCTATGTCATTAGGGCGCCGCCATCTTTAGGTCAGGCGTCGTCCCGCGTGGTATCTCTGCCGGGTGCACATCTCACAGTGGAGCAGCACCACCGCTCTGTCTCTGCCCTGCCTTATGTCTTCAGGATTACTAGTAGGTGCTTGGCTCCTTCTTTGGCCTGCGCACCCCAATGCCCGGGTACTCCTGCTTAAGGTCCGATACTGGTTAGGCGCGCAACTGCCTTCACCTGCTGCGTTTGCCCCTCTGAGCCCACAGCGAGAAGCAGAAAAAGTCTCACACACTTCGGAAATAACGGCCAGGCCCACTCCCAGCCCTATTCCATGACGTCCGAGGAGGGAGACCCCACCAGGAGCCACGCAAGTCTCCGCTTCCCAGAGCGGTCTCTATGTCCTCCTGCCGTTCAATTCACTCCGACCCACAGCTCTCCATGGCTCCCCCTGCAATTAGGGGGGCTGACACCTTCGGTTTGCCGCAACATTCCTTCCTCAGCTTGCGGCGCAGGGGTCTCACCAGTCAAGCACAGGAGGCACAAAGGGACCCAGTTGCTAAAGAACGAACCGCCTGGGGTGGGGCAGCTGTGTAGTGCTAGACAGTTCTGGCCACCGTCCCCACCAGGTCTCTCAAGATGGCGGATCCCCGTATATAGCCCCCTCGGCCGCATCCGTTCTGCAGATCCACAGCTCAGGGGGTCCCTCCGATTTCCACACTAGGCTTCAATCAGCTGTGGTTGCCTCTGGTCGCCCGTCTATCTCTGGCACTCTGTACCTCTTTCAGCCTCGCCGTTAATTTCCGCGATTGTCAGGCAAGGCCTCAAGGTCACCGGCTGCCGCTGATCCCCGTCCTAGAGCCTCCCACTGCGCCTCTCCAGTCGCGGTACCCGGCGATCACGGCTGCTCCTACTTCACGGCACCCTGCAGGTCTCCGGGGCTCTACTCCGACTCGATCTTAAGAAACTACGGGATCACGAAAGCCTCGGTGTGAGTCAATGGGTGAAGCTACGCGTGCTTTCCAATAAGAAGGGGCATGAGGCAGAGTAGCCCCTCTTATTTGTGCGCTATTTGGAGTCGGTCACGCAGAGGGTGAGAGGCCATCCTAGAATCAAGAGAGTTCTCTTTGGGGGTCAGGAACACCTTATCAGTTTATATACGCAGACAATGTCATGGTGATGTTAAACGACCCCAGGGAGATTCTGCCCCACTTCCTGGAGGAGATGAAGGAGTTTAGAGAGGCCTCAGGTTTTTGCATGAATCTCCACATGTCGCAGGCCCTTAACTTAATCAGTCTCGCCAACTACGCTGGCTTCCTTAAACCGGGCTTAAACGCACATTAAGACACATTCTCTACCTGGGAGTGCAGCTAGCCTTGACATCAAAGAAAATGAAAATCCTTAATTATCAGGGTCTGCTGAAGGAAGTGTGGGTGACTTGGCCCATTACCATTGTCTTTGTTGGGTCGCATTACGGCGCTTAAGATGACTATCTTCATCAGGATACTTTTCCACTTCCAGACCCTCCCTTTGACATCCCTGACAGGCACGATTGCCACCTTTCAGGCGTTGCTTCATCATTTTATCTGAGCGGGCAAGCACCCACGTAAGTGGAAGGAGCTGAGCTGCTGCCTACCTGCTGAAGGGGGGCTGGGAATACTGAGCCTTCTTCATTACTATCAGGCGGCCCTGGTTCGCTACCTGGTTGAGTGGTCCAGGGCAGAGTCTGAAAAGCAGTGGCTCTTCATGGACCGCAAACTCACTGGGATCTCGTTTGGGCAAGTCCTGTTTCTTCCTCTCACACATAGAGGGACGCCAGTCTATACATATCCCCAGTCACAAGCTCCTTGTTAAGGGTGTGAAACACTCAAACTCTCAGAGGGAACTTAACCACTCGCTCTGACCTCAGTGATGGATAACCCGGCCTTCACCCTGGGTCTGGGGTCCATCTCGCAAGCAGCCTCGCGGGAGGCCGGTTGTCGGGTAATAGGGCATTTTTCTTCATCAGGATAGTCCCATTCCCTTCGATACTCTACCGGCGGACTTTTCCATTCCCGAAGATGAACAATTTTGTTATCTTCAGATCAGACATTGAATTTTACACCAGCATGTTAGAAAGGGAGTTCAAAGGCCACTAAGAAAAGCTCCATTCTGGCCCTCTCACGCATGGTTCCCCACCACTCTGGAACTTGCATGCAATCCCCCTTCCTAATCCCTTCTCAAGAGAATCTCCTTACAGATGTAAACAGAGATTTCCATCCCCTAATCAACAGGGAGTTTGAACCTTCTTGCTTGGAAAGTGTCAGGAGATCCAACGAAATCTCAGGACTTTCGTCATCAGCTGCAACTCTCCTCAGAGTGTCTTGGGGCCCAGGCACTCACTACAGATACAACAACATTTGAAAATTCTGGGTTTGTTGGTGCCTGGAAAATAACTTGGATTCCCTACACGCACCTATCGTTGATGTAGTGAACTTTCTGGTCGAACAATTTGATAAGGGTTTAAGGCATATGTCTATCAACTGCTATAGATCGGCCATCCTGCTGGCCATATACTCTTCAATGGGAAAACGGTAGGTAATAATCCCATTGTTTGCAGAGTAATGAAAAGTATTCGGCTAAGAAGCCCTCCAAAACCCAAAAACACAATACCCTCTGGGATGTAAACATAATCCTAGACCTTTTCAATTCTTGGCCAGATAATTCACTTCTGAATAGAAAATTCCTTTCCTTCAATCAATCATTGCATTTCTAAAGCGCGCTGGGGGGAGGAGGATCTGCTGATCGAAGAGCCAGGTCGCTACTGATCGAAGAGCCAGGTCTTGAGAAGTCTTCTGAAGGCCAGCAGGTCCTGAGTCTGTCGTAAGTTGGTAGGGAGAGCGTTCCAGGTCTTGGCGGCGAGGTAGGAGAAGGATCTTCCTTCAAGCTTGCTACTCTTCTTTGTCTTATCTCCTGTCGTAGAGTCTCTGACGTGAAAGCCCTGGAGATCTCTAACAGATCTTATAACATTTTTGGGGTCAAATTCGATATTTATAATAGAACCAAAACCATGTCTGATTCTATCTTCTATCCACGTTTCAACCCTTGCCCAAAACTTTGTGTGGTTGAACGCATGAGCGCATACGATCACAGCATGTCTAACCTTCGTCCTGCAAATGGGAAACAACTTCTCATTTCCTTCGTTAGACCTCTGTGAGGACTCGGACTCTATGGACACACGATCGGGGCACTTTTCCCCTCACTTTTCTCCAGTTCTCTGTTTACAGAATGTCCCCGGGGAGTGCGGCCCCTTTTAATTCACATGCCTGGGCCGGTCAGCTGACGGTGTCACGTGGTTCGGACCGGCTGAAAAAGGAAGACGCCGAAGAGGACGTTCGTTCGAACCCGCTTGGGAGGAGCTGGTGACTACATTCGAAGTGCTGCCGTGGAACAACCTGCAACAGATGACCCCGGAACCAGCCAGGACCGAAGAATCTGCGTCACCAGAGGAGAGAACGGACAAGAGAAGAGAAGGGCAGCCAGACCCTAGCTGGCAACACGCTGAAGCCCGCCAAGGCCCAGGAGAAGGGTCGTGGCTTAACAAGGTACGGGGGCGTCTCGGGCTGCTTCCGGGAGGGACCCGACTTGAGTGGAAGGCTGGGGGCGGTACGGGTGACTAAACCTAAAGCCGCTAATCGCCGCAAGAGCGCTGACACTGGTGACGGTGGTGCCTTTTCCCCACACTTCCCGCCCCCTTGCATACCCGCGTAAGAAAGAAGAAGGAAACCCCCTTCCTGACGTTTCTTTTCTTTGTTTTTCTTTCCTTCCCTGTTGTCCGGCGCACAACCCTGCAAAGTATCACCGAGCCTAGCGACGGGAAGGACTACCACAAGTCACGAAGGCGTCCCAAGAACCCTTGAAGAACCGGACTACAACTCCCACAAACCCTTGTAATGAAGAAGCAAGTACAGAGCCCCTAGCAGTGTCTGGGAAGAGCATACCTTGTTTCCATATTTTTGTTGTAGAGACTCAATAAACGGCACCCTGGTGCAAGTCACATCCTATCTTGTCTCGGTCCACTTCTTGCCCACGCTACACGTGGTGTCAGAAGTGGGATCTGGTTCGCCTCACGATGGAGAATTTAATCCAGCAACTAATCCGTGGGCAAGAAAAATTAGAATGGGCAGTCGAAAAACAGATGACCTCTGCCCAAGCAGACCGGGACCTCATGAGAGATAGTCTGGCTAACCATGCAGACCACATGCAGAAAGTAGCTGATGGCAGGCGGGAGTTAACCACTCAACTACAGATAAGGGCAGGAACCGGGGAAAACATATCACTCCAGAAGTATGTGACAGGAGAGGACCCGGATGCCTTCCTCCTCAACTTCGAAAGGGCAGCAAGGGCATCTGGGTGGCCTGAGGCTAAGTGGCCTTTCTTCCTAGAGCCCCTTCTTACTGGAGAAGCACAAGCCGCCTACCAGGTGGCTAATCCTAATGGCAATACCCCGTATGCACAGATAAAAGACCTCATATTGGATCATATGGGTATGGATGCGGAGGCATATAGGGTTTGGTTCAGGAAAGAACGTGGCACCACATCCGATAAACCCAAAAACTCTGTATTTTAAGCTAAAAGCAGCAGCGGATAAGTGGCTAAGACCCAGTTCACAAACAAAAGATGAAATAATGGACATGATTTATTTAGAGCAGTTCTTAGAGGCCCTACCATACCCCATTCAAAGATGGCTGAAGCAACACAAACACCTAAGTCCCGAACAGGCAGTAGAGATGGCCACTACGTTTTATAGGGCACAACCCAGGGCCTTACCATGGGACCCGGACAAACCTACGAAACCAATGGGAGGCCCAGTGAAACCTGAAAGAAAACCTCTAAAGGCCCCGCTAGACTTAGGAAAGTCACGAACACCCCGTTTAGAACCACCTCCCCAACGTAATCCACAGTGTTTTGAGTGTGGAGAATGGGGTCATATTGCACGGCATTGTCCCAAGAAGAAACCACCAGAAGAGCCGATGGATATCGGATGTATACCCCGTTCCATTCTATATTCCGCAGAATTAGGACCCAGTCTCCACGTAAGTGTCCAGGTAAAGGGGGTACAAGTGAGGGCGTTGCTTGATTCAGGATGTAAGCAGTCAGTCATTCTCCTGTCCATTGTGTCACCTCTCCCTAGTAAGGTAAAAGAATCTGTACCAGTTAGGTGTGTCCACGGCGATATCAAGGTTTATCCGGTCATACAAGTCCCTGTCACTCTTCCCCAAGGGCAGACTATCGGTATCCGGCTCGGGGTAGTTCCTAGTCTGCCTGAACAGATGATAATTGGACAAGACAATCCCTCCTTCCTTAAAATGCTAAGAAATAAATTACAGAACCTCCCTTCCCCGTCCGTACCTACTCTTCTGACCCAAGCCCCATGGGTCATAGATCGAAGCTTCAAGTATGCACAGAAAAATGACCCAACCTTACAATCAGCATGGGCTCAAGTACAACAAACACCCAGTAGTTATCCTTCTTTCCAAACAAAAAACGACCTGTTATATCGCATAGGGAAACAAGGGGATGATCCCCAGTTATTGGTGCCCCAAGCCTTCGAGAACAGGTTCTTTTTTTTGCTCATTCGCATCTGCTCGCGGGGCACAGAGGGGCCCAAAAGACGATGCAAATGTTATTACGAAATTTTTATTGGCCTGGCATATTTTCGCAAGTCACTCGTTTCTGCCAAGAGTGCGAGATTTGCCAAAAAAAGAACCCATACAGGCCACCGGCAGTTCCGTTACAACCATTGCCGATTGTGGGTAACCCGTTCGAAAGGATCGGTATGGATCTCATTGGTCCATTGCCACGTACCAAAAAGGGTCACATCTATGCTCTAGTTGTGGTCGACTATGCCACGAGATATCCAGAGGCCTTTCCTTTACGCACTCCCACAACCCGCAACATATCTGAGAAACTCCTAGAGCTCTTCTCTGGGGTTGGTTTCCCTCGGGAAATACTGACCGATCAGGGCACTCCCTTTGTCTCTAAGCTAATGGGACAAATCTGTAAGTCTTTAGATATTTCTCATATCAAAACGTCTGTGTATCATCCCCAGACGGATGGCCTCTGTGAGCGGTATAACGCCACTTTGAAACTGACACTGAAGAAGCTTCTAACCGTTGAGGGTAAAGAATGGGATCATCTACTTCCTCTAGCCTTGTATGTGATTCGAAGTCAGGAGCAAGCCAGTTTAGGGTGCTCCCCATTCCAACTCCTTTATGGGAGGGAACCTCGGAGCCTTTTGGAGATCACTAAGGAGGTATGGGAACAAGAGAGAGAAGAGGATACCAAAAATTTCCTCGAGTATACACAGAACCTCCACTCACGACTTCATAAACTAAGGGAGTTTGCTGATTCCAATCTAGAGAAAGCCCAAAGACAACAACAAACGATATACAACAAGGGTAAGAAGTGGCGCCACCTCAACGTAGGAGATTGGGTATTGTTCCTCCTACCTTCTAACCTAGGGAAAACACGATCAGGGTGGCAAGGCCCATATAAAGTCACAGAGAAAGTAGGTTTGACATCCTACAAGATACAGATCAAGCCTAAGAAGACCCAATCGTACCACATAAATTTGCTCAAACAGTGGCTAGGCCCCCCCCCCCACAAAACGTACAACACATAAGTAAACCATCCCAGAGTGAAACCACCCTGAAGGAGTTGGTTGTCAATCCTGACTTGACGAAGGATCAGGGTGAATCTCTTCAGGAGACCCTGTTACCCTTTTCCCATCTTTTTTCCAACTTACCAGGAAAAACCCAGTTAGCTGAGCATGCCATAGAAACACAAGCAGGAAAGATTGTAAAACAGAAGCCCTACTGCATTCCTGCTGCCAGGAGAAAAGCCATTGAAGAAGAGGTTAAAAATATGCTAGACCTGGGTGTCATAAAGCCATCCAAGAGTGACTGGTCCTCTCCCATCGTGCTCGTACCAAAGCCGGATGGCTCAGTTCGCTTTTGCATTGACTTCCGCGCGGTAAATTCTATTTCAAAATGTGACTCTTATGCCATACCTAGGGTCGATGAGCTAATAGAGAAACTGGGGGAGGCTCAATACATTACAACCCTTGACCTCACAAAAGGCTATTGGCAGGTGCCCCTCAAACCAGAAGACCAGGAAAAGACTGCCTTTGTTACACCTACAGGCCTGTACGAATTTACTGTCTTACCCTTTGGATTGCACGGGGCACCCGCCACGTTCCAACGGCTAATGAACAAGGTATTGCAACAGCATCAGGAGTACTCCTCCGCATACCTTGATGACATAGTTATATTCAGTCCTGACTGGGAAACCCATTTAGAACATTGTACCCAGGTTCTTACGTCCCTTCAAGCAGCAGGATTGCACATCAATGCAAAAAAATCCAGAGCAGGCTTCAGGAAAGTGAAATATCTCGGGTTCCTTTTGGGAAACGGGGTTATCGAACCACAGTCTGAGAAAGTAAAAGCAATAGTAGAGGCCCCTTTTCCATCAACCAAGAAAGAGGTTAGGGCATTCCTGGGACTCCTGGGGTATTACAGGAGATTTATCCCACAATATTCTGAATTGGCTGCTCCACTAACCGACCTGCTACAGAAAAACGTTAAAAATAAGGACCTCCAACACCCCAGCTTGAGTGCCACTACTGCATTCGTGAATCTGAAAAAGGCCATAACCTCTGCTCCCGTTTTGAGGTCTCCTGATTTTTCAAAACCATTCCTGTTACACACAGACGCTTCTGAACATGGACTAGGGGCGGTTTTGTCCCAGTTGTCATCGGACGGTGTTGAACACCCAGTCCTTTTCATTAGTAGAAAACTCTTTCCCCGGGAGCAGAAATACCCTATAGTAGAGAAGGAATGCCTGGCCATCAAGTGGGCAATCGAAAAACTAAGGTACTATCTGGAGGGGGCCCATTTCCTTCTTTACACCGATCATGCTCCCTTACAATGGATGAGTCGCAACAAGGGTAACAATCCGCGAATTTTGAGATGGTTCCTGTCCCTCCAACCGTTTTCCTTTGAGGTGGTCCATCGGAAGGGAACTGACAATGGAAATGCTGACTTTCTTTCCCGCCTTCCTTTGTTCCCCGAACGTGAACAAACTGGGGTAGGAGTGTGTGAGGACTCGGACTCTATGGACATACGATCGGGGCACTTTTCCCCTCACTGTTCTCCCGTTCTCTGTTTACAGAATGTCCCCAGGGAGTGCGGCCCCTTTAATTCACATGCCTGGGCCGGTCAGCTGACGGGGTCACGTGGTTCGGACCGGCTGAAAAAGGAAGACGCCGAAGAGGACGTTCGTTCGTTCGAACCCGCTTGGGAGGAGCGGGTGACTACATTCGAAGTGCTGCCGTGGAACAACCTGCAACAGAAGACCCCGGAACCAGCCAGGACCGAAGAATCTGCGTCACCAGAGGAGAGAACGGACAAGAGAAGAGAAGGGCAGCCAGACCCTAGCTGGCAACGCGCTGAAGCCCACCACGGCCCAGGAGAAGGGTCGTGCCTTAACAAGGTACGGGGGAGTCTCGGGCTGCTACCGGGAGGGACCCGACTTGAGGGGAAGGCTGGGGGCGGTACGGGTGACTAAACCTAAAGCCGCTAGTCGCCGCAAGAGCGCTGACACTGGTGACGGTGGTGCCTTTTCCCACACTTCCCACCCCCTCGCATACCCGCGTAAGAAAGAAGAAGGAAAACCCCTTCCTGATGTTTCTTTTCTTTGTTTTTCTTTCCTTCCCTGTGGTCCGTCGCACAACCCTGCAAAGTATCACCGAGCCTAGCGATGGGAAGGACTACCACAAGTCACGAAGGCGTCCCAAGAACCCTGGAAGAACCGGACTTCAACTCCCACAAACCTGTGTACTGAAGAAGCAAGCACAGAGCCCCTAGCAGTGTCTGGGAAGAGCATACCTTGTTTCCATATTTTTGTTGTAGAGACTCAATAAACGGAACTCTGGTGCAAGCCACATACTATCTTGTCTCGGTCCACTTCTTGCCCACGCTACAACCTCATAAAGCTATTACCTCAACTTCCATTGCTAGATGGGTTAAATCTGTCAGGAACTTAGCAGATATTGATCTATCAAAATTTCAAGCTCATTCTGTTAGAGGTGCTAAGGCCAGTAAATCTCTATGGTCCGGAGGTAAGTTGGATGACATTCTTAAAGCGGCCGACTGGTCGAACGCTAGCACCTTTGCACTGCACTACTGCAAGCCTATCGAACATATGTCTAATGTAGTGTTACAAAGCTACCAACATGCATAATGTAGCTTCCGTTCTGTAATGAAATTGCGATTCTCATATTACCATGACTAGAGAATCTGGATTTCATTAAAGACACGGAGGCCGACATTATCCCTCCCATCCCATTCCCTAGTGTTTGGTGATTTCCTCTTCAATACTTATTTGTTTATATTATTACCTGTGATGCTTTTGAAATAACTCTTATTTTCTTATTTATCTAGTTGTTATATTCTTGGTTGTTCTGGAGACATTTACTGCTCTCTCTCTTTCAGGTAACCCTTCTTCATAACTGACCGTCGCTGGGGTTTACTTGTTTGGTTACTCCCTTCTTCACGCCTCCACTAGGATCCTTTAGAAGCTTTAAAGATCTTCAAACCGAAATCTCAGAACTTTTTCTCACCTATCAACTTACTTATTGTTTATCATCATTTAAAAGAGGCAGATTGTGTTAGCTCATGACATTTATTTTCTTTCAATGTTCTTTTATGGAACCTTTGCATTGTGATGTATGCGGCTGCTTGAAGACTGCATTAAAAGATATTGCATAATATCAGCCTCCGTGTCTCTAATGAAATACAGATTCTCTAGTCATGGGAATATGACAATCGCAATTCTTATATAACCTTGTGGCAACCATTCATGGCCATCCTGTCTGAGGAAGTTAGGGAACTGACCTGCCCTCGCCTCTTGCGACTACTACGTCTTACAGCACCTGCCCCTACAAAAGACAAAGAGGCCCCCACTGATGACACTGTTATGACTACTCTCTTTTTGTATTGTCATATTGCTATCAGTACCAAGGGAGTAAGGTGAGAGGGTTTGGGGTGGAGGATAGGGTCTGTTTGAAAATATTGTGCTTTATGATTGCAATCTATCTGATAGTAGATTTCACAAAGTTCGCTACTTGAGAGTGTATATAAAGCTATAACAATTATACAAATTTAAACCATAAAAGTTATTCATACTCAAATAATTTTTTAACAGGTGCAAAATACCTTCTTGTGTGTTTTTCTGCCTGGGTGGAGATAACATCACAGCTGGTTGAAAGAGATGAGCTGGCAAACTGGCAAGATTTATAGTAGCTTCAGAAAGGCTGGTCGGTGCTTTGGGAAGAGAAGGTGGTCCATTAGAAAGAGAGGGAGGTGCTTCGGGAAATGTAATTGATTCTTCAGGAAGGCTGGTCTTTGGAGAATGCTGATTCGGCTCCAACACCAAAGGGGATTTAATATCTCCCATTGGCTCTTCTGACATCGATGTTCTGGAAACATGGACACCGGCATCAGAAACTGCTTGCAACACAGACCTTTCAGAAACAGGTGTATTGATATCAGGGAGCACTAAAGAACAAAAGATACAAAATAATAATTTATTCAACAAGTGAAGGAATAAGACAAAGGATCTCTGGAGAACATTTACAATTAACACTATGTGAATTACTCGTGTAATTTCCAAACAAAAGGTATTCACTCAGCAGTACCTATGTGATATATCGATAACGTGCAATCTCCTGTTCATGGACAATAAAGTTAGTTTGTATGATTGCGGTCACGTTGCCAAAGGATAAAAGTAATGCCACATCAACATGTCAGATCTGAAAGCAGTCCACTTGGCACTCAAGCATTTGTTTCCATCGATCTCTGCAACAATTATCATTCTTTACAGTGACAACACTCTCTCGACAAGCAAGGAGGAACACCATCACAAAAATGGAGGCAAGCACATAGATGTGGCATCAGTATTCTGCAAAATACATCTTCCTGACAGCTGTGCATCCGAGGGCTGTAGTACTACAAGGCTGATTACCCAAGCAGGTATTTCAAGAAAGAATACATGTGGGTGTTAACGCAAAAGTTACTTACCTTTGGTAACGATATATCTGTAATAGACATTAGTTAGTGATAGATTCCTTACGTTAGAATTACCCCTAGGCGTCAGACTAGATCCGAAAAGTTTTTGTCAGCAGTGCCCCTGCGTGTTGGAAGGTGGAGTTGTGTGTTCTGGGTCTGTCGTCGGCGTCGTGATCGCCGGGATGACGTCACTGCAGCTATTTAGATGCTGCACACGCGCGCTGACGTCAGTTCTGTACACGACTTTCCGCGCCAGGTTCGCAGAGCCATGCAAGATACTGACCACTGGTGCATTGAAACTAGGGCCCTGAAAGGGATGGCCTTAACCCTAGAAATCAGTTTGCAGAACGGGGAGGACGGGTGGGGCGGTAAGGAATCTATCATGAACTAATGTCTCTTACAGATATTTCGCTATCGAATGTAAGTAACTTTTGCATCTGAAAGAGAAATGTTCGTGATAGATTCCTTACCTTAGAATAGATACCCCAGCAATACCAACCCCGGTGGTGGGTTTGCGAACCAAGATCACACCAGAAAATCACAGAGAACAGAATGGTCAAAGAAGCCGTCTCTCCGCACTTGGCTGTCAAGGCAATAATGCTTAGTGAAAGTGTGCAGCGAGGCCCACGTGGCTGCCTGACTGATGTCCTGCAGGGGGACAACACGTCCCAATGCAGTAGTAGCTGCTGTCGACCTGTTAGAATGGGCGCACAGCCCCACAGGTTGTTCCTTTTTAGCCAGAGAGTAACAGGCTTTTATACACAAGACGACCCAGCGGAAGATAGTCCTCTTGTGCAGAGCCCGGCCTTTCTTGGCACCTACGTAGCCAATAAAGAGCTAGTCATCCACCCGGAACTGTTGTGAGCGATTCAGGTAATATTAGAGTGCACGTTTTGGGTCCAGACGTTGGAGCCTCTCTTCCTCTCTTGAAAGGTGCCGAGGCGGAAAGAAAGTGGGCAGGGTGATAGTTTGTCCGATGTGGAAGGCAGTAACAACCTTTGGCAAGAAGGAAGAACGAGTGCAGAGCACAACCTTGTCCGGATGAACAGAAAAGTAGGTTTACAGGAAAGAGCCTGGAGCCCACTCACGTGCCTAGCGGGGGTGATGACAACTAGGAAAGCAGTCTTTAAAGTCAGTAAATGAAGAGGACAGTTGTGACGCGGCTCAAAAGGGGCGCACATCAAATAAGTAAGAACCAGATTCAAGTCCCACTGCGGAATCACAAACGGAATAGGAGGGAAAAGGTGAGTAATGCCTTTGAGAAAGATACTTACAACAGGGGAGATGAAAGAGAGGGATGATCAGGGAGCCTGAGAAAGGCCGAAATTGCAGAAAGGTAGCCCTTCTAAGTGCCCATGGAAGAGACCTGTTGGGCCAAAGAAAGAAGGAACAAAAGGACTTCTGAAAGAGGGGCCTTAAGGGAATCTACAGCCTTTGCTGCGCACCATGCCACAAACTTGTTCCACCTGCAGGCTTATACCGATTTAGTGGAGGGAGGCCTGGATGCCAGAATGATATCACAGACTTCAGGAGGCAAGTCAAATGGAATCAACTGTCGCTGCTCAATCTCCACACAAGGAGGTGAAGGCTGGACAGGTTCGGGTGGAGGACCGTCCCCTGCTGCTACGACAGAAGATCCTCCCAAAGAGGCAGTCGGATCGGGGGATCCACGCTCATACTGAGTAGCTCGGGATACCAAACTCTTCGAGCCCAGTCCGGGGCCCCCAGAATGACTTGGGCCCAGTCACGCCTGATCGTCTTCAGCACTCTGGGTAGAAGTGGTATAGGCGGAAAGGCATAAAAAAAGACCGCAACTCCACTTGGGACGGAAAGGGCAGCCGAGCAAGTGTCGCCTTGGAAATTCCAACACGCAGAACAGCTGACATTGCGCGTTCTCATCGGTGGCGAATAGATCTAACCAAGACTGTTGAAAGAGACCTTGCGCCACCTCTGAGTGAAGACGCCATTCGTGATTCATCATGCACCTGCGGCTGAGTTAATCCGCCCTGGCGTTTAAAGAACCGGCCAGGTGTTAAACCACCAAGGAAATGCCTTGATGTTCCAGCCATGTCCAGAGACGCAGAGCCTCCTGACATAGGGTCCACAACCCCACCCGCCTTGCTTGTTGCAGTACCACATGGCGGTGGCGTTGTCTGTGAACTCCTACACTACTCTCCCCTTGACAGAGGGAAGGAATGCCTTCAGTGCAAGTAGGATCGCCGGGAGCTCCAGAAGGTTGATATGGAGCCTGGACTCCGCCGGAGACCAGAGGCCACTCAGACAGAGAGTGGTGAGGGTTGGGCAAGGCCCACTAAGACTTCAAGTGTTTCTTTTTAGACTAGGACTTACCCGAAGACTTGGAACGCGCCGAAGACCTGTTGTGGGTATGGCCCTAGGAGCAGGTCCATGTCCTAGACTAGGAGTAAACACAGCCTTTGCATGACTTTCGACAGCACGCAGCAAAGTACAGCTTGGCTTTACGGTCCCTGATCACCTTCAGGATCATCAAGGCACACTCCCCGCATGACATGAAGCCGTGGACCAACCCAAACACCTATTTGAGGATCTGTCACAGTCATTTGTTTGTGACAGTCTCTACAAGGATTAAACCCTGTAGTTTTAGGTGGGGACATATTCCTTTGCACACTGGAAAATGTTATCAGAGAAAAGATTGTCAATGGTCGAGAAAGAGTAAGAGCTAGCCCCAGATCATCATACGAAGGCACGGAGAGAAAGGAAGAGACGTCAAAAAGGTTTGCTGGCACCTATACAGTGCTTCAGTCACATCTGAAGCAGAGCGGAGTCAACAAAGAGCATTATAACATCTACTGCTGCGCAGAAACTATGCTGAAACATCTTATGGATCCAGTCAAACACCTTGTGTAAGGAATCTGCAGTTAGAAGTATTCATTAGTAAACAGTTTTGGTAATTGTATCAGCATGCATCAGAACAAGAGACATCACATTTTTCTGACAGGTAAAGTAAACGTGTGGATCGTAGGAAGGTTTGTGGCTCCCTGGCTATAACCTCTAAAGCAGCTAGTGCAACATCTCTACTACGCTTGTAAGCTGAGCAGGAATGCCTCAAGATTTTTACCATTATCGTTCTCAATTCCAGGGCCCTGACCTGCACCTTTTGGTTGTTCAACAACAAACATTCTGTGGATAGCTTCTGCATATGAGCCACTGTCCTTCCATTGATATATATACATTGTCATCACATGACAAATCTCAAGATGTCGGAAAGGCACCTCAACCAACAAGCTCCGAGGTATTCAGCACTAAAGGAGAGCATGCTTGAGAAGGTTAGAAATTATCACAACATTGTCCCATGATCCTTGCATTCCCCGATGTTGGAGGTGCCACATATGAAGATAACTTCATATGTGCAACAGAATGCAGGATGATATGGGTAGTAGAAGGGAGCTGTAGGTTCTTAGATTTGCTGATGTGCATTTGCAGAGTTGTTTGCACATAGGTAACAGCTTTGTTAGGAGGTCAGATGACAAACACTTCCATGCACTGTGTCCGAGATCACTCTCAGGAAGAGTATCTTTTGGAAGCATTTACTTCTGCTCCCAGTGAGCCCTAGAAACGTGAAAAAGTATTGAAAGGCATTTGTAGTGACAGCCTGCTGCATCAATAGTTCATATGAGGACCAGTTGATTCGGTAGATGCTTCTTGAGTGGTGATGAAGGCCAGGGACTACGCGAAAGTGCAAGAGGCAGATTTCAGTTCAAGGAGATCAGCCTTGAATCAGTATTAATGACCAACCAAGGATACTGTGAATTGTAGTGGGTTCTTGAGATGAATGGGTAAATGGATGCACGCATCCTAAAGGTCCAAGGAATTATAAATTCTCCTTCTTCCATTAGGCAGGTGATTTTCTGCAGGGTGAAGAACCTGTGGATTGTTTTTTTGAGGAACTTGTTTATCATTCTGAGATCCAGGAAGGTAACAAATAAGTTACAGCACCAGTTGCCCATGAGTATTTTTTCTCTTCCTCTTCTCTTCCTCAGCAAATTCCAAGGTTCTGCTGCTGATGTCGTAAGCATTGGATTTGACCATTAACAAAGAGGAGTATGGAGCCCTTTGTGGTATGTTGTGCTCTGTATCATTGACCTCTGCACCCTCTAGAGGTGGAACAGCTATTGTTTACTGAAGAATAGCCTAGTTGATAAGAACAGTATTATTGTTGGTGGCCAAAGACAGTCAAATTTATTTTAGTGGACTGGAGGCAGGGGGATTGTAAGAAATCTGCTGTAGCTCTTGTAGTCATAAACAAATGTTTCAGATGGAAGTAACTTGTTCTTTGAATGGATCCTCACCCTGGCAGATTCCTTAAGTGAACCCTTCCAAAGACATACAGAGGAGGTTGGTCAATTATGTCTTACTCTTAAAAGGAACAAATACAGAACTGATTTACCAAGTCTAGAATATTTTTTTTATTGTCAGATACAACAAAAAAAATGTTTAACAAAGGAGTGAACCATCAAACAAGCTAGTTATTGACATATCCTAAACATGGATTCCCCCAAAAAATAAATAAAGCGCAGGGTCCCTCGTGCAATGAGCTCTGAAACCAACTGGTGATGGTTTATTTGCCACAATCAAAATAACCACCAAGAAATTGTTTTTTTCCTGATCACCCTCCTTCTCTGCTAACCAGAGACAGGTAGCAACATCACTGTAGACATAAGAAATTCTGAAACTACCTTGGGTAAGAAAATGTTTGACAGTCAAAGATACCCCTGCATTCCAAAAGGAAGGAGAATCTGACAAAGGTTGAAGCTCACCTCTCCATATGACTGACATTATCGTCAGCAGAAAAGCTAAAGAAATTTCAAGTCAAGAGAATGCAAATGCTCACTGTTGGGGGATGGGCTAATGGTAGGGCTAAGTCTGCACCTACCACTAGTAATAAGGCCACCCACGCAATATACAGGTCCAGACAAAATCTCAATACATTAGCTTCTGGCGATACCATTGGTAGCTGGCTGCGAGCAGGCGGGTTTAACACAGGAGACGGGTATATTAAGCATTTTAATACACCAATACATTAAATAAATAAGACGCAACACAGAATAAAAATCCCACACCAATTTATACACCAATACATTAAATAAATAAGATGCAACACAGAATAAAAATACCACACCAATTTATAAAAAATAAGAAATATTTTTATCTTTAAAATGACACCAAAATTATAAAAAATCCAAAACACTTCCACACCGCGAATTCCAACAGGACTTCTTTCTGCCTTTATCCTGTGTTACCCTTCACAAACTACTATAATCCTGACCCCCACCGAGTCTTTTATGTATAACCTATACTCCCCAACTCAACCTTGGCTATTGTCTATGATTCTTTTGCCTGTGTCTTTGCCTGCAAGGCGCTCTGATACCCTTGGGTCTTGCACTGCTATATAAAACTCTAAAATAAAATTTAAATCAATTATCTGTTTTTTTAAGTAGGCTGTTCCTGTTGAAAACTGACTTCAAATTGAAGTGCAGCCTAGTCCAGTATTGTCAAAAGATCAAAGAATTATCATCTGTGTGACACTTTTAGAGCTAGTGCTAGTGGATATACTGAGGTTTGTTTACAGCGATGAACAAATCATTTCCTCTTTGCTGTATAACACATACTTGCTGTGGGGCCCTGTCCTTCCTCAAGGATGGTCAACACCATGATCGTAAGTTAACGTATCAAATCTATTACTTCAAGAACCAAATTGTTAGACTAAGTAACTATGGATTGGGATGGAGAACTTGCTCATTTTGCATTATAAACAAGTTTGGGCAAATGATGAGTTCGCAGGGTAGCTTTATGGATATTTCGAGCATGTTAGAGTATCATAACTGTCTCGTGTATGTAGTTGCAACTAAGATTAAGAGCTTTGGCACTTGACGCATTTAATGCACTACCATTACAACAGGAAACAAGCCTTTGCAATGCAATAGGTCTCGCATTAACGTAAGTTTAAGCTATTGGCATTGTCAATGACAATGCCTTTTATTTATGTTTTGAAAACAAAAACAAAAAAAAAGGCATTGTTATTTGCAATACCAATAGTTCAAACTCGCATAAATGCGAGACCTATTGCAGGGTAAGCTAGTTGAGACTCTTTTTGGGGCCCATAATCCATTGTGTACCCATTCAGAGCAGGCTATTTGTCGGCTACACAGCAATTCTGCATAGTATCGACCCAATAAGGCAGGGGTTGCTAACTTAGTACCAGGAAGACTTCCCTGTAACAGGTTTTCTAGATTTAGACACGACAAAGGTATATACATTTAATCTAAATAAAACTAGTTTAAATATTCAGTGGGTAGCCAGAAAGTTTTGCAGGTGTGGCTTTCTGTCGTACACACGACACCCCTGCAATAAGGTATCCACGTACATTTTCCCTAACTACCAAACAGATGACAATGAAGAACTAAGTAGCTTACACTGCACAGCACCATCCCTCGCCTCCCTCACTGCTGCAGTGGAGAAGAATGCATCGCACACGGTGTCCCTCACTGCACTGCACCTTGCCTCTCTTTTTACTGCAGTGACGCTACTGCACTTCACCCTGGCACCAGCACTGTACTGCACCTATCCCTTGCCTCCGTCACTGCTGCAGTGAATGCGAATCACTGTACAGGGGTCTTCCTCATATGGCAGCAGAGGGGGTGTCACTTCACTCGCGGACTACAAAACTGACAGGGCAGTGGGGCGCCCATGTGCGTTTTATTTGAGACTGCCTTGGCCCTCACAGTGCAGCAGTGATGCGCAGCAGTGATGCACAAGTTACTTACCTTCGGTAACGATATATTATAAAAACTAACACCGGTGCCATGAAACTAGGGCCCTGAAAGGGATGACCTTAACCCTAGATATCGGTTCGCAGAATGGAGAGGATGGGTGGGTTGGTAAGGAATCTAATACTAACAGTTCTAATTCTTACAGTTATATAGTTACCGAAGGTAAGTAACTTGTGCATCTGAAAGAAACAGGTTAGTATTAGATTCCTTACCTTAGAATAGATACCCCAGCAACCCCGGTGGTGGGTCTGCGAACCAATAATCACACCAGAAAGTCCTGGAGAACAGAAAGGCCGAAAAAGCCATCTCTCCGGACTTGGCAGTAGTGTCTTGAAAACGTGTGCAGCGAGGCCCACGTAGCTGCCGGACAGATGTCCTGCAAGGGGACTCCCCGGGCAGTTGTAGCCCCGGGGCCCGAGTGGAAGGGGCCCTCAGCCCAACAGGAGTCTCCTTTTTAGCCAAGGAGTAGCATGCCTTGATGCATATCATGACTCAGCAAGAGATGGTCCGTTTGTGCACCGCCTGTCCCTTCTTCGCGCCCACGTAACCAACAAAGAGTTGGTCATCCACCAGGAACTGACGTGTGCGATCAAGGTAGAAGGAGAGCGCAAGTTTTGGGTCCAGACGGAGGAGACTCTCTTCCTCTTTCGAGGGATGCGGAGGCGGAAAGAAGGTGGGCAAGGTAATAGACTGCCCGATGTGGAAGGCTGTGACTACCTTGGGCAGCAAAGAGGGACGTGTACACTACACAACCTTGTCCGGATAAACAGAAAGGAGGATTAGAAGAGAGTGCCTGGATCTCACTCACTCACTCTCCTGGCAGAGGTGATGGCAACCAGGAATGCAGTCTCAAGGGTAAGAATACGAAGAGGACAGTTATGAAGTGGCTCGAAGGGAGCGCACATCAGAAAAGTAAGAACAAGGTTCAAGTCCCACTGAGGCATCACGAAAGGAACAGGAGGGAACATATGAGTGATGCCCTTGAAAAACCTATTTACAACTGGGGACGTGAACAAAGAGGGCTGATCAGGGAGCCTTAAGAAGGAGGAAATGGCAGAAAGATAGCCCTTGATAGTGCCCAGAGCAGAGCCCTGCTTGGCAAGAGAGAAGAAAGAGGAGAACCTCAGAAAGAGGGTCAGAGAGTGGATCCACAGCCTTTGCTGTGCACCATGCCACAAATCAGTTCCACCTGCAGGCGTATACCGTTTTTGTGGAGGGACGCCTGGCTGCCATTATCACATCACAGACTTCAGGAGGCAAGTCAAATGGCCTCAACTGTCGCCACTCAATCTCCACGCATGGAGGTGGAGGCTGAACAGGTTCGGGTGGAGGACCGTTCCCTGCTGCTGCGACAGAAGGTCCGCCTGAAGAGGCAGACGAATCGGGGGATCGACTGACATGCTGAGTAGCTCGGGATACCAGTATCTTCGTGCCCAGTCCGGAGCCACAAGGATAAATTGGGCCCGGTCGCGCCTGATCTTCTTCAGCACTCTGGGCAGAAGTGGTATAGGCGGAAAGGCGTACAACAGACTGCAGCTCCACTCGCGACAAAAAGCGTCGCCGAGCGAATGCCGCATTGGAAATTCCAACGCGCAGAACTGATGACATTGCGGGTTCTCTTCGGTAGCGAATAGATCTAACCAAGGCTCACCCCACTGCTGAAAGAGGCCTTGCGCCACGTCTGAGTTCAGACGCTATTCGTGACCCATCATGCACCGACGGCTGAGTTTGTCCGCCCTGGCGTTCAGGGAACCTGCCAGGTGTTGAACCACCAGGGTCACGCCCTGATGTTCCAGCCACTGCCAGAGACGCAGAGCCTCCTGGCATAGGGTCCACGACCCCACCCCACCCTGTTTGTTGCAGTACCACATGGCGGTGGTGTTGTCCGAGAACACCTGCACTACACTCCCCTGGACAGAGGGGAGGAATGCCTTCAGTGCAAGCCGGTTTGCCCGCAGCTCCAGAAGGTTGATGTGGAGCCGGGACTCCGCCTCTCCCATGTGGCCACCCCAGCCCTGGAGAGACGCGTCCGTCACAACTACGTGCTCCGGTTGGGGAAGGGAGAGGGATCTGCTGCTGACCCAATCGCGGTCCTCGAGCCACCACTGCAACTGTCTTGCAGTGCCGTCCGAGATCAACACATGGTCGGACAAGTTGCCTTGATGCTGGGCCCACTAAAACTTCAGGTCCCACTGCAGAGCCCGCATCCGCCACCTGGCGTGATGCACCAGAAGGATGCAGGAGGCCATCAGCCCCAGAAGCCGCAGCGTCAACCTGACCGAGACTTGGGATAGCGGCTGAAAGATCCGAATCAGAGCCTGAATATCCCGAACCCGCTGTTCGGGAGGATAAACCCGAAACTGCGCCAAGTCTAGAACCGCTCCGATGAAGAGGAGCTTCTGGGAGGGGCACAGGTGAGACTTCGGCACACTGATGGAGAACCCCAGCTGGTGCAGGAGGTCGGCCGTAGTCTGGAGGTGGCTGACGACTGTCTGGGGCGAGCCCGCCTTCAACAACCAGTCGTCGAGGTAGGGGAAGACTGAAACCCCTAACCTGCGCAGATGAGCTGCGACCACCACCATCACTTTCGTGAACACCCGTGGGCGCTGGTAAGGCCGAAGGGGAGCACGGTAAACTGAAAGTGCTCGTGGCCTACCATGAACCGCAGGTAACGCCGGTGGGCCGGCAGGATGGGGATGTGGAAGTACGCATCCTGCAAGTCCAATGCTACCATCCAGTCTCCAGGGCAACTAAGACCTGAGCCAAAGTCAGCATCTTGAACTTCTCCTTCCGGAGGAAGCCGTTGACGTTCCGGAGGTCCAAGATAGGCGTAGGCCCCCTATGCCCTTCTTGGGTACCAGAAAGTAGTGGGAATAGCAACCACACCCTACTTCTGGCCCAGGAACGGGCTCGATAGCCCCCTTGGCCAAGAGGGCCGGGCGTAACTTCCTCCTGCAGAAGTTGCAAGTGATCCCCGACACGCATTGGCACTGCGGTGGCATGGCTGGAGGGGTCGCCTCGAAGGGGAGGGAGTAGCCCCTACGGACGATGTGCAGCACCCACCTGTCCAAAGTGATGGTGCGCCAGTGGAGGAGGTGATGGCAAACCCTGCCCCCACTGGCGTGAAATGGGCCTGAAAGCTCGGAGTAGGAGGGATTTGAGGCAGATGCTGCGGGGGTGGATGTGAACTGGCCTCGTCGCTGTCCCCGGGCACCGCCACGGCTGTTACCACGCCCGCCGCCGCGCTGAATGTTGGAACGTGGCTGGAAGGACGTGTGGGGGAGCCCCTTCCTTGGCCACGAAAGGAGCGAAAGACAGTCTGATGCTGACACGGAATCCGACAGGCCCAAGGACTTGGCCGTAGCCCTGGAGTCCTTAAAGCGTTCCAGCACATGATCTGTCTTGCAACCAAAGAGGTGGCTGCCATCAAACAGCATGTGCATGATGGTGTTCTGAACATCGGCCGAAAAGTTGGCGGACCTCAACCAGGCGTGGCGGCGAACCGCCACCGTCGTGGACATCGCTCTGACCAGTGAGTCCGTAGTATCCAGCCCACATCGGATGGAATACCGTGCCGCATCTCTACCCTCCGCGAGGGCTTGAGCGAGTTTCGCCCGGGCCCCTTCCGGACACTCAGGCAGCACGGCCGCAACTGTATCCCACAGAGAGTGGGTATAACGGTTCAAGAGGCACGCTGTGTTCGCTGACCGCAGTCCGCAACTAAGGGACGAGAACAGTTTCTTCCCAAACTGTTCATACCTCTTGGATTCCCGATCTGGGGGAGCAGTCGGGAATGCGGATTGGGAGGTACAGGCCTGGATAACCAGGCTCTCGGGGGTGGGGTGGGAGGACAGGAAGCTAGGGTCACCAGGAGCTGGGCGGTGGCACCTGGCGACGTGCCTATCTACAGGAGGACCTGTAGCGGGCCTGGACCAAGTGCCCAACAGGACGTCCATGAGAGCCTCATTAAACGGCAGCAAAGGCTACGGAGACCCAGCCTGCGGTCTAAGGACCTCAGTGAGGATATTAGGCCTCACAGTAGCGACAAGGAGCGTAAGCGCCAAGGCTTTAGCTGCCCTCGTCAGCACCACACTATAAGCTGCCCCTTCCTCCGTTGCCACGGTAGGAGGGGAGACAAAACCAGTGTCAGGGGAGGTGTCCAGACCACTGGCCTCCCCTAGCTCCTCTGCCGAGTCCTGATAAGACTGACACTCACGTGCCAGAGGGTCCTCAGACCCCTCCCAACCCTCCTTGTACTCCATGTCTTGGTAAGCAGGGTCAAAGGATGGAGCCGGATCATAGAAGAACAAGTCTTCGGCCGGCGCCGCTCCGATGCCGGATCTGGACCGAAGGAAGGATCGGGGATGACGACGTCCGGAGACGGCGTCGGGGGCGACACCCTGGAGGTCGGCGCTGGCGAAGGGGTCGTGAGGTCAGCCAGCGGCGACCCGGCAAGTCCGGCGGGGCCTGGCGGCGTCGGGACCTTAGTCAATGATGGCGCCGAAGCACCTGCCCGCCAAGGCCCCCAGTCAGGGCTTCGGGGCCCGAAGGCGCGCCGACAACCCTCGACGGAGGAAAGCGAGTCTTCATTGCCACGAGGAAATCACGAACCTCCTCCGGCGTTATATTAAGCCAGGAGACCGGCGGGTGTGGGCTTAGATGAGACGCCTGGGGCTCCGGCGGAGCCGTGTGGGCGGTGTTGCCCAGACCCCCGGCCGCATCGCACGAGCGTCGGGGGGAGTCAGAAGAGCAGTGTCGCTGCTTCGACTTCTTGTGCCTCTTACCTGAGGACTTGGAGCCCGACGAGTGATGACGACTCGACGAGCTGCTATGACGCCAGCCCCGCGACCAGTCCCTCGACCTCCTCCTGGACCGGGACCTCGAAGGCACGGGGCCGACTGCCGGAGCTCGAGCTGCTTACGGGAACGCTCCCGCCTAGCCTTCGACGTCAAAGCCCGGCAGTTGGGGCACGACTTGTCATCGTGGTCGAGCCCCAGGCAATGTAGGCACCGGCGATGGGGGTTGGTGACCGACATCAGTCGGTCGCAGTCGGAGCAGGACTTAAACCCGGGCATCCCTACCGGCACCTACGGAGTTGTAAGACTCGAAAAACAGATCAAAAAGGATCGAAAAAGTTAGTCAAAAGTAACTAAGGGTACCACTTTTTCCGGATCGGCGCTTGCTGGCGTGGAAAAAAGAAGAACTGACGTCAGCGCTCGAGGGCGGCGCCTAAGTACTCCGACGACGTCATCACGGTGCCGACGACGGACGCAGAGCCGCGGACGACGCCTACCGACGCACAGGGGTACTGTTACGCAGAAATTTCCAGATCCAGTCTGACGCCTGGGGATATTCTAAGGTAAGGATCTAATACTAACCTGTTTCTTCCAGATCCTCTTTACAGTGGGAACCACTGCTCTGGCCTTGATTATTGGCTCAATAGTCCCTCACCATAAAAGAGTGGATAGGTGAGGTTTGCTGCAGTTGTGCTGGTTGTTAAAAAGACTGTGCATCTTGAAATGTTTGTTTACTCAGAGAGGTGACTCCAGTGGACACCAGTGTTACAATTCGAACTGCTGAACATCATTGTTGTCTTATTTTAATCTTTTAAGAGGCGAAACAAGGATTCTCTTAATGGTATCCAAGAGTCATTTGACGCATACTATGTACAGGGATGACTCGGGTAAAGGAGATCTGAACAAGCTAGGAGGAATGTGGAACACTGTGTGTTCGGATGAGAACCCTAACTCACCCTAAGGTGACATGCTTCATCATAGGGTCCCATCCGCAATCTGGGACCTTAAGGTACCCAGTGTGGCCTACATCTTCCCCATAGGAAAGGAGCATGGGTGTTCTCTAGCATGTATTGTGTTTCTACCAAAGGGGGCAGAGTGCAGGAAGCAAAAGTGAATAAAACTACCTCATAGGTGGCAAACAACTTTATTAATATGCCCTGATGGATAGGGTTAAAAGCATAGTGAGAATAGGGATATTGATATTCCCCTATCTAATGGTCAACATGTTTCTGTAGTTTGTGACTTTATAGTTCAAGGCATTTGTCAGGACCAACACTATAAGTCACTCTGCTCAATAATGTGCGTGTAGAAATCTAAGTAAATAAATAAACATTAGGCAATACAGTCAGCAAGCGGGCTATCCAAAAGGCTCCAGCAGGTTGAATAATTTGCGGTCCGGTTAGGGTGAGTGAGGGTTCTCGTGCGAACACAGACAGTGTTCCACATTCTTCCTAGCTTGCTCACATCTCCATTACCGGATTCATCCCTGAATATAGTGCGAGTTAAATATTACTTTGGAGCAGTACGGTTGATGTTGGGCCATTAACGCTCCTTGTAGACCCTTTTTTGTGAGATTAAAATTTAAGGGTCAAGGGTGGATACCGGAAATGTGTAGATAGGAGTGGAGATTTTATATCACAATGATATTGATTTGGCAGCATGACAGATATCCAGCACCAAGAAAGCAGCGTACGCCAGCAGAGGGAATGATTTTGCACTTAATGACATTTCTTCACCCTCTTTCAATAGTTTTCGGGAAACTATTAGGGAGGATCTTTTATGTCTATCCACTGGAAACAGTTGTAAAAGATGGGACTGCCTGAGAGTTATTAATGTGCCATGATGCCTAATATCACTCTCTTACCCACTGCATCATGGCATTTGTTTTTTTTTTTGTCTGGAGGCAGCCCATAGGGGGCACCTTAACTAATTGTACATCTTTCTGGTTGTGAGAATTACCATACAATCTTAAGGGATATGACCTGGAATATAAAGAGGATCCAGAGGAGCAGATTTAAATTTCTGTTCTATTTTAGGTGCAAAAAAACATCTTTAGATTTTAACATTTTTCTGCCACTTTTTTTAAGACCGTGTAACATAGGTAAATATTGAACTCTCAGCTTTGGACAATATTTCATAGAGCATCGTAAAGAGACTTTACAGAGGGATGCCTGGTAGCAAGAAAAGCATCCACAACCTCAGGTGGTAGATCAAACACAGTTAACAGCCACTGCTCAATCGCCATGCATGGAGATGTTTTTGCACAAGCTTAGGTGCAAGACCAGGACCTGCTGTTGTGACAAAAGATCCTCCTGAAGCAGTGGCTTGACTGAAGGACAGATGCTCATGCCCAGATGTTCCAGGTACCACACTCTCCTGGCCCAATCTGGAGCCATTAGGATTACTTGAGCCCAGTCAAGCCTTACCATCTTTATAACTCCGAGTCAGACAGGCAGAGTCAGATAGGCGTAAAGGAATATCCTGTGCCACTCTAGCCGGAATTAACTCAGAAAACAAGCTTTCTTGAGACCTCTAAAGCTCAAAAGATTGGAATTTTCAGGATGGGTTGGGGGGAGCACGGTTGTCTTGTGTTGCATATATGGCAAACCTCTGGAGTTGCCTCAGAAGGGCAGACACTGATGAGGAAACTGCCTGCCAGAGGTTGAAAGATCCAAAGAGGATGCCATACCTCGGACTTCCTTGACGTGCTCGGGCACAGAAATCAGTTTTTTCATCAATGCGGAAAAAAACACCAAAATGCATAGCAATAAGGAAAGCTTGCATATCTCCAGAAAAGCCAGAGGATCTCATCCACATGTGGAGTAGGGACAGCAAACTAGTGCATTCTGCTCACCCCAAACAATCATTAATACCCAGGCCAGCACAAATCATGTATTTCGTTGCATCCTAACCATCTTGATTGGTTTGAGCCAAGGAGGCCCTAAACTCTTTTTGGACCACTGGCAAGATCTCACTGGTCATGTCCTATGGGGCAACCATATAATGGGCTAGTAGGCAACTTGCACTAAACAATCTTAACGCTAGGCTGGCTGAAAGGAACAAATGTTTTCCAAACACCTTAATCCTTCTAGACTCTTTGTCTGAGGTCGTTGCTGAGAAAGAATTTCGATTAAACTACCTGATGGAAGCTTGGACCTCCAAACTCTCAGGGATAGGATGCTGTGTAAGAAAATCGTGGTCGACAGTCACTGGTCTGTGGTGTCGCGCCACCTGTCTGGTGGGCAAAAGAAAAGTTTAGACCAAGTGTCCATAACAATATCAGTTAGGACTTCAAAATGAACATTAGGGCTCAGAAAAAGTCAGCCCAGGCTGTAGAACTTCACAAAGCACATTTGTTTAAATCTTAACACATGGAAGTTGTAGATTGAAGACTTCAGCTGGACGTTAGATGACTACACCAAAGGAAGCACTCTCGTCTGTTGGCAGTTCGGGGTGAGAGGGAATCAACCCTGTCTAAGGGATGTATCAAGCAAAATTCTCTTGGTAATCCATGTATATACTGTCATCATAATGTGGGGTAAATCATCCACATCATCTCCATTGTTATTTCCTGATGCTGGCAAGCTCGGGTCAGAGTTGAAACACAAGTTGGTGGACCAATTAAGGATGCCTTCATGGTAGAGGGACTGTTTTGTCTGAATCAGACTGTCTGGAAACCAGGTGCGCCAGAGTACAAGCACGACCGTTGTTGGGGCTGAGAATGATTCAGCGCGGGTCAACCACTGGAGTCAGCAAAAGTTCTTCCTCGGGCAATGAAGAAGAAGCAACCAGTGTATGTACTGAAGCCAGATTGGAAGTCAGCACAAGAGTCAGTGTAGAACCTGAGGGGAGTTCCAGAGGGTAAAATGGGGCTGAAGACGACTGGAGGCCTGAAGGCATCCCAGAAGTAACTGGAAGAGTACCAAAAATATGCAGTATGGACTCTCTAAAGGCCTTCACCTGCTGTAGCACAGCCAATAGCTCAGGGAACTCGGGCTGCATTGGGATCGACTGTGGAATCTGCTCCTCAATCGGAGATCTGGAGGGAAATACAGTGGCACCTTGACACCTTCGCAACTTCTCTTCAGATGGAAAAGGGCAGGATGAGATCAAGTTCCACTTCCCCTTCTTGTGTTTCCTCTTCGATTTGGACTTCGACTTACCGGATGGCCTTAACAGTAAAGAGGGCCTGATGCAGGCTCAGCCTCAAGAGTGGGAATGGGTCTGCACCCTAGAATCGGCAGCAGTGGCGTGGATTGTTTCTGCAACATGCAACTTGGTTTCACGGTCCCAGATTGCCACTCGGTCCATGAAGGCACATTCCTCACACGGTGAGTAGTCGTGCCCCAAGCCCATACACCAGAGGCATACCTTTTGCAAGTTGGACACCTGCAACAGCACAGTTTGAACCCTAGAGTTTTAGGTGGGGACATTGTTGCCTTGCACACTGGAATTCACTAAGAAAAACGTGTTCAACAGAGAGAACGAAGCTCCAGACCTGTATTTCAAAGAGAGGAAAGAAAGGAACTGACATTGGCATGCAGGAGTGGTGCTTATATGTGGCCCTGCTCTCTCACTTCGGAAGTAGAACAAAGCTTGCACCAGGCAGCGCAGCACCACTTAGCAGAGCGCTGAAAAACTGCTGAGAAAGTTTCCTGGTCCAGCCTGGTGCCAGGCGATATTCTAAATGTAAGCAATCTCCGGTTAGAAGTATCCATCAGAATAATTCTTTACTCTGACCTTTCCATTAAAACCTGGATTCAAAATGACACTACAGCCACAATGAAGACAGAAATGCCACTGTTATGATGAAAAGTGTTATTCTACTTATGTTAACAAGCATCTAGCTATATTATATCAAGGGCCAAAAATAGAATACAATTAGAAATGTAGCCACAAACCCTTGTTGACTGCTTCAGATCCACGTTTGTTTAAATCTTGCTGTCTATGAAATATGGTAGTCGATTCTAAGCTTGGAATGCCCTGGAAAGCCCGAGTAAGTGAGAGAAGTTGCTCATCTGTGGACAATGCTTGAAGCTGTAGCCTTGTCTGAAAGTAGAAGATAAATCATAGGGTTACAGCTTGTTAACCAGACATCAAAAAATCAAAATCAGATCTTAACTAATTAGATAAAATATTCTGAGCAACGAGCTTTAGGTTATAATCCTTATGACTGTACCGCCTCATGCTCGAGCTTCTTAGACTCTTATCATGGAGTATTGTTCTCTGAATAATGCAGTTCTTTTATATCACAGACATCGACTGGTGTTATCGGAGGTTAGAAAGCACAATTAAACACCATCTCTCTACCTTAATGTATATTGCTAAATATGCAGCCATCGCCCACTCTGTTAAAACCCATCAAACAAAACGATTTTTTTTCCTCAGCCTTTATTTCCTGTAGATCTTTATACGCATTTCATGAATGAAAAACTTCCAACAGTTTTTCTTTTTAAAGTTAACGAACCTCATTCTAACATCTAGAACATATTAACTACGTTTTTTAAATGGTTACTTACCAGTAGGAGTAGTTTTGTAGTTTAACATTTTCAGGATTCACATGCTGTGAATTATTCTGCCACCTAGTCATTGGGTCTGGAATACTTTTAGTCCTCTTTTTCTCTTGTGCTTTTTTTTATTTAGTTGCTGAGTTTCGTCACCCATTGTTTTGGCGGGCTGGTGGCAGACCGCCACCACATGTTCGGAGTTCGTGAGCTCTCGATTGGTCACGTGAGCCGCGAGAGAACGAGCTGCAGGAGCGAGGAGGAGCGAGGAGGCGAGCGAGGAGGCGAGCGGGCGGCGTGCGGCTCGCAGCGAGCAGGAAGCGGCAAGAGGCAGCGGCAGTCGGAGTCACAAAGCCGCATTACAGCCGCATTAGAGGTGCTCGGTCAAGGGGGGTGCCACGGAGTTGCATTAGAGCTGCTCGGTCGCGGTCAGTGTGCCTCAGAGGAGAAAACCCGGGCCCCCAGACTGTGCCGCCGGACCTCCGAGAGCCGCCGAGAGCCGCCGAAACCAGCTAAATAACGGCCGCGAAATTTCACTAGGGATTCCGGTGGCCCCAGATAGCGCAAACAGATGCGGGCCGAGATCGGGTCGAGATCGGGCAGAAGGCTTGAGCGGAAGGCGGCAGGTGGAAAGCACACCACGACAACAGGCGACAGGCGACAGGTGAGCTCAGACAGAAGGTAGAAGGCGGCAGAACAGTGCTGCCGCAAATTGTAAGACTGCAAACCCTCTGCTCCTGATTCTCCCCCTGCCCCAGCCGCTTTGCCCCACTGCCACCGCCTCCGACCATATCTACACCCCCACTGGGCTCACTGGCCCCTTGAAGAAATCCCCACCGATACCCCACCCCATCCCACTGTAACGCTCAATAAGCAACTGAAAATCTATGAAAACCAACAAGCCTGCACAAGTCTGCACAAGTCCGCACAAGTGCGGCCACAGCTGACCGGACTTTTCCTAGTTATTCAGGGGGAGTTTCAGTGGGTTCAGGGGCCATAGGGGTCACAGTGGGCAATCAGAAGCAACCAGAAGCAACCAGAAGCAACTAGAAGCTCAGAACACAGGGCTACAATTCGACATATTGACACACGATAGAAGGCCCATACCTCCTCTCTTTCCACTAACTTCAGCAACAGCAACAGCAAGAAGGTGAGGGCAGGCGGCAACGACGGACGTGAGCGCGACTGCCGATAGAGGCGGTCGCTAAGTAAGAGCCGGGGGGCAAGACCTGGGCAGACGTGACTAGGTCCACCTCCGCCGGCAGGCTTCCCCTGTGTGCTCCGCTCACAGCCCCACAGCCTCACAGCCTCACCCGTATCCACATCTACATCGCACCCAGCGACCCATATAGCTTTGGTTTGAGCAGTGCAGCGCAGGAACAAGAGCGGTATCCATCACTGCCACAGCATCAAACATCAGACGGCGTAATCGAGCTAAGGCGGCACCCAAGTACCAACTGGCGTAGACCCATTATGTGGACAAGGAACGCCGGTCTGACACAACCCCTCTCTAACTACCGTCCCCACAAAGCAGCGAGACGTCAAAAGGCCAAGATGTTGTACCCCGTAGACAGCATAAGACATGACTCGACTCCACATGACAGGTCTACAGTAGAAAGAGCTAACTTCCCAACAGCTACTGGACACACAAGTATAAATGGGGTCACTGGTACTTCAGGAACACCACGATACTACGACGACACGGTCACCAGAGCTGGCAACAAGAAAAAGCCAAATGCCAACGATGACAGCCTCATCTCTTGCAATAGTAAAAGCACCAATGGAGACAATGATATTAGGAAATACTTGCAACAACAACCGAACCAAAACAACTTTCCAGTCCATGGAGAATTAATCTACACATCCCCTGCAGTCCCCAAGCCGGCCATTCACTGTTCTAAAATTGCAGACAGTGCCGAAAAGACCTCACCTAACCCCAACACTGCACCAGCAGTCCCTCTTTCCCCAAATATCTTGATTATTAAAGGCAAAATGAAACAAATTGAAGAATCCGCAAAAGATTACAACCCAATTGGAGCTAATGATATAGGAGCTCACACTTTGGTTCTTGAAAGCTCACCTGACGTACCACCAGAAAAACAATTAAACACTACTCCCCCTGGGGGAGAGAACTAAATAAACAACTCAACACTAAAATAGAAACCCCTGCTCACTCCAAAACTACTGGGGCTCCCCCGGGTAATCCGATAACCCCAACAACCCCGCAGACGCCCATCAACCTGGGGGTAGAAAACGCAGAGGCGAGACCCCAAGGAAACAAATACTCGGTTCCCGGGTAGGAGGAAAGCATAACAATTTCGAATGCCCACTTGCCAGGCTAGGAACCCACTCTGGCCTCACAAAGGATAGAAAACTACCTCGCGGTAACTAACGAGGCCTTGATATCAATGGGAAATGCGGCACTAATGCATGCAGACAAATTAGACATCCAAATAAACATCTTGCAGACAATAGCAAGCTCGATCTCTGCAGTGGACTTAAAATTGGAACACCTAAATTCCTTAATACGCAGAGCGCAGGCGGTCACAGAAATAACGATGAAAACTATGGACTGCGGATGCTCCCCGATACTGCAATCCCTGGAAAAACTCCCGGAAATAATGAACACCCTAGTCATGGATCTTAAGCAAGAGGTGAATAGGACGAAAAAATCAAACTCACAGAATAACTTGCCTCTAAACCAATGCTCAAAGACTGCCTGGAATAGCCCAGAGAGATCCAAAGTAACCCCCAACAATACCAAATATGAAACAAACAGCCAACAGAGCCTCCACCTTCTGAACTCAAACTTACACCCTCAATCCAATCAAACAATTAACACCAGCTCCAGCACCTTGGACGATTTAACTCCACCACTTCCAGCTCAACAACCTTTATCAAGGAAAAACAAGAAAAAATTTAAAAAACTCAACAAAGCAAAAAGAGATAAAAGTTATGCAAAAGAGAAAATTGATCACTGGTTCACACCTGCAACCAAGGTTCACAAAGCATCGAACATGGGGGAGGTGAAGGGCCGGGGCTTAAGCCCGATAGATCAAAATAAAGACATCCAAAAACTAACAAATGAAACATCTACCATAGAAAGACCTAACAGAAGCTTAACAGACGCCCCCATGGAAAACTTGCCCGAAACTCTAATCGACAGAGCTCCCGTGCCACGCAGCCAACTGAACCAAGTACCAACCATGCCGGCTCACTACGCTGAGGACTATGACAGTCTAAAAAAAGTCCAGATTGACGCCGATAATGGCAGCCAGCAGGAATTAACATCCAAAGCTCAAGGTGAACAAACCACCACCCAAGCCAGTAATAAAGGCGATCGATTTCAGGGAGAACATACGATCGCCTCTGGGTCCATCCAGTATAATTATGCCACAAGAACAAAAGGGCCTGATGAGGAAAGGGTTCCAGGGGCCAATTACACTCATAACCCAAGAGAACCCCTTGTAGCTTCCACGGTGCCATTAAATACAATCAATCCCCCCGATCACTAGTCTCTGAGTCAGAAAATCAAAAAGTATGGTTATACCCAGAATATAACTCACAAGGGAGCTGGGACATCCTCAACAGAGGGAATCTCTTGAAACTCTGCAAAAATATTTCAGGTTTGGAGAGCATAAAATCAACGGACATTGAGAGGGTGACATTCGTTGGCCCAGGGCCTAGCGAACAAAACAAAACTACCGAGATAACCTTCGCCAATTCCAACATGGCGAAGGCCCTGAAGGGACACAAAATGCTGCTGGACAACTGGGGAATAAAAATCAAAACCCCACCATCGATGAAATATCCGGAAATCCTGAAAGGAAAAACAAGACAACAGGGAGACGAAGATAAGGAGAGGAAAACCCCGGACACCATTCGTTTAACTCCATCCGCCTGCGGATCTATCTTACATGGTTCACTAGGAGGCACACAAGCAACTGAGTTGGTCAGTAATTCAATACAAATTTTTAAACACACAGCAGGTGGCCACCGATCCTGCTCAATATTGGGGCAGGGCCCTAAAGACTGGTCTTGGCTGGCCCAGGCTTTAAACTCCACTTCCTAATAGCATTAGAGGGCCCCCGTTAAATAACCCTCTGCCCACAACAATGAACACGCAGGACACTAGCTGGCGCATCGTACCTGCTTCGTATACCACTAGCTCCGACCAAGAGACCAGACATCATACAGTTCAACCAAATTCCAAAACATGTGGAAACTTGAAAATCAGTTCAACAAACAATCCAATCATCAATATAATGTCCTAGAACATGAATGGGTTACACAAAGCCCTGCAAAGCTCCGACGCTATAGCTCTTATGGTCGGAGCAGACATAGTCTGTGTTCAGGAAACATGGGCCATCACAGCAACACCATTACGTAACTACGCTGAATATTTTAAACCCGCAAAAAAGATCAATATCTTTGGGAGACCATCAGGGGTTATTTCAACTTACATCAGACATGCATTACAGGGGAACTTTGAAGTAATACAGCATGACTCAGACATGTTTCTGGCAGGGATCTTGAAAGGCTTAACAACGCCCAAGGGTCAGACTTCAATTCTTCTTATAAATATTCATTACAACTACCACGGGACAAATTCAAACGATAAATTCTCCGACCTGCTACAACAGATCGAAAACCTATTGATACGTTACGCGGCCATGGATCCAATTATTTTGGGCGACTTTAACTTGCATGACATAGGGCACCCTACTGATGAAAAACACCATAGCGGAAACACAAGAAAACTCAATGCCCTAATGCGAGCCTATAAATTGGGAACAACACATCAAATTTCCATGAAGTATAAACCAACAGTATTGATAACCCCGACCTTTAACAATCACACAACAATAGACTATATCTTATTAAGCGAATACTTACAAAAGCACATGATACGCTACACTGTTCAACCTCGGACTGACAGTGATCACGCTGCACTCTTGGTAGAGCTGTCCATGAGCGCAAACCTTAGACAGCCTATTCAACACATAGGATCCTCAAATGGAGATGAACTATACAATCTGCCCAAAAGAATCAAATGGGGACTGCTCCCGATCCATAAATTTGCCGAATGGAAATCATCTTGGAAAAGGTGGCAGACTGACCATAGGGACCAGGGAAGAATTGGAGAATGGGGTGCCCTGGCATACGATCTTGCCCAACAGCTTCGAGGGAACACTAATCAAAGAGCTCGTGACAACACCATATACAAACCCGGATTCCATCCTGCAATAAAGGGCTCCAAAAAAGTGCTCAATTCCAAACGCAGGGCTTACAAGGCAACTGGAACAATAACCGACAAAAAGGTTTTACAGGAGGCGGCCATGGCTCATAAAAAAATTGTCTGGCAAGTGAAACGTGAGGCAACTGAGCAAAAATGGCTGACAATCTTCAAACTGCTCGCTCCTTCTAAGTCACAAGAATTTTGGCAGTATATAAATAAACTCAGCCAGGGGTCTTGCTGCAGAGAGAATTCGATTGATGCGAGCACGTGGGTAGCACACGTAAAATCCCTATATACCAACGACTGGGGATTAAACCCAAGTAAAAAATCCTCTCTTGATGACCTGCTAATTGACAATTTAACAGAACCAACGCCCTTCAACGCCAATGCAACACCAGCTGGAAACAAGGCTCTGAGAGCAATTTTGAAAAAAATACGTCCCCAACGGGGCACCTGGACCAAACGGCCTGCCTGGCTCTCTCTTCAGAGAGGACATCAACTTTTGGACCGAGAGCCTGAGTCTGCTGTATGCGGAGTGCAGACTCATGATGGACGTCCCGGACTCCTGGAGGGGATCCCTGTTACACCCAATCCACAAAAAAGGGGTATGCGACGACCCAAAGAACTATCGAATGATCGCCCTACTGGATGGGGAAGGTAAAGCATATGCAAGCTCTCTCCTTACAGAGCTAACAAATTGGGCAACCAAGGAAAACCTGGTCCCCTTCCACCAAACGGGTTTCCGCCCGGGAGGGTCAACTATAGATAACATCATAGTGCTCTCATACCTTGCTCAACAATCAACGGCCCAGGGTGCCCAACCTCTCTTCGCCTGCTTTATTGATTACACAGCAGCATTCGACGGTGTTGACCGGAACATCCTCTGGAGCAAACTGGCAGGTTGGAATATCTGTCCAAAACTTTTACAAGCCATCAGATCCCTGTACACCCAGACGTGGGTAAGAGTCAAACTTTCGAGCCAAACAGCCACGGAAAAAATTGGCACAGACCAAGGCCTAAAGCAGGGGTGTGTCCTTGCCCCGCTCCTTTTTAATTTATATACAGCTGACTTGGGTAAAGCACTTAAGGGAGCAAACCTGGTGACTCCGAAGATCGGGGAAACCAGACTTCAATTGATGCAGTATGCCGACGATCTGGTCATATTGGATCATACAAAAGTCGGCCTTGAAAAAAGGGCTAACTGCCCTAGCAAACTACAATGCCAAAAATAAACTGGTGGCAAACCAATCAAAATCCAAAATACTGATTTTTGGCAGATACCCAAATAAGAAATTAACAAAATGGAGACTGGGATCGCTCACGTTATCTACGACTCAAGCATATAATTACCTTGGAGTATGGCTTAGTGAAACCGGTAGGCCTCACGTTCATCGACTCAAGCTTATGCAGAAAGCCAAAATGGTAACCTATGCAATTTGCAAATTAAACGCAACCTTGGAAAGCCCGACCACCGTGGCAATCCAACGGGTCTTGAAAGCAAAGCTGCTACCTTCAGTCAATTACGGTATACAGGCGTTTCCAGGAAAACTGTCGCAGGACCTTGAAAAGCTTAATTGCACAGCATATAAAAAGCTATTCTGTCTACCAGCACGTACAAGAAATACCCTAATTCGCCTTGAATTTAATCTTACCCGACAATTCTTGGAAGAACTGGCAGGCATGGCAAAATACTTTTATTTAACGACAGCAGCTCCAGAGAATTCGATGAAGCAAATAATAAATAAAATATTCACAAAAACTGGTAACCCCTGGTCAGACTGCCTGACTTTAGCTAAAGAACATCTGGAACTAGCAATAGAAAACTGGGATCCGAACATAATAAAATACACAAACATAAAAACAGTCATGAGAAAACAAGTAAGAACTCGTTCACGAAACCTGGACATCGAAGCCTTGACAGTCAGAGGCTTCCACGATACTCAAAGCTCCCCGCATATTTTAAATGGTCTAAAACCACACTTGGTACAGTCGGTGGGCCGGCAAGCCCTTCAAAGGATCCTGGCTGCAAGACTGCATGTGCTCCCCTTAAAACAGCTATATCCATCTGTTAAAGCTGCACCAGAGATCAAGGAATGTCGACTATGTCAATATAAGCGGGAATCTTTATCTCATATTTTATTATGCTGCCCTGCCCTCCTGACAGTTCGAAGAATCTATCTAAGACCTATCCTCCTCCAAATAGGAGTACGGATGGCAGAAGAGGCTGTTTCCCAACTATACCTGCTGGACACAGTGAAGCATATGGCCAACTTCGCAAAATTCATCTATCATGCTCGAACAGCTTTAATGGCCAAATTAAATAAGCCTGTAACTGTCTTTTAACGGGTGGACTCCGCCAAGTAGTACCCGTTACCCCACAACCCTTTTATTTTCATCTTACTTTCATTTTTTTTGTTGTTTGCATTGTGTATGTATTTTAAATAGGAAATACCAAGACTAAGAATATAGAGTTTTAGTTTTAAATGAGATATGAATTTGTTCTAAATATATGTTTTTGTACAGATTGCTAAAATTTTAATTAATTAAGCAATAAAGATTACCATACCATACCATACCATTTGGTGCCATGTTTGTCCCTTCGTGATGTCAGATATGCACGCCGGACGGAGGATGCTTGGTATCTGACCACTGTGGTGTGCTGTTGAGGAATAAGTCCTTTTCTCTGCACTACTGGACATATTTCCCCTAATTTCGGTTTAGTATTTTCTTGAACTTTGCCTTTGAGCATCCTTTAGGATGCGCATGGATCGCTTTGGGAGGTCCAGGTGATCAAACTTTATGCCTTCAGGAGCCAGGCAGCTAGACTCAGACTGCTGGTCTCGGATGGTGGATCCTGCCTCCCTGCATGGGCAGTAGGTCAATCAATCAGCAGATCAGAATAGTGCTACTTGTCACACGTGAGGGTATGCAGGCGCTGGCAAAGTCCAGTTGATTAGCTGAATAGCCAGGTCTTCAGGGACTTTCAGAACTCTGGAAAAGATGGAGGGGTCCGTAGATGAAAGGGAAGCTTGTTCCATGTCTTTGCTGCTAGGAAGGAAAAGGAGCAACCTCAGCATCCGCTAAGTCGGATACGCGGGGTGAGGGTTAGAGAAAGGAATGCGGAGTGGAGGTGTCTGGTGAACTTATGGAAGTTGAGGTAGTGGTTCAAGTAGGCGGGTCTGCAGGGCCTTGTATGCATGGATCAGGAGTTTGAACTGCCATTTTTTCTGTACAGGGAGCCAGTGGAGTTCCCCGAGGTAGGGGGTGATGTGGGTTTGTCTAAGGGGATCCACAACGAGTTTGGCTGTGGCATTCAGTAGGGTCTGTAGTCATTGCAGAAGGTGAGCTGCGATCCCTGCGTACACAGCATTGCCATAATCCAGTCAGCTGGAGATGAGGGCCTGGGTGATGGTGCATCTTGAGCTTTGAGGAAGCCATTTGACTATCGTACAAAGCATGCAGAGGATGAAGATGGAGGAGGAGGAGACAGCGTTGACCTGAGTCGTCATGGTTAGCTTGTTGCCCAGAATGATGCTTAGGTTTTAAGCATGGTCACTGAGCGTAGGAGTAGGTCCGAGTTCTGAGGGTCACCAGGTTGCATCCCATGGAGAGCTTTAGTTTCCAAAAATCAGTACCTCTGTCTTGTCCGAATTGAGCTTCAAGCAGTTGTCCTTCATCCCGTTGCCGACGTCTGTCATGCAGTTGTGGAAGTTGGTCTTGGTGTATTCTTCGGAGAGTGAGAGGTCGAGTTACGGGTCGTCAGCGTAGGATATGATGTTTAGTCCGTGGCTTTTGGCAATGCTGGCAAGAGATGTCATATAAGAGTTGAAGAGGGTTCGGTGAGTTTTTCCTGTCCTCCGAGAATGTGGCCATGGCAATTGAGGTGTTGAAGAAGGTGGGGAGTATGTGGCTGATTTTGGCTTCACCATGGTTGAAGATGTAGTGAGGGCATTGGTAGGTTTGGACCCTGAGTGGACAGAGATTATGATGGAGGCGGTGTACTGTGGGGCAAGTTGGCTCCATTCTGTTAGTCGGAGGTCGATGGTGGTAATGGGGTTGTTATATTGCTTGAAAAAGTTGGTGGCCTTGGGCTGGGGTTTGAAGTTTCTGTAGATGTTGGCGATCTTGTCATGGACAAAGTTTGCAAGGTTGTTTCAGATTTCCTGTGAGGGGGTAATGTTTGTTGCAGCTGAGGCGTTGGAGAACTTTTTGAGGATGTTGAAGAGTGCTTTGCTGTTATTGGAACTTGAGTCGATGCGAAAGGCTAAGGCCTTTTTCTTTGATCCGCTCAACTGTTGGTGGTCGAGGTTGAGGGATGTCTTGAAGGCTGTCTTGTTGGTTGTGTTCTTACTGGTGCACCATATCCTTTCCGGCTGTTTACAATGTTGTTTAGCAGTTCTGAGGTCTTTTATGTAACAGCTAACCTGCTTGGTGGACCTTCTATAGGTATTGTTGCTGATGGGAGTGACGCTGTAGGCGCTGTTGGTGATCCAATTGTTGAAGTTTATGACGTTCTGTTATAAGTTGCTGGAGGTGATGGGGTTGGTGGTGTTGAGGGCGTTGGTCCATGTGTCCTTTGAGACTTTGCTCCAGCTGCGGCAAGGGGCATTGGTCAGACTGGTGCAGATAATCTTTCTACTCTTCCCTGCACAATCTCCACCAGCCAGATCTGAGAACCATGTCCGTCTTGTTCACTGAGGAGCAATTAAGATCAGTGCCATTTGTGACTGTTTGCACTTGTCTATCACTAGAGGTAGGAGAGTAATTGGTTAAAAAGCATGCACAGATCTCTTTGACCAGTCTAGCAACAGGGTATTCTGATGTATAAATCAGTGTGGATGCCTGCATGTAAACTCTTGACATTTTTTGTTTTCAGGGGTTGGCAACAGGTCGATATCTGGAGTGCCCATTGCTGATGCACCTTTGGAAGCATTTATTCATTTAGTTCACATTTGTTTTATATGGATGCTTTCCTCAATAATCTGTCTGCTTCCCTATTTTCTACGCCTGGCAAGTGGTTTGCTATCAAGGTTAACCTTGTCTGAAAGGCCCATCACCAAATCTCCTGGGCTAGTTTTGATAGGATAGGAAACCCTAGCCCTCCTTGTTTGTTCATATAATGCAATTCCAAATGGACAACACAATCATAATGTTCTGTCTTCCCACCCACCTGCATTTGGAAGGCCTTTAGAGCCAGAAAGACTGTCTTGAGCTCCAGGACATTTGTGTGTTAGATCACTCAGGCCTAGATGTAGGTAATTTCATTTTACCACTTCTTAAATACCGAATTTTACCGATTCGGTATTTAAGAAGTGGTAAAATAGAGGGGGGGATGAAGGTATTACAGAATCGGTAAATACCGAATCGTTAAGATTCGGTATTTACCGATTCTGTAAATTCCGATTCGGTAATGCCCATTAATTCCTATGGGCATTGAAGCCCATAGGAATCAATGGGCATTACCGAATCGGTATTTACCCATTCGGGAAATACCGATTCCAGCAAGGGTGCAGGGGGTGTCACTTTGACACCCTGTAGCACCACAAAAACAGGCATGTGTGCCATGTGGCACACAGACATGTCCTAAGGGCATGTCTGTCTGTCACATGGCATAGGTGTGCATGCACACATGTTCATGCACACCTGGATTCGGTATTTTACCACCCAATTGGATTGGGTGGTAAAATACCGAATCTGAAAGGCCTTTGGGACTCAGAAGAGTCCCACCTACATCTAGAAGTTACCGAATCGGTAAAAATACCGATTCGGTATTTTACAGATTCGGTAAATTTACCGATTCGGTAAATTTACCGATTCGGTAAAATTGGCCCCCTACATCCCAATAACCCATTTACCGGTCGGTAACGGCCGAAATCGGCCGTTACCAGCCGGTAAATGGCCACCTACATCTGGCCCCCAGTCCTCTGATTTTGAGTTCTACCTTGTGCATTCCAAAGCCTGTGTGGAATGCATCTGTGGTGATGATCATCATTGGAGTTGGATGTATGAAAGGACTGCCTATTGTTATGTTGTTCAAATTCTACTAGGTCATCTCTTTCTGTACCTTTTGCGTTGCAACTCCCATTGCCACTTTGCAATGACCATTGATTTTGGTTCCATTCCTGAAGCGGTCTCCCTTATAGTCTTGCGTGGGGAATCAGTGGGATGCAGGAGACCATTGTGCCCATGATTTTTACCATGGGGATGTGGAAATAAGCATCCTTTAATTTTATAATGGACATATAGTCTTTTTTCCACTGCCACAGGCGTACATCCTGTAGTGTTTATTTTTAGAATTTTCTGGTTTTATAAATTCATTCAAGAAGTGGAGGTCAAGAATTGGTCTAAAAGAATTGTCCAGTTTTGAAACTAGAAAGTATACAGAGTAGGCTCCCAATTCACTTTTGTTGTGGGCACTCTATTGCAAGTTTTCCTAAGAGGTCCTGCACTTCTTGTTGCAGGCATCGCCTTTACTCCTTTGAGTGTGTTCTTCTCTTTGGCTTGACCCCAGGTGATATATTTATACGTTCTATGCAATAACTGTGTTGGATGATGTTGAGGATCCATATGACTGATGCAACACTCCTCCACTCCTGTGGAATGTGGTGTCTGTGGTGGGGTGGCTGGTATGTGGAGTCACTTGTTTGAGGAGAATTCTCCTCTGGAGGGTTGGCCTCTCCCTCTTGCCTTGTCCCAAAAGGACTGGCACTGGGTCGCTTGGAGCTGGCACTTCTAAGTTGATGACTGTTGTTGCCCTGTGTGTCAGTCAGAAGGGTGCCTGTGGCAGAGCGCTCTGTACAGTTCCCCTTGCAGTTGGTCTCCTCATGGGGGTGCCACTCTCCATTGGTGACTTCAAAACTGCAGCGCCACTATGACTTTGACAATGTAATGATCCTTCTTAAGCTGTTGCAGTGTGCCATCACCACAGAGCCAAACACTTCTACAATGAAATAGGTGTTGATGTTCGCCTGCACCTCGCTCTTGAAACCAGATACCAGTAGCTCGGCAAGCCGCTGTCGTGTAGTTCCCACTAATCTATAGGATCTGCGTGTTTGTGGACAAGATAAACTTTGGGTGAGGTGGCATAGAGACCAGCTAGCTCACATTGCCACCATAAGCACCCCCCATCCCAAATGAGGAGTGAATGATTTCTGGCAACCACTAAACAGGACAACCCTGACCCCTCAGGGATCGTGGTAACAGAACTAGAACCTTTTGGCTCGAGCACTCTTGTTCTCAGAGAAGTATACAGAGAATACACAATGGGATGTTTTCAATATATTTACTGAACTAAAGGTATTCATGTATAAAATGCATGTGCTGCGATAATCGGTAGACAGAAGCAGATGAAAGTGATTACAAACACCAAAAGCATAATTAGCAGATATAGTTCCACCAGGGTGCTAAGACAGTGTATAAATGCAGGCATATAGTACAAGGTAGTAATCAGGCACACTCCTAATATGCAATCCCTAATTTGTGCATACCTACAGTGTATGTAGGTGTAGAACCAAGAATCCCGCCGCGGATGATCCAACCCCATTACCTGGTGGGAAAGAATATAGGACCCCGTCATGGTCACTAACTGGACATCCCTTACGGAGATGTTAGACAGCTGCTTGGCGAAGCCTCAGCATGCATGTACCTTTCTGTGTCAGCAGAAACGTCTCCTCTACCATCCCCCGTAAATGTTTTTTTTATTTATAATAAAAAACACCTTTGCGATGTATACACAGATTAGCATTGATAGGCAGATAGCCCTATCGCCCGAGGATTAAGAAGAAACAACATTTGTACAGTGTGCTTAAAGGCTTTGTACACAGTGTTTGAGGCATCAGGATAATGTTGTGCCAAGCTAGATGTATAAACAAAGCAGTTTCAGAGAAACTAGTCCAACATGGTCATGCACTCGAATATGTGCAAAAGGTCACAGCAATTATGTTATTGTGCAGAAAAGAGGACAATGTAAGAAAATGTGCAGTGTTGCTACATGGGCTTAAATGCGGCACATAACACCCACTCATCATACTAAGGGTCGACCAAAAAATCTATTTGAAAAACAGCAGGCCATATTAAATGTATAATAGCTGTAAAACCTAAAACCACTTCTATGATCATCTAAAAGCGGTCCATCTTAAAAAATACTCATGAAAGCAATTATACACATTGAAACCCCAAGCACTCAGATAGCCACGATGCCTAGAATAAAAACAGAAAAACATTGTTTGGATTCATTATGTTTAAAAACAGGCCAAATAGTTCCCAACAAACAGAAAAGAAAATTGTTTATATGTTCCTGGTGGTAGTAACAACATTGCTGTCGCTGGTAACGTAGATGACATTCCCAGAAGCATACCTCAAAGCAGGTTTATTGGGCAAAGGTGGTTCCATACAGTTCTCACAGCAGCCGCTCAGAGAGGGAAAACATCCTGTAAGTGATCCTTGGAGCCGATATTCACTTCACTAAGAGCCCAATCATCGCAGGGTGGATTGAAGAATGCGTTAAGCAGCAAAGGAATACATTGGGGACAACTATACCCATGGGCCTTTAAAGTATCCATTAGGACTTCAACGTCCTGTGACGCAACCAATTGTTATCAGTGTCAGAAATCCAGCACGCATTCATGGCTGAAGCGGAATACATGTTGTATGCAGGGAGGCCATACAGGCCTGAAAGAGACGAACCAATTCTCATTCAGTTCTCGAAGCAGAGGCGTACCGAAGGAGTGTATAATGCGCTCACGGCATTGCAGCACAAGCAGTGCTGCCTCCATTCTGGTTGGACCTGGGACATCTATTGCAGAGCAGAAAAATTAAAAGTCAAGATTCCTGTCACAAGTAGCAGGACACGCTGAAGACCTCAAAAAACGCTTCCTAGTGCGGAGTGTATAAATGATGGTATAACTGTTTGAAAGTTACTAACCAGTCTAGAACCAATGCATCTTCTAAAAGTATGCTCCTTCCTTTGTATCAGACATGTTAAAGATACAGTGGACCAGTTCCCCAAAATGCAGTGGGAAGTTAGTATGAAGTAATGCCTGTATTTCGGACAAAGACCTCGCAACCTGACTCTTTGGTGGATGTAAAGGCCACATCCTTTTGAAAAAGCATGGCTTTTAGTTTGCTAAGAGAATGAAGGCCACGGTGTTGCCACCCTAACTTTGTGGGCCGGTGGAAACATTACCTGTGTACAACAAGTAACTATGGAATTAACTTTCACAAGATAAGCGATGCCTGGTTCCCTTCAACAGCAGCCTTTGATCCTTCAGCATCAAATAACTCCCATTAGAGAGTAACTTAAAAACCGGACAAATCACAGAGGCTGGAGAACCCTTCAGATAACAGGACAAGTTTGCAATTGATGCATTACAAGCCCCGTGAAGCGAAATGTCCTTGTATACTAAGGACCCGCTTAAGGCATTCTCACATTCAGAACTACTGAGAAAAACATCAGTGTCCCTTTTCCAGCATCAGAACTTGAAAGGTAATTCCCAGTATTCGTGCAGAAATCCTTCTCCTAACGCTTCATATCTGCCTTCATGTTGTAGACAATATTGGAATGGGAAAGTCGTGAGTGGTACGGTGATGCATCTATGGATTATCCAATCCGTGGAAGGCGTTTCGGCCAGTGAAAAGAAATTGTTCTGATTTTTCAATGTGCAATATGGTATACTTTGCATCTCTAAGTGCCATTTATAGTTGTCTCTCAGGGAGATCATATAAAGAAGATAGGTTAGATGCATTAATATAATACCACAGCACATGGCCTGAATGTAAGGTTTGAAGTTTCCAGCTTAACAAGATGATTGACCGAAGTTGTGACAGTCTGTATTGTAAAATGGACACGTCCTGCTGCATTATGTCAATTGCAGACAATACTATGCTGCCCAATGAATATATCCTAGAGGATAATGTGGCCATGCCATTGTCAACCACTGCCAAAGCCTTTTCTAGATTAATCCAATCAATCTCATGTAGCCTTTCAGCAGCTTCCTGTTGAGAGACCTTCCAGAGTTCATTGTATGTTGCATACAAGAATCGCTTTTGACATGGGTTCCAGGGACCCAACAAGAAATCCCTGAGATCCATGTCATCAGACAGAAGGGACAAGTGTTGTTTCACCTAAGATAGTGTTGAGGTATGACGTCACCAAACCAGAGTGTTCTGATTGTACATAACATTGGTCAAGTCTATTGATCTTAAACCCTTTGGCATTAACCAGGAATCTGGACAGATACCCATTAGTGTCTAAGGGCCAAACCAAACATCCCTTCCAATTGGAGTCCGATGAATTGTAAGAGCCCTTACACAGCATGGTATCTAGTGTATCCTCAGTGTATTGTGTAAAATGCTGCCAGTTCTCAAAACGTATGAATGTGGGAATACATGGTGTGTGCAAATCCTTCATCTTGGCCATTCCAAAACAGGAAGTTTGTTGCACAGTTTTGTTCACAAAAATCATCTGGTGTGGTATTAGGCATGCTCTAAATAAGATTCCCTGAACCTGCCAGTCCTTTGTCCCCCACATAGATTTTGTATCTTTAGTGTCTTTCCAAAAGTCAAAACCCTGTGCAGACAGCTGGGAAAGAAAAGAAACAGAGTATATAAGCTTGGTATTTGTTAGCATATATTTTATTTTGCAGGTGTCGGTGCAAGCCTGTAGAAGTATGAGGCTGGGTCAGATGTGTCAAAACAGAAAAAACAGGCAAAGTTCTGTGCCTTTTGGAGGTGTCGGGCAGTGTTCCTATTGGGTAAAATTATAAACAGCACGTGGGATACTTGCTTTGTGTAGAAAGTGGTGACCATAATGTTGATAATTGAACATATCACTGTAACTAGATGTACCATCACACAATTCGTCAGGAGAATATATATTCAACTGCTCTAGATCTTCTAGCATATTATGTACTGTATCAATGTCCCAATCATCAGAAATAGTACTAGAGGCGATGATATAATGTAATGAAATTTTTAACGAACGTAGAATTTGTAAAAGTTCAGTGGGACCATACACATCATATGATACCCTGTTCCATACTATTCCTTCTGGAACTGGAACAGCTGTAATGTTCACCAGAGACAGGTCCCTTTATTCAAAGTGTGATGATGCATTAAGTTTCAATATCAAGTTCACAAGTAGGACTGCGGAGCGTTCTGGGAGATCATGTCTGTTCAGAAGCAGAAAACAAGACAGTCACCACATCAATCCAGAGGACCTGGAAAAGTAATCAAATAGTAATCCAAAGGTGTAACCAACAAGTAACAAAATATGTCTTTTTCAGCCAAAGATAGAGAGAACGCATGTGTAGCTTGAAAGAGAGTGGCGGCAGCAATGGTGGCTTAGTTTCAGTTCCGCGACCGGCAAGGGGCAGAAGTAGTACAGTTCCTGGTACCTTCGACAGACAGGACAGGTACATGATATTATATGATAGTCCAAATTCTTTCTTATCTACAATTTTATCCCTGACCAATTCACCAATCTTCGGGACCCAGCAGGCTCTTGCTGGTACAACCTTCACTTCACCAGTGGCTGTGCGTTTTACTTGGACGTTGCGATTTCCGTCCAGGAATCCGTTTAGTTCCTGTAGAATAGCCAAACGTTCAATTATGTCAAACGGTTTGTCTGCCGCTACTGTGCAGACATTGTCGAGGTCTGGGACCCACATTATTACCCCAAACAGGACTTCATATGGAGTACGACCAACTAAAAATGTTCTTGGCATGTTGTTAATTGCGCTCTGAACCCCATATAGGTGATGGACCAAACTATGACCTGAGCCAAGTACCCTTGCTGTAAAGACTGCTTTAAGTCTCAGTTTTTTCTCTCAACTACCGAATTTCACTCAGAATGATAAGGGGGGAGGGGAGAGTATTGCAAGGTCACACCCAAACGTCCTGTGGCTTCTTTGTAAGCCCGAGAGCTAAATGCCAGACCCTGGTCGGAATGTAGTGTGCCAATTGGATATGTTCTGATGAAAACTCGCACATCTTTGTTAACAGTTTAACACCTTCAACGCTCATGACGAGCTGAGCTCGTCATGAGCCACGGCGCTCCAGTGCTCATGATGAGCTCAGCTCGTCATGGCCCGTGGAACGCTCTGGTGCGGGTAGAATTCCCCCGCTGTGCTGAGCGTTCCACGGGAGCCAATGCACCTGTGACGAGCTCAGCTCGTCATGAGCACCGGAGCACTGTAGCTCATGACGAGCTGAGCTCGTTATGAGAATGGGGGCGCTGTGCGCACCCCCTGCCCCCCAGCACAGCGGGGGAATAACCCCCGCAGCGAAGGGGTTAACAGTTCATGCATCAGCCAACCATTGTGGCCATGCCCACAGTAATTTGGAGCATGAATCTACTGCCACCAATATGTACTTGTAAGCCTGGTCTGATTGTAAGGGACCGCAGTGACCCAAATAGACGCCAGCCAGAGGCTTCTTTGAAATCAATAGAGGCGTCTATGGTGGACGTACTATGATAGAACCTTTAATCTGCTGGCACATGTCACATTTGAGGACGAAGTCCTTGGTCAGTTTAGTAAGACCAGGCCACTATAGTGCTGCTTCAGTTATGAAACTGTAGCAGTACTCCCTGCATGTGCTGAACCCAGACCCTCATGTGCAGCTAGCATTAATCCTGATCTGCGATCAGTGTTCCTGGAATGTGAGCATACGGTATGTTTTATGCATCTAACTTGCAGGAATATTTGAGTGGAAAGCCTTTAAGCAGATGTGAGTCGTTGCGTGCAGCATTGACAGCCACCATGATGTCTCTGTCTATTCACATGCTACAACGAGTGATTGCAACAACGGCAGAAGTACGAACTGTTGCCTTAGTGACTTCATCATCTATAGAATTCCCTGCAACGTGAACGCCAACAAGTTGACGACTCAATGTGTGTATTACATGAGCCAGTGGCAAGCAATCTTTCAGCTTTGCCACTTGTTCCCAAATCATCTTGTGCTTTATTGTGCAACCCTTGGAATCTCGAAATCCAGTATGACCTCAGTAGTGGAGGTATTGATTGTATGACTTACACTATAATATGAATCACAAACTATAAGTCTGGGGAATCCATAATCCATATTCTGCAGTGCCAGTATCAGAGCCTTAAGATCTGCCAGCTGCCCTGTACAGTCCCCTAGGGACTGCATGTGTGTTTTTTCAGGATGAAACGTGCAATTATGCATGCGCCCCTTTACAATTGTGCACCCCGCAAAATATTGTTGCTTAGTTCCTACGGCAGGCTGGGCAGACTCATCAGTGTAGATTATGCAATCATATTGATCTAGAGGCATTATGTCATTCGGCAGAAGATATTCTTGTTCATCCTACAAAAACACTTGTGTTTGTAATGAAGAATAAAATCGGTAGTCTACATCGGTTGCAGTGAGAGAGTTAGGCCAGTGTACCCATTGTGGATGTAAAGCTTTAACATTTGTGACGCTTCCTTTGGTGGCAGCCTCTATGGTTGGTACCAGGGTTACGACAATTATGTGTTTTACTTCAGCTAGTGCTCTTTCTCACTACAGCAGTCTGTACTGCTGTGAGGATTTTCTTAGTGGGTGCAAAACGCATTTCAGTATTTGTGTATAAATGTGATTTGTACATTTATAGGTACCGTATCACCTCCATTAAACGTGATGTAGGAATACCCGGTTGGTCCAGCGACTACGCGGATCACCAGGTTCTCTGGCTGAGCGCCAAATCGCAGCGCTCAGACCAAACACACCGCTGCTTTGCAGCGTTATGATTTGTAAGCACCCATGCTTCCCTAAACCAATCACAACTCTGCTTTGCAGCATTGTGATCAGAGCCTGGGTGTACTTCCTGATCGTTCCGGTTGGTGCATTGCGACGAGGAGAGATGGAGGAGAGATGCTGTGGTATGGTAAGTTTTTCTTTTTTTATATTTTTTTATTATTTTCATTTTCCTTAAACCCCCTCTTCACCACAGATCGGTGCCGGCCAGGACTGTATCAGGTATTTTCACCATGATATGATCACTCAGCGCCACTGCCGCCAGATAATCCATCAGAATCCGGCAAGCTACTGTGACTTCTACCGCGCTGTCCGGCATCATCACTGCCCATTCCCCTTTCAGAAGCAGAGTCCTCAGTATTCTGGGCATGCCCGATCTTAATTTTGGCTGCTTTTTTGTTTTTTTAATTGAGGTTTATTATTCTTTGTTTTTTCTTCTTTATTAACAATTTAGTCAGATGAGCATTGTGGTTCCTTCTTTGGCTTCACGTGCTCTTCTGATCTGCACTCTGGCCGTCCACCTCTCTCCAAACATGATAGGATGATTCCTGTATCAGTATCTTGATACCTGTCAGGCTTCCTAATGTTATCACAGTTTCTGAGATTATATCTTTTTTCAGTGGCTTCCAGTAGGCGAGACCCACCCTGTGATTTTTGCTTGCCTTTATTTTTTGTTTATTATCTCACTTCGTCGTCGAAGAATCGGGTGCTTGCTTAGAGTTATCCATTTCAGAATTACTCTTAAGACGTGGTTTCTCAGGTCTAGCTCCCAAATTAACTCTACCTGAAGTAGCATAGGGTTCCTTGATAATCTTAGGCAATTTGCGCTCCTGCTGTGCAAGAGTGAGGTCCCTCAGGCATTGACGTATAGCTAACGCAGCTGCTTCCCCTTTTATATTACTTGACATAATGGTGGATAGTACGGCAAAATTGCCCATCAGTTTCATTCCTAAGTCCAGGTCAGGTGCTGCCCGTACTCATTCTGTAGCTGCTTCAAAACATCCGCTAGACCAGCCAGTGAGGGGGTATCATGTTGTCTTGTAAAAACAGCAGCAGAGACTTTACCTCAAGTTGCGCAGTCTTCGACTGGGGAAACCCTCCCCATTGGCAAGCAAATAGTTAGTATTCTGTGTTTTGTCTGCGGGCCCATATGGGGTAAAACCGCATCAAGCTGGATTGTTTTTTGTGCTATCCAGAACGGAATTTGCTCCCGACTGGTGGGAATCCTTCCCCCAACGGCATTCAGCGTTAGCAGGATGGTACCCTTGGTAGCCAATTGAGGTTGAGCAGCTCGAGTAGTTTGCGCAGGGTTAACATGCGTGTTCGCATTATGAACAGTGTGAGATTTCTGTATAGCTTTTCTAAATCTCTACATAGTGTACGCGTTTCTGCGGCAGTTAAATTATCGGTGTCTGGATGCGGTGCGTATGCAGCTAAGACCGGCCATGTTGCTCCTTCTTTGCTGAGCAGACAGTCTCACATGTTCTATAGTATGTGGGAGGGTGCCTTTAAACCAATATGCTCTTGGTAAGAGAGAGGAATTTCTATGTCTCTATATGGAGTGTATTCCTCTAGTGTTTCATCCTCAATGTAGGTGTGAAACAATTGTGATCCATCACTTGCAGATGGGAATTTAACCCAGGAATAGAATACCTCTGTCTTGAATGTTTCGTGTGCCTCAACCACGAAGGTAACGTCTCCACCCATAGCCGGGAGACCAGATTATTTTATTTGAGAATGACTGCATATCTGAAATTGTCTGCTATGTTTAATGCTCCTTCTCCATTCTCAGATATTGTTTAAAATTTTTGTAAGAAAAATGAAATTAGTAAAAGAATTATGGATATAGGGTAACAACTTTGAGATTGGTGTTAAGCCTGCTTGCTCCAAATTTTGCATGTTGCATGTCTCAGGTTTTCTGCATGGTTCATACGTTTTATATTAAGAGATGGTCTTTACAGAACTGCACTAAAGCCCAAACACCTTTACGCTAAACGTTAAATTTTCTAATCACTGCCATTTGGAGTCCATCATCTTCAGAGAAATTTGGTTTGATCAATATGTATTAGAAAGAACCGAAATATAGTAAAATATGAACATCTTCAGTACATTTTAATAATAATGTTTAAAACTAATCTAAAAAACGTTATCGCTGTCAAGTTCAAGGGCATTGTAGGGGTGAACTTTGTAAAAGCATATACATCCTTCTGATCTTAGAAGAGATATTATTCTATGGATCTTTTGGTTCAAGACCAGCCTAAATAGACGTGTATTTTATCCACCACTGATAAAAAAACAATGCTTAATATAGCTTTATAGCCGGCAGTAGTAGGCTATCCCGGCCATTAAAGGCCCATTCCAGCGTTTAAAGCCTGAGCGGAAGGCGAGGGCCTTTAACAAGTGAGCAGGCCTTTGAAGGCTGATATAGCCCAACTACGGCGGGATACAAAGCTATTAGAACATTCCACCCCACCAGGGCAGAATGTTCTAATTAGTCAAACAAAGGCCTGCCAGAGCCCGAGGGGGACAACATCCCCTCTGGCTTTATGTGGCCTTCATTCACAGCTGTTGCTGTGAATGTTTTACAGCTAACAGCCGCTCACAGGGAAACTGCTGTTAGCTTTTGGACATTCACAACAAGAGCTGTGAAAAGGGGCTAAAGTCAGCCCAACTACGGCGGGATACAAAGCTATTAGAACATTCCACCCCACCAGGGCAGAATGTTCTAATTAGTCAAACAAAGGCCTGCCAGAGCCCGAGGGGGACAACATCCCCTCTGGCTTTATGTGGCCTTCATTCACAGCTGTTGCTGTGAATGTTTTACAGCTAACAGCCGCTCACAGGGAAACTGCTGTTAGCTTTTGGACATTCACAACAAGAGCTGTGAAAAGGGGCTAAAGTCAGCCCCTTAATCTCCCCGACTTGGCTGAACGGCTTTTTGTATTTCAGCCAAGCCAGGGAGCCCCAGGACCTGAGCAGCATTCCTCCTCCCTCCTATAGATGATCAAGTGACTCTGAGCTAGAGAGGAGGAAGGGGCAAGGCTCCAGTATGCCCTGCAGCACAGCCTCTGCCTTTTACTTTCCCCTGCCCACTCCATGTAATTTGGAGAGGTAGGGAAAGGAAAAAGTAGATGCTGTATTAGGACATTGAAATGTTGAGTGCAGCGGGCCTATACTAGTTCATATAGGCCACTCCTGCTCCATGGTCTTCAATGGAGCTCTCAACATTCCAATGTTCTAATATAGCCTTATAGCATGCCGTAGCTGGGCTATACCGGTCATTAAAGGCACGCTTCAGTCCATCTATGGCAGGCTATAAGCCTATTAGAACATTCCACCACTAGAGGGCAGAATGTTCTAACAAATAAAACAAAGGCCTCCATGAGCTCAAAGGAATTTAAATCCCCTTGGGCTCACTGAGGCCTTTGTTTACAACAACACCTGTGAGCCACAACATTGGAATGTCGGAGCTCCGGCTTTTACCGGCCATTAGAATCTAATTATTAATTTACACAGATTACCGAGCACAAGTAACCAAAGCGTGGTATGAAAGGATACTTTGATGTAGTATAATGATGCTAAAAATGTACCCAATTTGGGTACCGTCTCAGGTTCCTAATAATAATAATAATAATAATAATAATAATGACAATAGGGAGATTTGTAGAGCGCCTGGTTACGCGCACCGGCGTGTCCCCGCGCTATGACAAGTGGAAGTGACAGAATCAAATGGCCGGAAGCAGTGCAAGTCTAGCGGAGAAAGAGATGGATTTTAAGTTTCCCCCTAAATCTGGATTCGGAAGGTTCCTGGCGCAGCTCCGACGGCAGATCGTTCCAGCCTCTGGCTGCCCCTGCCCCCCATCCAAGCCTTTCTTACTTTGGAGACCTTCACTAGCCCTGCCCCAGTAGAGTGCAGGGCTCGGGATGGCTCATAGCGAGAAATCAGGTCCCGCAGTGGTATAGGCGCCTTGCCATACAGAATGCGGTGGCATGTACATAATGCCTTAGAAATGGAGGCAGAGATGGGGTAGGTCTGCTTGCAGACGCTGCACCACGTCCCATATGCTAATTAGCATTTGTACTTTCTTCACTTGAGGAGACTTACCGATACCCAAATTGGGTTGGTATTTAGCATCATAATACCAAATTAGTGTATCAATTCATACCACACTTAGGTTACTTGTGTTTGGTAATCCTAAACAACACACAATTCAAAATTCCAACCACTGTGTAGATTAGGGAACCTTGGTCCTAAATAATTGCCACAAGATCATTAGTGATTTAAATCACCAAGAAACATGTTGACCCAACGAGCTATAAAAGATTATGGTCTCTTCTGATAGCAGACACCATTTTATTTAGACAAGGTGACTCACTTATTGACCCTCTCTTGTTGACAACTTAGTCGATTTTAACACCCACTTTTTTTTGCACATACATCATTTACACTAACCTACACTGAAACACCCAAACCCACACTTCACATATGGCATTTTACTCAAAAGATCTCAGACGAAGAGCCACCTTGTCAGTGCCCGCCGTGCATTGCATCCCCCGCACAGTGAGGAGCATACCCTATGAGGAAGCAGGACACCAGTTTGCGGATTGCGATGAGGAGGCAGCTGCCTGACCCCACCTACTTCCTTTGAGACTATCATTATCTGGTGTTTCACTTTATAAACTGAGCAGCGCTTTCTGTATTCCTTTTAAACTCAGCAGCGTTTTTAGAATGAGTAGCGATTTTAAAAACATGTAAATTTGCCTTATTTGCACACTTATATTTCTGTACCTCTTAGCTCCCGCCTCGGTCCCCGCAGCTGTGTGCTGTTTGTGTGGAGGGCGTGGAGACCGGGCACTAGAACGCGCAGGGCGTTCCCGGCAGTACATGGGGCGGAGCTGATCACGAGCTTCGCTCTCTATATAAACCATGTGTCAGCGGGCGCGCCTAAGGCAAGCCCGTCTGCGCCCGTCCGCGCCTGTCCCGCGCCCAGTGCCGGTCACTCTGCCCAAATCGACCCGACTGAATGCCGTAGATGGTCTAGAGAAAGTCTCTTAGAACTGACACCTTCAATAGTAGGTAGTCACACAAGGTACAACCCTGCGTTATCCCTGGACCATTACACCTGTTCAAACTGCCACTACTCTTTCCATCCCCCGCCGCCTTATTCATGCAGGGACACGAGAGAGAGACGCCTCCTCACTCCCCTACGTGAACTGAAAGCCTGTCTAGTCAATTGTCGGTCCCTGCCTAAACATGCTAGTGATATCTGGCTCTCACATCGAACGCCTGGGATTTGATGTTCCTAACGGAAACATGGACGAAAGATGCCTCCAATCCCGATATTGCTCTAGCAGTCTCCCCAGACTATCAATTTGTAGGGCTAAACAGACCCGGACCCCCCCTACCCATACCACAGATTTACTTACGATTCTGGCTGACCTGGCTCTAAAACACCCCCATTTTACGGTCCTTGGGGACTTTAATCTACATATAGATAACAGTAGCTGTGCAAAGGCGTGCTCCCTAGTGGAGACTATGGCGGGCATCAACCTTTCTCAGAAAGTTGTGGGCCCCACACATACTGCTGGTCACACTCTAGACCTTATTTTCACGAACCTACCTGGCCTCTCTACCCTTGCTCCCCTCCCTGTGACATGGTCGGACCATTTTATCATCCCTTTTAAACTCAAATTCCCACCTACTACGACCCCCATCTGTAGGACAGAGAAGGTGGGAAGAAAGTGGTTCAAAGTAACGCTGGAAGCGATAGAGCCTGCACTAGCTGAGCTCAAATGGCAATCTTCCTCAAACATAAATGAAGACGTAGCAAACCTAAATTAATACCTCACCACGGCCATTGAGAGCATCGCTCCCCTTGCCGTTCTCTCCTCAGCCAGAACCAAACCGTCTGCACCATGGTTCTCACAGTTGTTACGGGAAGAAAAAAGCAAATGTAAAAGGTTAGAACGCCTTTGGCGCCGCACCTACGATTCAGCTGCCAAAACAACTTATAGAGTGCCGCTAAAAAAAAATCACAAAACCAAACAAAGTATTATGAGAGAATATTTTGCCAGCAAAATTAAATCCGCAGATAATTCATCCAAGGTGCTCTTTCAGATTGTGAAAGATTTCACCAATCCTGCGGCCCTCACGCACAAGACAGAGCCCTGCCAAGAACTCTGTGATGGACTGTCGAACTTTTTCCATGAGAAAATTAATCTCATATACGCTTCTTTCATTGTAGCGAATAGATCTGACAAAGAGGTCACACCTCCTATGCACACTACTGCTAAGGATATAAGGCTAAGCGCGTTCAAACCTATCACCCTAGACGCAGCATTGAATAAACTTCAGCTATGTAAATCGGGTTCACCACTAGATCCTATGCCAGCTCAAGTCTTTTCTTCAGTTGGTCCTGCGATTATTCAACCCTTCGTAACAATATGGAATTCCTCTCTCTTATCAGGTCAGTTCCCGGAGACATGGAAACAGGCCATTCTTATTCCCCTCCTGAAAAAACCAGAGGCTGACCCTGCTGTACTCAGTAACTATCGCCCGATATCACTGCTTCCAAAACCAGCTAAAATCCTGGAAAAAATAGTCCAAGAACAACTCTCCGACTATTTACAATCCGGATTTAGGACGGGGTATAGTACTGAGACAGCACTTTTGGAGGTTTCAGAGACCGTGCGGGAGAGTGTGGACAGGGGAGAGGTAGCCATGCTGGTGCTCCTCGACCTGTCCGCAGCTTTCGACACGGTCTCTCACGCCATCCTTCTGAACAAACATTTCACAAAACCTCAAAAACAACTCTTAGTATGTAAAAGCTGTAGTTGAAGCTGGCTGAAGTCCAGGAAAGCAAAATAGAGGTCAGGATGTAGGCAAAATAAGGTCAAATACAGGTGAGAAAAGAGCTCTTCTCAGGGACTCCCTCATACACGACATATAGTAGAAATACAAACTATATGGCAGCTAGGGGGGGGGAGTAGAGAGGTCAGCACTACCACTTCACTGGCTGAAGTTTGGGTTCTTTCAAATTAGGTGAACAGTTACAAAATCAACACTGTTGTTGGGCCTATAGCCATTTTAACACTGTTTGCTGATACTTGGTAACCAAAATTCCCATGCTGCTGACAGGAAATGATTCCAGCATGTGAATCTATGAGATCTAATGCCGGAGAAATGAAGGTTCAGAGTAAGGCACTGGTATCACTTCTGTACTATGTCATGTTTATGTTAAGTCACCCAACCCAGTGAGACACCCAGAGACATATAGAGTGCCCAGACGGGACTGTGGGTGCTTGGTAAGCAAGATGTGCAGTCCTAGCCAGTGGATTCCATATTAAAAAAAAGATATAGAGAGAGAAGTCACATATTGTCACATAATGTCATGTGTTATGTTTCAGTACCTGCTCAAGCGCCAGGACGCCTCTTCGCTGGGGCAGCTGTGCGCGATACAAATTAATTAATAACATAACAGAATGTAACGTCCGGACAAGCAACCAAGGGACAATGAGCAATACAACCAATGTAAAGCACAAACCCTGTCCCAAACCAAGAGAGTGCAACACAATACTGTACCTGCTGGAAAGTGTTTTCTTGGCGCAGAGCCATTATCTCTCCTGTTAATGCATCAATCAACATCCGATGGTCATTTAGCTCTTCTTCAAGACGTTTCCGGTCTTCTAGCTCCCTCTTCAGATGCATTTCGCCCTGGCAATGCAACAGAATCACATGTGCATATTTATTTGTGATTTACATCTATTTGTTTGCATGACTGAGTAGCCATCATAGGAGAGGACAGAAGGGAGATATGAAGCATAGTAAAGATGAGCGCACCACATGGTTAAAACAAATCATAAACCTCAGCTTCAATCAATTACAGTACAACATCCATATTTAACCTGAACACACTCAGACCATAGTTTCTTTAAAAAGTAGGCTACAGCAAACAGATAATGTCCTCCTGTGACCCCCAACTTATTTAAAGTGTATTAGTGATGGCAAATAACATACATTATGAACCAGAAACTGTTTCCTTATCCTCCAAGCTGCACATAGAAAACTCACTACAGCTAAATGCAACATGATCCAAGAACATACTGACAACCGCAAGCATGAAGATCCCATACGATGGTGCCTTACGCGCCTTGAAGGGAGCCTGTAGACGGGCGGAGAGGGCATGGCGGAAGACGTATGGGGCTGATTTAAAAGCTGCATACACCATGTCCGTCAAGCTCTATCATCGGGCTATTTGTGAAGCCCGAGCGGCATTTTATGCCGCCGAATTTCGAAACAGCACTAACCCGTCGAAGGCCATCTTCAAGGCCGTGAAAGATCTTATGGCGAAACGGACTGTCTCCACGACCGTGAGTTCCATCTCTCAATGTGAATCCCTGGCTTCCTATTTCTTGGGAAAAGTCCAAACAATTTATCGGACATTCCCTAGCATAGGGACTGGTCTGGGAAGTTCTAACGGGACACCTCATCAAATCACCCTGCTTTCATTCCCCACTCTCACCGTGGATGGATTTGACAAACTTGCGTTGCAAGTTAAATCTGGCTCTCCATCTGATCCAGTAAGATCTGATCTCTTTCGTGATCAGACCTTTATGGGGCGCACTGTTGTGCGTGCCCTTGTCAACCTCTCCCTTGAGACGGGTGTAGTTCCATCTAAGTGGAAGCAGGCAGTGGTGTCCCCAATCATCAAAAAGCCTTCCTTGGACCCATCTAAGCCTGAAAGTTATCGCCCTATCTCGCTACTACCCTGGCCGGCAAAGATTACAGAGGCCCACGTTAATCTGGCCCAGTCAGAACACCTATCCCGTACCAATGCCCTTGACCCCTCACAAAACGGCTTCCGTGCTGGACACAGCACGGAGACCGCTCTTCTTGTGATGGTGGAACACCTCCGTGCAAGGTTGGATGAGGGTCATACGGCGGCGCTGATATTGTTAGATCTCAGCGCCGCCTTTGACACGGTATCCCATAGCATCCTCCTGCATCGGCTTGAGGAGATTGGAATTGGTGGCCAGGCGTTGCAGTGGTTCCGCTCCTTCCTCGACGGTCGTTCCTTCTGTGTTTCCATCCCTCCCTTCAAGTCTAAGTTCCAGCCTTTGGCCATGGGGGTCCCGCAGGGGTCCTCGCTGAGCCCCACGCTGTTTAATCTCTATGTGAGACCGCTGGCTGATGTCGCCAGGCAATGGGGCCTTACCCTGGTCTCATATGCCGACGACACACAGCTGGCAGGTACTCTCAGCGGTGACGCGGAACAAGATGCCCCCAGGTTTCAAGCTGGACTGAAGGAGGTGGCTAGCTGGTTGACAGGAAACTGTCTCCAGCTTAATGCCACTAAAACGGAGGTAATGATTGTCGGAAGGGGAGTGGAGCTGTGGGGTGACCAATGGTGGCCTCCCGAGCTGGGACCCACTCCGACCCCGGTGTCGGAGGTAAAAAATCTGGGGGTCTGGTTGGACACGGGCCTTACTTTTGTAGGGCATACCAAAAAGACAGCAGCTTGTTGTTTTGGTCTGTTGAGAGGCCTAAGACCAGTACTCAAGTTTTTTGATGCCCCAACCAGACAGCTGGTGATCCAGGCAACTATCATCTCTCACCTGGATTATGCTAGCTCTTTGTTGGTTGGGGCTAATCAGGCCGAACTAACTCGCCTACAAAGGGTTCAAAATGCTGCGGCGAGAGCGATTGTCGGCCTCCCCAGATTTTGTTCTGTGTCTAATGTCCTTCGCCCTCTACACTGGCTTCCAGTGAGGAAGCGCATTCTCTTTAAGGTCCTCTGTTTGACCTTTAAGATTCTGAGAGGTATAGGCCCAGAAATCTTGTCCAGCTGTCTTTCTCTCTATGTCCCTACTCGCACCCTCCGCTCTCAAGGCCAGGCCCTTGCTGTTGTCCCTAGATTTAGGCTCTGCCGCATGGGGGGTCGCTCCTTTAGAGTAAAAGCTGCATTAACCTGGAACTCCCTTCCGGTTGAAATCCGTCTATTAGAGGACCTCATGACTTTCCGGAGAGCAATAAAAACCTTTCTGTTTTAGCTGCCCCCAACAGGTTTTATCTTTTCCTGTTGTGTTATGTTCCTCCTTGTCTATGCGCCGGGACGCTCCTTTGCTGGAGTAGCTGCGCGCACAATAAATTATAATAACATAACATAACATAACATAAACATGGAAATCACAATATCCCTCTTTTTACCATACAAAGGGGTACAGTGAAAAAAACACACACAACAGCATCTGTCACTCGGACTGTAACAAATGAATGACCACCAGTGGCCAGCTTTCGCTCAGGCATGAAGCTAGCCAACTGCCTGGATTTCACATATTGCTAGGTGTGAGGAGCTCTTGGGTCACCCAAGTGTCAACCGATGTTACACAGCCTAACTTTATTTGGTGTATTTTGGACCTGGGCCATTTTGCGGGGTTACCACTAGTAAGTAAGTACTTTATTATGTTTGATTAATTTAGTACAAAGAAATAAACAACCAGTTATAAATCTCTAAAATCCAATATTATATTCCAGTTGCTCGACAGCGTCACATTATGGGCGGGCATAAGATATTTTACTAGAACATTGACAACAAGCATGTAATGCAATATATAATCAACCAATGAAGAGGCAAGGGGCGCTAGGTGGCGCACTAGTGTATGGACGCCTTTCTGTGAGGCTCCCACATCCTGGCGTAACAATCCTTAATTTCTCCTGATTTCGGCGACCTACCGGGCTGAAACTTGCCCCATCGATGCAGGGACCCCCCTGGATGCTCCGGTTCAAATTTGGGTCCGGGGACTGGTCTACTTCGGCTCGGAGAGGCGATCTCGTCCCCACCGCTCCTGACCGGCGGAGGTGACTGCGCGGCCGAGCGGCTAGCCTGACAGCGCGAGCCCGGGGACACAGTGGAGGAGGTTGGGCCCCTTTTGGCGCGAAAACACTGGCGTTTGCAGCGGCGGCGGCGGAGCAAGACGGACGCTGTCCCCCTGGATGTAACCTGGACCTTGCACAGTGAGTGGCTTGCAATACGGCTCTGCTGAGCCCTTCCTCGCTGGCGCTTGACCACCCTGCAGCCCCTGAAGCCCCCGCTGCATTGCTGTGCTCGCCGACCTTGGCCGATGCCCTGCCGTAACACAGACAACATGGCGGCTTCCCAATGCGTGCAGATAGCGCTGTGATCGGTGCAACATTGAACTTGCCTGCAGTGCTCACCTTCTGAGGTACGGGGAGCGACTGAGATCCGCTGGGCTGTGCACTGGACGAGCCGCTGTTGGGGGCTGGTGTTGGCTGGAGGGATCGCCTGCACGGACTACGCCACAGGACACCTGGGTCCCTGACGAGTGGTTGTCTTCCCTGCATAGCGGCATCCCCCTCTATTCTTGATGCTAGCATCGGTCTCCGCTATCTGGAGGGGGGACGCCCAATAGTGTGGTTAACGCTATCCTGTCTCGGGCGTGGGTGCGCTTGGAGGAGCCTCATCCCATCATTCAGTTGGGCTACTATCACGGCGGTGGCCTGGATGAGTACGCCTCGGCTGCGCTGTCCGTGGCCGGGAGGTTGTGCTGACACCTGGATGCAGTTAGGCCGCTAACATATGTGCGCACGCCCGTCTATGACCTGCCTTCTTGCGGTCTCCTTGCCTTCCTGAGTATATCTGCTTCTGTGCAGCCTGCTTGATCCCAGCTTCGACGACACAACTACGGGAGGGTGCACGGTGTGCCTAACAGAACGTGCGATCTCTGGGGAGCAGTTGGGCCTGGCTTTGTTGACTTGCCCTCGGCCCATGACCAAGTCATATTAACAGGCACTCGGGCTGACCGCGCACCATCTCAGGGTCCTTATCCCGGCCGGCGTGGGACTTCCACAGACTACGGCGATTGCACTCGCTCTTGCCCCCTGCACGTACGGACGGATCCACGCAACACAGCTCATTGCTTACAGGGTACCACCGTTCTGAATAGCGGCGGAGATGGGGAGACCAGACGCACGCCAACCGAAAATCACCTTCGACGCTGCCAAAAAACCGACTCGCAACAGCCCGGAACAGCAGAAACAACCCGAGGCCGGTGGTTCTGGTGATGGCCAGCCGACCACCTCCGCGGATGTCCAGGAACTCCTCCGAGAAATGCGCCAGGGTTTTGCGACCATAGCGGACAGGATGTCTTCACGTATGGATGCAGTTGTCCAAAAACTGGATGTGCATGAAGGGAGGCTCAGGGAGGCGGAGCAGCGAGTCTCGGACGTCGAAGATACCTCCTCACAACACACAGCGCGGCTTACTCGGATGGATGACCTCCTACGCACTATAGCAGCCAAGAACGAGGATTTAGAAGCGAGAAGCCGGCGCAATAATATACGCTTGGTGGGAATTCCGGAGTCTACCAATGTGGGAAAAATGGAAGACTATGTGGAAAAGCTCCTTCTAGCGGCAGTAGGTCAGGAGGCACTCTCACCTCACTTCATAGTGGAGAGGGCGCATAGATCCCTTGGTCCTGTACCCAAACCGGGCATGAAACCGAGACCTATCATCGCCCGCTTGCTGAATTATAGGGATAGGGATGCTGCCTTGCGGGCAGCTCGTACCTCCAAAACACTCTCCTTTGAGGGCAACAATTTCACGATCTATCCTGACTTCACGCCCATGGTGCAGGAGGAACGCCGTAAGTTCTTGGATGTCAAGGCGAAGCTTCGCACTCTCCAGGTGGATTATGCTTTACTCTACCCGGCTCGGCTACGGATTACTTTTCAGGGGCGCCAAAGGTTCTTCACGAAACCACAACAAGTGGAGGACTTTATCAAACACTACAAACGTACGGCGCATCAGCATGGTGACGGAGAGGACGAGCCTGACCGGAGACGCGATCATGTGGAGGAGGATGAACAATGACCTCACAATCTCCTCTTCTAAGACTGTCTTGGATTGTACGGACTCGTGTGCGTGAGTACTGGCCACTGGGCCATATACTGCAGTACCATTGCCTGCTGCTTTATTTTGTTTTTCCTCCTTCAGTTGTGCTGGGGCTGGTTGTAGGTCCGGGGGAAGCTGACTTGATATAACGCTCGCCAGGTACCCCCTCCTCTCTCCCACTGGCTGGTTGGATCCGGTCAGGGGTGCTAGTGGAGCCAATGGGGGAATTGTGCTGCCACCTGGAATGCTACCTAGAGGGTATGACCCACTCAGTTTTTGTTGGTATGGGGAATGTTCTCACCCGTTGCTGTTGAAAGGGGAGGGGTGGGTGGGGAGGGGAATCGAACCTGGCATGTTGGGGATGCTTCAGTGGGAGGTTGGGAGGGCAAGGGGGTATGTTGGAGGGTTGTATGTGTTGATTGGGTGCTGGTTACAAGAATTCACAGCCGAAATGGTCTGCAGGCTGACTGGTAGAGGCAGAAGCGTTTACACCTTGTGGATAACTGTTTTTTTGCAGGGTACCTTTGTAAAACTGTGCACAGCATACGCTTATGGGGCCAGGGGAACTTAACAAGTGTACTTTTTTGTCATGGAATGTGCGGGGGCTGAAGGACACACGTAAATGCAGACAGTTGGTGGCATATTGGGATAGACATGATGTGCAGGTAGTTATGCTACAGGAAACTCACATCCCCCCCCTCTGTCATATCCGCTTTCGGTAGGAGATGGGCGGGCGTAAGGGTTTTCTCAAACTATTCCTCGTATGCCAGAGGTACTGCTACCCTTATTCATCGCGCCCTTCCGTTTACGCTCCAGGGTCAATGTATAGATAAGGAGGGGCGGTATGTGGTTTTGTGGGGGAGATTGGGGAGGGAGACACTGACTATTGCCAACTGTTATGCTCCTAATGTTGATGACCCTCATTTTTTCACTGCACTCTGGGGGATAGTGATGGATGTGGGTTCCACTCATCTAATATGGGGTGGTGACTTTAATGTGGCTTTACTTCCGAGGCTCGACAGGGCAGATGGATGTTCGACATATCACCCTGGGGCGAGGGGGGTCCTTCGTGGGATCTTAGACGAGGAGGGGCTGGTTGATGCATGGAGACACTTACATCCGGACGTGCTTGATGGCACACATTTCACCTCATACACTGGTACCTGGGCCAGATTAGATTATATTCTTGTGTCAAGGGATCTAGCACCACATGTCCTCACTGCGCAACACCTACCTAGGACACACTCGGACCACTGCCCAGTGCTACTGACGGTTGATATGCCCGGATTTAATAAGCCACGTCCACCTTGGCGGTTATACCCTAACATTCTAGTAGACATGGTCTTCCGGGAAGAGCTCAGGGAGGATATAGCAGACTTCTTTCCTCGCAATAAGGATACTGTTGACAGTGTAGAAACGGTCTGGGAGGCCTTCAAGGTTACGGTCAGGGGGTGGTGCATCGCCAAAAGCTCTGGGGTACTGAGGGACATACAGCGTACACTCCGGAGGTTGGAGGATAGCCTGCGGACACTGGAGAAAGACATGGTGAACGGGGATCCAGGAGCAGCGCAGACAGAATTTAGGGCCAAACTATCGGAATATGAAGCGGAGGCGCACAGAGAAGTGCAGTTTAGGGGTAAATACTGGAAGGCCCGCGCCTATAATGAGGGAGGTAGACCTGGTAAAGCGCTGGCGACGGCAGTTCAAATGGCGCGTGGCTCGAACACCATCTTGGAATTACACACAGCTGACGGGGGGGTATGTAGGGATTCAGCTGGTATACTGAGCACACTTCAGGCACACTATGAGCGACTTTATACGTCTCGGACGTCTGTGGCCTTGGGCCTGGATGATTTTTTGGGGGATGTCGCACTCTGTTGGCTGAGCGATACTCATCGACAGTTCCTGGGAGCCCCACTTGAGGTGGATGAAGTGAGGGACGCCATAATGTCCTTGGGCACAGGGAAGGCACCTGGTCACGATGGGCTTCCCGCGGAATTTTACAAATGTTATGTTGACATCATGGCGCCTGTCTTGCGTGAAGTGTTCGAGGACGCTTTGGAAGTGGGTGTCCTGCCAAGATCCATGAGAGAGGTTGTAATCACTTCATTGCTTAAGCCGGGTAAAGATGCCACACAGTGTGACTCGTATCGCCCCTTATCACTGTTAAATTGTGATGCCAAAATTTTAGCCAAAGTGCTCGCTACGAGGCTCTCGCTACTCATGACCACACTCATATTGCCTGATCAATCAGGATTTGTCCCTACGAGATCTACCACACACAACCTCCGCACGGTTTTCTCTCTGATTCAAACGGTTAGTCCGGAGATACCGCTCGCTGCAGTCTTTTTAGACGCATCGAAGGCCTTCGATTCCGTAGAATGGGGGTTCTTATTTGCAGTGTTGCAGAGGATGGGCTTTCCCCCAATCTTTATGGATTGGGTGCGCCTACTATACACGGCTCCGAAGGCGAGAGTACTGGCGAATGGTCTCCTAACTGACACTTTTGCAATAACGAGGGGTACCCGACAGGGATGCCCCCTCTCCCCTCTGCTCTTCGCCATTGCGATTGAGCCGCTGGCCTGTCGCATTCGGCAACTGCATAAAGCCAGCGCCTTTAACTGCTTCCAACGACAACTTTCTATTTCGTTATACGCTGACGATGTCACGTTATATGTCAAAGAGCCCCAAGTCACCTTGAATACTTTGCTGCGGGAATTTGTCGCATTCGGAGGACTGTCTGGCGTATCTATCAACTGGAGTAAGTCCCAGTTTTTTCCGCTGACACCTGCGGTTTCGGAATTCCCACTCGATTACCCTCTTGAGTGGTGCTCCTCGGAGTTGCGCTACTTGGGGATTCAACTTTCGAGAGACAAGGGCGACACGCTGCGGATGAACTATGGCGTGGCTATAACTAAACTAGCAGACTCGGTGACCCGATGGATCAAACTACCTTTATCCTTGGCGTCTAGAGTCTCCCTCATTAAGATGGTGGTTCTGCCGCGTTTTCTATACATGTTCCTCAATATACCATACCACCCTGGTGCTTTTTTCTTCAAAACGTTGCGCTCCGAACTAATAAGACTGGTATGGGGGGGCAAACAAGCGCGACTTCGGTGGGCAGTTATGTCACAACCTTATCATAAGGGGGGGTTCGATATCCCTGATTTTGAACTTTATTATCTGAGTGCGCAGGCACACTTCCTGCACTATTGGGTGAAACCGGCTGCCTTCATGCCACAAATTGCGGCGGAAGACTGGATTGCCCACCCTCTGCCACTCTCTGGGGTGATTCATGCCCCCAGCTCGGTACTGGACATGCAGGCAAATACGGTCACTTGTACAATGGACGCATGGCATAGGATAGGGAAACGTTTACAGACCCCGTTGCTTTATACAGCACGATTACCCTTGACTTATCACCCACATATGGCGCTTTATCAGGAACTGGGTTTTCGGAACATGTGTCGCCGGTTGAGAATCCAGACATGGGGCGATCTATTCCAGGATGGGATCTTTCGCTCTCGGGAACACTTCTTTGGGGACATAGAGCCTACACCCCTGGAGCTGTTTTATTTCCTACGGTTGCGAGAGGGCCTGAAGACCGTCCTGCCGCAATACCCTCGTGAACCCCCTAGTGTAGCTCCGCTTACAGTTGTACTGGGTAGCGCGGATGGTACACATCTAGTCTCCAATATATATAAAACCCTTCGGACGGAACTGCCGGTTGTGGAGAGCACGGCTAGAGCACACTGGTCCCATGACCTTGGTAGAGACGTCACAGATGACCAATGGGAATACTGCTGTAACCTATCTGGGGAGGTGATGTCTAGCTGTCGCTTTAAAATTATACACTACAAGTTCCTCCATCGGCTGTATTACACGCCCGCTAGGAAAGTCCGATTCGGCTTGGCTGACGCAGATAACTGTGAGAGATGTGGACAGGAAGGGGCGGACTTCTTCCATTTGGCATGGACTTGCATGCAGGTGCAGGAATATTGGTCGCAGGTGTGCGAGGGCCTCTCTCTCATGCTAGGCACTGCGTTGGTATTGGATCCTCTACTGTTTTTACTGGGCTATACGGCGCACATAGCGAGGAACGTCAGGAAATACACGAATGTTGCACTGTTGCTGGCGAGACGACATCTGGCCTGCAGGTGGGGGCGGGGTCGGGCCCCTAAATTCAAAGACTGGTTACGAGATATGTTATATTGCCAGGAACAGTATGGAATTTTCTCTGAGTTGCTGCCTCTGGCATCTAGGCCGGCTGACATATGGGGTCCTCTCCAGACATACCTTCTCCTAATAGCATCACAAGGGACAGTGGGTGATGAGGTGGCTGATGAGATCCCATTAGTGGCTTCTGGATAGATCTTGGAGCTGTAGGTAGGAATGGAGCAGGGGAATGGTGAGGGGCCTATTAACCCTGCCACTGTCATCCAATTGGTTGTATGGGTACCCGCTCGATCACCGTTACAGTGACTCTGATGGCTTCTGTGGGATGGACGGTCTTGCGCTATTGTGACTGCTTTGTGTTGTGTAACTGTGTCACTGATCTACTCTACCCTTCCCTAAGCTGCCTTGTATCGGTGCTATGTTGACACCCCTGTTGACAGATGTGGCCTTGTATTACAGCAGTCCTGTGCTATATGTTGATAATAACTGTTATAAGGGCTCTAATTACACATCCCTCGCATCAGATGATATGTCCCCGTATATTGTTGTCTAATTAGTTACGAACTTGCGATACCCCTGTCACAGGTAGACTCCTGAGTCACTGCTGTGTTGTTACTTGAGTCCATGATGCTCACTTATTACTCTTTGTTATCACTGGTACCGCCTTCGAAATGTATGTGTATCGCTGCCGGCCTCATACGGTTGTAGGCACACTGCTGTGTATGTAACCTCACTTAATAATAAAAGTTTATAACCCAAAAAAAAAAAAAATAAACAATGAAGAGGCAGGTGTTGGGGGTTACGGGGGTCAAGCTCTCCTGGCCACCAACAACTGGGATCTAGGTAGTGTTTAGCCCCAAAGAAGAGGATTTCTCTTTTATTGGGATTTAATTAAAGACATTTGTTGTCCATCCATTTAGCTATACCTCTAAAAAAGCAGTTTAAGACGTTAAAGCCTCCTCTTTATTCTCTTGAAATAACATAAGAAGTTGGGTATCATCTGCATATCAAATCTTTTATACCCCAGGATTCAATAAGGAGGGACTAGGCGCCAAGTATATGTTGAATAAAGTAGGGCTTAAAGCGGAGCACTATGGGACGCCATAACGAAGATTTTTTTCAGTGGATGTGAATGGCGGGAGACAAACCGCCTATGTCCTGTTCTCCAGGACGGATTGTAGCCAGGCCACTAAAATCGGATGGGACAGCATATCAATTGCACAAGATAGATCTAGTAAATCCACCATAGTAAAGAGGCCCTGATCTAGTTTGAATTTAACATGCTAAGAGTTAACAGGGCAGAATCGGCGCTGAAACCCTGACGAGAGGCAGATTGAGAGTCATGCAAAAGACTTTTTATTTTTTTTAAATGAGTTCGTTTTTATTGACTAGCTTCTTCAAAATCTTAGAGGCCGCTGGCCGAAGTGAGATTGCGTAGAATGGTTGGATCCACATTTAATTTCTTTAATAGGGAAAGAGTAGAGCATGTTCCCACAGCCTAGTGACTGTAGCAGTCTCAAGAGACTTATTCAGGATATTATTCAACACTGAATTCATGGCAGTGGGATGCAAGCTTTAAAATGTGAGAAGGGCATGGGTCAAGGGAGGAACCTGATTTACATTTAGCTAGTTCATTGGCCAAATCCTCAGCAATATAGGATTAAAAGTTGATAAAGAAGGTCCAGGGGTAGAGCTCAGAGGAAATAGCCCGTGTACTGCTTGGATTTTCTCACAAAAGAAATTTGGGAGATCGTCACAAAGTGTATCCGAAGGAAACATTTTATTTTCCATGGCCACAGAAGATAACAAGCATTTACAATGCAATGGTTTCGCCTTTGGAAAAGTTAGCGCTATTGGCATTTTAAATGACGAAATTTGTATTTATGTGTTGGTTTTGAAGACAGATAAATAAATGGCATTGTCATTTACATTGCCATTAGCTTAATCTCTCGCAAATGTGAGACAAATTGTACCCTACGGACGAGCTCAGCAGACAGCAATTACTCACGAACAAAAATCATGCAATGAAGACGAGGGAAACTTCAAAATATCAGAAATTACAGCCATTTGAGCAACAAGAAACTCCAAGAAGCTAGTGCTCCCTCCTGTAACCTCATATTAAATGGCAAAATTACAGGAAGCTAAAAATAATGACACGGACAGCGGGAGGGGGGGACGCATAGCTGCCAAGGTTTCAGATTGCCATGTGTGACATTTTCATAATTTCAGCGAATTTATGAGTGACATTTCATCGACTATGAGTGACACTTTCTCACGAACAAAAATCATGCAATGAGGACGAGGGAAACTTGAAAATATCAGAAATTACAGCCATTTGAGCAACAAGAAACTCCAAGAAGCTAGTGCTCCCTCCTGTAACCTCATATTAAATGGCAAAATTACAGGAAGCTAAAAATAATGACACAGACAGCGGGAGGGGGGGACGCATAGCTGCCAAGGTTTCAGATTGCCATGTGTGACATTTTCATAATTTCAGCGAATTTATGAGTGACATTTCATCGACTATGAGTGACACTTTCTCACGAACAAAAATCATGCAATGAGGACGAGGGAAACTTGAAAATATCAGAAATTACAGCCATTTGAGCAACAAGAAACTCCAAGAAGCTAGTGCTCCCTCCTGTAACCTCATATTAAATGGCAAAATTACAGGAAGCTAAAAATGATGTCCTCGGCTACTGTTTGAATTATAAAATAATTAACATTGAGTGGGCGCCCTCAGACCTCGGGGCCCCGGTGCCACTTCACCTGTTGCACACATACAATTGTAAACTAACTAAACGACCTGTTTGAGGAAGAAAGACTCGACCTTTCCCACTTTAATTTTGAAGTACTTTAGTTTTTCCTAAAGTGGATGGCCGCTGATCACAGAAGGTGAGCATCACAGAGCTACAAGCTGTAAATAACACACCACATAGATGTCGGAATGACTGAAAAGACATTGAATAAAAACTATTACTATTAACAGACAATACAGACGGCCCCCTGGCTATGGATTTCGGTTCCCCTTCGCATTGGAATTCGCTTCTGCTCGAGGAAAGCATGACAAACGTAAATGTAAGGACGTAATGCATTGTAGTATGACTAAATAGGATCTGTGCCGAAATTAGATTGCAACGGGCCCTAATACAAACAAATGAAAATAGGCCGCTATCCCCCAGAGAGTTATAAAAGCAAGGGCGCCATATTTGATCTTCAGTGGGCATTCCACAGCCTGAGGTCCCGGCGCCACTGCACCTGCTGCATCATTAATTGTGCATAATATTGTGATGTACTTATAAATGGTGCAGGATATTGTCTAATTTTCTTATTCGCTGATGGGATAGATAGCATCGTCTCTCTGAACGGCTGGCTACCCTGTCCTTCTCGTGTTTGCAGCCACCCTTCGTCTTGCTCGGTTCCTACTGTCTCTTGCTCAGCATTGTAGCCCGGTGCGGAGTACACAAAAGTGTTTGCTCCAGTGAGTGTTTGTCTGTATTGGCGACCAGGTGGACAGATTAGCACCAGAATGAGGGTGTTACCCGCAGACACCGTTCAACACCGACACATCAACAACAGTCAGTCAGCGGGGCGCCCACAGATCAAATCACCACAGGGTGGCGGATGAATGACAGAGGGTGTTTCACAAAGGGTTGCGCGCTTACACCTTTTAGCTCGCCCTACAGCGCGCTCTTTGTGTGCCCGAGGGCCGTGGGAAGAATATACACCCGACCTCCAGTCACAAGATCGTGTTTCCATGCGTAGACAGGGTTTAATAGGAACTCAAATAGCAGGCAGATGTGAATGCGCCGCTCATCAACACAGCGTTTGAAGTCGTGGTTTCTGCACCCCTCGGTTCATTTGCTTCTTTTCAGACATGTAAGGACTTGTTCGCTGAGCTTCTCTTTAACACGAAAAAAGTGATCTGAATGTAAACAATAACAAATGAAAAGCAATTGTTCTCAATAAAAACGCCTCTAAAGGCACAAAACGAGCGCATTATTTGCTGAAAAGAATAAAATAAATCGAGCGCAAATTTGCTGAAAAAGAATCAAATAAAAGGACGTAAAATAAAATGGAAGGGACAGCCAACGCTGTACATAATTTTTTTTACTCACCTTTTTGCTTGACTTATTTTTCTGTTGCATTTTATGTGTGAACATATATATACACATGACATTGTGGGGAAAATATGGACACTCATGAGTTGCTCACCGAAACTTTTAAACGAGGCGTGTAATAAGCATTAAGAAATGTGCTTAGTCCTCTATGGCAGACACGCTGGTGAAAATAGCAGCAAAATGGCCACATTCGACTTAAAAAAAGGGAAGCCGCTTTGAACAAGCATTTAACCACATTAAACCACTGCCCGCCTGACTTAAGGAACAAGGAAAGGCACGGACAGCGGGCGGGTGGCGGGAAAGGCACGGACAGCGGGAGGGGGGCGGGAAAGGCACGGACAGCGGGAGGGGGGGCGGGAAAGGCACGGACAGCGGGAGGGGGGGCGGGAAAGGCACGGACAGCGGGAGGGGGGGCGGGAAAGGCACTCACCTGGACTTCTTCCGCCGGCGGTTGGCCTGCAATGACCAAAACAAACCTCCCCCCAAACAAAAAAAAGCACCGCCCACTGCCGCATGACGTAGGCAAAAGTCTAAAAGTCTCGGGAACGCCCACAAATCTGCTCCGGCTTTGACGGACAGATCTCTGTTCCAACGGCTAGCCTCCTGTTATGGAGCTAGCCAATGGAACAGAGGGGCGGGACTACACTCCATACTCTAAACAAAAGCTTTCGCCTGCGCGAAACGCTGCTTGCGCAGCTTTCGACAGGCGAAACCTAAAAAGAACACACACATTTTGAAATCTCATAAGGCATTTTCGATGCAGATGAGATCTGCTCCAAAATTTAATTTCCTCTGAGCTTTACATATTGATTTGCAGAATTTCTTTAAGACCAAGTTCTAAAACGATTTTGCATCATCATCATAGGACTTTCTCCATTATCTCTCTAGAGTTTTACAGAGGCTGTTTACCTCTTTCAGAGTTGCTGAGAACCAAGGTGCACAAGGTTCAGACCTTCTTGAAAAGTGTTTTTTTGTTTTTTTTGCAGGGAATTGCAATCTAAGGCCTCTCAGATAACCAATTATTAAGATATTTCACATCAGTTTTGACAGAGCCTATTTGAGCCAGCAAAACTGACTGAAGGGAAGGGGGAATTGGTGGGATGGGGGTTTATCTTGAAAAGTCTGCTGCTGTTGCTGATAGGTCGGAGTGCCTCAATCTCCTCGGAGTGAAACTGGTCATACTGTGACAGTAACACCAGTGAATTGGCACAATGCCACAGCACAGTCGGACCTACTGCTACTCTCATACCAGCAGAACCTAACCATTTGCTTTCTTTATATGAAGGTGGGGGCATTTCCTGGCATGGGCAGAGGTTCCGTTCTGGCGGCATGAACTAGTAGTATGTATAGGGAGACCTGGCTCTAATTTAAAGCAGGTCATTAGGAGAAGCTGTATATTTCTTCTCAATCTGTGGGGTGACCACCTAAAAATGGTCACGGGACAGACTTCAGAATAGCTTTGTGCATAGATCTGAACTGGACAACGTTCAGTCTTGCAGAGGATCTCCAATGAAAAAAAGGTAATTCTTGTGCTCTACGACACGCATAGCATCTTTATGGGCTCAATGGACTCTGTTTCACAGCATGGTATATTATGTAGAACAAACAGGAATTTCTTCTCCTTTGTGTTTAACAGCAAAAATATTTTTAAGAGCAGGCAGTGGTACCACGGACCACTGCCTACTCTTAAAAAATTTAAAGAAAACTTTTTCTTTTACAAGCGCAGCCCGTTTTCCTTTAAGGAAAACGGGTAGCATTTGATTTTTTTTTTGCTTTATTTAAAAAGCAAACACAGTCATGATGGTCTGCTGTCCCCAGCAAAAGTTGCAACAAAAATCGCAATTTGCGATCCGCAAAATGGAATGGTCGTACATCTGGCCCAAGAGTCTTGGCTTCTACCTGAATTTAACTAGCTAGCAAATGATAGCCAATAGGCATCCAAGTGACAACATTGTACCATGATATGTAATTAGCAATATAGACCACTATTTATGAACCTATTTACGATGATATGTTGCCTGACCCGCTTTTACGCCAGGGATGTGTGCTGGCCCCTACCCTTTTTGTCTGTACATAAATGGGCTTGTTAACCACCTCTTAGCCATAAAAGATACGGATGCCTCAAGATTAGTTACAGGAAGAGTGCCCGCTCTAATGTTTGCGGACGACACTCTGCTATTGTCTCGAACAGCTACTGGCATCCAGCGCATCCTTGATAGATTTGCAGACTTTTGTGCCCCACGTGGATTGGAAATCAATTTGGCCAAAACAAAATTTATGATTTTCAATCCCCCTAGGCAAACAAGACCCAATCCCGCCCTTAATGGAATACCGCTCGAGAGAGTTAAGACATTTGACTATTTAGGAATTACTCTCGAGGAAAATTTGGGAAGGGATGCACAAATAACGAAATCCTCATTGAGACTAACACAGACTGTGGGTGGGTTATCTAAAAAGCACATAACATCCCCATTCAAGCCGGAAGCCCCGGTTATCGAAATCTACAGGGTTCAAGCTACACTATACGGGCTGAATTATGGGGACACTGTCGACCAAAAAGTTTAGTAAAGGTTGAACACACATTTATGAGAGAGCTTTTTGCCCTTCCTGCTAGTACCCCATTGGTCCCATTAAGATTTGACCTGGGATTATTCCCCGTGGAAGAGGAGGTTGCCCTGAGGCCATTAACATACTGGCGAAGATTATGGTCTGTTCCAGAGCTCGCACCGTATCGCGCTGAGTTCCAGGAGGTATGGGTGGCATTGAGGTCAAGGAAA